>NC_140684.1:1002500-2202500 GCF_054131305.1 Coturnix japonica
CTCCCCCCGAGCTCTCCCCCGCTACGTCGGTCTGCCGCCGGTCCGGTCCGCCTCCGGGTCCGGGACCGTCCGTTCAATCGCCTCGCCGCCGCAGGGGCGTGCAAGCGGCGCGTGGCTCCGGCGGGCGGCTTCGGTCCCGCGCGGGCGGGGCGGTCTGAGCCGCGCGTTTCCTCCCGGGCGCAGCTGCCGCCGGGCGCCGGGTTACAAAGGGAAACCCCGGGCCCCGGGAGGAGGGCGAGGTGGCGGCGGCGGATGGATGACTTAGCACGGAGACGGGCTTGCGGGACCGCCCCACGCAGGACCTCCCGTGGGGGGAGCCACTGTGTACCCGGCTCCGAGCGTCTCCGGGGGGGGTGTGGGGGTGTAAGGGGGGGGGCACGGCGTCGGCGGCTAGGGGTCGCAGCCTATGCGGCTCGACTAGGTCGGCACGGTCTACCCGGCTCCGAGCGGGCCGTGGTGCTCGGCGGCGGCTGCTAGAGGTCGCTGCCTAAGCGTCTCGACTAGGTCGGCACGGTCTACCCGGCTCCGAGCGGGCCGTGGTGCTCGGTGGCGGCGGGTAGGGGTCGCTGCCTATGCGGCTCGTCTAGGTCGGCACGGTCTACCCGGCTCCGAGCGGGCCGTGGTGCTCGGCGGCGGCCGCTAGGGGTCGCTGCCTATGCGGCTCGTCTAGGTCGGCACGGTCTACCCGGCTCCGAGCGGGCCGTGGTGCTCGGCGGCGGCGGGTAGGGGTCGCTGCCTATGCGGCTCGACTAGGTCGGCACGGTCTACCCGGCTCCGAGCGGGCCGTGGTGCTCGGCGTCGGCGGCTAGGGGTCGCTGCCTATGCGGCTCGACTAGGTCGGCACGGTCTACCCGGCTCCGAGCGGGCCGTGGTGCTCGGCGGCGGCGGCTAGGGGTCGCTGCCCGTGCGGCTTGCGTGTAGCTGCCAGGTCTACCCGCTTTCGGCTAGGCTTTGCCGCCCTGTGAGATGGGGGGCGCTAAAGCTCCGGAGCTTGCTGGGGGGGCGTTGTAGTTTCTTACCTACCGTTACGTCGACGTAGAACGCCGCTTACCCTCGGCGCCGCTGCCGGTAGACGGCGCCGTTCTTTTCCGAAGCAGTTTTTTCTTACGCCTTCCGTTTTCGTCTGCAGGAGCGAGCGCGTGCTCGTCTCCAGAGGCGGCAACGAGCGGGCGCAGGCGAGCGCGGTTGAGCGCCGGGCTGTGGAGTTTTTCGGTTGCGGCTTCCCGCCGCTCTTTCGCCATCCCTCGCTACACGGCCTACCCGCAGTCCGGATTTCCGGCTCGAACGGACCCCGCTCAAGTGTGCCGGCACGGTCCAACCGCTCCCGGCGGGCACCGCTCGGCTCGGACGTTCCTCGGAATCAGCCAAATGTCGCTCCCGTGGCGTCTCCGCAGGCAAAAACGCATAGCCGGCGCCGCAAAGCTCGCGAGCTGCACCGAGCCGGGGAAACCGTGCCATGGAGCAGCTGTGGGGCTGATGTGGGTGAGATCTATGGGGTAGGAGCTGCTGTGCGGCTGATGTGGGTCAGATCTATGGGCAGGAGCTGATGTAGGGAAGATTTGGGCCTGATCTATGGGTTAGGAACTGCTGTGGTTCAGATCTATGGGGCAGGAGAAGCTGTGGGGCACATGTGGGTCAGATCTATGGGTTAGGTGCTGCTTTGGGGAAAATGTGGGTCAGATCTATGGGGCAGGAGCTGCTGTGGGTCAGATTTGGGTCAGATCTATGGGGCAGGAGCTGCTGTGGGGCTGCTGTGGGTCAGATTTATGAGTCAGGAGCTGCTGTTTGGCTGATGTGGGTCAGATCTATGGGGCAGGAGCTGCTGTGGGGCATATGTGGGTCAGATCTATATGGCAGGAGCTGCTGTGGGGCACATGTGGGTCAGACCTATGGGGCAGGAGCTGCAGAGGGGATGATGTAGGTCAGATCTATGGGGCAGGAGTTGCTGTGGGGCAGATGAGGGACATATCTATGGTGCAAAATCTGCTGTTGGACTGATGTGGGTCAGATCTATGAGTTTGGAGCTGCTGTGGGGCACATGTGGGTCAGATCTATGGGCCAGGAGCTGCTGCGGGGCTGATTTGGGTCAGATCTATGGGTCAGCAGCTGCTGTGGGTCAGATGTGGGTCAGATCTATGGGGCAGGAGCTGCTGTGGGGCAGATGTGGGTCAGATCTATGGGGCAGGAGCAGCTCTGGGGCTGATACGGTTAAGATCTATGGAGCAGGAGATGCTATGGGTCTGATGAGGGTAAGATCTATGGGGCAGGAGCTGCAGTGGGTCTGATGTGGGTCAGATCTATGGGGCAGGATCTCCTGTGGGGCTTATGTGGGTCAAATCAATGGGGCAGAGCTGCTCTGGGGTACATGTGGGTCAGATCTATGGAGCAGGAGCTGCTGTGGGGCAAATTTGAATCAGATCTATAGGGCAGGAGCTGCTGTGGGTCAGATCTATGGGCAGGAGCTGCTCTGGGGCACATGTGAGTTAGATCTATGGGGTAGGAGATGGTGTGGGGCAGATTTGGGTCAGATGTATGGGTCAGGAGCTGCTGTGTGGCTGATGTTGGTCAGATCTATGGGGCATCGGCTGCTGTGGGTCTGATCTACGGGATTGGAGCTGCAGTGGAGCACATGTGGGTCAGATCTATGGGGTAGAAGCTGCTGTGGGGCTGACGTGGGTCATATCTATAAGGCAGGAGCTGCTGTGGGGCTGACTTGGGTCAGATCTATGGGGCAGGAGCTGCTGTGGGGCTGCTGTGGGTCAGATCTATGGGGCAGGAGCTGCTGTGGGGCATATGTGGGTCAGTGTTAGGGAAAATGGTAAATTTCTCAACCAATATGCTACTCATGTATCCCCTGTATAGCCCTGAACCATGACCCATGTAGGGGTGTTAGAGTATTGTGAAGTTATGAAACAGCAGATGTAGACAATAATAGTGCTGACATTGCTATTTAGTAGTTACTCAGTTAAAATGTATAGTTTAACCATAAGACAGATGGAATGGACTGGTCTAGCCCGGATGGCTCGGATGAAAGAAGATAATGAGTTTTTGGACAAGTTCAAAAGAAGAGTAACACGTGAAGCATGAAGCCTGGGCCTAGGATGAAACACGAGAAAGAAGGACTGAAGATGTATTGATTAATCACGAGAAATGAATAACATAAATGATGTAATGTTTACCTAATCATATAAATATAGGACTTTTGTAAAGCTTAAGGGTCATTCACTAGGAGTGACCCAAGCTCTGTATGCATGTTTCACCTGAGCACTGAGCTTGTTAATAAAATCAACCCTGGAGTACCCATGAGTTCGAGTCTCGACCTGGTTCCTTTCTGCAACAGTTTGGCACCCCAGATGGGACTCTAGGCGTTGATTGGGGTAAGTGCCTAAATTTTTTATTATATCCAGGGGGAAGTGCATCCACTCTTATAAGGGTTCGAGTCCTATTTTTGGGGTTCGAGTCCCCGAGGCCTATTATTTTTGGGGGGTTTGGGGTTCTATTTTTCTGAGGTTTATTTTCCTCATTACAGAGTGGCTGCAATTCTCACTAGACCTTGGATTTCTATTTGGAGAATAGTTATGGGGGGATCGCCGTCTATAACTAAGGGTTCACCCTTAGAGGAAATTTTGTGTAACTGGAGTAAGACTGAAGGAGTTGTGGGGTTAAAAAAGAAGCGAGTGATCACTCTGTGTCAGGATGACTGGCCATTCTTAACCCGGGTTCGTGGGGCTGGTCCCGACGAAGTATGGCCACCTGAGGGGACGTTTGATGATAAACGTCTTGCTACCATGCGGCGAATACTCCAAGATAGAAATCCTTATCAAATGGATTATTTATATGTGTGGATAAATTGGGCTGATAAAAGAAATCAAATTAAGTTGGGGAAGGCTACTAGTAAAACTGAATTATTAGCATATTTTGATGAATTACATCAGGGTGGGTATAATTCTGATCGGGAAAAAGATGAAAATAATAAAGAAGTGGGGCAGTATCCGATGACTATTGAATTTCATTCTAATCCGAGGGTTGGTCCTGATACCAGCCCTGATGTACCACCTCTATTAGCAGCAGCAGTACATCAGCCTTGGAAACCGGGAGATTTGATGCTATGGCAAGAGAAAATGCCGCGTTTACGAGAAGATGCAGAAAAATGTGCTAAGATGTTGTCTAGTATTTTCAGAGATTATAAACCTAATTGGGAGGACATACAGACTCTGTTACAGGAATTATTTACTGTAGAAGAGAGAGAGAAGATCATGGCTAAGGATAGAGAGTTATCAAATACTAATCCAGGAAGACCTGTATGGCCCATAGCTGATCCGAAATGGAATATTGTTAGACAGGATGAGCTTCAGGCTTGGAGAACGGCTACACAGGGTTTGCTAGAGGCTGTAAGCCAGTGTGTCGAGCGGGTTACTAACTGGTCCAAAGTACAGGAATGTCAGCAACGGTTGGATGAACATCCCAGTGATTATTGGCATAGACTCCGTTCTGTTTTACTTAAGTATGGGGGTATGACGGAGCAGACTTTTCAAGAGCCGCTTGCGATTAGTGTGTTTGTAAATCAGGCTGCACCCGATATTAATAAGTATTTTAAGAAACATATGCCGGGATGGCAGGCAGAGGGGTTGCAAAAAATATTATCTGTTGCTACGTTTGTATACAATGGGCGAGATCAGGAGAGACAGGAGAAAATGCAAAAAGAGAAGGATGAGGAGCGGAAGCGACAGGAACGAGAGAGACAGACCGAGAGGAAACGTGAGAGGCAGGAAAAACGAGAAGATATGGCCTTTTTGGCAGCTGCGATTGCTCAGTCGGCTCAACAGAATAGGTGGCAAAATGCTAGAGGCAGAGGTAGAGGAAATCGGGGAAGGAGACGAGGATTTCCACCCCAGATTGGTGGAGAAATTGTATGTTATTGGTGTGGAGATTTTGGACATATGCAGCGAGAATGCCCCCTCAGACCTCGACCTTTTCTAACCCCCCAGGGTTATCCGGTGACAGACGCATCTGGGCCTCATATAGATTCAGGAGTGGGAGGCTTGCGACGAACTCACTCGCAATAACAGGAGGATGGCTGTTACTCTGAGTCCAGAAGGTCATGTAATCGCAGAAGTAGATGGGCTAGAAGTTACATTCTTAGTGGATACAGGAGCAACTTTAAGTTTGTTAAATTTTGATTTGCCTGAAAAATCACTGGAAACTGTTACTATCAAGGGAGTTTTAGGGGTAGAAGAGAAATACTTGAGTAAACCACTGCCTGTAACCTTGTCAGGACGGATGACATGGGCACAGTTTGTTATTTCACCCACTTCTCCAATATCCCTATTAGGAAGAGATGTCCTCCGAGAACTAGGCACTAAATTAGATTCAAAAGGGATGAAACTTTACTTTTTGGGGAATGTACTAGCTGTAGAAAGGGAACAGAAACAGAAAATTGAAATTCCAGATGACTTAATAGACATAACCTCAGGTTTGTGGAGTCATAGTAGTAAGGATATAGGATTTTTGAAATCTGCAAAACCAGTGGTAATCAAGACAAAAGCTGGTCCACCCCCCTCAATTAAACAGTACCCGATTGCGACAGAAGCATTACCTAGTTTAAAGAAACAAATTCAGTATTTTATTGATGAAGGGATATTGAGACCCATTATTAGTCCATATAATACTCCTATTCTGCCTGTTTCTAAAAATAGAAAGGATGAGGACGGGAACCCTGAATATCGTTTTGTACAAGATTTAAGAGCAATTAATGAACATGTTGAAGCCCTGCACCCTGTAGTTCCTGACCCTTCACTAATATTAACTGAAATACCAGAATGGTCCAGGTGGTATACTGTAATGGATCTGACGGGAGCTTTCTTTAGTATACCTATTGCTGAGGAAAGCCAAGAGATCTTTGCTTTCACATGGGAAGGGAAACAGTTAACATGGACTCGATTACCTCAGGGGTTTATGAGTTCACCAACTTTGTTCTCACAGATTTTGAAAAATGATTTAAAGGATGTTATTTATCTCAAAAATCTGTGTTGGTTCAATATGTTGATGATTTACTTATTGCTAGTGCAACAAAAGAAGCTTGCATAGAAGACACAAAGTATTTATGTAATAAATTGTATGAAAAAGGACATAAAGTCTCCCTTTCCAAATTGCAGTTTTGTAAGCCTGAGGTAAAGTATTTAGGGTATGTATTAGCTTCAGGGGTAAGGAAAATTGATCCAGAACGAATTAATGCTATACAAGCAGTACCTAGGCCAATCACAAAGAAACAGATGAGGGCATTTTTAGGACAGGCTGGATTTTGCCGACCATGGATTATAGGGTATAGTGAAATTGTTAAACCTCTACAAGAAGCTACTAAGGACCAGGCCATCGAACCGATACCATGGACTGATGAAATGCAGCAAGCTTTCCAGGCTATTAAACAGGCGCTGGTATCCGCACCGGCTTTGGGACTGCCCGACTATGGTAAGCCGTTTACCTTATATGTTACCGAATCAAGAGGAATTGCAAAAGGAGTTTTAGTTCAAAAATTTGGACCTTACGAGCGGCCTGTCGCCTATTACTCACAGTCATTAGATCCTGTTGTGAGGGGAACTCCCTATTGCATTCGGGCTGTGGCTGCAGCGGCAGAACTCACCGAGAAAGTCCGGACCATTGTCTTGGGACATCCCCTGGTTGTAAAGGTTCCGCATGAAATAGAAATCTTGCTTAAAAGGTATGCAGAAAAATCCCTTTCTCCACAGCGCGCTCACTGCTACGAAGTCATTTTGCTCCTAGCTGATAATATCACCTTAGAGCGATCAAAACCTTTGAATCCAGCCACCTTACTCCCTGATTCAACTGGAGAACAAAATAAACACGATTGTGTGCAGGTGATTCACTCAGTCTCACGACCGAGGGAAGACTTAAAGGATGAGCCATTAACAGAGCCTGAGTTAAACTTGTTTACTGACAGTTCTAGTTATTACATTGCAGGAAAGCGATACACCGGATTTGCTGTGACAACTGAGACGACTGTTCTTCTAGCAGAATCTCTCCCAAGCGGGTTGGGAGCACAAGGAGCAGAACTTATTGCGCTCTGTAGAGCGGCACGATTAGCACGCGGCAAGAAGGTAAATATATACACGGACTCAAAGTATGCTTTTGGAATTTGCCATGCTATCGGCATGCTCTGGAGAGAGCGAGGCTTTCTGACCTCTGCAGGGAGAAGAATAGCTCACGGTGAGCTAATAAATGACCTATTACTGGCTATACAAGAACCACGAGAGATTGCTATAGTTTACATACCTGCACACAGCTCTAAAAAACATGCGTTAGCAAAAGGAAACCAACTTGCAGATGCGGCAGCTAGAGCAGCTGCTGTGCACCCTAATTATAGTGTTCCTATTATGACTGTACAAACTATACCACTGCTATCGGACCCTAAGACACTTTATACAGAAATGAATAAAGAGGAACTGGAGGTGTGGATGCGTATGGGAGCTGTTCAAAAGGATGGGATTTGGATGATTGGTAATAAACCTATGTTACCGCATAAATATTTGCTAACTTTGGTAAGGTGGTATCATGATAGAAGCCATGGTGGTCCAGGAAATATTGCAAATCAGATTGATCGTTTGTGGATAGCACCGGGAGTATATGCGGCAGCTAGACGAATTGCTGCAGGATGTGAAATATGTCAAAAGTATGGGATAACCAGACCCAGGATGGAAGAAGGGAAGAGACCTCCAGCTGAATATCCTTTTCAGAAACTTCAAATTGACTTTGCTGAAATGCCACCAGTATTGGGATTTAAATATATGTTAGTTATTGTGGATCATTTGTCTGGCTGGGTGGAAGCATTTCCTACATGAAAGAATGATACAAAAACTGTGATTAAAATTCTGTTACGAGACTTAATTCCAAGGTACGGAGTCCCAGAAGAAATAGACTCAGACAGGGGAACACATTTTGTTTCCTCAATGATGGCCAAATTGTCAAAGACACTGGGAATTACTATGGCGGCACATACACCGTATCATCCACAGTCGTCCGGAAAGGTAGAGAGAATGAATAGGACTATTAAAGATAGATTAGGCAAAGTAATGTCACAAACAGGACTCAAATGGCCAGATGCATTACCTTTAGTCTTATGGGATTTGAGAACATCCCCTAGGGAGCCTTTAAAAATTAGTCCAGCTGAGGTTTTATTTGGGAGAGTAGTGGCAGTACCAGGAACATATGTCTCAGCAAAAACTGCACTTTTGGAAGGGGAAGAGAATATTACTCAATATTTGTTGTATTTACAAGATTCTTTTAAGCGAATTCAGCAATATGCTTATTGTTATCAAGGATTACCAAGAGATGTTAAAGTACATGATATTATTCCAGGAGATGGTAATAGTGAAAGTGTTTAAACGGAAACATAAAATGGAGCCCAAATGGAAAGGGCCCTATTGTGTGTTGTTAACTTCTCTTTATGCTATCAAGGTCAAGGGTAAAGAGGCATGGATCCATCATACTCATGTGAAAAAGGTCTCTGCATCCTTTTCTTCCTCGTCTGCATAGCCTCAGGACATCGGTACCAGTATGAATTCTCCTTTCGTGACATTTTGACTGGACATCAGGTAACTTTGAAAACGAAAGAGGTTTCTACGACTCAGCGTGAATTCATCATAGAAGGAGAAAGAAATACTGACTTATTACAACTCAACAATGTCCGAACCCCTTTTGGCACATTTCGATGGTATATCCCCGGTAGTACTCGAGCTAATTTTAGTTTTTGCATTAGAGCACGATTTTCTTATCCTTCATACCCCAGAGTACCTCCTCCTCGGCTCCGAGCGGTATGGGTTAACCATAATATTAATTTTAGAGAACCAAGCAGTGGTACTGGAATCTGGTGTGTGGGTATGCTCCCCGGCTTCAACAATTCGTGCTGTCATAAATTCTCCATTGCGTACCCTCGGGACGGGTTTAAATTAGTTCATACACATTGGCAAGAGGTAAAATGGGGACCTATGTCCTGGCATGACACAAGTAGCCATACTCAGCAGATGAGACACCGAAGGTCTTTACAGCCACATGTCTCTTATGAATTAGGCCACTATCGTTATTGGACAGATAATTCTCATGTATCAATAATGCAATCGTTTGCCCAGAATCTAAATGTCAGTGATTGTTGGATTTGTTCAGCCTTACCTAGATCAGTAGCACATGGAGTAAATTTGATTGGTATCCCTATTCATGTTAATACTACTATTGGTCATATTTGGAATACAACAATATTAAGAAGTAATTTTACCAATCATACTTTATCATTGGCTCATACACGATTGGAGAACAATACTTATATTCATTGTGTTGAAAATCGTGATTCTACTGGAACCTATTTGGGAAATTGGACTTTACGATGTGATAATCTCACTGCTATTAAAAACAGAAATCAATTAATTTTGAGTCTCCCAGGAGCCTATTGGCTGTGTGGAGAACATGCGTACAAAATTTTACCCAAAAAGTGGCGAGGAAGATGCACTTTAGGCCTAGTTGTACCCGATATGGAAATCATTCCCAGAGAAATAAATGGAACGTTATGGCATAGGTCTTTCTATGGACGTACTAAAAGAACTATTTTAAATCCTTTAATTGAACGACCAACAGGATTCCATGCATTTGTGCGTTGGTTTATACCTGGTTTAGGTGTTAGCGAACTGGAAAAAGCAATACTGAATGTGTCAGGGGAGGTGGAAAAGTTAGCTAATGCAACGGCTTATGGCTTATTAACTATACAAGGCGAGCTTACAAACTTATCTAAAGTAGTTTTGCAAAATAGAGTGGCACTAGATATGCTTTTAGCTTCGCAAGGGGGAGTGTGTACTGTATTGAATGCTAGTTGCTGTATGTATGTTGATCAAACTGGAGAATTATTAACTGATGTTGGGAAAATATGGGAAGTAAGTAAGACGATGCAAGAAATACAGGATGATACTCGATGGGGTTTTTCTGAAACATGGCATTGGCTGACATCCTGGTTGCCAAATCTTTCTGCTATTGCTAAGAAAATTATCTTGATTATAATTGTTGTGATTGTTCTGATTGTTATTGTTTATGTACTAATACAATGCTGTATGCGAATGGGGTCTGCTTTAACTGTAAAGGCACCACCGCCACCTAAGATAGTTTTTGGTGGATATCAGTAGAATACTTGGGAAAGTAGCAATTAGAAAAGGGGGGACTGTTAGGGAAAATGGTAAATTTCTCAACCAATATGCTACTCATGTATCCCCTGTATAGCCCTGAACCATGACCCATGTAGGGGTGTTAGAGTATTGTGAAGTTATGAAACAGCAGAGGTAGACAATAATAATGCTGACATTGCTATTTAGTAGTTAATCAGTTAAAATGTATAGTTTAACCATAAGACAGATGGAATGGACTGGTCTAGCCCGGATGGCTCGGATGAAAGAAGATAATGAGTTTTTGGACAAGTTCAAAAGAAGAGTAACACGTGAAGCATGAAGCCTGGGCCTAGGATGAAACACGAGAAAGAAGGACTGAAGATGTATTGATTAATCACGAGAAATGAATAACATAAATGATGTAATGTTTACCTAATCATATAAATATAGGACGTTTGTAAAGCTTAAGGGTCATTCACTAGGAGTGACCCAAGCTCTGTATGCATGTTTCACCTGAGCACTGAGCTTGTTAATAAAATCAACCCTGGAGTACCCACGAGTTCGAGTCTCGACCTGGTTCCTTTCTGCAACAGTCAGATCTATATGGCAGGAGCTGCTGTGGGGCACATGTAGGTCAGACCTAAGGGGCAGGAGCTGCAGAGGGGATGATGTAGGTCAGATCTATGGGGCAGGAGCTGCTGTGGGGATGATGTGGGTCAGATCTATGGGGCAGGAGATGCTGTGGGTCAGATCTATGGGGCAGGAGCTGCTGTGCGGAACATGTGGGTCAGGTCTATGGGGCAGGAGCTGCTGTGGGGCAGATGTGGGTCAGATCTATGGGTCAGCAGCTGCTGTGGGTCTGATGTGGGTCAGATCTATGGGGCAGGAGCACCTGTGCGTCTGATGTGGGTCAGATCTATGGGGCAGGAGCTGCTGTGGGGCTGATGTGGGTCAGATCTATGGGGAAGACCTGCTGTTGGTCTGATCAATGGGGCAGGAGCAGCAGTGGGGCAGATTTGGGTAAGATCTATAAGGCAGGAGCAGCTGTGGGGCTGATGTGGGTCAGATCTATGGTGCAGGAGCTGCTGTGGGGCAGATGTGGGTCAGATCTATGGGGCAGGAGCTGCTGTGGCTGATGTGGGTCAGTTCTATGGGGCAGGAGATGCTGTGAGTCAGGTGTATGAGGCAGGAGCTGCTGTGGGGCAGATGGGGGTCAGATCTATGGGGCAGGAGATGCTGTGGAGCAGATGTGGGTCAGATCTATGGGGCAGGAGCTGCTGTGGGGCTGTTGTGGGTCAGATCTATAGGGCAGGAGCTGCAGGGGGCTGATGTGGGTCAGATCTATGGGCAGGATCTCCTGTGGGTTGATGTGGGTCAAATCAATGGGGCAGAGCTGCTCTGGGGCACATCTGGGTCTGATCTATGGAGCAGGAGCAGCTGTGGGACAGATTTGAATCAGATCTATAGGGCAGGAGCTGCAGTGGGGCTGATGTGGGTAAGATCTATGGGGCAGGATCTCCTGTGGGGCTGATGTGGGTCAAATCAATGGGGCAGAGCTGCTCTGG
The DNA here is from genome assembly GCF_054131305.1 of Coturnix japonica. Classification (NCBI taxonomy): domain Eukaryota; kingdom Metazoa; phylum Chordata; class Aves; order Galliformes; family Phasianidae; genus Coturnix; species Coturnix japonica. The sequence goes on from NC_140684.1 coordinate 1,014,226, forward strand.
GGCACATGTGGGTCAGATCTATGGAGCAGGAGCTGCTGTGGGGCAGATTTGAATCAGATCTATGGGGCAGGAGCTGCTGTGGGTCAGATCTATGGGCAGGAGCTGCTGTGGGGCACATGTGAGTTAGATCTATGGGGCAGGAGATGGTGTGGGGCAGATTTGGGTCAGATGTATGGGTCAGGAGCTGCTGTGTGGCTGATGAGGGTCAGATCTATGGGGCATGGGCTGCTGTGGGTCAGATCTACGGGACTGGAGCTGCAGTGGAGCACATGTGGGTAAGATCTATGGGGTAGAAGCTGCTGTGGGGCTGATGGGGGTCATATCTATAAGGCAGGAGCTGCTGTGGGGCTGACGTGGGTCAGATCTATGAGGCAGGAGCTGCTGTGGGGCTGATGTGGGTCAGATCTATGGGGCAGGAGCTGCTGTGGGGCTGATGTGGGTCAGATCTATGGGGCAGGAGCTGCTGTGGGGCTGATGTCGGTCAGATCTATGGGGCAGGAGATGCTGTGGGTCAGATCTATGGGGCAGGAGCTGCTGTGGGGAACATGTGGGTCAGGTCTATGGGGCAGGAGCTGCTGTGGGGCAGATGTGGGTCAGATTTATGGGGCAGGAGCTGCTGTGGGGAACATGTTGGTCAGATCTATGTGGAAGAGCTGCTGTTGGTCTGATCAATGGGGCAGGAGCAGCAGTGGGGCAGATTTGGGTAAGATCTATAAGGCAGGAGCGGCTGTGGGGCTGATGTGGGTCAGATCTATGAGGTAGTAGCTGCTGTGGGCACATGTGGGTCAGATCTATTTGGCGAAAGCTGCTGTGGGGCGCAAGTGAGGCAGATCTATGGGGCAGGAGCTGCTGTGTGGCAAATGTGGGTCAGATCTATGGGGCAGGAGCTGCTGTGGGTCAGATCTATGGGGCAGGAACAGATGTGGGCCTGATGTTGGTCAGATGTATGGAGCAGGAGCTGCTGTGTTGCAGATGTGGGTCAGATCTATGGTGCAGGAGCTGCTGTGGGGCAGATGTAGGGCATATCTATGGGGCAGGAGCTGCTGTGAGGCTGATGGGTGTTAGATCTATGGGGAGGAGCTGCTGTGGTGCAGATGTGGGTCAGAGCTATGGGGCAGGAGCTGCTGTGGGGCAGAAGTGGGTAAGATCTATGGGGCAGGAGCTGCTGTGGTTAAGATCTATTTGGCAGGATCTGCTGTGGGGCAGATTTGGGTCAGATCTATGGGGCAGGAGCAGCAGTGGGGTAGATGTGGTCAGATCTATGGGTCAGGAGCTGCAGTGGAGATGATGTAGGTCAGATCTATGGGGCAGGAGCTGCTGTGGGGCTGCTGTGGGTCAGATCAATGGGGCTGAAGCTGCTGTGGGTCATATCTATTGGGCAGCAGCTGCTTTACATATGATGTGTGTCAGATCTATGGGGCAGGAGCTGCTGTGGGGCTGATATGGGTTAGATCTATGGGGCAGGAGCTGCAGTGGGGCTGATGGGGATCAGATCTATGGGGCAGGAGCTACTGTGGGGCTGATGTGGGTCAAATCAATGGGGCAGAGCTGCTCTTGGGTACATGCGGGTCAGATCTATGGAGCAGGAGCTGCTGTGGGGCAGATTTGAATCAGATCTATAGGGCAGGAGCTGCTGTGGGTCAGATCTATGGGCATGAGCTGCTGTGGGGCACATGTGAGTTAGATCTATGGGGCAGGAGATGGTGTGGGGCAGATTTGGGTCAGATCTATGGGGCAGGAGCAGCAGTGGGGTAGATGTGGTCAGATCTATGGGTCAGGAGCTGCAGTGGAGATGATGTAGGTCAGATCTATGGGGCAGGAGCTGCTGTGGGGCTGCTGTGGGTCAGATCAATGGGGCTGAAGCTGCTGTGGGTCATATCTATTGGGCAGCAGCTGCTTTACATATGATGTGTGTCAGATCTATGGGGCAGGAGCTGCTGTGGGGCTGATATGGGTTAGATCTATGGGGCAGGAGCTGCAGTGGGGCTGATGGGGATCAGATCTATGGGGCAGGAGCTACTGTGGGGCTGATGTGGGTCAAATCAATGGGGCAGAGCTGCTCTTGGGTACATGCGGGTCAGATCTATGGAGCAGGAGCTGCTGTGGGGCAGATTTGAATCAGATCTATAGGGCAGGAGATGCTGTGGGTCAGATCTATGGGGAAGACCTGCTGTTGGTCTGATCAATGGGGCAGGAGCAGCAGTGGGGCAGATTTGGGTAAGATCTATAAGGCAGGAGCAGCTGTGGGGCTGATGTGGGTCAGATCTATGGTGCAGGAGCTGCTGTGGGGCAGATGTGGGTCAGATCTATGGGGCAGGAGCTGCTGTGGCTGATGTGGGTCAGTTCTATGGGGCAGGAGATGCTGTGAGTCAGGTGTATGAGGCAGGAGCTGCTGTGGGGCAGATGGGGGTCAGATCTATGGGGCAGGAGATGCTGTGGAGCAGATGTGGGTCAGATCTATGGGGCAGGAGCTGCTGTGGGGCTGTTGTGGGTCAGATCTATAGGGCAGGAGCTGCAGGGGGCTGATGTGGGTCAGATCTATGGGCAGGATCTCCTGTGGGTTGATGTGGGTCAAATCAATGGGGCAGAGCTGCTCTGGGGCACATCTGGGTCTGATCTATGGAGCAGGAGCAGCTGTGGGACAGATTTGAATCAGATCTATAGGGCAGGAGCTGCTGTGGGTCAGATCTATGAAGCAGGAGCTGCTGTGGGGCACATGTGAGTTAGATCTATGGGGCAGGAGATGGTGTGGGGCAGATTTGGGTCAGATGTATGGGGCAGGAGCTGCTGTGTGGCTGATGTTGGTCAGATCTATAGGGCAGGAGCTGCAGTGGGGCTGATGTGGGTAAGATCTATGGGGCAGGATCTCCTGTGGGGCTGATGTGGGTCAAATCAATGGGGCAGAGCTGCTCTGGGGCACATGCGGGTCAGATCTATGGAGCAGGAGCTGCTGTGGGGCAGATTTGAATCAGATCTATGGGGCAGGAGCTGCTGTGGGTCAGATCTATGGGCAGGAGCTGCTGTGGGGCACATGTGAGTTAGATCTATGGGGCAGGAGATGGTGTGGGGCAGATTTGGGTCAGATGTATGGGTCAGGAGCTGCTGTGTGGCTGATGAGGGTCAGATCTATGGGGCATGGGCTGCTGTGGGTCAGATCTACGGGACTGGAGCTGCAGTGGAGCACATGTGGGTAAGATCTATGGGGTAGAAGCTGCTGTGGGGCTGATGGGGGTCATATCTATAAGGCAGGAGCTGCTGTGGGGCTGACGTGGGTCAGATCTATGAGGCAGGAGCTGCTGTGGGGCTGATGTGGGTCAGATCTATGGGGCAGGAGCTGCTGTGGGGCTGATGTGGGTCAGATCTATGGGGCAGGAGCTGCTGTGGGGCTGATGTCGGTCAGATCTATGGGGCAGGAGATGCTGTGGGTCAGATCTATGGGGCAGGAGCTGCTGTGGGGAACATGTGGGTCAGGTCTATGGGGCAGGAGCTGCTGTGGGGCAGATGTGGGTCAGATTTATGGGGCAGGAGCTGCTGTGGGGAACATGTTGGTCAGATCTATGTGGAAGAGCTGCTGTTGGTCTGATCAATGGGGCAGGAGCAGCAGTGGGGCAGATTTGGGTAAGATCTATAAGGCAGGAGCGGCTGTGGGGCTGATGGGGGTCAGATCTATGAGGTAGTAGCTGCTGTGGGCACATGTGGGTCAGATCTATTTGGCGAAAGCTGCTGTGGGGCGCAAGTGAGGCAGATCTATGGGGCAGGAGCTGCTGTGTGGCAAATGTGGGTCAGATCTATGGGGCAGGAGCTGCTGTGGGTCAGATCTATGGGGCAGGAACAGATGTGGGCCTGATGTTGGTCAGATGTATGGAGCAGGAGCTGCTGTGTTGCAGATGTGGGTCAGATCTATGGTGCAGGAGCAGCTGTGGGGCAGATGTAGGGCATATCTATGGGGCAGGAGCTGCTGTGAGGCTGATGGGTGTTAGATCTATGGGGAGGAGCTGCTGTGGTGCAGATGTGGGTCAGAGCTATGGGGCAGGAGCTGCTGTGGGGCAGAAGTGGGTAAGATCTATGGGGCAGGAGCTGCTGTGGTTAAAATCTATTTGGCAGGATCTGCTGTGGGGCAGATTTGGGTCAGATCTATGGGGCAGGAGCAGCAGTGGGGTAGATGTGGTCAGATCTATGGGTCAGGAGCTGCAGTGGAGATGATGTAGGTCAGATCTATGGGGCAGGAGCTGCTGTGGGGCTGCTGTGGGTCAGATCAATGGGGCTGAAGCTGCTGTGGGTCATATCTATTGGGCAGCAGCTGCTTTACATATGATGTGTGTCAGATCTATGGGGCAGGAGCTGCTGTGGGGCTGATATGGGTTAGATCTATGGGGCAGGAGCTGCAGTGGGGCTGATGGGGATCAGATCTATGGGGCAGGAGCTACTGTGGGGCTGATGTGGGTCAAATCAATGGGGCAGAGCTGCTCTTGGGTACATGCGGGTCAGATCTATGGAGCAGGAGCTGCTGTGGGGCAGATTTGAATCAGATCTATAGGGCAGGAGCTGCTGTGGGTCAGATCTATGGGCATGAGCTGCTGTGGGGCACATGTGAGTTAGATCTATGGGGCAGGAGATGGTGTGGGGCAGATTTGGGTCAGATCTATGGGGCAGGAGCTGCTGTGGGGCTGATGTGGGTTAGATCTATGGGGCAGGAGCTGTTGTGGGGCTGATGGGGGTCAGATCTATGGGGCAGGAGCTGCTGTGCGACAGATGTGGGTCAGATCTATGGGGCAGGAGATGCTGAGCGACATATGTGGGTCAGATCTATGGGGCAGGATCTGCTGTGGGGCTGATGTGGGAAAGATCTATGGGGCAGGAGATGCTTTGGGGCAGATGTGGGTCAGATCTATGGGGCAGGAGTTGCTGTGGGCCATATGTCGGTCCGATCTATTGGGCAGGAGCTGCTGTAGGGCGCATGTGAATCAGGTCTATGGGGCAGGAGCTGCTGTGGGTCAGATTGTCATGGTTTAATAATGTTGTAATTTTGCTATCAGTATTCCACATCATAACATCATATAAAGCATGGATAATTTTACTGAATCTGCAACTTACAGAAAAAGACTACATCTCCCAGAGAGCAACACGATGGGTCACGGGACCTGGACTCTATATTAACTCTGTCGCAGAACAGACTGACGTCTTTCGAGTTCTGGCGTTCAGGGCAGTGTGTGGGAGCCTTCAGCCGTTCGCCCAGATTCACAGTAGGCCTCTCGGTTACGGGACTCATTCTCTCTCCTATTTTGCTTGATTCATTAGCTCAATTTTCAATTATATTGTATTCTATTGTGTTATCCTGTATTTCGATATAGTATTTAGTAAATAAGTGTGCCTCCTTACATCGTTGCCGCTGTTTTCTTTTCTTAATTAACTTTTTCTTTTCGGCTGAGGGCCCTTCAGGGGCCCACGGCCCTTGTCACGGACGCAGGTGGATTTTTCGTTCAAACCGTGACAGATTTGGTAGCAGAGGATGGTTCCACTGTTGCAGCCACCCCCATAAGGCATTTGCCACCATCCATGAATCAGTATAAAGATGAAGCATTGGCCACCTCTCCCGTTCAGCCACATCTAAAGCCAGCTGAACAGCCTTTACCTCTGCAAATTGACTTGATTCTCCTTTACCTTCAGTGGCCTCTGCAACTTGTCGTGTGGGGCTCCATACAGCAGCTTTCCATCTGCGATGCTTCCCTACAATACGACATGATCCGTCTGTGAATAGGGCAAATTACTTTTCGTTTTCTGGTAGCTCATTGTATGGTGGTGCCTCTTTAGCACGTGATACCTCTTCTGTAGGTGGTGTTTCAATTTTTTTACTCTCAGGCCAGTCCATGATCACTTCTAGAATTCCAGGATGGCTGAGTTTTCCCATTCCAGCTCGTTGAGTAATTAATGAAATCCACTTACTCCAAGTGGCATCAGTAGCATGATGGGTGGAGGGAACCTGTCCTTTAAACATCCAGTTTATTACTGGCAAGCGAGGTGCTAGAAGAAGCTGAACCTCTGTCCCAACTACTTCAGAAGCAGCCCGAACCCCCTCATACACGGCTAAGATCTCCTTCTTAGTCGGAGTGTAGCGCTCCTCAGACCCTTTATATGCTTGACTCCAAAATCCTAGCGGTCGGCCTCGGATCCTCACATCCTGCCCCGTCCGTACTGGCCCCAAGGCCACGGCACGGGCTATTTCTTGTTTTATCTGCTCAAAAGCCTGCTGCTGCTCAGGACCCCATGAGAAATTATTCTTCTTCCGTGTTACCTGATAGAGGGGCTCACTATGTGGCTGTAGTTTGGGACATGCATTCTCCAAAAGCCCACTACTCCCAGAAAAGATTGGGTCTCTGTCTTGTCGGTGGGCGGAGACATAGCAGTGATTTTGTCAATCACATCTGCTGGGATGTGACGACGTCCATCTTGCCATTTTATACCTAAGAACTGGATTTCCTGGGCAGGCCCCTTCACCTTGCTGCGCTTAATGGCAAAACCAGCTTTCAAAAGAATTTGGATTATCTGTTTCCCTTTCTTGAAAACCTCTGCTGCTGTATGGCCCCACACTACAATATCATCAATATACTGCAAGTGCTCAGGAGCATCACCCTGTTCCAAAACAGCTTGGATCAATCCATGGCAAATTGTTGGGCTGTGCTTCCACCCCTGAGGTAAACGGTTCCAGGTGTACTGAATACCTCTCCAGGTAAAAGCAAACTGTGGCCTACATTTTGCAGCCAATGGGATGGAAAAGAAGGCATTAGCAATGTCAATGGTGGCATACCACCTAGCTTCTTTTGACTCCAGTTCATACTGGAGTTCTAGCATGTCTGGTACAGCAGCACTTAATGGAGGTGTGACTTCATTCAGGCCACGGTAATCCACCGTCAGCCTCCATTCCCCACTGGTTTTACACACTGGCCATATGGGGCTGTTAAAAGGCGAGTGAGTTTTGCTAATCACTCCCTGATTCTCTAATTGGCGAATTAGCTTGTGAATGGGGAGCAATGAGTCCCTATTGGTGCGGTACTGCCGTCTGTGAACCACTCTGGTGACAATTGGTACCTCTTGGTCTTTTACCTGGTGCAAAATCCCAGCACCCGCTGGGAGACCCGGCGCTCGCTGCGTTGCATCCGTCTTCCGCTCGGGGGGTTCCGTGCGCCGGCGCCGGCGCGTGGAAAGGGGGTGTGCGGCTGGTCGCGCGCGGGCGCGTGCCAGACCCCCTTTCGCCCGGATTTTCTCCATCCATCCATCCATCCATCCATCTATCCATCCATCCATCCATCCACCTTCCCGCTTCGTGGTGGCGCGGGGTAGACCTGGGCGACCATCCACCCGCTCGATCGGCGCGTGCAGTTTCCCGTCCGTGCCGTGGGTAGACGTGTCGGCCGTAGCCGCGCGTCACGCAGCTGTGTCAAGCGGTAAGGGTACGATGAACGGCCAGCCGCCCCCGACCCGACCCGACCCGACCCGACCCGACCGCTTCCGCCATTGACCCTCCCTCGCGCCCGCCCACATCCTTCCCTCCCCTGCCCTCCCCTCCCTTGTGGTGTTATTTAGATTTATTAAAATAGGTAGGGCAGACCTAGGCTCCGGCATTCGAGCTCGGGCGTCCTCGCGCACGACTATCTCTGCCATTCGTCCTCCCTCGGGCACGCTTGCTTCCTCCATTATTGTGGTGGGTTTTTTTTCTTTTTTGTTTTTTTTTTAATATTTTTGTTTCTTTTCAATTTTTTTTCATTTTTTTCTCCTTTTTTCCCCATTTTTTCTTTTTTTTCCTTTTTTCCCCTTTTTAAATATTTTTTTCTTTATTTTTTTCTTTCTTTTTTTGAAAAATTTTATTTTCGCCATATTTCCTCATTATTTATTTAGTTATTCATGCAATTATTAATATCGCTCTTCCGCTCCCCCATCTTTTTATTACTTTTATTTTATTTTATTTTATTTTATTTTATTTTATTTTATTTTATTATTTTATTTTACCGTCACATTTTACGATCTATCTGTACTTTTTCACACCTTCTTCTCTTCTACTTTTCTTTGACTTCTGGCTTCCCTTCCCTTCCCTTCCCTTCCCTTCCCTTCCCTTCCCTTCCCTTCCCTTCCCTTCCCTTCCCTTCACTTCTCTTTCTCCTCGTCACCCGCGCATGAGTAGGCCCGGCATGGCCTCTGTCACGAAGAAGTGGGTCACTTGCGTGGCCGGGGACGGATGGGGGGGTCCACGACGGGGTTGCGGGTATGTGGGTAGACCTGGCTGCCGGCCGGCGCCTGATCTTCCCGGCCCCGCGTCCGTCTTCCACCTTCCCCCCCCCCCCCAGTCCACACCGCACGAGCAGGAACCCGACCCGTACCCAACGGTGGCCCGCCTCCGCCTGCCCCCACCCCGGCCCTCGCCCACAACCCGCCCTCTCCCGGACGCATCTCGTCCGACCGGCCCGCGACCGTGTTTTTTATTTGTTTCTTTGTTTTTGTTTTTGTTTTTTTTTTGTTTGGTCGGTCACTCGCTCGGTTATGTGTTTGGACCCGATTGGCCCGTTTGGTTTATTTCTTTTCTTTCCTTTTTCCGCCGGGGTGCTCCTGACGGCTCGGCCCAATGGCGGCTCGACTCGGCGACCGGAGCCCGCAAAAACGCCTCGCCACCCCCCAGCCCCGCCACCACCACCACCACCGCCACCACCGCCACCACCTCCTCCTCCCGCCGAAAATCCCACGTACCGTTCCACCTCATCTGCCGGCTGGGAGAGAGGCTAGGCGCGAACCCCGCGGGGGACGCGGCCGCCTCCCGCCGGCCCACCTCTCGCCGCTGCCGTCTTCCCGCCGCTCTTTCGCCATCCCTCGCCACGCGGCCTGCCCGCAGTCCGGATATCCGGCCCGAACGGACCCCGGTGGGCGGGGCCCGTGCACGTGCCCACGCTCTTCCTGCAGAGCTGGGGAGGCAAGGGGGGGCGGGGCGGCTTTTTCAAAAACTAAAAAAGGGGAAAGTAAAGAAGAACCCACGAGAAAAACAAACAAAAAAACAAACAAACAAACGGAAAATAATAAAACCGAGAGGCGCGTGGGGGCACGGACAAACAATCGAACGGACAGACGAACAAACAAACATGAAGACAAAAGGGCAAAACCGCGGTGGTGGTGGCAGGACGGCCAGCTTCAAGCAAGGCCGAACCGAGAAGCACGGGTGCGCCCCGACCCGCCGAACAGCGGCCGGCTCATACGTGCACATTGGTCGTTCCGCGGCTGCGGCCGAGTGGCATCTCCGTGGCGCCTCCGGTGCTCCGGCACGGTCAACACGGTTCGAGCCCTGGCCATCGCGGCTCGAGTCCGCCGGCACGGTCCAACGTCTCCCAGCGGGCTCCGTTAGGTTCGGACGTTCCGCGGTGGCGCCCGGCGGTCTCAGCCGCAGAGGCTCGGGTGCGCCGGCACGGTCCAGCCTCTCCCGGCGGGCTCCGTTCGGTTCGGACATTCCTCGGTGGTGTCCGGGGGGTCTCAGCCGCGGCGGCTCGAGTGCGCTGGCACTGCACAGCCTCTCCCAGCGGGCTCCGCTCGGCACGGACGTTCCTCGGTGGCGTCCGGCGATCTGAGCCGCGGCGGCAAGAGTGCGCCGGCACGGTCCAACCGCTCTCGGCGGGCTCGGCTCGGCTCGGACGTTCCGCGGCGGCGTCCGGGGGGTCTCAGCCGCGGAAGCTCGGGTGCGCCGGCACGGTTCAGCCTCTCCCGGCGGGCTCCGCTAGGCTCGGATGTTCCACGGCGACGTCCGGCGATCTTAGCCGCGGCGGCTCGAATGCGTCGGCACGGTCCAACTGCTCCCGGCGGGTTCCGCTCGGCTCGGACGCTCCTCGGCGGAGTCGGGCGATCTGAGCCGCGGCGGCTCGAGTGCGCCGGCACTGCACAGCCTCTCCCGGCGGGATCCGCTTGGCACGGATGTTCCTCGGCGGCGTCCGGCGATCTGAGCCGCGGCGGCACGAGTGCGCCGGCACGGTCCAACCGCTCTCGGCGGGCTCGGCTCGGCTCGGACGTTCCGCAGCGGCGTCCGGGGGGTGTCAGCCGCAGAGGCTCGGGTGCGCTGGCACGGTCCAGCCTCTCCCGGCGGGCTCCGCTCGGCTCGGACGTTCCTCGGCGGCGTCCGACAATCTGAGCCGCGGCAGCAAGAGTGCGCCGGCACGGTCCAACCTCTCTCGGCGGGCTCGGCTCGGCTCGGTCGTTCCGCGGCGGCGTCTGGGGGGTCTCAGCCACGGAGGCTCGGGTGCGCCGGCACGGTCCATCCTCTCCCGGCGGGCTCCGCTCGGCTCGGACGTTCCTCCGCGACGTCCGGCGATCAGAGCTACCGCGACACGGTCCAGCCTCTCCAGGCGGACTCAGCTCAGCTCGGACGTTCCGCGGAAGTGGCCAAGTGCCGCTCATGTGGCTGCTCCGCTGCGCCGGCACTCTGTACCCGGCTCCGAGCGTCTCCGGGGGTGGGGGGGGGGGGGAGAGGGGGGGTGGAGGGGGAGTAAGGGGGGGGGGGCACGGCGTCGGCGGCTAGGCGTCGCTGCCCATGCAGCTTGACTAGGTCGGCACGGTCTACCCGGCTCCGAGCGGGCCGTGGTGCTCGGCGGCGGGGGCTAGGGGTCGCTGCCTATGCGGCTCGGCTAGGTCGGTACGGTCTACCCGGCTCCGAGCGGGCCGTGGTTCTCGGCGGCGGCGGCTAGGGGTCGCTGCCTATGCGTCTCGGCTAGGTCGGCACGGTCTACCCGGCTCCGAGCGTGCCGTGGTGCTCGGCGGCGGGGGCTACGGGTCGCTGCCTATGCGGCTCGGCTAGGTCGGCACGGTCTACCCGGCTCCGAGCAAGCCGTGGTGCTCGGCGGCGGGAACTAGGGGTCGCTGCCTATGCGGCTCGGCTAGGTCGGCACGGTCTATCCGGCTCCGAGCGGAACGTGGTGCTCGGCGGCGGCGGCTAGGGGTCGCTGCCTATGCGGCTCGTCTAGGTCGACACGGTCTACCCGGCTCCGTGCGGGCCGTGGTGCTTGGCGGCGGCGGCTAGGGATCGCTGCCTATGCGTCTCGGCTAGGTCGGCACGGTCTACCCGGCTCCGAGCGGGCCGTGGTGCTCGGCGGCGCCGTCTAGGGGTCGCTGCCTATGCGGCTCGGCTAGGTCGGCACGGTCTACGCGGCTCCGAGCGGGCCAGGGTGCTCGGCGACAGTGGCTAGGGTTCGCTGCCTAAGCGGCTCGACTAGGTCGGCACGATCTACCCGGCTCCGAGCGGGCTAGAATGCTCGGCGGCGGCAGCTAGAGGTCGCTGCCTATGCGGCTCGGCTAGGTCGGCACGGTCTACCCTGCCATGTGCGTGCGCGAGGGCTCGGCGGCGGTCGCTAGGTGTCGCTGCACGTCTGCCAGCCCGTCCGTCAGTGACCTCTAGCGTCCGCGGCGGAGCAGGGTAGACCGTGCCGACGTGAGCCGGCCGCCGCTCAGCGACCCCTGGCCGGCGCCGCATGAGCTTCGGTCCGCTCGGAGCCGGGTAGATCGTGCCGACCAACTCGAGCCGGACGTGCAGCGACCGCTGGCCAGGGCGGAGGCTCGTGTGCGCCGGCACGGTCCAGCCTCTCCCGGCGGGCTCCGTTCGGTTTGGAAGTTCCTCAGTGGTGTCCAGGGGGTCTCAGCCGCGGCGGCTCGAGTGCGCCGGCACTGCACAGCCTCTCCCAGCGTGCTCCGCTCGGCACAGACGTTCCTCGGCGGCTTCCAGCGATCTGAGCCGCGGCAGCACGAGTGCGCCGGCACGGTCCAACCGATCTCGGCGGGCTCGGCTCGGCTCGGACGTTCCGCGGCGGCGTCCGGGGGTTCTCAGCCGCGGAGGCTCGGGTGCGCCGGCACGGCCCAGCCTCTCCCGGCGGGCTCCGCTAGGCTCGGACGTTCCACGGCGACGTCCAGCGATCTTAGCCGCGGCGGCTCGAGTGCGACGGCACGGTCCAACAGCTCCCGGCGGGTTCCGCTCGGCTCGGACGTTCCTCGGCGGCGTCCGGCGATCTGAGCCGCGGCGGCACGAGTGCGCCGGCACAGTCCAACCGCTCTCGGCGGGCTCGGCTCGGCTCGGAAGTTCCGCGGCGGCATCCGGGGGGTCTCCGCCATGGAGGCTCAGGTGCGCCGGCACGGTCCAGCCTCTCCCGGCGGGCTCCGCTCGGCTCGGACGTTCCTCGGCGGCGTCCGGCGATCTGAGCCGCGGCAGCACGAGTGCGCCGTCACGGTCCAACCTCTCTCGGCGGGCTCGGCTCGGCTCGGTCGTTCCGCGGCGGCGTCTGGGGGGTCTCAGCCACGGAGGCTCGGGTGCGCCGGCACAGTCCATCCTCTCCCGGCGGGCTCCGCTCGGCTCGGACGTTCCTCCGCGACGTTCGGCGATCAGAGCTACGGCGGCTCGAGTGCGCCTGCACGGTCCAACCGCTCCCGGCGAATTCCGCTCGGCTCGGATGCTCCTCGGCGGAGTCGGGCAATCTAAGCCGCGGCAGCTCAAGTGCGCCGGCACTGCACAGCCTCTCCCGCCGGGATCCGCTCGGCACGGACGTTCCTTGGCGGCGTCCGGCGATCTGAGCCGCGGCGGCACGAGTGCGCTGGTACGGTCCAATCGCTCTCGGCGGGCTCGGCTCGGCTCGGACGTACCGCAGCGGCGTCTGGGGGGTCTCAGCCGCGGAGGCTCGGGTGCGCCGGCATGGTCCAGCCTCTCCCGGCGGGCTCATCTCGGCTCGGACGTTCCTCCGCGACGTCCGGCGATCTGAGCTGCGGCGGCTCGAGTGCGCCGGCACGGTCCAACCGCTCCCGGTGGGTTCCGCTCGGCTCGGACACTCCTCGGCAAAGTCGGGCGATCTGAGCCACGGCGGCTCGAGTGCGCCGGCACTGCACAGCCTCTCCCAGCGGGATCCGCGCAACACGGACGTTCCTCGGCGGCGTCCGGCGATCTGAGCCGCGGCGGCACGAGTGCGCCGGCACGGTCCAACCGCTCTCGGCGGGCTCGGCTCGGCTCGGACGTTCCGCGGCGGCGTCCAGGGGGTCTCAGCCGCGGAGGCTCGGGTGCGCCGGCACGGTCCAGCCTCCCCCGGCGGGCTCCGCTCGGCACGGAAGTTCCTCGGCGGCGTCCGGCGATCTGAGCCGCGGAGGCTCAACTGCGCCGGCACGGTCCAACCACTCCTGGCGGGTTCCGCTCGGCTCGGACGCTCCTCGGCGGAGTCGGGCGATCTGAGCCGCGGCGACACAGTCCAGCCTCTCCAGGCAGACTCAGCTCGGCTCGGACATTCCGCGGAAGTGGCTAGGTGCCGCTCTTTTGGCTGCTCCGCTGCGCTGGCACTCTGTACCCAGCTCCGAGCGTATCCGGGGGGGGGGGGGGGTGAAGAGGGGGGGTTGGGGGGGGGAGTAAGGGGGGGTGGCACGGCGTCGGCGGCTAGGCGTCGCTGCCCATGCAGCTCGACTAGGTCGGCACGGTCTACCCGGATCCGAGAGGGCCGTGGTGCTCGGCAGCGGGGACTAGGGGTCACTGCCTATGCGGCTCGTCTAGGTTGGCACGGTCTCCCGGCTCCGAGCTGGCCGTGGTTCTCGGCGGCGGGGGCTATGGGTCGCTGCCCATGCGGCTCGGCTAGGTCGGCACGGTCTACCCGGCTCCGAGCGGGCCGTGGTGCTCGGCGGCGGCGGCTAGGGGTCGCTGCCTATGCGGCTCGGCTAGGTCGGCACGGTCTACCCGGCTCCGAGCAGGCCGTGGTGCTCGGCGGCGGCGGCTAGGGGTCGCTGCCTATGCGGCTCGGCTATGTCGGCACGGTCTACCCGGCTCCGAGCGGGCCATGGTGCTCGGCGACGGTGGCTAGGGTTCGCTGCCTAAGCGGCACTACTAGGTCGGCACGATCTACCCGGCTCCGAGCGGGCTAGGGTGCTCGCCGGCATCTGCTATAGGTCGCTGCCTATGCGGCTCGGCTAGGTCGTCACGGTCTACCCTGCTCCGTGCGTGCGCGAGGGCTCAGCGGCGGTCGCTAGGTGTCGCTGCACGTCTGCCAGCCCGTCCGTCAGCGACCTCTAGCGTCCGTGGCGGAGCAGGGTAGACCGTGCCGACGTGAGCCGGCCGCCGCTCAGCGAACCCTGGCCGCCGCCGCATGAGCGTCGGTCCGCTCGGAGCCTGGTAGACCGTGCCGACCAACTCGAGCCGGACGTGCAGCGACCGCTGGCCAGGGCAGAGGCTCGTGTGCGCCGGCACGGTCCAGCCTCTCCCGGCGGGCACCGTTCGGTTCGGACTTTCCTCGGTGGTGTCCGGGGGGTCTCAGCCGCGGAGGCTCGGGTGCGCCGGCACGGTCCAGCCTCTCCCGGCGGGCTCTGCTAGGCTCGGACGTTCCTCGGCGACGTCCGGCGATCTGAGCCGCAGCGGCTCGAGTGCGCCGGCGCTGCACAGCCTCTCCCGGCGGGATCCGCTCGGCAAGGACGTTCCTTGGCGACGTCTGGCGATCTGAGCCGCGGCGGCACAAGTGCGCCTGCACGGTCCAACAACTCTCGGCGGGCTCAGCTCGGCTCAGACGTTCCGCAGCGGTGTCGGGGGGTCTCAGCCGCGGAGGCTCGGGTGCGCCGGCACGGTCCAGCCTCTCCCGGCGGGCTCTGCTAGGCTCGGACGTTCCTCGGCGACGTCCGGCGATCTGAGCCGCAGCGGCTCGAGTGCGCCGGCGCTGCACAGCCTCTCCCGGCGGGATCCGCTCAACACGGACGTTCCTCGGCGGCGTCCGGCGATCTGAGACGCGGCGGCACGAGTGCGCCGGCACGGTCCAACCGCTCTCGGCGGGCTCGGCTCGGCTCGGACGTTCCGCGGCAGCGTCCGGGGGGTCTCAGCCGCGGAGGCTCGGGTGCGCCGGCACGGTCCAGCCTCCCCCGGCGGGCTCCGCTCGGCTCGGACGTTCCTTGGCGGCGTCCGGCGATCTGAGCCGCGGTGGCTCGAGTGCGCCGGCACGGTCCAACCACTCCCGGCGGGTTCCGCTCGGCTCGGACGCTCCTCGGCGGAGTCGGGCGATCTGAGCCGCGGCGACACAGTCCAGCCACTCCAGGCGGACTCAGCTCGGCTCGGACGTTCCGCGGAAGTGGCTAGGTGCCACACTTTTGGCTGCTCCGCTGCGCTGGCACTCTGTACCCGGCTCCGAGCGTCTGCGGGATGGGGGGGGGGAAGAGGGGGGGGTGGGGGGGGGAGTAAGGGAGGGGGGGAACGGCGCCGGCGGCTAGGCGTCGCTGCCCATGCAGCTCGACTAGGTCGGCACGGTCTACCCGGCTCCGAGCGGGCCGTGGTGCTAGGCGGCGGCTGCTATAGGTCGCTGCCTATGCGGCTCGGCTAGGTCGTCACGGTCTACCCTGCTCCGTGCGTGCGCGAGGGCTCGGCGGCGGTCGCTAGGTGTCGCTGCACGTCTGCCAGCCCGTCCGTCAGCGACCTCTAGCGTCCGTGGCGGAGCAGGGTAGACCGTGCCGACGTGAGCCGGCCGCCGCTCAGCGACCCCTGGCCGCCGCCGCATGAGCGTCGGTCCGCTCGGAGCCTGGTAGACCGTGCCGACCAACTCGAGCCGGACGTGCAGCGACCGCTGGCCAGGGCGGAGGCTCGTGTGCGCCGGCACGGTCCAGCCTCTCCCGGCGGGCTCCGTTCGGTTCGGACGTTCCTCGGTGGTGTCCGGGGGGTCTCAGCCGCGGAGGCTCGGGTGCGCCGGCACGGTCCAGCCTCTCCCGGCGGGCTCTGCTAGGCTCGGACGTTCCTCGGCGACGTCCAGCGATCTGAGCCGCAGCGGCTCGAGTGCGCCGGCACTGCACAGCCTCTCCCGGCGGGATCCGCTCGGCAAGGACGTTCCTCGGCGGCGTCCGGCGATCTGAGCCGCGGCGGCACAAGTGCGCCTGCACGGTCCAACAACTCTCGGCGGGCTCAGCTCGGCTCAGACGTTCCGCAGCGGTGTCCGGGGGGTCTCAGCCGCGGAGGCTCGGGTGCGCCGGCATGGTCCAGCCTCTCCCCGCTGGCTCTGCTCGGCTCGGACGTTCCTCGGTGGCGTCCGGCGATCTGAGCCGCGGCAGCACGAGTGCGCCGGCACGGTCCAACCGCTCTCGGCGGGCTCGGCTCGGCTCGGACGTACCGCGGCGGCGTCTGGGGGGTCTCAGCCGCGGAGGCTCGGGTGCGCCGGCACGGTCCAGCCTCTCCCGGCGGGTACCTCTCGGCTCAAACGTTCCTCCGCAACGTCCGGCGATCTGAGCTGCGGCGGCTCGAGTGCGCCGGCACGGTCCAACCGCTCCCGGCGAGTTCCGCTCGGCTCGGACGCTCCTCGGCGGAGTCGGGCGATCTGAGCCGCGGCGGCTCGAGTGCGCCGGCACTGCACAGCCTCTCCCGGCGGGATCCGCTCAACACGGACGTTCCTTGGCGGCGTCCGGCGATCTGAGCCGCGGTGGCTCGAGTGCGCCGGCACGGTCCAACCACTCCCGGCGGGTTCCGCTCGGCTCGGACACTCCTCGGCGGAGTCGGGCGATCTGAGCCGCGGCGACACAGTCCAGCCACTCCAGGCGGACTCAGCTCGGCTCGGACGTTCCGCGGAAGTGGCTAGGTGCCGCACTTTTGGCTGCTCCGCTGCGCTGGCACTCTGTACCCGGCTCCGAGCGTCTGCGGGGGGGGGGGGGGGGAAGAGGGGGGGGTGGGGGGGGGAGTAAGGGAGGGGGGGAACGGCGCCGGCGGCTAGGCGTCGCTGCCCATGCAGCTCGACTAGGTCGGCACGGTCTACCCGGCTCCGAGCGGGCCGTGGTGCTCGGTAGCGGGGGCTAGGGGTCACTGCCTATGCGGCTCGGCTAAGTCGGCACGGTCTACCCGGCTCCGAGCGGGCCGTGGTTCTCGGCGGCGGGGGCTAGGGGTCGCTGCCTATGCGGCTCGGCTAGGTCGGCACGGTCTACCCGGCTCCGAGCGGGCCGTGGTGCTCGGCGGCGGCGGCTAGGGGTCGCTGCCTATGCGGCTCGTCTAGGTCGGCACGGTCTACCTGGCTCCGAGCGAGCCGTGGTGCTCGGCGGCGGCGGATAGGGATCGCTGCCTATGCGTCTCGGCTAGGTCGGCACGGTCTACCCGGCTCCGAGTGGGCCGTGGTGCTCGGCGGCGGTGTCTAGGGGTCGCTGCCTATGCGTCTCGGCTAGGTCGGCACGGTCTACCCGGCTCCGAGTGGGCCGTGGTGCTCGGCGGCGGCGGCTAGGGGTCGCTGCCTATGCGGCTCGGCTATGTCGGCACGGTCTACCCGGCTCCGAGCGGGCCGTGGTGCTCGGCGGCGGGGGCTAGGAGTCGCTGCCTAAGCGGCTCTACTAGGTCGGCACGATCTACCCGGCTCCGAGCGGGCCGTGGTGCTCGGCGGCGGCTGCTATAGGTCGCTGCCTATGCGGCTCGGCTAGGTCGTCACGGTCTACCCTGCTCCGTGCGTGCGCGAGGGCTCGGCGGCGGTCGCTAGGTGTCGCTGCACGTCTGCCAGCCCGTCCGTCAGCGACCTCTAGCGTCCGTGGCGGAGCAGGGTAGACCGTGCCGACGTGAGCCGGCCGCCGCTCAGCGACCCCTGGCCGCCGCCGCATGAGCGTCGGTCCGCTCGGAGCCTGGTAGATCGTGCCGACCAACTCGAGCCGGACGTGCAGCGACCGCTGGCCAGGGCGGAGGCTCGGGTGCGCCGGCACGGTCCAGCCTCCCCCGGCGGGCTCCGCTCGGCTCGGACGTTCCTTGGCGGCGTCCGGCGATCTGAGCCGCGGTGGCTCGAGTGCGCCGGCACGGTCCAACCACTCCCGGCGGGTTCCGCTCGGCTCGGACGCTCCTCGGCGGAGTCGGGCGATCTGAGCCGCGGCGACACAGTCCAGCCACTCCAGGCGGACTCAGCTCGGCTCGGACGTTCCGCGGAAGTGGCTAGGTGCCGCACTTTTGGCTGCTCCGCTGCGCTGGCACTCTGTACCCGGCTCCGAGCGTCTGCGGGGGGGGGGGGGGGGAAGAGGGGGGGGTGGGGGGGGGAGTAAGGGGGGGGGGGAACGGCGCCGGCGGCTAGGCGTCGCTGCCCATGCAGCTCGACTAGGTCGGCACGGTCTACCCGGCTCCGAGCGGGCCGTGGTGCTCGGCGGCTTATGCTATAGGTCGCTGCCTATGCGGCTCGGCTAGGTCGTCACGGTCTACCCTGCTCCGTGCGTGCGCGAGGGCTCGGCGGCGGTCGCTAGGTGTCGCTGCACGTCTGCCAGCCCGTCCGTCAGCGACCTCTAGCGTCCGTGGCGGAGCAGGGTAGACCGTGCCGACGTGAGCCGGCCGCCGCTCAGCGACCTCTGGCCGCCGCCGCATGAGCGTCGGTCCGCTCGGAGCCTGGTAGACCGTGCCGACCAACTCGAGCCGGACGTGCAGCGACCGCTGGCCAGGGCAGAGGCTCGTGTGCGCCGGCACGGTCCAGCCTCTCCCGGCGGGCTCCGTTCGGTTCGGACGTTCCTCGGTGGTGTCCGGGGGGTCTCAGCCGCGGAGGCTCGGGTGCGCCGGCACGGTCCAGCCTCTCCCGGCGGGCTCTGCTAGGCTCGGACGTTCCTCGGCGACGTCCGGCGATCTGAGCCGCAGCGGCTCGAGTGCGCCAGCGCTGCACAGCCTCTCCCGGCGGGATCCGCTCGGCAAGGACGTTCCTCGGCGGCGTCCGGCGATCTGAGCCGCGGCGGCACAAGTGCGCCTGCACGGTCCAACAACTCTCGGCGGGCTCAGCTCGGCTCAGACGTTCCGCAGCGGTGCCCGGGGGGTCTCAGCCACGGAGGCTCGGGTGCGCCGGCACGGTCCAGCCTCTCCCGGCGGGCTCTGCTCGGCTCGGACGTTCCTCGGTGGCGTCCGGCGATCTGAGCCGCGGCAGCACGAGTGCGCCGGCACGGTCCAACCGCTCTCGGCGGGCTCGGCTCGGCTCGGACGTACCACGGCGGCGTCTGGGGGGTCTCAGCCGCGGAGGCTCGGGTGCGCCGGCACGGTCCAGCCTCTCCCGGCGGGCTCCTCTCGCCTCGGACGTTCCTCCGCGACGTCCGTCGATCTGAGCTGCGGCGGCTCGAGTGCGCCGGCACGGTCCAACCGCTCCCGGCGGGTTCCGCTAGGCTCGGACGCTCTTCGGCGGAGTCGGGCGATCTGAGCCGCGGCGGCTCGAGTGCGCCGGCACTGCACAGCCTCTCCCGGCGGGATCCGCTCAACACGGATGTTCCTCGGCGGCGTCCGGCGATCTGAGCCGCGGCGGCACGAGTGCGCCGGCACGGTCCAACCGCTCTCGGCGGGCTCGGCTCGGCTCGGACGTTCCGCGGCGGCGTCCGGGGGGTCTCAGCCGCGGAGGCTCGGGTGCGCCGGCACGGTCCAGCCTCCCCCGGCGGGCTCCGCTCGGCTCGGACGTTCCTTGGCGGCGTCCGGCGATCTGAGCCGCGGTGGCTCGAGTGCGCCGGCACGGTCCAACCACTCCAGGCGGGTTCCGCTCGGCTCGGACGCTCCTCGGCGGAGTCGGGTGATCTGAGCCGCGGCGACACAGTCCAGCCACTCCAGGCGGTCTCAGCTCGGCTCGGACGTTCCGCGGAAGTGGCTAGGTGCCGCACTTTTGGCTGCTCCGCTGCGCTGGCACTCTGTACCCGGCTCCGAGCGTCTGCGGGGGGGGGGGGGGGAAGAGTGGGGGGTGGGGGGGGGAGTAAGGGGGGGGGGGAACGGCGCCGGCGGCTAGGCGTCGCTGCCCATGCAGCTCGACTAGGTCGGCACGGTCTACCCGGCTCCGAGCGGGCCGTGGTGCACGGCAGCGGGGGCTAGGGGTCACTGCCTATGCGGCTCGGCTAGGTCGGCACGGTCTACCCGGCTCCGAGCGGGCCGTGGTGCTCGGCGGCGGCGGCTAGGGGTCGCTGCCGATGCGGCTCGGCTAGGTCGGCACGGTCTACCCGGCTCCGAGCGGGCCGTAATGCTCGGCGGCGGGGGCTAGGGGTCGCTGCCGATGCGGCTCGGCTAGGTCGGCACGGTCTACCCGGCTCCGAGCGGGCCGTGGTGCTCGGCGGCGGGGGCTAGGGGTCGCTGCCTATGCGGCTCGGCTAGGTCGGCACGGTCTACCAGGCTCCGATCGGGCCGTGGTGCTCGGTTGCCGCGGCTAGGTGTCGCTGCCTATGCGCCTCGGCTAGGTCGGCACCGTCTACCCTGCTCCGTGCGTGCGCGAGGGCTCGGCGGCGGTCGCTAGGTGTCGCTGCACGTCTGCCAGCCCGTCCGTCAGCGACCTCTAGCGTCCGTGGCGGAGCAGGGTAGACCGTGCCGACGTGAGCCGGCCGCCGCTCAGCGACCCCTGGCCGCCGCCGCATGAGCGTCGGTCCGCTCGGAGCCTGGTAGACCGTGCCGACCAACTCGAGCCGGACGTGCAGCGACCGCTGGCCAGGGCAGAGGCTCGTGTGCGCCGGCACGGTCCAGCCTCTCCCGGCGGGCTCCGTTCGGTTCGGACGTTCCTCGGTGGTGTCCGGGGGGTCTCAGCCGCGGAGGCTCGGGTGCGCCGGCACGGTCCAGCCTGTCCCGGCGGGCTCTGCTAGGCTCGGACGTTCCTCGGCGACGTCCGGCGATCTGAGCCGCAGCGGCTCGAGTACGCCGGCACTGCACAGCCTCTCCCGGCGGGATCCGCTCGGCAAGGACGTTCCTCGGCGGCGTCCGGCGATCTGAGCCGCGGCGGCACAAGTGCGCCTGCACAGTCCAACAACTCTCGGCGGGCTCAGCTCGGCTCAGACGTTCCGCAGCGGTGTCCGGGGGGTCTCAGCCGCAGAGGCTCGGGTGCGCCGGCACGGTCCAGCCTCTCCCGGCGGGCTCTGCTCGGCTCGGACGTTCCTCGGTGGCGTCCGGCGATCTGAGCCGCGGCAGCACAAGTGCGCCGGCACAATCCAACCGCTCTCGGCGGGCTCGGCTCGGCTCGGACGTACCGCGGCGGCGTCTGGGGGGTCTCAGCCGCGGAGGCTCGGGTGCGCCGGCACGGTCCAGCCTCTCCCGGCGGGCTCCTCTCGGCTCGGACGTTCCTCCGCGACGTCCGGCGATCTGAGCTGCGGCGGCTCGAGTGCGCCGGCACGGTCCAACCGCTCCCGGCGGGTTCCGCTCGGCTCGGACGCTCCTCGGCGGAGTCGGGCGATCTGAGCCGCGGCGGCTCGAGTGCGCCGGCACTGCACAGCCTCTCCCGGCGGGATCCGCTCAACACGGACGTTCCTCGGCGGCGTCCGGCGATCTGAGCCGCGGCGGCACGAGTGCGCCGGCACGGTCCAACCGCTCTCGGCGGGCTCGGCTCGGCTCGGACGTTCCGCGGCGGCGTCCGGGGGGTCTCAGCCGCGGAGGCTCGGGTGCGCCGGCACGGTCCAGCCTCCCCCGGCGGGCTCCGCTCGGCTCGGACGTTCCTTGGCGGCGTCCGGCGATCTGAGCCGCGGTGGCTCGAGTGCGCCGGCACGGTCCAACCACTCCCGGCGGGTTCCGCTCGGCTCGGACGCTCCTCGGCGGAGTCGGGTGATCTGAGCCGCGGCAACACAGTCCAGCCACTCCAGGCGGTCTCAGCTCGGCTCGGACGTTCCGCGGAAGTGGCTAGGTGCCGCACTTTTGGCTGCTCCGCTGCGCTGGCACTCTGTACCCGGCTCCGAGCGTCTGCGGGGGGGGGGGGGGGGAAGAGGGGGGGGTGGGGGAGGGAGTAAGGGGGGGGGGGAACGGCGCCGGCGGCTAGGCGTCGCTGCCCATGCAGCTCGACTAGGTCGGCACGGTCTACCCGGCTCCGAGCGGGCCGTGGTGCTCGGCAGCGGGGGCTAGGGGTCACTGCCTATGCGGCTCGGCTAGGTCGGCACGGTCTACCCGGCTCCGAGCGGGCCGTGGTGCTCGGCGGCGGCGGCTAGTGGTCGCTGCCGATGCGGCTCGGCTAGGTCGGCACGGTCTACCCGGCTCCGAGCGGGCCGTGGTGCTCGGCGGCGGGGGCTAGGGGTCGCTGCCGATGCGGCTCGGCTAGGTCGGCACGGTCTACCCGGCTCCGAGCGGGCCGTGGTGCTCGGCGGCGGGGGCTAGGGGTCGCTGCCTATGCGGCTCGGCTAGGTCGGCACGGTCTACCAGGCTCCGAGCGGGCCGTGGTGCTCGGTTGCTGCGGCTAGGTGTCGCTGCCTATGCGCCTCGGCTAGGTCGGCACCGTCTACCCTGCTCCGTGCGTGCGCGAGGGCTCGGCGGCGGTCGCTAGGTGTCGCTGCACGTCTGCCAGCCCGTCCGTCAGCGACCTCTAGCGTCCGCGGCGGAGCAGGGTAGACCGTGCCGACGTGAGCCGGCCGCCGCTCAGCGACCCCTGGCCGCCGCCGCATGAGCGTCGGTCCGCTCGGAGCCTGGTAGACCGTGCCGACCAACTCGAGCCGGACGTGCAGCGACCGCTGGCCAGGGCAGAGGCTCGTGTGCGCCGGCACGGTCCAGCCTCTCCCGGCGGGCTCCGTTCGGTTCGGACGTTCCTCGGTGGTGTCCGGGGGGTCTCAGCCGCGGAGGCTCGGGTGCGCCGGCACGGTCCAGCCTCTCCCGGCGGGCTCTGCTAGGCTCGGACGTTCCTCGGCGACGTCCGGCGGTCTGAGCCGCAGCGGCTCGAGTGCACCGGCACTGCACAGCCTCTCCCGGCGGGATCCGCTCGGCAAGGACGTTCCTCGGCGGCGTCTGGCGATCTGAGCCGTGGCGGCACAAGTGCGCCTGCACGGTCCAACAACTCTCGGCGGGCTCAGCTCGGCTCAGACGTTCCGCAGCGGTGTCCGGGGGGTCTCAGCCGCGGAGGCTCGGGTGCGCCGGCACGGTCCAGCCTCTCCCGGCGGGCTCTGCTAGGCTCGGACGTTCCTCGGCGACGTCCGGCGATCTGAGCCGCAGCGGCTCGAGTACGCCGGCACTGCACAGCCTCTCCCGGCGGGATCCGCTCGGCAAGGACGTTCCTCGGCGGCGTCCGGCGATCTGAGCCGCGGCGGCACAAGTGCGCCTGCACGGTCCAACAACTCTCGGCGGGCTCAGCTCGGCTCAGACGTTCCGCAGCGGTGTCCGGGGGGTCTCAGCCGCGGAGGCTCGGGTGCGCCGGCACGGTCCAGCCTCTCCCGGCGGGCTCTGCTCGGCTCGGACGTTCCTCGGTGGCGTCCGGCGATCTGAGCCGCGGCAGCACGAGTGCGCCGGCACGGTCCAACCGCTCTCGGCGGGCTCGGCTCGGCTCGGACGTACCGCGGCGGCGTCTGGGGGGTCTCAGCCGCGGAGGCTCGGGTGCGCCGGCACGGTCCAGCCTCTCCCGGCGGGCTCCTCTCGGCTCGGACGTTCCTCCGCGACGTCCGGCGATCTGAGCTGCGGCGGCTCGAGTGCGCCGGCACGGTCCAACCGCTCCCGGCGGGTTCCGCTCGGCTCGGACGCTCCTCGGCTGAGTCGGGCGATCTGAGCCGCGGCGGCTCGAGTGCGCCGGCACTGCACAGCCTCTCCCGGCGGGATCCGCTCAACACGGACGTTCCTCGGCGGCGTCCGGCGATCTGAGACGCGGCGGCACGAGTGCGCCGGCACGGTCCAACCGCTCTCGGCGGGCTCGGCTCGGCTCGGACGTTCTGCGGCGGCGTCCGGGGGGTCTCAGCCGCGGAGGCTCGGGTGCGCCGGCACGGTCCAGCCTCCCCCGGCGGGCTCCGCTCGGCTCGGACGTTCCTTGGCGGCGTCCGGCGATCTGAGCCGCGGTGGCTCGAGTGCGCCGGCACGGTCCAACCACTCCCGGCGGGTTCCGCTCGGCTCGGACGCTCCTCGGCGGAGTCGGGTGATCTAAGCCGCGGCGACACAGTCCAGCCACTCCAGGCGGTCTCAGCTCGGCTCGGACGTTCCGCGGAAGTGGCTAGGTGCCGCACTTTTGGCTGCTCCGCTGCGCTGGCACTCTGTACCCGGCTCCGAGCGTCTGCGGGGGGGGGGGGGGAAGAGGGGGGGGTGGGGGGGGGAGTAAGGGCGGGGGGGAACGGCGCCGGCGGCTAGGCGTCGCTGCCCATGCAGCTCGACTAGGTCGGCACGGTCTACCCGGCTCCGAGCGGGCCGTGGTGCTCGGCAGCGGGGGCTAGGGGTCACTGCCTATGCGGCTCGGCTAGGTCGGCACGGTCTACCCGGCTCCGAGCGGGCCGTGGTGCTCGGCGGCGGCGGCTAGGGGTCGCTGCCTATGCGTCTCGGCTACGTCGGCACGGTCTACCCGGCTCCGAGCGGGCCGTGGTGCTCGGCGGCGGGGGCTAGGGGTCGCTGCCGATGCGGCTCGGCTAGGTCGGCACGGTCTACCCGGCTCCGAGCGGGCCGTGGTGCTCGGCGGCGGGGGCTAGGGGTCGCTGCCTATGCGGCTCGGCTAGGTCGGCACGGTCTACCAGGCTCCGAGCGGGCCGTGGTGCTCGGTTGCTGCGGCTAGGTGTCGCTGCCTATGCGGCTCGGCTAGGTCGGCACGGTCTACCCGGCTACGAGCGGGCCGTGGTGCTCGGCGGCGACGGCTAGGGGTCGCTGCCTATGCGGCTCAGCTAGGTCGGCACGGTCTACCCGGCTCCGAGCGGGCAGTGGTGCTCGGCGACGGTGGCTAGGGTTCGCTGCCTAAGCGGCTCGACTAGGTCGGCACGATCTACCCGGCTCCGAGCGGGCTAGGGTGCTCGGCGGCGGATGCTATAGGTCACTGCCTATGCGGCTCGGCTAGGTCGGCACGGTGTACCCTGCTTCGTGCGTGCGCGAGGGCTCGGCGGCGGTCGCTAGGTGTCGCTGCACTTCTGCCAGCCCGTCCGTCAGCGACCTCTAGCGTCCGCGGCGCAGCAGGGTAGACCGTGCCGACCTGAGCCGGACACCGCTCAGCGACCCCTGGCCGCAGCCGCATGAGCTTCGGTCTGCTCGGAGCCGGGTAGACCATGCCGACCAACTCGAGCCAGACGTGCAGCGACCGCTGGCCAGGGCGGAGGCTTGTGTGCGCCGGCACGGTCCAGCCTCTCCCGGCAGGCTCCGCTCGGCACGGACGTTCCTCGGCGGCATCCGGCGATCTGAGCCGCGGCTGCACGAGTGCGCCGGCACGGTCCAACCGCTCTCGGCGGGCTCGGCTCGGCTCGGACGTTCCGCGGCGGCGTCCGTGGGGTCTCAGCCGCGGAGGCTCGGGTGCGCCGGCACGGTCCAGCCTCCCCCGGCGGGCTCCGCTCGGCTCGGACGTTCCTCGGTGGTGTCCGGGGGGTCTCAGCCGCGGCGGCTCGATTGCGCCGGCACTGCACAGCCTCTCCCAGCGTGCTCCGCTCGGCACAGACGTTCCTCGGCGGCTTCCAGCGATCTGAGCCGCGGCAGCACGAGTGCGCCGGCACGGTCCAACCGATCTCGGCGGGCTCGGCTCGGCTCGGACGTTCCGCGGCGGCGTTCGGGGGTTCTCAGCCGCGGAGGCTCGGGTGCGCCGGCACGGCCCAGCCTCTCCCGGCGGGCTCCGCTAGGCTCGGACGTTCCACGGCGACGTCCAGCGATCTTAGCCGCGGCGGCTCGAGTGCGACGGCACGGTCCAACAGCTCCCGGCGGGTTCCGCTCGGCTCGGACGTTCCTCGGCGGCGTCCGGCGATCTGAGCCGCGGCGGCACGAGTGCGCCGGCACGGTCCAACCGCTCTCGGCGGGCTCGGCTCGGCTCGGAAGTTCCGCGGCGGCATCCGGGGGGTCTCCGCCATGGAGGCTCAGGTGCGCCGGCACGGTCCATCCTCTCCCGGCGGGCTCCGCTCGGCTCGGACGTTCCTCGGCGGCGTCCGGCGATCTGAGCCGCGGCAGCACGAGTGCGCCGGCACGGTCCAGCCTCTCCCGGCGGGCTCTGCTCGGCTCGGACGTTCCTCGGTGGCATCCGGCGATCTGAGCCGCGGCAGCACGAGTGCGCCGGCACGGTCCAACCGCTCTCAGCGGGCTCGGCTCGGCTCGGACGTACCGCGGCGGCGTCTGGGGGGTCTCAGCCGCGGAGGCTCGGGTGCGCCGGCACGGTCCAGCCTCTCCCGGCGGGCTCCTCTCGGCTCGGACGTTCCTCCGCGACGTCCGGCGATCTGAGCTGCGGCGGCTCGAGTGCGCCGGCACGGTCCAACCGCTCCCGGCGGGTTCCGCTCGGCTCGGACGCTCCTCGGCGGAGTCGGGCGATCTGAGCCGCGGCGGCTCGAGTGCGCCGGCACTGCACAGCCTCTCCCGGCGGGATCCGCTCAACACGGACGTTCCTCGGCGGCGTCCGGCGATCTCAGACGCGGCGGCACGAGTGCGCCGGCACGGTCCAACCGCTCTCGGCGGGCTCGGCTCGGCTCGGACGTTCCGCGGCGGCGTCCGGGGGGTCTCAGCCGCGGAGGCTCGGGTGCGCCGGCACGGTCCAGCCTCCCCCGGCGGGCTCCGCTCGGCTCGGACGTTCCTTGGCGGCGTCCGGCGATCTGAGCCGCGGTGGCTCGAGTGCGCCGGCACGGTCCAACCACTCCCGGCGGGTTCCGCTCGGCTCGGACGCTCCTCGGCGGAGTCGGGCGATCTGAGCCGCGGCGACACCGTCCAGCCACTCCAGGCGGACTCAGCTCGGCTCGGACGTTCCGCGGAAGTGGCTAGGTGCCGCACTTTTGGCTGCTCCGCTGCGCTGGCACTCTGTACCCGGCTCCGAGCGTCTGCGGGATGGGGGGGGGGAAGAGGGGGGGGTGGGGGGGGGAGTAAGGGGGGGGGGGAACGGCGCCGGCGGCTAGGCGTCGCTGCCCATGCAGCTCGACTAGGTCGGCACGGTCTACCCGGCTCCGAGCGGGCCGTGGTGCTCGGCGGCGGCTGCTATAGGTCGCTGCCTATGCGGCTCGGCTAGGTCGTCACGGTCTACCCTGCTCCGTGCGTGCGCGAGGGCTCGGCGGCGGTCGTTAGGTGTCGCGGCACGTCTGCCAGCCCGTCCGTCAGCGACCTCTAGCGTCCGTGGCGGAGCAGGGTAGACCGTGCCGACGTGAGCCGGCCGCCGCTCAGCGACCCCTGGCCGCCGCCGCATGAGCGTCGGTCCGCTCGGAGCCTGGTAGACCGTGCCGACCAACTCGAGCCGGACGTGCAGCGACCGCTGGCCAGGGCGGAGGCTCGTGTGCGCCGGCACGGTCCAGCCTCTCCCGGCGGGCTCCGTTCGGTTCGGACGTTCCTCGGTGGTGTCCGGGGGGTCTCAGCCGCGGAGGCTCGGGTGCGCCGGCACGGTCCATCCTCTCCCGGCGGGCTCTGCTAGGCTCGGACGTTCCTCGGCGACGTCCGGCGATCTGAGCCGCAGCGGCTCGAGTGCGCCGGCACTGCACAGCCTCTCCCGGCGGGATCCGCTCGGCAAGGACGTTCCTCGGCGGCGTCCGGCGATCTGAGCCGCGGCGGCACAAGTGCGCCTGCACGGTCCAACAACTCTCGGCGGGCTCAGCTCGGCTCAGACGTTCCGCAGCGGTGTCCGGGGGGTCTCAGCCGCGGAGGCTCGGGTGCGCCGGCACGGTCCAGCCTCTCCCAGCGGGCTCTGCTCGGCTCGGACGTTCCTCGGTGGCGTCCGGCGATCTGAGCCGCGGCAGCACGAGTGCGCCGGCACGGTCCAACCGCTCTCGGCGGGCTCGGCTCGGCTCGGACGTACCGCGGCGGCGTCTGGGGGGTCTCAGCCGCGGAGGCTCGGGTGCGCCGGCACGGTCCAGCCTCTCCCGGCGGGCTCCTCTCGGCTCGGACGTTCCTCCGCGACGTCCGGCGATCTGAGCTGCGGCGGCTCGAGTGCGCCGGCACTGCACAGCCTCTCCCGGCGGGATCCGCTCAACACGGACGTTCCTTGGCGGCGTCCGGCGCTCTGAGCCGCGGTGGCTCGAGTGCGCCGGCACTGCACAGCCTCTCCCGGCGGGATCCGCTCAACACGGACGTTCCTCGGCGGCGTCCGGCGATCTGAGCCGCGGTGGCTCGAGTGCGCCGGCACGGTCCAACCACTCCCGGCGGGTTCCGCTCGGCTCGGACGCTCCTCGGCGGAGTCGGGCGATCTGAGCCGCGGCGACACAGTCCAGCCACTCCAGGCGGACTCAGCTCGGCTCGGACGTTCCGCGGAAGTGGCTAGGTGCCGCACTTTTGGCTGCTCCGCTGCGCTGGCACTCTGTACCCGGCTCCGAGCGTCTGCGGGGGGGGGGGGGGGGGAAGAGGGGGGGGTGGGGGGGGGAGTAAGGGAGGGGGGAACGGCGCCGGCGGCTAGGCGTCGCTGCCCATGCAGCTCGACTAGGTCGGCACGGTCTACCCGGCTCCGAGCGGGCCGTGGTGCTCGGCAGCGGGGGCTAGGGGTCACTGCCTATGCGGCTCGGCTAAGTCGGCACGGTCTACCCGGCTCCGAGCGGGCCGTGGTTCTCGGCGGCGGGGGCTAGGGGTCGCTGCCTATGCGGCTCGGCTAGGTCGGCACGGTCTACCCGGCTCCGAGCGGGCCGTGGTGCTCGGCGGCGGCGGCTAGGGGTCGCTGCCTATGCGGCTCGTCTAGGTCGGCACGGTCTACCTGGCTCCGAGCGGGCCGTGGTGCTCGGCGGCGGCGGATAGGGATCGCTGCCTATGCGGCTCGGCTAGGTCGGCACGGTCTACCCGGCTCCGAGTGGGCCGTGGTGCTCGGCCGCGGTGTCTAGGGGTCGCTGCCTATGCGGCTCGGCTAGGTCGGCACGGTCTACCCGGCTCCGAGCGGGCCGTGGTGCTCGGCGACGGTGGCTAGGGTTCGCTGCCTAAGCGGCTCTACTAGGTCGGAACGATCTACCCGGCTCCGAGCGGGCTAGGGTGCTCGGCGGCGGCTGCTATAGGTCGCTGCCTATGCGCCTCGGCTAGGTCGTCACGGTCTACCCTGCTCCGTGCGTGCGCGAGGGCTCGGCGGCGGTCGCTAGGTGTCGCTGCACGTCTGCCAGCCCGTCCGTCAGCGACCTCTAGCGTCCGTGGAGGAGCAGGGTAGACCGTGCCGACGTGAGCCGGCCGCCGCTCAGCGACCCCTGGCCGCCGCCGCATGAGCGTCGGTCCGCTCGGAGCCTGGTAGACCGTGCCGACCAACTCGAGCCGGACGTGCAGCGACCGCTGGCCAGGGCAGAGGCTCGTGTGCGCCGGCACGGTCCAGCCTCTCCCGGCGGGCTCCGTTCGGTTCGGACGTTCCTCGGTGGTGTCCGGGGGGTCTCAGCCGCGGAGGCTCGGGTGCGCCGGCACGGTCCAGCCTCTCCCGGCGGGCTCTGCTAGGCTCGGACGTTCCTCGGCGACGTCCGGCGGTCTGAGCCACAGCGGCTCGAGTGCACCGGCACTGCACAGCCTCTCCCGGCGGGATCCGCTCGGCAAGGACGTTCCTCGGCGGCGTCTGGCGATCTGAGCCGCGGCGGCACAAGTGCGCCTGCACGGTCCAACAACTCTCGGCGGGCTCAGCTCGGCTCAGACGTTCCGCAGCGGTGTCCGGGGGGTCTCAGCCGCGGAGGCTCGGGTGCGCCGGCACGGTCCAGCCTCTCCCGGCGGGCTCTGCTCGGCTCGGACGTTCCTCGGTGGCATCCGGCGATCTGAGCCGCGGCAGCACGAGTGCGCCGGCACGGTCCAACCGCTCTCGGCGGGCTCGGCTCGGCTCGGACGTACCGCGGCGGCGTCTGGGGGGTCTCAGCCGCGGAGGCTCGGGTGCGCCGGCACGGTCCAGCCTCTCCTGGCGGGCTCCTCTCGGCTCGGACGTTCCTCCGCGACGTCCGGAGATCTGAGCTGCGGCGGCTCGAGTGCGCCGGCACGGTCCAACCGCTCCCGGCGGGTTCCGCTCGGCTCGGACGCTCCTCGGCGGAGTCGGGCGATCTGAGCCGCGGCGGCTCGAGTGCGCCGGCACTGCACAGCCTCTCCCGGCGGGATCCGCTCAACACGGACGTTCCTCGGCGGCGTCCGGCGATCTGAGCCGCGGCGGCACGAGTGCGCCGGCACGGTCCAACCGCTCTCGGCGGGCTCGGCTCGGCTCGGACGTTCCGCGGCGGCGTCCGGGGGGTCTCAGCCGCGGAGGCTCGGGTGCGCCGGCACGGTCCAGCCTCCCCCGGCGGGCTCCGCTCGGCTCGGACGTTCCTTGGCGGCATCCGGCGATCTGAGCCGCGGTGGCTCGAGTGCGCCGGCACGGTCCAACCATTCCCGGCGGGTTCCGCTCGGCTCATATGCTCCTCGGCGGAGTCGGGCGATCTGAGCCGCGGCGACACAGTCCAGCCTGTCCAGGCGGACTCAGCTCGGCTCGGACGTTCCGCGGAAGTGGCTAGGTGCCGCACTTTTGGCTGCTCCGCTGCGCTGGCACTCTGTACCCGGCTCCGAGCGTCTCCGGGGGGGGGGGGGGGGAAGAGGGGGGGGTGGGGGGGGAGTAAGGGGGGGTGGCACGGCATCGGCGGCTAGGCGTCGCTGCCCATGCAGCTCGACTATGTCGGCACGGTCTACCCGGCTCCGAGCGGGCCGTGGTGCTCGGCGGCGGGGGCTAGGGGTCGCTGCCGATGCGGCTCGGCTAGGTCGGCACGGTCTACCCGGCTCCGAGCGGGCCGTGGTGCTCGGCGGCGGGGGCTAGGGGTCGCTGCCTATGCGGCACGGCTAGGTAGGCATGGTCTACCCGGCTCCGAGCGGGCCGTGGTGCTCGGAGGCGGCGGCTAGGTGTCGCTGCCTATGCGGCTCGGCTAGGTCGGCACGGTCTGCCCGGCTCCGAGCGGGCCGTGGTGCTCGGCGGCGACGGCTAGGGGACGCTGCCTATGCGGCTCGGCTAGGTCGGCACGATCTACCTGGCTCCGAGCGGGCTAGGGTGCTCGGCGGCGGCTGCTAGAGGTCGCTGCCTATGCGGCTCGGCTAGGTCGTCACGGTCTACCCTGCTCCGTGCATGCCCGAGGCCTCGGCGGCGGTCGCTAGGTGTCGCTGCACGTCTGCCAGCCCATCCGTCAGCGACCTCTAGCGTCCGCGGCGGAGCAGGGTAGACCGTGCCGACGTGAGCCGGCCGCCGCTCAGCGACCCCTGGCCGCCGCCGCATGAGCGTCGGTCCGCTCGGAGCCTGGTAGACCGTGCCGACCAACTCGAGCCGGACGTGCAGCGACCGCTGGCCAGGGCAGAGGCTCGTGTGCGCCGGCACGGTCCAGCCTCTCCCGGCGGGCTCCGTTCGGTTCGGACGTTCCTCGGTGGTGTCCGGGGGGTCTCAGCCGCGGAGGCTCGGGTGCGCCGGCACGGTCCAGCCTCTCCCGGCGGGCTCTGCTAGGCTCGGACGTTCCTCGGCGACGTCCGGCGATCTGAGCCGCAGCGGCTCGAGTGCGCCGGCACTGCACAGCCTCTCCCGGCGGGATCCGCTCGGCAAGGACGTTCCTCGGCGGCGTCCGGCGATCTGAGCCGCGGCGGCACTAGTGCGCCTGCACGGTCCAACAACTCTCGGCGGGCTCAGCTCGGCTCAGACGTTCCGCAGCGGTGTCGGGGGGTCTCAGCCGCGGAGGCTCGGGTGCGCCGGCACGGTCCAGCCTCTCCCGGCGGGCTCTGCTCGGCTCGGACGTTCCCCGGTGGCGTCCGGCAATCTGAGCCGCGGCGGCACGAGTGCGCCGGCACGGTCCAACCGCTCTTGGCGGGCTCGGCTCGGCTCGGACGTTCCGCGGCGGCGTCCGGGGGGTCTCAGCCGCGGAGGCTCGGGTGCGCCGGCACGGTCCAGCCTCCCCCGGCGGGCTCCGCTCGGCTCGGACGTTCCTTGGCGGCATCCGGCGATCTGAGCCGCGGTGGCTCGAGTGCGCCGGCACGGTCCAACCACTCCCGGCGGGTTCCGCTCGGCTCATATGCTCCTCGGCGGAGTCGGGCGATCTGAGCCGCGGCGACACAGTCCAGCCTGTCCAGGCGGACTCAGCTCGGCTCGGACGTTCCGCGGAAGTGGCTAGGTGCCGCACTTTTGGCTGCTCCGCTGCGCTGGCACTCTGTACCCGGCTCCGAGCGTCTCCGGGGGGGGGGGGGGGGGGGAGAGGGGGGGGTGGGGGGGGAGTAAGGGGGGTGGCACGGCATCGGCGGCTAGGCGTCGCTGCCCATGCAGCTCGACTATGTCGGCACGGTCTACCCGGCTCCGAGCGGCCCGTGGTGCTCGGCGGCGGGGGCTAGGGGTCACTGCCTATGCGGCTCGGCTAGGTCGGCACGGTCTACCCGGCTCCGAGCGGGCCGTGGTGCTCGGCGGCGGGGGCTAGGGGTCGCTGCCGATGCGGCTCGGCTAGGTCGGCACGGTCTACCCGGCTCCGAGCGGGCCGTGGTGCTCGGCGGAGGGGGCTAGGGGTCGCTGCCTATGCGGCACGGCTAGGTCGGCATGGTCTACCCGGCTCCGAGCGGGCCGTGGTGCTCGGAGGCGGCGGCTAGGTGTCGCTGCCTATGCGGCTCGGCTAGGTCGGCACGGTCTGCCCGGCTCCGAGCGGGCCGTGGTGCTCGGCGGCGACGGCTAGGGGACGCTGCCTATGCGTCTCGGCTAGGTCGGCACGGTCTACCCGGCTCCGAGTGGGCCGTGGTGCTCGGCGGCGGCGGCTAGGCGTCGCTGCCCATGCGGCTCGGCTAGGTCGGCACGGTCTACCCGGCTCCGAGCGGGCCGTGGTGCTCGGCAGCGGTGTCTAGGGGTCGCTGCCTATGCGTCTCGGCTAGGTCGGCACGGTCTACCCGGCTCCGAGCGGGCCGTGGTGCTCGGCAGCGGTGTCTAGGGGTCGCTGCCTATGCGGCTCGGCTAGGTCGGCACGGTCTACCCGGCTCCGAGCGGGCCGTGGAGCTCGGCGGCGACGGCTAGGGGTCGCTGCCTATGCCGCTCGGCTATGTCGGCACGGTCTACCCGGCTCCGAGCAGGCCGTGGTACTCGGCGACGGTGGCTAGGGTTCGCTGCCTAAGCGGCTCTACTAGGTCGGCACGATCTACCCGGCTCCGAGCGGGCTAGGGTGCTCGGCGGCGGCTGCTAGAGGTCGCTGCCTATGCGGCTCGGCTAGGTAGTCACGGTCTACCCTGCTCCGTGCATGCCCGAGGGCTCGGCGGCGGTCGCTAGGTGTCGCTGCACGTCTGCCAGCCCGTCCGTCAGCGACCTCTAGCGTCCGTGGCGGAGCAGGGTAGACCGTGCCGACGTGAGCCGGCCGCCGCTCAGCGACCCCTGGCCGCCGCCGCATGAGCGTCGGTCCGCTCGGAGCCTGGTAGACCGTGCCGACCAACTCGAGCCGGACGTGCAGCGACCGCTGGCCAGGGCAGAGGCTCGTGTGCGCCGGCACGGTCCAGCCTCTCCCGGCGGGCTCCGTTCGGTTCGGACGTTCCTCGGTGGTGTCCGGGGGGTCTCAGCCGCGGAGGCTCGGGTGCGCCGGCACGGTCCAGCCTCTCCCGGCGGGCTCTGCTAGGCTCGGACGTTCCTCGGCGACGTCCGGCGATCTGAGCCGCAGCGGCTCGAGTGCGCCGGCACTGCAAAGCCTCTCCCGTCGGGATCCGCTCGGCAAGGACGTTCCTCGGCGGCGTCCGGCGATCTGAGCCGCGGCGGCACAAGTGCGCCTGCACGGTCCAACAACTCTCGGCGGGCTCAGCTCGGCTCAGACGTTCCGCAGCGGTGTCCGGGGGGTCTCAGCCGCGGAGGCTCGGGTGCGCCGGCACGGTCCAGCCTCTCCCGGCGGGCTCTGCTCGGCTCGGATGTTCCTCGGTGGCGTCCGGCGATCTGAGCCGCGGCAGCACGAGTGCGCCGGCACGGTCCAACCGCTCTCGGCGGGCTCGGCTCGGCTCGGACGTACCGCGGCGGCGTCTGGGGGGTCTCAGCCGCGGAGGCTCGGGTGCGCCGGCACGGTCCAGCCTCTCCCGGCGGGCTCCTCTCGGCTCGGACGTTCCTCCGCGACGTCCGGCGATCTGAGCTGCGGCGGCTCGAGTGCGCCGGCACGGTCCAACCGCTCCCGGCGGGTTCCGCTCGGCTCGGACGCTCCTCGGCGGAGTCGGGTGATCTGAGCCGCGGCGACACAGTCCAGCCACTCCAGGCGGTCTCAGCTCGGCTCGGACGTTCCGCGGAAGTGGCTAGGTGCCGCACTTTTGGCTGCTCCGCTGCGCTGGCACTCTGTACCCGGCTCCGAGCGTCTCCGGGGGGGGGGGGGGGGGGAAGAGGTGGGGGTGGGGGGGGAGTAAGGGGGGGTGGCACGGCGTCGGTGGCTAGGCGTCGCTGCCCATGCAGCTCGACTATGTCGGCACGGTCTACCCGGCTCCGAGCGGCCCGTGGTGCTCGGCGGCGGGGGCTAGGGGTCACTGCCTATGCGGCTCGGCTAGGTCGGCACGGTCTACCCGGCTCCGAGCGGGCCGTGGTTCACGGCGGCGGAAGCTAGGGGTCGCTGCCTATGCGGCTCGGCTAGGTCGGCACGGTCTACCCGGCTCCGAGCGGGCCGTGGTGCTCGGCGGCGGCGGCTAGGGGTCGCTGCCTATGCGGCTCGTCTAGGTCGGCACGGTCTACCTGGCTCCGAGCGGGCCGTGGTGCTCGGCGGCGGCGGCTAGGGATCGCTGCTTATGTGTCTCGGCTAGGTCGGCACGGTCTACCCGGCTTCGAGCGGGCCGTGGTGCTCGGCAGCGGTGTCTAGGGGTCGCTGCCTATGCGACTCGGCTAGGTCGGCACGGTCTACCCGGCTCCGAGTGGGCCGTGGTGCTCGGCGGCGACGGCTAGGGGTCGCTGCCTATGCCGCTCGGCTATGTCGGCACGGTCTACCCGGCTCCGAGCGGGCCGTGGTGCTCGGCGACGGTGGCTAGGGTTCGCTGCCTAAGCGGCTCTACTAGGTCGGCACGATCTACCCGGCTCCAAACGGGCTAGGGTGCCCGGCGGCGTCTGCTAGAGGTAGGTGCCTATGCGGCTCGGCTAGGTAGTCACGGTCTACCCTGCTCCGTGCATGCCCGAGGGCTCAGCGGCGGTCGCTAGGTGTCGCTGCACGTCTGCCAGCCCATCCGTCAGCGACCTCTAGCGTCCGCGGCGGAGCAGGGTAGACCGTGCCGACGTGAGCCGGCCGCCGCTCAGCGACCCCTGGCCGCCGCCGCATGAGCGTCGGTCCGCTCGGAGCCTGGTAGACCGTGCCGACCAACTCGAGCCGGACGTGCAGCGACCGCTGGCCAGGGCAGAGGCTCGTGTGCGCCGGCACGGTCCAGCCTCTCCCGGCGGGCTCCGTTCGGTTCGGACGTTCCTCGGTGGTGTCCGGGGGGTCTCAGCCGCGG
This sequence comes from Coturnix japonica, assembly GCF_054131305.1. Lineage (NCBI taxonomy): Eukaryota > Metazoa > Chordata > Aves > Galliformes > Phasianidae > Coturnix > Coturnix japonica. The sequence goes on from NC_140684.1 coordinate 1,049,336, forward strand.
AGGCTCGGGTGCGCCGGCACGGTCCAGCCTCTCCCGGCGGGCTCTGCTAGGCTCGGACGTTCCTCGGCGACGTCCGGCGATCTGAGCCGCAGCGGCTCGAGTGCGCCGGCACTGCACAGCCTCTCCCGGCGGGATCCGCTCGGCAAGGACGTTCCTCGGCGGCGTCCGGCGATCTGAGCCGCGGCGGCACAAGTGCGCCTGCACGGTCCAACAACTCTCGGCGGGCTCAGCTCGGCTCAGACGTTCCGCAGCGGTGTCGGGGGGTCTCAGCCGCGGAGGCTCGGGTGCGCCGGCACGGTCCAGCCTCTCCCGGCGGGCTCTGCTCGGCTCGGACGTTCCCCGGTGGCATCCGGCGATCTGAGACGCGGCAGCACGAGTGCGCCGGCACGGTCCAACCGCTCTCGGCGGGCTCGGCTCGGCTCGGACGTACCGCGGCGGCGTCTGGGGGGTCTCAGCCGCGGAGGCTCGGGTGCGCTGGCACGGTCCAGCCTCTCCCGGCGGGCTCCTCTCGGCTCGGACGTTCCTCCGCGACGTCCGGAGATCTGAGCTGCGGCGGCTCGAGTGCGCCGGCACGGTCCAACCGCTCCCGGCGGGTTCCGCTCGGCTCGGACGCTCCTCGGCGGAGTCGGGCGATCTGAGCCGCGGCGGCTCGAGTGCGCCGGCACTGCACAGCCTCTCCCGGCGGGATCCGCTCAACACGGACGTTCCTCGGCGGCGTCCGGCGATCTGAGCCGCGGCGGCACGAGTGCGCCGGCACGGTCCAACCGCTCTCGGCGGGCTCGGCTCGGCTCGGACGTTCCGCGGCGGCGTCCGGGGGGTCTCAGCCGCGGAGGCTCGGGTGCGCCGGCACGGTCCAGCCTCCCCCGGCGGGCTCCGCTCGGCTCGGACGTTCCTTGGCGGCGTCCGGCGATCTGAGCCGCGGTGGCTCGAGTGCGCCGGCACGGTCCAACCACTCCCGGCGGGTTCCGCTCGGCTCAGGTGCTCCTCGGCGGAGTCGGGCGATCAGAGCCGCGGCGACACAGTCCAGCCTGTCCAGGCGGACTCAGCTCGGCTCGGACGTTCCGCGGAAGTGGCTAGGTGCCGCACTTTTGGCTGCTCCGCTGCGCTGGCACTCTGTACCCGGCTCCGAGCGTCTCCGGGGGGGGGGGGGGGGGGAAGAGGGGGGGGTGGGGGGGGAGTAAGGGGGGGTGGCACGGCGTCGGCGGCTAGGCGTCGCTGCCCATGCAGCTCGACTATGTCGGCACGGTCTACCCGGCTCCGAGCGGGCCGTGGTGCTCGGCGGCGGGGGCTAGGGGTCACTGCCTATGCGGCTCGGCTAGGTCGGCACGGTCTACCCGGCTCCGAGCGGGCCGTGGTTCTCGGCGGCGGAAGCTAGGGGTCGCTGCCTATGCGGCTCGGCTAGGTCGGCACGGTCTACCCGGCTCCGAGCGGGCCGTAGTGCTCGGCGGCGGCGGCTAGGGGTCGCTGCCTATGCGGCTCGTATAGGTCGGCACGGTCTACCTGGCTCCGAGCGGGCCGTGGTGCTCGGCGGCGGCGGCTAGGGATCGCTGCCTATGCGGCTCGGCTAGGTCGGCACGGTCTACCCGGCTTCGAGCGGGCCGTGGTGCTTGGCAGCGGTGTCTAGGGGTCGCTGCCTATGCGGCTCGGCTAGGTCGGCACGGTCTACCCGGCTCCGAGCGGGCCGTGGTGATCGGCGACGGTGGCTAGGGTTCGCTGCCTAAGCGGCTCTACTAGGTCGGCACGATCTACCCGGCTCCGAGCGGGCTAGGGTGCTCGGCGGCGGCTGCTAGAGGTCGCTGCCTATGCGGCTCGGCTAGGTCGTCACGGTCTACCCTGCTCCGTGCGTGCGCGAGGGCTCGGCGGCGGTCTATAGGTGTCGCTGCACGTCTGCCAGCCCGTCCGTCAGCGACCTCTAGCGTCCGCGGCGGAGCAGGGTAGACCGTGCCGACCAACTCGAGCCGGACGTGCAGCGACCGCTGGCCAGGGCGGAGGCTCGTGTGCGCCGGCACGGTCCAGCCTCTCCCGGCGGGCTCCGCTCGGCACGGACGTTCCTCGGCGGCGTCCGGCGATCTGAGTAGCGGCGGCTCGAGTGCGCCGGCACGGTCCAACCGCTCCCGGCGGGTTTCGCTCTGTTCGGACGCTCCTCGGCGGAGTCGGGCGATCTGAGCCGCGGCGGAACGGTCCTGCCTCTCCAGGCGGACTCAGCTCGGCTCGGACGTTCCGCGGAAGTGGCCAAGTGCCGCTCTCGTGGCTGCTCCGCTGCGCCGGCACTGTTTACCCGGCTCCGAGCGTCTCCGGGAGGGGTGGGGGAGAACAAGGGGGGGGGGGAAAGGAGGGCACGGCGTCGGCGGCTAGGCGTCGCTGCCCATGCGGCTCGACTAGGTCGGCAAGATCTACCCGGCTCCGAGCGGGCCGTGGGGCTCGGCGGCGGAGGTTAGGGGTCGCAGCCTATGCGTCTCGGCTAGGTCGGCACGGTCTACCTTGCTCCGTGCATGCGCCCCACAGCAGCTCCTGCCTTATAGATCAGACCATCATCAGCCTCACAAAAGCTCCTGCCCCATAGATCTACCCCACAGCAGCTCCTGCCCCATAGATCTGACCAACATGTGCCCCAGAGCAGCTCCTGCCCCATAGACCTTACCCACATCAGCCGCACAGCAGCTCCTGGTCTTTAGATCTGACCCACATGTGCACCACAGCACCTCCTGTCCCATAGGTCTGCCCCACAGCAGCTCCTACCCCATAGATCTGACACATATCTGCACTACAGCTACTCCTGCCCCATAGATCTGACCCACATCAGCCCCACAGCAGCTCCTGCCCCATAGATCATACCCACATCAGCCCCACAGCAGCTCCTGGCCCATACATCTGACACACATGCGCCCCACAGCAGCTCCTGCCTTATAGATCAGACCATCATCAGCCTCACAAAAGCTCCTGCCCCATAGATCTACCCCACAGCAGCTCCTGCCCCATAGACCTTACCCACATCAGCCGCACAGCAGCTCCTGGTCTATAGATCTGACCCACATGTGCACCACAGCACCTCCTGTCCCATAGATCTGCCCCACAGCAGCTCCTGCCCCATAGATCTGACCCACATATGCACTACAGCAGCTCCTGCCCCATAGATCTCACTCACATGTGCCCCAGAGCAGATACTGCCCCATAGATCTGACCCACAACTACCCCACAGCAGCTCCTGCCCCATAGATCTGACCCACATCTGCACTACAGCAGCTCCTGCCCCATACATCTGACTCACATATGTCCCAAAGCTACTCCTGCCCCATAGATCTGACCCACAACTACCCCACAGCAGTTCCTGCCCCATAGATCTGATCCACATGTGCCCCAGAGCAGATCCTGCCCTATGGAACTGACCCAAAACTACCCCACAGCAGCTCCTGCCCCAGAGATCTAACCACCATCAGCCCCACAGTAGCTCCTGCCCCATAGATATGACCCACATCAGACCCACAACAGCTCCCGCCCCATAGATCTGACCCAAATCTGTCCCACAGCAGCTCCTGCCCCATAGATCTGACCCACATCTGCCCCACAGCAGCTCCTGCCTCATACATCTGACTCACAGCATCTCCTGCCCCATAGAACTGGCCCACATCAGCCACAGCAGCTCCTGACCTATAGATCTGACCCACATCTGCTCCACAGCACCTCCTGTCCCATAGATCTGCATTACAGCAGCTCCTGCCCCATAGATCTCACTCATATGTGCCCCAGAGCAGATACTGCCCCATTGATCTGACCCACAACTACCCCACAGCAGTTCCTGCCCCATAGATCTGACCCACATCTGCACTACAGCAGCTCCTGCCCCATACATCTGACTCACATATGCCCCACAGCAGCTCCTGCCCCATAGATCTGACCAACATCTACCTTACAGCAGCTCCTGCCCCATAGATCTGACGCACATCAGCCCCACACCAGCTCCTGCCCCATCGATCTGACCCACACCAGCCCCACAGCAGCTCCTGCCCCATAGATCTGACACACACCTGCCCCACAGCAGCTCCTTCCCTATAGATCTGACCCACATAAGCCCCACAGCAGCACCTGTTTCGTAGATCTGACACACATCATCCCCACAACTGCTCCTGCCTTAAAGATCTGATATACATGTACCCCACAGGAGCTTCTGCCCCATAGATCTGACCCACATCTGCCCCAGAGCAGCTCCTGCCCATTAGATCCGACCCGCAGCAGCTCCTGCCCCATAGATCTGACCAACATGTGCCCCAGAGCAGCTCCTGCCCCATAGACCTTACCCACATCAGCCGCACAGCAGCTCCTGGTCTATAGATCTGACCCACATGTGCACCACAGCACCACCTGTCCCATAGGTCTGCCCCACAGCAGCTCCTGCCCCATAGATCTGACCCACATCTGCACTACAGCAGCTCCTGCCCCATAGATCTCACTCACATGTGCCCCAGAGCAGATTCTGCCCCATAGATCTGTCCCACAACTACCCCACAGCAGCTCCTGCCCCATAGATCTGACCCACATCTGCACTACAGCAGCTCCTGCCCCATACATCTGACTCACATATGCCCCACAGCTACTCCTGCCCCATAGATCTGACCCACAACTACCCCACAGCAGTTCCTGCCCCATAGATCTGACCCACAGCAGCTACTGCCCCATAGATCAGACCCACATCTGCCCCACATCAGCTCCTGCCCTATAGACCTGAACCACATCAGCCACACAGCAGCTCCTGCTCCATAGATCGGATCCACATGAGCCGCACTGCATCTCTTGCCCCATAGATCTGCCCCACAGCAGCTCCTGCCCCATTGATCTGACCCACAGCCGCTCCTGCTCTGTAGATCTGACCCACATAAGCTCCACAGCAGCACCTGTTCCGTAGATCTGACACACATCAGCCCCACAGCAGCTCCTGCCCCATAGATATGTGTGTGCACGTCCACGTGTGTGCAGATGGCATGGAGAGTGTGGCACTGTGCACCGACAGCCCTTGCCTGCCCAGGACTGCGTGTGGAGGGCGTTCTCCACTGCAGCCCTGCCCAACAGTTAGTAGGGGTGTGCGGCAATAATGGCAGTAATGAACAAACTGCTGCTTCACAAAGATCTTGGCCTGATTAGAAATCTTTAGTGCTGTTACAGCAGACAGAATGTGATAAGCGCAAGTAGTCTCCTACACTTCACATCCTTGCTACTTTGTTCTGGGTGTTGTCACTGAGCAGCATCTAACACAAGTTCTGCCCTGGTCAGCTGGCTGCCTTAGCTTGAGCCCTGATGGCAACGCCGTGACGGGATGTTAGTATTGCTGTTTTCTCCTCGTCAGAATACTCTGCCTTTTGAAGGAAGCAGCTTCTTGGTTATTTTGTTTTGTTGTTGAATTTTATTAATTTACAATATCTATATTCTATATATAGTTATAGATGTTTTGAATATGATCATCTGTGGGGCTGAGAATTTTTGTAGAAAAGGCATATATCCCAGAGCTACTCAGCTAGCTAGTCAGATATGTAAGAAGGAGATATTCGTTTCTTTCCTCCGTCGACAGAGAAACTAAAAGTGTAGTACCGAAAAATAACGAAAGAAACGAAATCTTTCCCCATTTGAAAGGCAATACCTCGAAACAGTTCTAGGACTTGTGCTTTCAGCGAGAAAAGAAGTTGAGCACAAAAGTACTCCTTTCCGGGCTACAGAGACAAACCCCCCACAGCGGAAGAAAGCAGCCGGCTAATGTCGCTCTTTTTCGTCTACCGTTTTGTCCGCAACCGCTCTTTTCTCTCACAAGCGGCAGGCGCTGGGAACCGTGATTCCAACCTCTCCGCTGCATTCGGGGAGTGCGTTTTTAGCCGGCTTCTTTCTTCAGAGGAAAAAGCTTATCCCTACAGCCCAGAAAGGAGCGATGGGGACATCAAGTCGATTTCTCTCCGACGGCGTATATCCCAGAGCTACTCAGCTAGCTAGTCAGATATGTAAGAAGGAGATATTCGTTTCTTTCCTCTGTCGACAGAGAAACTAAAAGTGTAGTACCGAAAAAAATGAATGAAACGAAATCTTTCCCCATTTGAAAGGTAACACCTCGAAACAGTTCTAGGACTTGTGCTTTCAGCGAGAAAAGAAGTTGAGCACAAAAGTACTCCTTTCTTGGGCTACAGAGAGAAAACCCCTCAGCGGATAATGTCGCTCTTTTTCGTCTACCGTTTTGTCCGCAACCGCTCTTTTCTCTCACAAGCGGCAGGCGCTGGGAACCGTGATTCCAACATCTCCGTTGCATTCGGGGATTGCGCTTTTAGCCGGCTTCTTTCTTCAGAGGAAAAAGCTTATCCCTGCAGACCAGAAAGGAGCGATGGGGACATCAAGTCGATTTCTCTCCGACGGCGTATATCCCAGAGCTACTCAGCTAGCTAGTCAGATATGTAAGAAGGAGATATTCGTTTCTTTCCTCTGTCGACAGAGAAACTAAAAGTGAAGTACCGAAAAATAATGAATGAAACGAAATCTTTCTCCATTTGAAGGGGAACACCTCGAAACAGTTCTAGGACTTGTGCTCTCAGCGAGGAAAGAAGTTGAATAAAAGATTGCCTCTTTCCGGGCTAGAGAGAAACCCCCCTCAGCGGAAGAAAGCAGCCGGCTAATGTCGCTCTTTTTCGTCTACCGTTTTGTCCGCAACCGCTCTTTTCTCTCACAAGCGGCAGTCGCTGGGAACCGTGATTCCAACATCTCCGCTGCATTCGGGGATTGCGCATTTAGCCGGCTTCTTTCTTCAGAGGAAAAAGCTTATCCCTGCAGCCCAGAAAGGAGCGATGTGGACATCAAGTCGATTTCTCTCCGACGGCGTATATCCCAGAGCTACTCAGCTAGCTATTCAGATATGTAAGAAGGAGATATACTTATCTTTACTCTGTCGACAGAGAAACTAGAAGTGTAGTACCAAAAATATGAAAGAAACGAAATCTTTCCCCATTTGAAAGGTAACACCTCGAAACAGTTCTTGGACTTGTGCTTTCAGCGAGAAAAGAAGATGAATACAAGATTGCCTCTTTCCGGGCTACAGAGACAAACCCCCCTCAGCGGAAGAAAGCAGCCGGCTAATGTCGCTCTTTTTCGTCTACCGTTTTGTCCGCAACCGCTCTTTTCTCTCACAAGCGGCAGGCGCTGGGAACCGTGATTCCAACATCTCCGTTGCATTCGGGGATTGCGCTTTTAGCCGGCTTCTTTCTTCAGAGGAAAAAGCTTATCCCTGCAGCCCAGAAAGGAGCGATGGGGACATCAAGTCGATTTCTCTCCGACGGCGTATATCCCAGAGCTACTCAGCTAGCTAGTCAGATATGTAAGAAGGAGATATTCGTTTCTTTCCTCTGTCGACAGAGAAACTAAAAGTGAAGTACCGAAAAATAATGAAAGAAACGAAATCTTTCGCCATTTGAAAGGTAACACCTCGAAACAGTTCTAGGACTTGTGCTCTCAGCGAGAAAAGAAGTTGAATACAAGATTGCCTCTTTCCGGGCTACAGAGAGAAACCCCCCTCAGCGGAAGAAAGCAGCCGGCTAATGTCGCTCTTTTTCGTCTACCGTTTTGTCCGCAACCGCTCTTTTCTCTCACAAGCGGCAGGCGCTGGGAACCGTGATTCCAACATCTCCGCTGCATTCGGGGAGTGCGTTTTTAGCCGGCTTCTTTCTTCAGAGGAAAAAGCTTATCCCTTCAGTCCAGAAAGGAGCGGTGGGGACATCAAGTCGATTTCTCTCCGACGGCGTATATCCCAGAGCTACTCAGCTAGCTAGTCAGATATGTAAGAAGGAGATATTCGTTTCTTTCCTCTGTCGACAGAGAAACTAAAAGTGAAGTACCGAAAAATAATGAAAGAAACGAAATCTTTCCCCATTTGAAAGGTAACACCTCGAGATAGTTCTAGGACTTGTGCTTTCAGCGAGAAAAGAAGTTGAATACAAGATTGCCTCTTTCCGGGCTACAGAGAGAAACCCCCCTCAGCGGAAGAAAGCAGCCGGCTAATGTCGCTCTTTTTCGTCTACCGTTTTGTCCGCAACCGCTCTTTTCTCTCACAAGCGGCAGTCGCTGGGAACCGTGATTCCAAGATCTCCGTTGCATTCGGGGATTGCGCTTTTAGCCGGCTTCTTTCTTCAGAGGAAAAAGCTTATCCCTGCAGCCCAGAAAGGAGCGATGTGGACATAAAGTCGATTTCTCTCCGACGGCGTATATCCCAGAGCTACTCAGCTAGCTAGTCAGATATGTAAGAAGGAGATATTCGTTTCTTTCCTCTGTCGACAGAGAAACTAAAAGTGAAGTACCGAAAAATAATGAAAGAAACGAAATCTTTCCCCATTTGAAAGGTAACACCTCGAAACAGTTCTAGGACTTGTGCTTTCAGCGTGAAAAGAAGTTGAATACAAGATTGCCTCTTTCCGGGCTACAGAGACAAACCCCCCTCAGCGGAAGAAAGCAGCCGGCTAATGTCGCTCTTTTTCGTCTACCGTTTTGTCCGCAACCGCTCTTTTCTCTCACAAGCGGCAGGCGCTGGGAACCGTGATTCCAACATCTCCGTTGCATTCGGGGATTGCGCTTTTAGCCGGCTTCTTTCTTCAGAGGAAAAAGCTTATCCCTGCAGCCCAGAAAGGAGCGATGGGGACATCAAGTCGATTTCTCTCCGACGGCGTATATCCCAGAGCTACTCAGCTAGCTAGTCAGATATGTAAGAAGGAGATATACTTATCTTTACTCTGTCGACAGAGAAACTAGAAGTGTAGTACCAAAAATATGAAAGAAACGAAATCTTACCCCATTTGAAAGGTAACACCTCGAAACAGTTCTTGGACTTGTGCTTTCAGCGAGAAAAGAAGATGAATACAAGATTGCCTCTTTCCGGGCTACAGAGACAAACCCCCTCTCAGCGGAAGAAAGCAGCCGGCTAATGTCGCTCTTTTTCGTCTACCGTTTTGTCCGCAACCGCTCTTTTCTCTCACAAGCGGCAGGCGCTGGGAACCGTGATTCCAACCTCTCCGCTGCATTCGGGGAGTGCGTTTTTAGCCGGCTTCTTTCTTCAGAGGAAAAAGCTTATCCCTACAGCCCAGAAAGGAGCGATGGGGACATCAAGTCGATTTCTCTCCGACGGCGTATATCCCAGAGCTACTCAGCTAGCTAGTCAGATATGTAAGAAGGAGATATTCGTTTCTTTCCTCTGTCGACAGAGAAACTAAAAGTGAAGTACCGAAAAATAATGAAAGAAACGAAATCTTTCGCCATTTGAAAGGTAACACCTCGAAACAGTTCTAGGACTTGTGCTCTCAGCGAGAAAAGAAGTTGAATAAAAGATTGCCTCTTTCCGGGCTACAGAGAGAAACCCCCCTCAGCGGAAGAAAGCAGCCGGCTAATGTCGCTCTTTTTCGTCTACCGTTTTGTCCGCAACCGCTCTTTTCTCTCACAAGCGGCAGGCGCTGGGAACCGTGATTCCAACATCTCCGTTGCATTCGGGGATTGCGCTTTTAGCCGGCTTCTTTCTTCAGAGGAAAAAGCTTATCCCTGCAGCCCAGAAAGGAGCGATGGGGACATCAAGTCGATTTCTCTCCGACGGCGTATATCCCAGAGCTACTCAGCTAGCTAGTCAGATATGTAAGAAGGAGATATTCGTTTCTTTCCTCTGTCGACAGAGAAACTAAAAGTGAAGTACCGAAAAACAATGAAAGAAACGAAATCTTTCGCCATTTGAAAGGTAACACCTCGAAACAGTTCTAGGACTTGTGCTCTCAGCGAGAAAAGAAGTTGAATAAAAGATTGCCTCTTTCCGGGCTAGAGAGAAACCCCCCTCAGCGGAAGAAAGCAGCCGGCTAATGTCGCTCTTTTTCGTCTACCGTTTTGTCCGCAACCGCTCTTTTCTTTCACAAGCGGCAGTCGCTGGGAACCGTGATTCCAACATCTCCGTTGCATTCGGGGATTGCGCATTTAGCCGGCTTCTTTCTTCAGAGGAAAAAGCTTATCCCTGCAGCCCAGAAAGGAGCGATGTGGACATCAAGTCGATTTCTCTCCGACGGCGTATATCCCAGAGCTACTCAGCTAGCTAGTCAGATATGTAAGAAGGAGATATTCGTTTCTTTCCTCTGTCGACAGAGAAACTAAAAGTGAAGTACCGAAAAATAATGAAAGAAACGAAATCTTTCCCCATTTGAAAGGTAACACCTCGAAACAGTTCTAGGACTTGTGCTTTCAGCGTGAAAAGAAGTTGAATACAAGATTGCCTCTTTCCGGGCTACAGAGAGAAACCCCCCTCAGCGGAAGAAAGCAGCCGGCTAATGTCGCTCTTTTTCGTCTACCGTTTTGTCCGCAACCGCTCTTTTCTCTCACAAGCGGCAGGCGCTGGGAACCGTGATTCCAACATCTCCGTTGCATTCGGGGATTGCGCTTTTAGCCGGCTTCTTTCTTCAGAGGAAAAAGCTTATCCCTGCAGCCCAGAAAGGAGCGATGGGGACATCAAGTCGATTTCTCTCCGACGGCGTATATCCCAGAGCTACTCAGCTAGCTAGTCAGATATGTAAGAAGGAGATATACTTATCTTTACTCTGTCGACAGAGAAACTAGAAGTGTAGTACCAAAAATATGAAAGAAACGAAATCTTACCCCATTTGAAAGGTAACACCTCGAAACAGTTCTTGGACTTGTGCTTTCAGCGAGAAAAGAAGATGAATACAAGATTGCCTCTTTCCGGGCTACAGAGACAAACCCCCCTCAGCGGAAGAAAGCAGCCGGCTAATGTCGCTCTTTTTCGTCTACCGTTTTGTCCGCAACCGCTCTTTTCTCTCACAAGCGGCAGGCGCTGGGAACCGTGATTCCAACCTCTCCGCTGCATTCGGGGAGTGCGTTTTTAGCCGGCTTCTTTCTTCAGAGGAAAAAGCTTATCCCTGCAGCCCAGAAAGGAGCGATGGGGACATCAAGTCGATTTCTCTCCGACGGCGTATATCCCAGAGCTACTCAGCTAGCTAGTCAGATATGTAAGAAGGAGATATTCGTTTCTTTCCTCTGTCGACAGAGAAACTAAAAGTGAAGTACCGAAAAATAATGAAAGAAACGAAATCTTTCGCCATTTGAAAGGTAACACCTCGAAACAGTTCTAGGACTTGTGCTCTCAGCGAGAAAAGAAGTTGAATACAAGATTGCCTCTTTCCGGGCTACAGAGAGAAACCCCCCTCAGCGGAAGAAAGCAGCCGGCTAATGTCGCTCTTTTTCGTCTACCGTTTTGTCCGCAACCGCTCTTTTCTCTCACAAGCGGCAGGCGCTGGGAACCGTGATTCCAACATCTCCGCTGCATTCGGGGAGTGCGTTTTTAGCCGGCTTCTTTCTTCAGAGGAAAAAGCTTATCCCTTCAGTCCAGAAAGGAGCGGTGGGGACATCAAGTCGATTTCTCTCCGACGGCGTATATCCCAGAGCTACTCAGCTAGCTAGTCAGATATGTAAGAAGGAGATATTCGTTTCTTTCCTCTGTCGACAGAGAAACTAAAAGTGAAGTACCGAAAAATAATGAAAGAAACGAAATCTTTCCCCATTTGAAAGGTAACACCTCGAGATAGTTCTAGGACTTGTGCTTTCAGCGAGAAAAGAAGTTGAATACAAGATTGCCTCTTTCCGGGCTACAGAGAGAAACCCCCCTCAGCGGAAGAAAGCAGCCGGCTAATGTCGCTCTTTTTCGTCTACCGTTTTGTCCGCAACCGCTCTTTTCTCTCACAAGCGGCAGTCGCTGGGAACCGTGATTCCAAGATCTCCGTTGCATTCGGGGATTGCGCTTTTAGCCGGCTTCTTTCTTCAGAGGAAAAAGCTTATCCCTGCAGCCCAGAAAGGAGCGATGTGGACATAAAGTCGATTTCTCTCCGACGGCGTATATCCCAGAGCTACTCAGCTAGCTAGTCAGATATGTAAGAAGGAGATATTCGTTTCTTTCCTCTGTCGACAGAGAAACTAAAAGTGAAGTACCGAAAAATAATGAAAGAAACGAAATCTTTCCCCATTTGAAAGGTAACACCTCGAAACAGTTCTAGGACTTGTGCTTTCAGCGTGAAAAGAAGTTGAATACAAGATTGCCTCTTTCCGGGCTACAGAGACAAACCCCCCTCAGCGGAAGAAAGCAGCCGGCTAATGTCGCTCTTTTTCGTCTACCGTTTTGTCCGCAACCGCTCTTTTCTCTCACAAGCGGCAGGCGCTGGGAACCGTGATTCCAACATCTCCGTTGCATTCGGGGATTGCGCTTTTAGCCGGCTTCTTTCTTCAGAGGAAAAAGCTTATCCCTGCAGCCCAGAAAGGAGCGATGGGGACATCAAGTCGATTTCTCTCCGACGGCGTATATCCCAGAGCTACTCAGCTAGCTAGTCAGATATGTAAGAAGGAGATATACTTATCTTTACTCTGTCGACAGAGAAACTAGAAGTGTAGTACCAAAAATATGAAAGAAACGAAATCTTACCCCATTTGAAAGGTAACACCTCGAAACAGTTCTTGGACTTGTGCTTTCAGCGAGAAAAGAAGATGAATACAAGATTGCCTCTTTCCGGGCTACAGAGACAAACCCCCCTCAGCGGAAGAAAGCAGCCGGCTAATGTCGCTCTTTTTCGTCTACCGTTTTGTCCGCAACCGCTCTTTTCTCTCACAAGCGGCAGGCGCTGGGAACCGTGATTCCAACCTCTCCGCTGCATTCGGGGAGTGCGTTTTTAGCCGGCTTCTTTCTTCAGAGGAAAAAGCTTATCCCTACAGCCCAGAAAGGAGCGATGGGGACATCAAGTCGATTTCTCTCCGACGGCGTATATCCCAGAGCTACTCAGCTAGCTAGTCAGATATGTAAGAAGGAGATATTCGTTTCTTTCCTCTGTCGACAGAGAAACTAAAAGTGAAGTACCGAAAAATAATGAAAGAAACGAAATCTTTCGCCATTTGAAAGGTAACACCTCGAAACAGTTCTAGGACTTGTGCTCTCAGCGAGAAAAGAAGTTGAATAAAAGATTGCCTCTTTCCGGGCTACAGAGAGAAACCCCCCTCAGCGGAAGAAAGCAGCCGGCTAATGTCGCTCTTTTTCGTCTACCGTTTTGTCCGCAACCGCTCTTTTCTCTCACAAGCGGCAGGCGCTGGGAACCGTGATTCCAACATCTCCGTTGCATTCGGGGATTGCGCTTTTAGCCGGCTTCTTTCTTCAGAGGAAAAAGCTTATCCCTGCAGCCCAGAAAGGAGCGATGGGGACATCAAGTCGATTTCTCTCCGACGGCGTATATCCCAGAGCTACTCAGCTAGCTAGTCAGATATGTAAGAAGGAGATATTCGTTTCTTTCCTCTGTCGACAGAGAAACTAAAAGTGAAGTACCGAAAAACAATGAAAGAAACGAAATCTTTCGCCATTTGAAAGGTAACACCTCGAAACAGTTCTAGGACTTGTGCTCTCAGCGAGAAAAGAAGTTGAATAAAAGATTGCCTCTTTCCGGGCTAGAGAGAAACCCCCCTCAGCGGAAGAAAGCAGCCGGCTAATGTCGCTCTTTTTCGTCTACCGTTTTGTCCGCAACCGCTCTTTTCTTTCACAAGCGGCAGTCGCTGGGAACCGTGATTCCAACATCTCCGTTGCATTCGGGGATTGCGCATTTAGCCGGCTTCTTTCTTCAGAGGAAAAAGCTTATCCCTGCAGCCCAGAAAGGAGCGATGTGGACATAAAGTCGATTTCTCTCCGACGGCGTATATCCCAGAGCTACTCAGCTAGCTAGTCAGATATGTAAGAAGGAGATATTCGTTTCTTTCCTCTGTCGACAGAGAAACTAAAAGTGAAGTACCGAAAAATAATGAAAGAAACGAAATCTTTCCCCATTTGAAAGGTAACACCTCGAAACAGTTCTAGGACTTGTGCTTTCAGCGTGAAAAGAAGTTGAATACAAGATTGCCTCTTTCCGGGCTACAGAGAGAAACCCCCCTCAGCGGAAGAAAGCAGCCGGCTAATGTCGCTCTTTTTCGTCTACCGTTTTGTCCGCAACCGCTCTTTTCTCTCACAAGCGGCAGGCGCTGGGAACCGTGATTCCAACATCTCCGTTGCATTCGGGGATTGCGCTTTTAGCCGGCTTCTTTCTTCAGAGGAAAAAGCTTATCCCTGCAGCCCAGAAAGGAGCGATGGGGACATCAAGTCGATTTCTCTCCGACGGCGTATATCCCAGAGCTACTCAGCTAGCTAGTCAGATATGTAAGAAGGAGATATACTTATCTTTACTCTGTCGACAGAGAAACTAGAAGTGTAGTACCAAAAATATGAAAGAAACGAAATCTTACCCCATTTGAAAGGTAACACCTCGAAACAGTTCTTGGACTTGTGCTTTCAGCGAGAAAAGAAGATGAATACAAGATTGCCTCTTTCCGGGCTACAGAGACAAACCCCCCTCAGCGGAAGAAAGCAGCCGGCTAATGTCGCTCTTTTTCGTCTACCGTTTTGTCCGCAACCGCTCTTTTCTCTCACAAGCGGCAGGCGCTGGGAACCGTGATTCCAACCTCTCCGCTGCATTCGGGGAGTGCGTTTTTAGCCGGCTTCTTTCTTCAGAGGAAAAAGCTTATCCCTACAGCCCAGAAAGGAGCGATGGGGACATCAAGTCGATTTCTCTCCGACGGCGTATATCCCAGAGCTACTCAGCTAGCTAGTCAGATATGTAAGAAGGAGATATTCGTTTCTTTCCTCTGTCGACAGAGAAACTAAAAGTGAAGTACCGAAAAATAATGAAAGAAACGAAATCTTTCGCCATTTGAAAGGTAACACCTCGAAACAGTTCTAGGACTTGTGCTCTCAGCGAGAAAAGAAGTTGAATAAAAGATTGCCTCTTTCCGGGCTACAGAGAGAAACCCCCCTCAGCGGAAGAAAGCAGCCGGCTAATGTCGCTCTTTTTCGTCTACCGTTTTGTCCGCAACCGCTCTTTTCTCTCACAAGCGGCAGTCGCTGGGAACCGTGATTCCAAGATCTCCGTTGCATTCGGGGATTGCGCTTTTAGCCGGCTTCTTTCTTCAGAGGAAAAAGCTTATCCCTGCAGCCCAGAAAGGAGCGATGTGGACATCAAGTCGATTTCTCTCCGACGGCGTATATCCCAGAGCTACTCAGCTAGCTAGTCAGATATGTAAGAAGGAGATATTCGTTTCTTTCCTCTGTCGACAGAGAAACTAAAAGTGAAGTACCGAAAAACAATGAAAGAAACGAAATCTTTCGCCATTTGAAAGGTAACACCTCGAAACAGTTCTAGGACTTGTGCTCTCAGCGAGAAAAGAAGATGAATACAAGATTGCCACTTTCCGGGCTACAGAGACAAACCCCCCTCAGCGGAAGAAAGCAGCCGGCTAATGTCGCTCTTTTTCGTCTACCGTTTTGTCCGCAACCGCTCTTTTCTCTCACAAGCGGCAGTCGCTGGGAACCGTGATTCCAACATCTCCGCTGCATTCGGGGAGTGCGTTTTTAGCCGGCTTCTTTCTTCAGAGGAAAAAGCTTATCCCTTCAGTCCACAAAGGAGCGGTGGGGACATCAAGTCGATTTCTCTCCGACGGCGTATATCCCAGAGCTACTCAGCTAGCTAGTCAGATATGTAAGAAGGAGATATTCGTTTCTTTCCTCTGTCGACAGAGAAACTAAAAGTGAAGTACCGAAAAATAATGAAAGAAACGAAATCTTTCCCCATTTGAAAGGTAACACCTCGAGACAGTTCTAGGACTTGTGCTTTCAGCGAGAAAAGAAGTTGAATACAAGATTGCCTCTTTCCGGGCTACAGAGAGAAACCCCCCTCAGCGGAAGAAAGCAGCCGGCTAATGTCGCTCTTTTTCGTCTACCGTTTTGTCCGCAACCGCTCTTTTCTCTCACAAGCGGCAGTCGCTGGGAACCGTGATTCCAAGATCTCCGTTGCATTCGGGGATTGCGCTTTTAGCCAGCTTCTTTCTTCAGAGGAAAAAGCTTATCCCTTCAGTCCAGAAAGGAGCGGTGGGGACATCAAGTCGATTTCTCTCCGACGGCGTATATCCCAGAGCTACTCAGCTAGCTAGTCAGATATGTAAGAAGGAGATATTCGTTTCTTTCCTCTGTCGACAGAGAAACTAAAAGTGAAGTACCGAAAAATAATGAAAGAAACGAAATCTTTCCCCATTTGAAAGGTAACACCTCGAGACAGTTCTAGGACTTGTGCTTTCAGCGAGAAAAGAAGTTGAATACAAGATTGCCTCATTCCGGGCTACAGAGAGAAACCCCCCTCAGCGGAAGAAAGCAGCCGGCTAATGTCGCTCTTTTTCGTCTACCGTTTTGTCCGCAACCGCTCTTTTCTCTCACAAGCGGCAGTCGCTGGGAACCGTGATTCCAAGATCTCCGTTGCATTCGGGGATTGCGCTTTTAGCCGGCTTCTTTCTTCAGAGGAAAAAGCTTATCCCTGCAGCCCAGAAAGGAGCGATGTGGACATCAAGTCGATTTCTCTCCGACGGCGTATATCCCAGAGCTACTCAGCTAGCTAGTCAGATATGTAAGAAGGAGATATTCGTTTCTTTCCTCTGTCGACAGAGAAACTAAAAGTGAAGTACCGAAAAATAATGAAAGAAACGAAATCTTTCCCCATTTGAAAGGTAACACCTCGAAACAGTTCTAGGACTTGTGCTTTCAGCGAGAAAAGAAGTTGAATACAAGATTGCCTCTTTCCGGGCTACAGAGAGAAACCCCCCTCAGCGGAAGAAAGCAGCCGGCTAATGTCGCTCTTTTTCGTCTACCGTTTTGTCCGCAACCGCTCTTTTCTCTCACAAGCGGCAGGCGCTGGGAACCGTGATTCCAACATCTCCGCTGCATTCGAGGAGTGCGTTTTTAGCCGGCTTCTTTCTTCAGAGGAAAAAGCTTATCCCTTCAGTCCAGAAAGGAGCGGTGGGGACATCAAGTCGATTTCTCTCCGACGGCGTATATCCCAGAGCTACTCAGCTAGCTAGTCAGATATGTAAGAAGGAGATATTCGTTTCTTTCCTCTGTCGACAGAGAAACTAAAAGTGAAGTACCGAAAAATAATGAAAGAAACGAAATCTTTCCCCATTTGAAAGGTAACACCTCGAGACAGTTCTAGGACTTGTGCTTTCAGCGAGAAAAGAAGTTGAATACAAGATTGCCTCTTTCCGGGCTACAGAGAGAAACCCCCCTCAGCGGAAGAAAGCAGCCGGCTAATGTCGCTCTTTTTCGTCTACCGTTTTGTCCGCAACCGCTCTTTTCTCTCACAAGCGGCAGGCGCTGGGAACCGTGATTCCAACATCTCCGCTGCATTCGGGGAGTGCGTTTTTAGCCGGCTTCTTTCTTCAGAGGAAAAAGCTTATCCCTTCAGTCCAGAAAGGAGCGGTGGGGACATCAAGTCGATTTCTCTCCGACGGCGTATATCCCAGAGCTACTCAGCTAGCTAGTCAGATATGTAAGAAGGAGATATTCGTTTCTTTCCTCTGTCGACAGAGAAACTAAAAGTGAAGTACCGAAAAATAATGAAAGAAACGAAATCTTTCCCCATTTGAAAGGTAACACCTCGAGACAGTTCTAGGACTTGTGCTTTCAGCGAGAAAAGAAGTTGAATACAAGATTGCCTCTTTCCGGGCTACAGAGACAAACCCCCCTCAGCGGAAGAAAGCAGCCGGCTAATGTCGCTCTTTTTCGTCTACCGATTTGTCCGCAACCTCTCTTTTCTCTCACAAGCGGCAGGCGCTGGGAACCGTGATTCCAACATCTCCGTTGCATTCGGGGATTGCGCTTTTAGCCGGCTTCTTTCTTCAGAGGAAAAAGCTTAACCCTGCAGCCCAGAAAGGAGCGATGGGGACATCAAGTCGATTTCTCTCCGACGGCGTATATCCCAGAGCTACTCAGCTAGCTAGTCAGATATGTAAGAAGGAGATATACTTATCTTTACTCTGTCGACAGAGAAACTAGAAGTGTAGTACCAAAAATATGAAAGAAACGAAATCTTTCCCCATTTGAAAGGTAACACCTCGAAACAGTTCTAGGAGTTGTGCTTTCAGCGAGAAAAGAATTTGAGCACAAAAGTGCTCCTTTCCGGGCTACAGAGAGAAACCCCCCTCAGTCGAAGAAAGCAGCTGGCTAATGTCGCTCTTTTTCGTCTACCGATTTGTCCGCAACCGCTCTTTTCTCTCACAAGCGGCAGTCCGTGGAACCGTGATTCCAACATCTCCATTGTATTCGGGAATACCTCTTCAGCCTTCTAAAGGACTCCTTATATTTTAGTGACGGGGGCCGGCGGAGGAGGCTCTTAAAATGGGGGGAGGTGTGTGTCACTGTGTATTATCAGATGGTAAGCCTGCTGCTTTATGCCATTTCTTATCAAATGTACAGACTGAAAGCAAATACAACAGTGAGCATTGTTGCCCCAGAAGTAAATGTTATGGAGGAAATACAGTAATGTAAATCTGATTCATATTAGAATTGGCTAAAAAGTTTCCAACATGGATTTATGCATAAAAGCAGTTTTTAAGGTCTTTGAGAGGTTTGTAAGACTTAGGAGTTTCTGCCTTGCCAAATCTGAGCTGAAGCTGTGTGTCTGGGAGAGTGCAGGGACAACAGTTAAGGTGTCTGGTGGCTCATCTAACTTGATCAAGAACAACCCCACAGCTAAAAGGGAGCCGTTATGGTAGAATTGCTTGGAGAAGGAGAAAGAATGTGATTAGCTGTCATTGTAGGATGTATTGGTGGTAACCATACAGGTTAACAAGAATGGTAACTACAAGGATGATAGTAGAAGTACAGAAGGTATAAGGAAAAAAGGGAAACTCACCAGTGATGACACTAGGAGCTGAGGCAATCTTCACTAGCAAGCGATCTCCAAGAGATGCTGCCTCAGTGAGGGTCAGCCCTTCAATGAGGTCTCAGAGGTGTTTCAGTCGAGCTCCAGCCCTCCCGGGAGCACAGCTACATAACTTTCACCTGTGCTCCCACAGCTGACCCCATACTTGCCTCAGCTGATTAATCAGTGGTTCACGCTGTGATTACCAATCTCCCATACACAGGATAAGCATCAGACTGGCAAAGTGCTATAAATTAATTTTTGTGTAGAAAATGCTATTTGTAAGGATGAAATGTTTTGTCTCAAAACGGGGGGGGGGGGAGAGCGGTCTTTAAAGAGGGGGGTTTTTAAAAGAGGGGGTTGTCCTTAAAATGGGGGGACTTAAATGGGGTTCATTGGTCATAAATGACCTGGAGAGCATCAGCGTCAGGAGCTGCAGGAGGCAGGTCCTAAAAAGAGGGGGTGGTACTTATATTTTATATCATATATCATATTTGCAGGCAGAAAGGTTAAAAGCAGCAAATAGCCCTTGCTGAGATTACTTACATAAGTAATAACCATACTGAAGTTCGAAAAGAATGAATTAACTTTGTGTAGAGAGGCAATAGGCAAGGGGAAACTTTTGAGGGGTTGCATGAGAAGAGAATTTTGGTGGTGTATGCAATTTGTTTTTAAGGATAAAAAATAAAATTGAACTTTAAAAATGAGTAAAAAAAAGGAAGGCAGGAAGGCTCATTCTTGTATTCCTTTCCATCAGGAAGGAACAAGAATAGTCTCTGTTTTTCTAGCCCATTCAGGAAGTCATACATAGCAAAAATAGCCCTGTTATCTAATGGTCAATGTTTATTTAGGTTGTTTAAGCAGGTTCCCTACACCAGGTCGCACAGGTAGGCATCCAAGCGGGACTTGAATATCTCCAGAGAAGGAGACTCCACAACCCCCCTGGGCAGCCTGTTCCAGTGCTCTGTCACCTTCACTGTGAAGAATTCCTGCAAACATTCGTGTGGAACTTCCTATGTTCCAGCTTATGTCCATTTCCCCTTGTCCTGTCTCCACGTACCACTAGAAAGAGACTAGCCTCCCCACTATGGCCCCCACACCTCAGATATTTATAAACCTGTAATGTTTCATCTTCTTCTAGGTTCTGAGAGCAGTTGCTAGAAGTCTGACAATAGTTGCTGCTCTGACCTGAATTTCTTCCCCTTTTCATTGCTAAGCCAGGTGATGTTTTTAGGTTCAAATTATACAGAAAGCACATTAACTATCACAGCTGAGAAAAATAGTAAACATGCTGCAAACAAACCAACTATTCATATTAAAAAAACAACATTTTTTTTGTTTGTTTTGCTTAGCGCATGATGAGTCCATCAAAAAGCTACTTGGGAGATGGAATGTATGCCTGCCTAGTTTGCTTCCTGTTAGGTTATTAACACTTACTGCAACTATAACTGCTGGTTATTAAAGAGGGGCTTAGCTTTCTATCAGAACCCTGGGACTAATTAAAACATTGCTATTAATGTATAAAGAGCAAGTTGTTACTTTCACCAGTAAATAGAAAGGAAAAACCAAAAAAAACTTTTTTTAAAAGGAAAAACCAAGAAAAGCAGGGTCACAGCGGAGGAAATCCGAGAGAAGCGGGGTTAGAGCGGAGGAAAACCAAGAGAAGCGGGGTTAGAGCGGAGGAAAACCAAGAAAAGCGGGGTCAGGGCGAAGGGAAAACCAAGAAAAGCGAAGTTAGAGCTCAGAAAAACCATGAAAAATAGGTTCGAGAAGAGGAAAATCAAAAAAAGCAGGGCTGGAGCTGAGGAAAACCAAGAAAAGCAAGGTTAGAGCGGAAGAAAACCAAAAAAAGCGGGGTTAGAGTGGAGGAAAGCCAAGAAAAACGGGGGTAGAGCAGAGGAAATCCAAGAGAAGCGGGTTAGAGCGCAGGAAATACTAGAAAAGCGAAGTTAGAGTGGAGGAAAACAAAGAAAACGAGGTTAGAGTGGAGGAAAACCAAGAAAAGCGAAGTTAGAGCGGAGGAAAAGCTGGTAAAGCGAGGTATAGAGCGGAGGAAAATCAAAAAAAGCAGGGCTGGAGCTGAGGAAAACCAAGAAAAGCAAGGTTAGAGCGGAGGAAAACAAAAAAAAGCGGAGTTAGAGCGGTGGAAAACCATGAAAAACGGGGTTTGTGCGCAGGAAAACCAAGAAAAGCGAAGTTTGTGCAAAGGAAAACCAAGAAAAGCGGGGGTAGAGCAGAGGAAATCCAAAAAAAGTGAAGTTAGAGCGGATGAAAACCAAGAAAAGCAAGGTTATAGCAGAGATAATCCAAGAAAAGCGGGGTTAGAGCGGATGAAAACCAAGAAAAGAGGGGTTACAGCTAAGGAAAACCAAGAAAAGCGAAGTTAGAGCGGAGGAAAACCAAGAAAAGCGGGGTTACAGGGAATGAAAACCAAGAAAACGGGGATAGAGTAAAGGAAAACCAAGAAAAGCGGGGTTAGAGCAGAGATAATCCAAGAAAAGCGGGGTTAGAGCGGATGAAAACCAAGAAAAGAGGGGTTACAGCTAAGGAAAACCAAGAAAAGCGAAGTTAGAGCGGAGGAAATCTAAGAAAAGCGAAGTTAGAGCAAAGGAAAACCAAGAAAAGCGGGGTTAGAGTGGAGGAAATCCAAGAAAAGCGAAGTTAGATCGGAGGAAAACCAAGAAAAGCAGGGTTAGAGCAGTGGAAAACCTAGAAAAGCGGGGTCAGAACGGAGGAAAACTAAGAAATTCGAAGTTAGAGCAGAGGAAAACCAAGAAAGGCGAATTTAGAGCAGAGGAAAACCAAGAAAGGCGAAGTTAGAGCAGAGGAAAACCAAGAAAGGCGAAGTTAGAGAGGAGGAAAACCTAGAAAAGCGGGGCTAGAGCAGAGGAAAATCAAGAAAAGCGAAGTTAGAGCGGAGGAAAGCCAAGAAAAGCGGGGTTAAAGTGGCGGAAAACCCAGAATAGCGGGGTTAGAGATGCTTTTCTATTGGTAAGAAAATGAATTTTTTGCAAGATTCAAGAGTGATACCTAAGAGACAAAACATTTTTTTTCTGGTGTAAGTCTTGATATTAGTGTGAAATACATCGGAAATGTGTCTGAAATGGATAATTCTTATGTTAATGTCATTATTTTGTAGGGGAAGACAGATATTCTGGAATCAATGAGTCATAATTTGTTACAAAGCATCATTTTAAAGAGAATGTGTCTTCTTTTCGAGATGAAACCCAATAATTTAGGGGCACATAGGGACCACATTGAAACCCATAGATACCCATAGGAAGACATTTGAGCACAGAGATACGCATAAGAGACCCCATAGAAACCCTATAGAGGCACATAGCATCCCATAGGCGGGACATTGGGAAACACAGAGACACACAGTGACCCATAGGTAGACACTGGGACCCACAGCGGAACAATGGGACACATAGGGACCCCATGGATTACAGTGGGGGACATTGAGACCCATAGAGACACACAGGGACCCCGCTGAGACCCATAAGAGACCCCATAGAGTCCCCAAAGAGGCACATAGCAACCCATACGGGGGACACTGGGACAAATAGGGACACATACTGACTCATAGGGAGACACTGGGAACCATAGGGACAATGGGACAAATAGGGACCCCATGGATTACAAGGGGGACAGTGAGACCCATAGAGACACATAGGGACCTTGCTGAGACCCATTAAAGACCTCATAGAGGCGCATAGGGACCACACTGAAACCCATAGATACCCATAGGAAGACATTTGGACCAAGAGATACCCATAAGATACCCCATAGAGACCCCATAGGGGCACATAGCAACCCATAGGGGGGACATTGGGAAACATAGGGACACATTGTGACCCGTAGGAAGACACTGGGACCCATAGGGAGACATTGGCACACATAGGGACCACATGCATTACATTGGGGGACAGTGAGACCCCTAGAGACACACAGGGACCCGGTTGAGACCCATAAGAGACCCCATAGAGGCACATACGGACGACACTGAAACCCATAGATACACAGAGGGAGAATTTTCGGCCCAGAGATACACATAAGAGACCCCATAGAGACCCTATAGAGGCACATAGCAACCCATAGCGGGGACATTGGGACACATAGGGACACATAGTGACCCATAGGGATACACTGGGACCCATAGGGGGACAATGGGACACATAGGGACCATATGGATTACAAGGGTGACAGTGAAACCCATAGAGACACATAGGGACCCCGTTGAGACCAATTAAAGACCTCATAGAGGCGCATAGGGACCACATTGAAACCCATAGATACCCATAGGAAAATATTTGGGCCCAGAGATAACCATAGGAGACCCTATAGAGACCCCATAGAGGCACATAGCAACCCATAGTGGGGACATTGGGAAACATAGGTACACATTGTGACTCATAGGGAGACACTGGGACCCATGGGCAGACAATGGGACACATAGGGACCCCACATATTACAGTGGGGGACAGTGAGACCCATGGAGACACATAGGGACCCCGCTGAATGTCATGAGAGCCCATAGAGACACATAGGGACCACACTGAATCCCACAAATCCCCATAGGAAGACATTTGGGCCCAGAGATACCCATAAGAGACCCCATAGAGACCCCATAGAGGCACATAGCAACCCACAGGGGGGACACTGGGACCCATAGGGACGCATAGTGATCCATAGGGAGACACTGGGACACATAGGGGGACATTGGGAAACATAGGGACCCCATGGATTACAGTGGGGGACAGTGAGACCCATAGAGACACATAGGGACCCCGCTGTGACCCATAAGAGACCCCATAGAGGCACATAGGGACCACACTGAAACCCATAGATAACCATAGGAAGAAATTTGGGCCCAGAGATACCCATGAGAGACCACATAGAGGCACATAGCAACCCACAGGGGGGACATTGGGACACATAGTGACCCATAGGGAGACACTGGGACCCATAGGGGGACATTGGGACACATAGGGACCCCATGGATTACAGTGGGGGACAGTGAGACCCATAGAGACACATAGGGACCCCGCTGAGACCCATAAGAGACCCTATAGAGGCGCATACGGAGACACTGGGACCCATGGGGGGACATAGACATCCATAGGAGGACATTGGAACCCCATAGAGTGACATAGAGACACATAGGGACACATTTAGAAGGTTTCTATGGGGTCTCTTATGGGCATCTCTGGACCCAAGTGTATTCCTATGGGTATCTATGGGTTTCAATGTGGTCCCTATGTGACTCTATGGGTTCTTTTATGGGTCTCAGCAGAATCCCTCTGTGTCACTATTGGTCTCACTGTCCCCCAGTGTAATGCATGGTGTCCATATGTGTCCCAGTGTCCCCCTATGGGTCTCAGTGTCTCCCTATGGGTCACTATGTGTCCCTATATGTCCCAATGTCCCACCTATGTGGACATTTCTTGTGCCTCTATGTAGTCTTTATTGGGTCTCTTATGGGTATCTCTGGGCCCAAATGTCTTCCTATGGGTATCTATGGGTTTCAGTGCGGTTCCTATGTGTCTGTATGGGTCTCACTGTCCCCCACTGTAATCCATGGGGTCCCTATGTGTCCCAATGTCCACCTATTGGTCCCAGTGTCTCCCTATGGGTCACTATATGTCTCTATATGTCCCAATGTCACCCCTGTGGGTTGCTATGTGCCTCTATGGGTTCTCTATGGGGTCTCTTATGGGTATCTCTGGGCCCGAATATCTTCCTATTGGTCTCTATGTGTTTCAAAGTTGTCCTATGTGACCCTATTGGTCTTAATGGCTCCTAATGTGTCCCTATGAGTTTATATGGGGTCTCTATAGGTCCCAATGTGTCTCTTTGTGTTCCTATGTGTCTATATGGAGTCTCTATGTGGTTTCTATGGGTCCCAACTTCTCTCAATGTGTCACTATGTGCCTCTATGGGTTCTCCATGGGTTTCTATGGGGTCTCTCTATGGGTCCCTATTGGTCCCAATGGGTCCCTATGAGTCTCTATGATGTCTCCCTTTGTCCCCATATGGGTCCCAGTGTCTTTCTATGGGTCTCTATGGTACTCACTGTGTCACTATGAGGTTTCAATGGGTCCCTATGGAATTTCTATGGGTCCCAGTGTTCCCCCATGGGGTCTCTATGTGGTCCATATGTCTGTCTATAAGTCTCTATGGGTCCCAGTGTCACCCTATGTGTCCCAATGTCTCCCTATGGGTGTCTATGTGCGTCTATGGGGTCTCTATGGGGTGTCTATGGGGTGCTATGTGTCTTTATGGGTCCCTATGTGTTTCTATAGGATGCTATGTGTGTCTATGGTGCTCTATGGGGTAGTATGGGGTGCTGTGGACTGGCTATGGGGCACTGTAGGGTGCCTATGGGGCTCTATGGAGTAGTATAGGGTGTCTATGGGGCTCTATGAGATATGTATGGGGTTCAATCGGGCACTGTGTGTCGATGTGGGGCACTATGGGGCTCTATGTGATGTCTGTGGAGCACTATGGGGTGGCTATTGGGTGCCTATTGGGCTCTGTGGTGTTCTGTGGGTAGCTATTGGGCTCTATGGGGTGCCTATGGAGCTCTATGGGGTTCTATGGGGCGTTCTGAGGTTTCTATGGGGTGTCTATGGAACGCTATTGTGTGTCTATGTGGCAAAATGAGTTTCTATGGGTGGCTATGGGAGCTCTATGGGGCACAATGGGTTGCCTACGGGGCTCTATGGGATGTCTATGGGGCTCTATGGCGCGGCTATATGTCCTTATGTGGTGTCTATGGGGCACTATGTTGTGCTATGGGGTGCTGTGAGGCACTATGGGGTGCTATGGGGCTCTATGGAGCAGTATAGGGTGTCTATGGGTCTCTATGGGGTGCAATGGGGCGCTGTGGGGCACAAGGGAGTGTCTATGAGGCTCCATGGGCTGCTATGGGGCACTGTGGAGTAGCTATGGGATGATTTGGGGTCTCTTTGGGCCCCTATGGGGCGCTATGGGTCACTATGTGGTGTCTATGGGGCTCTATGGGGTGGCTATGCGGTGCTGTAGGGTGGCTATGGGGTGCTTTGGGGTATCCTTGGATTCCTATGGGGCGCTATGGGTGACTATGGGGTGCTATGGTTTGCTATGGGGCTCTATGCGGAAGAATGGGGTCTCTATGGGGCGCTATGAGGTCCCTATGGGGCTCTATGGGGAGTCTATGGGGTGCCTTTGGGGATCTATGGGTTGTCTGTGGGGCTCTATGGGGTCTGCATGGGGTCTGTATGGGGTTCAGTGGATCTCTATGGGGCTCTATGGGGAGTCTACAGGCACTGTGGGGCGATATGGGGTGTCTATGTGGTTCAATTGGGCTCTATGGTGTGGCTGTAGGGCCTTATGTGGTGTCTATGGGGCACTGTGGGCTGCTATGGGGTGCTGTGGGGAACTATGGGGTGTCTATGGGGCTCTATGGAGCAGTATAGGGTGTCTATGGGTCCCTATGGGGTGCAATGGGGCGCTGTGGGGCACAAGGGAGTGTCTATGAGGCTCCATGGGCTGCTATGGGGCACTGTGGAGTAGCTATGGGATGATTTGGGGTCTCCTTGTGCCCCTATGGGGCGCTATGGGTCACTATGTGGTGTCTATGGGGCTCTATGGGGTGGCTATGCGGTGCTGTAGGGTGGCTATGGGGTGCTTTGGGGTATCCTTGGGTTCCTATGGGGCACTATGGGTGACTATGGAGTGCTATGGTTTGCTATGGGGCTCTATGCGGAAGAATGGGGTCTCTATGGGGCGCTATGGGGTCCCTATGGGGCTCTATGGGGAGTCTATGGGGTGTCTTTGGGGATCTATGGGTTGTCTGTGGGGCTCTATGGGGTCTGTATGGGGTCTGTATGGGGTTCAGTGGGTTTCTATGGGGCTCTATGGGGTGTCTACAGGCACTATGGGGCGATATGGGGTGTCTATGAGGTTCAATTGGGCTCTATGGTGTGGCTGTAGGGCCTTATGTGGTGTCTATGGGGCACTGTGGGCTGCTATGGGGTGCTGTGGGGAACTATGGGGTGTCTATGGGGCTCTATGGAGCAGTATGCTGTGTCTATGGGTCCCTATGGGGTGCAATGGGGTGCTGTGGGGCACAATGGAGTGTCTATGAGGCTCCATGGGCTGCTATGGGGCACTATGGAGTAGCTATGGGGTGCTCTGGGGTCTCTTTGGGCCCCTATGGGTCACTATGGGGTGTCTATGGGGCTCTATGGGGTATCTTTGTGTTCCTATGGGGCGCTATGGGTGACTATGGGGTCGCTATGGGTTTCTTTGAGGCACTATGGGTCTCAATGGGGTCTCTATGGGTCTCAATTTATCCTTATGGCTCCCAATGACTGTCTATGGGTCTCTATGTGTCCCTATGGGTCCCAGTGTCTCTCCATGTGTCCCTATGGGTCCCAGTGTCTCTCTATGGGTCCCAATGTCTTCCTCTGGATCTCTATGGGTCCCTATGGGTCCCAGTGTCTCTCTATGTCCCCCTGTCTAGGTGGTAACTATACAGATGGTAACAAAGATGGTAACAAATGTACAGAGGTTCTAAGCGAGAGAGAAACTCACCAGTGGTGATGCCTTCGCTGAGGAAGCTGGGGCGGTCTTCACTGCAGAGCGATGTCCAAGAGATGCTGCCTCACAGAATCACAGAATTCTCAAGGTTGGAAAAGGGCTGCCAGCTTTTGTAGGAGAATAGCATGGGAGACAGTTGTGAAGGCTTTGCTGAAGTCCAAGTAGAGCACATCAACAGCCTTTCTTTCTTTCTTTCCTTCATCCATCAGATGGGTCACAGGATCGTAGAAGGAGATCAGATTGGTCAAGCAGGAGCTGCCCTTCACGAACCCATGCTGGCTAGGTCTGATCTCCTGCTCATCCCACACCTGCCGCATCTGTCATCTCCCTCAAGACAATTCGTTCCATTCCCTTCCCTGGCACCGAGGTCAGGCTAACAGGCCTGGAGTTGCCCGGATCCTCCTGACAACCTTGCTTGGAAATGGGAGTCACGTTGGCAAGCCTCCAGTCTTCTGGGACCTCACCCGGTAACAGGGAGCTCGGAAAGATAATGGAAAGCGGCTCGAGTGAGGGTCAGCCCTTAAATGAGGTCTCAGAGGAGGTGGAGTCGAGCTCCAGCCCTCCCGGGAGCACAGCTCCATTACTCTCACCTGTGCTCCCGCAGCTGACCACACACTTGCCTCAGCTGATTAATCAGAGGTTCAGGCTGTGATTACCAATCTCCCACACAGCCCCTGTGGGTCCCAATGTTTCCCTATGGATCTCTGGGTGTCCCTATAGGACTCAATGGGGTTATTATGCCTCTAAATGGGTCCCTATATGTCTCTATGTCTCTCTATGGGGTCCCTATGTGTCCCAATGTCCCCACTATGGTTTGCTATGTGCCTCTATGGGGTCTCTATGGGGTCTTTTATGGGTAACTATCGTCCCAAATGTATTCCTAAGGGTATCTATGGGTTTCAATGTGGTCCCTATGTGCCTCTATGGGGTCTCTTATGGGTCTCAACGAAGTCACTATGTGTCTCTATGGGTCTCACTGTCCACCACTGTAATCCATGTGGTCCCTATGTGTCCCAATATCCCCATATGGGTCCCAGTGTCTCCCTATGGGTCACTATGTGTCCCTATGTGTCCCAATGTCCCCCCTATGGGTTGCTATGTGCCTCAGTGGGGTCTCTTATGGATAGCTCTGGGCCCAAATGTCTCCCTGTGGGTATCTATGGGTTACATTAGGTCCCTATGTGCCTCTATGGGGTCTCTTATGGGTCTCAGCGGGTTCCCTATGTGTCTCTATGGGTCTCACTGTCCCCCACTGTAATCCATGGGGTCCTTATGTGTCCCATTGTCCCCCTATGGGATCCAGTGTCTCCTCATGGGTCACGGTGTGTCCCTATGTGTCCCTATGTCCCCCCTATGGGTTGCTATGTTCCTCTATGGGGTCTCTTATGGGTCTCAGCAGGGTCCCTATGTGTCTCGATGGATCTGACTGTCCCCCACTTTAATCCATGGGGTCACTATGTGTCCCAATGTCCCCCTATGGGTCCCAGTGTCTCCCTATGTGTACCTATGTGTCCCAATGTCCCCCTATGGGTCACTATGTGTCCCAATGTCCCCCCTATGGGTTGCTATGTGCTTGTATGTGGTTTCTTATGGGTATCTCTGGGCCCAAATATCTTCCTATAGCTATCTATGGGTTTCAATGTGGTCCCTATGTGCCTCTATGGGGTCTCTTATGGGTCTCAGCGGGGTTTCTATGTGTCTCTATGGGTCTGGCTGTCCCCCACTGTAGTCCAAGGGGTCCCTATGTGTCCCAATGTCCCCATATGGGTCCCAGTGTCTCCCTATGGGTCAGAATGTTTCCCTACGTGTCCCAATGTCCCCCCTATGGGTTGCTATGTGCCTCTATGGGGTCTCTGTGGGGTCTCTTATGGATATCTCTGGGCCCAAATGTCTTCCTACAAGTATCTATGAGTTTCAATGTGGTCCCTAGGTGCCTCTATGGGGTCTCTTATGGGTCTCAGCGGGGTTTCTATGTGTCTCTATGGGTCTGGCTGTCCCCCACTGTAGTCCAAGGGGTCCCTATGTGTCCCAATGTCCCCATATGGGTCCCAGTGTCTCCCTATGGGTCAGAATGTTTCCCTACGTGTCCCAATGTCCCCCCTATGGGTTGCTATGTGCCTCTATGGGGTCTCTGTGGGGTCTCTTATGGATATCTCTGGGCCCAAATGTCTTCCTACAAGTATCTATGAGTTTCAATGTGGTCCCTAGGTGCCTCTATGGGGTCTCTTATGGGTCTCAGCGGGGTCCTTATGTATCTCTATGGGTCTCACTGTCCCCCACTGTAATTCATTGGGTCCCTATGTGTCCCAATGTCCCCCTATGGGTCCCAGTGTCTTCCTACGGGTCACAATGTGTACCTATGTGTCCCAGTGTCCCCCCTATGGGTTGCTATGTGCCCCTATGGGGTCTCTATGGGGTCTCTTATGGTTATCTCTGGGCCCAAATGTCTTCCTTTGGGTATCTATAAGTTTCAAAGTCGTCCTATGTGTCCCTATGGGTCTTAATGGCTCCTAATGTGTCCCTATGAGTCTATATGTGGTCTCACTGTCCCAGTGGGTCTCTATGCGTTCCTATGTGTCTATATGGAGTCTCTATCTGGTTTCTATGGGTCTTGGTGTCCCTCTATGTGTCACTTTGTGCCTCTATGGGGTCTCCATGGGTTTCTATGGGGTCTCTATGTCTCTCTTTGGGTCCCTATTGGTCCCAATAGGTCCCTATGAGTCTCTATGATGTCTCCCTTTGTCCCCATATGGGTCCCAGTGTGACCCACATGTGCCCACAGCAGCTCCTGCCCCATAGACCTGACCCAAATGTTCCCCACAGCAGCTCCTGCCCCATAGATCTGACCCACAGCATCTCCTGCCACATAGATCTGACCCAAATCAGCCCCACAGCATCTCCTGCCCCATAGATCTGACCCACATGTGCCCCACAGCAGCTCCAAACTCATAGATCTGACTCACATCAGTCCAACAGCAGATTTTGCACCATAGATATGTCCCTCATATTCCCCACAGCAACTCCTGCCCCATAGATCTGACCTACATCATCCCCTCTTCAGCTCCTGCCCCATAGGTCTGACCCACATGTGCCCCACAGCAGCTCCTGCCATATAGATCTAACCACCATCAGCCCCAAAGCAGCTCCTGCCCCATAGATCTGACCCAAGTCAGCCCCACAGCAGCTCCTGCCTTATAGATATGACCCCCATCAGCCCCACAACAGCTTCTACCCCGTAGATCTGACCCACATGTGCTCCACTGCAGCTCCAGTCCCGTACATCTGAACCACAGCAGCCCATGCCCCATAGATCTGACCCTCATCAGCAACACAGCAGCTCCCGACCCATACATCTGACCCAAATCTGCCCCACACCATCTCCTGCCCCATAGATCTAACTCACATGTGCCCCGCAGCAGCTCCTGCCCATAGATCTGACCCACAGCAGCTCCTGCCCTATAGATCTGATTCAAATCTGCCCCACAGCAGCTCCTGCTCCATAGATCTGACCCACATGTGCCCCAGAGCAGCTCTGCCCCATTGATTTGAACCACATCAGCCCCACAGGAGATCCTGCCCCATAGATCTGACCCACATCAGCCCCACAGCAGATTTTGCCCCATAGATATGTGCCACGTCTGCCCCACAGCAGCTCCTGCGACATAGATCTTACCCAGATCTGCTCCACAGCAGCTGCTGCCCCAAAGATCTGACCAACATCAGCCCCACAGCAGCTCCTGCCCCATAGATCTGACCCACATCTGCCCCACAGCAGCTCCTGCCCCATAGACCCTACCAACATGTGCAGCACAGCAGCTCCCGCCCATAGATCTGACCCACATCTGCCCCACAGCAGCTCCTGCCCCATAGATCTGACCCACATCTGCTCCACAGCATCTCCTGCTCCATAGATCTGACCCCCATCTGCCACACAGCAGCTCCTGCCTCATACATCTGACTCACAGCATCTCCTGCCCCATAGAACTGGCCCACATCAGCCACAGCAGCTCCTGACCTATAGATCTGACCCACATCTGCTCCACAGCATCTCCTGCCCCATAGATCTGACCCCCATCTGCCCCACAGCAGCTCCTGCCTCATACATCTGACTCACAGCATCTCCTGCCCCATAGAACTGGCCCACATCAGCCACAGCAGCTCCTGACCTATAGATCTGACCCACATCTGACCCACAGCAGCTCCTGCCCCATAGATCTGACCCACATCTGCCACACAGCAGCCTTTGCCCCATAGATCTGACCCACATCTGCCCCACAGCATCTCCTGCCCCATAGATCTGACCCACATCTGCCCCACAGCAGCTCCTGCCCCATAGATCTGACCCACATCTGACCCACAGCAGCTCCTGCCCCATACATCTTACCCAGATCTGCCCCACAGCAGCTCCTACCCAAAGATCTGACCCACATCATCTCGACAGCAGCTCCTGCCCCATAGATCTGACCCACATGTGCCCCACAGCAGCTCCTAACACATAGATCTGACCCACATGTGCCCCAGAGCTGCTCCTGCCCCATAGATCTGAACTACAGCAGCTCCTGTCTCATAGATCTTACCCACATCAGCCCCACAGCAGATTTTGCCCCATAGTTATGTCCCACATCTGCCCAACAGCAACTCCTGCCCCATAGATCTGACCCACATGAGCCCCACAGCAGCTCCTGCCCCATAGGTCTGACCCACATGCGCCTCACAGCAGCTCCTGCCCCATAGATCTAACCACCATCAGCCCCAAAGCAGCTCCTGCCTCATACATCTGACTCACAGCATCTCCTGCCCCATAGAACTGGCCCACATCAGCCACA
The DNA here is from genome assembly GCF_054131305.1 of Coturnix japonica. Taxonomy (NCBI): domain Eukaryota; kingdom Metazoa; phylum Chordata; class Aves; order Galliformes; family Phasianidae; genus Coturnix; species Coturnix japonica. Next base: position 1,081,548 of record NC_140684.1, read on the forward strand.
GCAGCTCCTGACCTATAGATCTGACCCACATCTGACCCACAGCAGCTCCTGCCCCATAGATCTGACCCACATCTGACCCACAGCAGCTCCTGCCCCATACATCTTACCCAGATCTGCCCCACAGCAGCTCCTACCCAAAGATCTGACCCACATCATCTCGACAGGAGCTCCTGCCCCATAGATCTGACCCACATGTGCCCCACAGCAGCTCCTAACACATAGATCTGACCCACATGTGCCCCAGAGCTGCTCCTGCCCCATAGATCTGAACCACAGCAGCTCCTGTCTCATAGATCTTACCCACATTAGCCCCACAGCAGATTTTGCCCCATAGTTATGTCCCACATCTGCCCAACAGCAACTCCTGCCCCATAGATCTGACCCACATGTGCCCCACAGCAGCTCCTGCCCCATAGGTCTGACCCACATGCGCCTCACAGCAGCTCCTGCCCCATAGATCTAACCACCATCAGCCCCAAAGCAGCTCCTGCCCCATAGATTTGACCCACATCAGCCACACAGCATCTCCCGCCCCATAGATGTTACCCACATCTGCACCACAGCAGCTCCTCCCCATAGATCTAACACCCATCAGCCTCACAGCAGCTCCTGCCCCATAGATATGCCCTACATCTGCCCCACATCAGCTCCTGCAACATAGATCTGACCCACATCTGCAACACAGCAGCTCCTGCTCCATAAACCAGACCAACATCAGGCCCACATTTGTTCCTGCCCCATAGATCTGACCCACAGCAGCCCCTGCATCATAGATCTGACCCACAAGTGCCCCACAGCAGCTCCAGCCCAATAGACCTGACCCACATCTGCCCCAAAGCATCTCCTGCCCCATAGATCTTTCCTACATCAGCCCCACAGCACCTCCGGCCCAATAGATCTGACCCACATGTGCCCCACAGCAGCTCCTGCCCCATAGATCTGACCCACATCAACCATGTTGATAAACATGAAAACATACAACATGGGTTGTATCAGCCATGTAATCCATGGTGTCCCTACGTGTCCCAATGTCACCCTATGGGTCCCAGTGTCTCCCTATGGGTCACTATGTGTCCCTATGTGTCCCAATGTCCCCCCTATGGTTTGCTAAGTGCCTCTATGTGTTCTCTATGGGGTGCCTATGGAGCTCTATGGGGCGTTCTGAGGTTTCTATGGGGTGTCTATGGAACGCTATAGTGTGTCTATTTGGCAAAATGAGTTTCTATGGGTGGCTATGGGAGCTCTATGGGGCACAATGGGTTGCCTACGGGGCTCTATGGGATGTCTGTGGGGCTCTATGGCGCGGCTATATGTCCTTATGTGGTGTCTATGTGGCACTATGTTGTGCTATGGGGTGCTGTGAGGCACTATGGGGTGCTATGGGGCTCTATGGAGCAGTATAGGGTGTCTATGGGTCTCTACGGGGTGCAATGGGGCGCTGTGGGGCACAAGAGAGTGTCTATGAGGCTCCATGGGCTGCTATGGGGCACTATGGAGTAGCTATGGGGTGCTATGGGGTCTCTTTGGGCCCCTATGGGTCACTATGGGTCACTATGTGGTGTCTATGGGGCTCTATGGGGTGGCTATGCGGTGCTGTAGGGTGGCTATGGGGTGCTTTGGGGTATCCTTGGGTTCCTATGGGGCGCTATGGGTGACTATGGGGTGCTATGGTTTGCTATGGGGCTCTATGCGGAAGAATGGGGTTTCTATGGGGCGCTATGAGGTCCCTATGGGGCTCTATGGGGAGTCTATGGGGTGTCTTTGGGGATCTATGGGTTGTCTGTGGGGCTCTATGGGGTCTGCATGGGGTCTGTATGGGGTTCAGTGAGTTTCTATGGGGCTCTATGGGGTGTCTACAGGCACTATGGGGCGATATGGGGTGTCTATTTGGTTCAATTGGGCTCTATGGTGTGGCTGTAGGGCCTTATGTGGTGTCTATGGGGCACTGTGGGCTGCTATGGGGTGCTGCGGGGAACTATGGGGTGTCTATGGGGCTCTATGGAGCAGTATGCTGTGTCTATGGGTCCCTATGGGGTGCAATGGGGTGCTCTGGGGCACAATGGAGTGTCTATGAGGCTCCATGGGCTGCTATGGGGCACTATGGAGTAGCTATGGGGTGCTATGGGGTCTCTTTGGGCCCCTATGGGTCACTATGGGGCTCTATGGGGTATCTTTGTGTTCCTATGGGGCGCTATGGGTGACTATGGGGTCGCTATGGGTTTCTTTGAGGCACTATGGGTCTCAATGGGGTCTCTATGGGTCTCAATTTATCCTTATGGCTCCCAATGACTGTCTATGGGTCTCTATGTGTCCCTATGGGTCCCAGTGTCTCTCTATGTGTCCCTATGGGTCCCAGTGTCTCTCTATGGGCCCCAATGTCTTCCTCTGGATCTCTATGGGTCCCTATGGGTCCCAGTGTCTCTCTATGTCCCCCTGTCTAGGTGGTAACTATACAGATGGTAACAAAGATGGTAACAAATGTACAGAGGTTCTAAGCGAGAGAGAAACTCACCAGTGGTGATGCCTTCGCTGAGGAAGCTGGGGCGGTCTTCACTGCAGAGCGATGTCCAAGAGATGCTGCCTCACAGAATCACAGAATTCTCAAGGTTGGAAAAGGGCTGCCAGCTTTTGTAGGAGAATAGCATGGGAGACAGTTGTGAAGGCTTTGCTGAAGTCCAAGTAGAGCACATCAACAGCCTTTCTTTCTTTCTTTCCTTCATCCATCAGATGGGTCACAGGATCGTAGAAGGAGATCAGATTGGTCAAGCAGGAGCTGCCCTTCACGAACCCATGCTGGCTAGGTCTGATCTCCTGCTCATCCCACACCTGCCGCATCTGTCATCTCCCTCAAGACAATTCGTTCCATTCCCTTCCCTGGCACCGAGGTCAGGCTAACAGGCCTGGAGTTGCCCGGATCCTCCTGACAACCTTGCTTGGAAATGGGAGTCACGTTGGCAAGCCTCCAGTCTTCTGGGACCTCACCCGGTAACAGGGAGCTCAGAAAGATAATGGAAAGTGGCTCGAGTGAGGGTCAGCCCTTAAATGAGGTCTCAGAGGAGGTGGAGTCGAGCTCCAGCCCTCCCGGGAGCACAGCTCCATGACTCTCACCTGTGCTCCCGCAGCTGACCCCACACTTGCCTCAGCTGATTAATCAGAGGTTCAGGCTGTGATTACCAATCTCCCACACAGCCCCTGTGGGTCCCAATGTTTCCCTATGGATCTCTGGGTGTCTCTATAGGACTCAATGGGGTTATTATGCCTCTAAATGGGTCCCTATATGTCTCTATGTCTCTCTATGGGGTCCCTATGTGTCCCAATGTCCCCACTATGGTTTGCTATGTGCCTCTATGGGGTCTCTATGGGGTCTTTTATGGGTAACTATCGTCCCAAATGTATTCCTAAGGGTATCTATGGGTTTCAATGTGGTCCCTATGTGCCTCTATGGGGTCTCTTATGGGTCTCAACGAAGTCCCTATGTGTCTCTATGGGTCTCACTGTCCACCACTGTAATCCATGTGGTCCCTATGTGTCCCAATATCCCCATATGGGTCCCAGTGTCTCCCTATGGGTCACTATGTGTCCCTATGTGTCCCAATGTCCCCCCTATGGGTTGCTATGTGCCTCAATGGGCTCTCTTATGGATAGCTCTGGGCCCAAATGTCTCCCTGTGGGTATCTATGGGTTACATTAGGTCCCTATGTGCCTCTATGGGGTCTCTTATGGGTCTCAGCGGGTTCCCTATGTGTCTCTATGGGTCTCACTGTCCCCCACTGTAATCCATGGGGTCCTTATGTGTCCCATTGTCCCCCTATGGGATCCAGTGTCTCCTCATGGGTCACGGTGTGTCCCTATGTGTCCCTATGTCCCCCCTATGGGTTGCTATGTTCCTCTATGGGGTCTCTTATGGGTCTCAGCAGGGTCCCTATGTGTCTCGATGGATCTGACTGTCCCCCACTTTAATCCATGGGGTCACTATGTGTCCCAATGTCCCCCTATGGGTCCCAGTGTCTCCCTATGTGTACCTATGTGTCCCAATGTCCCCCTATGGGTCACTATGTGTCCCAATGTCCCCCCTATGGGTTGCTATGTGCTTGTATGTGGTTTCTTATGGGTATCTCTGGGCCCAAATATCTTCCTATAGCTATCTATGGGTTTCAATGTGGTCCCTATGTGCCTCTATGGGGTCTCTTATGGGTCTCAGCGGGGTTTCTATGTGTCTCTATGGGTCTGGCTGTCTCCCACTGTAGTCCAAGGGGTCCCTATGTGTCCCAATGTCCCCATATGGGTCCCAGTGTCTCCCTATGGGTCAGAATGTTTCCCTACGTGTCCCAATGTCCCCCCTATGGGTTGCTATGTGCCTCTATGGGGTCTCTGTGGGGTCTCTTATGGATATCTCTGGGCCCAAATGTCTTCCTACAAGTATCTATGAGTTTCAATGTGGTCCCTAGGTGCCTCTATGGGGTCTCTTATGGGTCTCAGCGGGGTCCTTATGTATCTCTATGGGTCTCACTGTCCCCCACTGTAATTCATTGGGTCCCTATGTGTCCCAATGTCCCCCTATGGGTCCCAGTGTCTTCCTACGGGTCACAATGTGTACCTATGTGTCCCAATGTCCCCCCTATGGGTTGCTATGTGCCCCTATGGGGTCTCAATGGGGACTCTTATGGTTATCTCTGGGCCCAAATGTCTTCCTTTGGGTATCTATAAGTTTCAAAGTCGTCCTATGTGTCCCTATGGGTCTTAATGGCTCCTAATGTGTCCCTATGAGTCTATATGTGGTCTCACTGTCCCAGTGGGTCTCTATGTGTTCCTATGTGTCTATATGGAGTCTCTATCTGGTTTCTATGGGTCTTGGTGTCCCTCTATGTGTCACTTTGTGCCTCTATGGGATCTCCATGGGTTTCTATGGGGTCTCTATGTCTCTCTTTGGGTCCCTATTGGTCCCAATAGGTCCCTATGAGTCTCTATGATGTCTCCCTTTGTCCCCATATGGGTCCCAGTGTGACCCACATGTGCCCACAGCAGCTCCTGCCCCATAGACCTGACCCACATGTTCCCCACAGCAGCTCCTGCCCCATAGATCTGACCCACAGCATCTCCTGCCACATAGATCTGACCCAAATCAGCCCCACAGCATCTCCTGCCCCATAGATCTGACCCACATGTGCCCCACAGCAGCTCCAAACTCATAGATCTGACCCACATCAGTCCAACAGCAGATTTTGCACCATAGATATGTCCCTCATATTCCCCACAGCAACTCCTGCCCCATAGATCTGACCTACATCATCCCCTCTGCAGCTCCTGCCCCATAGGTCTGACCCACATGTGCCCCACAGCAGCTCCTGCCATATAGATCTAACCACCATCAGCCCCAAAGCAGCTCCTGCCCCATAGATCTGACCCAAGTCAGCCCCACAGCAGCTCCTGCCTTATAGATCTAACCACCATCAGCCCCACAACAGCTTCTACCCCATAGATCTGACCCACATGTGCTCCACTGCAGCTCCAGTCCCGTACATCTGAACCACAGCAGCCCATGCCCCATAGATCTGACCCTCATCAGCAACACAGCAGCTCCTGACCCATACATCTGACCCAAATCTGCCCCACACCATCTCCTGCCCCATAGATCTAACTCACATGTGCCCCGCAGCAGCTCCTGCCCATAGATCTGAACCACAGCAGCTCCTGCCCTATAGATCTGATTCAAATCTGCCCCACAGCAGCTCCTGCTCCATAGATCTGACCCACATGTGCCCCAGAGCAGCTCTGCCCCATTGATTTGAACCACATCAGCCCCACAGGAGATCCTGCCCCATAGATCTGACCCACATCAGCCCCACAGCAGATTTTGCCCCATAGATATGTGCCACGTCTGTTCCACAGCAGCTCCTGCGACATAGATCTTACCCAGATCAGCTCCACAGCAGCTGCTGCCCCAAAGATCCGACCAACATCAGCCCCACAGCAGCTCCTGCCCCATAGATCTGACCCACATCTGCCCTACAGCAGCTCCTGCCCCATAGACCATACCAACATGTGCAGCACAGCAGCTCCTGCCCATAGATCTGACCCACATCTGCCCCACAGCAGCTCCTGCCCCATAGATCTGACCCACATCTGCTCCACAGCATCTCCTGCTCCATAGATCTGACCCCCATCTGCCCCACAGCAGCTCCTGCCTCATACATCTGACTCACAGCATCTCCTGCCCCATAGAACTGGCCCACATCAGCCACAGCAGCTCCTGACCTTTAGATCTGACCCACATCTGCTCCACAGCATCTCCTGCCCCATAGATCTGTCCCCCATCTGCCACACAGCAGCTCCTGCCTCATACATCTGACTCACAGCATCTCCTGCCCCATAGAACTGGCCTACATCAGCCACAGCAGCTCCTGACCTATAGATCTGACCCACATCTGACCCACAGCAGCTCATGGCCCATAGATCTGACCCACATCTGCCACACAGCAGCCTTTGCCCCATAGATCTGACCCACATCTGCCCCACAGCATCTCCTGCCCCATAGATCTGACCCACATCTGCCCCACAGCATCTCCTGCCCCATAGATCTGACCCACATGTGCCCCAGAGCTGCTCCTGCCCCATAGATCTGAACCACAGCAGCTCCTGTCTCATAGATCTTACCCACATCAGCCCCACAGCAGATTTTGCCCCATAGTTATGCCCCACATCTGCCCAACAGGAACTCCTGCTCCATAGATCTGACCCACATGTGCCCACAGCAGCTCCTGCCCCATAGACCTGACCCACATGTTCCCCACAGCATCTCCTGCCCCATAGATCTGACCCACATGTGCCCCACAGCAGCTCCAAACTCATAGATCTGACTCACATCAGTCCAACAGCAGATTTTGCACCATAGATATGTCCCTCATATTCCCCACAGCAACTCCTGCCCCATAGATCTGACCTACATCATCCCCTCTGCAGCTCCTGCCCCATAGGTCTGACCCACATGTGCCCCACAGCAGCTCCTGCCATATAGATCTAACCACCATCAGCCCCAAAGCAGCTCCTGCCCCATAGATCTGACCCAAGTCAGCCCCACAGCAGCTCCTGCCTTATAGATCTAACCACCATCAGCCCCACAACAGCTTCTACCCCATAGATCTGACCCACATGTGCTCCACTGCAGCTCCAGTCCCGTAGATCTGAACCACAGCAGCCCATGCCCCATAGATCTGACCCTCATCAGCAACACAGCAGCTCCTGACCCATACATCTGACCCAAATCTGCCCCACACCATCTCCTGCCCCATAGATCTAACTCACATGTGCCCCGCAGCAGCTCCTGCCCATAGATCTGACCCACAGCAGCTCCTGCCCTATAGATCTGATTCAAATCTGCCCCACAGCAGCTCCTGCTCCATAGATCTGACCCACATGTGCCCCAGAGCAGCTCTGCCCCATTGATTTGAACCACATCAGCCCCACAGGAGATCCTGCCCCATAGATCTGACCCACATCAGCCCCACAGCAGATTTTGCCCCATAGATATGTGCCACGTCTGTTCCACAGCAGCTCCTGCGACATAGATCTTACCCAGATCTGCTCCACAGCAGCTGCTGCCCCAAAGATCTGACCAACATCAGCCCCACAGCAGCTCCTGCCCCATAGATCTGACCCACATCTGCCCCACAGCAGCTCCTGCCCCATAGACCATACCAACATGTGCAGCACAGCAGCTCCTGCCCATAGATCTGACCCACATCTGCCCCACAGCAGCTCCTGCCCCATAGATCTGACCCACATCTGCTCCACAGCATCTCCTGCCCCATAGATCTGACCCCCATCTGCCCCACAGCAGCTCCTGCCTCATACATCTGACTCACAGCATCTCCTGCCCCATAGAACTGGCCCACATCAGCCACAGCAGCTCCTGACCTTTAGATCTGACCCACATCTGCTCCACAGCATCACCTGCCCCATAGATCTGTCCCCCATCTGCCACACAGCAGCTCCTGCCTCATAGATCTGACCCACATCAGCCCCACAGCAGATTTTGCCCCATAGATATGTGCCACGTCTGCCCCACAGCAGCTCCTGCGACATAGATCTTACCCAGATCTGCTTCACAGCAGCTGCTGCCACAAAGATCTGACCAACATCAGCCCCACAGCAGCTCCTGCCCCATAGATCTGACCCACATCTGCCCCACAGCAGCTCCTGCCCCATAGACCCTACCAAGATGTGCAGCACAGCAGCTCCTGCCCATAGATCTGACCTACATCTGCTCCACAGCAGCTCCTGCCTCATACATCTGACTCACAGCATCTCCTGCCCCATAGAACTGGCCCACATCAGACACAGCACCTCCTGACCTATAGATCTGACCCACATCTGCCCCACAGCAGCTCCTGCCCCATAGATCTGACCCACATGTGCAGCACAGCAGCTCCTGCCCCATAGATCTGACCCACATCTGACTCACAGCATCTCCTGCCCCGTAGAACTGGCCCACATCAGCCACAGCAGCTCCTGACCTATAGATCTGATCCACATCTGACCCACAGCAGCTCCTGGCCCATAGATCTGACCCCCATCTGCCCCACAGCAGCTCCTGCCTCATAGATCTGACTCACAGAATCTCCTGCCCCATAGAACTGGCCCACATCAGCCACAGCAGCTCCTGACCTATAGATCTGACCCACATCAGACCCACAGCAGCTCCTGCCCCATAGATCTGACCCCCATCTGCCCCACAGCAGCTCCTGCCTCTTAGATCTGACTCACAGCATCTCCTGCCTCATAGAACTGGCCCACATCAGCCACAGCAGCTCCTGACCTATAGATCTGACCCACAACTGACCCACAGCAGCTCCTGCCCCATAGATCTGACCCACATCTGCCACACAGCAGCCTTTGCCCCATAGATCTGACCCACATCTGCCCCACAGCATCTCCTGCCCCATGTGCCCACATGTGCCCCACAGCAGCTCCAAACTCATAGATCTGACTCACATCAGTCCAACAGCAGATTTTGCACCATAGATATGTCCCTCATATTCCCCACAGCAACTCCTGCCCCATAGATCTGACCTACATCATCCCCTCTGCAGCTCCTGCCCCATAGGTCTGACCCACATGTGCCCCACAGCAGCTCCTGCCATATAGATCTAACCACCATCAGCCCCAAAGCAGCTGCTGCCCCAAAGATCTGACCAACATCAGCCCCACAGCAACTCCTGCCCAATAGATCTGACCCACATCTGCCCCACGGCAGCTCCTGCCCCATAGACCCTACCAACATGTGCAGCACAGCAGCTCCTGCCCATAGATCTGACCCACATCTGCCCCACAGCATCTCCTGCCCCATAGATCTGACCCCCATCTGCCCCACAGCAGCTCCTGCCTCATACATCTGACTCACAGCATCTCCTGCCCCATAGAACTGGCCTACATCAGCCACAGCAGCTCCTGACCTATAGATCTGACCCACATCTGACCCACAGCAGCTCCTGCCCCATAGATCTGACCCACATCTGCCACACAGCAGCCTTTGCCCCATAGATCTGACCCACATCTGCCCCACAGCATCTCCTGACCCATAGATCTGACCCACATGTGCCTCACAGCAGCTCCTAACACATAGATCTGACCCACATGTGCCCCAGAGCTGCTCCTGCCCCATAGATCTGAACCACAGCAGCTCCTGTCTCATAGATCTTACCCACATCAGCCCCACAGCAGATTTTGCCCCATAGTTATGCCCCACATCTGCCCAACAGCAACTCCTGCCCCATAGATCTGACCCACATGTGCCCACAGAAGCTCCTGCCCCATAGACCTGACCCACATGTTCCCCACAGCAGCTCCTGCCCCATAGATCTGACCCACAGCATCTCCTGCCACATAGATCTGACCCAAATCAGCCCCACAGCATCTCCTGCCTTATAGATCTGACCCACATGTGCCCCACAGCAGCTCCAAACTCATAGATCTGACTCACATCAGTCCAACAGCAGAGTTTGCACCATAGATATGTCCCTCATATTCCCCACAGCAACTCCTGCCCCATAGATCTGACCTACATCATCCCCTCTGCAGCTCCTGCCCCATAGGTCTGACCCACATGTGCCCCACAGCAGCTCCTGCCATATAGATCTAACCACCATCAGCCCCAAAGCAGCTCCTGCTCCATAGATCTGTCCCAAGTCAGCCCCACAGCAGCTCCTGCCTTATAGATCTTACCACCATCAGCCCCACAACAGCTTCTACCCCATAGATCTGACCCACATGTGCTCCACTGCAGCTCCAGTCCCGTAGATCTGAACCACAGCAGCCCATGCCCCATAGATCTGACCCTCATCAGCAACACAGCAGCTCCTGACCCATACATCTGACCCAAATCTGCCCCACACCATCTCCTGCCCCATAGATCTACATCACATGTGCCCCACAGCAGCTCCTGCTCCATAGATCTGACCCACAGCAGCTCTGCCCCATTGATTTGACCCACATCAGCCCCACAGGAGATCCTGCCCCATAGATCTGACCCACATCAGCCCCACAGCAGATTTTGCCCCATAGATATGTGCCACGTCTGCCCCACAGCAGCTCCTGCGACATAGATCTGACCCACATCTGCCCCACAGCAGCTCCTGCTCCATAGACCCTACCAACATGTGCAGCACAGCAGCTCCTGCCCATAGATCTGACCCACATCTGCCCCACAGCAGCTCCTGCCCCATAGATCTGACCCACATCTGCTCCACAGCATCCCCTGCCCCATAGATCTGACCCCCATCTGCCCCACAGCAGCTCCTGCCTCATACATCTGACTCACAGCATCTCCTGCCCCATAGAACTGGCCCACATCAGCCACAGCAGCTCCTGACCTATAGATCTCACCCACATCTGACCCACAGCATCTCCTGCCCCATAGATCTGACCCACATCTGACCCACAGCAGCTCCTGCCCCATAGATCTGACCCACATCTGCCACACAGCAGCCTTTGCCCCATAGATCTGACCCACATCTGCTCCACAGCATCTCCTGCCCCATAGATCTGACCCACATGTGCCCCACAGCAGCTCCTAACACATAGATCTGACCCACATGTGCCCCAGAGCTGCTCCTGCCCCATAGATCTGAACCACAGCAGCTCCTGTCTCATAGATCTTACCCACAGCAGCCCCACAGCAGATTTTGCCCCATAGTTATGCCCCACATCTGCCCAACAGCAACTCCTGCCCCATAGATCTGACCCACATGTTCCCCACAGCAGCTCCTGCCCCATAGGTCTGACCCACAGCATCTCCTGCCACATAGATCTGACCCAAATCAGCCCCACAGCATCTCCTGCCCCATAGATCTGACCCACATGTGCCCCACAGCAGCTCCAAACTCATAGATCTGACTCACATCAGTCCAACAGCAGATTTTGCACCATAGATATGTCCCTCATATTCCCCACAGCAGCTCCTGCCCATAGATCTGACCCACAGCAGCTCTGCCCCATTGATTTGACCCACATCAGCCCCACAGGAGATCCTGCCCCATAGATCTGACCCACATCAGCCCCACAGCAGATTTTGCCCCATAGATATGTGCCACGTCTGCCCCACAGCAGCTCCTGCGACATAGATCTTACCCAGATCTGCTCCACAGCAGCTGCTGCCCCATAGACCCTACCAACATGTGCAGCACAGCAGCTCCTGCCCATAGATCTGACCCACATCTGCCCCACAGCAGCTCCTGCCCCATAGATCTGACCCACATCTGCTCCACAGCATCTCCTGCCCCATAGATCTGACCCCCATCTGCCCCACAGCTGCTCCTGCCCCATAGATCTGACCCACATCTGCTCCACAGCATCTCCTGCCCCATAGATCTGACCCTCATCTGCCCCACAGCAGCTCCTGCCTCATACATCTGACTCACAGCATCTCCTGCCCCATAGAACTGGCCCACATCAGCCACAGCAGCTCCTGACCTATAGATCTGACCCACATCTGACCCACAGCAGCTCCTGCCCCATAGATCTGACCCACATCTGCCACACAGCAGCCTTTGCCCCATAGATCTGACCCACATCTGCCCCACAGCATCTCCTGCCCCATAGATCTGACCCACATGTGCCCCACAGCAGCTCCTAACACATAGATCTGACCCACATGTGCCCCAAAGCTGCTCCTAACACATAGATCTGAACCACAGCAGCTCCTGTCTCATAGATCTTACCCACATCAGCCCCACAGCAGATTTTGCCCCATAGTTATGCCCCACATCTGCCCAACAGCAACTCCTGCCCCATAGATCTGACCCACATGTGCCCACAGCAGCTCCTGCCCCATAGACCTGACCCACATGTTCCCCACAGCAGCTCCTGCCCCATAGATCTGACCCACATGTGCCCACAGCAGCTCCTGCCCCATAGACCTGACCCACATGTTCCCCACAGCAGCTCCTGCCCCATAGATCTGACCCACAGCATCTCCTGCCACATAGATCTGACCCAAATCAGCCCCACAGCATCTCCTGCCCCATAGATCTGACCCACATGTGCCCCACAGCAGCTCCAAACTCATAGATCTGACTCACATCAGTCCAACAGCAGATTTTGCACCATAGATATGTCCCTCATATTCCCCACAGCAACTCCTGCCCCATAGATCTGACCTACATCATCCCCTCTGCAGCTCCTGCCCCATAGGTCTGACCCACATGTGCCCCACTGCAGCTCCTGCCATATAGATCTAACCACCATCAGCCCCAAAGCATCTCCTGCTCCATAGATCTGACCCAAGTCAGCCCCACAGCAGTTCCTTCGACATAGATCTTACCCAGATCTGCTCCACAGCAGCTGCTGCCCCAAAGATCTGACCAACATCAGCCCCACAGCAGCTCCTGCCCCATAGATCTGACCCACATCTGCCCCACAGCAGCTCCTGCCCCATAGACCCTACCAACATGTGCAGCACAGCAGCTCCTGCCCATAGATCTGACCCACATCTGCCCCACAGCAGCTCCTGCCCCATAGATCTGACCCACATCTGCTCCACAGCATCTCCCGCCCCATAGATCTGACCCCCATCTGCCCCACAGCAGCTCCTGCCTCATACATCTGACTCACAGCATCTCCTGCCCCATAGAACAGGCCCACATCAGCCACAGCAGCTCCTGACCTATAGATCTGACCCACATCTGACCCACAGCATCTCCTGCCCCATAGATCTGACCCCCATCTGCCCCACAGCAGCTCCTGCCTCATACATCTGACTCACAGCATCTCCTGCCCCATAGAACTGGCCCACAGCAGCCACAGCAGCTCCTGACCTATAGATCTGACCCACATCTGACCCACAGCAGCTCCTGCCCCATAGATCTGACCCACATCTGCCACACAGCAGCCTTTGCCCCATAGATCTGACCCACATCTGCCCCACAGCATCTCCTGACCCATAGATCTGACCCACATGTGCCCCACAGCAGCTCCTAACACATAGATCTGACCCACATGTGCCCCAGAGCTGCTCCTGCCCCATAGATCTGAACCACAGCAGCTCGTGTCTCATAGATCTTACCCACATCAGCCCCACAGCAGATTTTGCCCCATAGTTATGCCCTACATCTGCCCAACAGCAACTCCTGCCCCATAGATCTGACCCACATGTTCCCCACAGCAGCTCCTGCCCCATAGATCTGACCCACATGTGCCCACAGCAGCTCCTGCCCCATAGACCTGACCCACATGTTCCCCACAGCAGCTCCTGCCCATTGATCTGACCCACAGCATCTCCTGCCACATAGATCTGACCCAAATCAGCCCCACAGCAGCTCCTGCCCCATAGATCTGACCCACATGTGCCCCACAGCAGCTCCAAACTCATAGATCTGACTCACATCAGTCCAACAGCAGATTTTGCACCATAGATATGTCCCTCATATTCCCCACAGCAACTCCGGCCCCATAGATCTGACCTACATCATCCCCTCTGCAGCTCCTGCCCCATAGGTCTGACCCACATGCGCCCCACAGCAGCTCCTGCCATATAGATCTAACCACCATCAGCCCCAAAGCAGCTCCTGCCCCATAGATCTGACCCAAGTCAGCCCCACAGCAGTTCCTTCGACATAGATCTTACCCAGATCTGCTCCACAGCAGCTGCTGCCCCAAAGATCTGACCAACATCAGCCCCACAGCAGCTCCTGCCCCATTAATCTGACCCACATCTTCCCCACAGCAGCTCCTGCCCCATAGATCTGACCCACATCTGCTCCACAGCATCTCCTGCCCCATAGATCTGACCCCCATCTGCCCCACAGCAGCTCCTGCCTCATACATCTGACTCACAGCAACTCCTGCCCCATAGAACTGGCCCACAGCAGCCACAGCAGCTCCTGACCTATAGATCTGACCCACATCTGCTCCACATCATCTCCTGCCCCATAGATCTGACCCCCATCTGCCCCACAGCAGCTCCTGCCTCATACATCTGACTCACAGCATCTCCTGCCCCATAGAACTGGCCCACATCAGCCACAGCAGCTCCTGTCCTATAGATCTGACCCACATCTGACCCACAGCAGCTCCTGCCCCATAGATCTGACCTACATCTGCCACACAGCAGCCTTTGCCCCATAGATCTGACCCACATCTGCCCCACAGCATCTCCTGCCCCATAGATCTGACCCACATGTTCCCCACAGCAGCTCCTATCACATAGATCTGACACACATGTGCCCCAGAGCTGCTCCTGCCCCATAGATCTGAACCACAGCAGCTCCTGTCTCATAGATCTTACCCACATCAGCCCCACAGCAGATTTTGCCCCTTAGTTATGTCCCACATCTGCCCAACAGCAACTCCTGCCCCATAGATCTGACCCACTTGTGCCCCACAGCAGCTCCTGCCCCATAGGTCTGACCCACATGCGCCTCACAGCATCTCCTGCCCCATAGATCTAACCACCATCAGCCCAAAAGCAGCTCCTGCCCCATAGATTTGACCCACATCAGCCACACAGCATCTCCCGCCCCATAGATGTTACCCACATCTGCACCACAGCAGCTCCTCCCCATAGATCTAACACCCATCAGCCTCACAGCAGCTCCTTCCACATAGATATGCCCTACATCTGCCCCACATCAGCTCCTGCAACATAGATCT
Organism: Coturnix japonica; assembly: GCF_054131305.1. Classification (NCBI taxonomy): domain Eukaryota; kingdom Metazoa; phylum Chordata; class Aves; order Galliformes; family Phasianidae; genus Coturnix; species Coturnix japonica. Next base: position 1,096,692 of record NC_140684.1, read on the forward strand.
GACCCACATCAACCATGTTGATAAACATGAAAACATACAACATGGGTTGTATCAACAATGTAATCCATGGTGTCCCTATGTGTCCCAATGTCACCCTATGGGTCCCAGTGTCTCCCTATGGGTCACTATGTGTCCCTATGTGTCCCAATGTCCCCCCTATGGTTTGCTAAGTGCCTCTATGTGTTCTCTATGGGGTGCCTATGGAGCTCTATGGGGCGTTCTGAGGTTTCTATGGGGTGTCTATGGAACGCTATAGTGTGTCTATTTGGCAAAATGAGTTTCTATGGGTGGCTATGGGAGCTCTATGGGGCACAATGGGTTGCCTACGGGGCTCTATGGGATGTCTGTGGGGCTCTATGGCGCGGCTATATGTCCTTATGTGGTGTCTATGTGGCACTATGTTGTGCTATGGGGTGCTGTGAGGCACTATGGGGTGCTATGGGGCTCTATGGAGCAGTAGAGGGTGTCTATGGGTCTCTATGGGGTGCAATGGGGCGCTGTGGGGCACAAGAGAGTGTCTATGAGGCTCCATGGGCTGCTATGGGGCACTATGGAGTAGCTATGGGGTGCTCTGGGGTCTCTTTGGGCCCCTATGGGTCACTATGGGTCACTATGTGGTGTCTATGGGGCTCTATGGGGTGGCTATGCGGTGCTGTAGGGTGGCTATGGGGTGCTTTGGGGTATCCTTGGGTTCCTATGGGGCGCTATGGGTGACTATGGGGTGCTATGGTTTGCTATGGGGCTCTATGCGGAAGAATGGGGTTTCTATGGGGCGCTATGAGGTCCCTATGGGGCTCTATGGGGAGTCTATGGGGTGTCTTTGGGGATCTATGGGTTGTCTGTGGGGCTCTATGGGGTCTGCATGGGGTCTGTATGGGGTTCAGTGAGTTTCTATGGGGCTCTATGGGGTGTCTACAGGCACTATGGGGCGATATGGGGTGTCTATTTGGTTCAATTGGGCTCTATGGTGTGGCTGTAGGGCCTTATGTGGTGTCTATGGGGCACTGTGGGCTGCTATGGGGTGCTGCGGGGAACTATGGGGTGTCTATGGGGCTCTATGGAGCAGTATGCTGTGTCTATGGGTCCCTATGGGGTGCAATGGGGTGCTCTGGGGCACAATGGAGTGTCTATGAGGCTCCATGGGCTGCTATGGGGCACTATGGAGTAGCTATGGGGTGCTATGGGGTCTCTTTGGGCCCCTATGGGTCACTATGGGGCTCTATGGGGTATCTTTGTGTTCCTATGGGGCGCTATGGGTGACTATGGGGTCGCTATGGGTTTCTTTGAGGCACTATGGGTCTCAATGGGGTCTCTATGGGTCTCAATTTATCCTTATGGCTCCCAATGACTGTCTATGGGTCTCTATGTGTCCCTATGGGTCCCAGTGTCTCTCTATGTGTCCCTATGGGTCCCAGTGTCTCTCTATGGGTCCCAATGTCTTCCTCTGGATCTCTATGGGTCCCTAGGGGTCCCAGTGTCTCTCTATGTCCCCCTGTCTAGGTGGTAACTATACAGATGGTAACAAAGATGGTAACAAATGTACAGAGGTTCTAAGCGAGAGAGAAACTCACCAGTGGTGATGCCTTCGCTGAGGAAGCTGGGGCGGTCTTCACTGCAGAGCGATGTCCAAGAGATGCTGCCTCACAGAATCACAGAATTCTCAAGGTTGGAAAAGGGCTGCCAGCTTTTGTAGGAGAATAGCATGGGAGACAGTTGTGAAGGCTTTGCTGAAGTCCAAGTAGAGCACATCAACAGCCTTTCTTTCTTTCCTTCATCCATCAGATGGGTCACAGGATCGTAGAAGGAGATCAGATTGGTCAAGCAGGAGCTGCCCTTCACGAACCCATGCTGGCTAGGTCTGATCTCCTGCTCATCCCACACCTGCCGCATCTGTCATCTCCCTCAAGACAATTCGTTCCATTCCCTTCCCTGGCACCGAGGTCAGGCTAACAGGCCTGGAGTTGCCCGGATCCTCCTGACAACCTTGCTTGGAAATGGGAGTCACGTTGGCAAGCCTCCAGTCTTCTGGGACCTCACCCGGTAACAGGGAGCTCAGAAAGATAATGGAAAGTGGCTCGAGTGAGGGTCAGCCCTTAAATGAGGTCTCAGAGGAGGTGGAGTCGAGCTCCAGCCCTCCCGGGAGCACAGCTCCATGACTCTCACCTGTGCTCCCGCAGCTGACCCCACACTTGCCTCAGCTGATTAATCAGAGGTTCAGGCTGTGATTACCAATCTCCCACACAGCCCCTGTGGGTCCCAATGTTTCCCTATGGATCTCTGGGTGTCCCTATAGGACTCAATGGGGTTATTATGCCTCTAAATGGGTCCCTATATGTCTCTATGTCTCTCTATGGGGTCCCTATGTGTCCCAATGTCCCCACTATGGTTTGCTATGTGCCTCTATGGGGTCTCTATGGGGTCTTTTATGGGTAACTATCGTCCCAAATGTATTCCTAAGGGTATCTATGGGTTTCAATGTGGTCCCTATGTGCCTCTATGGGGTCTCTTATGGGTCTCAACGAAGTCACTATGTGTCTCTATGGGTCTCACTGTCCACCACTGTAATCCATGTGGTCCCTATGTGTCCCAATATCCCCATATGGGTCCCAGTGTCTCCCTATGGGTCACTATGTGTCCCTATGTGTCCCAATGTCCCCCCTATGGGTTGCTATGTGCCTCAGTGGGGTCTCTTATGGATAGCTCTTGGCCCAAATGTCTCCCTGTGGGTATCTATGGGTTACATTAGGTCCCTATGTGCCTCTATGGGGTCTCTTATGGGTCTCAGCGGGTTCCCTATGTGTCTCTATGGGTCTCACTGTCCCCCACTGTAATCCATGGGGTCCTTATGTGTCCCATTGTCCCCCTATGGGATCCAGTGTCTCCTCATGGGTCACGGTGTGTCCCTATGTGTCCCTATGTCCCCCCTATGGGTTGCTATGTTCCTCTATGGGGTCTCTTATGGGTCTCAGCAGGGTCCCTATGTGTCTCGATGGATCTGACTGTCCCCCACTTTAATCCATGGGGTCACTATGTGTCCCAATGTCCCCCTATGGGTCCCAGTGTCTCCCTATGTGTACCTATGTGTCCCAATGTCCCCCTATGGGTCACTATGTGTCCCAATGTCCCCCCTATGGGTTGCTATGTGCTTGTATGTGGTTTCTTATGGGTATCTCTGGGCCCAAATATCTTCCTATAGCTATCTATGGGTTTCAATGTGGTCCCTATGTGCCTCTATGGGGTCTCTTATGGGTCTCAGCGGGGTTTCTATGTGTCTCTATGGGTCTGGCTGTCCCCCACTGTAGTCCAAGGGGTCCCTATGTGTCCCAATGTCCCCATATGGGACCCAGTGTCTCCCTATGGGTCAGAATGTTTCCCTACGTGTCCCAATGTCCCCCCTATGGGTTGCTATGTGCCTCTATGGGGTCTCTGTGGGGTCTCTTATGGATATCTCTGGGCCCAAATGTCTTCCTACAAGTATCTATGAGTTTCAATGTGGTCCCTAGGTGCCTCTATGGGGTCTCTTATGGGTCTCAGCGGGGTCCTTATGTATCTCTATGGGTCTCATTGTCCCCCACTGTAATTCATTGGGTCCCTATGTGTCCCAATGTCCCCCTATGGGTCCCAGTGTCTTCCTACGGGTCACAATGTGTACCTATGTGTCCCAATGTCCCCCCTATGGGTTGCTATGTGCCCCTATGGGGTCTCAATGGGGTCTCTTATGGTTATCTCTGGGCCCAAATGTCTTCCTTTGGGTATCTATAAGTTTCAAAGTCGTCCTATGTGTCCCTATGGGTCTTAATGGCTCCTAATGTGTCCCTATGAGTCTATATGTGGTCTCACTGTCCCAGTGGGTCTCTATGTGTTCCTATGTGTCTATATGGAGTCTCTATCTGGTTTCTATGGGTCTTGGTGTCCCTCTATGTGTCACTTTGTGCCTCTATGGGGTCTCCATGGGTTTCTATGGGGTCTCTATGTCTCTCTTTGGGTCCCTATTGGTCCCAGTAGGTCCCTATGAGTCTCTATGATGTCTCCCTTTGTCCCCATATGGGTCCCAGTGTGACCCACATGTGCCCACAGCAGCTCCTGCCCCATAGACCTGACCCACATGTTCCCCACAGCAGCTCCTGCCCCATAGATCTGACCCACAGCATCTCCTGCCACATAGATCTGACCCAAATCAGCCCCACAGCATCTCCTGCCCCATAGATCTGACCCACATGTGCCCCACAGCAGCTCCAAACTCATAGATCTGACTCACATCAGTCCAACAGCAGATTTTGCACCATAGATATGTCCCTCATATTCCCCACAGCAACTCCTGCCCCACAGATCTGACCTACATCATCCCCTCTGCAGCTCCTGCCCCATAGATCTAACAACCATCAGCCCCAAAGCAGCTCCTGCCCCATAGATCTGACCCAAGTCAGCCCCACAGCAGCTCCTGCCTTATAGATCTAACCACCATCAGCCCCACAACAGCTTCTACCCCATAGATCTGACCCACATGTGCTCCACTGCAGCTCCAGTCCCGTAGATCTGAACCACAGCAGCCCATGCCCCATAGATCTGACCCTCATCAGCAACACAGCAGCTCCTGACCCATACATCTGACCCAAATCTGCCCCACACCATCTCCTGCCCCATAGATCTAACTCACATGTGCCCCACAGCAGCTCCTGCCCATAGATCTGACCCACAGCAGCTCCTGCCCTATAGATCTGATTCAAATCTGCCCCACAGCAGCTCCTGCTCCATAGATCTGACCCACATGTGCCCCAGAGCAGCTCTGCCCCATTGATTTGACCCACATCAGCCCCACAGGAGAACCTGCCCCATAGATCTGACCCACATCAGCCCCACAGCAGATTTTGCCCCATACATATGTGCCACGTCTGCCCCACAGCAGCTCCTGTGACATAGATCTTACCCAGATCTGCTCCACAGCAGCTGCTGCCCCAAAGATCTGACCAACATCAGCCCCACAGCAGCTCCTGCCCCATAGATCTGACCCACATCTGCCCCACAGCAGCTCCTGCCCCATAGACCCTACCAACATGTGCAGCACAGCAGCTCCTGCCCCATAGACCTGACCCACATCTGCCCCACAGCAGCTCCTGCCCCATAAATCTGAACCACATCTGCTTCACAGCATCTCCTGCCCCATAGATCTGACCCCCATCTGCCCCACAGCAGCTCCTGCCTCATACATCTGACTCACAGCATCTCCTGCCCCATAGAACTGGCCCACATCAGCCACAGCAGCTCCTGACCTATAGATCTGACCCACATCTGACCCACAGCAGCTCCTGCCATATAGATCTGACCCACATCTGCCCCACAGCATCTCCTGCCCCATAGATCTGACCCACATGTGCCCCACAGCGGCTCCTAACACATAGATCTGACCCACATGTGCCCCAGAGCTGCTCCTGCCCCATAGATCTGAACCACAGCAGCTCCTGTCTCATAGATCTTACCCACATCAGCCCCACAGCAGATTTTGCCCCATAGTTATGCCCCACATCTGCCCAACAGCAACTCCTGCCCCATAGATCTGACCCACATGTGCCCACAGCAGCTCCTGCCCCATAGACCTGACCCACATGTTCCCCACAGCATCTCCTGCCCCATAGATCTGACCCACATGTGCCCCACAGCAGCTCCAAACTCATAGATCTGACTCACATCAGTCCAACAGCAGATTCTGCACCATAGATATGTCCCTCATATTCCCCACAGCAACTCCTGCCCCAGTGATCTGAACTACATCATCCCCTCTGCAGCTCCTGCACCATAGGTCTGACCCACATGTGCCCCACAGCAGCTCCTGCCATATAGATCTAACCACCATCAGCCCCAAAGCATCTCCTGCTCCATAGATCTGACCCAAGTCAGCCCCACAGCAGTTCCTTCGACATAGATCTTACTCAGATCTGCTCCACAGCAGCTGCAGCCCCAAAGATCTGACCAACATCAGCCCCACATCAGCTCCTGCCCCATAGATCTGACCCACATGTGCCCCACAGCAGCTCCAAACTCATAGATCTGACTCACATCAGTCCAACAGCAGATTTTGCACCATAGATATGTCCCTCATATTCCCCACAGCAACTCCTGCCCCATAGATCTGACCTACATCATCCCCTCTGCAGCTCCTGCCCCATAGGTCTGACCCACATGTACCCCACAGTAGCTCCTGCCATATAGATCTAACCACCATCAGCCCCAAAGCAGCTCCTGCCCCATAGATCTGACCCAAGTCAGCCCCACAGCAGCTCCTGCCTTATAGATCTAACCACCATCAGCCCCACAACAGCTTCTACCCCATAGATCTGACCCACATGTGCTCCACTGCAGCTCCAGTCCCGTAGATCTGAACCACAGCAGCTCCTGCCCCATAGATCTGACCCTCATCAGCAACACAGCAGCTCCTGACCCATACATCTGACCCAAATCTGCCCCACACCATCTCCTGCCCCATAGATCTAACTCACATGTGCCCCACAGCAGCTCCTGCCCATAGATCTGACCCACAGCAGCTCTGCCCCATTGATTTGACCCACATCAGCCCCACAGGAAATCCTGCCCCAGAGATCTGACCCACATCAGCCCCACAGCAGATTCTGCCCCATAGATATGTGCCACGTCTGCCCCACAGCAGCTCCTGCGACATAGATCTTACCCAGATCTGCTCCACAGCAGCTGCTGCCCCATAGACCCTACCAACATGTGCAGCACAGCAGCTCCTGCCCATAGATCTGACCCACATCTGCCCCACAGCAGCTCCTGCCCCATAGATCTGACCCACATCTGCTCCACAGCATCTCCTGCCCCATAGATCTGACCCCATCTGCCCCACAGCTGCTCCTGCCCCATAGATCTGACCCACATCTGCTCCACAGCATCTCCTGCCCCATAGATCTGACCCTCATCTGCCCCACAGCAGCTCCTGCCTCATACATCTGACTCACAGCATCTCCTGCCCCATAGAACTGGCCCACATCAGCCACAGCAGCTCCTGACCTATAGATCTGACCCACATTTGACCCACAGCATCTCCTGCCCCATAGATCTGACCCACATCTGCCACACAGCAGCCTTTGCCCCATAGATCTGACCCACATCTGCCCCACAGCATCTCCTGCCCCATAGATGTGACCCACATGTGCCCCACAGCAGCTCCTAACACATAGATCTGACCCACATGTGCACCAAAGCTGCTCCTGCCCCATAGATCTGAACCACAGCAGCTCCTGTCTCATAGATCTTACCCACATCAGCCCCACAGCAGATTTTGCCCCATAGTTATGCCCCACATCTGCCCAACAGCAACTCCTGCCCCATAGATCTGACCCACATGTGCCCACAGCAGCTCCTGCCCCATAGACCTGACCCACATGTTCCCCACAGCAGCTCCTGCCCCATAGATCTGACCCACATCTGCCCCACAGCAGCTCCTGCCCCATAGACCTTACCAAAATGTGCAGCACAGAAGCTCCTGCCCATAGATCTGACCCACATCTGCCCCACAGCATCTCCTGCCCCATAGATCTGACCCCCATCTGCCCCACAGCAGCTCCTGCCTCATACATCTGACTCACAGCATCTCCTGCCCCATAGAACTGGCCCACATCAGCCACAGCAGCTCCTGACCTATAGATCTGACCCACATCTGCTCCACATCATCTCCTGCCCCATAGATCTTACCCACATCTGCCACACAGCAGCCTTTGCCCCATAGATCTGACCCACATCTGCCCCACAGCATCTCCTGCCCCATAGATCTGACCCACATGTGCCCCACAGCAGCTCCTAACACATAGATCTGACCCACATGTGCCCCAGAGCTGCTCCTGCCCCATAGATCTGAACCACAGCAGCTCGTGTCTCATAGATCTTACCCACATCAGCCCCACAGCAGATTTTGCCCCATAGTTATGCCCCACATCTGCCCAACAGCAACTCCTGCCCCATAGACCTGACCCACATGTTCCCCACAGCAGCTCCTGCCCATTGATCTGACCCACAGCATCTCCTGCCACATAGATCTGACCCAAATCAGCCCCACAGCATCTCCTGCCCCATAGATCTGACCCACATGTGCCCCACAGCAGCTCCAAACTCATAGATCTGACTCACATCAGTCCAACAGCAGATTTTGCACCATAGATATGTCCCTCATATTCCCCACAGCAACTCCTGCCCCATAGATCTGACCTACATCATCCCCTCTGCAGCTCCTGCCCCATAGGTCTGACCCACATGTGCCCCACAGCAGCTCCTGCCATATAGATCTAACCACCATCAGCCCCAAAGCAGCTCCTGCCCCATAGATCTGACCCAAGTCAGCCCCACAGCAGCTCCTGCGACATAGATCTTACCCAGATCTGCTCCACAGCAGATGCTGCCCCAAAGATCTGACCAACATCAGCCCCACAGCAGCTCCTGCCCCATTGATCTGTCCCACATCTTCCCCACAGCAGCTCCTGCCCCATAGATCTGACCCACATCTGCTCCACAGCATCTCCTGCCCCATAGATCTGACCCCCATCTGCCCCACAGCAGCTCCTGCCTCATACATCTGACTCACAGCATCTCCTGCCCCACAGAACTGGCCCACATCAGCCACAGCAGCTCCTGACCTATAGATCTGACCCACATCTGCTCCACATCATCTCCTGCCCCATAGATCTGACCCCCATCTGCCCCACAGCAGCTCCTGCCTCATACATCTGACTCACAGCATCTCCTGCCCCATAGAACTGGCCCACATCAGCCACAGCAGCTCCTGTCCTATAGATCTGACCCACATCTGACCCACAGCAGCTCCTGCCCCATAGATCTGACCTACATCTGCCACACAGCAGCCTTTGCCCCATAGATCTGACCCACATCTGCCCCACAGCATCTCCTGCCCCATAGATCTGACCCACATGTTCCCCACAGCAGCTCCTATCACATAGATCTGACACACATGTGCCCCAGAGCTGCTCCTGCCCCATAGATCTCAACCACAGCAGCTCCTGTCTCATAGATCTTACCCACATCAGCCCCACAGCAGATTTTGCCCCATAGTTATGCCCCACATCTGCCCAACAGCAACTCCTGCCCCATAGATCTGACCCACATGTGCCCACAGCAGCTCCTGCCCCATAGACCTGACCCACATGTTCCCCACAGCAGCTCCTGCCCCATAGATCTGACCCACATGTGCCCCACAGCAGCTCCAAACTCATAGATCTGACTCACATCAGTCCAACAGCAGATTTTGCACCATAGATATGTCCCTCATATTCCCCACAGCAACTCCTGCCCCATAGATCTGACCTACATCATCCCCTCTGCAGCTCCTGCCCCATAGGTCTGACCCACATGTGCCCCACAGCAGCTCCTGCCATATAGATCTAACCACCATCAGCCCCAAAGCAGCTGCTGCCCCAAATATCTGACCAACATCAGCCCCACAGCAGCTCCTGCCCCATAGATCTGACCCACATCTGCCCCACAGCAGCTCCTGCCCCATAGACCCTACCAACATGTGCAGCACAGCAGCTCCTGCCCATAGATCTGACCCACATCTGCCCCACAGCAGCTCCTGCCCCATAGATCTGACCCACATCTGCTCCACAGCATCTCCTGCCCCATAGATCTGACCCCAATCTGCCCCACAGCAGCTCCTGCCTCATACATCTGACTCACAGCATCTCCTGCCCCATAGAACTGGCCCACATCAGCCACAGCAGCTCCTGCCCCATAGATCTGACCCACATCTGCTCCACAGCATCTCCTGCCCCATAGATCTGACCCCCATCTGCCCCACAGCAGCTCCTGCCTCATACATCTGACTCACAGCATCTCCTGCCCCATAGAACTGGCCCACATCAGCCACAGCAGCTCCTGACCTATAGATCTGACCCACATCTGACCCACAGCAGCTCCTGCCCCATAGATCTGACCCACATCTGCCACACAGCAGCCTTTGCCCCATAGATCTGACCCACATCTGCCCCACAGCATCTCCTGACCCATAGATCTGACCCACATGTTCCCCACAGCAGCTCCTAACACATAGATCTGACACACATATGCCCCAGAGCTGCTCCTGCCCCATAGATCTGAACCATAGCAGCTCCTGTCTCATATATCTTACCCACATCAGCCCCACAGCAGAATTTTCCCCATAGTTATGCCCCACATCTGCCCAACAGCAACTCCTGCCCCATAGATCTGACCCACATGTGCCCACAGCAGCTCCTGCCCCATAGACCTGACCCACATGTTCCCCACAGCAGCTCCTGTTCCATAGATCTGACCCACAGAATCTCCTGCCACATAGATCTGACCCAAATCAGCCCCACAGCATCTCCTGCCCCATAGATCTGACCCACATATGCCCCACAGCAGCTCCAAACTCATAGATCTGACTCACATCAGTCCAACAGCAGATTTTGCACCATAGATATGTCCCTCATATTCCCCACAGCAACTCCTGCCCCATAGATCTGACCTACATCATCCCCTCTGCAGCTCCTGCCCCATAGGTCTGACCCACATGTGCCCCACAGCAGCTCCTGCCATATAGATCTAACCACCATCAGCCCCAAAGCAGCTCCTGCCCCATAGATCTGACCCAAGTCAGCCCCACAGCAGCTCCTGCCTTATAGATCTAACCACCATCAGCCCCACAACAGCTTCTACCCCATAGATCTGACCCACATGTGCTCCACTGCAGCTCCAGTCCCGTAGATCTGAACCACAGCAGCCCATGCCCCACAGATCTGACCCTCATCAGCAACACAGCAGCTCCTGACCCATACATCTGACCCAAATCTGCCCCACACCATCTCCTGCCCCATAGATCTAACTCACATGTGCCCCACAGCAGCTCCTGCCCATAGATCTGACCCAGAGCAGCTCTGCCCCATTGATTTGACCCACATCAGCCCCACATGAGATCCTGCCCCATAGATCTGACCCACATCAGCCCCACAGCAGATTTTGCCCCATAGATATGTGCCACGTCTGCCCCACAGCAGCTCCTGCGACATAGATCTTACCCAGATCTGCTCCACAGCAGCTGCTGCCCCAAAGATCTGACCCACATCTGCCCCACAGCAGCTCCTGCCCCATAGACCCTACCAACATGTGCAGCACAGCAGCTCCTGCCCATAGATCTGACCCACATCTGCCCCACAGCAGCTCCTGCCTCATAGATCTGACCCACATCTGCTCCACAGCATCTCCTGCCCCATAGATCTGACCCCCATCTGCGCCACAGCAGCTCCTGCCTCATACATCTGACTCACAGCATCTCCTGCCCCATAGAACTGGCCCACATCAGCCACAGCAGCTCCTGACCTATAGATCTGACCCACATCTGCTCCACAGCATCTCCTGCCCCATAGATCTGACCCCCATCTGCCCCACAGCAGCTCCTGCCTCATACATATGACTCACAGCATCTCCTGCCCCGTAGAACTGGCCCACAGCAGCCACAGCTGCTCCTGACCTATAGATCTGACCCACATCTGACCCACAGCAGCTCCTGCCCCATAGATCTGACCCACATCTGCCCCACAGCATCTCCTGACCCATAGATCTGACCCACATGTGCCCCACAGCTGCTCCTGCCCCATAGATCTGAACCATAGCAGCTCCTGTCTCATAGATCTTACCCACATCAGCCCCACAGCAGATTTTGCCCAATAGTTATGCCCCACATCTGCCCAACAGCAACTCCTGCCCCATAGATCTGACCCACATGTGCCCACAGCAGCTCCTGCCCCATAGACCTGACCCACATGTTCCCCACAGCAGCTCCTGCCCCATAGATCTGACCCACAGCATCTCCTGCCACATAAATCTGACCCAAATCAGCCCCACAGCATCTTCTGCCCCATAGATCTGACCCACATGTGCCCCACAGCAGCTCCAAACTCATAGATCTGACTCACATCAGTCCAACAGCAGATTTTGCACCATAGATATGTCCCTCATATTCCCCACAGCAACTCCTGCCCCATAGATCTGACCTACATCATCCCCTCTGCAGCTCCTGCCCCATAGGTCTGACCCACATGTGCCCCACAGCAGCTCCTGCCATATAGATCTAACCACCATCAGCCCCAAAGCAGCTCCTGCCCCATAGATCTGACCCAAGTCAGCCCCACAGCAGCTCCTGCCTTATAGATCTAACCACCATCAGCCCCACAACAGCTTCTACCCCATAGATCTGACCCACATGTGCTCCACTGCAGCTCCAATCCCGTAGATCTGAACCACAGCAGCCCATGCCCCATAGATCTGACCCTCATCAGCAACACAGCAGCTCCTGACCCATACATCTGACCCAAATCTGCCCCACACCATCTCCTGCCCCATAGATCTAACTCACATGTGCCCCACAGCAGCTCCTGCCCATAGATCTGACCCAGAGCAGCTCTGCCCCATTGATTTGACCCACATCAGCCCCACATGAGATCCTGCCCCATAGATCTGACCCACATCAGCCCCACAGCAGATTTTGCCCCATAGATATGTGCCACGTCTGCCCCACAGCAGCTCCTGCGACATAGATCTTACCCAGATCTGCTCCACAGCAGCTGCTGCCCCAAAGATCTGACCAACATCAGCCCCACAGCAGCTCCTGCCCCATAGATCTGACCCACATCTGCCCCACAGCAGCTCCTGCCCCATAGAGCCTACCAACATGTGCAGCACAGCAGCTCCTGCCCATAGATCTGACCCACATCTGCCCCACAGCAGCTCCTGCCTCATAGATCTGACCCACATCTGCTCCACAGCATCTCCTGCCCCATAGATCTGACCCCCATCTGCCCCACAGCAGCTCCTGCCTCATACATCTGACTCACAGCATCTCCTGCCCCATAGAACTGGCCCACATCAGCCACAGCAGCTCTTAACCTATAGATCTGACCCACATCTGCTCCACAGCATCTCCTGCCCCATAGATCTGACCCCCATCTGCCCCACAGCAGCTCCTGCCTCATACATCTGACTCACAGCATCTCCTGCCCCGTAGAACTGGCCCACATCAGCCACAGCAGCTCCTGACCTATAGATCTGACCCACATCTGACCCACAGCAGCTCCTGCCCCATAGATCTGACCCACATCTGCCACACAGCAGCCTTTGCCCCATAGATCTGACCCACATCTGCCCCACAGCATCTCCTGCCCCATAGATCTGACCCACATGTGCCCCACAGCAGCTCCTAACACATAGATCTGACCCACATGTGCCCCAAAGCTGCTCCTTCCCCATAGATCTGAACCACAGCAGTTCGTGTCTCATAGATCTTACCCACATAAGCCCCACAGCAGATTTTGCCCCATAGTTATGCCCCACATCTGCCCAACAGCAACTCCTGCCCCATAGATCTGACCCACATGTTCCCCACAGCAGCTCCTGCCCCATAGATCTGACCCACATGTGCCCACAGCAGCTCCTGCCCCATAGACCTGACCCACATGTTCCCCACAGCAGCTCCTGCCCCATAGATCTGACCCACAGCATCTCCTGCCACATAGATCTGACCCAAATCAGCCCCACAGCATCTCCTGCCCCATAGATCTGACCCACATGTGCCCCACAGCAGCTCCAAACTCATAGATCTGACTCACATCAGTCCAACAGCAGATTTTGCACCATAGATATGTCCCTCATATTCCCCACAGCAACTCCTGCCCCATAGATCTTACCTACATCATCCCCTCTGCAGCTCCTTTCCCATAGGTCTGACCCACATGCGCCCCACAGCAGCTCCTGCCATATAGATCTAACCACCATCAGCCCCAAAGCAGCACCTGCCCCATAGATCTGACCCAAGTCAGCCCCACAGCAGTTCCTTCGACATAGATCTTACCCAGATCTGCTCCACAGCAGATGCTGCCCCAAAGATCTGACCAACATCAGCCCCACAGCAGCTCCTGCCCTATTGATCTGACCCACATCTTCCCCACAGCAGCTCCTGCCCCATAGATCTGACCCACATCTGCTCCACAGCATCTCCTGCCCCATAGATCTGACCCCCATCTGCCCCACAGCAGCTCCTGCCTCATACATCTGACTCACAGCATCTCCTGCCCCATAGAACTGGCCCACATCAGCCACAGCAGCTCCTGACCTATAGATCTGACCCAAATCAGCCCCACAGCATCTCCTGCCCCATAGATCTGACCCACATGTGCCCCACAGCAGCTCTAAACTCATAGATCTGACTCACATCAGTCCATCAGCAGATTTTGCACCATAGATATGTCCCTCATATTCCCCACAGCAACTCCTGCCCCATAGATCTGACCTACATCATCCCCTCTGCAGCTCCTGCCCCATAGGTCTGACCCACATGTGCCCCACAGCAGCTCCTGCCATATAGATCTAACCACCATCAGCCCCAAAGCAGCTCCTGCCCCATAGATCTGACCCAAGTCAGCCCCACAGCAGCTCCTGCCTTATAGATCTAACCACCATCAGCCCCACAACAGCTTCTACCCCATAGATCTGACCCACATGTGCTCCACTGCAGCTCCAGTCCCGTAGATCTGAACCACAGCAGTCCATGCCCCATAGATCTGACCCTCATCAGCAACACAGCAGCTCCTGACCCATACATCTGACCCAAATCTGCCCCACACCATCTCCTGCCCCATAGATCTAACTCACATGTGCCCCACAGCAGCTCCTGCCCATAGATCTGACCCAGAGCAGCTCTGCCCCATTGATTTGACCCACATCAGCCCCACATGAGATCCTGCCCCATAGATCTGACCCACATCAGCCCCACAGCAGATTTTGCCCCATAGATATGTGCCACGTCTGCCCCACAGCAGCTCCTGCGACATAGATCTTACCCAGATCTGCTCCACAGCAGCTGCTGCCCCAAAGATCTGACCAACATCAGCCCCACAGCAGCTCCTGCCCCATAGATCTGACCCACATCTGCCCCACAGCAGCTCCTGCCCCATAGACCCTACCAACATGTGCAGCACAGCAGCTCCTGCCCATAGATCTGACCCACATCTGCCCCACAGCAGCTCCTGCCTCATAGATCTGACCCACATCTGCTCCACAGCATCTCCTGCCCCTTAGATCTGACCCCCATCTGCCCCACAGCAGCTCCTGCCTCATACATCTGACTCAAAGCATCTCCTGCCCCATAGAACTGGCCCACATCAGCCACAGCAGCTCCTGACCTATAGATCTGACCCACATCTGCTCCACAGCATCTCCTGCCCCATAGATCTTACCCCCATCTGCCCCACAGCAGCTCCTGCCTCATACATCTGACTCACAGCATCTCCTGCCCCGTAGAACTGGCCCACATCAGCCACAGCAGCTCCTGACCTATAGATCTGACCCACATCTGACCCACAGCAGCTCCTGCCCCATAGATCTGACCTACATCTGCCACACAGCAGCCTTTGCCCCATAGATCTGACCCACATCTGCCCCACAGCATCTCCTGCCCCATAGATCTGACCCACATGTGCCCCACAGCAGCTCCTAACACATAGATCTGACCCACATGTGCCCCAGAGCTGCTCCTGCCCCATAGATCTCAACCACAGCAGCTCCTGTCTCATAGATCTTACCCACATCAGCCCCACAGCAGATTTTGCCCCATAGTTATGCCCCACATCTGCCCAACAGCAACTCCTGCCCCATAGATCTGACCCACATGTGCCCACAGCAGCTCCTGCCCCATATACCTGACCCACATGTTCCCCACAGCAGCTCCTGCCCCATAGATCTGACCCACATGTGCCCCACAGCAGCTCCAAACTCATAGATCTGACTCACATCAGTCCAACAGCAGATTATGCACCATAGATATGTCCCTCATATTCCCCACAGCAACTCCTGCCCCATAGATCTGACCTACATCATCCCCTCTGCAGCTCCTGCCCCATAGGTCTGACCCACATGTGCCCCACAGCAGCTCCTGTCATATAGATCTAACCACCATCAGCCCCAAAGCAGCTGCTGCCCCAAATATCTGACCAACATCAGCCCCACAGCAGCTCCTGCCCCATAGATCTGACCCACATCTGCCCCACAGCAGCTCCTGCCCCATAGACCCTACCAACATGTGCAGCACAGCAGCTCCTGCCCATAGATCTGACCCACATCTGCCCCACAGCAGCTCCTACCCCATAGATCTGACCCACATATGCTCCAAGGCATCTCCTGCCCCATAGATCTGACCAACATCTGCCCCACAGCAGCTCCTGCCTCACACATCTGACTCACAGCATCTCCTGCCCCATAGAACTGGCTTACAGCAGCCACAGCAGCTCATGACCTATAGATCTGACCCACATCTGCTCCACAGCATCTCCTGCCCCATAGATCTGACCCCCATCTGCCCCACAGCAGCTCCTGCCTCATACATCTGACTCACAGCATCTCCTGCCCCATAGAACTGGCCCACATCAGCCACAGCAGCTCCTGACCTATAGATCTGACCCACATCTGACCCACAGCAGCTCCTGCCCCATAGATCTGACCCACATCTGCCACACAGCAGCCTTTGCCCCATAGATCTGACCCACATCTGCCCCACAGCATCTCCTGACCCATAGATCTGACCCACATGTTCCCCACAGCAGCTCCTAACACATAGATCTGACCCACATGTGCCCCAGAGCTGCTCCTGCCCCATAGACCTGACCCACATGTTCCCCACAGCAGCTCCTGCCCCATAGATCTGACCCACAGCATCTCCTGCCACATAGATCTGACCCAAATCAGCCCCACAGCATCTCCTGCCCCATAGATCTGACCCACATGTGCCCCACAGCAGCTCCAAACTCATAGATCTGACTCACATCAGTCCAACAGCAGATTTTGCACCATAGATATGTCCCTCATATTCCCCACAGCTACTCCTGCCCCATAGATCTGACCTACATCATCCCCTCTGCAGCTCCTGCCCCATATGTCTGACCCACATGTGCCCCACAGCAGCTCCTGCCATATAGATCTAACCACCATCAGCCCCAAAGCAGCTCCTGCCCCATAGATCTGACCCAAGTCAGCCCCACAGCAGCTCCTGCCTTATAGATCTAACCACCATCAGCCCCACAACAGCTTCTACCCCATAGATCTGACCCACATGTGCTCCACTGCAGCTCCAGTCCCGTAGATCTGAACCACAGCAGCCCATGCCCCATAGATCTGACCCTCATCAGCAACACAGCAGCTCCTGACCCATACATCTGACCCAAATCTGCCCCACACCATCTCCTGCCCCATAGATCTAACTCACATGTGCCCCACAGCAGCTCCTGCCCATAGATCTGACCCAGAGCAGCTCTGCCCCATTGATTTGACCCACATCAGCCCCACATGAGATCCTGCCCCATAGATCTGACCCAAGTCAGCCCCACAGCAGCTCCTGCCTTATAGATCTAACCACCATCAGCCCCACAACAGCTTCTACCCCATATATCTGACCCACTTGTGCTCCACTGCAGCTCCAGTCCCGTAGATCTGAACCACAGCAGCCCATGCCCCATAGATCTGACCCTCATCAGCAACACAGCAGCTCCTGACCCATACATCTGACCCAAATCTGCCCCACACCATCTCCTGCCCCATAGATCTAACTCACATGTGCCCCACAGCAGCTCCTGCCCATAGATCTGACCCAGAGCAGCTCTGCCCCATTGATTTGACCCACATCAGCCCCACTGCAGCTCCTGCCCCATAGATCTGACCCACATCAGCCCCACAGCAGATTTTGCCCCATAGATATGTGCCACGTCTGCCCCACAGCAGCTCCTGCGACATAGATCTTACCCAGATCTGCTCCACAGCAGCTGCTGCTCCAAAGATCTGACCAACATCAGCCCCACAGCAGCTCCTGCCCCATAGATCTGACCCACATCTGCACCACAGCAGCTCCTGCCCCATAGATCTGACCCACATCTGCCCCACAGCAGCTTGTGCCTCATAGATCTGACCCACATCTGCTCCACAGCATCTCCTGCCCCATAGATCTGACCCCCATCTGCCCCACAGCAGCTCCTGCCTCATACATCTGACTCACAGCAGATTTTGCCCCATAGAACTGGCCCACATCAGCCACAGCAGCTCCTGACCTATAGATCTGACCCACATCTGCTCCACAGCATCTCCTGCCCCATAGATCTGACCCCCATCTGCCCCACAGCAGCTCCTGCCTCATACATCTGACTCACAGCATCTCCTGCCCCGTAGAACTGGCCCACATCAGCCACAGCAGCTCCTGACCTATAGATCTGACCCACATCTGACCCACAGCAGCTCCTGCCCCATAGATCTGACCTACATCTGCCACACAGCAGCCTTTGCCCCATAGATCTGACCCACATCTGCCCCACAGCAGCTCCTGCCCCATAGATCTGACCCACATGTTCCCCACAGCAGCTCCTATCACATAGATCTGACACACATGTGCCCCAGAGCTGCTCCTGCCCCATAGATCTGAACCACAGCAGCTCCTGTCTCATAGATCTTACCCACATCAGCCCCACAGCAGATTTTGCCCCATAGTTATGCCCCACATCTGTCCAACAGCAACTCCTGCCCCATAGATCTGACCCACATGTGCCCACAGCAGCTCCTGCCCCATAGACCTGACCCACATGTTCCCCACAGCAGCTCCTGCCCCATAGATCTGACCCACATGTGCCCCACAGCAGCTCCAAACTCATAGATCTGACTCACATCAGTCCAACAGCAGATTTTGCACCATAGATATGTCCCTCATATTCCCCACAGCAACTCCTGCCCCATAGATCTGACCTACATCATCCCCTCTGCAGCTCCTGCCCCATAGGTCTGACCCACATGTGCCCCACAGCAGCTCCTGCAATATAGATCTAACCACCATCAGCCCCAAAGCAGCTGCTGCCCCAAATATCTGACCAACATCAGCCCCACAGCAGCTCCTGCCTTATAGATCTAACCACCATCAGCCCCACAACAGCTTCTACCCCATAGATCTGACCCACATGTGCTCCACTGCAGCTCCAGTCCCGTAGATCTGAACCACAGCAGCCCATGCCCCATAGATCTGACCCTCATCAGAAACACAGCAGCTCCTGACCCATACATCTGACCCAAATTTGCCCCACACCATCTCCTGCCCCATAGATCTAACTTACATGTGCCCCACAGCAGCTCCTGCCCATAGATCTGACCCATAGCAGCTCTGCCCCATTGATTTGACCCACATCAGCCCCACATGAGATCCTGCCCCATATATCTGACCCACATCAGCCCCACAGCGGATTTTGCCCCATAGATATGTGCCACGTCTGCCCCACAGCAGCTCCTGCGACATAGATCTTACCCAGATCTGCTCCACAGCAGCTGCTGCCCCAAAGATCTGACCAACATCAGCCCCACAGCAGCACCTGCCCCATAGATCTGACCCACATCTGCCCCACAGCATCTCCTGCCCCATAGACCCTACCAACATGTGCAGCACAGCAGCTCCTGCTCCATAGATCTGACCCACAGCAGCTCCTACCCCATAGATCTGACCCACATCTGCCCAACAGCAGCTCCTGCCCCATAGACCCTACCAACATGTGCAGCACAGCAGCTCCTGCCCATAGATCTGACCCACATCTGCCCCACAGCAGCTCCTGCCCCATAGATCTGACCCACATCTGCTCCACAGCATCTCCTGCCTTATAGATCTAACCACCATCAGCCCCACAACAGCTTCTACCCCATAGATCTGACCCACATGTGCTCCACTGCAGCTCCAGTCCCGTAGATCTGAACCACAGCAGCCCATGCCCCATAGATCTGACCCTCATCAGAAACACAGCAGCTCCTGACCCATACATCTGACCCAAATTTGCCCCACACCATCTCCTGCCCCATAGATCTAACTTACATGTGCCCCACAGCAGCTCCTGCCCATAGATCTGACCCATAGCAGCTCTGCCCCATTGATTTGACCCACATCAGCCCCACATGAGATCCTGCCCCATAGATCTGACCCACATCAGCCCCACAGCGGATTTTGCCCCATAGATATGTGCCACGTCTGCCCCACAGCAGCTCCTGCGACATAGATCTTACCCAGATCTGCTCCACAGCAGCTGCTGCCCCAAATATCTGACCAACATCAGCCCCACAGCAGCTCCTGCCCCATAGATCTGACCCACATCTGCCCAACAGCAGCTCCTGCCCTATAGACCCTACCAACATGTGCAGCACAGCAGCTCCTGCCAATAGATCTGACCCACATCTGCCCCACAGCAGCTCCTGCCCCATAGATCTGACCCACATCTGCTCCACAGCATCTCCTGCCCCATAGATCTGACCCCCATCTGCCCCACAGCAGCTCCTGCCTCATACATCTGACTCACAGCATCTCCTGCCCCATAGAACTGGCCCACAGCAGCCACAGCAGCTCCTGACCTATAGATCTGACCCACATCTGCTCCACAGCATCTCCTGCCCCATAGATCTGACCCCCATCTGCCCCACAGCAGCTCCTGCCTCATACATCTGACTCACAGCATCTCCTGCCCCATAGAACTGGCCCACATCAGCCACAGCAGCTCCTGCCCTATAGAACTGGCCCCCATCTGCCCCACAGCAGCTCCTGACCTATAGATCAGACCCACATCTGACCCACAGCAGCTCCTGCCCCATAGATATGACCCACATCTGCCCCACAGCATCTCCTGCCCCATAGATCTGACCCACATGTGCCCCACAGCAGCTCCTAACACATAGATCTGACCCACATGTGCCCCAGAGCTGCTCCTGCCCCATAGATCTGAACCACAGCAGCTCCTGTCTCATAGATCTTACCCACATCAGCCCCACAGCAGATTTTGCCCCATAGTTATGCCCCACATCTGCCCAACAGCAACTCCTGCCCCATAGATCTGACCCACATGTGCCCACAGCAGCTCCTGCCCCATAGACCTGACCCACATGTTCCCCACAGCAGCTCCTGCCCCATAGATCTGACCCACAGCATCTCCTGCCACATAGATCTGACCCAAATCAGCCCCACAGCATCTCCTGCCCCATAGATCTGACCCACATCTGCCCCACAGCAGCTCCAAACTCATAGATCTGACTCACATCAGTCCAACAGCAGATTTTGCACCATAGATATGTCCCTCATATTCCCCACAGCAACTCCTGCCACATAGATCTGACCCACATCATCCCCTCTGCAGCTCCTGCCCCATAGGTCTGACCCACATGTGCCCCACAGCAGCTCCTGCCATATAGATCTAACCAACATCAGCCCCAAAGCAGCTCCTGCCCCATAGATCTGACCCAAGTCAGCCCCACAGTAGCTCCTGCCTTATAGATCTAACCACCATCAGCCCCACAACAGCTTCTACCCCATAGATCTGACCCACATGTGCTCCACTGCAGCTCCAGTCCCGTAGATCTGAACCACAGCAGCCCATGCCCCATAGATCTGACCCTCATCAGCAACACAGCAGCTCCTGACCCATACATCTGACCCAAATCTGCCCCACACCATCTCCTGCCCCATAGATCTAACTCACATGTGCCCCGCAGCAGCTCCTCCCCATAGATCTGACCAACAGCAGCTCCTGCCCCATAGATCTGATTCAAATCTGCCCCACAGCAGCTCCTGCTCCATAGATCTGACCCACATGTGCCCCAGAGCAGCTCTGCCCCATTGATTTGACCCACATCAGCCCCACAGGAGATCCTGCCCCATAGATCTGACCCACATCAGCCACACAGCAGATTTTGCCCCATAGATATGTGCCACGTCTGCCCCACAGCAGCTCCTGCGACATAGATCTTACCCAGATCTGCTCCACAGCAGCTGCTGCCCCAAAGATCTGACCAACATCAGCCCCACAGCAGCTCCTGCCCCATAGATCTGACCCACATCTGCCCCACAGCAGCTCCTGCCCCATAGACCCTACCAACATGTGCAGCACAGCAGCTCCTGCCCATAGATCTGACCCACATCTGCCCCACAGCAGCTCCTGCCCCATAGATCTGACCCCCATCTGCCCCACAGCAGCTCCTGCCCCATAGACACTACCAACATGTGCAGCACAGCAGCTCCTGCCCATAGATCTGACCCACATCTGCCCCACAGCAGCTCCTGCCCCATAGATCTGACCCACATCTGCTCCACAGCAGCTACTGCCCCATAGATCTGACCCCCATCTGCCCCACAGCAGCTCCTGCCTCATACATCTGACTCACAGCATCTCCTGCCCCATAGAACTGGCCCACAGCAGCCACAGCAGCTCCTGACCTATTGATCTTACCCTCATCTGACCCACAGCAGCTCCTGCCCCATAGATCTGACCCACATCTGCCACACAGCAGCCTTTGCCCCATAGATCTGACCCACATCTGCCCCACAGCATCTCCTGCCCCATAGATCTGACCCACATGTGCCCCACAGCAGCTCCTAACACATAGATCTGACCCACATGTGCCCCAGAGCTGCTCCTGCCCCATAGATCTGAACCACAGCAGCTCCTGTCTCATAGATCTTACCCACATCAGCCCCACAGCAGATTTTGCCCCATAGTTATGCCCCACATCTGCCCAACAGCAACTCCTGCCCCATAGATCTGACCCACATGTGCCCACAGCAGCTCCTGCCCCATAGACCTGACCCACATGTTCCCCACAGCAGCTCCTGCCCCATAGATCTGACCCACAGCATCTCCTGCCCCATAGATCTGACCCACATGTGCCCCACAGCAGCTCCAAACTCATAGATCTGACTCACATCAGTCCAACAGCAGATTTTGCACCATAGATATGTCCCTCATATTCCCCACAGCAACTCCTGCCACATAGATCTGACCTACATCATCCCCTCTGCAGCTCCTGCCCCATAGGTCTGACCCACATGTGCCCCACAGCAGCTCCTGCCATATAGATCTAACCACCATCAGCCCCAAAGCAGCTCCTGCCCCATAGATCTGACCCAAGTCAGCCCCACAGCAGCTCCTGCCTTATAGATCTAACCACCATCAGCCCCACAACAGCTTCTACCCCATAGATCTGACCCACATGTGCTCCACTGCAGCTCCAGTCCCGTAGATCTGAACCACAGCAGCCCATGCCCCATAGATCTGACCCTCATCAGCAACACAGCAGCTCCTGACCCATACATCTGACCCAAATCTGCCCCACACCATCTCCTGCCCCATAGATCTAACTCACATGTGCCCCGCAGCAGCTCCTGCCCATAGATCTGACCCACAGCAGCTCCTGCCCTATAGATCTGATTCAAATCTGCCCCACAGCAGCTCCTGCTCCATAGATCTGACCCACATGTGCCCCAGAGCAGCTCTGCCCCATTGATTTGACCCACATCAGCCCCACAGGAGATCCTGCCCCATAGATCTGACCCACATCAGCCCCACAGCAGATTTTGCCCCATAGATATGTGCCACGTCTGCCCCACAGCAGCTCCTGCGACATAGATCTTACCCAGATCTGCTCCACAGCAGCTGCTGCCCCAAAGATCTGACCAACATCAGCCCCACAGCAGCTCCTGCCCCATAGATCTGACCCCCATCTGCCCCACAGCAGCTCCTGCCCCATAGACCCTACCAACATGTGCAGAACAGCAGCTCCTGCCCATAGATCTGACCCACATCTGCTCCACAGCATCTCCTGCCCCATAGATCTGACCCCCATCTGCCCCACAGCAGCTCCTGCCTCATACATCTGACTCACAGCATCTCCTGCCCCATAGAACTGGCCCACATCAGCCACAGCAGCTCCTGACCTATAGATCTGACCCACATCTGCTCCACAGCAGCTCCTGCCTCATAGATCTGACCCCCATCTGCCACACAGCAGCCTTTGCCCCATAGATCTGACCCACATCTGCCACACAGCAGCCATTGCCCCATAGATTTGACACACATCTGCCCCACAGCATCTCCTACCCCATAGATCTTACCCACATCTGCCCCACAGCATCTCCTGCCCCATAGATCTGTCCCACATGTGCCCCAGAGCTGCTCCTGCCCCATAGATCTGAACCACAGCAGCTCCTGTCTCATAGAACTGGCCCACATCAGCCACAGCAGCTCCTGACCTATAGATCTGACCCACATCTGACCCACAGCAGCTCCTGCCCGATAGATCTGACCCCCATCTGCCACACAGCAGCCTTTGCCCCATAGATCTGACCCACATCAGCCCCACAGCAGATTTTGCCCCATAGTTATGCCCCACATCTGCACAACAGCAACTCCTGCCCCATAGATCTGATCCACATGTGCCCACAGCAGCTCCTGCCCATAGACCTGACCCACATGTTCCCCACAGCAGCTCCTGCCCCATAGATCTGACCCACAGCATCTCCTGCCACATAGATCTGACCCAAATCAGCCACACAGCATCTCCTGCCCCTTAGATCTGACCCACATGTGCTCCACAGCAGCTCCAAACTCATAGATCTGACTCACATCAGTCCAACAGCAGATTTTGCACCATAGATATGTCCCTCATATTCCCCACAGCAACTCCTGCCCCATAGATCTGACCTACATCATCCCCTCTGCAGCTCCTTTCCCATAGGTCTGACCCACATGTGCCCCACAGCAGCTCCTGCCATATAGATCTAACCACCATCAGCCCCAAAGCAGCTCCTGACCCATACATCTGACCCAAATCTGCCCCACACCATCTCCTGCCCCATAGATCTAACTCACATGTGCCCCACAGCAGCTCCTGCCCTTAGATCAGACCCAGAGCAGCTCTGCCCCATTGATTTGACCCACATCAGCCCCACAGGAGATCCTGCCCCATAGATCTGACCCACATCAGCCCCACAGCAGATTTTGCCCCATAGATATGTGCCACGTCTGCCCCACAGCAGCTCCTGCGACATAGATCTTACCCAGATCTGTTCCACAGCAGCTGCTGCCCCATAAACCCTACCAAATGTGCAGCACAGCAGCTCCTGCCCATAGATCTGACCCACATCTGCCCCACAGCAGCTACTGCCCCATAGATCTGACCCACATCTGCTCCACAGCATCTCCTGCCCCATAGATCTGACCCCCATCTGCCCCACAGCAGCTCCTGCCTCATACATCTGACTCACAGCATCTCCTGCCCCATAGAACTGGCCCACATCAGCCACAGCAGCTCCTGACCTATAGATCTGACCCACATCTGCTCCACAGCATCTCCTGCCCCATAGATCTGACCCCCATCTGCCCCACAGCAGCTCCTGCCTCATAGATCTGATTCACAGCATCTCCTGCCCCATAGAACTGGCCCACATCAGCCACAGCAGCTCCTGACATATAGATCTGACCCACATCTGACCCACAGCAGCCTTTGCCCCATAGATCTGACCCACATCTGCTCCACAGCATCTCCTGCCCCATAGATCTGACCCCCATCTGCCCCACAGCAGCTCCTGCCTCATACATCTTACTCACAGCATCTCCTGCCCCATAGAACTGGCCCACATCAGACACAGCAGCTCCTGACATATAGATCTGACCCACATCTGACCCACAGCAGTTCCTGACCCATAGATCTGACCCACATCTGCTCCACAGCATCTCCTGCCCCATAGATCTGACCCCCATCTGCCCCACAGCAGCTCCTGCCTCATACATCTGACCTACATGTGCCCACAGCAGCTCCTGCCCCATAGATCTGACCCACATGTTCCCCACAGCAGCTCCAAACTCATAGACCTGACCCACATCAGCCCCACAGCAGATTTTGCCCCATAGATATGTGCCACTCTGCCCCACAGCATCTCCTGCTACATAGATCTGACCCAAATCTGCCCCACACCATCTCCTGCCCCATAGATCTAACTCACATGTGCCCCACAGCAAATCCTGCCCATAGATCTGACCCAGAGCAGCTCTGCCCCATTGATTTGACCCACATCAGCCCCACAGGAGATCCTGCCCCATAGATCTGACCCACATCAGCCCCACAGCAGATTTTGCCCCATAGATATGTGCCACGTCTGCCCCACAGCAGCTCCTGCGACATAGATCTTACCCAGATCTGCTCCACAGCAGCTGCTGCCCCAATGATCTGACCAACATCAGCCCCACAGCAGCTCCTGCCCCATAGATCTGACCCACATCTGCCCCACAGCAGCTCCTACCCCATAGACCCTACCAACATGTGCAGCACAGCAGCTCCTGCCCATAGATCTGACCCACATCTGCCCCACAGCAGCTCCTGCCCCATAGATCTGACCCACATCTGCTCCACAGCAGCTACTGCCCCATAGATCTGACCCCCATCTGCCCCACAGCAGCTCCTAGCTCATACATCTGACTCACAGCATCTCCTGCCCCATAGAACTGGCCCACATCAGCCACAGCAGCTCCTGACCTATAGATCTGACCCACATCTGACCCACAGCTGCTCCTGCCCCATAGATCTGAACCACAGCAGCTCCTGTCTCATAGATCTTACCCACATCAGCCCCACAGCAGATTTTGCCCCATAGTTATGCCCCACATCTGCCCAACAGCAACTCCTGCCCCATAGATCTGACCCACATGCTCCCCACAGCAGCTCCTGCCCCATAGACCTGACCCACATGTTCCCCACAGCATCTCCTGCCCCATAGATCTGACCCACATGTGCCCCACAGCAGCTCCAAACTCATAGATCTGACTCACATCAGTCCAACAGCAGATTTTGCACCATAGATATGTCCCTCATATTCCCCACAGCAACTCCTGCCCCATAGATCTGACCTACATCATCCCCTCTGCAGCTCCTGCCCCATAGGTCTGACCCACATGTGCCCCACAGCAGCTCCTGCCATATAGATCTAACCACCATCAGCCCCAAAGCAGGTCCTGCCCCATAGATCTGACCCAAGTCTGCCCCACAGCAGCTCCTGCCTTATAGATCTAACCACCATCAGCCCCACAACAGCTTCTACCCCATAGATCTGACCCTCATGTGCTCCACTGCAGCTCCAGTCCCGAAGATCTGAACCACAGCAGCCCATGCCCCATAGATCTGACCCTCATCTGCCCCACAGCAGCTCCTGACCCATACATCTGACCCAAATCTGCCCCACAACATCTCATGCCCCATAGATCTAACTCACATGTGCCCCAAAACAGATCCTGCCCATAGATCTGACCCAGAGCAGCTCTGCCCCATTGATTTGACCCACATCAGCCCCTCAGGAGATCCTGCCCCATAGATCTGACCCACATCAGCCCCACAGCAGATTTTGCCCCATAGATATGTGCCACGTCTGCCCCACAGCAGCTCCTGCGACATAGATCTTACCCAGATCTGCTCCACAGCAGCTGCTGCCCCAAAGATCTGACCAACATCAGCCTTACAGCAGCTCCTGCCCCATAGATCTGACCCACATCTGCCCTACAGCAGCTCCTGCCCCATAGACCCTACCAACATGTGCAGCACAGAAGCTCCTGCCCATAGATCTGACCCACATCTGCCCCACAGCAGCTCCTGCCCTATAGATCTGACCCACATCTGCTCCACAGCATCTCCTGCCCCATAGATCTGACCCCCATCTGCCCCACAGCAGCTCCTGCCTCATACATCTGACTCACAGCATCTCCTGCCCCATAGAACTGGCCCACATCAGCCACAGCAGCTCCTGACCTATAGATCTGACCCACATCTGCTCCACAGCATCTCCTGCCCCATAGATCTGACCCACATGTGCCCACAGCAGCTCCTGCCCCATAGATCTGACCCACATGTTCCCAACAGCAGCTCCTGCCCCATAGATCTGACCCAAATCAGCCCCACAGCATCTCCTGCCCCATAGATCTGACCCACATGTTCCCCACAGCAGCTCCAAACTCATAGATCAGACCCAAATCAGCCCCACAGCATCTCCTGCCCCATAGATCTGAACCATATGTGCCCCACAGCAGCTCCAAACTCATAGATCTGACTCACTTCAGTCCAACAGCAGATTTTGCACCATAGATATGTCCCTCATCAACAACACAGCAGCTCCTGACCCATACATCTGACCCAAATCTGCCCCACACCATCTCCTGCCCCATAGATCTAACTCACATGTGCCCCACAGCAGCTCCTGCCCATAGATCTGACCCAGAGCAGCTCCTGCCCTATAGATCTGATTCAAATCTGCCCCACAGCAGCTCCTGCTCCATAGATCTGACCCACATGTGCCCCAGAGCAGCTCTGCCCCATTGATTTGACCCACATCAGCCCCACTGCAGCTCCTGCCCCATAGATCTGACCCACATCAGCCCCACAGCAGATTTTGCCCCATAGATATGTGCCACGTCTGCCCCACAGCAGCTCCTGCGACATAGATCTTACCCAGATCTGCTCCACAGCAGCTGCTGCCCCATAGATCTGACCAACATCAGCCCCACAGCAGTTCCTGCCTCATAGATCTGACCTACATCTGCCCCACAGCAGCTCCAGCCCCATAAATCCTACCAACATGTGCAGCGCAGCAGCTCCTGCCCATAGATCTGACCCACATCTGCCCCACAGCAGCTCCTGCCCCATAGATCTGACACACATCTGCTCCACAGCAGCTCCTGCCCCATAGATCTGACCCACATCTGCCACACAGCAGCCTTTGCCCCATAGATCTGACACACATTTGCCCCACAGCATCTCCTGCCCCATAGATCTGACCCACATCAGCCCCACAGCAGATTTTGCCCCATAGATATGTGCCACGTCTGCCCCACAGCAGCTCCTGCGACATAGATCTTACCCAGATCTGCTCCACAGCAGCTGCTGCCTCAAAGATCTGACCAACATCAGCCCCACAGCAGCTCCTGCCCCATAGATCTGACCCACATCTGCCCCACAGCAGCTCCTGCCCCATAGACCCTACCAAAATGTGCAGCACAGCAGCTCCTGCCCATAGATCTGACCCACATCTGCCCCACAGCAGCTCCTGCCCCATAGATCTGACCCACATCTGCTCCACAGCAGCTCCTGCCTCATACATCTGACTCACAGCATCTCGTGACCCATAGAACTGGCCCACAGCAGCCACAGCAGCTCCTGACCTATAGATCTGACCCACATCTGCTCCACAGCATCTCCTGCCCCATAGATCTGACCCCCATCTGCCCCACAGCAGCTCCTGCCTCATACATCTGACTCACAGCATCTCCTGCCCCATAGAACTGGCCCACATCAGCCACAGCAGCTCCTGACCTAAAGATCTGACCCACATCTGACCCACAGCAGCTCCTGCCCCATAGATCTGACCCACATCTGCCACACTGCAGCCTTTGCCCCATAGATCTGACCCACATCTGCCCCACAGCATCTCCTGCCCCATAGATCTGACCCACATGTGCCCCACAGCAGCTCCTGCCCCATAGATCTGACCCACATGTGCCCCACAGCAGCTCCTAACACATAGATCTGACCCACATGTGCCCCAGAGCTGCTGCTGCCCCATAGATCTGAACCACAGCAGGTCCTGTCTCATAGATCTTACCCACATCAGCCCCACAGCAGATTTTGCCCCATAGTTATGCCCCACATCTGCCCAACAGCAACTCCTGCCCCATAGATCTGACCCACATGTGCCCACTGCAGCTCCTGCCCCATAGACCTGACCCACATGTTCCCCACAGCAGCTCCTGCCCCATAGATCTGACCCACAGCATCTCCTGCCATATAGATCTGACCGAAATCAGCCCCACAGCATCTCCTGCCCCATAGATCTGACCCACATGTGCCCCACAGCAGCTCCAAACTCATAGATCTGACTCACATCAGTCCAACAGCAGATTTTGCACCATAGATATGTCCCTCATATTCCCCACAGCAGCTCCTGCCCCATAGATCTGACCCACATGTGCCCCACAGCAGCTCCTGCCATATAGATCTAACCACCATCAGCCCCAAAGCAGCTCCTGCCCCATAGATCTGACCCAAGTCAGCCCCACAGCAGCTCCTGCCTTATAGATCTAACCACCATCAGCCCCACAACAGCTTCTACCCCATAGATCTGACCCACATGTGCTCCACTGCAGCTCCAGTCCCGTAGATCTGAACCACAGCAGCCCATGCCCCATAGATCTGACCCTCATCAGCAACACAGCAGCTCCTGACCCATACATCTGACCCAAATCTGCCCCACACCATCACCTGCCCCATAGATCTAACTCACATGTGCCCCGCAGCAGCTCCTGCCCATAGATCTGACCCACAGCAGCTCCTGCCCTATAGATCTGATTCAAATCTGCCCCACAGCAGCTCCTGCTCCATAGATCTGACCCACATGTGCCCCAGAGCAGCTCTGCCCCATTGATTTGACCCACATCAGCCCCACAGGATATCCTGCCCCATAGATCTGACCCACATCAGCCACACAGCAGATTTTGCCCCATAGATATGTGCCACGTCTGCCCCACAGCAGCTCCTGCGACATAGATCTTACCCAGATCTGCTCCACAGCAGCTGCTGCCCAAAAGATCTGACCAACATCAGCCCCACAGCAGCTCCTGCCCCATAGATCTGACCCACATCTGCCCCACAGCAGCTCCTGCCCCATAGACCCTACCAACATGTGCAGCACAGCAGCTCCTGCCCATAGATCTGACCCACATCTGCCCCACAGCAGCTCCTGCCCCATAGATCTGACCCCCATCTGCCCCACAGCAGCTCCTGCCCCATAGACACTACCAACATGTGCAGCACAGCAGCTCCTGCCCATAGATCTGACCCAGATCTGCCCCACAGCAGCTCCTGCCCCATAGATCTGACCCACATCTGCTCCACAGCATCTCCTGCCCCATAGAGCTGACCCCCATCTGCCCCACAGCAGCTCCTGCCTCATACATCTGACTCACAGCATCTCCTGCCCCATAGAACTGGCCCACAGCAGCCACAGCAGCTCCTGACCTATAGATCTGACCCTCATCTGACCCACAGCAGCTCCTGCCCCATAGATCTGACCCACATCTGCCACACAGCAGCCTTTGCCCCATAGATCTGACCCACATCTGCCCCACAGCATCTCCTGCCCCATAGATCTGACCCACATGTTCCCCACAGCAGCTCCTATCACATAGATCTGACACACATGTGCCCCAGAGCTGCTCCTGCCCCATAGATCTGACTTACATCTGCCCCACAGCAGCTCCTGCCCCATAGACCCTACCAACATGTGCAGCGCAGCAGCTCCTGCCCATAGATCTGACCCACATCTGCCCCACAGCAGCTCCTGCCCCATAGATCTGACCCACATCTGCTCCACAGCAGCTCCTGCCCCATAGATCTGACCCACATCTGCCACACAGCAGATTTTGCCCCATAGATATGTGCCACGTCTGCCCCACAGCAGCTCCTGCGACATAGATCTTACCCAGATCTGCTCCACAGCAGCTGCTGCCTCAAAGATCTGACCAACATCAGCCCCACAGCAGCTCCTGCCCCATAGATCTGACCCACATCTGCCCCACAGCAGCTCCTGCCCCATAGACCCTACCAAAATGTGCAGCACAGCAGCTCCTGCCCATAGATCTGACCCACATCTGCCCCACAGCAGCTCCTGCCCCATAGATCTGACCCCCATCTGCCCCACAGCAGCTCCTGCCTCGTACATCTGACTCACAGCATCTCCTGCCCCATAGAACTGGCCCACAGCAGCCACAGCAGCTCCTGACCTATAGATCTGACCCACATCTGCTCCACAGCATCTCCTGCCCCATAGATCTGACCCCCATCTGCCCCACAGCAGCTCCTGCCTCATACATCTGACTCACAGCATCTCCTGCCCCATAGAACTGGCCCACATCAGCCACAGCAGCTCCTGACCTAAAGATCTGACCCACATCTGACCCACAGCAGCTCCTGCCCCATAGATCTGACCCACATCTGCCACACAGCAGCCTTTGCCCCATAGATCTGACCCACATCTGCCCCACAGCATCTCCTGCCCCATAGATCTGACCCACATGTGCCCCACAGCAGCTCCTAACACATAGATCTGACCCACATGTGCCCCAGAGCTGCTCCTGCCCCATAGATCTGAACCACAGCAGCTCCTGTCTCATAGATCTTACCCACATCAGCCCCACAGAAGATTTTGCCCCATAGTTATGCCCCACATCTGCCCAACAGCAACTCCTGCCCCATAGATCTGACCCACATGTGCCCACAGCAGCTCCTGCCTCATAGACCTGACCCACATGTTCCCCACAGCAGCTCCTGCCCCATAGATCTGACCCACAGCATCTCCTGCCACATAGATCTGACCCAAATCAGCCCCACAGCATCTCCTGCCCCATAGATCTGACCCACATCTGCCCCACAGCAGCTCCAAACTCATAGATCTGACTCACATCAGTCCAACAGCAGATTTTGCACCATAGATATGTCCCTCATATTCCCCACAGCAACTCCTGCCCCATAGATCTGACCCACATGTGCCCACAGCAGCTCCTGCCCCATAGACCTGACCCACATGTTCCCCACAGCAGCTCCTGCCCCATAGATCTGACCCACATGTGCCCCACAGCAGCTCCAAACTCATAGATCTGACTCACATCAGTCCAACAGCAGATTTTGCACCATAGATATGTCCCTCATATTCCCCACAGCAACTCCTGCCCCATACATCTGACCTACATCATCCCCTCTGCAGCTCCTGCCCCATAGGTCTGACCCACATGTGCCCCACAGCAGCTCCTGCCATATAGATCTAACCACCATCAGCCCCAAAGCAGCTCCTGCCCCATAGATCTGATCCAAGTCAGCCCCACAGCAGCTCCTGCCTTATAGATCTAACCACCATCAGCCCCACAACAGCTTCTACCCCATAGATCTGACCCACATGTGCTCCACTGCAGCTCCAGTCCCGTAGATCTGACCCACAGCAGCCCATGCCCCATAGATCTGACCCTCATCAGCAACACAGCAGCTCCTGACCCATACATCTGACCCAAATCTGCCCCACACCATCTCCTGCCCCATAGATCTAACTCACATGTGCCCCGCAGCAGCTCCTGCCCATAGATCTGACCCACAGCAGCTCCTGCCCTATAGATCTGATTCAAATCTGCCCTACAGCAGCTCCTGCTCCATAGATCTGACCCACATGTGCCCCAGAGCAGCTCTGCCCCATTGATTTGACCCACATCAGCCCCACAGGATATCCTGCCCCATAGATCTGACCCACATCAGCCCCACAGCAGATTTTGCCCCATAGATATGTGCCACGTCTGCCCCACAGCAGCTCCTGCGACATAGATCTTACCCAGATCTGCTCCACAGCAGCTGCTGCCCCAATGATCTGACCAGCATCAGCCCCACAGCAGCTCCTGCCCCATAGATCTGACCCACATCTGCCCCACAGCAGCTCCTGCCCCATAGACCCTACCAACATGTGCAGCACAGCAGCTCCTGCCCATAGATCTGACCCACATCTGCTCCACAGCATCTCCTGCCCCATAGATCTGACCCCCATCTGCCCCACAGCAGCTCCTGCTTCAGAGATCTGACTCACAGCATCTCCTGCCCCATAGAACTGGCCCACATCAGCCACAGCAGCTCCTGACCTATAGATATGACCCACATCTGACCCACAGCAGCTCCTGCCCCATAGATCTGACCCCCATCTGCCACACAGCAGCCTTTGCCCCATAGATCTGACCCACATCTGCCACACAGCAGCCATTGCCCCATAGATTTGACACACATCTGCCCCACAGCATCTCCTGCCCCATAGATCTGACCCACATGTGCCCCAGAGCTGCTCCAGCCCCATAGATCTGAACCACAGCAGCTCCTGTCTCATAGAACTGGCCCACATCAGCCACAGCAGCTCCTGACCTATAGATCTGAACCACATCTGACCCACAGCAGCTCCTGCCCGATAGATCTGACCCCCATCTGCCACACAGCAGCCTTTGCCCCATAGATCTGACCCACATCATCCCCACAGCAGATTTTGCCCCATAGTTATGCCCCACATCTGCACAACAGCAACTCCTGCCCCATAGATCTGATCCACATGTGCCCACAGCAGCTCCTGCCCATAGACCTGACCCACATGTTCCCCACAGCAGCTCCTGCCCCATCGACCTGACCCACATGTTCCCCACAGCAGCTCCTACCCCATAGATTTGACCCACAGCATCTCCTGCCACATAGATCTGACCCAAATCAGCCCCACAGCATCTCCTGCCCCATAGATCTGACCCACATGAGCTTCACAGCAGCTCCAAACTCATAGATCTGACTCACATCAGTCCAACAGCAGATTTTGCACCATAGATATGTCCCTCATATTCCCCACAGCAACTCCTGCCCCATAGATCTGACCTACATCATCCCCTCTGCAGCTCCTGCCCCATAGGTCTGACCCACATGTGCCCCACAGCAGCTCCTGCCATATAGATCTAACCACCACCAGCCCCAAAGCAGCTCCTGCCCCATAGATCTGACCCAAGTCAGCCCCACAGCAGCTCCTGCCTTATAGATCTAACCACCACCAGCCCCACAACAGCTTCTACCCCATAGATCTGACCCACATGTGCTCCACTGCAGCTCCAGTCCCGTAGATCTGAACCACAGCAGCCCATGCCCCATAGATCTGACCCTCATCAGCAACACAGCAGCTCCTGACCCATACATCTGACCCAAATCTGCCCCACACCATCTCCTGCCCCATAGATCTAACTCACATGTGCCCCACAGCAGCTCCTGCCCATAGATCAGACCCAGAGCAGCTCTGCCCCATTGATTTGACTCACATCAGCCCCACATGAGATCCTGCCCCATAGATCTGACCCACATCAGCCCCACAGCAGATTTTGCCCCATAGATATGTGCCACGTCTGCCCCACAGCAGCTCCTGCGACATAGATCTTACCCAGATCTGTTCCACAGCAGCTGCTGCCCCATAGACCCTACCAACATGTGCAGCACAGCAGCTCCTGCCCATAGATCTGACCCACATCTGCCCCACAGCAGCTCCTGCCCCATAGATCTGACCCACATCTGCTCCACAGCATCTCCTGCCCCATAGATCTGACCCCCATCTGCCCCACAGCAGCTCCTGCCTCATACATCTGACTCACAGCATCTCCTGCCCCATAGAACTGGCCCACATCAGCCACAGCAGCTCCTGACCGATAGATCTGACCCACATCTGCTCCACAGCATCTCCTGCCCCATAGATCTGACCCCCATCTGCCCCACAGCAGCTCCTGCCTCATAGATCTGAGTCACAGCATCTCCTGCCCCATAGAACTGGCCCACATCAGCCACAGCAGCTCCTGACCTATAGATCTGACCACATCTGACCCACAGCAGCTCCTGCCCCATAGATCTGACCCACATCTGCCACACAGCAGCCTTTGCCCCATAGATCTGACCCACATCTGCTCCACAGCATCTCCTGCCCCATAGATCTGACCCCCATCTGCCCCACAGCAGCTCCTGCCTCATACATCTGACTCACAGCATCGCCTGCCCCATAGAACTGGCCCACATCAGCCACAGCAGCTCCTGACCTATAGATCTGACTCACATCTGCTCCACAGAATCTCCTGCCCCATAGATCTGACCCCCATCTGCCCCACAGCAGCTCCTGCCTCATAGATCTGACTCACAGCATCTCCTGCCCCATAGAACTGGCCCACATCAGACACAGCAGCTCCTGACCTATAGATCTGACCCACATCTGACCCACAGCTGTTCCTGCCCCATAGATCTGACCCACATCTGCACACATCAGCCTTTGCCCCAAAGATCTGACCCAAATCTGCCCCACACCATCTCCTGCCCCATAGATCTAACTCACATGTGCCCCACAGCAGCTCCTGCCCATAGATCTGACCCACAGCAGCTCCTGCCCTATAGATCTGATTGAAATCTGCCCCACAGCAGCTCCTGCTCCATAGATCTGACCCACATGTGCCCCAGAG
This sequence comes from Coturnix japonica, assembly GCF_054131305.1. Classification (NCBI taxonomy): domain Eukaryota; kingdom Metazoa; phylum Chordata; class Aves; order Galliformes; family Phasianidae; genus Coturnix; species Coturnix japonica. Next base: position 1,132,634 of record NC_140684.1, read on the forward strand.
CAGCTCTGCCCCATAGGTATGTGCCACGTCTGCCCCACAGCAGCTCCTGCGACATAGATCTTACCCAGATCTGCTCCACAGCAGCTGCTGCCCCAAAGATCTGACCAACATCAGCCCCACAGCAGCTCCTGCCCCATAGATCTGACCCACATCTGCCCCACAGCAGCTCCTGCCCCATAGACCCTACCAACATGTGCAGCACAGCAGCTCCTGCCCATAGATCTGACCCACATCTGCCCCACAGCAGCTCCTGCCCTATAGATCTGACCCACATCTGCTCCACAGCATCTCCTGCCCCATAGATCTGTCCCCCATCTGCCCCACAGCAGCTCCTGCCTCATAGATCTGAATCACAGCATCTCCTGCCCCATAGAACTGGCCCACATCAGACACAGCAGCTCCTGACCTATAGATCTGACCCACATCTGACCCACAGCAGCTCCTGCCCCATAGATCTGACCCACATCTGCCACACAGCAGCCTTTGCCCCATAGATCTGACCCACATCTGCCCCACAGCATCTCCTGCCCCATAGATCTGACCCACATGTGCCCCACAGCAGCTCCTAACACATAGATCTGACCCACATGTGCCCCAGAGCTGCTCCTGCCCCATAGATCTGAACCACAGCAGCTCCTGTCTCATAGATCTTACCCACATCAGCCCCACAGCAGATTTTGCCCCATAGTTATGCCCCACATCTGCCCAACAGCAACTCCTGCCCCATAGATCTGACCCACATGTGCCCACAGCAGCTCCTGCCCCATAGACCTGACCGACATGTTCCCCACAGCAGCTCCTGCCCCATAGATCTGACCCACAGCATCTCCTGCCCCATAGATCTGACCCACATGTGCCCACAGCAGCTCCTGCCCCATAGACCTGACCCACAGGTTCCCCACAGCAGATCCTGCCCCATAGATCTGACCCACATGTGCCCCACAGCAGCTCCAAACTCATAGATCTGACTCACATCAGTCCAACAGCCGATTTTGCACCATAGATATGTCTTTCATATTCCCCACAGCAACTCCTGCGCCATAGATCTGACCTACATCATCCCCTCTGCAGCTCCTGCCCCATAGATCTGACCCACATCTGCTCCACAGCAGCTCCTGCCCCATTGATCTGACCCACATCTGCCACACAGCAACCTTTGCCCCATAGATCTGACCCACATTTGCCCCACAGCATCTCTTGCCCCATAGATCTGACCCACATCTGCCCCACAGCAGCTCCTGCCCCATAGATCTGACCCACATCTGACCCACAGCAGCTCCTGCCCCATAGATCTGAACCACATCTGCCACACAGCAGCCTTTGCCCCATAGATCTGACCCACATCTGCCCCACAACAGCTCCTGCCCCATTGATCTGACCCACATCTGACCCACAGCAGCTCCTGCCCCATACATCTTACCCAGATCTGCCCCAGAGCAGCTCCTGCGACATAGATCAGACCCACATCATCTCGACAGCAGCTCCTGCCCCATAGATCTGACCCACATGTGCCCCACAACAGCTCCTAACATATAGATCTGACTCACAAGTGCCCCAGAGCTGCTCCTGCCCCATAGATCTGAACCACAGCAGCTCCTGTCTCATAGATCTAACCCACATCTGACCCACAGCAGCTCCTGCCCCATAGATCTGACCCACATCTGCTCCACAGCATCTCCTGCCCCATAGATCTGACCCCCATCTGCCCCACAGCAGCTCCTGCCTCATACATCTGAATCACAGCATCTCCTGCCCCATAGAACTGGCCCACATCAGCCACAGCAGCTCCTGACCTATAGATCTGACCCAAATCTGACCCATAGCAGATTTTGACCCATAGATATGTGTCACGTCTGCCCCACAGCAGCTCCTGCGACATAGATCTTACCCAGATCTGCTCCACAGCAGCTGCTGCCCCAAAGATCTGACCAGCATCAGCCCCACAGGAGATCCTGCCCCATAGATCTGACCCACATCAGCCCCACAGCAGATTTTGCCCCATAGATATGTGCCACGTCTGCCCCACAGCTTCTCCTGCCACATAGATCTGACCCAAATCAGCCCCACAGCATCTCCTGCCCCATAGATCTGACCCACATGTGCCCCACAGCAGCTCCAAACTCATAGATCTGACTCACATCAGTCCAACAGCAGATTTTGCACCATAGAAATGTCCCTCATATTCCCCACAGCAACTCCTGCCCCATAGATCTGACCTACATCATCCCCTCTGCAGCTCCTGCCCCATAGGTCTGACCCACATGTGCCCCACAGCAGCTCCTGCCATATAGATCTAACCACCATCAGCCCCAAAGCAGCTCCTGCCCCATAGATCTGACCCAAGTCAGCCCCACAGCAGTTCCTTCGACATAGATCTGACCCAGATCTGCTCCACAGCATCTGCTGCCCCAAAGATCTGACCAACATCAGCCCCACAGCAGCTCCTGCCCCATAGATCTGACCCACATCTGCCCCACAGCAGCTCCTGCCCCATAGATCTGACCCACATCTGCTCCACAGCATCTCCTGCCCCATAGATCTGACCCCCATCTGCCCCACAGCAGCTCCTGCCTCATAGATCTGACTCACAGCATCTCCTGCCCCATAGAACAGGCCTACATCAGCCACAGCACCTCCTGACCTATAGATCTGACCCACATCTGACCCACAGCATCTCCTGCCCCATAGATCTGACCCCCATCTGCCCCACAGCAGCTCCTGCCTCATACATCTGACTCACAGCATCTCCTGCCCCATAGAACTGGCCCACAGCAGACACAGCAGCTCCTGACCTATAGATCTGACCCACATCTGCTCCACAGCATCTCCTGCCCCATAGATCTGACCCCCATCTGCCCCACAGCAGCTCCTGCCTCATACATCTGACTCACAGCATCTCCTGCCCCATAGAACTGGCCCACATCAGCCACAGCAGCTCCTGACCTATAGATCTGACCCACATCTGCCCCACAGCATCTCCTGCCCCATAGATCTGACCCACATGTGCCCCACAGCAGCTCCTAACACATAGATCTGACCCACATGTGCCCCAGAGCTGCTCCTGCCCCATAGATCTGAACCACAGCAGCTCCTGTCTCATAGATCTTACCCACATCAGCCCCACAGCAGATTTTGCCCCATAGTTATGCCCCACATCTGCCCAACAGCAACTCCTGCCCCATAGATCTGACCCACATGTGCTCACAGCAGCTCCTGCCCCATAGACCTGACCCACATGTTCCCCACAGCAGCTCCTGCCCCATAGATCTGACCCACATGTGCCCCACAGCAGCTCCAAACTCATAGATCTGACTCACATCAGTCCAACAGCAGATTTTGCACCATAGATATGTCCCTCATATTCCCCACAGCAACTCCTGCCCCATAGATCTGACCTACATCATCCCCTCTGCAGCTCCTGCCCCATAGGTCTGACCCACATGTGCCCCACAGCAGCTCCTGCCATATAGATCTAACCACCATCAGCCCCAAAGCAGCTCCTGCCCCATAGATCTGACCCAAGTCAGCCCCACAGCAGCTCCTGCCTTATAGATCTAACCACCATCAGCCCCACAACAGCTTCTACCCCATAGATCTGACCCACATGTGCTCCACTGCAGCTCCAGTCCCGTAGATCTGAACCACAGCAGCCCATGCCCCATAGATCTGACCCTCATCAGCAACACAGCAGCTCCTGACCCATACATCTGACCCAAATCTGCCCCACACCATCTCCTGCCCCATAGATCTAACTCACATGTGCCCCACAGCAGCTCCTGCCCATAGATCTGACCCAGAGCAGCTCTGCCGCATTGATTTGACCCACATCAGCCCCAAATGAGATCCTGCCCCATAGATCTGACCCACATCAGCCCCACAGCAGATTTTGCCCCATAGATATGTGCCAGGTCTGCCCCACAGCAGCTCCTGCGACATAGACCTTACCCAGATCTGCTCCACAGCGGCTGCTGCCACAAAGATCTGACCAACATCAGCCCCACAGCAGCTCCTGCCCCATAGATCTGACCTACATCTGCCACACAGCAGCCATTTCCCCATAGATCTTATCCACATCTGCCCCACAGCATCTCCTGCCCCATAGATCTGACCCACATGTGCCCCACAGCAGCTCCTAACACATAGATCTGACCCACATGTGCCCCAGAGCTGCTCCTGCCCCATAGATCTGAACCACAGCAGCTCCTGTCTCATAGATCTTACCCATATCAGCCCCACAGCAGATTTTGCCCCATAGTTATGCCCCACATCTGCCCAACAGCAACTCCTGCCCCATAGATCTGACCCACATGTGCCCACAGCATCTCCTGCCCCATAGACCTGACCCACATCTGCTCCACAGCAGCTCCTGCCCCATAGATCTGACCCACATCTGCTCCACAGCATCTCCTGCCCCATAGATCTGACCCCCATCTGCCCCACAGCAGCTCCTGCCTCATACATCTGACTCACAGCATCTCCTACCCCATAGAACTGGCCCACATCTGCCACAGCAGCTCCTGACCTATAGATCTGACCCACATCTGACCCACAGCAGCTCCTGCCCCATAGATCTGACCCACATCTGCCACACAGCAGCCTTTGCCCCATAGATCTGACCCACATCTGCCCCACAGCATCTCCTGCCCCATAGATCTGACCCACGTGCTCCCCACAGCAGCTCCTAACACATAGATCTGACACACATGTGCCCCAGAGCTGCTCCTGCCCCATAGATCTGAACCATAGCATCTCCTGTCTCATAGATCTTACCCACATCAGCCCCACAGCAGATTTTGCCCCATAGTTATGCCCCACATCTGCCCAACAGCAACTCCTGCCCCATAGATCTGACCCACATGTGCCCACAGCAGCTCCTGCCCCATAGACCTGACCCACATGTTCCCCACAGCAGCTCCTGCCCCATAGATCTGACCCACATGTGCCCCACAGCAGCTCCAAACTCATAGATCTGACTCACATCAGTCCTACAGCAGATTTTGCACCATAGATATGTCCCTCATATTCCCCACAGCAACTCCTGCCCCATAGATCTGACCTACATCATCCCCTCTGCAGCTCCTGCCCCATAGGTCTGACCCACATGTGCCCCACAGCAGCTCCTGCCATATAGATCTAACCACCATCAGCCCCAAAGCAGCTCCTGCCCCATAGATCTGACCCAAGTCAGCCCCACAGCAGCTCCTGCCTTATAGATCTAACCACCATCAGCCCCACAACAGCTTCTACCCCATAGATCTGACCCACATGTGCTCCACTGCAGCTCCAGTCCCGTAGATCTGAACCACAGCAGCCCATGCCCCATAGATCTGACCCTCATCAGCAACACAGCAGCTCCTGACCCATACATCTGACCCAAATCTGCCCCACACCATCTCCTGCCCCATAGATCTAACTCACATGTGCCCCACAGCACCTCCTGCCCATAGATCTGACCCAGAGCAGCTCTGCCCCATTGATTTGACCCACATCAGCCCCACATGAGATCCTGCCCCATAGATCTGACCCACATCAGCCCCACAGCAGATTTTGCCCCATAGATATGTGCCACGTCTGCCCCACAGCAGCTCCTGCGACATAGATCTTACCCAGATCTGCTCCACAGCAGCTGCTGCCCCAAAGATCTGACCAACATCAGCCCCACAGCAGCTCCTGCCCCATAGATCTGACCCACATCTGCCACACAGCAGCCATTTCCCCATAGATCTGACCCACATCTGCCCCACAGCATCTCCTGCCCCATAGATCTGACCCACATGTGCCCCACAGCAGCTCCTAACACATAGATCTGACCCTCATGTGCCCCAGAGCTGCTCCTGCCCCATAGATCTGAACCACAGCAGGTCCTGTCTCATAGATCTTACCCACATCAGCCCCACAGCAGATTTTGCCCCATAGTTATGCCCCACATCTGCCCAACAGCAACTCCTGCCCCATAATCTGACCCACATGTGCCCACAGCAGCTCCTGCCCCATAGACCTGACCCACATGTTCCCCACAGCAGCTCCTGCCCCATAGATCTGACCCACATGTGCCCCACAGCAGCTCCAAACTCATAGGTCTGACTCACATCAGTCCAACAGCAGATTTTGCACCATAGGTATGTCCCTCATATTCCCCACAGCAACTCCTGCCCCATAGATCTGACCCACATCATCCCCTCTGCAGCTCCTGCCCCATAGGTCTGACCCACATGTGCCCCACAGCAGCTCCTGCCATATAGATCTAACCACCATCAGCCCCAAAGCAGCTCCTGCCCCATAGATCTGACCCACATCTGCCCCACAGCAGCTCCTGCCTCATACATCTGACTCACAGCATCTCCTGCCCCATAGAACTGGCCCACAGCAGCCACAGCAGCTCCTGACCTATAGATCTGACCCACATCTGCTCCACAGCATCTCCTGCCCCATAGATCTGACCCCCATCTGCCCCACAGCAGCTCCTGCCTCATACATCTGACTCACAGCATCTCCTGCTCCATAGAACTGGCCCACATCAGCCACAGCAGCTCCTGACCTATAGATCTGACCCACATCTGACCCACAGCAGCTCCTGCCCCATAGATCTGACCCACATCTGCCACACAGCAGCCTTTGCCCCATAGATCTGACCCACATCTGCCCCACAGCATCTCCTGCCCCATAGATCTGACCCACATGTGCCCCACAGCAGCTCCTAACACATAGATCTGACCCACATGTGCCCCAGAGCTGCTCCTGCCCCATAGATCTGAACCACAGCAGCTCCTGTCTCATAGATCTTACCCACATCAGCCCCACAGCAGATTTTGCCCCATAGTTATGCCCCACATCTGCCCAACAGCAACTCCTGCCCCATAGATCTGACCCACATGTTCCCCACAGCAGCTCCTGCCCCATAGATCTGACCCACAGCATCTCCTGCCACATAGATCTGACCCAAATCAGCCCTACAGCATCTCCTGCCCCATAGATCTGCCCACATGTGCTCCACTGCAGCTCCAGTCCCGTAGATCTGAACCAGAGCAGCCCATGCCCCATAGATCTGACCCTCATCAGCAACACAGCAGCTCCTGACCCATACATCTGACCCAAATCTGCCCCACACCATATCCTGCCCCATAGATCTAACTCACATGTGCCCCACAGCAGCTCCTGCCCATAGATCTGACCCACAGCAGCTCTGCCCCATTGATTTGACCCACATCAGCCCCACATGAGATCCTGCCCCATAGATCTGACCCACATCAGCCCCACAGCAGATTTTGCCCCATAGATATGTGCCATGTCTGCCCCACAGCAGCTCCTGCGACATAGATCTTACCCAGATCTGCTCCACAGCAGCTGCTGCCCCAAAGATCTAACCAACATCAGCCCCACAGCAGCTCCTGCCCCATAGATCTGACCCACATCTGCCCCACAGCAGCTCCTGCCCCATAGACCCTACCAAAATGTGCAGCACAGCAGCTCCTGCCCATAGATCTGACCCACATCTGCCCCACAGCAGCTCCTGCCCCATAGATCTGACCCACATCTGCTCCACAGCATCTCCTGCCCCATAGATCTGACCCCCATCTGCCCCACAGCAGCTCCTGCCTCATACATCTGACTCACAGCATCTCCTGCCCCATAAAACAGGCCCACATCAGCCACAGCAGCTCCTGACCTATAGATCTGACCCACATCTGACCCACAGCAGCTCCTGCCCCATAGATCTGACCCACATCTGCCACACAGCAGACTTTGCCCCATAGATCTGACCCACATCTGCCCCACAGCATCTCCTGACCCATAGATCTGACCCACATGTGCCCCACAGCGTCTCCTAACACATAGATCTGACCCACATGTGCCCCAGAGCTGCTCCTGCCCCATAGATCTGAACCACAGCAGCTCGTGTCTCATAGATCTTACCCACATCAGCCCCACAGCAGATTTTGCCCCATAGTTATGCCCTACATCTGCCCAACAGCAACTCCTGCCCCATAGATCTGACCCACATGTTCCCCACAGCAGCTCATGCCCCATAGATCTGACCCACATGTGCCCACAGCAGCTCCTGCCCAATAGACCTGACCCACATGTTCCCCACAGCAGCTCCTGCCCATTGATCTGACCCACAGCATCTCCTGCCACATAGATCTGACCCAAATCAGCCCCACAGCAGCTCCTGCCCTATAGATCTGACCCACATGTGCCCCACAGCAGCTCCAAACTCATAGATCTGACTCACATCAGTCCAACAGCAGATTTTGCACCATAGATATGTCCCTCATATTCCCCACAGCAACTCCTGCCCCATAGATCTGACCTACATCATCCCCTCTGCAGCTCCTGCCCCATAGGTCTGACCCACATGCGCCCCACAGCAGCTCCTGCCATATAGATCTAACCACCATCAGCCCCAAAGCAGCTCCTGCACCATAGATCTGACCCAAGTCAGCCCCACAGCAGTTCCTTCGACATAGATCTTACCCAGATCTGCTCCACAGCAGCTGCTGCCCCAAAGATCTGACCAACATCAGCCCCACAGCAGCTCCTGCCCCATTGATCTGACCCACATCTTCCCCACAGCAGCTCCTGCCCCATAGATCTGACCCACATCTGCTCCACAGCATCTCCTGCCCCATAGATCTGACCCCCATCTGCCCCACAGCAGCTCCTGCCTCATACATCTGACTCACAGCAACTCCTGCCCCATAGAACTGGCCCACAGCAGCCACAGCAGCTCCTGACCTATAGATCTGACCCACATCTGCTCCACATCATCTCCTGCCCCATAGATCTGACCCCCATCTGCCCCACAGCAGCTCCTGCCTCATACATCTGACTCACAGCATCTCCTGCCCCATAGAACTGGCCCACATCAGCCACAGCAGCTCCTGTCCTATAGATCTGACCCACATCTGACCCACAGCAGCTCCTGCCCCATAGATCTGACCTACATCTGCCACACAGCAGCCTTTGCCCCATAGATCTGACCCACATCTGCCCCACAGCATCTCCTGCCCCATAGATCTGAACCACAGCAGCTCCTGTCTCATAGATCTTACCCACATCAGCCCCACAGCAGATTTTGCCCCATAGTTATGCCCCACATCTGCCCAACAGCAACTCCTGACCCATAGATCTGACCCACATGTGCCCACAGCAGCTCCTGCCCCATAGACCTGACCCACATGTTCCCCACAGCAGCTCCTGCCCCATATATCTGACCCACATGTGCCCCACAGCAGCTCCAAACTCATAGATCTGACTCACATCAGTCCAACAGCAGATTTTGCACCATAGATATGTCCCTCATATTCCCCACAGCAACTCCTGCCCCATAGATCTGACCTACATCATCCCCTCTGCAGCTCCTGCCCCATAGGTCTGACACACATGTGCCCCACAGCAGCTCCTGCCATATAGATCTAACCACCATCAGCCACAAAGCAGCTGCTGCCCCAAATATCTGACCAACATCAGCCCCACAGCAGCTCCTGCCCCATAGATCTGACCCACATCTGCCCCACAGCAGCTCCTGCCCCATAGACCCTACCAACATGTGCAGCACAGCTGCTCCTGCCCATAGATCTGACCCACATCTGCCCCACAGCAGCTCCTGCCCCATAGATCTGACCCACATCTGCTCCACAGCATCTCCTGCCCCATAGATCTGACCCCAATCTGCCCCACAGCAGCTCCTGCCTCATACATCTGACTCACAGCATCTCCTGCCCCATAGAACTGGCCCACATCAGCCACAGCAGCTCCTGCCCCATAGATCTGACCCACATCTGCTCCACAGCATCTCCTGCCCCATAGATCTGACCCCCATCTGCCCCACAGCAGCTCCTGCCTCATACATCTGACTCACAGCATCTCCTGCCCCATAGAACTGGCCCACATCAGCCACAGCAGCTCCTGACCTATAGATCTGACCCACATCTGACCCACAGCAGCTCCTGCCCCATAGATCTGACCCACATCTGCCACACAGCAGCCTTTGCCCCATAGATCTGACCCACATCTGCCCCACAGCATCTCCTGCCCCATAGATCTGACCCACATCTGCCCCACAGCAGCTCCTGCCCCATAGATCTGACCCACATCTGACCCACAGCAGCTCCTGCCCTATACATCTTAGCCAGATCTGCCCCACAGCAGCTCCTACCCAAAGATCTGACCCACATCATCTCGACAGCAGCTCCTGCCCCATAGATCTGACCCACATGTGCCCCACAGCAGCTCCTAACACATAGATCTGACCCACATGTGCCCCAGAGCTGCTCCTGCCCCATAGATCTGAACTACAGCAGCTCCTGTCTCATAGATCTTACCCACATCAGCCCCACAGCAGATTTTGCCCCATAGTTATGTCCCACATCTGCCCAACAGCAACTCCTGCCCCATAGATCTGACCCACATGTGCCCACAGCAGCTCCTGCCCCATAGGTCTGACCCACATGCGCCTCACAGCAGCTCCTGCCCCATAGATCTAACCACCATCAGCCCCAAAGCAGCTCCTGCCTCATACATCTGACTCACAGCATCTCCTGCCCCATAGAACTGGCCCACATCAGCCACAGCAGCTCCTGACCTATAGATCTGACCCACATCTGACCCACAGCAGCTCCTGCCCCATAGATCTGACCCACATCTGCTCCACAGCATCTCCTGCCCCATAGATCTGACCCACATCTGCCCCACAGCAGCTCCTGCCCCATAGATCTGACCCACATCTGACCCACAGCAGCTCCTGCCCCATACATCTTACCCAGATCTGCCCCACAGCAGCTCCTACCCAAAGATCTGACCCACATCATCTCGACAGGAGCTCCTGCCCCATAGATCTGACCCACATGTGCCCCACAGCAGCTCCTAACACATAGATCTGACCCACATGTGCCCCAGAGCTGCTCCTGCCCCATAGATCTGAACCACAGCAGCTCCTGTCTCATAGATCTTACCCACATCAGCCCCACAGCAGATTTTGCCCCATAGTTATGTCCCACATCTGCCCAACAGCAACTCCTGCCCCATAGATCTGACCCACATGTGCCCCACAGCAGCTCCTGCCCCATAGGTCTGACCCACATGCGCCTCACAGCAGCTCCTGCCCCATAGATCTAACCACCATCAGCCCAAAAGCAGCTCCTGCCCCATAGATTTGACCCACATCAGCCACACAGCATCTCCCGCCCCATAGATGTTACCCACATCTGCACCACAGCAGCTCCTCCCCATAGATCTAACACCCATCAGCCTCACAGCAGCTCCTGCCCCATAGATATGCCCTACATCTGCCCCACATCAGCTCCTGCAACATAGATCTGACCCACATCTGCAACACAGCAGCTCCTGCTCCATAAATCAGACCAACATCAGGCCCACATTTGTTCCTGCCCCATAGATCTGACCCACAGCAGCCCCTGCCTCATACATCTGACCCACAAGTGCCCCACAGCAGCTCCAGCCCAATAGACCTGACCCACATCTGCCCCAAAGCATCTCCTGCCCCATAGATCTTTCCTACATCAGCCCCACAGCACCTCCGGCCCAATAGATCTGACCCACATGTGCCCCACAGCAGCTCCTGCCCCATAGATCTGACCCACATCAACCATGTTGATAAACATGAAAACATACAACATGGGTTGTATCAACAATGTAATCCATGGTGTCCCTATGTGTCCCAATGTCACCCTATGGGTCCCAGTGTCTCCCTATGGGTCACTATGTGTCCCTATGTGTCCCAATGTCCCCCCTATGGTTTGCTAAGTGCCTCTATGTGTTCTCTATGGGGTGCCTATGGAGCTCTATGGGGCGTTCTGAGGTTTCTATGGGGTGTCTATGGAACGCTATAGTGTGTCTATTTGGTAAATTAGTTTCTATGGGTGGCTATGGGAGCTCTATGGGGCACAATGGGTTGCCTACGGGGCTCTATGGGATGTCTGTGGGGCTCTATGGCGCGGCTATATGTCCTTATGTGGTGTCTATGTGGCACTATGTTGTGCTATGGGGTGCTGTGAGGCACTATGGGGTGCTATGGGGCTCTATGGAGCAGTATAGGGTGTCTATGGGTCTCTATGGGGTGCAATGGGGCGCTGTGGGGCACAAGGGAGTGTCTATGAGGCTCCATGGGCTGCTATGGGGCACTATGGAGTAGCTATGGGGTGCTCTGGGGTCTCTTTGGGCCCCTATGGGTCACTATGGGTCACTATGTGGTGTCTATGGGGCTCTATGGGGTGGCTATGCGGTGCTGTAGGGTGGCTATGGGGTGCTTTGGGGTATCCTTGGGTTCCTATGGGGCGCTATGGGTGACTATGGGGTGCTATGGTTTGCTATGGGGCTCTATGCGGAAGAATGGGGTTTCTATGGGGCGCTATGAGGTCCCTATGGGGCTCTATGGGGAGTCTATGGGGTGTCTTTGGGGATCTATGGGTTGTCTGTGGGGCTCTATGGGGTCTGCATGGGGTCTGTATGGGGTTCAGTGAGTTTCTATGGGGCTCTATGGGGTGTCTACAGGCACTATGGGGCGATATGGGGTGTCTATTTGGTTCAATTGGGCTCTATGGTGTGGCTGTAGGGCCTTATGTGGTGTCTATGGGGCACTGTGGGCTGCTATGGGGTGCTGCGGGGAACTATGGGGTGTCTATGGGGCTCTATGGAGCAGTATGCTGTGTCTATGGGTCCCTATGGGGTGCAATGGGGTGCTCTGGGGCACAATGGAGTGTCTATGAGGCTCCATGGGCTGCTATGGGGCACTATGGAGTAGCTATGGGGTGCTATGGGGTCTCTTTGGGCCCCTATGGGTCACTATGGGGCTCTATGGGGTATCTTTGTGTTCCTATGGGGCGCTATGGGTGACTATGGGGTCGCTATGGGTTTCTTTGAGGCACTATGGGTCTCAATGGGGTCTCTATGGGTCTCAATTTATCCTTATGGCTCCCAATGACTGTCTATGGGTCTCTATGTGTCCCTATGGGTCCCAGTGTCTCTCTATGTGTCCCTATGGGTCCCAGTGTCTCTCTATGGGTCCCAATGTCTTCCTCTGGATCTCTATGGGCCCCTAGGGGTCCCAGTGTCTCTCTATGTCCCCCTGTCTAGGTGGTAACTATACAGATGGTAACAAAGATGGTAACAAATGTACAGAGGTTCTAAGCGAGAGAGAAACTCACCAGTGGTGATGCCTTCGCTGAGGAAGCTGGGGCGGTCTTCACTGCAGAGCGATGTCCAAGAGATGCTGCCTCACAGAATCACAGAATTCTCAAGGTTGGAAAAGGGCTGCCAGCTTTTGTAGGAGAATAGCATGGGAGACAGTTGTGAAGGCTTTGCTGAAGTCCAAGTAGAGCACATCAACAGCCTTTCTTTCTTTCCTTCATCCATCAGATGGGTCACAGGATCGTAGAAGGAGATCAGATTGGTCAAGCAGGAGCTGCCCTTCACGAACCCATGCTGGCTAGGTCTGATCTCCTGCTCATCCCACACCTGCCGCATCTGTCATCTCCCTCAAGACAATTCGTTCCATTCCCTTCCCTGGCACCGAGGTCAGGCTAACAGGCCTGGAGTTGCCCGGATCCTCCTGACAACCTTGCTTGGAAATGGGAGTCACGTTGGCAAGCCTCCAGTCTTCTGGGACCTCACCCAGTAACAGGGAGCTCGGAAAGATAATGGAAAGTGGCTCGAGTGAGGGTCAGCCCTTAAATGAGGTCTCAGAGGAGGTGGAGTCGAGCTCCAGCCCTCCCGGGAGCACAGCTCCATGACTCTCACCTGTGCTCCCGCAGCTGACCCCACACTTGCCTCAGCTGATTAATCAGAGGTTCAGGCTGTGATTACCAATCTCCCACACAGCCCCTGTGGTTCCCAATGTTTCCCTATGGATCTCTGGGTGTCCCTATAGGACTCTATGGGGTTATTATGCCTCTAAATGGGTCCCTATATGTCTCTATGTCTCTCTATGGGGTCCCTATGTGTCCCAATGTCCCCACTATGGTTTGCTATGTGCCTCTATGGGGTCTCTATGGGGTCTTTTATGGGTAACTATCGTCCCAAATGTATTCCTAAGGGTATCTATGGGTTTCAATGTGGTCCCTATGTGCCTCTATGGGGTCTCTTATGGGTCTCAACGAAGTCCCTATGTGTCTCTATGGGTCTCACTGTCCACCACTGTAATCCATGTGGTCCCTATGTGTCCCAATATCCCCATATGGGTCCCAGTGTCTCCCTATGGGTCACTATGTGTCCCTATGTGTCCCAATGTCCCCCCTATGGGTTGCTATGTGCCTCAATGGGCTCTCTTATGGATAGCTCTGGGCCCAAATGTCTCCCTGTGGGTATCTATGGGTTACATTAGGTCCCTATGTGCCTCTATGGGGTCTCTTATGGGTCTCAGCGGGTTCCCTATGTGTCTCTATGGGTCTCACTGTCCCCCACCGTAATCCATGGGGTCCTTATGTGTCCCATTGTCCCCCTATGGGATCCAGTGTCTCCTCATGGGTCACGGTGTGTCCCTATGTGTCCCTATGTCCCCCCTATGGGTTGCTATGTTCCTCTATGGGGTCTCTTATGGGTCTCAGCAGGGTCCCTATGTGTCTCGATGGATCTGACTGTCCCCCACTTTAATCCATGGGGTCACTATGTGTCCCAATGTCCCCCTATGGGTCCCAGTGTCTCCCTATGTGTACCTATGTGTCCCAATGTCCCCCTATGGGTCACTATGTGTCCCAATGTCCCCCCTATGGGTTGCTATGTGCTTGTATGTGGTTTCTTATGGGTATCTCTGGGCCCAAATATCTTCCTATAGCTATCTATGGGTTTCAATGTGGTCCCTATGTGCCTCTATGGGGTCTCTTATGGGTCTCAGCGGGGTTTCTATGTGTCTCTATGGGTCTGGCTGTCCCCCACTGTAGTCCAAGGGGTCCCTATGTGTCCCAATGTCCCCATATGGGTCCCAGTGTCTCCCTATGGGTCAGAATGTTTCCCTACGTGTCCCAATGTCCCCCCTATGGGTTGCTATGTGCCTCTATGGGGTCTCTGTGGGGTCTCTTATGGATATCTCTGGGCCCAAATGTCTTCCTACAAGTATCTATGAGTTTCAATGTGGTCCCTAGGTGCCTCTATGGGGTCTCTTATGGGTCTCAGCGGGGTCCTTATGTATCTCTATTGGTCTCACTGTCCCCCACTGTAATTCATTGGGTCCCTATGTGTCCCAATGTCCCCCTATGGCTCCCAGTGTCTTCCTACGGGTCACAATGTGTACCTATGTGTCCCAATGTCCCCCCTATGGGTTGCTATGTGCCCCTATGGGGTCTCAATGGGGTCTCTTATGGTTATCTCTGGGCCCAAATGTCTTCCTTTGGGTATCTATAAGTTTCAAAGTCGTCCTATGTGTCCCTATGGGTCTTAATGGCTCCTAATGTGTCCCTATGAGTCTATATGTGGTCTCACTGTCCCAGTGGGTCTCTATGTGTTCCTATGTGTCTATATGGAGTCTCTATCTGGTTTCTATGGGTCTTGGTGTCCTTCTATGTGTCACTTTGTGCCTCTATGGGGTCTCCATGGGTTTCTATGGGGTCTCTATGTCTCTCTTTGGGTCCCTATTGGTCCAAGTAGGTCCCTATGAGTCTCTATGATGTCTCCCTTTGTCCCCATATGGGTCCCAGTGTGACCCACATGTGCCCACAGCAGCTCCTGCCCCATAGACCTGACCCACATGTTCCCCACAGCAGCTCCTGCCCCATAGATCTGACCCACAGCATCTCCTGCCACATAGATCTGACCCAAATCAGCCCCACAGCATCTCCTGCCCCATAGATCTGACCCACATGTGCCCCACAGCAGCTTCTACCCCATAGATCTGACTCACATCAGTCCAACAGCAGATTTTGCACCATAGATATGTCCCTCATATTCCCCACAGCAACTCCTGCCCCATAGATCTGACCTACATCATCCCCTCTGCAGCTCCTGCCCCATAGGTCTGACCCACATGTGCCCCACAGCAGCTCCTGCCATATAGATCTAACCACCATCAGCCCCAAAGCAGCTCCTGCCCCATAGATCTGACCCAAGTCAGCCCCACAGCAGCTCCTGCCTTATAGATCTAACCACCATCAGCCCCACAACAGCTTCTACCCCATAGATCTGACCCACATGTGCTCCACTGCAGCTCCAGTCCCGTAGATCTGAACCACAGCAGCCCATGCCCCATAGATCTGACCCTCATCAGCAACACAGCAGCTCCTGACCCATACATCTGACCCAAATCTGCCCCACACCATCTCCTGCCCCATAGATCTAACTCACATGTGCCCCACAGCAGCTCCTGCCCATAGATCTGACCCACAGCAGCTCCTGCCCTATAGATCTGATTCAAATCTGCCCCACAGCAGCTCCTGCTCCATAGATCTGACCCACATGTGCCCCAGAGCAGCTCTGCCCCATTGATTTGACCCACATCAGCCCCACAGGAGAACCTGCCCCATAGATCTGACCCACATCAGCCCCACAGCAGATTTTGCCCCATACATATGTGCCACGTCTGCCCCACAGCAGCTCCTGTGACATAGATCTTACCCAGATCTGCTCCACAGCAGCTGCTGCCCCAAAGATCTGACCAACATCAGCCCCACAGCAGCTCCTGCCCCATAGATCTGACCCAAATCTGCCCCACAGCAGTTCCTGCCCCATAGACCCTACCAACATGTGCAGCACAGCAGCTCCTGCCCCATAGACCTGACCCACATCTGCCCCACAGTAGCTCCTGCCCCATAAATCTGACCCACATCTGCTTCACAGCATCTCCTGCCCCATAGATCTGACCACCATCTGCCCCACAGCAGCTCCTGCCTCATACATCTGACTCACAGCATCTCCTGCCCCATAGAACTGGACCACATCAGCCACAGCAGCTCCTGACCTATAGATCTGACCCACATCTGACCCACAGCAGCTCCTGCCATATAGATCTGACCCACATCTGCCCCACAGCATCTCCTGCCCCATAGATCTGACCCACATGTGCCCCACAGCGGCTCCTAACACATAGATCTGACCCACATGTGCCCCAGAGCTGCTCCTGCCCCATAGATCTGAACCACAGCAGCTCCTGTCTCATAGATCTTACCCACATCAGCCCCACAGCAGATTTTGCCCCATAGTTATGCCCCACATCTGCCCAACAGCAACTCCTGACCTTTAGATCTGACCCACAACTGCTCCACAGCATCTCCTGCCCCATAGATCTGTCCCCCATCTGCCACACAGCAGCTCCTGCCTCATAGATCTGACTCACAGCATCTCCTGCCCCATAGAACTGGCCCACATCAGCCACAGCAGCTCCTGACCTATAGATCTGACCCACATCTGACCCACAGCAGCTCATGCCCCATAGATCTGACCCACATCTGCCACACAGCAGCCTTTGCCCCATAGATCTGACCCACATCTGCCCCACAGCATCTCCTGCCCCGTAGATCTGACCCACATCTGCCCCACAGCATCTCCTGCCCCATAGATCTGACCCACATGTGCCCCAGAGCTGCTCCTGCCCCATAGATCTGAACCACAGCAGCTCCTGTCTCATAGATCTTACCCACATCAGCCCCACAGCAGATTTTGCCCCATAGTTATGCCCCACATCTGCCCAACAGCAACTCCTGCCCCATAGATCTGACCCACATGTGCCCACAGCAGCTCCTGCCCCATAGACCTGACCCACATGTTCCCCACAGCATCTCCTGCCCCATAGATCTGACCCACATGTGCCCCACAGCAGCTCCTGCCTCATACATCTGACTCACAGCATCTCCTGCCCCATAGATCTTACCCACATGTGCCCCACAGCAGCTCCAAACTCATAGATCTGACTCACATCAGTCCAACAGCAGATTTTGCACCATAGATATGTCCCTCATATTCCCCACAGCAACTCCTGCCCCAGTGATCTGAACTACATCATCCCCTCTGCAGCTCCTGCCCCATAGATCTGACCCACATGTGCCCCACAGCAGCTCCTGCCATATAGATCTAACCACCATCAGCCCCAAAGCATCTCCTGCTCCATAGATCTGACCCAAGTCAGCCCCACAGCAGTTCCTTCGACATAGATCTTACCCAGATCTGCTCCACAGCAGCTGCTGCCCCAAAGATCTGACCAACATCAGCACCACAGCAGCTCCTGCCCCATAGATCTGACCCACATGTGCCCCACAGCAGCTCCAAACTCATAGATCTGACTCACATCAGTCCAACAGCAGATTTTGCACCATAGATATGTCCCTCATATTCCCCACAGCAACTCCTGCCCCATAGATCTGACCTACATCATCCCCTCTGCAGCTCCTGCCCCATAGGTCTGACCCACATGTACCCCACAGTAGCTCCTGCCATATAGATCTAACCACCATCAGCCCCAAAGCAGCTCCTGCCCCATAGATCTGACCCAAGTCAGCCCCACAGCAGCTCCTGCCTTATAGATCTAACCACCATCAGCCCCACAACAGCTTCTACCCCATAGATCTGACCCACATGTGCTCCACTGCAGCTCCAGTCCCGTAGATCTGAACCACAGCAGCTCCTGCCCCATAGATCTGACCCTCATCAGCAACACAGCAGCTCCTGACCCATACATCTGACCCAAATCTGCCCCACACCATCTCCTGCCCCATAGATCTAACTCACATGTGCCCCACAGCAGCTCCTGCCCATAGATCTGACCCACAGCAGCTCTGCCCCATTGATTTGACCCACATCAGCCCCACAGGAGATCCTGCCCCATAGATCTGACCCACATCAGCCCCACAGCAGATTTTGCCCCATAGATATGTGCCACGTCTGCCCCACAGCAGCTCCTGCGACATAGATCTTACCCAGATCTGCTCCACAGCAGCTGCTGCCCCATAGACCCTACCAACATGTGCAGCACAGCAGCTCCTGCCCATAGATCTGACCCACATCTGCCCCACAGCAGCTCCTGCCCCATAGATCTGACCCACATCTGCTCCACAGCATCTCCTGCCCCATAGATCTGACCCCCATCTGCCCCACAGCAGCTCCTGCCTCATACATCTGACCCACATCTGCTCCACAGCATCTCCTGCCCCATAGATCTGACCCTCATCTGCCCCACAGCAGCTCCTGCCTCATACATCTGACTCACAGCATCTCCTGCCCCATAGAACTGGCCCACATCAGCCACAGCAGCTCCTGACCTATAGATCTGACCCACATCTGACCCACAGCAGCTCCTGCCCCATAGATCTGACCCACATCTGCCACACAGCAGCCTTTGCCCCATAGATCTGACCCACATCTGCCCCACAGCATCTCCTGCCCCATAGATCTGACCCACATGTGCCCCACAGCAGCTCCTAACACATAGATCTGACCCACATGTGCACCAAAGCTGCTCCTGCCCCATAGATCTGAACCACAGCAGCTCCTGTCTCATAGATCTTACCCACATCAGCCCCACAGCAGATTTTGCCCCATAGTTATGCCCCACATCTGCCCAACAGCAACTCCTGCCCCATAGATCTGACCCACATGTGCCCACAGCAGCTCCTGCCCCATAGACCTGACCCACATGTTCCCCACAGCAGCTCCTGCCCCATAGATCTGACCCACATGTGCCCACAGCAGCTCCTGCCCCATAGACCTGACCCACATGTTCCCCACAGCAGCTCCTGCCCCATAGATCTGACCCACATGTGCCCACAGCAGCTCCTGCCCCATAGACCTGACCCACATGTTCCCCACAGCAGCTCCTGCCCCATAGATCTGACCCACAGCATCTCCTGCCACATAGATCTGACCCAAATCAGCCCCACAGCATCTCCTGCCCCATAGATCTGACCCACATGTGCCCCACAGCAGCTCCAAACACATAGATCTGACTCACATCAGTCCAACAGCAGATTTTGCACCATAGATATGTCCCTCATATTCCCCACAGCAACTCCTGCCCCAGTGATCTGAACTACATCATCCCCTCTGCAGCTCCTGCCCCATAGGTCTGACCCACATGTGCCCCACAGCAGCTCCTGCCATATAGATCTAACCACCATCAGCCCCAAAGCAGCTCCTGCCCCATAGATCTGACCCAAGTCAGCCCCACAGCAGCTCCTGCCTTATAGATCTAACCCCCATCAGCCCCACAACAGCTTCTACCCCATAGATCTGACCCACATGTGCTCCACTGCAGCTCCAGTCCCGTAGATCTGAACCACAGCAGCCCATGCCCCATAGATCTGACCCTCATCAGCAACACAGCAGCTCCTGACCCATACATCTGACCCAAATCTGCCCCACACCATCTCCTGCCCCATAGATCTAACTCACATGTGCCCCACAGCAGCTCCTGCCCATAGATCTGACCCACAGCAGCTCCTGCCCTATAGATCTGATTCAAATCTGCCCCACAGCAGCTCCTGCTCCATAGATCTGACCCAAGTCAGCCCCACAGCAGTTCCTTCGACATAGATCTTACCCAGATCTGCTCCACAGCAGCTGCTGCCCCAAAGATCTGACCAACATCAGCCCCACAGCAGCTCCTGCCCCATAGATCTGACCCACATCTGCCCCACAGCAGCTCCTGCCCCGTAGACCCTACCAAAATGTGCAGCACAGCAGCTCCTGCCCATAGATCTGACCCACATCTGCCCCACAGCAGCTCCTGCCCCATAGATCTGACCCACATCTGCTCCACAGCATCTCCTGCCCCATAGATCTGACCCCCATCTGCCCCACAGCAGCTCCTGCCTCATACATCTGACTCACAGCATCTCCTGCCCCATAGAACAGGCCCACATCAGCCACAGCAGCTCCTGACCTATAGATCTGACCCACATCTGACCCACAGCATCTCCTGCCCCATAGATCTGACCCCCATCTGCCCCACAGCAGCTCCTGCCTCATACATCTGACTCACAGCATCTCCTGCCCCATAGAACTGGCCCACATCAGCCACAGCAGCTCCTGACCTATAGATCTGACCCACATCTGACCCACAGCAGCTCCTGCCCCATAGATCTGACCCACATCTTCCACACAGCAGCCTTTGCCCCATAGATCTGACCCACATCTGCCCCACAGCATCTCCTGCCCCATAGATCTGACCCACATGTGCCCCACAGCAGCTCCTAACACATAGATCTGACCCACATGTGCCCCAGAGCTGCTCCTGCCCCATAGATCTGAACCACAGCAGCTCCTGTCTCATAGATCTTACCCACATCAGCCCCACAGCAGATTTTGCCCCATAGTTATGCCCCACATCTGCCCAACAGCAACTCCTGTCCCATAGATCTGACCCACATGTTCCCCACAGCAGCTCCTGCCCCATAGATCTGACCCACATGTGCCCACAGCAGCTCCTGCCCCATAGGCCTGACCCACATTTTCCCCACAGCAGCTCCTGCCCATTGATCTGACCCACAGCATCTCCTGCCACATAGATCTGACCCAAATCAGCCCCACAGCATCTCCTGCCCCATAGATCTGACCCACATGTGCCCCACAGCAGCTCCAAACTCATAGATCTGACTCACATCAGTCCAACAGCAGATTTTGCACCATAGATATGTCCCTCATATTCCCCACAGCAACTCCTTCCCCAGTGATCTGACCTACATCATCCCCTCTGCAGCTCCTGCCCCATAGGTCTGACCCACATGTGCCCCACAGCAGCTCCTGCCATATAGATCTAACCACCATCAGCCCCAAAGCAGCTCCTGCCCCATAGATCTGACCCAAGTCAGCCCCACAGCTGTTCCTTCGACATAGATCTTACCCAGATCTGCTCCACAGCAGATGCTGCCCCAAAGATCTGACCAACATCAGCCCCACAACAGCTCCTGCCCCATTGATCTGACCCACATCTTCCCCACAGCAGCTCCTGCCCCATAGATCTGACCCACATCTGCTCCACAGCATCTCCTGCCCCATAGATCTGACCCCCATCTGCCCCACAGCAGCTCCTGCCTCATACATCTGACTCACAGCATCTCCTGCCCTATAGAACTGGCCCACAGCAGCCACAGCAGCTCCTGACCTATAGATCTGACCCACATCTGCTCCACATCATCTCCTGCCCCATAGATCTGACCCCCATCTGCCCCACAGCAGCTCCTGCCTCATACATCTGACTCACAGCATCTCCTGCCCCATAGAACTGGCCCACATCAGCCACAGCAGCTCCTGTCCTATAGATCTGACCCACATCTGACCCACAGCAGCTCCTGCCCCATAGATCTGACCTACATCTGCCACACAGCAGCCTTTGCCCCATAGATCTGACCCACATCTGCCCCACAGCATCTCCTGCCCCATAGATCTGACCCACATGTTCCCCACAGCAGCTCCTATCACATAGATCTGACACACATGTGCCCCAGAGCTGCTCCTGCCCCATAGATCTGAACCACAGCAGCTCCTGTCTCATAGATCATACCCACATCAGCCCCACAGCAGATTTTGCCCCATAGTTATGCCCCACATCTGCCCAACAGCAACTCCTGACCCATAGATCTGACCCACATGTGCCCACAGCAGCTCCTGCCCCATAGACCTGACCCACATGTTCCCCACAGCAGCTCCTGCCCCATAGATCTGACCCACATGTGCCCCACAGCAGCTCCAAACTCATAGATCTGACTCACATCAGTCCAACAGCAGATTTTGCACCATAGATATGTCCCTCATATTCCCCACAGCAACTCCTGCCCCATAGATCTGACCTACATCATCCCCTCTGCAGCTCCTGCCCCATAGGTCTGACCCACATGTGCCCCACAGCAGCTCCTGCCATATAGATCTAACCACCATCAGCCACAAAGCAGCTGCTGCCCCAAATATCTGACCAACATCAGCCCCACAGCAGCTCCTGCCCCATAGATCTGACCCACATCTGCCCCACAGCAGCTCCTGCCCCATAGACCCTACCAACATGTGCAGCACAGCAGCTCCTGCCCATAGATCTGACCCACATCTGCCCCACAGCAGCTCCTGCCCCATAGATCTGACCCACATCTGCTCCACAGCATCTCCTGCCCCATAGATCTGACCCCAATCTGCCCCACAGCAGCTCCTGCCTCATACATCTGACTCACAGCATCTCCTGCCCCATAGAACTGGCCCACATCAGCCACAGCAGCTCCTGCCCCATAGATCTGACCCACATCTGCTCCACAGCATCTCCTGCCCCATAGATCTGACCCCCATCTGCCCCACAGCAGCTCCTGCCTCATACATCTGACTCACAGCATCTCCTGCCCCATAGAACTGGCCCACATCAGCCACAGCAGCACCTGACCTATAGATCTGACCCACATCTGACGCACAGCAGCTCCTGCCCCATAGATCTGACCCACATCTGCCACACAGCAGCCTTTGCCCCATAGATCTGACCCACATCTGCCCCACAGCATCTCCTGACCCATAGATCTGACCCACATGTTCCCCACAGCAGCTCCTAACACATAGATCTGACACACATATGCCCCAGAGCTGCTCCTGCCCCATAGATCTGAACCATAGCAGCTCCTGTCTCATAGATCTTACCCACATCAGCCCCACAGCAGAATTTTCCCCATAGTTATGCCCCACATCTGCCCAACAGCAACTCCTGCCCCATAGATCTGACCCACATGTGCCCACAGCAGCTCCTGCCCCATAGACCTGACCCACATGTTCCCCACAGCAGCCCCTGCCCCATAGATCTGACCCACAGCATCTCCTGCCACATAGATCTGACCCAAATCAGCCCCACAGCATCTCCTGCCCCATAGATCTGACCCACATGTGCCCCACAGCAGCTCCAAACTCATAGATCTGACTCACATCAGTCCAACAGCAGATTTTGCACCATAGATATGTCCCTCATATTCCCCACAGCAACTCCTGCCCCATAGATCTGACCTACATCATCCCCTCTGCAGCTTCTGCTTCATAGGTCTGACCCACATGTGCCCCACAGCAGCTCCTGCCATATAGATCTAACCACCATCAGCCCTAAAGCAGCTCCTGCCCCATAGATCTGACCCAAGTCAGCCCCACAGCAGCTCCTGCCTTATAGATCTAACCACCATCAGCCCCAAAACAGCTTCTACCCCATAGATCTGACCCACATGTGCTCCACTGCAGCTCCAGTCCCGTAGATCTGAACCACAGCAGCCCATGCCCCATAGATCTGACCCTCATCAGAAACACAGCAGCTCCTGACCCATACATCTGACCCAAATCTGCCCCACACCATCTCCTGCCCCATAGATCTAACTCACATGTGCCCCACAGCAGCTCCTGCCCATAGATCTGACCCAGAGCAGCTCTGCCCCATTGATTTGACCCACATCAGCCCCACATGAGATCCTGCCCCATAGATCTGACCCACATCAGCCCCACAGCAGATTTTGCCCCATAGATATGTGCCACGTCTGCCCCACAGCAGCTCCTGCGACATAGATCTTACCCAGATCTGCTCCACAGCAGCTGCTGCCCCAAAGATCTGACCAACATCAGCCCCAAAGCAGCTCCTGCCCCATAGATCTGACCCACATCTGCCCCACAGCAGCTCCTGCCCCATAGACCCTACCAACATGTGCAGCACAGCAGCTCCTGCCCATAGATCTGACCCACATCTGCCCCACAGCAGCTCCTGCCTCATAGATCTGACCCACATCTGCTCCACAGCATCTCCTGCCCCATAGATCTGACCCCCATCTGCGCCACAGCAGCTCCTGCCTCATACATCTGACTCACAGCATCTCCTGCCCCATAGAACTGGCCCACATCAGCCACAGCAGCTCCTGACCTATAGATCTGACCCACATCTGCTCCACAGCATCTCCTGCCCCATAGATCTGACCCCCATCTGCCCCACAGCAGCTCCTGCCTCATACATCTGACTCACAGCATCTCCTGCCCCGTAGAACTGGCCCACATCAGCCACAGCAGTTCCTGACCTATAGATCTGACCCACATCTGACCCACAGCAGCTCCTGCCCCATAGATCTGACCCACATCTGCCCCACAGCATCTCCTGACCCATAGATCTGACCCACATGTTCCCCACAGCAGCTCCTAACACATAGATCTGACCCACATGTGCCCCAGAGCTGCTCCTGCCCCATAGATCTGAACCATAGCAGCTCCTGTCTCATAGATCTTACCCACATCAGCCCCACAGCAGATTTTGCCCAATAGTTATGCCCCACATCTGCCCAACAGCAACTCCTGCCCCATAGATCTGACCCACATGTGCCCACAGCAGCTCCTGCCCCATAGACCTGACCCACATGTTCCCCACAGCAGCTCCTGCCCCATAGATCTGACCCACAGCATCTCCTGCCACATAGATCTGACCCAAATCAGCCCCACAGCATCTCCTGCCCCATAGATCTGACCCACATGTGCCCCACAGCAGCTCCAAACTCATAGATCTGACTCACATCAGTCCAACAGCAGATTTTGCACCATAGATATGTCCCTCATATTCCCCACAGCAACTCCTGCCCCATAGATCTGACCTACATCATCCCCTCTGCAGCTCCTGCCCCATAGGTCTGACCCACATGTGCCCCACAGCAGCTCCTGCCATATAGATCTAACCACCATCAGCCCCAAAGCAGCTCCTGCCCCATAGATCTGACCCAAGTCAGCCCCACAGCAGCTCCTGCCTTATAGATCTAACCACCATCAGCCCCACAACAGCTTCTACCCCATAGATCTGACCCACATGTGCTCCACTGCAGCTCCAGTCCCGTAGATCTGAACCACAGCAGCCCATGCCCCATAGATCTGACCCTCATCAGCAACACAGCAGCTCCTGACCCATAGATCTGACCCAAATCTGCCCCACACCATCTCCTGCCCCATAGATCTAACTCACATGTGCCCCACAGCAGCTCCTGCCCATAGATCTGACCCAGAGCAGCTCTGCCCCATTGATTTGACCCACATCAGCCCCACATGAGATCCTGCCCCATAGATCTGACCCACATCAGCCCCACAGCAGATTTTGCCCCATAGATATGTGCCACGTCTGCCCCACAGCAGCTCCTGCGACATAGATCTTACCCAGATCTGCTCCACAGCAGCTGCTGCCCCAAAGATCTGACCAACATCAGCCTTACAGCAGCTCCTGCCCCATAGATCTGACCCACATCTGCCCCACAGCAGCTCCTGCCCCATAGACCCTACCAACATGTGCAGCACAGCAGCTCCTGCCCATAGATCTGAACCACATCTGCCCCACAGCAGCTCCTGCCTCATAGATCTGACCCACATCTGCTCCACAGCATCTCCTGCCCCATAGATCTGACCCCCATCTGCCCCACAGCAGCTCCTGCCTCATACATCTGACTCACAGCATCTCCTGCCCCGTAGAACTGGCCCACATCAGCCACAGCAGCTCCTGACCTATAGATCTGACCCACATCTGACCCACAGCAGCTCCTGCCCCATAGATCTGTCCTACATCTGCCACACAGCAGCCTTTGCCCCATAGATCTGACCCACATCTGCCCCACAGCATCTCCTGCCCCATAGATCTGACCCACATGTTCCCCACAGCAGCTCCTATCACATAGATCTGACACACATGTGCCCCAGAGCTGCTCCTGCCCCATAGATCTGAACCACAGCAGCTCCTGTCTCATAGATCTTACCCACATCAGCCCCACAGCAGATTTCGCCCCATAGTCATGCCCCACATCTGCCCAACAGCAACTCCTGCCCCATAGATCTGACCCACATGTGCCCACAGCAGCTCCTGCCCCATAGACCTGACCCACATGTTCCCCACAGCAGCTCCTGCCCCATAGATCTGACCCCCATCTGCCCCACAGCAGCTCCTGCCTCATACA
Organism: Coturnix japonica; assembly: GCF_054131305.1. NCBI lineage: Eukaryota > Metazoa > Chordata > Aves > Galliformes > Phasianidae > Coturnix > Coturnix japonica. Next base: position 1,159,483 of record NC_140684.1, read on the forward strand.
TCTGACTCACAGCATCTCCTGCCCCATAGAACTGGCCCACATCAGCCACAGCAGCTCCTGACCTATTGATCTGACCCACATCTGACCCACAGCAGCTCCTGCCCCATAGATCTGACCCACATCTGCCACACAGCAGCCTTTGCCCCATAGATCTGACCCACATCTGCCCCACAGCATCTCCTGCCCCATAGATCTGACCCACATGTGCCCCACAGCAGCTCCTAACACATAGATCTGACCCACATGTGCCCCAGAGCTGCTCCTGCCCCATAGATCTGAACCACAGCAGCTCCTGTCTCATAGATCTTACCCACATCAGCCCCACAGCAGATTTTGCCCTATAGTTATGCCCCACATCTGCCCAACAGCAACTCCTGCCCCATAGACATGACCCACATGTTCCCCACAGCAGCTCCTGCCCCATAGATCTGACCCACAGCATCTCTTGCCACATAGATCTGACCCAAATCACCCCCACAGCATCTCCTGCCCCATAGATCTGACCCACATGTTCCCCAGAGCAGCTCCAAACTCATAGATCTGACTCACATCAGTCCAACAGATTTTGCACCATAGATATGTCCCTCATATTCCCCACAGCAACTCCTGCCCCATAGATCTGACCTACATCATCCCCTCTGCAGCTTCTGCTTCATAGGTCTGACCCACATGTGCCCCGCAGCAGCTCCTGCCATATAGATCTAACCACCATCAGCCCTAAAGCAGCTCCTGCCCCATAGATCTGAACCACATCTGCCCCACAGCAGCTCCTGCCTCATAGATCTGACCCACATCTGCTCCACAGCATCTCCTGCCCCATAGATCTGACCCCCATCTGCCCCACAGCAGCTCCTGCCTCATACATCTGACTCACAGCATCTCCTGCCCCATAGAACTGGCCCACATCAGCCACAGCAGCTCCTGACCTATAGATCTGACCCACATCTGACCCACAGCAGCTCCTGCCCCATAGATCTGACCCACATCTGCCCCACAGCATCTCCTGCCCCATAGATCTGACCCACATGTTCCCCACAGCAGCTCCTAACACATAGATCTGACCCACATGTGCCCCAGAGCTGCTCCTGCCCCATAGATCTGAAGCATAGCAGCTCCTGTCTCATAGATCTTACCCACATCAGCCCCACAGCAGATTTTGCCCAACAGTTATGCCCCACATCTGCCCAACAGCAACTCCTGCCCCATAGATCTGACCCACATGTGCCCACAGCAGCTCCTGCCCCATAGACCTGACCCACATGTTCCCCACAGCAGCTCCTGCCCCATAGATCTGACCCACAGCATCTCCTGCCACATAGATCTGACCCAAATCAGCCCCACAGAATCTTCTGCCCCATAGATCTGACCCACATGTGCCCCACAGCAGCTCCAAACTCATAGATCTGACTCACATCAGTCCAACAGCAGATTTTGCACCATAGATATGTCCCTCATATTCCCCACAGCAACTCCTGCCCCACAGATCTGACCTACATCATCCCCTCTGCAGCTCCTGCCCCATAGGTCTGACCCACATGTGCCCCACTGCAGCTCCTGCCATATAGATCTAACCACCATCAGCCCCAAAGCAGCTCCTGCCCCATAGATCTGACCCAAGTCAGCCCCACAGCAGCTCCTGCCTTATAGATCTAACCACCATCAGCCCCACAACAGCTTCTACCCCATAGATCTGACCCACATGTGCTCCACTGCAGCTCCAGTCCCGTAGATCTGAACCACAGCAGCCCATGCCCCATAGATCTGACCCTCATCAGCAACACAGCAGCTCCTGACCCATAGATCTGACCCAAATCTGCCCCACACCATCTCCTGCCCCATAGATCTAACTCACATGTGCCCCACAGCAGCTCCTGCCCATAGATCTGACCCAGAGCAGCTCTGCCCCATTGATTTGACCCACATCAGCCCCACATGAGATCCTGCCCCATAGATCTGACCCACATCAGCCCCACAGCAGATTTTGCCCCATAGATATGTGCCACGTCTGCCCCACAGCAGCTCCTGCGACATAGATCTTACCCAGATCTGCTCCACAGCAGCTGCTGCCCCAAAGATCTGACCAACATCAGCCCCACAGCAGCTCCTGCCTCATAGATCTGACCCACATCTGCCCCACAGCTGCTCCTGCCCCATAGACCCTACCAACATGTGCAGCACAGCAGCTCCAGCCCATAGATCTGACCCACATCTGCCCCACAGCAGCTCCTGCCTCATAGATCTGACCCACATCTGCTCCACAGCATCTCCTGCCCCATAGATCTGACCCCCATCTGCCCCACAGCAGCTCCTGCCTCATACATCTGACTCACAGCATCTCCTGCCCCATAGAACTGGCCCACATCAGCCACAGCAGCTCTTAACCTATAGATCTGACCCACATCTGCTCCACAGCATCTCCTGCCCCATAGATCTGACCCACATGTGCCCCACAGCAGCTCCTAACACATAGATCAGACCCACATGTGCCCCAAAGCTGCTCCTGCCCCATAGATCTGAACCACAGCAGTTCGTGTCTCATAGATCTTACCCACATAAGCCCCACAGCAGATTTTGCCCCATAGTTATGCCCCACATCTGCCCAACAGCAACTCCTGCCCCATAGATCTGACCCACATGTTCCCCACAGCAGCTCCTGCCCCATAGATCTGACCCACATGTGCCCACAGCAGCTCCTGCCCCATAGACCTGACCCACATGTTCCCCACAGCAGCTCCTGCCCCATAGATCTGACCCACAGCATCTCCTGCCACATAGATCTGACCCAAATCAGCCCCACAGCATCTCCTGCCCCATAGATCTGACCCACATGTGCCCCACAGCAGCTCCAAACTCATAGATCTGACTCACATCAGTCCAACAGCAGATTTTGCACCATAGATATGTCCCTCATATTCCCCACAGCAACTCCTGCCCCATAGATCTTACCTACATCATCCCCTCTGCAGCTCCTTTCCCATAGGTCTGACTCACATGCGCCCCACAGCAGCTCCTGCCATATAGATCTAACCACCATCAGCCCCAAAGCAGCTCCTGCCCCATAGATCTGACCCAAGTCAGCCCCACAGCAGCTCCTTCGACATAGATCTTACCCAGATCTGCTCCACAGCAGCTGCTGCCCCAAAGATCTGACCAACATCAGCCCCACAGCAGCTCCTGCCCTATTGATCTGACCCACATCTTCCCCACAGCAGCTCCTGCCCCATAGATCTGACCCACATGTTCCCCACAGCAGCTCCTGCCCCATAGACCTGACCCACATGTTCCCCACAGCAGCTCCTGCCCCATAGATCTGACCCACATGTGCTCCACTGCAGCTCCAGTCCCGTAGATCTGAACCACAGCAGCCCATGCCCCATAGATCTGACCCTCATCAGCAACACAGCAGCTCCTGACCCATACATCTGACCCAAATCTGCCCCACACCATCTCCTGCCCCATAGATCTAACTCACATGTGCCCCACAGCAGCTCCTGCCCATAGATCTGACCCAGAGCAGCTCTGCCCCATTGATTTGACCCACATCAGCCCCACATGAGATCCTGCCCCATAGATCTGACCCACATCAGCCCCACAGCAGATTTTGCCCCATAGATATGTGCCACGTCTGCCCCACAGCAGCTCCTGCGACATAGATCTTACCCAGATCTGCTCCACAGCAGCTGCTGCCCCAAAGATCTGACCAACATCAGCCCCACAGCAGCTCCTGCCCCATAGATCTGACCCACATCTGCCCCACAGCAGCTCCTGCCCCATAGACCCTACCAACATGTGCAGCACAGCAGCTCCTGCCCATAGATCTGACCCACATCTGCCCCACAGTAGCTCCTGCCTCATAGATCTGACCCACATCTGCTCCACAGCATCTCCTGCCCCATAGATCTGACCCCCATCTGCCCCACAGCAGCTCCTGCCTCATACATCTGACTCACAGCATCTCCTGCCCCGTAGAATTGGCCCACATCAGCCCCACAGCAGATTTTGCCCCATAGATACGTGCCACGTCTGCCCCACAGCAGCTCCTGCGACATAGATCTTACCCAGATCTGCTCCACAGCAGCTGCTGCCCCAAAGATCTGACCAACATCAGCCCCACAGCAGCTCCTGCCCCAGAGATCTGACCCACATCTGCCACACAGCAGCTCCTGCCCCATAGATCTGACCCACATGTGCCCCACAGCGGCTCCTAACACATAGATCTGACCCACATGTGCCCCAGAGCTGCTCCTGCCCCATAGATCTGAACCACAGCAGCTCCTGTCTCATAGATCTTACCCACATCAGCCCCACAGCAGATTTTGCCCCATAGTTATGCCCCACATCTGCCCAACAGCAACTCCTGCCCCATAGATCTGACCCACATGTGCCCACAGCAGCTCCTGCCCCATAGACCTGACCCACATGTTCCCCACAGCAGCTCCTGCCCCATAGATCTGAACCACATGTGCCCCACAGCAGCTCCAAACTCATAGATCTGACTCACATCAGTCCAACAGCAGATTTTGCACCATAGATATGTCCCTCATATTCCCCACAGCAACTCCTGCCCCATAGATCTGACCTACATCATCCCCTCTGCAGCTCCTGCCCCATAGGTCTAACCCACATGTGCCCCACAGCAGCTCCTGCCATATAGATCTAACCACCATCAGCCCCAAAGCAGCTGCTGCCCCAAATATCTGACCAACATCAGCCCCACAGCAGCTCCTGCCCCATAGATCTGACCCACATCTGCCCCACAGCAGCTCCTGCCCCATAGACCCTACCAACATGTGCAGCACAGCAGCTCCTGCCCATAGATCTGACCCACATCTGCCCCACAGCAGCTCCTGCCCCATAGATCTGACCCACATCTGCTCCACAGCATCTCCTGCCCCATAGATCTGACCCCCATCTGCCCCACAGCAGCTCCTGCCTCATAGATCTGACTCACAGCATCTCCTGCCCCATAGAACTGGCCCACATCAGCCACAGCAGCTCCTGACCTATAGATCTGACCCACATCTGACCCACAGCAGCTCCTGCCCCATAGATCTGACCCACATCTGCCACACAGCAGCCTTTGCCCCATAGATCTGACCCACATCTGCCCCACAGCATCTCCTGCCCCATAGATCTGACCCACATGTGCCCCACAGCAGCTCCTAACACATAGATCTGACAAACATGTGCCCCAGAGCTGCTCCTGCCCCAGAGATCTGAACCATAGCAGCTCCTGTCTCATAGATCTTACCCACATCAGCCCCACAGCAGATTTTGCCCCATAGTTATGCCCTACATCTGCCCAACAGCAACTCCTGCCCCATAGATCTGACCCACATGTGCCCACAGCAGCTCCTGCCCCATAGACCTGACCCACATGTTCCCCACAGCAGCTCCTGCCCCATAGATCTGACCCACAGCATCTCCTGCCACATAGATCTGACCCAAATCAGCCCCACAGCATCTCCTGCCCCATAGATCTGACCCACATGTGCCCCACAGCAGCTCCAAACTCATAGATCTGACTCACATCAGTCCAACAGCAGATTTTGCACCATAGATATGTCCCTCATATTCCCCACAGCAACTCCTGCCCCATAGATCTGACCTACATCATCCCCTCTGCAGCTCCTGCCCCATAGGTCTGACCCACATGTGCCCCACAGCAGCTCCTGCCATATAGATCTAACCACCATCAGCCCCAAAGCAGCTCCTGCCCCATAGATCTGACCCAAGTCAGCCCCACAGCAGCTCCTGCCTTATAGATCTAACCACCATCAGCCCCACAACAGCTTCTACCCCATAGATCTGACCCACATGTGCTCCACTGCAGCTCCAGTCCCGTAGATCTGAACCACAGCAGCCCATGCCCCATAGATTTGACCCTCATCAGCAACACAGCAGCTCCTGACCCATACATCTGACCCAAATCTGCCCCACACCATCTCCTGCCCCATAGATCTAACTCACATGTGCCCCACAGCAGATCCTGCCCATAGATCTGACCCTGAGCAGCTCTGCCCCATTGATTTGACCCACATCAGCCCCACATGAGATCCTGCCCCATAGATCTGACCCACATCAGCCCCACAGCAGATTTTGCCCCATAGATATGTGCCACGTCTGCCCCACAGCAGCTCCTGCGACATAGATCTTACCCAGATCTGCTCCACAGCAGCTGCTGCCCCAAAGATCTGACCAACATCAGCCCCACAGCAGCTCCTGCCCCATAGATCTGACCCACATCTGCCCCACAGCAGCTCCTGCCCCATAGACCCTACCAACATGTGCAGCACAGCAGCTCCTGCCCATAGATCTGACCCACATCTGCCCCACAGCAGCTCCTGCCTCATTGATCTGACCCACATCTGCTCCACAGCAGCTCCTGCCCCATAGATCTGACCCCCATCTGCCCCACAGCAGCTCCTGCCTCATACATCTGACTCAAAGCATCTCCTGCCCCATAGAACTGGCCCACATCAGCCCCACAGCAGATTTTGCCCCATAGATATGTGCCACGTCTGCCCCACTGCAGGTCCTGCGACATAGATCTTACCCAGATCTGCTCCACAGCAGCTGCTGCCCCAGAGATCTGACCAACATCAGCCCCACAGCATCTCCTGCCCCATAGATCTGACCCACATCTGCCACACAGCAGCCTTTGCCCCATAGATCTGACCCACATCCGCCCCACAGCATCTCCTGCCCCATAGATCTGACCCACATGTGCCCCACAGCAGCTCCTAACACATAGATCTGACCCACATGTGCCCCAGAGCTGCTCCTGCCCCATAGATCTGAACCACAGCAGCTCCTGTCTCATAGATCTTACCCACATCAGCCCCACAGCAGATTTTGCCCAATAGTTATGCCCCACATCTGCCCAACAGCAACTCCTGCCCCATAGATCTGACCCACATGTGCCCACAGCAGCTCCTGCCCCATAGACCTGACCCACATGTTCCCCACAGCAGCTCCTGCCCCATAGATCTGACCCACATGTGCCCCACAGCAGCTCCAAACTCATAGATCTGACTCACATCAGTCCAACAGCAGATTTTGCACCATAGATATGTCCCTCATATTCCCCACAGCAACTCCTGCCCCATAGATGTGACCTACATCATCCCCTCTGCAGCTCCTGCCCCATAGGTCTGACCCACATGTGCCCCACAGCAGCTCCTGCCATATAGATCTAACCACCATCAGCCCCAAAGCAGCTCCTGCCCCATAGATCTGACCCAAGTCAGCCCCACAGCAGCTCCTGCCTTATAGATCTAACCACCATCAGCCCCACAACAGCTTCTACCCCATAGATCTGACCCTCATGTGCTCCACTGCAGCTCCAGTCCCGTAGATCTGAACCACAGCAGCCCATGCCCCATAGATCTGACCCTCATCTGCCCCACAGCAGCTCCTGACCCATACATCTGACCCAAATCCGCCCCACACCATCTCCTGCCCCATAGATCTAACTCACATGTGCCCCAAAACAGATCCTGCCCATAGATCTGACCCAGAGCAGCTCTGCCCCATTGATTTGACCCACATCAGCCCCTCAGGAGATCCTGCCCCATAGATCTGACCCACATCAGCCCCACAGCAGATTTTGCCCCATAGATATGTGCCACGTCTGCCCCACAGCAGCTCCTGCGACAAAGATCTTACCCAGATCTGCTCCACAGCAGCTGCTGCCCCAAAGATCTGACCAACATCAGCCTTACAGCAGCTCCTGCCCCATAGATCTGACCCACATCTGCCCCACAGCAGCTCCTGCCCCATAGACCCTACCAACATGTGCAGCACAGAAGCTCCTGCCCATAGATCTGACCCACATCTGCCCCACAGCAGCTCCTGCCCTATAGATCTGACCCACATCTGCTCCACAGCATCTCCTGCCCCATAGATCTGACCCCCATCTGCCCCACAGCAGCTCCTGCCTCATACATCTGACTCACAGCATCTCCTGCCCCATAGAACTGGCCCACATCAGCCACAGCAGCTCCTGACCTATAGATCTGACCCACATCTGCTCCACAGCATCTCCTGCCCCATAGATCTGACCCACATGTGCCCACAGCAGCTCCTAACACATAGATCTGACCCACATGTTCCCCACAGCAGCTCCTGCCGCATAGATCTGACCCAAATCAGCCCCACACCATCTCCTGCCCCATAGATCTGACCCACAGGTGCCCCACAGCAGCTCCAAACTCATAGATCTGACTCACATCAGTCCAACAGCAGATTTTGCACCATAGATATGTCCCTCATATTCCCCACAGCAACTCCTGCCCCATAGATCTGACCTACATCATCCCCTCTGCAGCTTCTGCTTCATAGGTCTGACCCACATGTGCCCCACAGCAGCTCCTGCCATATAGATCTAACCACCATCAGCCCCAAAGCAGCTCCTGCCCCATAGATCTGACCCAAGTCAGCCCCACAGCAGCTCCTGCCTTATAGATCTAACCACCATCAGCCCCACAACAGCTTCTACCCCATAGATCTGACCCACATGTGCTCCACTGCAGCTCCAGTCCCGTAGATCTGACCCACAGCAGCCCATGCCCCATATATCTGACCCTCATCAACAACACAGCAGCTCCTGACCCATACATCTGACCCAAATCTGCCCCACACCATCTCCTGCCCCATAGATCTAACTCACATGTGCCCCACAGCAGCTCCTGCCCATAGATCTGACCCACAGCAGCTGCTGCCCTATAGATCTGATTCAAATCTGCCCCACAGCAGCTCCTGCTCCATAGATCTGACCCACATGTGCCCCAGAGCAGCTCTGCCCCATTGATTTGACCCACATCAGCCCCACAGGATATCCTGCCCCATAGATCTGACCCACATCAGCCACACAGCAGATTTTGCCCCATAGATATGTGCCACGTCTGCCCCACAGCAGCTCCTGCGACATAGATCTTACCCAGATCTGCTCCACAGCAGCTGCTGCCCCATAGACCCTACCAACATGTGCAGCACAGCAGCTCCTGCCCATAGATCTGACCCACATCTGCCCCACAGCAGCTCCTGCCCCATAGATCTGACCGCCATCTGCCCCACAGCAGCTCCTGCCCCATAGACACTACCAACATGTGCAGCACAGCAGCTCCTGCCCATAGATCTGACCCAGATCTGCCCCACAGCAGCTCCTGCCCCATAGAGCTGACCCCCATCTGCCCCACAGCAGCTCCTGCCTCATACATCTGACTCACAGCATCTCCTGCCCCATAGAACTGGCCCACAGCAGCCACAGCAGCTCCTGACCTATAGATCTGACCCACATCTGACCCACAGCAGGTCCTGCCCCATAGATCTGACCCACATCTGCCACACAGCAGCCTTTGCCCCATAGATCTGACCCACATCTGCCCCACAGCATCTCCTGCCCCATAGATCTGACCCACATGTTCCCCACAGCAGCTCCTATCACATAGATCTGACACACATGTGCCCCAGAGCTGCTCCTGCCCCATAGATCTGACCTACATCTGCCCCACAGCAGCTCCTGCCCCATAGATCTGACCCACATCTGCTCCACAGCAGCTCCTGCCCCATAGATCTGACCCACATCTGCCACAGAGCAGCCTTTGCCCCATAGATCTGACCCACATTTGCCCCACAGCATCTCCTGCCCCATAGATCTGACCCACATCAGCCCCACAGCAGATTTTGCCCCATAGATATGTGCCACGTCTGCCCCACAGCAGCTCCTGCGACGTAGATCTTACCCAGATCTGCTCCACAGCAGCTGCTGCCTCAAAGATCTGACCAACATCAGCTCCACAGCAGCTCCTGCCCCATAGATCTGACCCACATCTGCCCCACAGCAGCTCCTGCCCCATAGATCTGACCCAAGTCAGCCCCACAGCAGCTCCTGCCTTATAGATCTAACCACCACCAGCCCCACAACAGCTTCTACCCCATAGATCTGACCCACATGTGCTCCACTGCAGCTCCAGTCCCGTAGATCTGAACCACAGCAGCCCATGCCCCATAGATCTGACCCTCATCAGCAACACAGCAGCTCCTGACCCATACATCTGACCCAAATCTGCCCCACAGCATCTCCTGCCCCATAGATCTAACTCACATGTGCCCCACAGCAGCTCCTGCCCATAGATCTGACCCAGAGCAGCTCTGCCCCATTGATTTGACCCACATCAGCCCCACATGAGATCCTGCCCCATAGATCTGACCCACATCAGCCCCACAGCAGATTTTGCCCCATAGATATGTGCCACGTCTGCCCCACAGCAGCTCCTACGACATAGATCTTACCCAGATCTGCTCCACAGCACCTGCTGCCCCAAAGATCTGACCAACATCAGCCTTACAGCAGCTCCTGCCCCATAGATCTGACCCACATCTGCCCCACAGCAGCTCCTGCCCCATAGATCTGACCCACATGTGCCCCACAGCAGCTCCTGCCCCATAGATCTGACCCACATGTGCCCCACAGCATCTCCTGCCCATAGATCTGACCCACATCTGCCCAACAGCAACTCCTGCCCCATAGATCTGACCCACATGTGCCCACAGCAGCTCCTGCCCCATAGACCTGACCCACATGTTCCCCACAGCAGCTCCTGCCCCATAGATCTGACCCACAGCATCTCCTGCCATATAGATCTGACCGAAATCAGCCCCACAGCAGCTCCTGCCCCATAGATCTGACCCACATGTGCCCCACAGCAGCTCCTGCCATATAGATCTAACCACCATCAGCCCCAAAGCAGCTCCTGCCCCATAGATCTGACCCAAGTCAGCCCCACAGCAGCTCCTGCCTTATAGATCTAACCACCATCAGCCCCACAACAGCTTCTACCCCATAGATCTGACCCACATGTGCTCCACTGCAGCTCCAGTCCCGTAGATCTGAACCACAGCAGCCCATGCCCCATAGATCTGACCCTCATCAGCAACACAGCAGCTCCTGACCCATACATCTGACCCAAATCTGCCCCACACCATCTCCTGCCCCATAGATCTAACTCACATGTGCCCCACAGCAGCTCCTGCCCATAGATCAGACCCAGAGCAGCTCTGCCCCATTGATTTGACCCACATCAGCCCCACTGCAGCTCCTGCCCCATAGATCTGACCCACATCAGCCCCACAGCAGATTTTGCCCCATAGATATGTGCCACGTCTGCCCCACAGCAGCTCCTGCGACATAGATCTTACCCAGATCTGTTCCACAGCAGCTGCTGCCCCAAAGATCTGACCAACATCAGCCCCACAGCAGCTCCTGCCCCATAGATCTGACCCACATCTGCCCCACAGCAGCTCCTGCCCCATAGACCCTACCAACATGTGCAGCACAGCAGCTCCTGCCCATAGATCTGACCCACATCAGCCCCACAGCAGCTCCTGCCCCATAGATCTGACCCACATCTGCACACAGCAGCCTTTGCCCCATAGATCTGACCCAAATCTGCCCCACACCATCTCCTGCCCCATAGATCTAACTCAAATGTGCCCCACAGCAGCTCCTGCCCATAGATCTGACCCACAGCAGCTCCTGCCCTATAGATCTGATTCAAATCTGCCCCACAGCAGCTCCTGCTCCATAGATCTGACCCACATGTGCCCCAGAGCAGCTCTGCCCCATTGATTTGACCCACATCAGCCCCAAAGGAGATCCTGCCCCATAGATCTGACCCACATCAGCCCCACAGCAGATTTTGCCCCATAGGTATGTGCCACGTCTGCCCCACAGCAGCTCCTGCGACATAGATCTTACCCAGATCTGCTCCACAGCAGCTGCTGCCCCAAAGATCTGACCAACATCAGCCCCACAGCAGCTCCTGCCCCATAGATCTGACCCACATCTGCCCCACAGCAGCTCCTGCCCCATAGACCCTACCAACATGTGCAGCACAGCAGCTCCTGCCCATAGATCTGACCCACATCTGCCCCACAGCAGCTCCTGCCCTATAGATCTGACCCACATCTGCTCCACAGCATCTCCTGCCCCATAGATCTGACCCCCATCTGCCGCACAGCAGCTCCTGCCTCATACATCTGACTCACAGCATCTCCTGCCCCATAGAACTGGCCCACATCAGACACAGCAGCTCCTGACCTATAGATCTGACCCACATCTGACCCACAGCAGCTCCTGCCCCATAGATCTTACCCAGATTTGCTCCACAGCAGCTGCTGCCCCATAGATCTGACCCACATCTGCCCCACAGCATCTCCTGCCCCATAGATCTGACCCACATGTGCCCCACAGCAGCTCCTAACACATAGATCTGACCCACATGTGCCCCAGAGCTGCTCCTGCCCCATAGATCTGAACCACAGCAGCTCCTTTCTCATAGATCTTACCCACATCAGCCCCACAGCAGATTTTGCCCCATAGTTATGCCCCACATCTGCCCAACAGCAACTCCTGCCCCATAGATCTGACCCACATGTGCCCACAGCAGCTCCTGCCCCATAGACCTGACCGACATGTTCCCCACAGCAGCTCCTGCCCCATAGATCTGACCCACAGCATCTCCTGCCCCATAGATCTGACCCACATGTGCCCACAGCAGCTCCTGCCCCATAGACCTGACCCACAGGTTCCCCACAGCAGATCCTGCCCCATAGATCTGACCTACATCTGCCCCACAGCAGCTCCTGCCCCATAGACCCTACCAACATGTGCAGCGCAGCAGCTCCTGCCCATAGATCTGACCCACATCTGCCCCACAGCAACTCCTGCCCCATAGATCTGACCCACATCTGCTCCACAGCAGCTCCTGCCCCATAGATCTGACCCACATCTGCCACAGAGCAGCCTTTGCCCCATAGATCTGACCCACATTTGCCCCACAGCATCTCCTGCCCCATAGATCTGACCCACATCAGCCCCACAGCAGATTTTGCCCCATAGATATGTGCCACGTCTGCCCCACAGCAGCTCCTGCGACGTAGATCTTACCCAGATCTGCTCCACAGCAGCTGCTGCCTCAAAGATCTGACCAACATCAGCTCCACAGCAGCTCCTGCCCCATAGATCTGACCCACATCTGCCCCACAGCAGCTCCTGCCCCATAGATCTGACCCAAGTCAGCCCCACAGCAGCTCCTGCCTTATAGATCTAACCACCACCAGCCCCACAACAGCTTCTACCCCATAGATCTGACCCACATGTGCTCCACTGCAGCTCCAGTCCCGTAGATCTGAACCACAGCAGCCCATGCCCCATAGATCTGACCCTCATCAGCAACACAGCAGCTCCTGACCCATACATCTGACCCAAATCTGCCCCACAGCATCTCCTGCCCCATAGATCTAACTCACATGTGCCCCACAGCAGCTCCTGCCCATAGATCTGACCCAGAGCAGCTCTGCCCCATTGATTTGACCCACATCAGCCCCACATGAGATCCTGCCCCATAGATCTGACCCACATCAGCCCCACAGCAGATTTTGCCCCATAGATATGTGCCACGTCTGCCCCACAGCAGCTCCTGCGACATAGATCTTACCCAGATCTGCTCCACAGCAGCTGCTGCCCCAGAGATCTGACCAACATCAGCCCCACAGCATCTCCTGCCCCATAGATCTGACCCACATCTGCCCCACAGCATCTCCTGCCCCATAGATCTGACCCACATGTGCCCCACAGCAGCTCCTGCCCCATAGATCTGACCCACATGTGCCCCACAGCATCTCCTGCCCATAGATCTGACCCACATCTGCCCAACAGCAACTCCTGCCCCATAGATCTGACCCACATGTGCCCACAGCAGCTCCTGCCCCATAGACCTGACCCACATGTTCCCCACAGCAGCTCCTGCCCCATAGATCTGACCCACAGCATCTCCTGCCATATAGATCTGACCGAAATCAGCCCCACAGCAGCTCCTGCCCCATAGATCTGACCCACATGTGCCCCACAGCAGCTCCTGCCATATAGATCTAACCACCATCAGCCCCAAAGCAGCTCCTGCCCCATAGATCTGACCCAAGTCAGCCCCACAGCAGCTCCTGCCTTATAGATCTAACCACCATCAGCCCCACAACAGCTTCTACCCCATAGATCTGACCCACATGTGCTCCACTGCAGCTCCAGTCCCGTAGATCTGAACCACAGCAGCCCATGCCCCATAGATCTGACCCTCATCAGCAACACAGCAGCTCCTGACCCATACATCTGACCCAAATCTGCCCCACACCATCTCCTGCCCCATAGATCTAACTCACATGTGCCCCACAGCAGATCCTGCCCATAGATCAGACCCAGAGCAGCTCTGCCCCATTGATTTGACCCACATCAGCCCCACTGCAGCTCCTGCCCCATAGATCTGACCCACATCAGCCCCACAGCAGATTTTGCCCCATAGATATGTGCCACGTCTGCCCCACAGCAGCTCCTGCGACATAGATCTTACCCAGATCTGTTCCACAGCAGCTGCTGCCCCATAGACCCTACCAACATGTGCAGCACAGCAGCTCCTGCCCATAGATCTGACCCACATCAGCCCCACAGCAGCTCCTGCCCCATAGATCTGACCCACATCTGCACACAGCAGCCTTTGCCCCATAGATCTGACCCAAATCTGCCCCACACCATCTCCTGCCCCATAGATCTAACTCAAATGTGCCCCACAGCAGCTCCTGCCCATAGATCTGACCCACAGCAGCTCCTGCCCTATAGATCTGATTCAAATCTGCCCCACAGCAGCTCCTGCTCCATAGATCTGACCCACATGTGCCCCAGAGCAGCTCTGCCCCATTGATTTGACCCACATCAGCCCCAAAGGAGATCCTGCCCCATAGATCTGACCCACATCAGCCCCACAGCAGATTTTGCCCCATAGGTATGTGCCACGTCTGCCCCACAGCAGCTCCTGCGACATAGATCTTACCCAGATCTGCTCCACAGCAGCTGCTGCCCCAAAGATCTGACCAACATCAGCCCCACAGCAGCTCCTGCCCCATAGATCTGACCCACATCTGCCCCACAGCAGCTCCTGCCCCATAGACCCTACCAACATGTGCAGCACAGCAGCTCCTGCCCATAGATCTGACCCACATCTGCCCCACAGCAGCTCCTGCCCTATAGATCTGACCCACATCTGCTCCACAGCATCTCCTGCCCCATAGATCTGACCCCCATCTGCCGCACAGCAGCTCCTGCCTCATACATCTGACTCACAGCATCTCCTGCCCCATAGAACTGGCCCACATCAGACACAGCAGCTCCTGACCTATAGATCTGACCCACATCTGACCCACAGCAGCTCCTGCCCCATAGATCTTACCCAGATTTGCTCCACAGCAGCTGCTGCCCCATAGATCTGACCCACATCTGCCCCACAGCATCTCCTGCCCCATAGATCTGACCCACATGTGCCCCACAGCAGCTCCTAACACATAGATCTGACCCACATGTGCCCCAGAGCTGCTCCTGCCCCATAGATCTGAACCACAGCAGCTCCTGTCTCATAGATCTTACCCACATCAGCCCCACAGCAGATTTTGCCCCATAGTTATGCCCCACATCTGCCCAACAGCAACTCCTGCCCCATAGATCTGACCCACATGTGCCCACAGCAGCTCCTGCCCCATAGACCTGACCGACATGTTCCCCACAGCAGCTCCTGCCCCATAGATCTGACCCACAGCATCTCCTGCCCCATAGATCTGACCCACATGTGCCCACAGCAGCTCCTGCCCCATAGACCTGACCCACAGGTTCCCCACAGCAGATCCTGCCCCATAGATCTGACCCACATGTGCCCCACAGCAGCTCCAAACTCATAGATTTGACTCACATCAGTCCAACAGCCGATTTTGCACCATAGATATGTCTTTCATATTCCCCACAGCAACTCCTGCCCCATAGATCTGACCTACATCATCCCCTCTGCAGCTCCTGCCCCATAGATCTGACCCACATCTGCTCCACAGCAGCTCCTGCCCCATTGATCTGACCCACATCTGCCACACAGCAGCCTTTGTCCCATAGATCTGACCCACATTTGCCCCACAGCATCTCTTGCCCCATAGATCTGACCCACATCTGCCCCACAGCAGCTCCTGCCCCATAGATCTGACCCACATCTGACCCACAGCAGCTCCTGCCCCATAGATCTGAACCACATCTGCCACACAGCAGCGTTTGCCCCATAGATCTGACCCACATCTGCCCCACAACAGCTCCTGCCCCATTGATCTGACACACATCTGACCCACAGCAGCTCCTGCCCCATACATCTTACCCAGATCTGCCCCACAGCAGCTCCTGCGACATAGATCAGACCCACATGTGCCCCACAACAGCTCCTAACATATAGATCTGACTCACAAGTGCCCCAGAGCTGCTCCTGCCCCATAGATCTGAACCACAGCAGCTAATGTCTCATAGATCTAACCCACATCTGACCCACAGCAGCTCCTGCCCCATAGATCTGACCCACATCTGCTCCACAGCATCTCCTGCCCCATAGATCTGACCCCCATCTGCCCCACAGCAGCTCCTGCCTCATACATCTGACTCACAGCATCTCTTGCCCCATAGAACTGGCCCACATCAGCCACAGCAGCTCCTGACCTATAGATCTGACCCAAATCTGACCCACAGCAGATTTTGCCCCATAGATATGTGCCACGTCTGCCCCACAGCATCTCCTGCCACATAGATCTGACACACATCAGCCCCACAGCAGATTTTGCCCCATAGATATGTGCCACGTCTGCCCCACAGCATCTCCTGCCACATAGATCTGACCCAAATCAGCCCCACAGCATCTCCTGACCTATAGATCTGACCCACATGTTCCCCACAGCATCTCCTGCCCCATAGATCTGACCCACATGTGCCCCACAGCAGCTCCAAACTCATAGATCTGACTCACATCAGTCCAACAGCAGATTTTGCACCATAGATATGTCCCTCATATTCCCCACAGCAACTCCTGCCCCATAGATCTGACCTACATCATCCCCTCTGCAGCTCCTGCCCCATAGGTCTGACCCACATGTGCCCCACAGCAGCTCCTGCCATATAGATCTAACCACCATCAGCCCCAAAGCAGCTCCTGCCCCATAGATCTGACCCAAGTCAGCCCCACAGCAGCTCCTGCTTTATAGATCTAACCACCATCAGCCCCACAACAGCTTCTACCCCATAGATCTGACCCACATGTGCTCCACTGCAGCTCCAGTCCCGTAGATCTGAACCACAGCAGCCCATGCCCCATAGATCTGACCCTCATCAGCAAAACAGCAGCTCCTGACCCATACATCTGACCCAAATCTGCCCCACACCATCTCCTGTCCCATAGATCTAACTCACATGTGCCCCACAGCAGATCCTGCCCATAGATCTGACCCAGAGCAGCTCTGCCCCATTGATTTGACCCACATCAGCCCCATAGGAGATCCTGCCCCATAGATCTGACCCACATCAGCCCCACAGGAGATTTTGCCCCATAGATATGTGCCACGTCTGCCCCACAGCAGCTCCTGCCACATAGATCTTACCCAGATCTGCTCCACAGCAGCTGCTGCCCCATAGACCCTACCAACATGTGCAGCACAGCAGCTCCTGCCCATAGATATGACCCACATCTGCCCCACAGCAGCTCCTGCCCCATAGATCTGACCCACATCTGCTCCACAGCATCTCCTGCCCCATAGATCTGACCCCCATCTGCCCCACAGCAGCTCCTGCCTCATAAATCTGACTCACAGCATCTCCTGCCCCATAGAACTGGCCCACATCAGCCACAGCAGCTCCTGACCTATAGATCTGACCCACATCTGCTCCACAGCATCTCCTGTCCCATAGATCTGACCCCCATCTGCCCCACAGCAGCTCCTGCCTCATAGATCTGACTCACAGCATCTCCTGCCCCATAGAACTGGCCCACATCAGCCACAGCAGCTCCTGACCTATAGATCTGACCCACATCTGACCCACAGCAGCTCCTGCCCCATAGATCTGACCCACATCTGCCACACAGCAGCCTTTGCCCCATAGATCTGACCCACATCTGCTCCACAGCATCTCCTGCCCCATAGATCTGACCCCCATCTGCCCCACAGCAGCTCCTGCCTCATACATCTTATTCACAGCATCTCCTGCCCCATAGAACTGGCCCACATCAGCCACAGCAGCTCCTGACCTATAGATCTGACCCACATCTGACCCACAGCAGCTCCTGCCCCATAGATCTTACCCACATCTGCCACACAGCAGCCTTTGCCCCATAGATCTGACCCACATCTGCCCCACAGCATCTCCTGCCCCATAGATCTGACCCACATGTGCCCCACAGCAGCTCCTAACACATAGATCTGACCCACATGTGCCCCAGAGCTGCTCCTGCCCCATAGATCTGAACCACAGCAGCTCCTGTCTCATAGATCTTACCCACATCAGCCCCACAGCAGATTTTGCCCCATAGTTATGCCCCACATCTGCCCAACAGCAACTCCTGCCCCATAGATCTGACCCACATGGGCCCACAGCAGCTCCTGCCCCATAGATCTGACCCACATGTTCCCCACAGCAGCTCCTGCCCCATAGATCTGACCCAAATCAGCCCCACAGCATCTCCTGCCCCATAGATCTGACCCACATGTTCCCCACAGCAGCTCCAAACTCATAGATCTGACCCAAATCAGCCCCACAGCATCTCCTGCCCCATAGATCTGACCCACATGTGCCCCACAGCAGCTCCAAACTCATAGATCTGACTCACATCAGTCCAACAGCAGATTTTGCACCATAGATATGTCCCTCATATTCCCCACAGCAACTCCTGCCCCAGTGATCTGACCTACATCATCCCCTCTGCAGCTCCTGCCCCATAGGTCTGACCCACATGTGCCCCACAGCAGCTCCTGCCATATAGATCTAACCACCATCAGCCCCAAAGCAGCTCCTGCCCCATAGATCTGACCCAAGTCAGCCCCACAGCAGCTCCTGCCTTATAGATCTAACCACCATCAGCCCCACAACAGCTTCTACCCCATAGATCTGACCCACATGTGCTCCACTGCAGCTCCAGTCCCGTAGATCTGAACCACAGCAGCCCATGCCCCATAGATCTGACCCTCATCAGCCACACAGCAGCTCCTGACCCATACATCTGACCCAAATCTGCCCCACACCATCTCCTGCCCCATAGATCTAACTCACATGTGCCCCGCAGCAGCTCCTGCCCATAGATCTGACCCACAGCAGCTCCTGCCCTATAGATCTGATTCAAATCTGCCCCACAGCAGCTCCTGCTCCATAGATCTGACCCACATGTGCCCCAGAGCAGCTCTGCCCCATTGATTTGATCCACATCAGCCCCACAGGAGATCCTGCCCCATAGATCTGACCCACATCAGCCCCACAGCAGATTTTGCCCCATAGATATGTGCCACGTCTGCCCCACAGCAGCTCCTGCGACATAGATCTTACCCAGATCTGCTCCACAGCAGCTGCTGCCCCAAAGATCTGACCAACATCAGCCCCACAGCAGCTCCTGCCCCATAGATCTGACCCACATCTGCCCCACAGCAGCTCCTGCCCCATAGACCCTACCAACATGTGCAGCACAGCAGCTCCTGCCCATAGATCTGACCCACATCTGCCCCACAGCAGCTCCTGCCCCATAGATCTGACCCACATCTGCTCCACAGCATCTCCTGCCCCATAGATCTGACCCCCATCTGCCCCACAGCAGCTCCTGCCTCATACATCTGACTCACAGCATCTCCTGCCCCATAGAACTGGCCCACAGCAGCCACAGCAGCTCCTGACCTATAGATCTGACCCACATCTGCTCCACAGCAGCTCCTGCCCCATAGATCTGACTCCCATCTGCCACACAGCAGCCTTTGCCCCATAGATCTGACCCACATCTGCCACACAGCAGCATTGCCCCATAGATTTGACCCACATCTGCCCCACAGCATCTCCTGCCCCATAGATCTGACCCACATGTGCCCCACAGCAGCTCCTAACACATAGATCTGACCCACATGTGCCCCAGAGCTGCTCCTGCCCCATAGATCTGAACCACAGCAGCTCCTGTCTCATAGATCTTACCCACATCAGCCCCACAGCAGATTTTGCCCCATAGTTATGCCCCACATCTGCCCAACAGCAACTCCTGCCCCATAGAACTGACCCACATATGCCCACAGCAGCTCCTGCCCCATAGACCTGACCCACATGTTCCCCACAGCAGCTCCTGCCCCATCGACCTGACCCACATGTTCCCCACAGCAGCTCCTGCCCCATAGATCTGACCCACAGCATCTCCTGCCACATAGATCTGACCCAAATCTGCCCCACAACATCTCATGCCCCATAGATCTAACTCACATGTGCCCCAAAGCAGATCCTGCACATAGATCTGACCCAGAGCAGCTCTGCCCCATTTATTTGACACACATCAGCCCCTCAGGAGATCCTGCCCATAGATCTGACCCAGAGCAGCTCTGCCCCATTGATTTGACCCACATCAGCCCCTCAGGAGATCCTGTCCCATAGATCTGACCCACATCAGCCCCACAGCATCTCCTGCCTCATACATCTGACTCACAGCATCTCCTGCCCCATAGAACTGGCCCACATCAGCCACAGCAGCTCCTGACCTATAGATCTGACCCACATCTGCTCCACAGCATCTCCTGCCCCATAGATCTGACCCCCATCTGCCCCACAGCAGCTCCTGCCTCATACATCTGACTCACAGCATCTCCTGCCACATAAACTGGCCCACATCAGACACAGCAGCTCCTGACCTATAGATCTGACCCACATCTGACCCACAGCAGCTCCTGCCCCATAGATCTGACCCACATCTGCCACACAGCAGCCTTTGCCCCATAGATCTGACCCACATCTGCCCCACAGCATCTCCTGCCCCATAGATCTGACCCACATGTGCCCCACAGCAGCTCCTAACACATAGATCTGACCCACATGTGCCCCAGAGCTGCTCCTGCCCCATAGATCTGAACCACAGCAGCTCCTGTCTCATAGATCTTACCCACATCAGCCCCACAGCAGATTTTGCCCCATAGTTATGCCCCAAATCTGCCCAACAGCAACTCCTGCCCCATAGATCTGACCCACATGTGCCCACAGCAGCTCCTGCCCCATAGATCTGACCCACATGTTCCCCACAGCAGCTCCTGCCCCATAGATCTGACCCAAATCAGCCCCACAGCATCTCCTGCCCCATAGATCTGACCCACATGTGCCCCACAGCAGCTCCAAACTCATAGATCTGACTCACATCAGTCCAACAGCAGATTTTGCACCATAGATATGTCCTTCATATTCCCCACAGCAACTCCTGCCCCATAGATCTGACCTTCATCATCCCCTCTGCAGCTTCTGCTTCATAGGTCTGACCCACATGTGCCCCATAGCAGCTCCTGCCATATAGATCTAACCACCATCAGCCCCAAAGCAGCTCCTGCCCCATAGATCTGACCCAAGTCAGCCCCACAGCAGCTCCTGCCTTATAGATCTAACCACCATCAGCCCCACAACAGCTTCTGCCCCATAGATCTGACCCACATGTGCTCCACTGCAGCTCCAGTCCCGTAGATCTGAACCACAGCAGCCCATGCCCCATAGATCTGACCCTCATCAACAACACAGCAGCTCCTGACCCATACATCTGACCCAAATCTGCCCCACACCATCTCCTGCCCCATAGATCTAACTCACATGTGCCCCACAGCAGCTCCTGCCCATAGATCTGACCCACAGCAGCTCCTGCCCTATAGATCTGATTCAAATCTGCCCCACAGCAGCTCCTGCTCCATAGATCTGACCCACATGTGCCCCAGAGCAGCTCTGCCCCATTGATTTGACCCACATCAGCCCCACTGCAGCTCCTGCCCCATAGATCTGACCCACATCAGCCCCACAGCAGATTTTGCCCAATAGATATGTGCCACGTCTGCCCCACAGCAGCTCCTGCGACATAGATCTTACCCAGATCTGCTCCACAGCAGCTGCTGCCCCATAGATCTGACCAACATCAGCCCCACAGCAGCTCCTGCCCGATAGATCTGACCTACATCATCCCCTCTGCAGCTCCTGCCCCATAGGTCTGACCTACATGTGCCCCACAGCAGCTCCTGCCATATAGATCTAACCACCATCAGCCCCAAAGCAGCTCCTGCCCCATAGATCTGACCCAAGTCAGCCCCACAGCAGCTCCTGCCTTATAGATCTAACCACCATCAGCCCCACAACAGCTTCCACCCCATAGATCTGACCCACATGTGCTCCACTGCAGCTCCAGTCCCGTAGATCTGAACCACAGCAGCCCATGCCCCATAGATCTGACCCTCATCAGCAACACAGCAGCTCCTGACCCATACATCTGACCCAAATCTGCCCCACACCATCTCCTGCCCCATAGATCTAACTCACATGTGCCCCACAGCAGCTCCAGCCCATAGATCTGACCCACAGCAGCTCCTGCCCTTTAGATCTGATTCAAATCTGCCCCACAGCAGCTCCTGCCCCATTGAACTGGCTCACATCAGCCACAGCAGCTCCTGACTTATAGATCTGACCCACATCAGCCCCACAGAATCTCCTGCCCCATAGATCTGACCCACATCAGCCCCACAGCAGATTTTGCCCCATAGATATGTGCCACGTCTGCCCCACAGCAGCTCCTGCGACATAGATCTTGCCCAGATCTGCTCCACAGCAGCTGCTGCCCCAAAGATCTGACCAACATCAGCCCCACAGCAGCTCCTGCCCCATAGATCTGACCCACATCTGCCCCACAGCAGCTCCTGCCCTATAGATCTGACCCACATCTGCTCCACAGCATCTCCTGCCCCATAGATCTGACCCCCATCTGCCCCACAGCAGCTCCTGCCTCATACATCTGACTCACAGCATCTCCTGCCCCATAGAACTGGCCCACATCAGACACAGCAGCTCCTGACCTATAGATCTGACCCACATCTGCCACACAGCAGCCTTTGCCCTATAGATCTGACCCACATCTGCCCCACAGCATCTCCTGCCCCATAGATCTGACCCACATGTGCCCCACAGCATTTCCTAACACATAGATCTGACCCACATGTGCCCCAGAGCTGCTCCTGCCCCATAGATCTGAACCACAGCAGCTCCTGTCTCATAGATCTTACCCACATCAGCCCCACAGCAGATTTTGCCCCATAGTTATGCCCCACATCTGCCCAACAGCAACTCCTGCCCCATAGATCTGACCCACATGTGCCCACAGCAGCTCCTGCCCCATAGACCTGACCCACATATTCCCCACAGCAGCTCCTGCCCCATAGATCTGACCCACAGCATCTCCTGCCCCATAGATCTGACCCACATGTGCCCACAGCAGCTCCTGCCCCATAGACCTGACCCACAGGTTCCCCACAGCAGATCCTGCCCCATAGATCTGACCCACATGTGCCCCACAGCAGCTCCAAACTCATAGATCTGACTCACATCAGTCCAACAGCAGATTTTGCACCATAGATATGTCTTTCATATTCCCCACAGCAACTCCTGCCCCATAGATCTGACCTACATCATCCCCTCTGCAGCTCCTGCCCCATAGATCTGACCCACATCTGCTCCACAGCAGCTCCTGCCCCATAGATCTGACCCACATCTGCCACACAGCAGCCTTTGCCCCATAGATCTGACCCACATTTGCCCCACAGCACCTCCTGCCCCATAGATCTGACCCACATCTGCCCCACAGCAGCTCCTGCCCCATAGATCTGACCCACATCTGACCCACAGCAGCTCCTGCCCCATAGATCTGAACCACATCTGCCACTCAGCAGCCTTTGCCCCATAGATCTGACCCACATCTGCCCCACAACAGCTCCTGCCCCATAGATCTGACCCACATCTGACCCACAGCAGCTCCTGCCCCATACATCTTACCCAGATCTGCCCCACAGCAGCTCCTGCGACATAGATCAGACCCACATCATCTCGACAGCAGCTCCTGCCCCATAGATCTGAACCACATGTGCCCCACAGCAGCTCCTAACATATAGAACTGACCCACAGGTGCCCCAGAGCTGCTCCTGCCCCATAGATCTGAACCACAGCAGCTCCTGTCTCATAGATCTAACCCACATCTGACCCACAGCAGCTCCTGCCCCATAGATCTGACCCACATCTGCTCCACAGCATCTCCTGCCCCATAGATCTGACCCCCATCTGCCCCACAGCAGCTCCTGCCTCATACATCTGACTAACAGCATCTCCTGCCCCATAGAACTGGCCCACATCAGCCACAGCAGCTCCTGACCTATAGATCTGACCCAAATCTGACCCACAGCAGCTCCTGCCCCAAAGATCTGACCCACATCTGCCCCACAGCAGCTCCTGCCCCATAGACCCTACCAACATGTGTAGCACAGCAGCTCCTGCCCATAGATCTGACCCACATCTGCCCCACAGCAGCTCCTGCCCCATAGATCTGACCCACATCTGCTCCACAGCATCTCCTGCCCCATAGATCTGACCCCCATCTGCCCCACAGCAGCTCCTGCCTCATACATCTGACTCACAGCATCTCCTGCCCCATAGAACTGGCCCACATCAGCCACAGCAGCTCCTGACCTATAGATCTGACCCACATCTGACCCACAGCAGCTCCTGCCCCATAGATCTTACCCAGATTTGCTCCACAGCAGCTGCTGCCCCATAGATCTGACCCAGATCTGCCCCACAGCATCTCCTGCCCCATAGATCTGACCCACATGTGCCCCACAGCAGCTCCTAACACATAGATCTGACCCACATGTGCCCCAGAGCTGCTGCTGCCCCATAGATCTGAACCACAGCAGCTCCTATCTCATAGATCTTACGGACATCAGCCCCACAGCAGATTTTGCCCCATAGTTATGCCCCACATCTGCCCAACAGCAACTCCTGCCCCATAGATCTGACCCACATGTGCCCACAGCAGCTCCTGCCCCATAGACCTGACCCACATGTTCCCCACAGCAGCTCCTGCCCCATAGATCTGACCCACATGTGCCCCACAGCAGCTCCAAACTCATAGATCTGACTCACATCAGTCCAACAGCAGATTTTGCACCATAGATATGTCCCTCATATTCCCCACAGCAGCTCCTGCCCCATAGATCTGACCTACATCATCCCCTCTGCAGCTCCTGCCCCATTGGTCTGACCCACATCTGCTCCACAGCATCTTCTGCCCCATAGATCTGACCCCCATCTGCCCCACAGCAGCTCCTGCCTCATACATCTGACTCACAGCATCTCCTGCCCCATAGAACTGGCCCACATCAGCCACAGCAGCTCCTGACCTATAGATCTGACCCACATCTGACCCACAGCAGCTCCTGCCCAATAGATCTTACCCAGATTTGCTCCACAGAAGCTGCTGCCCCATAGATCTGACCCACATCTGCCCCACAGCATCTCCTGCCCCATAGATCTGACCCACATGTGCCCCACAGCAGCTCCTAACACATAGATCTGACCCACATGTGCCCCAGAGCTGCTGCTGCCCCATAGATCTGAACCACAGCAGCTCCTGTCTCATAGATCTTACCCACATCAGCCCCACAGCAGATTTTGCCCCATAGTTATGCCCCACATCTGCCCAACAGCAACTCCTGCCCCATAGATCTGACCCACATGTGCCCACAGCAGCTCCTGCCCCATAGACCTGACCCACATGTTCCCCACAGCATCTCCTGCCCCATAGATCTGACCCACATGTGCCCCACAGCAGCTCCAAACTCATAGATCTGACTCACATCAGTCCAACAGCTGATTTTGCACCATAGATATGTCCCTCATATTCCCCACAGCAGCTCCTGCCCCATAGATCTGACCTACATCATCCCCTCTGCAGCTCCTGCCCCATAGGTCTGACCCACATGTGCCCCACAGCAGCTCCTGAGCTCCTGCCATATAGATCTAACCACCATCAGCCCCAAAGCAGCTCCTGCCCCATAGATCTGACCCAAGTCAGCCCCACAGCAGCTCCTGCCTTATAGATATGACCCCCATCAGCCCCACAACAGCTTCTACCCCATAGATCTGACCCACATGTGCTCCACTGCAGCTCCAGTCCCGTAGATCTGAACCACAGCAGCACACGCCCCATAGATCTGACCCTCATCAGCAACACAGCAGCTCCTGACCCATACATCTGACCCAAATCTGCCCCACACCATCTCCTGCCCCATAGATCTAACTCACATGTGCCCCACAGCAGCTCCTGCCCATAGATCTGACCCACAGCAGCTCCTGCCCATAGATCTGACCCACAGCAGCTCCTGCCCCATAGATCTGATTCAAATCGGCCCCACAGCAGCTCCTGCTCCATAGATCTGACCCACATGTGCCCCAGGAGCAGCTCTGCCCCATTGATTTGACCCACATCAGCCCCACAGGAGATCCTGCCCCATAGATATGTGCCACGTCTGCCCCACAGCAGCTCCTGCGACATAGATCTTACCCAGATCTGCTCCACAGCAGCTGCTGCCCCAAAGATCTGACCAACATCAGCCCCACAGCAGCTCCTGCCCCATAGATCTGACCCACATCTGCCCCACAGCAGCTCCTGCCCCATAGACCATACCAACATGTGCAGCACAGCAGCTCCTGCCCATAGATCTGACCCACATCTGCCCCACAGCAGCTCCTGCCCCATAGATCTGACCCACATCTGCTCCACAGCATCTCCTGCCCCATAGATCTGACCCCCATCTGCCCCACAGCAGCTCCTGCCTCATACATCTGACTCACAGCATCTCCTGCCCCATAGAACTGGCCCACATCAGCCACAGCAGCTCCTGACCTATAGATCTGACCCACATCTGCTCCACAGCATCTCCTGCCCCATAGATCTGCCCCACATCTGCCCCACAGCAGCTCCTGCCTCATAGATCTGACTCACAGCATCTCCTGCCCCATAGAACTGGCCCACATCAGACACAGCAGCTCCTGACCTATAGATCTGACCCACATCTGACCCAAAGCAGCTCCTGCCCCATAGATCTGACCCAGATCTGCCACACAGCAGCCTTTGCCCCATAGATCTGACCCACATCTGCCCACAGCATCTCCTGCCCCATAGATCTGACCCACATGTGCCCCACAGCAGCTCCTAACACATAGATCTGACCCACATGTGCCCCAGAGCTGCTCCTGCCCCATAGATCTGAACCACAGCAGCTCCTGTCTCATAGATCTTACCCACATCAGCCCCACAGCAGATTTTGCCCCATAGTTATGCCCCACATCTGCCCAACAGCAACTCCTGCCCCATAGATCTGACCCACATGTGCCCACAGCAGCTCCTGCCCCATAGACCTGACCCACATGTTCCCCACAGCAGCTCCTGCCCTATAGATCTGACCCACAGCATCTCCTTCCCCATAGATCTGACCCCCATCTGCCCCACAGCAGCTCCTGCCTCATACATCTGACTCACAGCATCTCCTGCCCCATAGAACTGGCCCACATCAGCCACAGCAGCCCCTGACCTATAGATCTGACCCACATCTGACCCACAGCAGCTCCTGCCCCATCGATCTGACCCACATCTGCCACACAGCAGCCTTTGCCCCATAGATCTAACCCAAATCTGCCCCACACCATCTCCTGCCCCATAGATCTAACTCACATGCGCCCCACAGCAGCTCCTGCCCATAGATCTGACCCACAGCAGCTCCTGCCCTATAGATCTGATTCAAATCTGCCCCACAGCAGCTCCTGCTCCATAGATCTGACCCACATGTGCCCCAGAGCAGCTCTGCCCCATTGATTTGACCCACATCAGCCCCACAGGAGATCCTTCCGCATAGATCTGACCCACATCAGCCCCACAGCAGATTTTGCCCCATAGATATGTGCCACGTCTGCCCCACAGCAGCTCCTGCAACATAGATCTTACCCAGATCTGCTCCAAAGCAGTTGCTGCCCCAAAGATCTGACCAACATCAGAACCACAGCAGCTCCTGCCCCATAGATCTGACCCACATCTGCCCCACAGCAGCTCCTGCCCCATAGACCCTACCAACATGTGTAGCACAGCAGCTCCTGCCCATAGATCTGACCCCCATCTTCCCCACAGCAGCTCCTGCCTCATACATCTGACTCACAGCATCTCCTGCCCCGTAGAACTGGCCCACATCAGCCACAGCAGCTCCTGCCCCATAGATCTGACCCACATCTGCTCCACAGCATCTCCTGCCCCATAGATCTGACCCCCATCTACCCCACAGCAGCTCCTGCCTCATAGATCTGACTCACAGCATCTCCTGCCCCATAGAACTGGCCCACATCAGACACAGCAGCTCCTGACCTATAGATCTGACCCACATCTGACCCACAGCAGCTCCTGCCCCATAGATCTGAACCACATGTGCCCCACAGCAGCTCCTAACACATAGATCTGACCCACATGTGCCCCAGAGCTGCTCCTGCGCCATAGATCTGAACCACAGCAGCTCCTGTCTCATAGATCTTACCCACATCATCCCCACAGCAGATTTTGCCCCATAGTTATGCCCCACATCTGCCCAACAGCAACTCCTGCCCCATAGATCTGACCCACATGTGCCCACAGCAGCTCCTGCCCCATAGACCTGACCCACATGTTCCCCACAGCAGCTCCTGCCCCATAGATCTGACCCACATGTGCCCCACAGCAGCTCCAAACTCATAGATCTGACTCACATCAGTCCAACAGCAGATTTTGCACCATAGATATGTCCCTCATATTCCCCACAGCAACTCCTGCCCCATAGATCTGACCTACATCATCCCCTCTGCAGCTCCTGCCCCATAGGTCTGACCCACATGTGCCCCACAGCAGCTCCTGCCATATAGATCTAACCACCATCAGCCCCAAAGCAGCTCCTGCCCCATAGATCTGACCCAAGTCAGCCCCACAGCAGCTCCTGCCTTATAGATCTAACCACCATCAGCCCCACAACAGCTTCTACCCCATAGATCTGACCCACATGTGCTCCACTGCAGCTCCAGTCTTGTAGATCTGAACCACAGCAGCCCATGCCCCATAGATCTGACCCTCATCAGCAACACAGCAGCTCCTGACCCATACATCTGACCCAAATCTGCCCCACACCATCTCCTGCCCCATAGATGTAACTCACATGTGCCCCGCAGCAGCTCCTGCCCATAGATCTGACCCACAGCAGCTCCTGCCCTATAGATCTGATTCAAATCTGCCCCGCAGCAGCTCCTGCCCATAGATCTGACCCACAGCAGCTCCTGCCCTATAGATCTGATTCAAATCTGCCCCACAGCAGCTCCTGCTCCATAGATCTGACCCACATGTGCCCCAGAGCAGCTCTGCCCCATTGATTTGACCCACATTAGCCCCACAGGAGATCCTTCCCCATCGATCTGACCCACATCAGCCCCACAGCAGATTTTGCCCCATAGATATGTGCCACGTCTGCCCCACAGCAGCTCCTGCAACATAGATCTTACCCAGATCTGCTCCACAGCAGCTGCTGCCCCAAAGATCTGACCAACATCAGCCCCACAGCAGCTCCTGCCCCATAGATCTGACCCACATCTGCCCCACAGCAGCTCCTGCCCGATAGACCCTACCAACATGTGCAGCACAGCAGCTCCTGCCCATAGATCTGACCCACATCTGCCCCACAGCAGCTCCTGCCCCATAGATCTGACCCACATCTGCTCCACAGCATCTCCTGCCCCATAGATCTGACCCCCATCTGCCCCACAGCAGCTCCTGCCTCATACATCTGACTCACAGCATCTCCTGCCCCATAGAACTGGCCCACATCAGCCACAGCAGCTTCTGCCCCATAGATCTGACTCACATCTCCTCCACAGCATCTCCTGCCCCATAGATCTTACCCCCATCTGCCCCACAGCAGCTCCTGCCTCATAGATCTGACTCACAGCATCTCCTGCCCCATAGAACTGGCCCACATCAGCCACAGCAGCTCCTGACCTATAGATCAGACCCACATCTGACCCACAGCAGCTCCTGCCCCATAGATCTGACCCACATCTGCCACACAGCAGCCTTTCCCCTATAGATCTGACCCACATCTGCCCCACAGCATCTCCTGCCCCATAGATCTGACCCACATGTTCCCCACAGCAGCTCCTAACACATAGATCTGACCCACATGTGCCCCAGAGCTGCTCCTGCCCCATAGATCTTAACCACAGCAGCTCCTGTCTCATAGATCTTACCCACATCAGCCCCACAGCAGATTTTGCCCCATAGTTATGCCCCACATCTGCCCAACAGCAACTCCTGCCCCATAGATCTGACCCACATGTGCCCACAGCAGCTCCTGCCCCATAGACCTGACCCACATGTTCCCCACAGCAGCTCCTGCCCCATAGATCTGACCCACAGCATCTCCTGCCACATAGATCTGACCCAAATCAGCCCCACAGCATCTCCTGCCCCATAGATCTGACCCACATGTGCCCCACAGCAGCTCCAAACTCATAGATCTGACTCACATCAGTCCAACAGCAGATTTTGCACCATAGATATGTCCCTCATATTCCCCACAGCAACTCCTGCCCCATAGATCTGACCTACATCATCCCCTCTGCAGCTCCTGCCCCATAGGTCTGACCCACATGTGCCCCACAGGAGCTCCTGCCTTATAGATCTAACCACCATCAGCCCCAAAGCAGCTCCTGCCCCATAGATCTGACCCACATGTGCTCCACTGCAGCTCCAGTCCCGTAGATCTGAACCACAGCAGCACACGCCCCATAGATCTGACCCTCATCAGCCCCAAAGCAGCTCCTGACCCATACATCTGACCCAAATCTGCCCCACACCATCTCCTGCCCCATAGATCTAACTCACATGTGCCCCACAGCAGCTCCTGCCCATAGATCTGACCCACAGCAGCTCCTGCCCATAGATCTGACCCACAGCAGCTCCTGCCCCATAGATCTGATTCAAATCGGCCCCACAGCAGCTCCTGCTCCATAGATCTGACCCACATGTGCCCCAGGAGCAGCTCTGCCCCATTGATTTGACCCACATCAGCCCCACAGGAGATCCTGCCCCATAGATATGTGCCACGTCTGCCCCACAGCAGCTCCTGCGACATAGATCTTACCCAGATCTGCTCCACAGCAGCTGCTGCCCCAAAGATCTGACCAACATCAGCCCCACAGCAGCTCCTGCCCCATAGATCTGACCCACATCTGCCCCACAGCAGCTCCTGCCCCATAGACCATACCAACATGTGCAGCACAGCAGCTCCTGCCCATAGATCTGACCCACATCTGCCCCACAGCAGCTCCTGCCCCATAGATCTGACCCACATCTGCTCCACAGCATCTCCTGCCCCATAGATCTGACCCCCATCTGCCCCACAGCAGCTCCTGCCTCATACATCTGACTCACAGCATCTCCTGCCCCATAGAACTGGCCCACATCAGCCACAGCAGCTCCTGACCTATAGATCTGACCCACATCTGCTCCACAGCATCTCCTGCCCCATAGATCTGACCCACATCTGCCCCACAGCAGCTCCTGCCTCATAGATCTGACTCACAGCATCTCCTGCCCCATAGAACTGGCCCACATCAGACACAGCAGCTCCTGACCTATAGATCTGACCCACATCTGACCCAAAGCAGCTCCTGCCCCATAGATCTGACCCAGATCTGCCACACAGCAGCCTTTGCCCCATAGATCTGACCCACATCTGCCCACAGCATCTCCTGCCCCATAGATCTGACCCACATGTGCCCCACAGCAGCTCCTAACACATAGATCTGACCCACATGTGCCCCAGAGCTGCTCCTGCCCCATAGATCTGAACCACAGCAGCTCCTGTCTCATAGATCTTACCCACATCAGCCCCACAGCAGATTTTGCCCCATAGTTATGCCCCACATCTGCCCAACAGCAACTCCTGCCCCATAGATCTGACCCACATGTGCCCACAGCAGCTCCTGCCCCATAGACCTGACCCACATGTTCCCCACAGCAGCTCCTGCCCTATAGATCTGACCCACAGCATCTCCTTCCCCATAGATCTGACCCCCATCTGCCCCACAGCAGCTCCTGCCTCATACATCTGACTCACAGCATCTCCTGCCCCATAGAACTGGCCCACATCAGCCACAGCAGCCCCTGACCTATAGATCTGACCCACATCTGACCCACAGCAGCTCCTGCCCCATCGATCTGACCCACATCTGCCACACAGCAGCCTTTGCCCCATAGATCTAACCCAAATCTGCCCCACACCATCTCCTGCCCCATAGATCTAACTCACATGCGCCCCACAGCAGCTCCTGCCCATAGATCTGACCCACAGCAGCTCCTGCCCTATAGATCTGATTCAAATCTGCCCCACAGCAGCTCCTGCTCCATAGATCTGACCCACATGTGCCCCAGAGCAGCTCTGCCCCATTGATTTGACCCACATCAGCCCCACAGGAGATCCTTCCGCATAGATCTGACCCACATCAGCCCCACAGCAGATTTTGCCCCATAGATATGTGCCACGTCTGCCCCACAGCAGCTCCTGCAACATAGATCTTACCCAGATCTGCTCCAAAGCAGTTGCTGCCCCAAAGATCTGACCAACATCAGAACCACAGCAGCTCCTGCCCCATAGATCTGACCCACATCTGCCCCACAGCAGCTCCTGCCCCATAGACCCTACCAACATGTGTAGCACAGCAGCTCCTGCCCATAGATCTGACCCCCATCTTCCCCACAGCAGCTCCTGCCTCATACATCTGACTCACAGCATCTCCTGCCCCGTAGAACTGGCCCACATCAGCCACAGCAGCTCCTGCCCCATAGATCTGACCCACATCTGCTCCACAGCATCTCCTGCCCCATAGATCTGACCCCCATCTACCCCACAGCAGCTCCTGCCTCATAGATCTGACTCACAGCATCTCCTGCCCCATAGAACTGGCCCACATCAGACACAGCAGCTCCTGACCTATAGATCTGACCCACATCTGACCCACAGCAGCTCCTGCCCCATAGATCTGAACCACATGTGCCCCACAGCAGCTCCTAACACATAGATCTGACCCACATGTGCCCCAGAGCTGCTCCTGCGCCATAGATCTGAACCACAGCAGCTCCTGTCTCATAGATCTTACCCACATCATCCCCACAGCAGATTTTGCCCCATAGTTATGCCCCACATCTGCCCAACAGCAACTCCTGCCCCATAGATCTGACCCACATGTGCCCACAGCAGCTCCTGCCCCATAGACCTGACCCACATGTTCCCCACAGCAGCTCCTGCCCCATAGATCTGACCCACATGTGCCCCACAGCAGCTCCAAACTCATAGATCTGACTCACATCAGTCCAACAGCAGATTTTGCACCATAGATATGTCCCTCATATTCCCCACAGCAACTCCTGCCCCATAGATCTGACCTACATCATCCCCTCTGCAGCTCCTGCCCCATAGGTCTGACCCACATGTGCCCCACAGCAGCTCCTGCCATATAGATCTAACCACCATCAGCCCCAAAGCAGCTCCTGCCCCATAGATCTGACCCAAGTCAGCCCCACAGCAGCTCCTGCCTTATAGATCTAACCACCATCAGCCCCACAACAGCTTCTACCCCATAGATCTGACCCACATGTGCTCCACTGCAGCTCCAGTCTTGTAGATCTGAACCACAGCAGCCCATGCCCCATAGATCTGACCCTCATCAGCAACACAGCAGCTCCTGACCCATACATCTGACCCAAATCTGCCCCACACCATCTCCTGCCCCATAGATGTAACTCACATGTGCCCCGCAGCAGCTCCTGCCCATAGATCTGACCCACAGCAGCTCCTGCCCTATAGATCTGATTCAAATCTGCCCCGCAGCAGCTCCTGCCCATAGATCTGACCCACAGCAGCTCCTGCCCTATAGATCTGATTCAAATCTGCCCCACAGCAGCTCCTGCTCCATAGATCTGACCCACATGTGCCCCAGAGCAGCTCTGCCCCATTGATTTGACCCACATTAGCCCCACAGGAGATCCTTCCCCATCGATCTGACCCACATCAGCCCCACAGCAGATTTTGCCCCATAGATATGTGCCACGTCTGCCCCACAGCAGCTCCTGCAACATAGATCTTACCCAGATCTGCTCCACAGCAGCTGCTGCCCCAAAGATCTGACCAACATCAGCCCCACAGCAGCTCCTGCCCCATAGATCTGACCCACATCTGCCCCACAGCAGCTCCTGCCCGATAGACCCTACCAACATGTGCAGCACAGCAGCTCCTGCCCATAGATCTGACCCACATCTGCCCCACAGCAGCTCCTGCCCCATAGATCTGACCCACATCTGCTCCACAGCATCTCCTGCCCCATAGATCTGACCCCCATCTGCCCCACAGCAGCTCCTGCCTCATACATCTGACTCACAGCATCTCCTGCCCCATAGAACTGGCCCACATCAGCCACAGCAGCTTCTGCCCCATAGATCTGACTCACATCTCCTCCACAGCATCTCCTGCCCCATAGATCTTACCCCCATCTGCCCCACAGCAGCTCCTGCCTCATAGATCTGACTCACAGCATCTCCTGCCCCATAGAACTGGCCCACATCAGCCACAGCAGCTCCTGACCTATAGATCAGACCCACATCTGACCCACAGCAGCTCCTGCCCCATAGATCTGACCCACATCTGCCACACAGCAGCCTTTCCCCTATAGATCTGACCCACATCTGCCCCACAGCATCTCCTGCCCCATAGATCTGACCCACATGTTCCCCACAGCAGCTCCTAACACATAGATCTGACCCACATGTGCCCCAGAGCTGCTCCTGCCCCATAGATCTTAACCACAGCAGCTCCTGTCTCATAGATCTTACCCACATCAGCCCCACAGCAGATTTTGCCCCATAGTTATGCCCCACATCTGCCCAACAGCAACTCCTGCCCCATAGATCTGACCCACATGTGCCCACAGCAGCTCCTGCCCCATAGACCTGACCCACATGTTCCCCACAGCAGCTCCTGCCCCATAGATCTGACCCACAGCATCTCCTGCCACATAGATCTGACCCAAATCAGCCCCACAGCATCTCCTGCCCCATAGATCTGACCCACATGTGCCCCACAGCAGCTCCAAACACATAGATCTGACTCACATCAGTCCAACAGCAGATTTTGCACCATAGATATGTCCCTCATATTCCCCACAGCAACTCCTGCCCCATAGATCTGACCTACATCATCCCCTCTGCAGCTCCTGCCCCATAGGTCTGACCCACATGTGCCCCACAGGAGCTCCTGCCTTATAGATCTAACCACCATCAGCCCCAAAGCAGCTCCTGCCCCATAGATCTGACCCACATGTGCTCCACTGCAGCTCCAGTCCCGTAGATCTGAACCACAGCAGCACACGCCCCATAGATCTGACCCTCATCAGCAACACAGCAGCTCCTGACCCATACATCTGACCCAAATCTGCCCCACACCATCTCCTGCCCCATAGATCTAACTCACATGTGCCCCACAGCAGCTCCTGCCCATAGATCTGACCCACAGCAGCTCCTGCCCTATAGATCTGATTCAAATCTGCCCCACAGCAGCTCCTGCTCCATAGATCTGACCCACATGTGCCCCACAGCAGCTCTGCCCAATTGATTTGACCCACATCAGCCCCACAGGAGATCCTGCCCCATAGATCTGACCCCCATCTGCCCCACAGCAGACTTTGCCCCATAGATATGTGCCACGTCTGCCCCACAGCAGCTCCTGCGACATAGATCTTACCCAGATCTGCTCCATAGCAGCTGCTGCCCCAAAGATCTGACCAACATCAGCCCCACAGCAGCTCCTGCCCCATAGATCTGACCAACATCAGCCCCACAGCAGCTCCTGCCCCATAGATCTGACCCACATCTGCCCCACAGCAGCTCCTGCCCCATAGACCCTACCAACATGTGCAGCACAGCAGCTCCTGCCCATAGATCTGACCCACATCTGCCCCACAGCAGCTCCTGCCCCATAGATCTGACCCACATCTGCTCCACAGCATCTCCTGCCCCATAGATCTGACCCCCATCTGCCCCACAGCAGCTCCTGCCTCATACATCTGACTCACAGCATCTCCTGCCCCATAGAACTGGCCCACATCAGCCACAGCAGCTCCTGCCCCATAGATCTGACCCACATCTGACACACAGCAGCTCCTGCCCCATAGATCTGACCCACATCTGCCACACAGCAGCCTTTGCCCCATAGATCTGACCCACATCTGCCCCACAGCATCTTCTGCCCCATAGATCTGACCCACATCTGCCCCACAGCAGCTCCTGCCCCATAGATCTGACCCACATCTGACCCACAGCTGCTCCTGCCCCATACATCTTACCCAGATCTGCCCCACAGCAGCTCCTACCCAAAGATCTGACTCACATCATCTCGACAGCAGCTCCTGCCCCATAGATCTGACCCACATGTGCCCCTCAGCAGCTCCTAACACATAGATCTGACCCACATGTGCCCCAAAGCTGCTCCTGCCCCATAGATCTGAACCACAGCAGCTCCTGTCTCATAGATCTTACCCACATCAGCCCCACAGCAGATTTTGCCCCATAGTTATGTCCCACATCTGCCCTACAGCAACTCCTGCCCCATAGATCTGACCCACATGCGCCCCACAGCAGCTCCTGCCCCATAGGTCTGACCCACATGCGCCTCACAGCAGCTCCTGCCCCATAGATCTAACCACCATCAGCCCCAAAGCAGCTCCTGCCCCATAGATTTGACCCACATCACCCACACAGCATCTCCTGCCCCATAGATGTGACCCACATCTGCACCACAGCAGCTCCTCCCCATAGATCTAACACCCATCAGCCTCACAGCAGCTCCTGCCCCATAGATATGCCCTACATCTGCCCCACATCAGCTCCTGCAACATAGATCTGACCCACATCTGCAATACAGCAACTCCTGCTCCAGAAATCTGACCAACATCAGGCCCACATTTGTTCCTGCCCCATAGATCTGACCCACAGCAGCCCCTGCCTCATAGATCTGACCCACAAGTGCCCCACAGCAGCTCCAGCCCAATAGACCTGACCCACATCTGCCCCAAAGCATCTCCTGCCCCATAGATCTTTCCTACATCAGCCCCACAGCACCTCCGGCCCAATAGATCTGACCCACATGTGCCCCACTGCAGCTCCTGCCCCATAGATCTGACCCACATCAACCATGTTGATAAACATGAAAACATACAACATGGGTTGTATCAACCATGTAATCCATGGTGTCCCTATGTGTCCCAATGTCACCCTATGGGTCCCAGTGTCTCCCTATGGGTCACTATGTGTCCCAATGTCCCCCCTATGGGTTGCTATGTGCCTCTATGGGTTCTCTATGGGGCTCTATGGGGTGCCTATGGAGCTCTATGGGGCGTTCTGAGGTTTCTATGGGGTGTCTATGGAACGCTATAGTGTGTCTATTTGGTAAATTAGTTTCTATGGGTGACTATGGGAGCTCTATGGGGCACAATGGGTTGCCTACGGGGCTCTATGGGATGTCTGTGGGGCTCTATGGCGCGGCTATATGTCCTTATGTGGTGTCTATGTGGCACTATGTTGTGCTATGGGGTGCTGTGAGGCACTATGGGGTGCTATGGGGCTCTATGGAGCAGTATAGGGTGTCTATGGGTCTCTATGGGGTGCAATGGGGCGCTGTGGGGCACAAGAGAGTGTCTATGAGGCTCCATGGGCTGCTATGGGGCACTATGGAGTAGCTATGGGGTGCTCTGGGGTCTCTTTGGGCCCCTATGGGTCACTATGGGTCACTATGTGGTGTCTATGGGGCTCTATGGGGTGGCTATGCGGTGCTGTAGGGTGGCTATGGGGTGCTTTGGGGTATCCTTGGGTTCCTATGGGGCGCTATGGGTGACTATGGGGTGCTATGGTTTGCTATGGGGCTCTATGCGGAAGAATGGGGTTTCTATGGGGCGCTATGAGGTCCCTATGGGGCTCTATGGGGAGTCTATGGGGTGTCTTTGGGGATCTATGGGTTGTCTGTGGGGCTCTATGGGGTCTGCATGGGGTCTGTATGGGGTTCAGTGAGTTTCTATGGGGCTCTATGGGGTGTCTACAGGCACTATGGGGCGATATGGGGTGTCTATTTGGTTCAATTGGGCTCTATGGTGTGGCTGTAGGGCCTTATGTGGTGTCTATGGGGCACTGTGGGCTGCTATGGGGTGCTGCGGGGAACTATGGGGTGTCTATGGGGCTCTATGGAGCAGTATGCTGTGTCTATGGGTCCCTATGGGGTGCAATGGGGTGCTCTGGGGCACAATGGAGTGTCTATGAGGCTCCATGGGCTGCTATGGGGCACTATGGAGTAGCTATGGGGTGCTATGGGGTCTCTTTGGGCCCCTATGGGTCACTATGGGGCTCTATGGGGTATCTTTGTGTTCCTATGGGGCGCTATGGGTGACTATGGGGTCGCTATGGGTTTCTTTGAGGCACTATGGGTCTCAATGGGGTCTCTATGGGTCTCAATTTATCCTTATGGCTCCCAATGACTGTCTATGGGTCTCTATGTGTCCCTATGGGTCCCAGTGTCTCTCTATGTGTCCCTATGGGTCCCAGTGTCTCTCTATGGGTCCCAATGTCTTCCTCTGGATCTCTATGGGTCCCTAGGGGTCCCAGTGTCTCTCTATGTCCCCCTGTCTAGGTGGTAACTATACAGATGGTAACAAAGATGGTAACAAATGTACAGAGGTTCTAAGCGAGAGAGAAACTCACCAGTGGTGATGCCTTCGCTGAGGAAGCTGGGGCGGTCTTCACTGCAGAGCGATGTCCAAGAGATGCTGCCTCACAGAATCACAGAATTCTCAAGGTTGGAAAAGGGCTGCCAGCTTTTGTAGGAGAATAGCATGGGAGACAGTTGTGAAGGCTTTGCTGAAGTCCAAGTAGAGCACATCAACAGCCTTTCTTTCTTTCCTTCATCCATCAGATGGGTCACAGGATCGTAGAAGGAGATCAGATTGGTCAAGCAGGAGCTGCCCTTCACGAACCCATGCTGGCTAGGTCTGATCTCCTGCTCATCCCACACCTGCCGCATCTGTCATCTCCCTCAAGACAATTCGTTCCATTCCCTTCCCTGGCACCGAGGTCAGGCTAACAGGCCTGGAGTTGCCCGGATCCTCCTGACAACCTTGCTTGGAAATGGGAGTCACGTTGGCAAGCCTCCAGTCTTCTGGGACCTCACCCGGTAACAGGGAGCTCGGAAAGATAATGGAAAGCGGCTCGAGTGAGGGTCAGCCCTTAAATGAGGTCTCAGAGGAGGTGGAGTCGAGCTCCAGCCCTCCCGGGAGCACAGCTCCATGACTCTCACCTGTGCTCCCGCAGCTGACCCCACACTTGCCTCAGCTGATTAATCAGAGGTTCAGGCTGTGATTACCAATCTCCCACACAGCCCCTGTGGTTCCCAATGTTTCCCTATGGATCTCTGGGTGTCCCTATAGGACTCAATGGGGTTATTATGCCTCTAAATGGGTCCCTATATGTCTCTATGTCTCTCTATGGGGTCCCTATGTGTCCCAATGTCCCCACTATGGTTTGCTATGTGCCTCTATGGGGTCTCTATGGGGTCTTTTATGGGTAACTATCGTCCCAAATGTATTCCTAAGGGTATCTATGGGTTTCAATGTGGTCCCTATGTGCCTCTATGGGGTCTCTTATGGGTCTCAACGAAGTCCCTATGTGTCTCTATGGGTCTCACTGTCCACCACTGTAATCCATGTGGTCCCTATGTGTCCCAATATCCCCATATGGGTCCCAGTGTCTCCCTATGGGTCACTATGTGTCCCTATGTGTCCCAATGTCCCCCCTATGGGTTGCTATGTGCCTCAATGGGCTCTCTTATGGATAGCTCTGGGCCCAAATGTCTCCCAGTGGGTATCTATGGGTTACATTAGGTCCCTATGTGCCTCTATGGGGTCTCTTATGGGTCTCAGCGGGTTCCCTATGTGTCTCTATGGGTCTCACTGTCCCCCACTGTAATCCATGGGGTCCTTATGTGTCCCATTGTCCCCCTATGGGATCCAGTGTCTCCTCATGGGTCACGGTGTGTCCCTATGTGTCCCTATGTCCCCCCTATGGGTTGCTATGTTCCTCTATGGGGTCTCTTATGGGTCTCAGCAGGGTCCCTATGTGTCTCGATGGATCTGACTGTCCCCCACTTTAATCCATGGGGTCACTATGTGTCCCAATGTCCCCCTATGGGTCCCAGTGTCTCCCTATGTGTACCTATGTGTCCCAATGTCCCCCTATGGGTCACTATGTGTCCCAATGTCCCCCCTATGGGTTGCTATGTGCTTGTATGTGGTTTCTTATGGGTATCTCTGGGCCCAAATATCTTCCTATAGCTATCTATGGGTTTCAATGTGGTCCCTATGTGCCTCTATGGGGTCTCTTATGGGTCTCAGCGGGGTTTCTATGTGTCTCTATGGGTCTGGCTGTCCCCCACTGTAGTCCAAGGGGTCCCTATGTGTCCCAATGTCCCCATATGGGTCCCAGTGTCTCCCTATGGGTCAGAATGTTTCCCTACGTGTCCCCATGTCCCCCCTATGGGTTGCTATGTGCCTCTATGGGGTCTCTGTGGGGTCTCTTATGGATATCTCTGGGCCCAAATGTCTTCCTACAAGTATCTATGAGTTTCAATGTGGTCCCTAGGTGCCTCTATGGGGTCTCTTATGGGTCTCAGCGGGGTCCTTATGTATCTCTATGGGTCTCACTGTCCCCCACTGTAATTCATTGGGTCCCTATGTGTCCCAATGTCCCCCTATGGCTCCCAGTGTCTTCCTACGGGTCACAATGTGTACCTATGTGTCCCAATGTCCCCCCTATGGGTTACTATGTGCCCCTATGGGGTCTCAATGGGGTCTCTTATGGTTATCTCT
This sequence comes from Coturnix japonica, assembly GCF_054131305.1. NCBI lineage: Eukaryota > Metazoa > Chordata > Aves > Galliformes > Phasianidae > Coturnix > Coturnix japonica. Next base: position 1,200,428 of record NC_140684.1, read on the forward strand.
GGGCCCAAATGTCTTCCTTTGGGTATCTATAAGTTTCAAAGTCGTCCTATGTGTCCCTATGGGTCTTAATGGCTCCTAATGTGTCCCTATGAGTCTATATGTGGTCTCACTGTCCCAGTGGGTCTCTATGTGTTCCTATGTGTCTATATGGAGTCTCTATCTGGTTTCTATGGGTCTTGGTGTCCCTCTATGTGTCACTTTGTGCCTCTATGGGGTCTCCATGGGTTTCTATGGGGTCTCTATGTCTCCCTTTGGGTCCCTATTGGTCCCAATAGGTCCCTATGAGTCTCTATGATGTCTCCCTTTGTCCCCATATGGGTCCCAGTGTGACCCACGTGTGCCCACAGCAGCTCCTGCCCCATAGACCTGAACCACATGTTCCCCACAGCAGCTCCTGCCCCATAGATCTGACCCACAGCATCTCCTGCCACATAGATCTGACCCAAATCAGCCGCACAGCATCTCCTGCCCCATAGATCTGACCCACATGTGCCCCACAGCAGCTTCTACCCCATAGATCTGACTCACATCAGTCCAACAGCAGATTTTGCACCATAGATATGTCCCTCATATTCCCCACAGCAACTCCTGCCCCATAGATCTGACCTACATCATCCCCTCTGCAGCTCCTGCCCCATAGGTCTGACCCACATGTGCCCCACAGCAGCTCCTGCCATATAGATCTAACCACCATCAGCCCCAAAGCAGCTCCTGCCCCATAGATCTGACCCAAGTCAGCCCCACAGCAGCTCCTGCCTTATAGATCTAACCACCATCAGCCCCACAACAGCTTCTACCCCATAGATCTGACCCACATGTGCTCCACTGCAGCTCCAGTCCCGTACATCTGAACCACAGCAGCCCAGGCCCCATAGATCTGACCCTCATCAGCAACACAGCAGCTCCTGACCCATACATCTGACCCAAATCTGCCCCACACCATCTCCTGCCCCATAGATCTAACTCACATGTGCCCCACAGCAGCTCCTGCCCATAGATCTGACCCACAGCAGCTCCTGCCCTATAGATCTGATTCAAATCTGCCCCACAGCAGCTCCTGCTCCATAGATCTGACCCACATGTGCCCCAGAGCAGCTCTGCCCCATTGATTTGACCCACATCAGCCCCACAGGAGAACCTGCCCCATAGATCTGACCCACATCAGCCCCACAGCAGATTTTGCCCCATACATATGTGCCACGTCTGCCCCACAGCAGCTCCTGTGACATAGATCTTACCCAGATCTGCTCCACAGCAGCTGCTGCCCCAAAGATCTGACCAACATCAGCCCCACAGCAGCTCCTGCCCCATAGATCTGACCCACATCTGCCCCACAGCAGCTCCTGCCCCATAGACCCTACCAACATGTGCAGCACAGCAGCTCCTGCCCCATAGATCTGACCCACATCTGCCCCACAGCAGCTCCTGCCCCATAGATCTGACCCACATCTGCTTCACAGCATCTCCTGCCCCATAGATCTGACCCCCATCTGCCCCACAGCAGCTCCTGCCTCATACATCTGACTCACAGCATCTCCTGCCCCATAGAACTGGCCCACATCAGCCACAGCAGCTCCTGACCTATAGATCTGACCCACATCTGCTCCACAGCATCTCCTGCGACATAGATCTGACCCCCTCTGCCCCACAGCAGCTCCTGCCTCATACATCTGACTCACAGCAACTCCTGCCCCATAGAACTGGCCACCATCAGCCACAGCAGCTCCTGACCTATAGATCTGACCCACATCTGACCCACAGCAGCTCCTGCCCCATAGATCTGACCCACATCTGCCCCACAGCATCTCCTGCCCCATAGATCTGACCCACATGTGCCCCACAGCGGCTCCTAACACATAGATCTGACCCACATGTGCCCCAGAGCTGCTCCTGCCCCATAGATCTGAACCACAGCAGCTCCTGTCTCATAGATCTTACCCACATCAGCCCCACAGCAGATTTTGCCCCATAGTTATGCCCCACATCTGCCCAACAGCAACTCCTGACCCATAGATCTGACCCACATGTGCCCACAGCAGCTCCTGCCCCATAGACCTGACCCACATGTTCCCCACAGCAGCTCCTGCCCCATAGATCTGACCCACAGCATCTCCTGCCACATAGATCTGACCCAAATCAGCCCCACAGCATCTCCTGCCCCATAGATCTGACCCACATGTGCCCCACCGCAGCTCCAAACTCATAGATCTGACTCACATCAGTCCAACAGCAGATTTTGCACCATAGATATCTCTTTCATATTCCCCACAGCAACTCCTGCCCCATAGATCTGACCTACATCATCCCCTCTGCAGCTCCTGCCCCATAGGTCTGACCCACATGTGCCCCACAGCAGCTCCTGCCATATAGATTTAACCACCATCAGCCCCAAAGCAGCTCCTGCCCCATAGATCTGACCCAAGTCAGCCCCACAGCAGCTCCTGCCTTATAGATCTAACCACCATCAGCCCCACAACAGCTTCTACCCCATAGATCTGACCCACATGTGCTCCACTGCAGCTCCAGTCCCGTACATCTGAACCACAGCAGCCCATGCCCCATAGATCTGACCCTCATCAGAAACACAGCAGCTCCTGACCCATACATCTGACCCAAATCTGCCCCACACCATCTCCTGCCCCATAGATCTAACTCACATGTGCCCCGCAGCAGCTCCTGCCCATAGATCTGACCCACATCAGCCCCACAGCAGATTTTGCCCCATAGATATGTGCTACGTCTGTTCCATAGCAGCTCCTGTGACATAGATCTTACCCAGATCTGCTCCACAGCAGCTGCTGCCCCAAAGATCTTACCAACATCAGCCCCACAGCAGCTCCTGCCCCATAGATCTGACCCACATCTGCCCCACAGCAGCTCCTGCCCCATAGACCCTACCAACATGTGCAGCACAGCAGCTCCTGCCCATAGATCTGACCCACATCTGCTCCACAGCATCTCCTGCCCCATAGATCTGACCCCCATCTGCCCCACAGCAGCTCCTGCCTCATACATCTGACTCACAGCATCTCCTGCCCCATAGAACTGGCCCACATCAGCCACAGCAGCTCCTGCCCCATAGATCTGACCCACATCTGCTCCACAGCATCTCCTGCCCCATAGATCTGTCTCCGATCTGCCACACAGCAGCTCCTGCCTCATAGATCTGACTCACAGCATCTCCTGCCCCATAGAACTGGCCCACATCAGCCACAGCAGCTCCTGACCTATAGATCTGACCCACATCTGACCCACAGCAGCTCATGCCCCATAGATCTGACCCACATCTGCCACACAGCAGCTTTTGCCCCATAGATCTGACCCACATCTGCCCCACAGCATCTCCTGCCCCATAGATCTGACCCACATCTGCCCCACAGCATCTCCTGCCCCATAGATCTGACCCACATGTGCCCCAGAGCTGCTCCTGCCCCATAGATCTGAACCACAGCAGGTCCTGTCTCATAGATCTTACCCACATCAGCCCCACAGCAGATTTTGCCCCATAGTTATGCCCCACATCTGCCCAACAGCAACTCCTGCCCCATAGATCTGACCCACATGTGCCCACAGCAGCTCCTGCCCCATAGACCTGACCCACATGTTCCCCACAGCATCTCCTGCCCCATAGATCTGACCCACATGTGCCCCACAGCAGCTCCAAACTCATAGATCTGACTCACATCAGTCCAACAGCAGATTTTGCACCATAGATATGTCTTTCATATTCCCCACAGCAACTCCTGCCCCATAGATCTGACCTACATCATCCCCTCTGCAGCTCCTGCCCCATAGGTCTGACCCACATGTACCCCACAGCAGCTCCTGCCATATAGATCTAACCACCATCAGCCCCAAAGCAGCTCCTGCCCCATAGATCTGACCCAAGTCAGCCCCACAGCAGCTCCTGCCTTATAGATCTAACCACCATCAGCCCCACAACAGCTTCTACCCCATAGATCTGACCCACATGTGCTCCACTGCAGCTCCAGTCCCGTAGATCTGAACCACAGCAGCCCATGCCCCATAGATCTGACCCTCATCAGCAACACAGCAGCTCCTGACCCATACATCTGACCCAAATCTGCCCCACACCATCTCCTGCCCCATAGATCTAACTCACATGTGCCCCGCAGCAGCTCCTGCCCATAGATCTGACCCACAGCAGCTCCTGCCCTATAGATCTGATTCAAATCTGCCCCACAGCAGCTCCTGCTCCATAGATCTGACCCACATGTGCCCCAGAGCAGCTCTGCCCCATTGATTTGATCCACATCAGCCCCACAGGAGATCCTGCCCCATAGATCTGACCCAAGTCAGCCCCACAGCAGCTCCTGCCTTATAGATCTAACCACCATCAGCCCCACAACAGCTTCTACCCCATAGATCTGACCCACATGTGCTCCACTGCAGCTCCAGTCCCGTAGATCTGAACCACAGCAGCCCATGCCCCATAGATCTGACCCTCATCAGCAACACAGCAGCTCCTGACCCATACATCTGACCCAAATCTGCCCCACACCATCTCCTGCCCCATAGATCTAACTCACATGTGCCCCACAGCAGCTCCTGCCCATAGATCTGACCCAGAGCAGCTCTGCCCCATTGATTTGACCCACATCAGCCCCACATGAGATCCTGCCCCATAGATCTGACCCACATCAGCCCCACAGCAGATTTTGCCCCATAGATATGTGCCACGTCTGCCCCACAGCAGCTCCTGCGACATAGATCTTACCCAGATCTGCTCCACAGCAGCTGCTGCCCCAAAGATCTGACCAACATCAGCCTTACAGCAGCTCCTGCCCCATAGATCTGACCCACATCTGCCCCACAGCAGCTCCTGCCCCATAGACCCTACCAACATGTGCAGCACAGCAGCTCCTGCCCATAGAACTGACCCACAACTGCCCCACAGCAGCTCCTGCCTCATAGATCTGACCCACATCTGCTCCACAGCATCTCCTGCCCCATAGATCTGACCCCCATCTGCCCCACAGCAGCTCCTGCCTCATACATCTGACTCACAGCATCTCCTGCCCCATAGAACTGGCCCACATCAGCCACAGCAGCTCCTGACCTATAGATCTGACCCACATCTGCTCCACAGCATCTCCTGCCCCATAGATCTGACCCCCATCTGCCCCACAGCAGCTCCTGCCTCATACATCTGACTCACAGCATCTCCTGCCCCGTAGAACTGGCCCACATCAGCCACAGCAGCTCCTGACCTATAGATCTGACCCACATCTGACCCACAGGAGCTCCTGCCCCATAGACCTGACCCACATGTGCCCACAGCAGCTCCTGCCCCATAGACCTGACCCACATGTTCCCCACAGCAGCTCCTGCCCCATAGATCTGACCCACATGTGCCCCACAGCAGCTCCAAACTCATAGATCTGACTCACATCAGTCCAACAGCAGATTTTGCACCATAGATATGTCCCTCATATTCCCCACAGCAACTCCTGCCCCATGGATCTGACCTACATCATCCCCTCTGCAGCTTCTGCTTCATAGGTCTGACCCACATGTGCCCCACAGCAGCTCCTGCCATATAGATCTAACCACCATCAGCCCTAAAGCAGCTCCTGCCCCATAGATCTGACCCAAGTCAGCCCCACAGCAGCTCCTGCCTTATAGATCTAACCACCATCAGCCCCACAACAGCTTCTACCCCATAGATCTGACCCACATGTGCTCCACTGCAGCTCCAGTCCCGTAGATCTGAACCACAGCAGCCCATGCCCCATAGATCTGACCCTCATCAGAAACACAGCAGCTCCTGACCCATACATCTGACCCAAATCTGCCCCACACCATCTCCTGCCCCATAGATCTAACTCACATGTGCCCCACAGCAGCTCCTGCCCATAGATCTGACCCATAGCAGCTCTGCCCCATTGATTTGACCCACATCAGCCCCACATGAGATCCTGCCCCATAGATCTGACCCACATCAGCCCCACAGCAGATTTTGCCCCATAGATATGTGCCACGTCTGCCCCACAGCAGCTCCTGCGACATAGATCTTACCCAGATCTGCTCCACAGCAGCTGCTGCCCCAAAGATCTGACCAACATCAGCCCCACAGCAGCTCCTGCCCCATAGATCTGACCCACATCTGCCCCACAGCAGCTCCTGCCCCATAGACCCTACCAACATGTGCAGCACAGCAGCTCCTGCCCATAGATCTGACCCACATCTGCCCCACAGCAGCTCCTGCCTCATAGATCTGACCCACATCTGCTCCACAGCATCTCCTGCCCCATAGATCTGACCCACATGTTCCCCACAGCAGCTCCTATCACATAGATCTGACACACATGTGCCCCAGAGCTGCTCCTGCCCCATAGATCTGAACCACAGCAGCTCCTGTCTAATAGATCTTACCCACATCAGCCCCACAGCAGATTTTGCCCCATAGTTATGCCCCACATCTGCCCAACAGCAACTCCTGCCCCATAGATCTGACCCACATGTGCCCACAGCAGCTCCTGCCCCATAGACCTGACCCACATGTTCCCCACAGCAGCTCCTGCCCCATAGATCTGACCCACATGTGCCCCACAGCAGCTCCAAACTCATAGATCTGACTCACATCAGTCCAACAGCAGATTTTGCACCATAGATATGTCCCTCATATTCCCCACAGCAACTCCTGCCCCATAGATCTGACCTACATCATCCCCTCTGCAGCTCCTGCCCCATAGGTCTGACCCACATGTGCCCCACAGCAGCTCCTGCCATATAGATCTAACCACCATCAGCCCCAAAGCAGCTGCTGCCCCAAATATCTGACCCACATCAGCCCCCAGCAGCTCCTGCCCATAGATCTGACCCACATCTGCCCCACAGCAGCTCCTGCCCCATAGATCTGACCCACATCTGCTCCACAGCATCTCCTGCCCCATAGATCTGACCCCCATCTGCCCCACAGCAGCTCCTGCCTCATACATCTGACTCACAGCATCTCCTGCCCCATAGAACTGGCCCACATCAGCCACAGCAGCTCCTGCCCCATAGATCTGACCCACATCTGCTCCACAGCATCTCCTGCCCCATAGATCTGACCCCCATCTGCCCCACAGCAGCTCCTGCCTCATACATCTGACTCACAGCATCTCCTGCCCCATAGAACTGGCCCACATCAGCCACAGCAGCTCCTGACCTATAGATCTGACCCACATCTGACCCACAGCAGCTCCTGCCCCATAGATCTGACCCACATCTGCCCCACAGCATCTCCTGACCCATAGATCTGACCCACATGTTCCCCACAGCAGCTCCTAACACATAGATCTGACCCACATGTGCCCCAGAGCTGCTCCTGCCCCATAGATCTGAACCATAGCAGCTCCTGTCTCATAGATCTTACCCACATCAGCCCCACAGCAGATTTTGCCCCATAGTTATGCCCCACATCTGCCCAACAGCAACTCCTGCCCCATAGATCTGACCCACATGTGCCCACAGCAGCTCCTGCCCCATAGACCTGACCCACATGTTCCCCACAGCAGCTCCTGCCCCATAGATCTGACCCACAGCATCTCCTGCCACATAGATCTGACCCAAATCAGCCCCACAGCATCTCCTGCCCCATAGATCTGACCCACATGTGCCCCACAGCAGCTCCAAACTCATAGATCTGACTCACATCAGTCCAACAGCAGATTTTGCACCATAGATATGTCCCTCATATTCCCCACAGCAACTCCTGCCCCATAGATCTGACCTACATCATCCCCTCTGCAGCTCCTGCCCCATAGGTCTGACCCACATGCGCCCCACAGCAGCTCCTGCCATATAGATCTAACCACCATCAGCCCCAAAGCAGCTCCTGCCCCATAGATCTGACCCAAGTCAGCCCCACAGCAGCTCCTGCCTTATAGATCTAACCACCATCAGCCCCACAACAGCTTCTACCCCATAGATCTGACCCACATGTGCTCCACTGAAGCTCCAGTCCCGTAGATCTGAACCACAGCAGCCCATGCCCCATAGATCTGACCCTCATCAGCAACACAGCAGCTCCTGACCCATACATCTGACCCAAATCTGCCCCACACCATCTCCTGCCCCATAGATCTAACTCACATGTGCCCCACAGCAGCTCCTGCCCATAGATCTGACCCAGAGCAGCTCTGCCCCATTGATTTGACCCACATCAGCCCCACATGAGATCCTGCCCCATAGATCTGACCCACATCAGCCCCACAGCAGATTTTGCCCCATAGATATGTGCCACGTCTGCCCCACAGCAGCTCCTGCGACATAGATCTTACCCAGATCTGCTCCACAGCACCTGCTGCCCCAAAGATCTGACCAACATCAGCCTTACAGCAGCTCCTGCCCCATAGATCTGACCCACATCTGCCCCACAGCAGCTCCTGCCTCATAGATCTGACCCACATCTGCTCCACAGCATCTCCTGCCCCATAGATCTGACCCCCATCTGCCCCACAGCAGCTCCTGCCTCATACATCTGACTCACGGCATCTCCTGCCCCATAGAACTGGCCCACATCAGCCACAGCAGCTCCTGACCTATAGATCTGACCCACATCTGCTCCACAGCATCTCCTGCCCCATAGATCTGACCCCCATCTGCCCCACAGCAGCTCCTGCCTCATACATCTGACTCACAGCATCTCCTGCCCCATAGAACTGGCCCACATCAGCCACAGCAGCTCCTGACCTATAGATCTGACCCACATCTGACCCACAGCAGCTCCTGCCCCATAGATCTGACCCACATGTTCCCCACAGCAGCTCCTATCACATAGATCTGACACACATGTGCCCCAGAGCTGCTCCTGCCCCATAGATCTTAACCACAGCAGCTCCTGTCTCATAGATCTTACCCACATCAGCCCCACAGCAGATTTTGCCCCATAGTTATGCCCCACATCTGCCCAACAGCAACTCCTGCCCCATAGATCTGACCCACGTGCCCACAGCAGCTCCTGCCCCATAGACCTGACCCACATGTTCCCCACAGCAGCTCCTGCCCCATAGATCTGACCCACATGTGCCCCACAGCAGCTCCAAACTCATAGATCTGACTCACATCAGTCCAACAGCAGATTTTGCACCATAGATATGTCCCTCATATTCCCCACAGCAACTCCTGCCCCATAGATCTGACCTACATCATCCCCTCTGCAGCTCCTGCCCCATAGGTCTGACCCACATGTGCCCCACAGCAGCTCCTGCCATATAGATCTAACCACCATCAGCCCCAAAGCAGCTGCTGCCCCAAATATCTGACCCACATCAGCCCCCAGCAGCTCCTGCCCATAGATCTGACCCACATCTGCCCCACAGCAGCTCCTGCCCCATAGATCTGACCCACATCTGCTCCACAGCATCTCCTGCCCCATAGATCTGACCCCCATCTGCCCCACAGCAGCTCCTGCCTCATACATCTGACTCACAGCATCTCCTGCCCCATAGAACTGGCCCACATCAGCCACAGCAGCTCCTGCCCCATAGATCTGACCCACATCTGCTCCACAGCATCTCCTGCCCCATAGATCTGACCCCCATCTGCCCCACAGCAGCTCCTGCCTCATACATCTGACTCACAGCATCTCCTGCCCCGTAGAACTGGCCCACATCAGCCACAGCAGCTCCTGACCTATAGATCTGACCCACATCTGACCCACAGCAGCTCCTGCCCCATAGATCTGACCCACATCTGCCCCACAGCATCTCCTGACCCATAGATCTGACCCACATGTTCCCCACAGCAGCTCCTAACACATATATCTGACCCACATGTGCCCCAGAGCTGCTCCTGCCCCATAGATCTGAACCATAGCAGCTCCTGTCTCATAGATCTTACCCACATCAGCCCCACAGCAGATTTTGCCCAATAGTTATGCCCCACATCTGCCCAACAGCAACTCCTGCCCCATAGATCTGACCCACATGTGCCCACAGCAGCTCCTGCCCCATAGACCTGACCCACATGTTCCCCACAGCAGCTCCTGCCCCATAGATCTGACCCACAGCATCTCCTGCCACATAGATCTGACCCAAATCAGCCCCACAGCATCTCCTGCCCCATAGATCTGACCCACATGTGCCCCACAGCAGCTCCAAACTCATAGATCTGACTCACATCAGTCCAACAGCAGATTTTGCACCATAGATATGTCCCTCATATTCCCCACAGCAACTCCTGCCCCATAGATCTGACCTACATCATCCCCTCTGCAGCTCCTGCCCCATAGGTCTGACCCACATGTGCCCCACAGCAGCTCCTGCCATATAGATCTAACCACCATCAGCCCCAAAGCAGCTCCTGCCCCATAGATCTGACCCAAGTCAGCCCCACAGCAGCTCCTGCCTTATAGATCTAACCACCATCAGCCCCACAACAGCTTCTACCCCATAGATCTGACCCACATGTGCTCCACTGAAGCTCCAGTCCCGTAGATCTGAACCACAGCAGCCCATGCCCCATAGATCTGACCCTCATCAGCAACACAGCAGCTCCTGACCCATACATCTGACCCAAATCTGCCCCACACCATCTCCTGCCCCATAGATCTAACTCACATGTGCCCCACAGCAGCTCCTGCCCATAGATCTGACCCAGAGCAGCTCTGCCCCATTGATTTGACCCACATCAGCCCCACATGAGATCCTGCCCCATAGATCTGACCCACATCAGCCCCACAGCAGATTTTGCCCCATAGATATGTGCCACGTCTGCCCCACAGCAGCTCCTGCGACATAGATCTTACCCAGATCTGCTCCACAGCACCTGCTGCCCCATAGATCTGACCAACATCAGCCTTACAGCAGCTCCTGCCCCATAGATCTGACCCACATCTGCTCCACAGCATCTCCTGCCCCATAGATCTGACCCCCATCTGCCCCACAGCAGCTCCTGCCTCATACATCTGACTCACAGCATCTCCTGCCCCATAGAACTGGCCCACATCAGCCACAGCAGCTCCTGACCTATAGATCTGACCCACATCTGCTCCACAGCATCTCCTGCCCCATAGATCTGACCCCCATCTGCCCCACAGCAGCTCCTGCCTCATACATCTGACTCACAGCATCTCCTGCCCCGTAGAACTGGCCCACATCAGCCACAGCAGCTCCTGACCTATAGATCTGACCCACATCTGACCCACAGCAGCTCCTGCCCCATAGATCTGACCCACATGTTCCCCACAGCAGCTCCTATCACATAGATCTGACACACATGTGCCCCAGAGCTGCTCCTGCCCCATAGATCTGAACCACAGCAGCTCCTGTCTAATAGATCTTACCCACATCAGCCCCACAGCAGATTTTGCCCCATAGTTATGCCCCACATCTGCCCAACAGCAACTCCTGCCCCATAGATCTGACCCACGTGCCCACAGCAGCTCCTGCCCCATAGACCTGACCCACATGTTCCCCACAGCAGCTCCTGCCCCATAGATCTGACCCACATGTGCCCCACAGCAGCTCCAAACTCATAGATCTGACTCACATCAGTCCAACAGCAGATTTTGCACCATAGATATGTCCCTCATATTCCCCACAGCAACTCCTGCCCCATAGATCTGACCTACATCATCCCCTCTGCAGCTCCTGCCCCATAGGTCTGACCCACATGTGCCCCACAGCAGCTCCTGCCATATAGCTCTAACCACCATCAGCCCCAAAGCAGCTGCTGCCCCAAATATCTGACAAACATCAGCCCCACAGCAGCTCCTGCCCCATAGATCTGACCCACATCTGCCCCACAGCAGCTCCTGCCCCATAGACCCTACCAACATGTGCAGCACAGCAGCTCCTGCCCATAGATCTGACCCACATCTGCCCCACAGCAGCTCCTGCCCCATAGATCTGACCCACATCTGCTCCACAGCATCTCCTGCCCCATAGATCTGACCCCCATCTGCCCCACAGCAGCTCCTGCCTCATACATCTGACTCACAGCATCTCCTGCCCCATAGAACTGGCCCACATCAGCCACAGCAGCTCCTGCCCCATAGATCTGACCCACATCTGCTCCACAGCATCTCCTGCCCCATAGATCTGACCCCCATCTGCCACACAGCAGCTCCTGCCTCATACATCTGACTCACAGCATCTCCTGCCCCATAGATCTGACCCACATGTGCCCCACAGCAGCTCCTAACACATAGATCTGACCCACATGTGCCCCAGAGCTGCTCCTGCCCCATAGATCTGAACCACAGCAGCTCCTGTCTCATAGATCATACCCACATCAGCCCCACAGCAGATTTTGCCCTATAGTTATGCCCCACATCTGCCCAACAGCAACTCCTGCCCCATAGATCTGACCCACATGTTCCCCACAGCAGCTCCTGCCCCATAGATCTGACCCACAGCATCTCCTGCCACATAGATCTGACCCAAATCAGCCCCACAGCATCTCCTGCTTATAGATCTGACCCACATGTGCCCCACAGCAGCTCCAAACTCATAGATCTGACTCACATCAGTCCAACAGCAGATTTTGCACCATAGATATGTCCCTCATATTCCCCACAGCAACTCCTGCCCCATAGATCTGACCTACATCATCCCCTCTGCAGCTTCTGCTTCATAGGTCTGACCCACATGTGCTCCACTGCAGCTCCAGTCCCGTAGATCTGAACCAAAGCAGCCCATGCCCCATAGATCTGACCCTCATCAGCAACACAGCAGCTCCTGACCCATACATCTGACCCAAATCTGCCCCACACCATCTCCTGCCCCATAGATCTAACTCACATGTGCCCCACAGCAGCTCCTGCCCATAGATCTGACCCAGAGCAGCTCTGCCCCATTGATTTGACCCACATCAGCCCCACATGAGATCCTGCCCCATAGATCTGACCCACATCAGCCCCACAGCAGATTTTGCCCCATAGATATGTGCCACGTCTGCCCCACAGCAGCTCCTGCGACATAGATCTTATCCAGATCTGCTCCACAGCAGCTGCTGCCCCAAAGATCTGACCAACATCAGCCCCACAGCAGCTCCTGCCCCATAGATCTGACCCACATCTGCCCCACAGCAGCTCCTGCCCCATAGACCCTACCAACATGTGCAGCACAACAGCTCCTGCCCATAGATCTGACCCACATCTGCCCCACAGCAGCTCCTGCCTCATAGATCTGACTCACATCTGCTCCACAGCATCTCCTGCCCCATAGATCTGACCCCCATCTGCCCCACAGCAGCTCCTGCCTCATACATCTGACTCACAGCATCTCCTGCCCCATAGAACTGGCCCACATCAGCCACAGCAGCTCCTGACCTATAGATCTGACCCACATCTGCTCCACAGCATCTCCTGCCCCATAGATCTGACCCCCATCTGCCCCACAGCAGCTCCTGCCTCATACATCTGACTCACAGCATCTCCTGCCCCGTAGAACTGGCCCACATCAGCCACAGCAGCTCCTGACCTATAGATCTGACCCACATCTGACCCACAGCAGCTCCTGCCCCATAGATCTGACCCACATGTTCCCCACAGCAGCTCCTATCACATAGATCTGACACACATGTGCCCCAGAGCTGCTCCTGCCCCATAGATCTGAACCACAGCTGCTCCTGCCTAATAGATCTTACCCACATCAGCCCCACAGCAGATTTTGCCCCATAGTTATGCCCCACATCTGCCCAACAGCAACTCCTGCCCCATAGATCTGACCCACGTGCCCACAGCAGCTCCTGCCCCATAGACCTGACCCACATGTTCCCCACAGCAGCTCCTGCCCCATAGATCTGACCCACATGTGCCCCACAGCAGCTCCAAACTCATAGATCTGACTCACATCAGTCCAACAGCAGATTTTGCACCATAGATATGTCCCTCATATTCCCCACAGCAACTCCTGCCCCATAGATCTGACCTACATCATCCCCTCTGCAGCTCCTGCCCCATAGGTCTGACCCACATGTGCCCCACAGCAACTCCTGCCATATAGATCTAACCACCATCAGCCCCAAAGCAGCTGCTGCCCCAAATATCTGACAAACATCAGCCCCACAGCAGCTCCTGCCCCATAGATCTGACCCACATCTGCCCCACAGCAGCTCCTGCCCCATAGACCCTACCAACATGTGCAGCACAGCAGCTCCTGCCCATAGATCTGACCCACATCTGCCCCACAGCAGCTCCTGCCCCATAGATCTGACCCACATCTGCTCCACAGCATCTCCTGCCCCATAGATCTGACCCCCATCTGCCACACAGCAGCTCCTGCCTCATACATCTGACTCACAGCATCTCCTGCCCCATAGATCTGACCCACATGTGCCCCACAGCAGCTCCTAACACATAGATCTGACCCACATGTGCCCCAGAGCTGCTCCTGCCCCATAGATCTGAACCACAGCAGCTCCTGTCTCATTGATCATACCCACATCAGCCCCACAGCAGATTTTGCCCTATAGTTATGCCCCACATCTGCCCAACAGCAACTCCTGCCCCATAGATCTGACCCACATGTTCCCCACAGCAGCTCCTGCCCCATAGATCTGACCCACAGCATCTCCTGCCACATAGATCTGACCCAAATCAGCCCCACAGCATCTCCTGCTTATAGATCTGACCCACATATGCCCCACAGCAGCTCCAAACTCATAGATCTGACTCACATCAGTCCAACAGCAGATTTTGCACCATAGATATGTCCCTCATATTCCCCACAGCAACTCCTGCCCCATAGATCTGACCTACATCATCCCCTCTGCAGCTTCTGCTTCATAGGTCTGACCCACATGTGCCCCACAGCAGCTCCTGCCATATAGATCTAACCACCATCAGCCCTAAAGCAGCTCCTGCCCCATAGATCTGACCCAAGTCAGCCCCACAGCAGCTCCTGCCTTATAGATCTAACCACCATCAGCCCCACAACAGCTTCTACCCCATAGATCTGACCCACATGTGCTCCACTGCAGCTCCAGTCCCGTAGATCTGAACCACAGCAGCCCATGCCCCATAGATCTGACCCTCATCAGCAACACAGCAGCTCCTGACCCATACATCTGACCCAAATCTGCCCCACACCATCTCCTGCCCCATAGATCTAACTCACATGTGCCCCACAGCAGCTCCTGCCCATAGATCTGACCCACAGCAGCTCCTGCCCTATAGATCTGATTCAAATCTGCCCTACAGCAGCTCCTGCTCCATAGATCTGACCCACATGTGCCCCAGAGCAGCTCTGCCCCATTGATTTGACCCACATCAGCCCCACATGAGATCCTGCCCCATAGATCTGACCCACATCAGCCCCACAGCAGATTTTGCCCCATACATATGTGCCACGTCTGCCCCACAGCAGCTCCTGCGACATAGATCTTACCCAGATCTGCTCCACAGCAGCTGCTGCCCCAAAGATCTGACCAACATCAGCCCCACAGCAGCTCCTGCCCCATAGATCTGACCCACATCTGCCCCACAGCAGCTCCTGCCCCATAGACCCTACCAACATGTGCAGCACAGCAGCTCCTGCCCATAGATCTGACCCACATCTGCCCCACAGCAGCTCCTGCCCCATAGATCTGACCCACATCTGCTCCACAGCATCTCCTGCCCCATAGATCTGACCCCCATCTGCCCCACAGCAGCTCCTGCCTCATACATCTGACTCACAGCATCTCCTGCCCCATAGAACTGGCCCACATCAGCCACAGCAGCTCCTGACCTATAGATCTGAACCACATCAGCCACAGCATCTCCTGCCCCATAGATCTGACCCCCATCTGCCCCACAGCAGCTCCTGCCTCATACATCTGACTCACAGCATCTCCTGCCCCATAGAACTGGCCCACATCAGCCACAGCAGCTCCTGACCTATAGATCTGACCCACATCTGACCCACAGCAGCTCCTGCCCCATAGATCTGACCCACATCTGCCACACAGCAGCCTTTGCCCCATAGATCTGACCCACATCTGCCCCACAGCATCTCCTGCCCCATAGATCTGACCCACATGTGCCCCACAGCAGCTCCTAACACATAGATCTGACCCACATGTGCCCCAGAGCTGCTCCTGCCCCATAGATCTGAACCACAGCAGCTCCTGTCTCATAGATCATACCCACATCAGCCCCACAGCAGATTTTGCCCTATAGTTATGCCCCACATCTGCCCAACAGCAACTCCTGCCCCATAGATCTGACCCACATGTTCCCCACAGCAGCTCCTGCCCCATAGATCTGACCCACAGCAACTCCTGCCCCATAGATCTGACCCACATGTGCCCACAGCAGCTCCTGCCCCATAGACCTGACCCACATGTTCCCCACAACAGCTCCTGCCCCATAGATCTGACCCACATGTGCCCCACAGCAGCTCCTGCCATATAGATCTAACCACCATCAGCCCCAAAGCAGCTCCTGCCCCATAGATCTGACCCAAGTCAGCCCCACAGCAGCTCCTGCCTTATAGATCTAACCACCATCAGCCCCACAACAGCTTCTACCCCATAGATCTGACCCACATGTGCTCCACTGCAGCTCCAGTCCCGTAGATCTGAACCACAGCAGCCCATGCCCCATAGATCTGACCCTCATCAGCAACACAGCAGCTCCTGACCCATACATCTGACCCAAATCTGCCCCACACCATCTCCTGCCCCATAGATCTAACTCACATGTGCCCCACAGCAGCTCCTGCCCATAGATCTGACCCAGAGCAGCTCTGCCCCATTGATTTGACCCACATCAGCCCCACATGAGATCCTGCCCCATAGATCTGACCCACATCAGCCCCACAGCAGATTTTGCCCCATAGATATGTGCCACGTCTGCCCCACAGCAGCTCCTGCGACATAGATCTTATCCAGATCTGCTCCACAGCAGCTGCTGCCCCAAAGATCTGACCAACATCAGCCCCACAGCAGCTCCTGCCCCATAGATCTGACCCACATCTGCCCCACAGCAGCTCCTGCCCCATAGACCCTACCAACATGTGCAGCACAGCAGCTCCTGCCCATAGATCTGACCCACATCTGCCCCACAGCAGCTCCTGCCTCATAGATCTGACCCACATCTGCTCCACAGCATCTCCTGCCCCATAGATCTGACCCCCATCTGCCCCACAGCAGCTCCTGCCTCATACATCTGACTCAAAGCATCTCCTGCCCCATAGAACTGGCCCACATCAGCCACAGCAGCTCCAGACCTATAGATCTGACCCACATCTGCTCCACAGCATCTCCTGCCCCATAGATCTGACCCCCATCTGCCCCACAGCAGCTCCTGCCTCATACATCTGACTCACAGCATCTCCTGCCCCGTAGAACTGGCCCACATCAGCCACAGCAGCTCCTGACCTATAGATCTGACCCACATCTGACCCACAGCAGCTCCTGCCCCATAGATCTGACTTACATCTGCCACACAGCAGCCTTTGCCCCATAGATCTGACCCACATCTGCCCCACAGCATCTCCTGCCCCATAGATCTGACCCACATGTGCCCCACAGCAGCTCCTAACACATAGATCTGACCCACATGTGCCCCAGAGCTGCTCCTGCCCCATAGATCTGAACCACAGCAGCTCCTGTCTCATAGATCTTACCCACATCAGCCCCACAGCAGATTTTGCCCCATAGTTATGCCCCACATCTGCCCAACAGCAACTCCTGCCCCATAGATCTGACCCACATGTGCCCACAGCAGCTCCTGCCCCATAGACCTGACCCACATGTTCCCCACAGCAGCTCCTGCCCCATAGATCTGACCCACATGTGCCCCACAGCAGCTCCAAACTCAAAGATCTGACTCACATCAGTCCAACAGCAGAGTATGCACCATAGATATGTCCCTCATATTCCCCACAGCAACTCCTGCCCCATAGATCTGACCTACATCATCCCCTCTGCAGCTCCTGCCCCATAGGTCTGACCCACATGTCCCCCACAGCAGCTCCTGCCATATAGATCTAACCACCATCAGCCCCAAAGCAGCTGCTGCCCCAAATATCTGACCAACATCAGCCCCACAGCATCTCCTGCCCCATAGATCTGACCCACATCTGCCCCACAGCAGCTCCTGCCCCATAGATCTGACCCACATCTGCTCCACAGCATCTCCTGCCCCATAGATCTGACCCTCATCTGCCCCACAGCAGCTCCTGCCTCATACATCTGACTCACAGCATCTCCTGCCCCATAGAACTGGCCCACATCAGCCACAGCAGCTCCTGCCCTATAGATCTGGCCCCCATCTGCCCCACAGCAGCTCCTGCCTCATACATCTGACTCACAGCATCTCCTGCCCCATAGAACTGGCCCACATCAGCCACAGCAGCTCCTGACCTATAGATCTGACCCACATCTGACCCACAGCAGCTCCTGCCCCATAGATCTGACCCCCATCTGACCCACAGCAACTCCTGCCCCATAGATCTGACCCACATCTGCCCCACAGCATCTCCTGACCCATAGATCTGACCCACATGTTCCCCACAGCAGCTCCTAACACATAGATCTGACCCACATGTGCCCCAGAGCTGCTCCTGCCCCATAGATCTGAACCATAGCAGCTCCTGTCTCATAGATCTTACCCACATCAGCCCCACAGCAGATTTTGCCCCATAGTTATGCCCCACATCTGCCCAACAGCAACTCCTGCCCCATAGATCTGACCCACATGTGCCCACAGCAGCTCCTGCCCCATAGACCTGACCCACATGTTAGCCACAGCAGCTCCTGCCCCATAGATCTGACCCACAGCATCTCCTGCCACATAGATCTGACCCAAATCAGCCCCACAGCATCTCCTGCCCCATAGATCTGACCCACATGTGCCCCACAGCAGCTCCAAACTCATAGATCTGACTCACATCAGTCCAACAGCAGATTTTGCACCATAGATATGTCCCTCATATTCCCCACAGCAACTCCTGCCCCATAGATCTGACCTACATCATCCCCTCTGCAGCTCCTGCCCCATAGGTCTGACCCACATGTGCCCCACAGCAGCTCCTGCCATATAGATCTAACCACCATCAGCCCCAAAGCAGCTCCTGCCCCATAGATCTGACCCAAGTCAGCCCCACAGCAGCTCCTGCCTTATAGATCTAACCACCATCAGCCCCACAACAGCTTCTACCCCATAGATCTGACCCACATGTGCTCCACTGCAGCTCCAGTCCCGTAGATCTGAACCACAGCAGCCCATGCCCCATAGATCTGACCCTCATCAGCAACACAGCAGCTCCTGACCCATACATCTGACCCAAATCTGCCCCACACCATCTCCAGCCCCATAGATCTAACTCACATGTGCCCCACAGCAGCTCCTGCCCATAGATCTGACCCAGAGCAGCTCTGCCCCATTGATTTGACCCACATCAGCCCCACATGAGATCCTGCCCCATAGATCTGACCCACATCACCCCACAGCAGATTTTGCCCCATAGATATGTGCCACGTCTGCCCCACAGCAGCTCCTGCGACATAGATCTTACCCAGATCTGCTCCACAGCAGCTGCTGCCCCAAAGATCTGACCAACATCAGCCCCACAGCAGCTCCTGCCCCATAGATCTGACCCACATCTGCCCCACAGCAGCTCCTGCCCCATAGACCCTACCAACATGTGCAGCACAGCAGCTCCTGCCCATAGATCTGACCCACATCTGCCCCACAGCAGCTCCTGCCCCATAGATCTGACCCACATCTGCTCCACAGCATCTCCTGCCCCATAGATCTGACCCCCATCTGCCCCACAGCAGCTCCTGCCTCATACATCTGACTCAAAGCATCTCCTGCCCCATAGAACTTGCCCACATCAGCCACAGCAGCTCCTGACCTATAGATCTGACCCACATCTGCTCCACAGCATCTCCTGCCCCATAGATCTGACCCCCATCTGCCCCACAGCAGCTCCTGCCTCATACATCTGACTCACAGCATCTCCTGCCCCGTAGAACTGGCCCACATCAGCCACAGCAGCTCCTGACCTATAGATCTGACCCACATCTGACCCACAGCAGCTCCTGCCCCATAGATCTGACCTACATCTGCCACACAGCAGCCTTTGCCCCATAGATCTGACCCACATCTGCCCCACAGCATCTCCTGCCCCATAGATCTGACCCACATGTGCCCCACAGCAGCTCCTAACACATAGATCTGACCCACATGTGCCCCAGAGCTGCTCCTGCCCCATAGATCTGAACCACAGCAGCTCCTGTCTCATAGATCTTACCCACATCAGCCCCACAGCAGATTTTGCCCCATAGTTATGCCCCACATCTGCCCAACAGCAACTCCTGCCCCATAGATCTGACCCACATGTGCCCACAGCAGCTCCTGCCCCATAGACCTGACCCACATGTTCCCCACAGCAGCTCCTGCCCCATAGATCTGACCCACATGTGCCCCACAGCAGCTCCAAACTCAAAGATCTGACTCACATCAGTCCAACAGCAGATTTTGCACCATAGATATGTCCCTCATATTCCCCACAGCAACTCCTGCCCCATAGATCTGACCTACATCATCCCCTCTGCAGCTCCTGCCCCATAGGTCTGACCCACATGTGCCCCACAGCAGCTCCTGCCATATAGATCTAACCACCATCAGCCCCAAAGCAGCTGCTGCCCCAAATATCTGACCAACATCAGCCCCACAGCATCTCCTGCCCCATAGATCTGACCCACATCTGCCCCACAGCAGCTCCTGCCCGATAGATCTGACCCACATCTGCTCCACAGCATCTCCTGCCCCATAGATCTGACCCTCATCTGCCCCACAGCAGCTCCTGCCTCATACATCTGACTCACAGCATCTCCTGCCCCATAGAACTGGCCCACATCAGCCACAGCAGCTCCTGCCCTATAGATCTGGCCCCCATCTGCCCCACAGCAGCTCCTGCCTCATACATCTGACTCACAGCATCTCCTGCCCCATAGAACTGGCCCACATCAGCCACAGCAGCTCCTGACCTATAGATCTGACCCACATCTGACCCACAGCAGCTCCTGCCCCATAGATCTGACCCACATCTGCCACACAGCAGCCTTTGCCCCATAGATCTGACCCACATCTGCCCCACAGCATCTCCTGCCCCTTAGATCTGACCAACATGTGCCCCAGAGCTGCACCTGCCCCATAGATCTGAACCACAGCAGCTCCTGTCTCATAGATCTTACCCACATCAGCCCCACAGCAGATTTTGCCCCATAGTTATGCCCCACATCTGCCCAACAGCAACTCCTGCCCCATAGATCTGACCCACATGTTCCCCACAGCAGCTCCTGCCCCATAGATCTGACCCACAGCATCTCCTGCCACATAGATCTGACACAAATCAGCCCCACAGCATCTCCTGCCCCATAGATCTGACCCACATGTGCCCCACCGCAGCTCCAAACTCATAGATCTGACTCACATCAGATCAACAGCAGATTTTGCACCATAGATATGTCCCTCATATTCCCCGCAGCAACTCCTGCCCCATAGATCTGACCTACAACATCCCCTCTGCAGCTCCTTCCCCATAGGTCTGACCCACATGTGCCCCACAGCAGCTCCTGCCATATAGATCTAACCACCATCAGCCCCAAAGCAGCTGCTGCCCCAAATATCTGACCAACATCAGCCCCACAGCAGCTCCTGCCCCATAGATCTGACCCACATCTGCCCCACAGCAGCTCCTGCCCCATAGACCCTACCAACATGTGCAGCACAGCAGCTCCTGCCCATAGATCTGACCCACATCTGCTCCAGAGCAGCTCCTGCCCCATAGATCTGACCCCCATCTGCCCCACAGCAGCTCCTGCCTCATACATCTGACTCACAGCATCTCCTGCCCCATAGAACTGGCCCACATCAGCCACAGCAGCTCCTGCCCTATAGATCTGGCCCCCATCTGCCCCACAGCAGCTCCTGCCTCATACATCTGACTCACAGCATCTCCTGCCCCATAGAACTGGCCCACATCAGCCACAGCAGCTCCTGACCTATAGATCTGACCCACATCTGACCCACAGCAGCTCCTGCCCCATAGAACTGAACCACATCTGCCACACAGCAGCCTTTGCCCCATAGATCTGACCCACATCTGCCCCACAGCATCTCCTGCCCCATAGATCTGACCCACATGTGCCCCACAGCAGCTCCTAACACATAGATCTGACCCACATGTGCCCCAGAGCTGCTCCTGCCCCATAGATCTGAACCACAGCAGCTCCTGTCTCATAGATCTTACCCACATCAGCCCCACAGCAGATTTTCCCCGTAGTTATGCCCCACATCTGCCCAACAGCAACTCCTGCCCCATAGATCTGACCCACAGGTTCCCCACAGCAGCTCCTGCCCCATAGATCTGACCCACAGCATCTCCTGCCACATAGATCTGACCCAAATCAGCCCCACAGCATCTCCTGCCCCATAGATCTGACCAACATGTGCCCCACAGCAGCTCCAATCTCATAGATCTGACTCACATCAGTCCAACAGCAGATTTTGCACCATAGATATGTCCCTCATATTCCCCACAGCAACTCCTGCCCCATAGATCTGACCTACATCATCCCCTCTGCAGCTCCTGCCCCATAGGTCTGACCCACATGTGCCCCACAGCAGCTCCTGCCATATAGATCTAACCACCATCAGCCCCAAAGCAGCTGCTGCCCCAAATATCTGACCAACATCAGCCCCACAGCAGCTCCTGCCCCATAGATCTGACCCACATCTGCCCCACAGCAGCTCCTGCCCCATAGACTCTACCAACATGTGCAGCACAGCAGCTCCTGCCCATAGATCTGACCCACATCTGCCCCACAGCAGCTCCTGCCCCATAGATCTGACCCACATCTGCTCCACAGCATCTCCTGCCCCATAGATCTGACCCCCATCTGCCCCACAGCAGCTCCTGCCTCATACATCTGACTCACAGCATCTCCTGCCCCATAGAACTGGCCCACAACAACCACAGCAGCTCCTGCCCTATAGATCTGGCCCCCATCTGCCCCACAGCAGCTCCTGCCTCATACATCTGACTCACAGCATCTCCTGCCCCATAGAACTGGCCCACATCAGCCACAGCAGCTCCTGACCTATAGATCTGACCCACATCTGACCCACAGCAGCTCCTGCCCCATAGATCTGACCCACATCTGCCACACAGCAGCCTTTGCCCCATAGATCTGACACACATCCGCCCCACAGCATCTCCTGCCCCATAGATCTGACCCACATGTGCCCCACAGCAGCTCCTAACACATAGATCTGACCCACATGTGCCCCAGATCTGCTACTGCCCCATAGATCTGAACCACAGCAGCTCCTGTCTCATAGATCTTACCCACATCAGCCCCACAGCAGATTTTGCCCCATAGTTATGCCCCACATCTGCCAAACAGCAACTCCTGCCCCATAGATCTGACCCACATGTTCCCCACAGCAGCTCCTGCCCCATAGATCTGACCCACAGCATCTCCTGCCACATAGATCTGACACAAATCAGCCCCACAGCATCTCCTGCCCCATAGATCTGACCCATATGTGCCCCACCGCAGCTCCAAACTCATAGATCTGACTCACATCAGTCCAACAGCAGATTTTGCACCATTGATATGTCCCTCATATTCCCCACAGCAGCTCCTGCCCCATAGATCTGACCCAAGTCAGCCCCACAGCAGCTCCTGCCTTATAGATCTAACCACCATCAGCCCCACAACAGCTTCTACCCCATAGATCTGACCCACATGTGCTCCACTGCAGCTCCAGTCCCGTAGTTCTGAACCACAGCAGCCCATGCCCCATAGATCTGACCCTCATCAGCAACACAGCAGCACCTGACCCATACATCTGACCCAAATCTGCCCCACACCATCTCCTGCCCCATAGATCTAACTCACATGTGCCCCGCAGCAGCTCCTGCCCATAGATCTGACCCACAGCAGCTCCTGCCCCATAGATCTGATTCAAATCTGCCCCACAGCAGCTCCTGCTCCATAGATCTGACCCACATGTGCCCCAGAGCAGCTCTGCCCCATTGATTTGACCCACATCAGCCCCACAGGATATCCTGCATCATAGATCTGACCCACATCAGCCACACAGCAGATTTTGCCCCATAGATATGTGCCACGTCTGCCCCACAGCAGCTCCTGCGACATAGATCTTACCCAGATCTGCTCCACAGCAGCTGCTGCCCCAAAGATCTGACCAACATCAGCCCCACAGCAGCTCCTGCCCCATAGATCTGACCCACATCTGCCCCACAGCAGCTCCTGCCCCATAGACCCTACCAAGATGTGCAGCACAGCAGCTCCTGCCCATAGATCTGACCCACATCTGCCCCACAGCAGCTCCTGCCCCATAGATCTGACCCCCATCTGCCCCACAGCAGCTCCTGCCCCATAGACACTACCAACATGTGCAGCACAGCAGCTCCTGCCCATAGATCTGACCCACATCTGCCCCACAGCAGCTCCTGCCCCATAGATCTGACCCACATCTGCTCCACAGCAGCTACTGCCCCATAGATCTGACCCACATCTGCCCCACAGCAGCTCCTGCCTCATACATCTGACTCACAGCATCTCCTGCCCCATAGAACTGGCCCACAGCAGCCACAGCAGCTCCTGACCTATAGATCTGACCCTCATCTGACCCACAGCAGCTCCTGCCCCATAGATCTGACCCACATCTGCCACACAGCAGCCTTTGTTCCATAGATCTGACCCACATCTGCCCCACAGCATCTCCTGCCCCATAGATCTGACCCACATGTGCCCCACAGCAGCTCCTAACACATAGATCTGACCCACATGTGCCCCAGAGCTGCTCCTGCCCCATAGATCTGAACCACAGCAGCTCCTGTCTCATAGATCTTACCCACATCAGCCCCACAGCAGATTTTGCCCCATAGTTATGCCCCACATCTGCCCAACAGCAACTCCTGCCCCATTGATCTGACCCACATGTGCCCACAGCAGCTCCTGCCCCATAGACCTGACCCACATGTTCCCCACAGCAGCTCCTGCCCCATAGATCTGACCCACAGCATCTCCTGCCACATAGATCTGACCCAAATCAGCCCCACAGCATCTCCTGCCCCATAGATCTGACCCACATGTGCCCCACAGCAGCTCCAAACTCATAGATCTGACTCACATCAGTCCAACAGCAGATTTTGCACCATAGATATGTCCCTCATATTCCCCACAGCAACTCCTGCCCCATACATCTGACCTACATCATCCCCTCTGCAGCTCCTGCCCCATAGGTCTGACCCACATGTGCCCCACAGCAGCTCCTGCCATATAGATCTAACCACCATCAGCCCCACAACAGCTTCTACCCCATAGATCTGACCCACATGTGCTCCACTGCAGCTCCAGTCCCGTACATCTGAACCACAGCAGCCCATGCCCCATAGATCTGACCCTCATCAGCAACACAGCAGCTCCTGACCCATACATCTGACCCAAATCTGCCCCACACCATCTCCTGCCCCATAGATCTAACTCACATGTGCCCCGCAGCAGCTCCTGCCCATAGATCTGACCCACAGCAGCTCCTGCCCCATAGACCCTACCAACATGTGCAGCACAGCAGCTCCTGCCCATAGATCTGACCCACATCTGCTCCACAGCATCTCCTGCCCCATAGATCTGACCCCCATCTGCCCCACAGCAGCTCCTGCCTCATACATCTGACTCACAGCATCTCCTGCCCCATAGAACTGGCCCACATCAGCCACAGCAGCTCCT
Organism: Coturnix japonica; assembly: GCF_054131305.1. NCBI lineage: Eukaryota > Metazoa > Chordata > Aves > Galliformes > Phasianidae > Coturnix > Coturnix japonica. The sequence goes on from NC_140684.1 coordinate 1,226,144, forward strand.
GACCTATAGATCTGACCCACATCTGACCCACAGCAGCTCCTGCCCCATAGATCTGACCCACAGCAGCTCCTGCCCTATAGATCTGATTCAAATCTGCCCCACAGCAGCTCCTGCTCCATAGATCTGACCCACATGTGCCCCAGAGCAGCTCTGCCCCATTGATTTGACCCACATCAGCCCCACAGGAGATCCTGCCCCATAGATCTGACCCACATCAGCCCCACAGCAGATTTTGCCCCATAGATATGTGCCACGTCTGCCCCACAGCAGCTCCTGCGACATAGATCTTACCCAGATCTGCTCCACAGCAGCTGCTGCCCCAAAGATCTGACCAACATCAGCCCCACAGCAGCTCCTGCCCCATAGATCTGACCCACATCTGCCCCACAGCAGCTCCTGCCCTATAGACCCTACCAACATGTGCAGCACAGCAGCTACTGCCCATAGATCTGACCCACATCTGCCCCACAGCAGCTCCTGCCTCATAGATCTGACCCACATCTGCTCCACAGCATCTCCTGCCCCATAGATCTGACCCCCATCTGCCCCACAGCAGCTCCTGCCTCATACATCTGACTCACAGCATCTCCTGCCCCATAGAAATGGCCCACATCAGCCCCACAGCAGATTTTGCCCATAGATCTGACCCACATCTGCCCCACAGCAGCTCCTGCGACATAGATCTTACCCAGATCTGCTCCACAGCAGCTGCTGCCCCAAAGATCTGACCAACATCAGCCCCACAGCAGCTCCTGCCCCATAGATCTGACCCACATCTGCCACACAGCAGCCTTTGCCCCATAGATCTGACCCACATCTGCCCCACAGCATCTCCTGCCCCATAGATCTGACCCACATGTGCCCCACAGCAGCTCCTAACACATAGATCTGACCCACATGTGCCCCAGAGCTGCTCCTGCCCCATAGATCTGAACCACAGCAGCTCCTGTCTCATAGATCTTACCCACATCAGCCCCACAGCAGATTTTGCCCCATAGTTATGCCCCACATCTGCCCAACAGCAACTCCTGCCCCATAGATCTGACCCACATGTGCCCACAGCAGCTCCTGCCCCATAGACCTGACCCACATGTTCCCCACAGCAGCTCCTGCCCCATAGATCTGACCCACATGTGCCCCACCGCAGCTCCAAACTCATAGATCTGACTCACATCAGTCCAACAGCAGATTTTGCACCATAGATATGTCCCTCATATTCCCCACAGCAACTCCTGCCCCATAGATCTGACCTACATCATCCCCTCTGCAGCTCCTGCCCCATAGGTCTGACCCACATGTGCCCCACAGCAGCTCCTGCCATATAGATCTAACCACCATCAGCCCCAAAGCAGCTCCTGCCCCATAGATCTGACCCAAGTCAGCCCCACAGCAGCTCCTGCCTTATAGATCTAACCACCATCAGCCCCACAACAGCTTCTACCCCATAGATCTGACCCACATGTGCTCCACTGCAGCTCCAGTCCCGTAGTTCTGAACCACAGCAGCCCATGCCCCATAGATCTGACCCTCATCAGCAACACAGCAGCACCTGACCCATACATCTGACCCAAATCTGCCCCACACCATCTCCTGCCCCATAGATCTAACTCACATGTGCCCCGCAGCAGCTCCTGCCCATAGATCTGACCCACAGCAGCTCCTGCCCCATAGATCTGATTCAAATCTGCCCCACAGCAGCTCCTGCTCCATAGATCTGACCCACATGTGCCCCAGAGCAGCTCTGCCCCATTGATTTGACCCACATCAGCCCCACAGGATATCCTGCATCATAGATCTGACCCACATCAGCCACACAGCAGATTTTGCCCCATAGATATGTGCCACGTCTGCCCCACAGCAGCTCCTGCGACATAGATCTTACCCAGATCTGCTCCACAGCAGCTGCTGCCCCAAAGATCTGACCAACATCAGCCCCACAGCAGCTCCTGCCCCATAGATCTGACCCACATCTGCCCCACAGCAGCTCCTGCCCCATAGACCCTACCAACATGTGCAGCACAGCAGCTCCTGCCCATAGATCTGACCCACATCTGCCCCACAGCAGCTCCTGCCCCATAGATCTGACCCCCATCTGCCCCACAGCAGCTCCTGCCCCATAGACACTACCAACATGTGCAGCACAGCAGCTCCTGCCCATAGATCTGACCCACATCTGCCCCACAGCAGCTCCTGCCCCATAGATCTGACCCACATCTGCTCCACAGCAGCTACTGCCCCATAGATCTGACCCACATCTGCCCCACAGCAGCTCCTGCCTCATACATCTGACTCACAGCATCTCCTGCCCCATAGAACTGGCCCACAGCAGCCACAGCAGCTCCTGACCTATAGATCTGACCCTCATCTGACCCACAGCAGCTCCTGCCCCATAGATCTGACCCACATCTGCCACACAGCAGCCTTTGTTCCATAGATCTGACCCACATCTGCCCCACAGCATCTCCTGCCCCATAGATCTGACCCACATGTGCCCCACAGCAGCTCCTAACACATAGATCTGACCCACATGTGCCCCAGAGCTGCTCCTGCCCCATAGATCTGAACCACAGCAGCTCCTGTCTCATAGATCTTACCCACATCAGCCCCACAGCAGATTTTGCCCCATAGTTATGCCCCACATCTGCCCAACAGCAACTCCTGCCCCATTGATCTGACCCACATGTGCCCACAGCAGCTCCTGCCCCATAGACCTGACCCACATGTTCCCCACAGCAGCTCCTGCCCCATAGATCTGACCCACAGCATCTCCTGCCACATAGATCTGACCCAAATCAGCCCCACAGCATCTCCTGCCCCATAGATCTGACCCACATGTGCCCCACAGCAGCTCCAAACTCATAGATCTGACTCACATCAGTCCAACAGCAGATTTTGCACCATAGATATGTCCCTCATATTCCCCACAGCAACTCCTGCCCCATACATCTGACCTACATCATCCCCTCTGCAGCTCCTGCCCCATAGGTCTGACCCACATGTGCCCCACAGCAGCTCCTGCCATATAGATCTAACCACCATCAGCCCCACAACAGCTTCTACCCCATAGATCTGACCCACATGTGCTCCACTGCAGCTCCAGTCCCGTACATCTGAACCACAGCAGCCCATGCCCCATAGATCTGACCCTCATCAGCAACACAGCAGCTCCTGACCCATACATCTGACCCAAATCTGCCCCACACCATCTCCTGCCCCATAGATCTAACTCACATGTGCCCCGCAGCAGCTCCTGCCCATAGATCTGACCCACAGCAGCTCCTGCCCCATAGACCCTACCAACATGTGCAGCACAGCAGCTCCTGCCCATAGATCTGACCCACATCTGCTCCACAGCATCTCCTGCCCCATAGATCTGACCCCCATCTGCCCCACAGCAGCTCCTGCCTCATACATCTGACTCACAGCATCTCCTGCCCCATAGAACTGGCCCACATCAGCCACAGCAGCTCCTGACCTATAGATCTGACCCACATCTGACCCACAGCAGCTCCTGCCCCATAGATCTGACCCACAGCAGCTCCTGCCCTATAGATCTGATTCAAATCTGCCCCACAGCAGCTCCTGCTCCATAGATCTGACCCACATGTGCCCCAGAGCAGCTCTGCCCCATTGATTTGACCCACATCAGCCCCACAGGAGATCCTGCCCCATAGATCTGACCCACATCAGCCCCACAGCAGATTTTGCCCCATAGATATGTGCCACGTCTGCCCCACAGCAGCTCCTGCGACATAGATCTTACCCAGATCTGCTCCACAGCAGCTGCTGCCCCAAAGATCTGACCAACATCAGCCCCACAGCAGCTCCTGCCCCATAGATCTGACCCACATCTGCCCCACAGCAGCTCCTGCCCTATAGACCCTACCAACATGTGCAGCACAGCAGCTACTGCCCATAGATCTGACCCACATCTGCCCCACAGCAGCTCCTGCCTCATAGATCTGACCCACATCTGCTCCACAGCATCTCCTGCCCCATAGATCTGACCCCCATCTGCCCCACAGCAGCTCCTGCCTCATACATCTGACTCACAGCATCTCCTGCCCCATAGAAATGGCCCACATCAGCCCCACAGCAGATTTTGCCCATAGATCTGACCCACATCTGCCCCACAGCAGCTCCTGCGACATAGATCTTACCCAGATCTGCTCCACAGCAGCTGCTGCCCCAAAGATCTGACCAACATCAGCCCCACAGCAGCTCCTGCCCCATAGATCTGACCCACATCTGCCACACAGCAGCCTTTGCCCCATAGATCTGACCCACATCTGCCCCACAGCATCTCCTGCCCCATAGATCTGACCCACATGTGCCCCACAGCAGCTCCTAACACATAGATCTGACCCACATGTGCCCCAGAGCTGCTCCTGCCCCATAGATCTGAACCACAGCAGCTCCTGTCTCATAGATCTTACCCACATCAGCCCCACAGCAGATTTTGCCCCATAATTATGCCCCACATCTGCCCAACAGCAACTCCTGCCCCATAGATCTGACCCACATGTGCCCACAGCAGCTCCTGCCCCATAGACCTGACCCACATGTTCCCCACAGCAGCTCCTGCCCCATAGATCTGACCCACATGTGCCCCACCGCAGCTCCAAACTCATAGATCTGACTCACATCAGTCCAACAGCAGATTTTGCACCATAGATATGTCCCTCATATTCCCCACAGCAACTCCTGCCCCATAGATCTGACCTACATCATCCCCTCTGCAGCTCCTGCCCCATAGGTCTGACCCACATGTGCCCCACAGCAGCTCCTGCCATATAGATCTAACCACCATCAGCCCCAAAGCAGCTCCTGCCCCATAGATCTGACCCAAGTCAGCCCCACAGCAGCTCCTGCCTTATAGATCTAACCACCATCAGCCCCAAAGCAGCTCCTGCCCCATAGATCTGACCCAAGTCAGCCCCACAGCAGCTCCTGCCTTATAGATCTAACCACCATCAGCCCCACAACAGCTTCTACCCCATAGATCTGACCCACATGTGCTCCACGGCAGCTCCAGTCTTGTAGATCTGAACCACAGCAGCCCATGCCCCATAGATCTGACCCTCATCAGCAACACAGCAGCTCCTGACCCATACATCTGACCCAAATCTGCCCCACACCATCTCCTGCCCCATAGATCTAACTCACATGTGCCCCGCAGCAGCGCCTGCCCATAGATCTGACCCACAGCAGCTCCTGCCCCATAGATCTGATTCAAATCTGCCCCACAGCAGCTCCTGCTCCATAGATCTGACCCACATGTGCCCCAGAGCAGCTCTGCCCCATTGATTTGACCCACATCAGCCCCACAGGAGATCCTGCATCATAGATCTGACCCACATCAGCCACACAGCAGATTTTGCCCCATAGATATGTGCCACGTCTGCCCCACAGCAGCTCCTGCGACATAGATCTTACCCAGATCTGCTCCACAGCAGCTGCTGCCCCATAGATCTGACCAACATCAGCCACACAGCAGCTCCTGCCCCATAGATCTGACCCACATCTGCCACACAGCAGCCTTTGCCCCATAGATCTGACCCACATCTGCCCCACAGCATCTCCTGCCCCATAGATCTGACCCACATGTGCCCCACAGCAGCTCCTAACACATAGATCTGACCCACATGTGCCCCAGAGCTGCTCCTGCCCCATAGATCTGAACCACAGCAGCTCCTGTCTCATAGATCTTACCCACATCAGCCCCACAGCAGATTTTGCCCCATAGTTATGCCCCACATCTGCCCAACAGCAACTCCTGCCCCATAGATCTGACCCACATGTGCCCACAGCAGCTCCTGCCCCATAGATCTGACCCACAGCATCTCCTGCCACATAGATCTGACACAAATCAGCCCCACAGCATCTCCTGCACATAGATCTGACCCACATGTGCCCCACCGCAGCTCCAAACTCATAGATCTGACTCACATCAGTTCAACAGCAGATTTTGCACCATAGATATGTCCCTCATATTCCCCACAGCAACTCCTGCCCCATAGATCTGACCTACATCATCCCCTCTGCAGCTCCTGCCCCATAGGTCTGACCCACATGTGCCCCACAGCAGCTCCTGCCATATAGATCTAACCACCATCAGCCCCAAAGCAGCTCCTGCCCCATAGATCTGACCCAAGTCAGCCCCACAGCAGCTCCTGCCTTATAGATCTAACCACCATCAGCCCCACAACAGCTTCTACCCCATATATCTGACCCACATGTGCTCCACTGCAGCTCCAGTCCCGTAGATCTGAACCACAGCAGCCCATGCCCCATAGATCTGACCCTCATCAGCAACACAGCAGCTCCTGACCCATACATCTGACCCAAATCTGCCCCACACCATCTCCTGCCCCATAGATCTAACTCACATGTGCCCCGCAGCAGCTCCTGCCCATAGATCTGACCCACAGCAGCTCCTGCCCTATAGATCTGATGCAAATCTGCCCCACAGCAGCTCCTGCTCCATAGATCTGACCCACATGTGCCCCAGAGCAGCTCTGCCCCATTGATTTGGCCCACATCAGCCCCACAGGATATCCTGCCCCATAGATCTGACCCACATCAGCCACACAGCAGATTTTGCCACATAGATATGTGCCACGTCTGCCCCACAGCAGCTCCTGCGACATAGATCTTACCCAGATCTGCTCCACAGCAGCTGCTGCCCCAAAGATCTGACCAACATCAGCCCCACAGCAGCTCCTGCCCCATAGATCTGACCCACATCTGCCCCACAGCAGCTCCTGCCCCATAGACCCTACCAAGATGTGCAGCACAGCAGCTCCTGCCCATAGATCTGACCCACATCTGCCCCACAGCAGCTCCTGCCCCATAGATCTGACCCACATGTGCTCCACAGCATCTCCTGTCCCATAGATCTGACCCCCATCTGCCCCACAGCAGCTCCTGCCTCATACATCTGACTCACAGCATCTCCTGCCCCATAGAACTGGCCCACATCAGCCACAGCAGCTCCTGACCTATAGATCTGACCCTCATCTGACCCACAGCAGCTCCTGCCCCATAGATCTGACCCACATCTGCCCCACAGCATCTCCTGCCCCATAGATCTGACCCACATGTGCCCCACAGCAGCTCCTAACACATAGATCTGACCCACATGTGCCCCAGAGCTGCTCCTGCCCCATAGATCTGAACCACAGCAGCTCCTGTCTCATAGATCTTACCCACATCAGCCCCACAGCAGATTTTGCCCCATAGTTATGCCCCACATCTGCCCAACAGCAACTCCTGCCCCATTGATCTGACCCACATGTGCCCACAGCAGCTCCTGCCCCATAGACCTGACCCACATGTTCCCCACAGCAGCTCCTGCCCATAGATCTGACCCACAGCAGCTCCTGCCCTATAGATATGATTCAAATCTGCCCCACAGCAGCTCCATAGATATGACCCACATGTGCCCCAGAGCAGCTCTGCCCCATTGATTTGACCCACATCAGCCCCACAGGTGATCCTGCCCCATAGATTTGACCCACATCAGCCCCACAGGAGATCCTGCCCCATAGATCTGACCCACATCAGCCCCACAGCAGATTTTGCCCCATAGATATGTGCCACGTCTGCCCCACAGCAGCTCCTGCGACATAGATCTTACCCAGATCTGCTCCACAGCAGCTGCTGCCCCAAAGATCTGACCAACATCAGCCCCACAGCAGCTCCTGCCCCATAGATCTGACCCACATCTGCCCCACAGCAGCTCCTGCCCCATAGACCCTACCAACATGTGCAGCACAGCAGCTCCTGCCTATAGACCTGACCCACATCTGCTCCACAGCATCTCCTGCCCCATAGATCTGACCCCCATCTGCCCCACAGCAGCTCCTCCCTCATACATCTGACTCACAGCATCTCCTGCCCCATAGAACTGGCCCACATCAGCCACAGCAGCTCCTGACCTATACATCTGACCCACATCTGCTCCACAGCAGCTCCTGCCCCATAGATCTGACCCCCATCTGCCACACAGCAGCCTTTGCCCCATAGATCTGACCCACATCTGCCACACAGCAGTCATTGCCCCATAGAACTTACCCACATCTGCTCCACAGCATCTCCTGCCCCATAGATCTGACCCACATGTGCCCCAGAGCTGCTCCTGCCCCATAGATCGGAACCACAGCAGCTCCTGTCTCATAGAACTGGCCCACATCAGCCACAGCAGCTCCTGACCTATAGATCTGACCCACATCTGACCCACAGCAGCTCCTAACACATAGATCTGACCCCCATCTGCCACACAGCAGCCTTTGCCCCATAGATCTGACCCACATCAGCCCCACAGCAGATTTTGCCCCATAGTTATGCCCCACATCTGCCCAACAGCAACTCCTGCCCCATTGATCTGACCCACATGTGCCCACAGCAGCTCCTGCCCCATAGACCTGACCCACATGTTCCCCACAGCAGCTCCTGCCCCATAGATCTGACCCAAATCAGCCCCACAGCATCTCCTGCCCCATAGATCTGACCCACATGTGCCCCACAGCAGCTCCAAACTCATAGATCTGACTCACATCAGTCCAACAGCAGATTTTGCACCATAGATATGTCCCTCATATTCCCCACAGCAACTCCTGCCCCATAGATCTGACCTACATCATCCCCTCTGCAGCTCCTGCCCCATAGGTCTGACCCACATGTGCCCCACAGCAGCTCCTGCCATATAAATCTAACCACCATCAGCCCCAAAGCAGCTCCTGCCCCATAGATCTGACCCAAGTCAGCCCCACAGCAGCTCCTGCCTTATAGATCTAACCACCATCAGCCCCACAACAGCTTCTACCCCATAGATCTGACCCACATGTGCTCCACTGCAGCTCCAGTCCCGTAGATCTGAACCACAGCAGCCCATGCCCCATAGATCTGACCCTCATCAGCAACACAGCAGCTCCTGACCCATACATCTGACCCAAATCTGCCCCACACCATCTCCTGCCCCATAGATCTAACTCACATGTGCCCCGCAGCAGCTCCTGCCCATAGATCTGACCCACAGCAGCTCCTGCTCCATAGATCTGACCCACATGTGCCCCAGAGCAGCTCTGCCCCATTGATTTGACCCACATCAGCCCCACATGAGATCCTGCCCCATAGATCTGACCCACATCAGCCCCACAGCAGATTTTGCCCCATAGATATGTGCCACGTCTGCCCCACAGAAGCTCCTGCGACATAGATCTTACCCAGATCTGCTCCACAGCAGCTGCTGCCCCAAAGATCTGACCAACATCAGCCCCACAGCAGCTCCTGCCCCATAGATCTGACCTACATCTGCCCCACAGCAGCTCCTGCCCCATAGACCCTACCAACATGTGCAGCACAGCAGCTCCTGCCCATAGATCTGACCCACATCTGCCCCACAGCAGCTCCTGCCCCATAGATCTGACCCACATCTGCTCCACAGCATCTCCTGCCCCATAGATCTGACCCCCATCTGCCCCACAGCAGCTCCTGCCTCATACATCTGACTCACAGCATCTCCTGCCCCATAGAACTGGCCCACAGCAGCCACAGCAGCTCCTGACCTATAGATCTGACCCACATCTGCTCCACAGCAGCTCCTGCCCCATAGATCTGACTCCCATCTGCCACACAGCAGCCTTTGCCCCATAGATCTGACCCACATCTGCCACACAGCAGCCATTGCCCTATAGATTTGACCCACATCAGCCCCACAGCATCTCCTGCCCCATAGATCTGACCCACATGTGCCCCACAGCAGCTCCTAACACATAGATCTGACCCACATGTGCCCCAGAGCTGCTCCTGCCCCATAGATCTGAACCACAGCAGCTCCTGTCTCATAGATCTTACCCACATCAGCCCCACAGCAGATTTTGCTCCATAGTTATGCCCCACATCTGCCCAACAGCAACTCCTGCCCCATAGATCTGACCCACATGTGCCCAGAGCAGCTCCTGCCCCATAGACCTGACCTACATGTTCCCCACAGCATCTCCTGCCCCATAGATCTGACCCACATGTGCCCCACAGCAGCTCCAAACTCATAGATCTGACTCACATCAGTCCAACAGCAGATTTTGCACCATAGATATGTCCCTCATATTCCCCACAGCAGCTCCTGCCCCATAGATCTGACCCACATGTGCCCCACAGCAGCTCCTGCCATATAGATCTAACCACCATCAGCCCCAAAGCAGCTCCTGCCCCATAGATCTGACCCAAGTCAGCCCCACAGCAGCTCCTGCCTTATAGATCTAACCACCATCAGCCCCACAACAGCTTCTACCCCATAGATCTGACCCACAGCAGCTCCTGCCCTATAGATCTGATTCAAATCTGCCCCCCAGCAGCTCCTGCTCCATAGATCTGACCCACATGTGCCCCAGAGCAGCTCTGCCCCATTGATTTGACCCACATCAGCCCCACATGAGATCCTGCCCCATAGATCTGACCCACATAAGCCACACAGCAGATTTTGCCCCATAGATATGTGCCACGTCTGCCCCACAGCAGCTCCTGCGACATAGATCTTACCCAGATCTGCTCCACAGCAGCTGCTGCCCCAAAGATCTGACCAACATCAGCCCCACAGCAGCTCCTGCCCCATAGATCTGACCCACATCTGCCCCACAGCAGCTCCTGCCCATAGATCTGACCCACATCTGCCCCACAGCAGCTCCTGCCCCATAGATCTGACCCCCATCTGCCCCACAGCAGCTCCTGCCTCATAGATCTGACTCACAGCATCTCCTGCCCCATAGAACTGGCCCACAGCATCCACAGCAGCTCCTGACCTATAGATCTGACCCTCATCTGACCCACAGCAGCTCCTGCCCCATAGATCTGACCCACATCTGCCACACAGCAGCCTTTGCCCCATAGATCTGACCCACATCTGCCCCACAGCAGCTCCTGCCCCATAGATCTGACCCACATGTGCCCCACAGCAGCTCCTAACACATAGATCTGACCCACATGTGCCCCAGAGCTGCTCCTGCCCCATAGATCTGAACCACAGCAGCTCCTGTCTCATAGATCTTACCCACATCAGCCCCACAGCAGATTTTGCCCCATAGTTATGCCCCACATCTGCCCAACAGCAACTCCTGCCCCATAGATCTGACCCAAGTCAGCCCCACAGCAGCTCCTGCCTTATAGATCTAACCACCATCAGCCCCACAACAGCTTCTACCCCATAGATCTGACCCACATGTGCTCCACTGAAGCTCCAGTCCCGTAGATCTGAACCACAGCAGCCCATGCCCCATAGATCTGACCCTCATCAGCAACACAGCAGCTCCTGACCCATACATCTGACCCAAATCTGCCCCACACCATCTCCTGCCCCATAGATCTAACTCACATGTGCCCCGCAGCAGCTCCTGCCCATAGATCTGACCCACAGCAGCTCCTGCCCTATAGATCTGATTCAAATCTGCCCCACAGCAGCTCCTGCTCCATAGATCTGACCCACATGTGCCCCAGAGCAGCTCTGCCCCATTGATTTGACCCACATCAGCCCCACAGGATATCCTGCCCCATAGATCTGACCCACATCAGCCCCACAGCAGATTTTGCCCCATAGATATGTGCCACGTCTGCCCCACAGCAGCTCCTGCGACATAGATCTTACCCAGATCTGCTCCACAGCAGCTGCTGCCCCAAAGATCTGACCAACATCAGCCCCACAGCAGCTCCTGCCCCATAGATCTGACCCACATCAGCCCCACAGCAGATTTTGCCCCATAGATATGTGCCACGTCTGCCCCACAGCAGCTCCTGCGACATAGATCTTACCCAGATCTGCTCCACAGCAGCTGCTGCCCCAAAGATCTGACCAACATCAGCCCCACAGCAGCTCCTGCCCCATAGATCTAACCCACATCTGCCCCACAGCATCTCCTGCCACATAGATCTGACTCACAGCATCTCCTGCCCCATAGAACTGGCCCACATCAGCCACAGCAGCTCCTGACCTATAGATCTGACCCACATCTGACCCACAGCAGCTCCTGCCCCATAGATCTGACCCCCATCTGCCACACAGCAGCCTTTGCCCCATAGATCTGACCCACATCTGCCACACAGCAGCCATTGCCCCATAGATTTGACACACATCTGCCCCACAGCATCTCCTACCCCATAGATCTGACCCACATCTGCCCCACAGCATCTCCTGCCCCATAGATCTGACCCACATGTGCCCCAGAGCTGCTCCTGCCCCATAGATCTGAACCACAGCAGCTCCTGTCTCATAGAACTGGCCCACATCAGCCACAGCAGCTCCTGACCTATAGATCTGAACCACATCTGACCCACAGCAGCTCCTGCCCGATAGATCTGACCCCCATCTGCCACACAGCAGCCTTTGCCCCATAGATCTGACCCACATCAGCCCCACAGCAGATTTTGCCCCATAGTTATGCCCCACATCTGCACAACAGCAACTCCTGCCCCATAGATCTGATCCACATGTGCCCACAGCAGCTCCTGCCCCATCGACCTGACCCACATGTTCCCCACAGCAGCTCCTGCCCCATCGACCTGACCCACATGTTCCCCACAGCAGCTCCTGCCCCATAGATGTGACCCACAGCATCTCCTGCCACATAGATCTGACCCAAATCAGCCCCACAGCATCTCCTGCCCCATAGATCTGACCCACATGTGCTCCACAGCAGCTCCAAACTCATAGATCTGACTCACATCAGTCCAACAGCAGATTTTGCACCATAGATATGTCCCTCATACTCCCCACAGCAACTCCTGCCCCATAGATCTGACCTACATCATCCCCTCTGCAGCTCCTGCCCCATAGGTCTGACCCACATGTGCCCCACAGCAGCTCCTGCCATATAGATCTAACCACCATCAGCCCCAAAGCAGCTCCTGCCCCATAGATCTGACCCAAGTCAGCCCCACAGCAGCTCCTGCCTTATAGATCTAACCACCACCAGCCCCACAACAACTTCTACCCCATAGATCTGACCCACATGTGCTCCACTGCAGCTCCAGTCCCGCAGATCTGAACCACAGCAGCCCATGCCCCATAGATCTGACCCTCATCAGCAAAACAGCAGCTCCTGACCCATACATCTGACCCAAATCTGCCCCACACCATCTCCTGCCCCATAGATCTAACTCACATGTGCCCCACAGCAGATCCTGCCCATAGATCAGACCCAGAGCAGCTCTGCCCCATTGATTTGACCCACATCAGCCCCACAGGAGATCCTGCCCCATAGATCTGACCCACATCAGCCCCACAGCAGATTTTGCCCCATAGATATGTGCCACGTCTGCCCCACAGCAGCTCCTGCGACATAGATCTTACCCAGATCTGTTCCACAGCAGCTGCTGCCCCATAGACCCTACCAACATGTGCAGCACAGCAGCTCCTGCCCATAGATCTGACCCACATCTGCCCCACAGCAGCTCCTGCCCCATAGATCTGACCCACATCTGCTCCACAGCATCTCCTGCCCCATAGATCTGACCCCCATCTGCCCCACAGCAGCTCCTGCCTCATACATCTGACTCACAGCATCTCCTGCCCCATAGAACTGGCCCACATCAGCCACAGCAGCTCCTGACCTATAGATCTGACCCACATCTGCTCCACAGCATCTCCTGCCCCATAGATCTGACACCCATCTGCCCCACAGCAGCTCCTGCCTCATAGATCTGATTCACAGCATCTCCTGCCCCATAGAACTGGCCCACATCAGCCACAGCAGCTCCTGACCTATAGATCTGACCACATCTGACCCACAGCAGCTCCTGCCCCATAGATCTGACCCACATCTGCCACACAGCAGCCTTTGCCCCATAGATCTGACCCACATCTGCTCCACAGCATCTCCTGCCCCATAGATCTGACCCCCATCTGCCCCACAGCAGCTCCTGCCTCATAGATCTGACTCACAGCATCTCCTGTTCCATAGAACTGGCCCACATCAGACACAGCAGCTCCTGACCTATAGATCTGACCCACATCTGACCCACAGCAGTTCCTGCCCCATAGATCTGACCCACATCTGCCACACAGCAGCCTTTGCCCCATAGATCTGACTCAAATCTGCCCCACACCATTTCCTGCCCCATATATCTGACCCACATGTGCCCCACAGCAGCTCCTAACACATAGATCTGACCCACATGTGCCCCAGAGCTGCTCCTGCCCCATAGATCTGAACCACAGCAGCTCCTGTCTCATAGATCTTACCCACATCAGCCCCACAGCAGATTTTGCCCCATAGTTATGCCCCACATCTGCCCAACAGCAACTCCTGCCCCATAGATCTGACCCACATGTGCCCACAGCAGCTCCTGCCCCATAGACCTGACCCACAGGTTCCCCACAGCAGCTCCTGCCCCATAGATCTGACCCACATGTTCCCCACAGCAGCTCCAAACTCATAGATCTGACTCACATCAGTCCAACAGCAGATTTTGCACCATAGATATGTCCCTCATATTCCCCACAGCAACTCCTGCCCCATAGATCTGACCTACATCATCCCCTCTGCAGCTCCTGCCCCATAGGTCTGACCCACATGTGCCCCACAGCAGCTCCTGCCATATAGATCTAACCACCATCAGCCCCAAAGCAGCTCCTGCCCCATAGATCTGACCCAAGTCAGCCCCACAGCAGCTCTTGCCTTATAGATCTAACCACCATCAGCCCCACAACAGCTTCTACCCCATAGATCTGACCCACATGTGCTCCACTGCAGCTCCAGTCCCGTAGATCTGAACCACAGCAGCCCATGCCCCATAGATCTGACCCTCATCAGCAACACAGCAGCTCCTGACCCATACATCTGACCCAAATCTGCCCCACACCATCTCCTGCCCCATAGATCTAACTCACATGTGCCCCGCAGCAGCTCCTGCCCATAGATCTGACCCACAGCAGCTCTGCCCCATTGATTTGACCCACATCAGCCCCAAATGAGATCCTGCCCCATAGATCTGACCCACATCAGCCCCACAGCAGATTTTGCCCCATAGATATGTGCCACGTCTGCCCCACAGCAGCTCCTGCGACATAGATCTTACCCAGATCTGCTCCACAGCAGCTGCTGCCCCATAGACCCTACCAACATGTGCAGCACAGCAGCTCCTGCCCATAGATCTGACCCACATCTGCCCCACAGCAGCTCCTGCCCCATAGATCTGACCCACATCTGCACCACAGCATCTCCTGCCCCATAGATCTGACCCCCATCTGCCCCACAGCAGCTCCTGCCTCATACATCTGACTCACAGCATCTCCTGCCCCATAGAACTGGCCCACATCAGCCACAGCAGCTCCTGACCTATAGATCTGACCCACATCTGCTCCACAGCATCTCCTGCCCCATAGATCTGACCCACATCTGCCCCACAGCAGCTCCTGCCTCATAGATCTGACTCACAGCATCTCCTGCCCCATAGAACCGGCCCACATCAGACACAGCAGCTCCTGACCTATAGATCTGACCCACATCTGACCCACAGCAGCTCCTGCCCCATAGATCTGACCCACATCTGCCACACAGCAGCCTTTGCCCCATAGATCTGACCCACATCTGCCCCACAGCATCTCCTGCCCCATAGATCTAACCCACATGTGCCCCACAGCAGCTCCTAACACATAGATCTGACCCACATGTGCCCCAAAGCTGCTCCTGCCCCATAGATCTGAACCACAGCAGCTCGTGTCTCATAGATCTTACCCACATCAGCCCCACAGCAGATTTTGCCCCATAGTTATTCCCCACATCTGCCCAACAGCAACTCCTGCCCCATAGATCTGACCCACATGTTCCCCACAGCAGCTCCTGCCCCATAGATCTGACCCACATGTGCCCACAGCAGCTCCTGCCCCATAGATCTGACCCACAGCATCTCCTGCCACATAAATCTGACCCAAATCAGCCCCACAGTATCTCCTGCCCCATAGATCTGACCCACATGTGCCCCACAGAAGCTCCAAACTCATAGATCTGACTCACATCAGTCCAACAGCAGATTTTGCACCATAGATATGTCCCTCATATTCCCCACAGCAACTCCTGCCCTATAGATCTGACCTACATCATCCCCTCTGCAGCTCCTGCCCCATAGGTCTGACCCACATGTGCCCCACAGCAGCTCCTGCCATATAGATCTAACCACCATCAGCCCCAAAGCATCTCCTGCCCCATAGATCTGACCCAAGTCAGTCCCACAGCAGTTCCTTCGACATAGATCTTACCCAGATCTGCTCCACAGCAGCTGCTGCCCCAAAGATCTGACCAACATCAGCCCCACAGCATCTCCTGCCCCATAGATCTGACCCCCATCTGCCCCTCAGCAGCTCCTGCCTCATAGATCTGACTCACAGCATCTCCTGCCCCATAGAACTGGCCCACATCAGACACAGCAGCTCCTGACCTATAGATCTGACCCACATCTGACCCACAGCAGCTCCTGCCCCATAGATCTGACCCACATCTGCCACACAGCAGCCTTTGCCCCATAGATCTGACCCAAATCTGCCCCACACCATCTCCTGCCCCATATATCTGACCCACATGTGCCCCACAGCAGCACCTAACACATAGATCTGACCCACATGTGCCCCAGAGCTGCTCCTGCCCCATAGATCTGAACCACAGCAGCTCCTGTCTCATAGATCTTACCCACATCAGCCCCACAGCAGATTTTGCCCCATAGTTATGCCCCACATCTGCCCAACAGCAACTCCTGCCCCATAGATCTGACCCACATGTGCCCACAGCAGCTCCTGCCCCATAGACCTGACCCACAGGTTCCACACAGCAGCTCCTGCCCCATAGATCTGACCCACAGCATCTCCTGCCCCATAGATCTGACCCACATGTGCCCCACAGCAGCTCCAAACTCATAGATCTGACTCACATCAGTCCAACAGCAGATTTTGCACCATAGATATGTCCCTCATATTCCCCACAGCAACTCCTGCCCCATAGATCTGACCTACATCATCCCCTCTGCAGCTACTGCCCCATAGGTCTGACCCACATGTGCCCCACAGCAGCTCCTGCCATATAGATCTAACCACGATCAGCCCCAAAGCAGCTCCTGCCCCATAGATCTGACCCAAATCAGCCCCACAGCAGCTCTTGCCTTATAGATCTAACCACCATCAGCCCCACAACAGCTTCTACCCCATAAATCTGACCCACATGTGTTCCACTGCAGCTCCAGTCCCGTACATCTGAACCACAGCAGCCCATGCCCCATAGATCTGACCCTCATCAGCAACACAGCAGCTCCTGACCCATACATCTGACCCAAATCTGCCCCACACCATCTCCTGCCCCATAGATCTAACTCACATGTGCCCCGCAGCAGCTCCTGCCCATAGATCTGACCCACAGCAGCTCTGCCCCATTGATTTGACCCACATCAGCCCCAAATGAGATCCTGCCCCATAGATCTGAACCACATCAGCCCCACAGCAGATTTTGCCCCATAGATATGGGCCACGTCTGCCCCACAGCAGCTCCTGCGACATAGATCTTACCCAGATCTGCTCCACAGCAGCTGCTGCCCCATAGACCCTACCAACATGTGCAGCACAGCAGCTCCTGCCCATAGATCTGACCCACATCTGCCCCACAGCAGCTCCTGCCCCATAGATCTGACCCACATCTGCTCCACAGCATCTCCTGCCCCATAGATCTGACCCCCATCTGCCCCACAGCAGCTCCTGCCTCATACATCTGACTCACAGCATCTCCTGCCCCATAGAACTGGACCACATCAGCCACAGCAGCTCCTGACCTATAGATCTGACCCACATCTGCTCCACAGCATCTCCTGCCCCATAGATCTGACCCACATCTGCCCCACAGCAGCTCCTGCCTCATAGATCTGACTCACAGCATCTCCTGCCCCATAGAACTGGCCCACATCAGACACAGCAGCTCCTGACCTATAGATCTGACCCACATCTGACCCACAGCAGCTCCTGCCCCATAGATCTGACCCACATCTGCCACACAGCAGCCTTTGCCCCATAGATCTGACCCACATCTGCCCCACAGCATCTCCTGCCCCATAGATCTAACCCACATGTGCCCCACAGCAGCTCCTAACACATAGATCTGACCCACATGTGCCCCAAAGCTGCTCCTGCCCCATAGATCTGAACCACAGCAGCTCGTGTCTCATAGATCTTACGCACATCAGCCCCACAGCAGATTTTGCCCCATAGTTATTCCCCACATCTGCCCAACAGCAACTCCTGCCCCATAGATCTGACCCACATGTTCCCCACAGCAGCTCCTGCCCCATAGATCTGACCCACATGTGCCCACAGCAGCTCCTACCCCATAGACCTGACCCACATGTTCCCCACAGCAGCTCCTGCCCCATAGATCTGACCCACAGCATCTCCTGCCACATAGATCTGACCCAAATCAGCCCCACAGCATCTCCTGCCCCATAGATCTGACCCACATGTGCCCCACAGAAGCTCCAAACTCATAGATCTGACTCACATCAGTCCAACAGCAGATTTTGCACCATAGATATGTCCCTCATATTCCCCACAGCAACTCCTGCCCTATAGATCTGACCTACATCATCCCCTCTGCAGCTCCTGCCCCATAGGTCTGACCCACATGTGCCCCACAGCAGCTCCTGCCATATAGATCTAACCACCATCAGCCCCAAAGCATCTCCTGCCCCATAGATCTGACCCAAGTCAGTCCCACAGCAGTTCCTTCGACATAGATCTTACCCAGATCTGCTCCACAGCAGCTGCTGCCCCAAAGATCTGACCAACATCAGCCCCACAGCAGCTCCTGCCCCATAGATCTGACCCACATCTGCCCCACAGCAGCTCCTGCCCCATAGACCGTACCAACATGTGCAGCACAGCAGCTCCTGCCCATAGATCTGACCCACATCTGCCCCACAGCAGCTCCTGCCCCATAGATCTGACCCACATCTGCTCCACAGCATCTCCTGCCCCATAGATCTGACCCCCATCTGCCCCACAGCAGCTCCTGCCTCATACATCTGACTCACAGCATCTCCTGCCCCATAGAAAAAGGCCCACATCAGCCACAGCAGCTCCTGACCTATAGATCTGACCCACATCTGCCCCACAGCAGCTCCTGCCCCATAGACCGTACCAACATGTGCAGCACAGCAGCTCCTGCCCATAGATCTGACCCACATCTGACCCACAGCATCTCCTGCCCCATAGATCTGACCCCATCTGCCCCACAGCAGCTCCTGCCTCATACATCTGACTCACAGCATCTCCTGCCCCATAGAACTGGCCCACAGCAGCCACAGCAGCTCCTGACCTATAGATCTGACCCACATCTGACCCACAGCAGCTCCTGCCCCATAGATCTGACCCACATCTGCCACACAGCAGCCTTTGCCCCATAGATCTGACCCACATCTGCTCCACAGCATCTCCTGCCCCATAGATCTGACCCACATGTGCCCCACAGCAGCTCCTAACACATAGATCTGACCCACATGTGCCCCAAAGCTGCTCCTGCCACATAGATCTGAACCACAGCAGCTCGTGTCTCATAGATCTTACCCACATCAGCCCCGCAGGAGATTTTGCCCCATAGTTATGCCCCACATCTGCCCAACATCAACTCCTGCCCCATGGATCTGACCCACATGTTCCCCACAGCAGCTCCTGCCCCATAGATCTGACCCACATGTGCCCACAGCAGCTCCTGCCCCATAGATCTGACCCACATGTGCCCCACAGCAGCTCCTGCCCCATAGATCTGACCCACAGCATCTCCTGCCACATAGATCTGACCCAAATCAGCCCCACAGCATCTCCTGCCCCATAGATCTGACCCACAGCATCTCCTGCCACATAGATCTGACCCAAATCAGCCCCACAGCAGCTCCTGCCCCATAGATCTGACCCACATGTGCCCCACAGCAGCTCCAAACTCATAGATCTGACTCACATCAGTCCAACAGCAGATTTTGCACCATAGATATGTCCCTCATATTCCCCACAGCAACTCCTGCCCCATAGATCTGACCTACATCATCCCCTCTGCAGCTCCTGCCCCATAGATCTGACCCACATGTGCCCCACAGCAGCTCCTGCCATATAGATCTAACCACCATCAGCCCCAAAGCATCTCCTGCCCCATAGATCTGACCCAAGTCAGCCCCACAGCAGCTCCTGCCTTATAGATCTAACCACCATCAGCCCCACAACAGCTTCTACCCCATAGATCTGACCCACATGTGCTCCACTGCAGCTCCAGTCCCGTAGATCTGAACCACAGCAGCCCATGCCCCATAGATCTGACCCTCATCAGCAACACAGCAGCTCCTGACCCATACATCTGACCCAAATCTGCCCCACACCATCTCCTGCCCCATACATCTAACTCACATGTGCCCCACAGCAGCTCCTGCCCATAGATCTGACCCATAGCAGCTCTGCCCCAGTGATTTGACCCACATCAGCCCCACATGAGATCCTGCCCCATAGATCTGACCCACATCAGCCCCACAGCAGATTTTGCCCCATAGATATGTGCCACGTCTGCCCCACAGCATCTCCTGCCACATAGATCTGACCCAAATCAGCCCCACAGCATCTCCTGCCCCATAGATCTGACCCACATGTGCCCCACAGCAGCTCCAAACTCATAGATCTGACTCACATCAGTCCAACAGCAGATTTTGCACCATAGATATGTCCCTCATATTCCCCACAGCAACTCCTGCCCCATACATCTGACCTACATCATCCCCTCTGCAGCTCCTGCCCCATAGGTCTGACCCACATGTGCCGCACAGCAGCTCCTGCCATATAGTTCTAACCACCATCAGCCCCAAAGCAGCTCCTGCCCCATAGATCTGACCCAAGTCAGCCCCACAGCAGTTCCTTCGACATAGATCTTACCCAGATCTGCTCCACAGCATCTGCTGCCCCATAGATCTGACCCCCATCTGCCCCACAGCAGCTCCTGCCTCATACATCTGACTCACAGCATCTCCTGCCCAATAGAACAGGCCCACATCAGCCACAGCAGCTCCTGACCTATAGATCTGACCCACATCTGACCCACAGCATCTCCTGCCCCATAGATCTGACCCCCATCTGCCCCACAGCAGCTCCTGCCTCATACATCTGACTCACAGCATCTCCTGCCCCACATCAGCCACAGCAGCTCCTGACCTATAGATCTGACCCACATCTGCTCCACAGCAGCTCCTGCCCCATAGATCTGACCCACATCTGCCACACAGCAGCCTTTGCCCCATAGATCTGACCCACATCTGCCCCACAGCATCTCCTGCCCCATAGATCTGACCCACATGTTCCCCACAGCAGCTCCTAACACATAGATCTGACCCACATGTGCCCCAGAGCTGCTCCTGCCCCATAGATCTGAACCATAGCAGCTCCTGTCTCATAGATCTTACCCACATCAGCCCCACAGCAGATTTTGCCCCATAGTTATGCCCCACATCTGCCCAACAGCAACTCCTGCCCCATAGATCTGACCCACATGTGCCCACAGCAGCTCATGCCCCATATACCTGACCCACATGTTCCCCACAGCAGCTCCTGCCCCATAGATCTGACCCACATCTGCCCCACAGCAGCTCCTGCCTCATACATCTGACTCACAGCATCTCCTGCCCCATAGAACTGGCCCACATCAGCCACAGCAGCTCCTGACCTATAGATCTGACCCACATCTGACCCACAGCAGCTCCTGCCCCATAGATCTGACCCACATCTGCCACACAGCAGCCTTTGCCCCATAGATCTGACCCACATCTGCCCCACAGCATCTCCTGCCCCATAGATCTGACCCACATGTGCCCCACAGCAGCTCCTAACACATAGATCTGACCCACATGTGCCCCAGAGCTGCTCCTGCCCCATAGATCTGAACCACAGCAGCTCCTGTCTCATAGATCTTACCCACATCAGCTCCACAGCAGATTTTGCCCCATAGTTATGCCCCACATCTGCCCAACAGCAACTCCTGCCCCATAGATCTGACAAACATGTTCCCCACAGCAGCTCCTGCCCCATAGATCTGACCCACAGCATCTCCTGCCACATAGATCTGACCCAAATCAGCCCTACAGCAGCTCCTGCCCCATAGATCTGACCCACATGTGCCCCACAGCAGCTCCAAACTCATAGATCTGACTCACATCAGTCCAACAGCAGATTTTGCACCATAGATATGTCCCTCATCTGCCCCACAGCAACTCCTGCCCCATAGATCTGACCTACATCATCCTCTCTGCAGCTCCTGTCCCATAGGTCTGACCCACATGTGCCCCACAGCAGCTCCTGCCATATAGATCTAACCACCATCAGCCCCAAAGCAGCTGCTGCCCCAAAAGATCTGACCAACATCAGCCCCACAGCAGCTCCTGCCCCATAGATCTGACCCACATCTGCCCCACAGCAGCTCCTGCCCCATAGATCTGACCCACATGTGCCCCACAGCAGCTCCTAACACATAGATCTGACCCACATGTGCCCCAGAGCTGCTCCTGCCCCATAGATCTGAACCACAGCAGCTCCTGTCTCATAGATCTTACCCACATCAGCCCCACAGCAGATTTTGCCCCATAGTTATGCCCCACATCTGCCCAACAGCAACTCCTTCCCCATAGATCTGACCCACATGTTCCCCACAGCAGCTCCTGCCCCATAGATCTGACCCACAGCATCTCCTGCCCCATAGATCTGACCCAAATGAGCCCCACAGCATCTCCTGCCCCATAGATCTGACCCACATGTGCCCCACAGCAGCTCCAAACTCATAGATCTGACTCACATCAGTCCAACAGCAGATTTTGCACCATAGATATGTCCCTCATATTCCCCACAGCAACTCCTGCCCCATAAATCTGACCTACATCATCCCCTCTGCAGCTCCTGCCCCATAGGTCTGACCACATGTGCCCCACAGCAGCTCCTGCCATATAGATCTAACCACCATCAGCCCCAAAGCAGCTCCTCCCCATAGATCTGACCCAAGTCAGCCCCACAGCAGCTCCTGCCTTATAGATCTAACCACCATCAGCCCCACAACAGCTTCTACCCCATAGATCTGACCCACATGTGCTCCACTGCAGCTCCAGTCCCGTACATCTGAACCACAGCAGCCCATGCCCCATAGATCTGACCCTCATCAGCAAAACAGCAGCTCCTGACCCATACATCTTACCCAAATCTGCCCCACACCATCTCCTGCCCCATAGATCTAACTCACGTGTGCCCCACAGCAGATCCTGCCCATAGATCTGACCCAGAGCAACTCTGCCCCATTGATTTGACCCACATCAGCCCATTAGGAGATTCTGCCCCATAGATCTGACCCACATCAGCCCCACAGGAGATTTTGCCCCATAGATATGTGCCACGTCTGCCCCACAGCAGCTCCTGCCCCATAGATCTTACCCAGATCTGCTCCACAGCAGCTGCTGCCCCATTGACCCTACCAACATGTGCAGCACAGCAGCTCCTGCCCAGAGATATGACCCACATCTGCCCCACAGCAGCTCCTGCCTCATAAATCTGACTCACAGCATCTCCTGCCCCACATCAGCCACAGCAGCTCCTGACCTATAGATCTGACCCACATCTGCTCCACAGCATCTCCTGTCCCATAGATCTGACCCCCATCTGCCCCACAGCAGCTCCTGCCTCATAAATCTGACTCACAGCATCTCCTGCCCCACATCAGCCACAGCAGCTCCTGACCTATAGATCTGACCCACATCTGACCCACAGCATCTCCTGTCCCATAGATCTGACCCCCATCTGCCCCACAGCAGCTCCTGCCTCATAGATCTGACTCACAGCATCTCCTGCCCCATAGAACTGGCCCACATCAGCCACAGCAGCTCCTGACCTATAGATCTGACCCACATCTGCTCCACAGCAGCCTTTGCCCCATAGATCTGACCCACATCTGCCACACAGCAGCCTTTGCCCCATAGATCTGACCCACATCTGCTCCACAGCATCTCCTGCCCCATAGATCTGACCCACATGTGCCCCACAGCAGCTCCTAACACATAGATCTGACCCACATTTGCCCCAGAGCTGCTCCTGCCCCATAGATCTGAACCACAGCAGCTCCTGTCTCATAGATCTTACCCACATCAGCCCCACAGCAGATTTTGCCCCATAGTTATGCCCCACATCTGCCCAACAGCAACTCCTGCCCCATAGATCTGACCCACATGTGCCCACAGCAGCTCCTGCCCCAAAGATCTGACCCACATGTTCCCCACAGCAGCTCCTGCCCCATAGATCTGACCCAAATGAGCCCCACAGCATCTCCTGCCCCATAGATCTGACCCACATGTTCCCCACAGCAGCTCCTGCCACATAGATCTGACCCAAATCAGCCCCACAGCATCTCCTGCCCCATAGATCTGACCCACATGTGCCCCACAGCAGCTCCAAACTCATAGATCTGACTCACATCAGTCCAACAGCAGATTTTGCACCATAGATATGTCCCTCATATTCCCCACAGCAACTCCTGCCCCATAGATCTGACCTACATCATCCCCTCTGCAGCTCCTGCCCCATAGGTCTGACCCACATGTGCCCCACAGCAGCTCCTGCCATATAGATCTAACCACCATCAGCCCCAAAGCAGCTCCTGCCCCATAGATCTGACCCAAGTCAGCCCCACAGCAGCTCCTGCCTTATAGATCTAACCACCATCAGCCCCACAACAGCTTCTACCCCATAGATCTGACCCACATGTGCTCCACTGCAGCTCCTGTCCCGTAGATCTGAACCACAGCAGCCCATGCCCCATAGATCTGACCCTCATCAGCAACACAGCAGCTCCTGACCCATACATCTGACCCAAATCTGCCCCACACCATCTCCTGCCCCATAGATCTAACTCACATGTGCCCCACAGCAGCTCCTGCCCATAGATCTGACCCACAGCAGCTCTGCCCCATTGATTTGACCCACATCAGCCCCACATGAGATCCTGCCCCATAGATCTGACCCACATCAGCCCCACAGCAGATTTTGCCCCATAGATATGTGCCACGTCTGCCCCACAGCAGCTCCTGCGACATAGATCTTACCCAGATGTGCTCCACAGCAGCTGCTGCCCCATAGATCTGACCATCATCAGCCCCACAGCAGCTCCTGCCCCATAGATCTGACCCACATCTGCCCCACAGCAGCTCCTGCCCCATAGACCCTACCAACATGTGCAGCACAGCAGCTCCTGCCCATAGATCTGACCCACATCTGCCCCACAGCAGCTCCTGCCCCATAGATCTGACCCACATCTGCTCCACAGCATCTCCTGCCCCATAGATCTGACCCCCATCTGCCCCACAGCAGCTCCTGCCTCATACATCTGACTCACAGCATCTCCTGCCCCGTAGAACTGGCCCACATCAGCCACAGCAGCTCCTGACCTATAGATCTGACCCACATCTGAACCACAGCAGCTCCTGCCCCATAGATCTGACCCACATCTGCCACACAGCAGTCTTTGCCCCATAGATCTGACCCAAATCTGCCCCACACCATCTCCTGCCCCATAGATCTAACTCACATGTTCCCCACAGCAGATCCTGCCCATAGATCTGACCCACAGCAGCTCCTGCCCTATATATCTGATTCAAATCTGCCCCACAGCAGCTCCTGCTCCATAGATCTGACCCACATGTGCCCCAGAGCAGCTCTGCCCCATTAATTTTACCCACATCAGCCCCACATGAGATCCTGCCCCATATATCTGACCCACATCAGCCCCACAGCAGATTTTGCCCCATAGATATGTGCCACGTCTGCCCCACAGCAGCTCCTGCGACATAGATCTTACCCAGATCTGCTCAACAGCAGCTGCTGCCCCAAAGATCTGACCAACATCAGCCCCACAGCAGCTCCTGCCCCATAGATCTCACCTACATCTGCCCCAAAGCAGCTCCTGCCCCATAGACCCTACCAACGTGTGCAGCACAGCAGCTCCTGCCCATAGATCTGACCCACATCTGCCCCACAGCAGCTCCTGCCCCATAGATCTGACCCACATCTGCTCCACAGCATCTCCTGCCCCATAGATCTGACCTACATCATCCTCTCTGCAGCTCCTGTCCCATAGGTCTGACCCACATGTGCCCCACAGCAGCTCCTGCCATATAGATCTAACCACCATCAGCCCCAAAGCAGCTGCTGCCCCAAAAGATCTGACCAACATCAGCCCCACAGCAGCTCCTGCCCCATAGATCTGACCCACATCTGCCCCACAGGAGCTCCTGCCCCATAGATCTGACCCACATGTGCCCCACAGCAGCTCCTAACACATAGATCTGACCCACATGTGCCCCAGAGCTGCTCCTGCCCCATAGATCTGAACCACAGCAGCTCCTGTCTCATAGATCTTACCCACATCAGCCCCACAGCAGATTTTGCCCCATAGTTATGCCCCACATCTGCCCAACAGCAACTCCTGCCCCATAGATCTGACCCACATGTTCCCCACAGCAGCTCCTGCCCCATAGTTCTGACCCACAGCATCTCCTGCCACATAGATCTGACCCAAATCAGCCCTACAGCAGCTCCTGCCCCATAGATCTGACCCACATGTGCCCCACAGCAGCTCCAAACTCATAGATCTGACTCACATCAGTCCAACAGCAGATTTTGCACCATAGATATGTCCCTCATATTCCCCACAGCAACTCCTGCCCCATAAATCTGACCTACATCATCCCCTCTGCAGCTCCTGCCCCATAGGTCTGACCACATGTGCCCCACAGCAGCTCCTGCCATATAGATCTAACCACCATCAGCCCCAAAGCAGCTCCTGCCCCATAGATCTGACCCAAGTCAGCCCCACAGCAGCTCCTGCCTTATAGATCTAACCACCATCAGCCCCACAACAGCTTCTACCCCATAGATCTGACCCACATGTGCTCCACTGCAGCTCCAGTCCCGTACATCTGAACCACAGCAGCCCATGCCCCATAGATCTGACCCTCATCAGCAAAACAGCAGCTCCTGACCCATACATCTTACCCAAATCTGCCCCACACCATCTCCTGCCCCATAGATCTAACTCACATGTGCCCCACAGCAGATCCTGCCCATAGATCTGACCCAGAGCAACTCTGCCCCATTGATTTGACCCACATCAGCCCCTTAGGAGATCCTGCCCCATAGATCTGACCCACATCAGCCCCACAGGAGATTTTGCCCCATAGATATGTGCCACGTCTGCCCCACAGCAGCTCCTGCCCCATAGATCTTACCCAGATCTGCTCCACAGCAGCTGCTGCCCCATTGACCCTACCAACATGTGCAGCACAGCAGCTCCTGCCCAGAGATATGACCCACATCTGCCCCACAGCAGCTCCTGCCCCATAGATCTGACCCACATCTGCTCCACAGCATCTCCTGCCCCATAGATCTGACCCCCATCTGCCCCACAGCAGCTCCTGCCTCATAAATCTGACTCACAGCATCTCCTGCCCCACATCAGCCACAGCAGCTCCTGACCTATAGATCTGACCCACATCTGCTCCACAGCATCTCCTGTCCCATAGATCTGACCCACATCTGCCCCACAGGAGCTCCTGCCTCATAGATCTGACTCACAGCATCTCCTACCCCATAGAACTGGCCCACATCAGCCACAGCAGCTCCTGACCTATAGATCTGACCCACATCTGACCCACAGCAGCTCCTGCCCCATAGATCTGACCCACATCTGCCACACAGCAGCCTTTGCCCCATAGATCTGACCCACATCTGCTCCACAGCATCTCCTGCCCCATAGATCTGACCCCCATCTGCCCCACAGCAGCTCCTGCCTCATACATCTTATTCACAGCATCTCCTGCCCCATAGAACTGGCCCACATCAGCCACAGCAGCTCCTGACCTATAGATCTGACCCACATCTGCTCCACAGCAGCCTTTGCCCCATAGATCTGACCCACATCTGCCACACAGCAGCCTTTGCCCCATAGATCTGACCCACATCTGCTCCACAGCATCTCCTGCCCCATAGATCTGACCCACATGTGCCCCACAGCAGCTCCTAACACATAGATATGACCCACATTTGCCCCAGAGCTGCTCCTGCCCCATAGATCTGAACCACAGCAGCTCCTGTCTCATAGATCTTACCCACATCAGCCCCACAGCAGATTTTGCCCCATAGTTATGCCCCACATCTGCCCAACAGCAACTCCTGCCCCATAGATCTGACCCACATGTGCCCACAGCAGCTCCTGCCCCATAGATCTGACCCACATGTTCCCCACAGCAGCTCCTGCCCCATAGATCTGACCCAAATCAGCCCCACAGCATCTCCTGCCCCATAGATCTGACCCACATGTTCCCCACAGAATCTCCTGCCACATAGATCTGACCCAAATCAGCCCCACAGCATCTCCTGCCCCATAGATCTGACCCACATGTGCCCCACAGCAGCTCCAAACTCATAGATCTGACTCACATCAGTCCAACAGCAGATTTTGCACCATAGATATGTCCCTCATATTCCCCACAGCAACTCCTGCCCCATAGATCTGACCTACATGTGCTCCACTGCAGCTCCAGTCCCGTAGATCTGAACCACAGCAGCCCATGCCCCATAGATCTGACCCTCATCAGCAACACAGCAGCTCCTGACCCATACATCTGACCCAAATCTGCCCCACACCATCTCCTGCCCCATAGATCTAACTCACATGTGCCCCACAGCAGCTCCTGCCCATAGATCTGACCCACAGCAGCTCTGCCCCATTGATTTGACCCACATCAGCCCCACAGCAGATTTTGCCCCACAGATATGTGCCACGTCTGCCCCACAGCAGCTCCTGCGACATAGATCTTACCCAGATGTGCTCCACAGCAGCTGCTGCCCCATAGATCTGACCAACATCAGCCCCACAGCAGCTCCTGCCCCATAGATCTGACCCGCATCTGCCCCACAGCAGCTCCTGCCCCATAGACCCTACCAACATGTGCAGCACAGCAGCTCCTGCCCATAGATCTGACCCACATCTGCCCCACAGCAGCTCCTGCCCCATAGATCTGACCCACATCTGCTCCACAGCATCTCCTGCCCCATAGATCTGACCCCCATCTGCCCCACAGCAGCTCCTGCCTCATACATCTGACTCACAGCATCTCCTGCCCCGTAGAACTGGCCCACATCAGCCACAGCAGCTCCTGACCTATAGATCTGACCCACATCTGAACCACAGCAGCTCCTGCCCCATAGATCTGACCCACATCTGCCACACAGCAGTCTTTGCCCCATAGATCTGACCCAAAGCTGCCCCACACCATCTCCTGCCCCATAGATCTAACTCACATGTGCCCCAAAGCAGATCCTGCCCATAGATCTGACCCAGAGCAGCTCTGCCCCATTGTTTTGACCCACATCAGCCCCTCAGGAGATCCTGCCCATAGATCTGACCCAGAGCAGCTCTGCCCCATTGATTTGACCCACATCAGCCCCTCAGGAGATCCTGCCCCATAGATCTGACCCACATCAGCCCCACAGCAGATTTTGCCCCATAGATATGTGCCACGTCTGCCCCACAGCAGCTCCTGCGACATAGATCTTACCCAGATCTGCTCCACAGCAGCTGCTGCCCCAAAGATCTGACCAACATCAGCCCCACAGCAGCTCCTGCCCCATAGATCTGACCCACATCTGCCCCACAGCAGCTCCTGCCCCATAGAACCTACCAACATGTGCAGCACAGCAGCTCCTGCCCATAGATCTGACCCACATCTGCCCCACAGCAGCTCCTGCCCTATAGATCTGACCCACATCTGCTCCACAGCATCTCCTGCCCCATAGATCTGACCCCCATCTGCCCCACAGCAGCTCCTGCCTCATACATCTGACTCACAGCATCTCCTGCCCCATAGAACTGGCCCACATCAGCCACAGCAGCTCCTGACCTATAGATCTGACCCACATCTGCTCCACAGCATCTCCTGCCCCATAGATCTGACCCCCATCTGCCCCACAGCAGCTCCTGCCTCATACATCTGACTCACAGCATCTCCTGCCACATAGAACTGGCCCACATCAGACACAGCAGCTCCTGACCTATAGATCTGACCCACATCTGACCCACAGCAGCTCCTGCCCCATAGATCTGACCCACATCTGCCACACAGCAGCCTTTGCCCCATAGATCTGACCCACATCTGCCCCACAGCATCTCCTGCCCCATAGATCTGACCCACATGTGCCCCACAGCAGCTCCTAACACATAGATCTGACCCACATGTGCCCCAGAGCTGCTCCTGCCCCATAGATCTGAACCACAGCAGCTCCTGTCTCATAGATCTTACCCACATCAGCCCCACAGCAGATTTTGCCCCATAGTTATGCCCCACATCTGCCCAACAGCAACTCCTGCCCCATAGATCTGACCCACATGTGCCCACAGCAGCTCCTGCCCCATAGACCTGACCCACATGTTCCCCACAGCAGCTCCTGCCCCATAGATCTGACCCAAATCAGCCCCACAGCATCTCCTGCCCCATAGATCTGACCCACATGTGCCCCACAGCAGCTCCAAACTCATAGATCTTACTCACATCATTCCAACAGCAGATTTTGCACCATATATATGTCCTTCATATTTCCCACAGCAACTCCTGCCCCATAGATCTGACCTACATCATCCCCTCTGCAGCTTCTGCTTCATAGGTCTGACCCACATGTGCCCCACAGCAGCTCCTGCCATATAGATCTAACCACCATCAGCCCCAAAGCAGCTTCTACCCCATAGATCTGACCCACATGTGCTCCACTGCAGCTCCAGTCCCGTAGATCTGAACCACAGCAGCCCATGCCCCATTGATCTGACCCTCATCAGCAACACAGCAGCTCCTGACCCATACATCTGACCCAAATCTGCCCCACACCATCTCCTGCCCCATAGATCTAACTCACATGTGCCCCACAGCAGCTCCTGCCCATAGATCTGACCCACAGCAGCTCCTGCCCTATAGATCTGATTCAAATCTGCCCCACAGCAGCTCCTGCCCCATTGAACTGGCTCACATCAGCCACAGCAGCTCCTGACTTATAGATCTGACCCACATCAGCCCCACAGAATCTCCTGCCCCATAGATCTGACCCACATCAGCCCCACAGCAGATTTTGCCCCATAGATATGTGCCACGTCTGCCCCACAGCAGCTCCTGCCCCATAGATCTGACCCACATCTGCCCCACAGCAGCTGCTGCCCCATAGACCCTACCAACATGTGCAGCACAGCAGCTCCTGCCCATAGATCTAACCCACATCTGCTCCACAGCATCTCCTGCCCCATAGATCTGACCCCCATCTGCCCCACAGCAGCTCCTGCCTCATACATCTGACTCACAGCATCTCCTGCCCCATAGAACTGGCCCACATCAGACACAGCAGCTCCTGACCTATAGATCTGACCCACATCTGACCCACAGCAGCTCCTGCCCCATAGATCTGACCCACATCTGCCACACAGCAGCCTTTGCCCCATAGATCTGACCCACATCTGCCCCACAGCATCTCCTGCCCCATAGATCTGACCCACATGTGCCCCACAGCAGCTCCTAACACATAGATCTGACCCACATGTGCCCCAGAGCTGCTCCTGCCCCATAGATCTGAACCACAGCAGCTCCTGTCTCATAGATCTTACCCACATCAGCCCCACAGCAGATTTTGCCCCATAGTTATGCCCCACATCTGCCCAACAGCAACTCCTGCCCCATAGATCTGACCCACATGTGCCCACAGCAGCTCCTGACCCATAGACCTGACCCACATGTTCCCCACAGCAGCTCCTGCCCCATAGATCTGACCCACAGCATCTCCTGCCCCATAGATCTGACCCACATGTGCCCACAGCAGCTCCTGCCCCATAGACCTGACCCACAGGTTCCCCACAGCAGATCCTGCCCCATAGATCTGACCCACATGTGCCCCACAGCAGCTCCAAACTCATAGATCTGACTCACATCAGTCCAACAGCAGATTTTGCACCATAGATATCTCTTTCATATTCCCCACAACAACTCCTGCCCCATAGATCTGACCTACATCATCCCCTCTGCAGCTCCTGCCCCATAGATCTGACCCACATCTGCTCCACAGCAGCTCCTGCCCCATAGATCTGACCCACATCTGCCACACAGCAGCCTTTGCCCCATAGATCTGACCCACATTTGCCCCACAGCATCTCCTGCCCCATAGATCTGACCCACATCTGCCCCACAGCAGCTCTTGCCCCATAGATCTGACCCAAATCTGACCCACAGCAGCTCCTGCCCCATAGATCTGAACCACATCTGCCACTCAGCAGCCTTTGCCCCATAGATCTGACCCACATCTGCCCCACAACAGCTCCTGCCCCATAGATCTGACCCACATCTGACCCACAGCAGCTCCTGCCCCATACATCTTACCCAGATCTGCCCCACAGCAGCTCCTGCGACATAGATCAGACCCACATCATCTCGACAGCAGCTCCTGCCCCATAGATCTGACCCACATGTGCCCCACAGCAGCTCCTAACATATAGATCTGACCCACAGGTGCCCCAGAGCTGCTCCTGCCCCATAGATCTGAACCACAGAAGCTCCTGTCTCATAGATCTAACCCACATCTGACCCACAGCAGCTCCTGCCCCATAGATCTGACCCACATCTGCTCCACAGCATCTCCTGCCCCATAGATCTGACCCCCATCTGACCAACAGCAGCTCCTGCCTCATACATCTGACTCACAGCATCTCCTGCCCCATAGAACTGGCCCACATTAGCCACAGCAGCTCCTGACCTATAGATCTGACCCAAATCTGACCCACAGCAGATTTTGCCCCATAGATATGTGTCACGTCTGCCCCACAGCAGCGCCTGCTACATAGATCTTACCCAGATCTGCTCCACAGCAGCTGCTGCCCCAAAGATCTGACCCACATCTGCCCCACAGCAGCTCCTGCCCCATAGATCTGACCCACATCTGCCCCACAGCAGCTCCTGCCCCATAGACCCTACCAACATGTGCAGCACAGCAGCTCCTGCCCATAGATCTGACCCACATCTGCCCCACAGCAGCTCCTGCCCCATAGATCTGACCCACATCTGCTCCACAGCATCTCCTGCCCCATAGATCTGACCCCCATCTGCCCCACAGCAGCTCCTGCCTCATACATCTGACTCACAGCATCTCCTGCCCCATAGAACTGGCCCACATCAGCCACAGCAGCTCCTGACCTATAGATCTGACCCACATCTGACCCACAGCAGCTCCTGCCCCATAGATCTTACCCAGATTTGCTCCACAGCAGCTGCTGCCCCATAGATCTGACCCACATCTGCCCCACAGCATCTCCTGCCCCATAGATCTGACCCACATGTGCCCCACAGCAGCTCCTAACACATAGATCTGACCCACATGTGCCCCAGAGCTGCTGCTGCCCCATAGATCTGAACCACAGCAGCTCCTGTCTCATAGATCTTACCCACAACAGCCCCACAGCAGATTTTGCCCCATAGTTATGCCCCACATCTGCCCAACAGCAACTCCTGCCCCATAGATCTGACCCACATGTGCCCACAGCAGCTCCTGCCCCATAGACCTGACCCACATGTTCCCCACAGCAGCTCCTGCCCCATAGATCTGACCCACATGTGCCCCACAGCAGCTCCAAACTCATAGATCTGACTCACATCAGTCCAACAGCAGATTTTGCACCATAGATATGTCCCTCATATTCCCCACAGCAGCTCCTGCCCCATAGATCTGACCTACATCATCCCCTCTGCAGCTCCTACCCCATAGGTCTGACCCACATGTGCCCCACAGCAGCTCCTGCCATATAGATCTAACCACCATCAGCCACACAACAGCTTCTACCCCATAGATCTGACCCACATGTGCTCCACTGCAGCTCCAGTCCCGTAGATCTGAACCACAGCAGCCCATGCCCCATAGATCTGACCCTCATCAGCAACACAGCAGCTCCTCACCCATACATCTGACCCAAATCTGCCCCACACCATCTCCTGCCCCATAGATCTAACTCACATGTGCCCCACAGCAGCTCATGCCCATAGATCTGACCCACATCTGCCCCACAGCAGCTCCTGCCCCATAGATCTGACCCACATCTGCTCCACAGCATCTCCTGCCCCATAGATCTGACCCCCATCTGCCCCACAGCAGCTCCTGCCTCATAGATCTGACTCACAGCATCTCCTGCCCCATAGAACTGGCCCACATCAGACACAGCAGCTCCTGACCTATAGATCTGACCCACATCTGACCCACAGCAGCTCCTGCCCCATAGATCTGACCCACATCTGCCACACAGCAGCCTTTGCCCCATAGATCTGACCCACATCTGCCCACAGCATCTCCTGCCCCATAGATCTGACCCACATGTGCCCCACAGCAGCTCCTAACACATAGATCTGACCCACATGTGCCCCAGAGCTGCTCCTGCCCCATAGATCTGAACCACAGCAGCTCCTGTCTCATAGATCTTACCCACATCAGCCCCACAGCAGATTTTGCCCCATAGTTATGCCCCACATCTGCCCAACAGCAACTCCTGCCCCATAGATCTGACCCACATGTGCCCACAGCAGCTCCTGCAACATAGACCTGACCCACATGTTCCCCACAGCAGCTCCTGCCCTATAGATCTGACCCACAGCATCTCCTGCCCCATAGATCAGACCCCCATCTGCCCCACAGCAGCTCCTGCCTCATACATCTGACTCACAGCATCTCCTGCCCCGTAGATCTGACCCACATCTGCTCCACAGCAGCTCCTGCCCCATCGATCTGACCCACATCTGCCACACAGCAGCCTTAGCCCCATAGATCTGACCCAAATCTGCCCCACACCATCTCCTGCCCCATAGATCTAACTCACATGTGCCCCACAGCAGCTCCTGCCCATAGATCTGACCCACAGCAGCTCCTGCCCTATAGATCTGATTCAAATCTGCCCCACAGCAGCTCCTGCCCCATAGATCTGACCCACATTTGACCCACAGCAGCTCCTGCCCCATAGATCTGAACCACATCTGCCACACAGCAGCCTTTGCCCCATAGATCTGACCCACATCTGCCCCACAACAACTCCTGCCCCATAGATCTGACCCACATCTGACCCACAGCAGCTCCTGCCCCATACATCTTACCCAGATCTGCCCCACTGCAGCTCCTGCGACATAGATCAGACCCACATCATCTCGACAGAAGCTCCTGCCCCATAGATCTGACCCACATGTGCCCCACAGCA
This sequence comes from Coturnix japonica, assembly GCF_054131305.1. NCBI lineage: Eukaryota > Metazoa > Chordata > Aves > Galliformes > Phasianidae > Coturnix > Coturnix japonica. The sequence continues at coordinate 1,261,480 of NC_140684.1, forward strand.
GCTCCTAACATATAGATCTGACCCACAGGTGCCCCAGAGCTGCTCCTGCCCCATAGATCTGAACCACAGCAGCTCCTGTCTCATAGATCTAACCCACATCTGACCCACAGCAGCTCCTGCCCCATAGATCTGACCCACATCTGCTCACAGCATCTCCTGCCCCATAGATCTGACCCCGTCTGCCCCACAGCAGCTCCTGCCTCATACATCTGACTCACAGCATCTCCTGCCCCATAGAACTGGCCCACATCAGCCACAGCAGCTCCTGACCTATAGATCTGACCCAAATCTGACGCACAGCAGATTTTGCTCCATAGATATGTGTCACGTCTGCCCCACAGCTGCTCCTGCGACATAGATCTTACCCAGATCTGCTCCACAGCAGCTGCTGCCCCAAAGATCTGACCAACATCAGCCCCACAGCAGCTCCTGCCCCATAGATCTGACCCACATCTGCCCCACAGCAGCTCCTGCCCCATAGATCTGACCCACATCTGCCCCACAACAGCTCCTGCCCCATAGACCCTACCAACATGTGCAGCACAGCAGCTCCTGGCCATAGATCTGACCCACATCTGCCCCACAGCAGCTCCTGCCCCATAGATCTGACCCACATCTGCTCCACAGCAGCTACTGCCTCATACATCTGACTCACAGCATCTCCTGCCCCATAGAACTGGCCCACAGCAGCCACAGCAGCTCCTGACCTATAGATCTGACCCACATCTGCTCCACAGCATCTCCTGCCCCATAGATCTGACCCCCATCTGCCCCACAGCAGCTCCTGCCTCATACATCTGACTCACAGCATCTCCTGCCCCATAGAACTGGCCCACATCAGCCACAGCAGCTCCTGACCTATAGATCTGACCCACATCTGACCCACAGCAGCTCCTGCCCCATAGATCTTACCCAGATTTGCTCCACAGCAGCTGCTGCCCCATAGATCTGACCCACATCTGCCCCACAGCATCTCCTGCCCCATAGATCTGACCCACATGTGCCCCACAGCAGCTCCTAACACATAGATCTGACCCACATGTGCCCCAGAGCTGCTGCTGCCCCATAGATCTGAACCACAGCAGCTCCTGTCTCATAGATCTTACCCACATCAGCCCCACAGCAGATTTTGCCCCATAGTTATGCCCCACATCTGCCCAACAGCAACTCCTGCCCCATAGATCTGACCCACATGTGCCCACAGCAGCTCCTGCCCCATAGATCTGACCCACATGTTCCCCACAGCAGCTCCTGCCCCATAGATCTGACCCACATGTGCCCCACAGCAGCTCCAAACTCATAGATCTGACTCACATCAGTCCAACAGCAGATTTTGCACCATAGATATGTCCCTCATATTCCCCACAGCAGCTCCTGCCCCATAGATCTGACCTACATCATCCCCTCTGCAGCTCCTGCCCCATAGGTCTGACCCACATGTGCCCCACAGCAGCTCCTGCCATATAGATCTAACCACCATCAGCCCCAAAGCAGCTCCTGCCCCATAGATCTGACCCAAGTCAGCCCCACAGCAGCTCCTGCCTTATAGATATGACCACCATCAGCCCCACAACAGCTTCTACCCCATAGATCTGACCCACATGTGCTCCACTGCAGCTCCAGTCCCATAGATCTGAACCACAGCAGCCCATGCCCCATAGATCTGACCCTCATCAGCAACACAGCAGCTCCTGACCCATACATCTGACCCAAATCTGCCCCACACCATCTCCTGCCCCATAGATCTAACTCACATGTGCCCCACAGCAGCTCCTGCCCATAGATCTGACCCACAGCAGCTCCTGCCCATAGATCTGACCCACAGCAGCTCCTGCCCTATAGATCTGATTCAAATCGGCCCCACAGCAGCTCCTGCTCCATAGATCTGACCCACATGTGCCCCAGGAGCAGCTCTGCCCCATTGATTTGACCCACATCAGCCCCACAGGAGATCCTGCCCCATAGATATGTGCCACGTCTGCCCCACAGCAGCTCCTGCGACATAGATCTTACCCAGATCTGCTCCACAGCAGCTGCTGCCCCAAAGATCTGACCAACATCAGCCCCACAGCAGCTCCTGCCCCATAGATCTGACCCACATCTGCCCCACAGCAGCTCCTGCCCCATAGACCCTACCAACATGTGCAGCACAGCAGCTCCTGCCCATAGATCTGACCCACATCTGCCCCACAGCAGCTCCTGCCCCATAGATCTGACCCACATCTGCTCCACAGCATCTCCTGCCCCATAGATCTGACCCCCTTCTACCCCACAGCAGCTCCTGCCTCATAGATCTGACTCACAGCATCTCCTGCCCCATAGAACTGGCCCACATCATACACAGCAGCTCCTGACCTATAGATCTGACCCACATCTGACCCACAGCAGCTCCAAACTCATAGATCTGACTCACATCAGTCCAACAGCAGATTTTGCACCATAGATATGTCCCTCATATTCCCCACAGCATCTCCTGCCCCATAGATCTGACCTACATCAACCCCTCTGCAGCTCCTACCCCATAGGTCTGACACACATGTGCCCCACAGCAGCTCCTGCCATATAGGTCTAACCACCATCAGCCCCAAAGCAGCTCCTGCCCCATAGATCTGACCCAAGTCAGCCCCACAGCAGCTCCTGCCTTATAGATATGACCCCCATCAGCCTCACAACAGCTTCTACCCCGTAGATCTGACCCACATGTGCTCCACTGCAGCTCCAGTCCCGTACATCTGCCCCACAGCAGCTCCTGCCCCATAGATCTGACCCACATCTGCTCCACAGCATCTCCTGCCCCATAGATCTGACCCCCATCTGCCCCACAGCAGCTCCTGCCTCATACATCTGACTCACGGCATCTCCTGCCCCGTAGAACTGGCCCACATCAGCCACAGCAGCTCCTGACCTATAGATCTGACCCACATCTGACCCACAGCAGCTCCTGCCCCATAGATCTGACCCATATCTGCCACACAGCAGCCTTTGCCCCATAGATGTGACCCAAATCTGCCCCACAGCATCTCCTGCCACATAGATCTGACCAACATGTGCCCCACAGCAGCTCCTAACACATAGATCTGACCCACATGTGCCCCAGAGCTGCTCCTGCCCCATAGATCTGAACCACAGCAGCTCCTGTCTCATAGATCTTACCCACATCAGCCCCACAGCAGATTTTGCCCCATAGTTATGCCCCACATCTGCCCAACAGCAACTCCTGCCCCATAGATCTGACCCACATGTGCCCACAGCAGCTCCTGCCCCATAGACCTGACCCACATGTTCCCCACAGCAGCTCCTGCCCCATAGATCTGACCCACAGCATCTCCTGCCACATAGATCTGACCCAAATCAGCCCCACAGCATCTCCTGCCCCATAGATCTGACCCACATGTGCCCCACAGCAGCTCCAAACTCATAGATCTGACTCACATTAGTCTAACAGCAGATTTTGCACCATAGATATGTCCCTCATATTCCCCACAGCAGCTCCTGCCCCATAGATCTGACCTACATCATCCCCTCTGCAGCTCCTGCCCCATAGGTCTGACCCACATGTGCCCCACAGCAGCTCCTGCCATATAGATCTAACCACCATCAGCCCCAAAGCAGCTCCTGCCCCATAGATCTGACCCAAGTCAGCCCCACAGCAGCTCCTGCCTTATAGATCTAACCACCATCAGCCCCACAACAGCTTCTACCCCATAGATCTGACCCACATGTGCTCCACTGCAGCTCCAGTCCCGTAGATCTGAACCACAGCAGCCCATGCCCCATAGATCTGACCCTCATCAGCAACACAGCAGCTCCTGACCCATACATCTGACCCAAATCTGCCCCACACCATCTCCTGCCCCATAGATCTAACTCACATGTGCCCCGCAGCAGCTCCTGCCCATAGATCTGACCCACAGCAGCTCCTGCCCTATAGATCTGATTCAAATCTGCCCCACAGCAGCTCCTGCCCCATTGAACTGGCTCACATCAGCCACAGCAGCTCCTGACTTATAGATCTGACCCACATCAGCCCCACAGAATCTCCTGCCCCATAGATCTGACCCACATCAGCCCCACAGCAGATTTTGCCCCACAGATATGTGCCACGTCTGCCCCACAGCAGCTCCTGCGACATAGATCTTGCCAAGATCTGCTCCACAGCAGCTGCTGCCCCATAGATCTGACCCACATCTGCCCCACAGCAGCTCCTGCCCCATAGACCCTACAAACATGTGCAGCACAGCAGCTCCTGCCCATAGATCTGACCCACATCTGCCCCACAGCAGCTCCTGCCCTATAGATCTGACCCACATCTGCTCCACAGCATCTCCTGCCCCATAGATCTGACCCCCATCTGCCCCACAGCAGCTCCTGCCTCATACATCTGACTCACAGCATCTCCTGCCCCATAGAACTGGCCCACATCAGACACAGCAGCTCCTGACCTATAGATCTGACCCACATCTGACCCACAGCAGCTCCTGCCCCATAGATCTGACCCACATCTGCCACACAGCAGCCTTTGCCCCATAGATCTGACCCACATCTGCCCCACAGCATCTCCTGCCCCATAGATCTGACCCACATGTGCCCCACAGCAGCTCCTAACACATAGATCTGACCCACATGTGCCCCAAAGCTGCTCCTGCCCCATAGATCTGAACCACAGCAGCTCCTGTCTCATAGATCTTACCCACATCAGCCCCACAGCAGATTTTGCCCCATAGTTATGCCCCACATCTGCCCAACAGCAACTCTTGCCCCATAGATCTGACCCACATGTGCCCACAGCAGCTCCTGCCCCATAGACCTGACCCACATGTTCCCCACAGCAGCTCCTGCCCCATAGATCTGACCCACAGCATCTCCTGCCCCATAGATCTGACCCACATGTGCCCACAGCAGCTCCTGCCCCATAGACCTGACCCACAGGTTCCCCACAGCAGATCCTGGCCCATAGATCTGACCCACATGTGCCCCACAGCAGCTCCAAACTCATAGATCTGACTCACATCAGTCCAACAGCAGATTTTGCACCATAGATATGTCCCTCATATTCCCCACAGCAACTCCTGCCCCATAGATCTGACCTACATCATCCCCTCTGCAGCTCCTGCCCCATAGATCTGACCCACATCTGCTCCACAGCAGCTCCTGCCCCATAGATCTGACCCACATCTGCCACACAGCAGCCTTTGCCCCATAGATCTGACCCACATTTGCCCCACAGCATCTCCTGCCCCATAGATCTGACCCACATCTGCCCCACAGCAGCTCCTGCCCCATAGATCTGACCCAAATCTGACCCACAGCAGCTCCTGCCCCATAGATCTGAACCAAATCTGCCACTCAGCAGCCTTTGCCCCATAGATCTGACACACATCTGCCCCACAACAGCTCCTGCCCCATAGATCTGACCCACATCTGACCCACAGCAGCTCCTGCCCCATAGATCTGACCCACATGTGCCCCACAGCAGCTCCTAACATATAGATCTGACCCACAGGTGCCCCAGAGCTGCTCCTGCCCCATAGATCTGAACCACAGCAGCTCCTGTCTCATAGATCTAACCCACATCTGACCCACAGCAGCTCCTGCCCCATAGATCTGACCCACATCTGCTCCACAGCATCTCCTGCCCCATAGATCTGACCCCCATCTGACCCACAGCAGCTCCTGCCTCATACATCTGACTCACAGCATCTCCTGCCCCATAGAACTGGCCCACATCAACCACAGCAGCTCCTGACCTATAGATCTGACCCAAATCTGACCCACAGCAGATTTTGCCCCATAGATATGTGTCACGTCTGCCCCACAGCAGCTCCTGCGACATAGATCTTACCCAGATCTGCTCCACAGCAGCTGCTGCCCCAAAGATCTGACCAACATCAGCCCCACAGCAGCTCCTGCCCCATAGATCTGACCCACATCTGCCCCACAGCAGCTCCTGCCCCATAGACCCTACCAACATGTGCAGCACAGCAGCTCCTGCCCATAGATCTGACCCACATCTCCCCCACAGCAGCTCCTGCCCCATAGATCTGACCCACATCTGCTCCACAGCATCTCCTGCCCCATAGATCTGACCCCCATCTGCCCCACAGCAGCTCCTGCCTCATACATCTGACTCACAGCATCTCCTGCCCCATAGAACTGGCCCACATCAGCCACAGCAGCTCCTGACCTATAGATCTGACCCACATCTGACCCACAGCAGCTCCTGCCCCATAGATCTTACCCACATCTGCCCCACAGCAGCTCCTGCCCCATAGACCCTACAAACATGTGCAGCACAGCAGCTCCTGCCCCATACATCTTACCCAGATCTGCCCCACAGCAGCTCCTTCCCAAAGATCTGACCCACATCATCTCTACAGCAGCTCCTGCCCCATAGATCTGACCCACATGTGCCCCACAGCAGCTCCTAACACATAGATCTGACCCACATCTGCCCCACAGCAGCTAATGCCCCATAGATCTGACCCACATCTGACCCACAGCATCTCCTGCCCCATAGATCTGACCCCCATCTGCCCCACAGCAGCTCCTGCCTCATACATCTGACTCACACCATCTCCTGCCCCATAGAACTGGCCCACATCAGCCACAGCAGCTCCTGCCCCATAGATCTGACCCACATCTGCTCCACAGCATCTCCTGCCCCATAGATCTGACCCACATCTGCCCCACAGCAGCTCCTGCCTCATAGATCTGACTCACAGCATCTCCTGCCCCATAGAACTGGCCCACATCAGACACAGCAGCTCCTGACCTATAGATCTGACCCACATCTGACCCACAGCAGCTCCTGCCCCATAGATCTGACCCACATCTGCCACACAGCAGCCTTTGCCCCATAGATCTGACCCACATCTGCCCACAGCATCTCCTGCCCCATAGATCTGACATACATGTGCCCCACAGCAGCTCCTAACACATAGATCTGACCCACATGTGCCCCAGAGCTGCTCCTGCCCCATAGATCTGAACCACAGCTGCTCCTGTCTCATAGATCTTACCCACATCAGCCCCACAGCAGATTTTGCCCCATAGTTATGCCCCACATCTGCCCAACAGCAACTCCTGCCCCATAGATCTGACCCACATCTGCCACACAGCAGCCTTTGCCCCATAGATCTAACCCAAATCTGCCCCACACCATCTCCTGCCCCATAGATCTAACTCACATGCGCCCCACAGCAGCTCCTGCCCATAGATCTGACCCACAGCAGCTCCTGCCCTATAGATCTGATTCAAATCTGCCCCACAGCAGCTCCTGCTCCATAGATCTGACCCACATGTGCCCCACAGCAGCTCTGCCCCATTGATTTGACCCACATCAGCCCCACATGAGATCCTGCCCCATAGATCTGACCCACATCAGCCCCACAGCAGATTTTGCCCCATAGATATGTGCCACGTCTGCCCCACAGCAGCTCCTGCAACATAGATCTTACCCAGATCTGCTCCAAAGCAGTTGCTGCCCCAAAGATCTGACCAACATCAGCCCCACAGCAGCTCCTGCCCCATAGATCTGACCTACATCTGCCCCACAGCAGCTCCTGCCCCATAGACCCTACCAACATGTGCAGCACAGCAGCTCCTGCCCATAGACCTGACCCACATCTGCCCCACAGCAGCTCCTGCCCCATAGATCTGACCCACATCTGCTCCACAGCATCTCCTGCCCCATAGATCTGACCCCCATCTGCCCCACAGCAGCTCCTGCCTCATACATCTGACTCACAGCATCTCCTGCCCCGTAGAACTGGCCCACATCAGCCACAGCAGCTCCTGCCCCATAGATCTGACCCACATCTGCTCCACAGCATCTCCTGCGCCATAGATCTGACCCCCATCTACCCCACAGCAGCTCCTGCCTCATAGATCTGACTCACAGCATCTCCTGCCCCATAGAACTGGCCCACATCAGACACAGCAGCTCCTGACCTATAGATCTGACCCACATCTGACCCACAGCATCTCCTGCCCCATAGATCTAACTCACATGTGCCCCGCAGCAGCTCCTGCCCATAGATCTGACCCACAGCAGCTCCTGCCCTATAGATCTGATTCAAATCTGCCCCACAGCAGCTCCTGCTCCATAGATCTGACCCACATGTGCCCCAGAGCAGCTCTGCCCCATTGATTTGAACCACATCAGCCCCACAGGAGATCCTGCCCCATAGATCTGACCCACATCAGCCCCACAGCAGATTTTGCCCCATAGATATGTGCCACGTCTGCCCCACAGCAGCTCCTGCGACATAGATCTTACCCAGATCTGCTCCACAGCAGCTGCTGCCCCAAAGATCTGACCAACATCAGCCCCACAGCAGCTCCTGCCCCATAGATCTGACCCCCATCTGCCCCACAGCAGCTCCTGCCCCATAGATCTGACCCACATCTGCCCCACAGCAGCTCCTGCCCCATAGAACCTACCAGGATGTGCAGCACAGCAGCTCCTGCCCATAGATCTGACCCACATCTGCCCCACAGCAGCTCCTGCCCTATAGATCTGACCCACATCTGCTCCACAGCATCTCCTGCCCCATAGATCTGACCCCCATCTGCCCCACAGCAGCTCCTGCCTCATACATCTGACTCACAGCATCTCCTGCCCCATAGATCTGACCCACATGTGCCCCACAGCAGCTCCAAACTCATAGATCTGGCTCACATCAGTCCAACAGCAGATTTTGCACCATAGATATGTCCCTCATATTCCCCACAGCAACTCCTGCCCCATAGATCTGACCTACATCATCCCCTCTGCAGCTCCTGCCCCATAGGTCTGACCCACATGTGCCCCACAGCAGCTCCTGCCATATAGATCTAACCACCATCAGCCCCAAAGCAGCTCCTGCCCCATAGATCTGACCCAAGTCAGCCCCACAGCAGCTCCTGCCTTATAGATCTAACCACCATCAGCCCCACAACAGCTTCTACCCCATAGATCTGACCCACATGTGCTCCACTGCAGCTCCAGTCCCGTACATCTGAACCACAGCAGCCCATGCCCCATAGATCTGACCCTCATCAGCAACACAGCAGCTCCTGACCCATAGATCTGACCCCCATCTGCCCCACAGCAGCTCCTGCCTCATACATCTGACTCACAGCATCTCCTGCCCCATAGAACTGGCCCACATCAGCCACAGCAGCTCCTGCCCCATAGATCTGACCCACATCTGACACACAGCAGCTCCTGCCCCATAGATCTGACCCACATCTGCCACACAGCAGCCTTTGCCCCATAGATCTGACCCACATCTGCCCCACAGCATCTCCTGCCCCATAGATCTGACCCACATGTGCCCCACAGCAGCTCCTAACACATAGATCTGACCCACATGTGCCCCAAAGCTGCTCCTGCCCCATAGATCTGAACCACAGCAGCTCCTGTCTCATAGATCTTACCCACATCAGCCCCACAGCAGATTTTGCCCCATAGTTATGTCCCACATCTGCCCTACAGCAACTCCTGCCCCATAGATCTGACCCACATGCGCCCCACAGCAGTTCCTGCCCCATAGGTCTGACCCACATGCGCCTCACAGCAGCTCCTGCCCCATAGATCTAACCACCATCAGCCCCAAAGCAGCTCCTGCCCCATAGATTTGACCCACATCACCCACACAGCATCTCCTGCCCCATAGATGTGACCCACATCTGCACCACAGCAGCTCCTCCCCATAGATCTAACACCCATCAGCCTCACAGCAGCTCCTGCCCCATAGATATGCCTTACATCTGCCCCACATCAGCTCCTGCAACATAGATCTGACCCACATCTGCAACACAGCAACTCCTGCTCCAGAAATCTGACCAACATCAGGCCCACATTTGTTCCTGCCCCATAGATCTGACCCACAGCAGCCCCTGCCTCATACATCTGACCCACAAGTGCCCCACAGCAGCTCCAGCCCAATAGACCTGACCCACATCTGCCCCATAGCATCTCCTGCCCCATAGATCTTTCCTACATCAGCCCCACAGCACCTCCGGCCCAATAGATCTGACCCACATGTGCCCCACAGCAGCTCCTGCCCCATAGATCTGACCCACATCAACCATGTTGATAAACATGAAAACATACAACATGGGTTGTATCAACCATGTAATCCATGGTGTCCCTATGTGTCCCAATGTCACCCTATGGGTCCCAGTGTCTCCCTATGGGTCACTATGTGTCCCAATGTCCCCCCTATGGGTTGCTATGTGCCTCTATGGGTTCTCTATGGGGCTCTATGGGGTGCCTATGGAGCTCTATGGGGCGTTCTGAGGTTTCTATGGGGTGTCTATGGAACGCTATAGTGTGACTATTTGGTAAATTAGTTTCTATGGGTGGCTATGGGAGCTCTATGGGGCACAATGGGTTGCCTACGGGGCTCTATGGGATGTCTGTGGGGCTCTATGGCGCGGCTATATGTCCTTATGTGGTGTCTATGTGGCACTATGTTGTGCTATGGGGTGCTGTGAGGCACTATGGGGTGCAATGGGGCGCTGTGGGGCACAAGAGAGTGTCTATGAGGCTCCATGGGCTGCTATGGGGCACTATGGAGTAGCTATGGGGTGCTATGGGGTCTCTTTGTACCCCTATGGGTCACTATGGGTCACTATGTGGTGTCTATGGGGCTCTATGGGGTGGCTATGCGGTGCTGTAGGGTGGCTATGGGTTGCTTTGGGGTATCCTTGGGTTCCTATGGGGCGCTATGGGTGACTATGGGGTGCTATGGTTTGCTATGGGGCTCTATGCAGAAGAATGGGGTCTCTATGGGGCGCTATGAGGTCCCTATGGGGCTCTACGGGGAGTCTATGGGGTGTCTTTGGGGATCTATGGGTTGTCTGTGGGGCTCTATGGGGTCTGCATGGGGTCTGTATGGGGTTCAGTGAGTTTCTATGGGGCTCTATGGGGTGTCTACAGGCACTATGGGGCGATATGGGGTGTCTATTTGGTTCAATTGGGCTCTATGGTGTGGCTGTAGGGCCTTATGTGGTGTCTATAGGGCACTGTGGGCTGCTATGGGGTGCTGCGGGGAACTATGGGGTGTCTATGGGGCTCTATGGAGCAGTATGCTGTGTCTATGGGTCCCTATGGGGTGCAATGGGGTGCTGTGGGGCACAATGGAGTGTCTATGAGGCTCCATGGGCTGCTATGGGGCACTATGGAGTAGCTATGGGGTGCTATGGGGTCTCTTTGGGCCCCTATGGGTCACTATGGGGTGTATATGGGGCTCTATGGGGTATCTTTGTGTTCCTATGGGGCGCTATGGGTGACTATGGGGTCGCTATGGGTTTCTTTGAGGCACTATGGGTCTCAATGGGGTCTCTATGGGTCTCAATTTATCCTTATGGCTCCCAATGACTGTCTATGGGTCTCTATGTGTCCCTATGGGTCCCAGTGTCTCTCTATGTGTCCCTATGGGTCCCAGTGTCTCTCTATGGGTCCCAATGTCTTCCTCTGGATCTCTATGGGTCCCTAGGGGTCCCAGTGTCTCTCTATGTCCCCCTGTCTAGGTGGTAACTATACAGATGGTAACAAAGATGATAACAAATGTACAGAGGTTCTAAGCGAGAGAGAAACTCACCAGTGGTGATGCCTTCGCTGAGGAAGCTGGGGCGGTCTTCACTGCAGAGCGATGTCCAAGAGATGCTGCCTCACAGAATCACAGAATTCTCAAGGTTGGAAAAGGGCTGCCAGCTTTTGTAGGAGAATAGCATGGGAGACAGTTGTGAAGGCTTTGCTGAAGTCCAAGTAGAGCACATCAACAGCCTTTCTTTCTTTCTTTCCTTCATCCATCAGATGGGTCACAGGATCGTAGAAGGAGATCAGATTGGTCAAGCAGGAGCTGCCCTTCACGAACCCATGCTGGCTAGGTCTGATCTCCTGCTCATCCCACACCTGCCGCATCTGTCATCTCCCTCAAGACAATTCGTTCCATTCCCTTCCCTGGCACCGAGGTCAGGCTAACAGGCCTGGAGTTGCCCGGATCCTCCTGACAACCTTGCTTGGAAATGGGAGTCACGTTGGCAAGCCTCCAGTCTTCTGGGACCTCACCCGGTAACAGGGAGCTCGGAAAGATAATGGAAAGCGGCTCGAGTGAGGGTCAGCCCTTAAATGAGGTCTCAGAGGAGGTGGAGTCGAGCTCCAGCCCTCCCGGGAGCACAGCTCCATTACTCTCACCTGTGCTCCCGCAGCTGACCCCACACTTGCCTCAGCTGATTAATCAGAGGTTCAGGCTGTGATTACCAATCTCCCACACAGCCCCTGTGGGTCCCAATGTTTCCCTATGGATCTCTGGGTGTCCCTATAGGACTCTATGGGGTTATTATGCCTCTAAATGGGTCCCTATATGTCTCTATGTCTCTCTATGGGGTCCCTATGTGTCCCAATGTCCCCACTATGGTTTGCTATGTGCCTCTATGGGGTCTCTATGGGGTCTTTTATGGGTAACTATCGTCCCAAATGTATTCCTAAGGGTATCTATGGGTTTCAATGTGGTCCCTATGTGCCTCTATGGGGTCTCTTATGGGTCTCAACGAAGTCCCTATGTGTCTCTATGGGTCTCACTGTCCACCACTGTAATCCATGTGGTCCCTATGTGTCCCAATATCCCCATATGGGTCCCAGTGTCTCCCTATGGGTCACTATGTGTCCCTATGTGTCCCAATGTCCCCCCTATGGGTTGCTATGTGCCTCAATGGGCTCTCTTATGGATAGCTCTGGGCCCAAATGTCTCCCTGTGGGTATCTATGGGTTACATTAGGTCCCTATGTGCCTCTATGGGGTCTCTTATGGGTCTCAGCAGGGTCCCTATGTGTCTCTATGGGTCTCACTGTCCCCCACTGTAATCCATGGGGTCCTTATGTGTCCCATTGTCCCCCTATGGGATCCAGTGTCTCCTCATGGGTCACGGTGTGTCCCTATGTGTCCCTATGTCCCCCCTATGGGTTGCTATGTTCCTCTATGGGGTCTCTTATGGGTCTCAGCAGGGTCCCTATGTGTCTCGATGGATCTGACTGTCCCCCACTTTAATCCATGGGGTCACTATGTGTCCCAATGTCCCCCTATGGGTCCCAGTGTCTCCCTATGTGTACCTATGTGTCCCAATGTCCCCCTATGGGTCACTATGTGTCCCAATGTCCCCCCTATGGGTTGCCATGTGCTTGTATGTGGTTTCTTATGGGTATCTCTGGGCCCAAATATCTTCCTATAGCTATCTATGGGTTTCAATGTGGTCCCTATGTGCCTCTATGGGGTCTCTTATGGGTCTCAGCGGGGTTTCTATGTGTCTCTATGGGTCTGGCTGTCCCCCACTGTAGTCCAAGGGGTCCCTATGTGTCCCAATGTCCCCATATGGGTCCCAGTGTCTCCCTATGGGTCAGAATGTTTCCCTACGTGTCCCCATGTCCCCCCTATGGGTTGCTATGTGCCTCTATGGGGTCTCTGTGGGGTCTCTTATGGATATCTCTGGGCCCAAATGTCTTCCTACAAGTATCTATGAGTTTCAATGTGGTCCCTAGGTGCCTCTATGGGGTCTCTTATGGGTCTCAGCGGGGTCCTTATGTATCTCTATGGGTCTCACTGTCCCCCACTGTAATTCATTGGGTCCCTATGTGTCCCAATGTCCCCCTATGGGTCCCAGTGTCTTCCTACGGGTCACAATGTGTACCTATGTGTCCCAATGTCCCCCCTATGGGTTGCTATGTGCCCCTATGGGGTCTCTATGGGGTCTCTTATGGTTATCTCTGAGCCCAAATGTCTTCCTTTGGGTATCTATAAGTTTCAAAGTCGTCCTATGTGTCCCTATGGGTCTTAATGGCTCCTAATATGTCCCTATGAGTCTATATGTGGTCTCACTGTCCCAGTGGGTCTCTATGTGTTCCTATGTGTCTATATGGAGTCTCTATCTGGTTTCTATGGGTCTTGGTGTCCCTCTATGTGTCACTTTGTGCCTCTATGGGGTCTCCATGGGTTTCTATGGGGTCTCTATGTCTCTCTTTGGGTCCCTATTGGTCCCAATAGGTCCCTATGAGTCTCTATGATGTCTCCCTTTGTCCCCATATGGGTCCCAGTGTGACCCACATGTGCCCACAGCAGCTCCTGCCCCATAGACCTGACCCACATGTTCCCCACAGCAGCTCCTGCCCCATAGATCTGACCCACAGCATCTCCTGCCACATAGATCTGACCCAAATCAGCCCCACAGCATCTCCTGCCCCATAGATCTGACCCACATGTGCCCCACAGCAGCTCCAAACTCATAGATCTGACTCACATCAGTCCAACAGCAGATTTTGCACCATAGATATGTCCCTCATATTCCCCACAGCAACTCCTGCCCCATACATCTGACCTACATCATCCCCTCTGCAGCTCCTGCCCCATAGGTCTGACCCACATGTGCCCCACAGCAGCTCCTGCCATATAGATCTAACCACCATCAGCCCCAAAGCAGCTCCTGCCCCATAGATCTGACCCAAGTCAGCCCCACAGCAGCTCCTGCCTTATAGATATGACCCCCATCAGTCCCACAACAGCTTCTACCCCATAGATCTGACCCACATGTGCTCCACTGCAGCTCCAGTCCCGTAGATCTGAACCACAGCAGCCCATGCCCCATAGATCTGACCCTCATCAGCAACACAGCAGCTCCTGACCCATACATCTGACCCAAATCTGCCCCACACCATCTCCTGCCCCATAGATCTAACTCACATGTGCCCCGCAGCAGCTCCTGCCCATAGATCTGACCCACAGCAGCTCCTGCCCTATAGATCTGATTCAAATCTGCCCCACAGCAGCTCCTGCTCCATAGATTTGACCCACATGTGCCCCAGAGCAGCTCTGCCCCATTGATTTGACCCACATCAGCACCACAGGAGATCCTGCCCCATAGATCTGACCCACATCAGCCCCACAGCAGATTTTCCCCATAGATATGTGCCACGTCTGCCCCACAGCAGGTCCTGCGACATAGATCTTACCCAGATCTGCTCCACAGCAGCTGCTGCCCCAAAGATCTGACCAACATCAGCCCCACAGCAGCTCCTGCCCCATAGATCTGACCCACATCTGCCCCACAGCAGCTCCTGCCCATAGACCCTACCAACATGTGCAGCACAGCAGCTCCTGCCCATAGATCTGACCCACATCTGCCCCACAGCAGCTCCTGCCCCATAGATCTGACCCACATCTGCTCCACAGCATCTCCTGCCCCATAGATCTGACCCCCATCTGCCCCACAGCAGCTCCTGCCTCATACATCTGACTCACAGCATCTCCTGCCCCATAGAACTGGCCCACATCAGCCACAGCAGCTCCTGCCCCATAGATCTGACCCACATCTGCCCCACAGCAGCTCCTAACACATAGATCTGACCCACATGTTCCCCACACCAGCTCCTGCCCCATAGATCAGCCCCACAGCATCTCCTGCCCCATAGATCTGACCCACATGTGCCCCACAGCAGCTCCAAACTCATAGATCTGACTCACATGTGCCCCAGAGCTGCTCCTGCCCCATAGATCTGACCCACATGTGCTCCAATGCAGCTCCAGTCCCGTAGATCTGAACCACAGCAGCCCATGCCCCATTGATCTGACCCTCATCAGCAACACAGCAGCTCCTGACCCATACATCTGACCCAAATCTGCCCCACACCATCCCCTGCCCCATAGATCTAACTCACATGTGCCCCGCAGCAGCTCCTGCCCATAGATCTGACCCACAGCAGCTCCTGCCCATAGATCTGACCCACATGTGCCCCACAGCAGGTCCTGCCCCATAGATCTGACCCACAGCATCTCCTGCCCCATAGATCTGACCCACATGTGCCCCACAGCAGCTCCTAACACATAGATCTGACCCACATGTGCCCCAGAGCTGCTCCTGCCCCATAGATCTGACCCACATCTGCTCCACAGCATCTCCTGCCCCATAGATCTGACCCCCATCTGCCCCACAGCAGCTCCTGGCTCATACATCTGACTCACAGCATCTCCTGCCCCATAGAACTGTCCCACATCAGCCACAGCAGCTCTTAACCTATAGATCTTACCCACATCTGACCCACAGCAGCTCCTACCCCATAGATCTGACCCACATCAGCCCCACAGCAGATTTTGCCCCATAGATATGTGCCACATCTGCCCCACAGCAGCTCCTGCCCCATAGACCCTACCAACATGTGCAGCACAGCAGCTCCTGCCCATAGATCTAACCCACATCAGCCACAGCAGCTCCTGCCCCATAGATCTGACCCACATCTGCTCCACAGCATCTCCTGCCCCATTGATCTGTCCCCCATCTGCCCCACAGCAGCTCCTGCCTCATACATCTGACTCACAGCATCTCCTGCCCCATAGAACTGGCCCACATCAGCCACAGCAGCTCCTGACCTATAGATCTGACCCACATCTGCTCCGCAGCAGCTCCTGCCCAATAGATCTGACCCACATCTGCCACACAGCAGCCTTTGCCCCATAGATCTGACCCACATCTGCCCCACAGCAGCTCCTGCCCCATAGATCTGACCCACATGTGCCCCACAGCAGCTCCTAACACATAGATCTGACCCACATGTGCCCCAGAGCTGCTCCTGCCCCATAGATCTGAACCACAGCAGCTCCTGTCTCATAGATCTTACCCACATCAGCCCCACAGCAGATTTTGCCCCATAGATCTGACCCACATCTGCTCCACAGCAGCTCCTGCCCCATAGATCTGACCCACATCTGCCCCACAGCAGCTCCTGCCCCATAGATCTGACCCACATCTGCTCCACAGCATCTCCTGCCCCATAGATCTTACCCCATCTGCCCCACAGCTGCTCCTGCCTCATACATCTGACTCACAGCATCTCCTGCCCCATAGAACTGGCCCACATCAGCCACAGCAGCTCCTGACCTATAGATCTGACCCACATCTGACCCACAGCAGCTCCTGCCCCTTAGATCTGACCCACATCTGCCACACAGCAGCCTTTGCCCCATAGATCTGACCCACATCTGCCCCACAGCATCTCCTGCCCCATAGATCTGACCCACATCTGCCCCACAGCAGCTCCTGCCCCATAGATCTGACCCACATCTGACCCACAGCAGCTCCTGCCCCATAGATCTGACCCACATGTGCCCCACAGCAGCTCCTGCCTCATACATCTGACTCACAGCATCTCCTGCCCCAGAGAACTGGCCCACATCAGCCACAGCATCTCCTGCCCCATAGATCTGACCCCCATCTGCCCCACAGCAGCTCCTGCCTAATACATCTGACTCACAGCATCTCCTGCCCCATAGAACTGGCCCACATCAGCCACAGCAGCTCCTGACCTATAGATCTGACCCACATCAGCCCCACAGCATCTCCTGCCCCATAGACCTGACACACATCAGCCCCACAGCAGCTCCTGCCTCATAGATCTGACTCACAGCATCTCCTGCCCCATAGATCCGACCCACATCAGACCCAGAGCATCTCCTGCCACATAGATCTGACCCACATTTTCCCCAAAGAAGCACCTAAACCATAGATCTGACCCACATGTGCCTCACAGCTGCTCCTGCCCCATAGATCTGAACCACAGCAGTTCCTGCCCCATAGATCATACCCAAATCTTCCCTACATCAGCTCCTGCCCATAGATCTGACCCACATCAGCCCCACAGCAGCTCCTACCCCATAGATCTGACCCACATCAGCCCCACAGCAGATTTTTCCCCATAGATATGTGCCACGTCTGCCCCACAGCAGCTCCTGCGACATAGATCTTACCCAGATCTGGTCCACAGCAGCTGCTGCCCCATAGATCTGACCAACATCAACCCCACTGCAGCTCCTGCCCCATAGATCTGACCCACATCTGCCACACAGCAGCTCCTGCCTCATACATCTGACTCACAGCAGCTCCTGCCCCATAGATCTGACCCCCATCAGCCCCACAGCAGCTCCTGCCCCATAGATCTGACCCCCATCAGACCCACAGCAGCTCCTGCCCGAAAGATCTGACACACATCATATGCAAAACATCTGCTGCTCAACAGATCTGACCCACAGCAGCTACTGCCCCATATATCTGACCCACAAGTGCCCCACAGAAGCTCCTGCCCCATAAATCCGACCACATCTGCCCCACAGCAGCTCCTGCCCCATAGATCGGACCCAAATCTGCCCCACTGCTGCTCCTGCCGCAAAGATCTGACCCACATCTGCGCCACAACAGCTCCTGCCCCATAGATCTGACCAACATCAGACCCACAGCATATCCTCCCCAAAGATCTGACACACATCTGCCCCACTGCTGCTCCTACACCACAGATCTGACCTACATCATCTCCACTGCAGCTCCTGCCCATAGATCTGACCCGCATCAACCACACAGCAGGTCTTGCCCCATAGACCTGACCCACATCTGCCCCACAGCATCTCCTGCCCCATAGATCTGACCCACATCTGCCCCACAGCAGCTCCTAACACATAGATCTGACCCACATGTGCCCCAGAGCTGCTCCTGCCCCATAGATCTGAACCACAGCAGCTCCTGTCTCATAGATCTTACCCACATCAGCCCCACAGCAGATTTTGCCCCATAGTTATGTCCCACATCTGCCCAACAGCAGCTCCTGCCCCATAGATTTGACCCACATCAGCCACACAGCATCTCCCGCCCCATAGATGTGACCCACATCTGCACCACAGCAGCTCCTCCCCATAGATATGCCGTACATCTGCCCCACATCAGCTCCTGCAACATAGATCTGACCCCCATCTGCCCCACAGCAGCTCCTGCCTCATACATCTGACTCACAGCATCTCCTGCCCCATAGAACTGGCCCACATCAGCCACAGCAGCTCCTGACCTATAGATCTGACCCACATCTGACCCACAGCAGCTCCTGCCCCATAGATCTGACCCACATCTGCCACACAGCAGCCCTTGCCCCATAGATCTGACCCACATCTGCCCCACAGCATCTCCTGCCCCATAGATCTGACCCACATGTGCCCCACAGCAGCTCCTGCCCCATAGATCTGACCCACATATGACCCACAGCAGCTCCTGCCCCATACATCTTACCCAGATCTGCCCCACAGCAGCTCCTACCCAAAGATCTGACCCACATCATCTCGACAGCAGCTCCTGCCCCATAGATCTGACCCACATGTGCCCCACAGCAGCTCCTAACACATAGATATGACCCACATGTGCCCCAGAGCTGCTCCTGCCCCATAGATCTGAACCACAGCAGCTCCTGTCTCATAGATCTTACCCACATCAGCCCCACAGCAGATTTTGCCCCATAGTTATGTCCCACATCTGCCCAACAGCAGCTCCTGCCCCATAGATCGGACCCAAATCTGCCCCACTGCTGCTCCTGCCGCAATGATCTGACCCACATCTGCGCCACAACAGCTCCTGCCCCATAGACCTGACACACATCAGCCCCACAGCAGCTCCTGCCTCATAGATCTGACTCACAGCATCTCCTGCCCCATAGATCCGACCCACATCAGACCCAGAGCATCTCCTGCCACATAGATCTGACCCACATTTTCCCCAAAGAAGCACCTAAACCATAGATCTGACCCACATGTGCCTCACAGCTGCTCCTGCCCCATAGATCTGAACCACAGCAGTTCCTGCCCCATAGATCATACCCAAATCTTCCCTACATCAGCTCCTGCCCATAGATCTGACCCACATCAGCCCCACAGCAGCTCCTACCCCATAGATCTGACCCACATCAGCCCCACAGCAGATTTTTCCCCATAGATATGTGCCACGTCTGCCCCACAGCAGCTCCTGCGACATAGATCTTACCCAGATCTGGTCCACAGCAGCTGCTGCCCCATAGATCTGACCAACATCAACCCCACTGCAGCTCCTGCCCCATAGATCTGACCCACATCTGCCACACAGCAGCTCCTGCCTCATACATCTGACTCACAGCAGCTCCTGCCCCATAGATCTGACCCCCATCAGCCCCACAGCAGCTCCTGCCCCATAGATCTGACCCCCATCAGACCCACAGCAGCTCCTGCCCGAAAGATCTGACACACATCATATGCAAAACATCTGCTGCTCAACAGATCTGACCCACAGCAGCTACTGCCCCATATATCTGACCCACAAGTGCCCCACAGAAGCTCCTGCCCCATAAATCCGACCACATCTGCCCCACAGCAGCTCCTGCCCCATAGATCGGACCCAAATCTGCCCCACTGCTGCTCCTGCCGCAAAGATCTGACCCACATCTGCGCCACAACAGCTCCTGCCCCATAGATCTGACCAACATCAGACCCACAGCATATCCTCCCCAAAGATCTGACACACATCTGCCCCACTGCTGCTCCTACACCACAGATCTGACCTACATCATCTCCACTGCAGCTCCTGCCCATAGATCTGACCCGCATCAACCACACAGCAGGTCTTGCCCCATAGACCTGACCCACATCTGCCCCACAGCATCTCCTGCCCCATAGATCTGACCCACATCTGCCCCACAGCAGCTCCTAACACATAGATCTGACCCACATGTGCCCCAGAGCTGCTCCTGCCCCATAGATCTGAACCACAGCAGCTCCTGTCTCATAGATCTTACCCACATCAGCCCCACAGCAGATTTTGCCCCATAGTTATGTCCCACATCTGCCCAACAGCAGCTCCTGCCCCATAGATTTGACCCACATCAGCCACACAGCATCTCCCGCCCCATAGATGTTACCCACATCTGCACCACAGCAGCTCCTCCCCATAGATATGCCCTACATCTGCCCCACATCAGCTCCTGCAACATAGATCTGACCCACATCTTCAACACAGCAGCTCCTGCTCCATAAATCTGAGCAACATCAGGCCCACATTTTTCCTGCCCCATAGATCTGACCCACAGCAGCCCCTGCCTCATAGATCTGACCCACATCAGCCACACAGCAGCTCCAGCCCAATAGACCTGACCCACATCTGCCCCATAGCATCTCCTGCCCCATAGATCTTTCCTACATCAGCCCCACAGCACCTCGGGCCCAATAGATCTGACCCACATGTGCCCCACAGCAGCTCCTGCCCCATAGATCTGACCCACATCAACCATGTTGATAAACATGAAAACATACAACATGGGTTGTATCAACCATGTAATCCATGGTGTCCCTATGTGTCCCAATGTCACCCTATGGGTCCCAGTGTCTCCCTATGGGTCACTATGTGTCCCTATGTGTCCCAATGTCCCCCCTATGGGTTGCTATGTGCCTCTATGGGTTCTCTATGGGGCTCTATGGGGTGCCTATGGAGCTCTATGGGGCGTTCTGAGGTTTCTATGGGGTGTCTATGGAACGCTATGGTGTGTCTATTTGGTAAATTAGTTTCTATGGGTGGCTATGGGAGCTCTATGGGGCACAATGGGTTGCCTACGGGGCTCTATGGGATGCCTGTGGGGCTCTATGGCGCGGCTATATGTCCTTATGTGGTGTCTATGTGGCACTATGTTGTGCTATGGGGTGCTGTGAGGCACTATGGGGTGCTATGGGGCTCTATGGAGCAGTATAGGGTGTCTATGGGTCTCTATGGGGTGCAATGGGGCGCTGTGGGGCACAATGGAGTGTCTATGAGGCTCCATGGGCTGCTATGGGGCACTGTGGAGTAGCTATGGGATGATTTCGGGTCTCTTTGTGCCCCTATGGGTCACTATGGGTCACTATGTGGTGTCTATGGGGCTCTATGGGGTGGCTATGCGGTGCTGTAGGGTGGCTATGGGGTGCTTTGGGGTATCCTTGGGTTCCTATGGGGCGCTATGGTTTGCTATGGGGCTCTATGCGGAAGAATGGGGTTTCTATGGGGCGCTATGAGGTCCCTATGGGGCTCTATGGGGAGTCTATGGGGTGTCTTTGGGGATCTATGGGTTGTCTGTGGGGCTCTATGGGGTCTGCATGGGGTCTGTATGGGGTTCAGTGAGTTTCTATGGGGCTCTATGGGGTGTCTACAGGCACTATGGGGCGATATGGGGTGTCTATTTGGTTCAATTGGGCTCTATGGTGTGGCTGTAGGGCCTTATGTGGTGTCTATAGGGCACTGTGGGCTGCTATGGGGTGCTGTGGGGAACTATGGGGTGTCTATGGGGCTCTATGGAGCAGTATGCTGTGTCTATGGGTCCCTATGGGGTGCAATGGGGTGCTGTGGGGCACAATGGAGTGTCTATGAGGCTCCATGGGCTGCTATGGGGCACTATGGAGTAGCTATGGGGTGCTATGGGGTCTCTTTGGGCCCCTATGGGGCTCTATGGGGTATCTTTGTGTTCCTATGGGGCGCTATGGGTGACTATGGGGTCGCTATGGGTTTCTTTGAGGCACTATGGGTCTCAATGGGGTCTCTATGGGTCTCAATTTATCCTTATGGCTCCCAATGACTGTCTATGGGTCTCTATGTGTCCCTATGGGTCCCAGTGTCTCTCTATGTGTCCCTATGGGTCCCAGTGTCTCTCTATGGGTCCCAATGTCTTCCTCTGGATCTCTATGGGTCCCTAGGGGTCCCAGTGTCTCTCTATGTCCCCCTGTCTAGGTGGTAACTATACAGATGGTAACAAAGATGGTAACAAATGTACAGAGGTTCTAAGCGAGAGAGAAACTCACCAGTGGTGATGCCTTCGCTGAGGAAGCTGGGGCGGTCTTCACTGCAGAGCGATGTCCAAGAGATGCTGCCTCACAGAATCACAGAATTCTCAAGGTTGGAAAAGGGCTGCCAGCTTTTGTAGGAGAATAGCATGGGAGACAGTTGTGAAGGCTTTGCTGAAGTCCAAGTAGAGCACATCAACAGCCTTTCTTTCTTTCTTTCCTTCATCCATCAGATGGGTCACAGGATCGTAGAAGGAGATCAGATTGGTCAAGCAGGAGCTGCCCTTCACGAACCCATGCTGGCTAGGTCTGATCTCCTGCTCATCCCACACCTGCCGCATCTGTCATCTCCCTCAAGACAATTCGTTCCATTCCCTTCCCTGGCACCGAGGTCAGGCTAACAGGCCTGGAGTTGCCCGGATCCTCCTGACAACCTTGCTTGGAAATGGGAGTCACGTTGGCAAGCCTCCAGTCTTCTGGGACCTCACCCGGTAACAGGGAGCTCGGAAAGATAATGGAAAGCGGCTCGAGTGAGGGTCAGCCCTTAAATGAGGTCTCAGAGGAGGTGGAGTCGAGCTCCAGCCCTCCCGGGAGCACAGCTCCATTACTCTCACCTGTGCTCCCGCAGCTGACCCCACACTTGCCTCAGCTGATTAATCAGAGGTTCAGGCTGTGATTACCAATCTCCCACACAGCCCCTGTGGGTCCCAATGTTTCCCTATGGATCTCTGGGTGTCCCTATAGGACTCTATGGGGTTATTATGCCTCTAAATGGGTCCCTATATGTCTCTATGTCTCTCTATGGGGTCCCTATGTGTCCCAATGTCCCCACTATGGTTTGCTATGTGCCTCTATGGGGTCTCTATGGGGTCTTTTATGGGTAACTATCGTCCCAAATGTATTCCTAAGGGTATCTATGGGTTTCAATGTGGTCCCTATGTGCCTCTATGGGGTCTCTTATGGGTCTCAACGAAGTCACTATGTGTCTCTATGGGTCTCACTGTCCACCACTGTAATCCATGTGGTCCCTATGTGTCCCAATATCCCCATATGGGTCCCAGTGTCTCCCTATGGGTCACTATGTGTCCCTATGTGTCCCAATGTCCCCCCTATGGGTTGCTATGTGCCTCAATGGGCTCTCTTATGGATAGCTCTGGGCCCAAATGTCTCCCTGTGGGTATCTATGGGTTACATTAGGTCCCTATGTGCCTCTATGGGGTCTCTTATGGGTCTCAGCAGGGTCCCTATGTGTCTCTATGGGTCTCACTGTCCCCCACTGTAATCCATGGGGTCCTTATGTGTCCCATTGTCCCCCTATGGGATCCAGTGTCTCCTCATGGGTCACGGTGTGTCCCTATGTGTCCCTATGTCCCCCCTATGGGTTGCTATGTTCCTCTATGGGGTCTCTTATGGGTCTCAGCAGGGTCCCTATGTGTCTCGATGGATCTGACTGTCCCCCACTTTAATCCATGGGGTCACTATGTGTCCCAATGTCCCCCTATGGGTCCCAGTGTCTCCCTATGTGTACCTATGTGTCCCAATGTCCCCCTATGGGTCACTATGTGTCCCAATGTCCCCCCTATGGGTTGCCATGTGCTTGTATGTGGTTTCTTATGGGTATCTCTGGGCCCAAATATCTTCCTATAGCTATCTATGGGTTTCAATGTGGTCCCTATGTGCCTCTATGGGGTCTCTTATGGGTCTCAGCGGGGTTTCTATGTGTCTCTATGGGTCTGGCTGTCCCCCACTGTAGTCCAAGGGGTCCCTATGTGTCCCAATGTCCCCATATGGGTCCCAGTGTCTCCCTATGGGTCAGAATGTTTCCCTACGTGTCCCCATGTCCCCCCTATGGGTTGCTATGTGCCTCTATGGGGTCTCTGTGGGGTCTCTTATGGATATCTCTGGGCCCAAATGTCTTCCTACAAGTATCTATGAGTTTCAATGTGGTCCCTAGGTGCCTCTATGGGGTCTCTTATGGGTCTCAGCGGGGTCCTTATGTATCTCTATGGGTCTCACTGTCCCCCACTGTAATTCATTGGGTCCCTATGTGTCCCAATGTCCCCCTATGGGTCCCAGTGTCTTCCTACGGGTCACAATGTGTACCTATGTGTCCCAATGTCCCCCCTATGGGTTGCTATGTGCCCCTATGGGGTCTCTATGGGGTCTCTTATGGTTATCTCTGAGCCCAAATGTCTTCCTTTGGGTATCTATAAGTTTCAAAGTCGTCCTATGTGTCCCTATGGGTCTTAATGGCTCCTAATGTGTCCCTATGAGTCTATATGTGGTCTCACTGTCCCAGTGGGTCTCTATGTGTTCCTATGTGTCTATATGGAGTCTCTATCTGGATTCTATGGGTCTTGGTGTCCCTCTATGTGTCACTTTGTGCCTCTATGGGGTCTCCATGGGTTTCTATGGGGTCTCTATGTCTCTCTTTGGGTCCCTATTGGTCCCAATAGGTCCCTATGAGTCTCTATGATGTCTCCCTTTGTCCCCATATGGGTCCCAGTGTGACCCACATGTGCCCACAGCAGCTCCTGCCCCATAGACCTGACCCACATGTTCCCCACAGCAGCTCCTGCCCCATAGATCTGACCCACAGCATCTCCTGCCACATAGATCTGACCCAAATCAGCCCCACAGCATCTCCTGCCCCATAGATCTGACCCACATGTGCCCCACAGCAGCTCCAAACTCATAGATCTGACTCACATCAGTCCAACAGCAGATTTTGCACCATAGATATGTCCCTCATATTCCCCACAGCAACTCCTGCCCCATAGATCTGACCTACATCATCCCCTCTGCAGCTCCTGCCCCATAGGTCTGACCCACATGTGCCCCACAGCAGCTCCTGCCATATAGATCTAACCACCATCAGCCCCAAAGCAGCTCCTGCCCCATAGATCTGACCCAAGTCAGCCCCACAGCAGCTCCTGCCTTATAGATATGACCCCCATCAGTCCCACAACAGCTTCTACCCCATAGATCTGACCCACATGTGCTCCACTGCAGCTCCAGTCCCGTAGATCTGAACCACAGCAGCCCATGCCCCATAGATCTGACCCTCATCAGCAACACAGCAGCTCCTGACCCATACATCTGACCCAAATCTGCCCCACACCATCTCCTGCCCCATAGATCTAACTCACATGTGCCCCGCAGCAGCTCCTGCCCATAGATCTGACCCACAGCAGCTCCTGCCCTATAGATCTGATTCAAATCTGCCCCACAGCAGCTCCTGCTCCATAGATTTGACCCACATGTGCCCCAGAGCAGCTCTGCCCCATTGATTTGACCCACATCAGCACCACAGGAGATCCTGCCCCATAGATCTGACCCACATCAGCCCCACAGCAGATTTTCCCCATAGATATGTGCCACGTCTGCCCCACAGCAGGTCCTGCGACATAGATCTTACCCAGATCTGCTCCACAGCAGCTGCTGCCCCAAAGATCTGACCAACATCAGCCCCACAGCAGCTCCTGCCCCATAGATCTGACCCACATCTGCCCCACAGCAGCTCCTGCCCATAGACCCTACCAACATGTGCAGCACAGCAGCTCCTGCCCATAGATCTGACCCACATCTGCCCCACAGCAGCTCCTGCCCCATAGATCTGACCCACATCTGCTCCACAGCATCTCCTGCCCCATAGATCTGACCCCCATCTGCCCCACAGCAGCTCCTGCCTCATACATCTGACTCACAGCATCTCCTGCCCCATAGAACTGGCCCACATCAGCCACAGCAGCTCCTGCCCCATAGATCTGACCCACATCTGCCCCACAGCAGCTCCTAACACATAGATCTGACCCACATGTTCCCCACACCAGCTCCTGCCCCATAGATCAGCCCCACAGCATCTCCTGCCCCATAGATCTGACCCACATGTGCCCCACAGCAGCTCCAAACTCATAGATCTGACTCACATCAGTCCAACAGCAGATTTTGCACCATAGATATGTCCCTCATATTCCCCACAGCAACTCCTGCCCCATAAATCTGACCTACATCATCCCCTCTGCAGCTCCTGCCCCATAGGTCTGACCCACATGTGCCCCACAGCAGCTCCTGCCATATAGATCTAACCACCATCAGCCCCAAAGCAGCTCCTGCCCCATAGATCTGACCCAAGTCAGCCCCACAGCAGCTCCTGCCTTATAGATCTAACCACCATCAGCCCCACAACAGCTTCTACCCCATAGATCTGACCCACATGTGCTCCAATGCAGCTCCAGTCCCGTAGATCTGAACCACAGCAGCCCATGCCCCATTGATCTGACCCTCATCAGCAACACAGCAGCTCCTGACCCATACATCTGACCCAAATCTGCCCCACACCATCCCCTGCCCCATAGATCTAACTCACATGTGCCCCGCAGCAGCTCCTGCCCATAGATCTGACCCACAGCAGCTCCTGCCCTATAGATCTCATTCAAATCTGCCCCACAGCAGCTCCTGCCCCATTGAACTGGCTCACATCAGCCACAGCAGCTCCTGACTTATAGATCTGACCCACATCAGCCCCACAGAATCTCCTGCCCCATAGATCTGACCCACATCAGCCCCACAGCAGAT
Organism: Coturnix japonica; assembly: GCF_054131305.1. NCBI lineage: Eukaryota > Metazoa > Chordata > Aves > Galliformes > Phasianidae > Coturnix > Coturnix japonica. The sequence continues at coordinate 1,288,676 of NC_140684.1, forward strand.
TTTGCCCCATAGATATGTGCCACGTCTGCCCCACAGCAGCTCCTGTGACATAGATCTGACCCAGATCTGCTCCACAGCAGCTGCTGCCCCAAAGATCTGACCAACATCAGCCCCACAGCAGCTCCTGCCCCATAGATCTGACCCACATCTGCCCCACAGCAGCTCCTGCCCCATAGACCCTACCAACATGTGCAGCACAGCAGCTCCTGCCCATAGATCTGACCCACATGTGCCCCACAGCAGGTCCTGCCCCATAGATCTGACCCACAGCATCTCCTGCCCCATAGATCTGACCCACATGTGCCCCACAGCAGCTCCTAACACATAGATCTGACCCACATGTGCCCCAGAGCTGCTCCTGCCCCATAGATCTGACCCACATCTGCTCCACAGCATCTCCTGCCCCATAGATCTGACCCCCATCTGCCCCACAGCAGCTCCTGCCTCATACATCTGACTCACAGCATCTCCTGCCCCATAGAACTGGCCCACATCAGCCACAGCAGCTCTTAACCTATAGATCTTACCCACATCTGACCCACAGCAGCTCCTACCCCATAGATCTGACCCACATCAGCCCCACAGCAGATTTTGCCCCATAGATATGTGCCACATCTGCCCCACAGCAGCTCCTGCCCCATAGACCCTACCAACATGTGCAGCACAGCAGCTCCTGCCCATAGATCTAACCCACATCAGCCACAGCAGCTCCTGCCCCATAGATCTGACCCACATCTGCTCCACAGCATCTCCTGCCCCATTGATCTGTCCCCCATCTGCCCCACAGCAGCTCCTGCCTCATACATTTGACTCACAGCATCTCCTGCCCCATAGAACTGGCCCACATCAGCCACAGCAGCTCCTGACCTATAGATCTGACCCACATCTGCTCCGCAGCAGCTCCTGCCCAATAGATCTGACCCACATCTGCCACACAGCAGCCTTTGCCCCATAGATCTGACCCACATCTGCCCCACAGCAGCTCCTGCCCCATAGATCTGACCCACATGTGCCCCACAGCAGCTCCTAACACATAGATCTGACCCACATGTGCCCCAGAGCTGCTCCTGCCCCATAGATCTGAACCACAGCAGCTCCTGTCTCATAGATCTTACCCACATCAGCCCCACAGCAGATTTTGCCCCATAGATCTGACCCACATCTGCTCCACAGCAGCTCCTGCCCCATAGATCTGACCCACATCTGCCCCACAGCAGCTCCTGCCCCATAGATCTGACCCACATCTGCTCCACAGCATCTCCTGCCCCATAGATCTTACCCCATCTGCCCCACAGCAGCTCCTGCCTCATACATCTGACTCACAGCATCTCCTGCCCCATAGAACTGGCCCACATCAGCCACAGCAGCTCCTGACGTATAGATCTGACCCACATCTGACCCACAGCAGCTCCTGCCCCTTAGATCTGACCCACATCTGCCACACAGCAGCCTTTGCCCCATAGATCTGACCCACATCTGCCCCACAGCATCTCCTGCCCCATAGATCTGACCCACATCTGCCCCACAGCAGCTCCTGCCCCATAGATCTGACCCACATCTGACCCACAGCAGCTCCTGCCCCATAGATCTGACCCACATGTGCCCCACAGCAGCTCCTGCCTCATACATCTGACTCACAGCATCTCCTGCCCCAGAGAACTGGCCCACATCAGCCACAGCATCTCCTGCCCCATAGATCTGACCCCCATCTGCCCCACAGCAGCTCCTGACTAATACATCTGACTCACAGCATCTCCTGCCCCATAGAACTGGCCCACATCAGCCACAGCAGCTCCTGACCTATAGATCTGACCCACATCAGCCCCACAGCATCTCCTGCCCCATAGACCTGACACACATCAGCCCCACAGCAGCTCCTGCCTCATAGATCTGACTCACAGCATCTCCTGCCCCATAGATCCGACCCACATCAGACCCAGAGCATCTCCTGCCACATAGATCTGACCCACATTTTCCCCAAAGAAGCACCTAAACCATAGATCTGACCCACATGTGCCTCACAGCTGCTCCTGCCCCATAGATCTGAACCACAGCAGTTCCTGCCCCATAGATCATACCCAAATCTTCCCTACATCAGCTCCTGCCCATAGATCTGACCCACATCAGCCCCACAGCAGCTCCTACCCCATAGATCTGACCCACATCAGCCCCACAGCAGATTTTGCCCCATAGATATGTGCCACGTCTGCCCCACAGCAGCTCCTGCGACATAGATCTTACCCAGATCTGGTCCACAGCAGCTGCTGCCCCATAGATCTGACCAACATCAACCCCACTGCAGCTCCTGCCCCATAGATCTGACCCACATCTGCCACACAGCAGCTCCTGCCTCATACATCTGACTCACAGCAGCTCCTGCCCCATAGATCTGACCCCCATCAGCCCCACAGCAGCTCCTGCCCCATAGATCTGACCCCCATCAGACCCACAGCAGCTCCTGCCCGAAAGATCTGACACACATCATATGCAAAACATCTGCTGCTCAACAGATCTGACCCACAGCAGCTACTGCCCCATATATCTGACCCACAAGTGCCCCACAGAAGCTCCTGCCCCATAAATCCGACCACATCTGCCCCACAGCAGCTCCTGCCCCATAGATCGGACCCAAATCTGCCCCACTGCTGCTCCTGCCGCAATGATCTGACCCACATCTGCGCCACAACAGCTCCTGCCCCATAGATCTGACCAACATCAGACCCACAGCATATCCTCCCCAAAGATCTGACACACATCTGCCCCACTGCTGCTCCTACACCACAGATCTGACCTACATCATCTCCACTGCAGCTCCTGCCCATAGATCTGACCCGCATCAACCACACAGCAGGTCTTGCCCCATAGACCTGACCCACATCTGCCCCACAGCATCTCCTGCCCCATAGATCTGACCCACATCTGCCCCACAGCAGCTCCTAACACATAGATCTGACCCACATGTGCCCCAGAGCTGCTCCTGCCCCATAGATCTGAACCACAGCAGCTCCTGTCTCATAGATCTTACCCACATCAGCCCCACAGCAGATTTTGCCCCATAGTTATGTCCCACATCTGCCCAACAGCAGCTCCTGCCCCATAGATTTGACCCACATCAGCCACACAGCATCTCCCGCCCCATAGATGTGACCCACATCTGCACCACAGCAGCTCCTCCCCATAGATATGCCGTACATCTGCCCCACATCAGCTCCTGCAACATAGATCTGACCCCCATCTGCCCCACAGCAGCTCCTGCCTCATACATCTGACTCACAGCATCTCCTGCCCCATAGAACTGGCCCACATCAGCCACAGCAGCTCCTGACCTATAGATCTGACCCACATCTGACCCACAGCAGCTCCTGCCCCATAGATCTGACCCACATCTGCCACACAGCAGCCTTTGCCCCATAGATCTGACCCACATCTGCCCCACAGCATCTCCTGCCCCATAGATCTGACCCACATGTGCCCCACAGCAGCTCCTGCCCCATAGATCTGACCCACATATGACCCACAGCAGCTCCTGCCCCATACATCTTACCCAGATCTGCCCCACAGCAGCTCCTACCCAAAGATCTGACCCACATCATCTCGACAGCAGCTCCTGCCCCATAGATCTGACCCACATGTGCCCCACAGCATCTCCTAACACATAGATATGACCCACATGTGCCCCAGAGCTGCTCCTGCCCCATAGATCTGAACCACAGCAGCTCCTGTCTCATAGATCTTACCCACATCAGCCCCACAGCAGATTTTGCCCCATAGTTATGTCCCACATCTGCCCAACAGCAGCTCCTGCCCCATAGATTTGACCCACATCAGCCACACAGCATCTCCCGCCCCATAGATGTTACCCACATCTGCACCACAGCAGCTCCTCCCCATAGATATGCCCTACATCTGCCCCACATCAGCTCCTGCAACATAGATCTGACCCACATCTTCAACACAGCAGCTCCTGCTCCATAAATCTGAGCAACATCAGGCCCACATTTTTCCTGCCCCATAGATCTGACCCACAGCAGCTCCTGCCCCATAGATCTGACCCACATCAACCATGTTGATAAACATGAAAACATACAACATGGGTTGTATCAACCATGTAATCCATGGTGTCCCTATGTGTCCCAATGTCACCCTATGGGTCCCAGTGTCTCCCTATGGGTCACTATGTGTCCCTATGTGTCCCAATGTCCCCCCTATGGGTTGCTATGTGCCTCTATGGGTTCTCTATGGGGCTCTATGGGGTGCCTATGGAGCTCTATGGGGCGTTCTGAGGTTTCTATGGGGTGTCTATGGAACGCTATGGTGTGTCTATTTGGTAAATTAGTTTCTATGGGTGGCTATGGGAGCTCTATGGGGCACAATGGGTTGCCTACGGGGCTCTATGGGATGCCTGTGGGGCTCTACGGCGCGGCTATATGTCCTTATGTGGTGTCTATGTGGCACTATGTTGTGCTATGGGGTGCTGTGAGGCACTATGGGGTGCTATGGGGCTCTATGGAGCAGTATAGGGTGTCTATGGGTCTCTATGGGGTGCAATGGGGCGCTGTGGGGCACAATGGAGTGTCTATGAGGCTCCATGGGCTGCTATGGGGCACTGTGGAGTAGCTATGGGATGATTTGGGGTCTCTTTGTGCCCCTATGGGTCACTATGGGTCACTATGTGGTGTCTATGGGGCTCTATGGGGTGGCTATGCGGTGCTGTAGGGTGGCTATGGGGTGCTTTGGGGTATCCTTGGGTTCCTATGGGGCGCTATGGTTTGCTATGGGGCTCTATGCGGAAGAATGGGGTTTCTATGGGGCGCTATGAGGTCCCTATGGGGCTCTATGGGGAGTCTATGGGGTGTCTTTGGGGATCTATGGGTTGTCTGTGGGGCTCTATGGGGTCTGCATGGGGTCTGTATGGGGTTCAGTGAGTTTCTATGGGGCTCTATGGGGTGTCTACAGGCACTATGGGGCGATATGGGGTGTCTATTTGGTTCAATTGGGCTCTATGGTGTGGCTGTAGGGCCTTATGTGAGGTCTATGGGGCACTGTGGGCTGCTATGGGGTGCTGTGGGGAACTATGGGGTGTCTATGGGGCTCTATGGAGCAGTATGCTGTGTCTATGGGTCCCTATGGGGTGCAATGGGGTGCTGTGGGGCACAATGGAGTGTCTATGAGGCTCCATGGGCTGCTATGGGGCACTATGGAGTAGCTATGGGGTGCTATGGGGTCTCTTTGGGCCCCTATGGGTCACTATGGGGCTCTATGGGGTATCTTTGTGTTCCTATGGGGCGCTATGGGTGACTATGGGGTCGCTATGGGTTTCTTTGAGGCACTATGGGTCTCAATGGGGTCTCTATGGGTCTCAATTTATCCTTATGGCTCCCAATGACTGTCTATGGGTCTCTATGTGTCCCTATGGGTCCCAGTGTCTCTCTATGTGTCCCTATGGGTCCCAGTGTCTCTCTATGGGTCCCAATGTCTTCCTCTGGATCTCTATGGGTCCCTAGGGGTCCCAGTGTCTCTCTATGTCCCCCTGTCTAGGTGGTAACTATACAGATGGTAACAAAGATGGTAACAAATGTACAGAGGTTCTAAGCGAGAGAGAAACTCACCAGTGGTGATGCCTTCGCTGAGGAAGCTGGGGCGGTCTTCACTGCAGAGCGATGTCCAAGAGATGCTGCCTCACAGAATCACAGAATTCTCAAGGTTGGAAAAGGGCTGCCAGCTTTTGTAGGAGAATAGCATGGGAGACAGTTGTGAAGGCTTTGCTGAAGTCCAAGTAGAGCACATCAACAGCCTTTCTTTCTTTCTTTCCTTCATCCATCAGATGGGTCACAGGATCGTAGAAGGAGATCAGATTGGTCAAGCAGGAGCTGCCCTTCACGAACCCATGCTGGCTAGGTCTGATCTCCTGCTCATCCCACACCTGCCGCATCTGTCATCTCCCTCAAGACAATTCGTTCCATTCCCTTCCCTGGCACCGAGGTCAGGCTAACAGGCCTGGAGTTGCCCGGATCCTCCTGACAACCTTGCTTGGAAATGGGAGTCACGTTGGCAAGCCTCCAGTCTTCTGGGACCTCACCCGGTAACAGGGAGCTCGGAAAGATAATGGAAAGCGGCTCGAGTGAGGGTCAGCCCTTAAATGAGGTCTCAGAGGAGGTGGAGTCGAGCTCCAGCCCTCCCGGGAGCACAGCTCCATTACTCTCACCTGTGCTCCCGCAGCTGACCCCACACTTGCCTCAGCTGATTAATCAGAGGTTCAGGCTGTGATTACCAATCTCCCACACAGCCCCTGTGGGTCCCAATGTTTCCCTATGGATCTCTGGGTGTCCCTATAGGACTCAATGGGGTTATTATGCCTCTAAATGGGTCCCTATATGTCTCTATGTCTCTCTATGGGGTCCCTATGTGTCCCAATGTCCCCACTATGGTTTGCTATGTGCCTCTATGGGGTCTCTATGGGGTCTTTTATGGGTAACTATCGTCCCAAATGTATTCCTAAGGGTATCTATGGGTTTCAATGTGGTCCCTATGTGCCTCTATGGGGTCTCTTATGGGTCTCAACGAAGTCACTATGTGTCTCTATGGGTCTCACTGTCCACCACTGTAATCCATGTGGTCCCTATGTGTCCCAATATCCCCATATGGGTCCCAGTGTCTCCCTATGGGTCACTATGTGTCCCTATGTGTCCCAATGTCCCCCCTATGGGTTGCTATGTGCCTCAATGGGCTCTCTTATGGATAGCTCTGGGCCCAAATGTCTCCCTGTGGGTATCTATGGGTTACATTAGGTCCCTATGTGCCTCTATGGGGTCTCTTATGGGTCTCAGCAGGGTCCCTATGTGTCTCGATGGATCTGACTGTCCCGCACTTTAATCCATGGGGTCACTATGTGTCCCAATGTCCCCCTATGGGTCCCAGTGTCTCCCTATGTGTACCTATGTGTCCCAATGTCCCCCTATGGGTCACTATGTGTCCCAATGTCCCCCCTATGGGTTGCTATGTGCTTGTATGTGGTTTCTTATGGGTATCTCTGGGCCCATATATCTTCCTATAGCTATTTATGGGTTTCAATGTGGTCCCTATGTGCCTCTATGGGGTCTCTTATGGGTCTCAGCAGGGGTTTCTATGTGTCTCTATGGGTCTGGCTGTCCCCCACTGTAGTCCAAGGGGTCCCTATGTGTCCCAATGTCCCCATATGGGTCCCAGTGTCTCCCTATGGGTCAGAATGTTTCCCTACGTGTCCCAATGTCCCCCCTATGGGTTGCTATGTGCCTCTATGGGGTCTCTGTGGGGTCTCTTATGGATATCTCTGGGCCCAAATGTCTTCCTACAAGTATCTATGAGTTTCAATGTGGTCCCTAGGTGCCTCTATGGGGTCTCTTATGGGTCTCAGCGGGGTCCTTATGTATCTCTATGGGTCTCACTGTCCCCCACTGTAATTCATTGGGTCCCTATGTGTCCCAATGTCCCCCTATGGGTCCCAGTGTCTTCCTACGGGTCACAATGTGTACCTATGTGTCCCAATGTCCCCCCTATGGGTTGCTATGTGCCCCTATGGGGTCTCTATGGGGTCTCTTATGGTTATCTCTGGGCCCAAATGTCTTCCTTTGGGTATCTATAAGTTTCAAAGTCGTCCTATGTGTCCCTATGGGTCTTAATGGCTCCTAATGTGTCCCTATGAGTCTATATGTAGTCTCACTGTCCCAGTGGGTCTCTATGTGTTCCTATGTGTCTATATGGAGTCTCTATCTGGTTTCTATGGGTCTTGGTGTCCTTCTATGTGTCACTTTGTGCCTCTATGGGGTCTCCATGGCTTTCTATGGGGTCTCTATGTCTCTCTTTGGGTCCCTATTGGTCCCAATAGGTCCCTATGAGTCTCAATGATGTCTCCCTTTGTCCCCATATGGGTCCCAGTGTGACCCACATGTGCCCACAGCATCTCCTGCCCCATAGACCTGACCCACATGTTCCCCACAGCAGCTCCTGCCCCATAGACCTGAACCACAGCATCTCCTGCCACATAGATCTGACCAAAATCAGCCCCACAGCATCTCCTGCCCCATAGATCTGACCCACAGCATCTCCTGCCCCATAGGTCTGACCCACATGTGCCCCACAGCAGCTCCTGCCATATAGATCTAACCACCATCAGCCCCAAAGCAGCTCCTGCCCCATAGATCTGACCCAACTCAGCCCCACAGCAGCTCCTGCCTTATAGATATGACCCCATCAGCCCCACAACAGCTTCTACCCCATAGATCTGACCCACATGTGCTCCACTGCAGCTCCAGTCCTGTAGATCTGAACCACAGCAGCCCATGCCCCATAGATCTGACCCTCATCAGCAACACAGAAGCTCCTGACCCATACATCTGACCCAAATCTGCCCCACACCATATCCTGCCCCATAGATCTAACTCACATGTGCCCCGCAGCAGCTCCTGCCCATAGATCTGACCCACAGCAGCTCCTGCCCTATAGATCTGATTCAAATCTGCCCCACAGCAGCTCCTGCTCCATAGATCTGAACCACATGTGCCCCAGAGCAGCTCTGCCCCATTGATTTGACCCACATCAGCCCCACAGGAGATCCTGCCCCATAGATCTGACCCACATCAGCCACACAGCAGATTTTGCCCCATAGATATGTGCCACGTCTGCCCCACAGCAGCTCCTGCGACATAGATCTTACCCAGATCTGCTCCACAGCAGCTGCTGCCCCAAAGATCTGACCAACATCAGCCCCACAGCAGCTCCTGCCCCATAGATCTGACCCACATCTGCCCCACAGCAGCACATGCCCCATAGACCCTACCAACATGTGCAGCACAGCAGCTCCTGCCCATAGATCTGACCCACATCTGCCCCACAGCAGCTCCTGCCCCATAGCTCTGACCCACATCTGCTCCACAGCATCTTCTGCCCCATAGATCTGACCCCCATCTGCCCCACAGCAGCTCCTGCCTCATACATCTGACTCACAGCATCTCCTGCCCCATAGAACTGGCCCACATCAGCCACAGCAGCTCCTGACCTATAGATCTGACCCACAGCAGCTCCTGCCCCATAGATCTGACCCACATCTGAACCACAGCAGCTCCTGCCCCATAGATCTGCCCCACATCTGCCCCACAGCAGCTCCTGCCCCATAGATCTGACCCACATCTGACCCACAGCAGCTCCTGCCCCTTACATCTTACCCAGATCTGCCCCACAGCAGCTCCTACTCAAAGATCTGACCCACATCATCTCAACAGCAGCTCCTGCCCCATAGATCTGACCCACATGTGCCCCACAGCAGCTCCTAACACATAGATCTGACCCACATCTGCCCCAGAGCTGCTCCTGCCCCATAGATCTGAACCACAGCAGCTCCTGTCTCATAGATCTTACCCACATCAACCCCACAGCAGATTTTGCCCCATAGTTATGTCCCCCATCTGCCCAACAGAACTCCTGCCCCATAGATCTGACCCACATGCGCCCCACAGCAGCTCCTGCCCCATAGGTCTGACCCACATGCGCCTCACAGCAGCTCCTGCCCCATAGATCTTACCCACATCTGCACCACAACAGCTCCTGCCCCATAGATCTGACCCACATCAGACCCACAGCAGCTCCTGCCTCATAGATCTGACTCACAGCATCTCCTGCCCCATAGAACTGGCCCACATCAGCCACAGCAGCTCCTGACCTATAGATCTGACCCACATCTGACCCACAGCAGCTCCTGCCCCATAGATCTGACCCACATCTGCCACACAGCAGCCTTTGCCCCATAGATCTGACCAACATCTGCCCCACAGCATCTCCTGCCCCATAGAACTGGCCCACAGCAGCCACAGCAGCTCCTGCCCCATAGATCTGACCCACATCTGACCCACAGCAGCTCCTGCCCCATACATCTCACCCAGATCTGCCCCACAGCAGCTCCTACCCAAAAATCTGACCCACATCATCGTGACAGCAGCTCCTGCCCCATAGATCTGACCCACATGTGCCCCACAGCAGCTCCTAACACATAGAACTGACCCACCTGTGCCCCAGAGCTGCTCCTGCCCCATAGATCTGAACCACAGCAGCTCCTGTCTCATAGATCTAACCCACATCTGCCCCACAGCAGCTCCTGCCCCATAGATCTGACCCACATCTGCTCCACAGCATCTCCTGCCCCATAGATCTGACCCCAATCTGCCCCACAGCAGCTCCTGCCTCATACATCTGACTCACAGCATCTCCTGCCCCATAGAACTGGCCCACATCAGCCACAGCAGATCCTGACCTATAGATCTGACCCACATCAGCCCCACAGCAGATTTTGCCCCATAGATATGTGCCACGTCTGCCCCACAGCAGCTCCTGCCCCATAGATCTGACCCACATCTGCCCCACAGCAGCTCCTGCCCCATAGACCCTACCAACATGTGCAGCACAACAGCTCCTGCCCATAGATCTGACCCACATCTGCCCCACAGCAGCTCCTGCCCCATAGATCTGACCCACATCAGCTCCACAGCATCTCCTGCCCCAATAGATCTGACCCCCATTAGCCCCACAGCAGCTCCTGCCTCATACATCTGACTCACAGCATCTCCTGCCCCATAGAACCGGCCCACATCAGCCACAGCAGCTCCTGCCCCATAGATCTGACCCACATCTGCCACAAAGCAGCCTTTGCCCCATAGATCTGACCCCCATCTGACCCACAGCAGCTCCTGCCCCATACATCTTACCCAGATCTGCCCCACAGCAGCTCCTTCCCAAAGATCTGACCCACATCATCTCTACAGCAGCTCCTGCCCCATAGATCTGACCCACATGTGCCCCACAGCAGCTCCTAACACATAGATCTGACCCACATCTGCCCCACAGCAGCTCCTGCCCCATAGATCTGACCCACATCTGCTCCACAGCATCTCCTGCCCCATAGATCTGACCCCCATCTGCCCCACAGCAGCTCCTGCCTCATACATCTGACTCACAGCATCTCCTGCCCCATAGAACTGGCCCACATCAGCCACAGCAGCTCCTGACATATAGATCTGACCCACATCAGCCCCACAGCAGATTTTGCCCCATAGATATGTGCCATATCAGCCCCACAGCAGGTCCTGCGACATAGATCTTACCCAGATCTGCTCCACAGCAGCTGCTGCCCCAAAGATCTGACCAACATCAGCCCCACAGCAGCTCATGCCCCATAGATCTGACCCACATCTGCCCCACAGCAGCTCCTGCCCCATAGACCCTACCAACATGTGCAGCACAGCAGCTCCTGCCCATAGATCTAACCAACATCTGCCCCACAGCATCTCCTGCCCCATTGATATGACCCACATCTGACCCACAGCAGCTCCTGCCCCATACATCTTACACAGATCTGCCCCACAGCAGCTCCTACCTAATGATCTGACCCACAACATCTCGACAGCAGCTCCTGCCCCATAGATCTGACCCACATGTGCCCCACAGCAGCTCCTAACACATAGATATGACCCACATGTGCCCCAGAGCTGCTCCTGCCCCATAGATCTGAACCACAGCAGCTCCTGTCTCATAGATCTTACCCTCTTCAGCCCCACAGCAGCTCCTGCCCCATAGATCTGACCCACATCATCTCGACAGCAGCTCCTGCCCCATAGATCTGACACACATGTGCCCCACAGCAGCTCCTAACACATAGATCTGACCCACATGTGCCCCAGAGCTGCTCCTGCCCCATAGATCTGACCCACATCAGACACAGCAGCTCCTGACATATAGATCTGACCCACATCAGCCCCACAGCAGATTTTGCCCCATAGATATGTGCCACGTCTGCCCCACAGCAGCTCCTGCGACATAGATCTTACCCAGATCTGCTTCACAGCAGCTGCTGCCACAAAGATCTGACCAACATCAGCCCCACAGCTGCTCCTGCCCCATAGATCTGACCCACATCTGCTCCACAGCATCTCCTGCCCCATAGATCTGACCCACATCTGCCCCACAGCAGCTCCTGCCCCATAGATCTGACCCACATCTGCTCCACAGCATCTCCTGCCCCATAGATCTGACCCCCATCTGCCCCACAGCAGCTCCTGCCTCTTACATCTGACTCACAGCATCTCCTGCCCCATAGAACTGGCCCACATCAGCCACAGCAGCTCCTGCCCCATAGATCTGAACCACATCTGACCCACAGCAGCTCCTGCCCCATAGATCTGACCCACATCTGCCACACAGCAGCCTTTGCCCCATAGATCTGACCCACATCTGCCCCACAGCATCTCCTGCCCCATAGATCTGACCCACATCTGCCCCACAGCAGCTCCTAACACATAGATCTGACCCACATGTGCCCCAGAGCTGCTCCTGCCCCATAGATCTGAACCATAGCAGCTCCTGTCTCATAGATCTTACCCACATCAGCCCCACAGCAGATTTTGCCCCATAGTTATGCCCCACATCTGCCCAACAGCAACTCCTGCCCCATAGATCTGACCCACATGTGCCCACAGCAGCTCCTGCCCCATAGATCTGACCCACATCTGACCCACAGCAGCTCCTGCCCCATAGATCTGAACCACAGCAGCTCCTGTCTCATACATCTGACTCACAGCATCTCCTGCCCCATAGAACTGGCCCACATCAGCCACAGCAGCTCCTGACCTATAGATCTGACCCACATCTGACCCACAGCAGCTCCTGCCCCATAGATCTGACCCACATCAGCCCCACAGCAGATTTTGCCCCATAGATATGTGCCACGTCCGCCCCACAGCAGCTCCTGCGACATAGATCTTACCCAGATCTGCTCCACAGCAGCTGCTGCCCCAAAGATCTGACCAACATCAGCCCCACAGCAGCTCCTGCCCCATAGACCTGACCCACATCTGCCCCACAGCAGCTCCTGCCCCATAGACCCTACCAACATGTGCAGCACAGCAGCTCCTGCCCATAGATCTAACCCACATCTGCCCCACAGCATCTCCTGCCCCATAGATCTGACACCCATCTGCCCCACAGCAGCTCCTGCCTCATACATCTGACTCACAGCATCTCCTGCCCCATAGAACTGGCCCACATCAGCCACAGCAGCTCCTGCCCCATAGATCTGACCGACATCTAACCCACAGCAGCTCCTGCCCTATAGATCTGATTCAAATCTGCCCCACAGCAGCTCCTGCTCCATAGATCTGACCCACATGTGCCCCAGAGCAGCTCTGCCCCATTGATTTGACCCACATCAGCCCCACAGGAGATCCTGCCCCATAGATCTGACCCACATCAGCCCCACAGCAGATTTTGCCCCATAGATATGTGCCACGTCTGCCCCACAGCAGCTCCTGCGACATAGATCTTACCCAGATCTGCTCCACACCAGCTGCTGCCCCAAAGATCTGACCAACATCAGCCCCACAGCAGCTCCTGCCCCATAGATCTGACCCACATCTGCCACACAGCAGCCTTTGCCCCATAGATCTGACCCACATCTGCCCCACAGCATCTCCTGCCCCATAGATCTGACCCACATGTGCCCCACAGCAGCTCCTAACACATAGATCTGACCCACATGTGCCCCAGAGCTGCTCCTGCCCCATAGATCTGAACCACAGCAGCTCCTGTCTCATAGATCTTACCCACATCAGCCCCACAGCAGATTTTGCCCCATAGTTATGCCCCACATCTGCCCAACAGCAACTCCTGCCCCATAGATCTGACCCACATGTGCCCACAGCAGCTTCTGCCCCATAGACCTGACCCACATGTTCCCCACAGCAGCTCCTGCCCCATAGATCTGACCCACATCTGCCCCACTGCAGCTCCTGCCTCATACATCTGACTCACAGCATCTCCTGCCCCATAGAACTGGCCCACATCAGCCACAGCAGCTCCTGACCTATAGATCTGACCCACATCTGACCCACAGCAGCTCCTGCCCCATAGATCTGACCCACATCTGCCACACAGCAGCCTTTGCCCCATAGATCTGACCCACATCTGCCCCACAGCATCTCCTGCCCCATAGATCTGACCCACATGTGCCCCACAGCAGCTCCTAACACATAGATCTGACCCACATGTGCCCCAGAGCTGCTCCTGCCCCATAGATCTGAACCACAGCAGCTCCTATCTCATAGATCTTACCCACATCAGCCCCACAGCAGATTTTGCCCCATAGTTATGCCCCACATCTGCCCAACAGCAACTCCTGCCCCATAGATCTGACCCACATGTGCCCACAGCAGCTCCTGCCCCATAGATCTGACCCACAGCATCTCCTGCCACATAGATCTGACACAAATCAGCCCCACAGCATCTCCTGCCCATAGATCTGACCCACATGTGCCCCACCGCAGCTCCAAACTCATAGATCTGACTCACATCAGTCCAACAGCAGATTTTGCACCATAGATATGTCCCTCATATTCCCCACAGCAACTCCTGCCCCATAGATCTGACCTACATCATCCCCTCTGCAGCTCCTGCCCCATAGGTCTGACCCACATGTGCCCCACAGCAGCTCCTGCCATATAGATCTAACCACCATCAGCCCCAAAGCAGCTCCTGCCCCATAGATCTGACCCAAGTCAGCCCCACAGCAGCTCCTGCCTTATAGATCTAACCACCATCAGCCCCACAACAGCTTCTACCCCATAGATCTGACCCACATGTGCTCCACTGCAGCTCCAGTCCCGTAGATCTGAACCACAGCAGCCCATGCCCCATAGATCTGACCCTCATCAGCAACACAGCAGCTCCTGACCCATACATCTGACCCAAATAGTCCCCACACCATCTCCTGCCCCATAGATCTAACTCACATGTGTCCAGCCGCAGCTCCTGCCCATAGATCTGACCCACAGCAGCTCCTGCTCTATAGATCTGATGCAAATCTGCCCCACAGCAGCTCCTGCTCCATAGATCTGACCCACATGTGCCCCAGAGCAGCTCTGCCCCATTGATTTGACCCACATCAGCCCCACAGGATATCCTGCCCCATAGATCTGACCCACATCAGCCACACAGCAGATTTTGCCCCATAGATATGTGCCACGTCTGCCCCACAGCAGCTCCTGCGACATAGATCTTACCCAGATCTGCTCCACAGCAGCTGCTGCCCCAAAGATCTGACCAACATCAGCCCCACAGCAGCTCCTGCCCCATAGATCTGACCTACATCTGCCCCACAGCAGCTCCTGCCCCATAGACCCTACCAACATGTGCAGCACAGCAGCTCCTGCCCATAGATCTGACCCACATCTGCCCCACAGCAGCTCCTGCCCCATAGATCTGACCCACATCTGCTCCACAGCATCTCCTGCCCCATAGATCTGACCCCCATCTGCCCCACAGCAGCTCCTGCCTCATACATCTGACTCACAGCATCTCCTGCCCCATAGAACTGGCCCACATCAGCCACAGCAGCTCCTGACCTATAGATCTGACCCTCATCTGACCCACAGCAGCTCCTGCCCCATAGATCTGACCCACATCTGCCACACAGCAGCCTTTGCCCTATAGATCTGACCCACATCTGCCCCACAGCATCTCCTGCCCCATAGATCTGACCCACATGTGCCCCACAGCAGCTCCTAACACATAGATCTGACCCACATGTGCCCCAGAGCTGCTCCTGCCCCATAGATCTGAACCACAGCAGCTCCTGTCTCATAGATCTTACCCACATCAGCCCCACAGCAGATTTTGCCCCATAGTTATGCCCCACATCTGCCCAACAGCAACTCCTGCCCCATAGATCTGACCCACATGTGCCCACAGCAGCTCCTGCCCCATAGACCTGACCCACATGTTCCCCACAGCAGCTCCTGCCCATAGATCTGACCCACAGCAGCTCCTGCCCTATAGATCTGATTCAAATCTGCCCCACAGCAGCTCCATAGATCTGACCCACATGTGCCCCAGAGCAGCTCTGCCCCATTGATTTGACCCACATCAGCCCCACAGGAGATCCTGCCCCATAGATCTGACCCACATCAGCCCCACAGCAGATTTTGCCCCATAGATATGTGCCACGTCTGCCCCACAGCAGCTCCTGCGACATAGATCTTACCCAGATCTGCTCCACAGCAGCTGCTGCCCCAAAGATCTGACCAACATCAGCCCCACAGCAGCTCCTCCCCATAGATCTGACCCACATCTGCCCCACAGCAGCTCCTGCCCCATAGACCCTACCAACATGTGCAGCACAGCAGCTCCTGCCTCATACATCTGACTCACAGCATCTCCTGCCCAATAGAACTGGCCCACATCAGCCACAGCAGCTCCTGACCTATAGATCTGACCCACATCTGCTCCACAGCAGCTCCTGCCCCATAGATCTGACCCCCATCTGCCACACAGCAGCCTTTGCCCCATAGATCTGACCCACATCTGCCACACAGCAGTCATTGCCCCATAGATTTGACACACATCTGCCCCACAGCATCTCCTACCCCATAGATCTTACCCACATCTGCCCCACAGCATCTCCTGCCCCATAGATCTGACCCACATGTGCCCCAGAGCTGCTCCTACCCCATAGATCGGAACCACAGCAGCTCCTGTCTCATAGAACTGGCCCACATCAGCCACAGCAGCTCCTGACCTATAGATCTGACCCACATCTGACCCACAGCAGCTCCTGCCCGATAGATCTGACCCCCATCTGCCACACAGCAGCCTTTGCCCCATAGATCTGACCCACATCAGCCCCACAGCAGATTTTGCCCCATAGTTATGCCCCACATCTGCACAACAGCAACTCCTGCCCCATAGATCTGATCCACATGTGCCCACAGCAGCTCCTGCCCATCGACCTGACCCACATGTTCCCCACAGCAGCTCCTGCCCCATAGATCTGACCCACAGCATCTCCTGCCACATAGATCTGACCCAAATCAGCCCCACAGCATCTCCTGCCCCTAAGATCTGACCCACATGTGCTCCACAGCAGCTCCAAACTCATAGATCTGACTCACATCAGTCCAACAGCAGATTTTGCACCATAGATATGTCCCTCATATTCCCCACAGCAGCTCCTGCCCCATAGATCTGACCTACATCATCCCCTCTGCAGCTCCTGCCCCATAGGTCTGACCCACATGTGCCCCACAGCAGCTCCTGCCATATAGATCTAACCACCATCAGCCCCAAAGCAGCTCCTGCCCCATAGATCTGACCCAAGTCAGCCCCACAGCAGCTCCTGCCTTATAGATCTAACCACCATCAGCCCCACAACAGCTTCTACCCCATAGATCTGACCCACATGTGCTCCACTGCAGCTCCAGTCCCGTAGATCTGAACCACAGCAGCCCATGCCCCATAGATCTGACACTCATCAGCAACACAGCAGCTCCTGACCCATACATCTGACCCAAATCTGCCCCACACCATCTCCTGCCCCATAGATCTAACTCACATCAGCCCCACATGAGATCCTGCCCCATAGATCTGACCCACATCTGCCCCACAGCAGCTCCTGCCCCATAGATCTGACCCACATCTGCTCCACAGCAGCTACTGCCCCATAGATCTGACCCCCATCTGCCCCACAGCAGCTCCTGCCTCATTACATCTGACTCACAGCATCTCCTGCCCCATAGAACTGGCCCACATCAGCCACAGCAGCTCCTGACCTATAGATCTGACCCACATGTGCTCCACAGCATCTCCTGCCCCATAGATCTGACCCACATCTGCCCCACAGCAGCTCCTGCCTCATACATCTGACTCACATCATCTCCTGCCCCGTAGAACTGGCCCACATCAGCCACAGCAGCTCCTGACCTATAGATCTGACCCACATCTGACCCACAGCAGCTCCTGCCCCATAGATCTGACCCACATCTGCCACACAGCAGCCTTTGCCCCATAGATCTGACCCAAATCTGCCCCACACCATCTCCTGCCCCATAGATCTAACTCACATGTGCCCCACAGCAGCTCCTGCCCATAGATCTGACCCACAGCAGCTCCTGCCCTATAGATCTGATTCAAATCTGCCCCACAGCAGCTCCTGCTCCATAGATCTTACCCACATGTGCCCCAGAGCAGCTCTGCCCCATTGATTTGACCCACATCAGCCCCACAGGAGATCCTGCCCCACAGATCTGACCCACATCAGCCCCACAGCAGATTTTGCCCCATAGATATGTGCCACGTCTGCCCCACAGCAGCTCCTGTGAGATAGATCTTACCCAGATCTGCTCCACAGCAGCTGCTGCCCCAAAGATCTGACCAACATCAGCCCCACAGCAGCTCCTGCCCCATAGATCTGACCCACATCTGCCCCACAGCAGCTCCTGCCCCATAGACCCTACCAACATGTGCAGCACAGCAGCTCCTGCCCATAGATCTGACCCACATCTGCCACACAGCAGCTCCTGCCCCATAGATCTGACCCACATCTGCTCCACAGCAGCTACTGCCCCATAGATCTGACCCCCATCTGCCCCACAGCAGCTCCTGCCTCATACATCTGACTCACAGCATCTCCTGCCCCATAGAACTTGCCCACATCAGCCACAGCAGCTCCTGACCTATAGATCTGACCCACATCTGACCCACAGCAGCTCCTGCCCCATAGATCTGACCCACATCTGCCACACAGCAGTTTTTGCCCCATAGATCTGACCCACATCTGCCCCACAGCATCTCCTGCCCCATAGATCTGACCCACATGTGCCCCACAGCAGCTCCTAACACATAGATCTGACCCACATGTGCCCCAGAGCTGCTCCTGCCCCATAGATCTGAACCATAGCAGCTCCTGTCTCATAGATCTTACTCACATCAGCCCCACAGCAGATTTTGCCCCATAGTTATGCCCCACATCTGCCCAACAGCAACTCCTGCCCCATAGATCTGACCCACATGTGCCCACAGCAGCTCCTGCCCCATAGACCTGACCCACATGTTCCCCACAGCAGCTCCTGCCCCATAGATCTGACCCACAGCATCTCCTGCCACATAGATCTGACCCAAATCAGCCCCACAGCATCTCCTGCCCCATAGATCTGACCCACATGTGCCCCACAGCATTTCCAAACTCATAGATCTGACACACATCAGTCCAACAGCAAATTTTGCACCATAGATATGTCCCTCATATTCCCCACAGCAACTCCTGCCCCATAGATCTGACCTACATCATCCCCTCTGCAGCTCCTGCCCCATAGGTCTGACCCACATGTGCCCCACAGCAGCTCCTGCCATATAGATCTAACCACCATCAGCCCCAAAGCAGCTCCTGCCCCATAGATCTGACCCAAGTCAGCCCCACAGCAGCTCCTGCCTTATAGATCTAACCACCATCAGCCCCACAACAGCTTCTACCCCATAGATCTGACCCACATGTGCTCCACTGCAGCTCCAGTCCCGTAGATCTGAACCACAGCAGCCCATGCCCCATAGATCTGACCCTCATCAGCAACACAGCAGCTCCTGACCCATACATCTGACCCAAATCTGCCCCACACCATCTCCTGCCCCATAGATCTAACTCACATGTGCCCCGCAGCAGCTCCTGCCCATAGATCTGACCCACAGCAGCTCCTGCTCCATAGATCTGACCCACATGTGCCCCAGAGCAGCTCTGCCCCATTGATTTGACCAACATCAGCCCCTCAGGAGATCCTGCCCCATAGATCTGACCCACATCAGCCCCACAGCAGATTTTGCCCCATAGATATGTGCCACGTCTGCCCCGCAGCAGCTCCTGCGACATAGATCTTACCCAGATCTGCTCCACAGCAGCTGCTGCCCCAAAGATCTGACCAACATCAGCCCCTCAGCAGCTCCAGCCCCATAGATCTGACCCACATCTGCCCCACAGCAGCTCCTGCCCCATAGACCCTACCAACATGTGCAGCACAGCAGCTCCTGCCCATAGATATGACCCACATATTCCCCACAGCAGCTCCTGCCCCATAGATCTGACCCACATCTGCTCCACAGCATCTCCTGCCCCATAGATCTGACCCCCATCTGCCCCACAGCAGCTCCTGCCTCATACATCTGACTCACAGCATCTCCTGCCCCATAGAACTGGCCCACAGCAGCCACAGCAGCTCCTGACCTATAGATCTGACCCACATCTGCTCCACAGCAGCTCCTGCCCCATAGATCTGACTCCCATCTGCCACACAGCAGCCTTTGCCCCATAGATCTGACCCACATCTGCCACACAGCAGCCATTGCCCTATAGATTTGACCCACATCAGCCCCACAGCATCTCCTGCCCCATAGATCTGACCCACATGTGCCCCACAGCAGCTCCTAACACATAGATCTGACCCACATGTGCCCCAGAGCTGCTCCTGCCCCATAGATCTGAACCACAGCAGCTCCTGTCTCATAGATCTTACCCACATCAGCCCCACAGCAGATTTTGCCCCATAGTTATGCCCCACATCTGCCCAACAGCAACTCCTGCCCCATAGATCTGACCCACATGTGCCCACAGCAGCTCCTGCCCCATAGACCTGACCCACATGTTCCCCACAGCATCTCCTGCCCCATAGATCTGACCCACATGTGCCCCACAGCAGCTCCAAACTCATAGATCTGACTCACATCAGTCCAACAGCAGATTTTGCACCATAGATATGTCCCTCATATTCCCCACAGCAACTCCTGCCCCATAGATCTGACCTACATAATCCCCTCTGCAGCTCCTGCCCATAGATCTGACCCAGAGCAGCTCTGCCCCATTGATTTGACCCACATCAGCCCCACATGAGATCCTGCCCCATAGATCTGACCCACATCAGCCACACAGCAGATTTTGCCCCATAGATATGTGCCACGTCTGCCCCACAGCAGCTCCTGCGACATAGATCTTACCCAGATCTGCTCCACAGCAGCTGCTGCCCCAAAGATCTGACCAACATCTGCCCCACAGCAGCTCCTGCCCCATAGATCTGACCAACATCTGCCCCACAGCAGCTCCTGCCCCATAGACCCTACCAAGATGTGCAGCACAGCAGCTACTGCCCATAGATCTGAGCCACATCTGCCCCACAGCAGCTCCTGCCCTATAGATCTGACCCACATCTGCTCAACAGCATCTCCTGCCCCATAGATCTGACCCCCATCTGCCCCACAGCAGCTCCTGCCTCATACATCTGACTCACAGCATCTCCTGCCCCATAGAACTGGCCCACATCAGCCACAGCAGCTCCTGACCTAAAGATCTGACCCACAGCAGCTCCTGCCCCATAGATCTGACCCACATCTGCCACACTGCAGCCTTTGCCCCATAGATCTGACCCACATCTGCCCCACAGCATCTCCTGCCCCATAGATCTGACCCACATGTGCCCCACAGCAGCTCCTGCCCCATAGATCTGACCCACATGTGCCCCACAGCAGCTCCTAACACATAGATCTGACCCACATGTGCCCCAGAGCTGCTGCTGCCCCATAGATCTGAACCACAGCAGCTCCTGTCTCATAGATCTTACCCACATCAGCCCCACAGCAGATTTTGCCCCAAAGTTATGCCCCACATCTGCCCAACAGCAACTCCTGCCCCATAGATCTGACCCACATGTGCCCACAGCAGCTCCTGCCCCATAGACCTGACCCACATGTTCCCCACAGCAGCTCCTGCCCCATAGATCTGACCCACAGCATCTCCTGCCATATAGATCTGACCGAAATCAGCCCCACAGCATCTCCTGCCCCATAGATCTGACCCACATGTGCCCCACAGCAGCTCCAAACTCATAGATCTGACTCACATCAGTCCAACAGCAGATTTTGCACCATAGATATGTCCCTCATATTCCCCACAGCAGCTCCTGCCCCATAGATCTGACCCACATGTGCCCCACAGCAGCTCCTGCCATATAGATCTAACCACCATCAGCCCCAAAGCAGCTCCTGCCCCATAGATCTGATCCAAGTCAGCCCCACAGCAGCTCCTGCCTTATAGATCTAACCACCATCAGCCCCACAACAGCTTCTACCCCATAGATCTGACCCACATGTGCTCCACTGCAGCTCCAGTCCCGTAGATCTGAACCACAGCAGCCCATGCCCCATAGATCTGACCCTCATCAGCAACACAGCAGCTCCTGACCCATACATCTGACCCAAATCTGCCCCACACCGTCTCCTGCCCCATAGATCTAACTCACATGTGCCCCACAGCAGCTCCTGCCCATAGATCTGACCCAGAGCAGCTCTGCACCATTGATTTGACCCACATCAGCCCCACATGAGATCCTGCCCCATAGATCTGACCCACATCAGCCACACAGCAGATTTTGCCCCATAGATATGTGCCACGTCTGCCCCACAGCAGCTCCTGCGACATAGATCTTACCCAGATCTGCTCCACAGCAGCTGCTGCCCCAAAGATCTGACCATCAGCCCCACAGCAGCTCCTGCCCCATAGATCTGACCCACATCTGCCCCACAGCAGCTCCTGCCCATAGATCTGACCCACATCTGCCCCACAGCAGCTCCTGCCCCATAGATCTGACCCCCATCTGCCCCACAGCAGCTCCTGCCTCATACATCTGACTCACAGCATCTCCTGCCCCATAGAACTGGCCCACAGCAGCCACAGCAGCTCCTGACCTATAGATCTGACCCTCATCTGACCCACAGCAGCTCCTGCCCCATAGATCTGACCCACATCTGCCACACAGCAGCCTTTGCCCCATAGATCTGACCCACATCTGCCCCACAGCATCTCCTGCCCCATAGATCTGACCCACATGTGCCCCACAGCAGCTCCTAACACATAGATCTGACCCACATGTGCCCCAGAGCTGCTCCTGCCCCATAGATCTGAACCACAGCAGCTCCTGTCTCATAGATCTTACCCACATCAGCCCCACAGCAGATTTTGCCCCATAGTTATGCCCCACATCTGCCCAACAGCAACTCCTGCCCCATAGATCTGACCCACATGTGCCCACAGCAGCTCCTGCCCCATAGACCTGACCCACATGTTCCCCACAGCAGCTCCTGCCCCATATATCTGACCCACAGCATCTCCTGCCACATAGATCTGACCCAAATCAGCCCCACAGCAACTCCTGCCCCATAGATCTGACTCACATGTTCCCACAGTAGCTCCTGCCCCATTGACCTGACCCACATGTTCCCCACAGCAGCTCCTGCCCCATAGATCTGACCCACATGTGCCCCACAGCAGCTCCTGCCATATAGATCTAACCACCATCAGCCCCAAAGCAGCTCCTGCCCCATAGATCTGATCCAAGTCAGCCCCACAGCAGCTCCTGCCTTATAGATCTAACCACCATCAGCCCCACAACAGCTTCTACCCCATAGATCTGACCCACATGTGCTCCACTGCAGCTCCAGTCCCGTAGATCTGAACCACAGCAGCCCATGCCCCATAGATCTGACCCTCATCAGCAACACAGCAGCTCCTGACCCATACATCTGACCCAAATCTGCCCCACACCATCTCCTGCCCCATAGATCTAACTCACATGTGCCCCGCAGCAGCTCCTGCCCATAGATCTGACCCACAGCAGCTCCTGCCCTATAGATCTGATTCAAATCTGCCCCACAGCAGCTCCTGCTCCATAGATCTGACCCACATGTGCCCCAGAGCAGCTCTGCCCCATTGATTTGACCCACATCAGCCCCTCAGGAGATCCTGCCCCATAGATCTGACCAACATCAGCCCCACAGCAGATTTTGCCCCATAGATATGTGCCACGTCTGCCCCACAGCAGCTCCTGCGACATAGATCTTACCCAGATCTGCTCCACAGCAGCTGCTGCCCCAAAGATCTGACCAACATCAGCCCCACAGCAGCTCCTGCCCCATAGATCTGACCCACATCTGCCCCACAGCAGCTCCTGCCACATAGATCTGACTCACAGCATCTCCTGCCCCATAGAACTGGCCCACATCAGCCACAGCAGCTCCTGACCTATAGATCTGACCCACATCTGACCCACAGCAGCTCCTGCCCCATAGATCTGACCCCCATCTGCCACACAGCAGCCTTTGCCCCATAGATCTGACCCACATCTGCCACACAGCAGCCATTGCCCCATAGATTTGACACACATCTGCCCCACAGCATCTCCTACCCCATAGATCTGACCCACATCTGCCCCACAGCATCTCCTGCCCCATAGATCTGACCCACATGTGCCCCAGAGCTGCTCCTGCCCCATAGATCTGAACCACAGCAGCTCCTGTCTCATAGAACTGGCCCACATCAGCCACAGCAGCTCCTGACCTATAGATCTGAACCACATCTGACCCACAGAAGCTCCTGCCCGATAGATCTGACCCCCATCTGCCACACAGCAGCCTTTGCCCCATAGATCTGACCCACATCAGCCCCACAGCAGATTTTGCCCCATAGTTATGCCCCACATCTGCACAACAGCAACTCCTGCCCCATAGATCTGATCCACATGTGCCCACAGCAGCTCCTGCCCCATCGACCTGACCCACATGTTCCCCACAGCAGCTCCTGCCCCATCGACCTGACCCACATGTTCCCCACAGCAGCTCCTGCCCCATAGATGTGACCCACAGCATCTCCTGCCACATAGATCTGACCCAAATCAGCCCCACTGCATCTCCTGCCCCATAGATCTGACCCACATGTGCTCCACAGCAGCTCCAAACTCATAGATCTGACTCACATCAGTCCAACAGCAGATTTTGCACCATAGATATGTCCCTCATATTCCCCACAGCAACTCCTGCCCCATAGATCTGACCTACATCATCCCCTCTGCAGCTCCTGCCCCATAGGTCTGACCCACATGTGCCCCACAGCAGCTCCTGCCATATAGATCTAACCACCATCAGCCCCAAAGCAGCTCCTGCCCCATAGATCTGACCCAAGTCAGCCCCACAGCAGCTCCTGCCTTATAGATCTAACCACCATCAGCCCCACAACAGCTTCTACCCCATAGATCTGACCCACATGTGCTCCACTGCAGCTCCAGTCCCGTAGATCTGAACCACAGCAGCCCATGCCCCATAGATCTGACCCTCATCAGCAAAACAGCAGCTCCTGACCCATACATCTGACCCAAATCTGCCCCACACCATCTCCTGCCCCATAGATCTAACTCACATGTGCCCCACAGCAGATCCTGCCCATAGATAAGACCCACATCAGCCCCACAGCAGATTTTGCCCCATAGATATGTGCCACGTCTGCCCCACAGCAGCTCCTGCGACATAGATCTTACCCAGATCTGTTCCACAGCAGCTCCTGCCCCATAGATCTGACCCACATCTGCCCCACAGCAGCTGCTGCCCCATAGACCCTACCAACATGTGCAGCACAGCAGCTCCTGCCCATAGATCTGACCCACATCTGCCCCACAGCAGCTCCTGCCCCATAGATCTGACCCACATCTGCTCCACAGCATCTCCTGCCCCATAGATCTGACCCCCATCTGCCCCACAGCAGCTCCTGCCTCATACATCTGACTCACAGCATCTCCTGCCCCATAGAACTGGCCCACATCAGCCACAGCAGCTCCTGACCTATAGATCTGACTCACATCTGCTCCACAGAATCTCCTGCCCCATAGATCTGACCCCCATCTGCCCCACAGCAGCTCCTGCCTCATAGATCTGACTCACAGCATCTCCTGCCCCATAGAACTGGCCCACATCAGACACAGCAGCTCCTGACCTATAGATCTGACCCACATCTGACCCACAGCAGTTCCTGCCCCATAGATCTGACCCACATCTGCCACACAGCAGCCTTTGCCCCATAGATCTGACCCAAATCTGCCCCACACCATCTCCTGCCCCATAGATCTAACTCACATGTGCCCCACAGCAGCTCCTGCCCATAGATCTGACCCACAGCAGCTCCTGCCCTATAGATCTGATTCAAATCTGCCCCACAGCAGCTCCTGCTCCGTAGATCTGACCCACATGTGCCCCAGAGCAGCTCTGCCCCATTGATTTGACCCACATCAGCCCCACAGGAGATCCTGCCCCATAGATCTGACCCACATCAGCCCCACAGCAGATTTTGCCCCATAGATATGTGCCACGTCTGCCCCACAGCAGCTCCTGCGACATAGATCTTACCCAGATCTGCTCCACAGCAGCTGCTGCCCCAAAGATCTGACCAACATCAGCCCCACAGCAGCTCCTGCCCCATAGATCTGACCCACATCTGCCCCACAGCAGCTCCTGCACCATAGACCCTACCAACATTTGCAGCACAGCAGCTCCTGCCCATAGATCTGACCCACATCTGCCCCACAGCAGCTCCTGCCCCATAGATCTGACCCACATCTGCTCCACAGCATCTCCTGCCCCATAGATCTGACCCCAATCTGCCCCACAGCAGCTCCTGCCTCATACATCTTATTAACAGCATCTCCTGCCACATAGAACTGGCCCACATCAGCCACAGCAGCTCCTGACCTATAGATCTGACCCACATCTGCTCCACAGCAGCCTTTGCCCCATAGATCTGACCCACATCTGCCACACAGCAGCCTTTGCCCCATAGATCTGACCCACATCTGCCCCACAGCATCTCCTGCCCCATAGATCTGACCCACATGTGCCCCACAGCAGCTCCTAACACATAGATCTGACCCACATGTGCCCCAGAGCTGCTCCTGCCCCATAGATCTGAACCACAGCAGCTCCTGTCTCATAGATCTTACCCACATCAGCCCCACAGCAGATTTTGCCCCATAGTTATGCCCCACATCTGCCCAACAGCAACTCCTGCCCCATAGATCTGACCCACATGTGCCCACAGCAGCTCCTGCCCCATAGACCTGACCCACAGGTTCCCCACAGCAGCTCCTGCCCCATAGATCTGACCCACATGTGCCCCACAGCAGCTCCAAACTCATAGATCTGACTCACATCAGTCCAACAGCAGATTTTGCACCATAGATATGTCCCTCATATTCCCCACAGCAACTCCTGCCCCATAGATCTGACCTACATCATCCCCTCTGCAGCTACTGCCCCATAGGTCTGACCCACATGTGCCCCACAGCAGCTCCTGCCATATAGATCTAACCACGATCAGCCCCAAAGCAGCTCCTGCCCCATAGATCTGACCCAAGTCAGCCCCACAGCAGCTCTTGCCTTATAGATCTAACCACCATCAGCCCCACAACAGCTTCTACCTCATAAATCTGACCCACATGTGCTCCACTGCAGCTCCAGTCCCGTACATCTGAACCACAGCAGCCCATGCCCCATAGATCTGACCCTCATCAGCAACACAGCAGCTCCTGACCCATACATCTGACCCAAATCTGCCCCACACCATCTCCTGCCCCATAGATCTAACTCACATGTGCCCCGCAGCAGCTCCTGCCCATAGATCTGACCCACAGCAGCTCTGCCCCATTGATTTGACCCACATCAGCCCCACAGGAGATCCTGCCCCATAGATCTGACCCACATCAGCCCCACAGCAGATTTTGCCCCATAGATATGTGCCACGTCTGCCCCACAGCAGCTCCTGTGACATAGATCTTACCCAGATCTGCTCCACAGCAGCTGCTGCCCCATAGACCCTACCAACATGTGCAGCACAGCAGCTCCTGCCCATAGATCTGACCCACATCTGCCCCACAGCAGCTCCTGCCCCATAGATCTGACCCACATCTGCTCCACAGCATCTCCTGCCCCATAGATCTGACCCCCATCTGCCCCACAGCAGCTCCTGCCTCATACATCTGACTCACAGCATCTCCTGCCCCATAGAACTGGCCCACATCAGCCACAGCAGCTCCTGACCTATAGATCTGACCCACATCTGACCCACAGCAGCTCCTGCCCCATAGATCTGACCCACATCTGCCACACAGCAGCCTTTGCCCCATAGATCTGACCCACATCTGCCCCACAGCATCTCCTGCCCCATAGATCTAACCCACATGTGCCCCACAGCAGCTCCTAACACATAGATCTGACCCACATGTGCCCCAAAGCTGCTCCTGCCCCATAGATCTGAACCACAGCAGCTCGTGTCTCATAGATCTTACCCACATCAGCCCCACAGCAGATTTTGCCCCATAGTTATTCCCCACATCTGCCCAACAGCAACTCCTGCCCCATAGATCTGACCCACATGTTCCCCACAGCAGCTCCTGCCCCATAGATCTGACCCACATGTGCCCACAGCAGCTCCTACCCCATAGACCTGACCCACATGTTCCCCACAGCAGCTCCTGCCCCATAGATCTGACCCACAGCATCTCCTGCCACATAGATCTGACCCAAATCAGCCCCACAGCATCTCCTGCCCCATAGATCTGACCCACATGTGCCCCACAGAAGCTCCAAACTCATAGATCTGACTCACATCAGTCCAACAGCAGATTTTGCACCATAGATATGTCCCTCATATTCCCCACAGCAACTCCTGCCCTATAGATCTGACCTACATCATCCCCTCTGCAGCTCCTGCCCCATAGGTCTGACCCACATGTGCCCCACAGCAGCTCCTGCCATATAGATCTAACCACCATCAGCCCCAAAGCATCTCCTGCCCCATAGATCTGACCCAAGTCAGTCCCACAGCAGTTCCTTCGACATAGATCTTACCCAGATCTGCTCCACAGCAGCTGCTGCCCCAAAGATCTGACCAACATCAGCCCCTCAGCAGCTCCTGCCCCATAGATCTGACCCACATCTGCCCCACAGCAGCTCCTGCCCCATAGACCGTACCAACATGTGCAGCACAGCAGCTCCTGCCCATAGATCTGACTCACATCTGCCCCACAGCAGCTCCTGCCCCATAGATCTGACCCACATCTGCTCCACAGCATCTCCTGCCCCATAGATCTGACCTCCATCTGACCCACAGCAGCTCCTGCCTCATACATCTGACTCACAGCATCTCCTGCCCCATAGAACAGGCCCACATCAGCCACAGCAGCTCCTGACCTATAGATCTGACCCACATCTGACCCACAGCATCTCCTGCCCCATAGATCTGACCCCCATCTGCCCCACAGCAGCTCCTGCCTCATACATCTGACTCACAGCATCTCCTGCCCCATAGAACTGGCCCACAGCAGCCACAGCAGCTCCTGACCTATAGATCTGACCCACATCTGACCCACAGCAGCTCCTGCCCCATAGATCTGACCCACATCTGCCACACAGCAGCCTTTGCCCCATAGATCTGACCCACATCTGCTCCACAGCATCTCCTGCCCCATAGATCTGACCCACATGTGCCCCACAGCAGCTCCTAACACATAGATCTGACCCACATGTGCCCCAGAGCTGCTCCTGCCCCATAGATCTGAACCACAGCAGCTCGTGTCTCATAGATCTTACCCACATCAGACCCACAGGAGATTTTGCCCCATAGTTATGCCCCACATCTGCCCAACAGCAACTCCTGCCCCATAGATCTGACCCACATGTGCCCACAGCAGCTCCTGCCCCATAGGTCTGACCCACATGTGCCCACAGCAGCTCCTGCCCCATAGATCTGACCCACAGCAGCTCTGCCCCATTGATTTGACCCACATCAGCCCCACATGAGATCCTGCCCCATAGATCTGACCCACATCAGCCCCACAGCAGATTTTGCCCCATAGATATGTGCCACGTCTGCCCCACAGCATCTCCTGCCACATAGATCTGACCCAAATCAGCCCCACAGCAGCTCCTGCCCCATAGATCTGACCCACATGTGCCCCACAGCAGCTCCAAACTCATAGATCTGACTCACATCAGTCCAACAGCAGATTTTGCACCATAGATATGTCCCTCATATTCCCCACAGCAACTCCTGCCCCATAGATCTGACCTACATCATCCCCTCTGCAGCTCCTGCCCCATAGGTCTGACCCACATGTGCCGCACAGCAGCTCCTGCCATATAGTTCTAACCACCATCAGCCCCAAAGCAGCTCCTGCCCCATAGATCTGACCCAAGTCAGCCCCACAGCAGTTCCTTCGACATAGATCTTACCCAGATCTGCTCCACAGCATCTGCTACCCCAAAGATCTGACCCCCATCTGCCCCACAGCAGCTCCTGCCCCATAGATCTGACCCCCATCTGCCCCACAGCAGCTCCTGCCTCATACATCTGACTCACAGCATCTCCTGCCCAATAGAACAGGCCCACATCAGCCACAGCAGCTCCTGACCTATAGATCTGACCCACATCTGCCCCACAGCAGCTCCTGCCCCATAGATCTGACCCACATCTGCTCCACAGCATCTCCTGCCCCATAGATCTGACCCCCATCTGCCCCACAGCAGCTCCTGCCTCATACATCTGACTCACAGCATCTCCTGCCCCATAGAACTGGCCCACATCAGCCACAGCAGCTCCTGACCTATAGATCTGACCCACATCTGCTCCACAGCAGCTCCTGCCCCATAGATCTGACCCACATCTGCCACACAGCAGCCTTTGCCCCATAGATCTGACCCACATCTGCCCCACAGCATCTCCTGCCCCATAGATCTGACCCACATGTTCCCCACAGCAGCTCCTAACACATAGATCTGACCCACATGTGCCCCAGAGCTGCTCCTGCCCCATAGATCGGAACCATAGCAACTCCTGTCTCATAGATCTTACCCACATCAGCCCCACAGCAGATTTTGCCCCATAGTTATGCCCCACATCTGCCCAACAGCAACTCCTGCCCCATAGATCTGACCCACATGTGCCCACAGCAGCTCCTGCCCCATATACCTGACCCACATGTTCCCCACAGCAGCTCCTGCCCCATAGATCTGACCCACATCTGCCCCACAGCAGCTCCTGCCTCATACATCTGACTCACAGCATCTCCTGCCCCATAGAACTGGCCCACATCAGCCACAGCAGCTCCTGACCTATAGATCTGACCCACATCTGACCCACAGCAGCTCCTGCCCCATAGATCTGACCCACATCTGCCACACAGCAGCCTTTGCCCCATAGATCTGACCCACATCTGCCCCACAGCATCTCCTGCCCCATAGATCTGACCCACATGTGCCCCACAGCAGCTCCTAACACATAGATCTGACCCACATGTGCCCCAGAGCTGCTCCTGCCCCATAGATCTGAACCACAGCAGCTCCTGTCTCATAGATCTTACCCACATCAGCCCCACAGCAGATTTTGCCCCATAGTTATGCCCCACATCTGCCCAACAGCAACTCCTGCCCCATAGATCTGAACCACATGTGCCCACAGCAGCTCCTGCCCCATAGTCCTGACCCACATGTTCCCCACAGCAGCTCCTGCCCCATAGATCTGACCCACATGTGCCCCACAGCAGCTCCAAACTCATAGATCTGACTCACATCAGTCCAACAGCAGATTTTGCACCATAGATATGTCCCTCATATTCCCCACAGCAACTCCTGCCCCATAGATCTGACCTACATCAACCCCTCTGCAGCTACTGCCCCATAGGTCTGACCCACATGTGCCCCACACCAGCTCCTGCCATATAGATCTTACCACCATCAGCCCCAAAGCAGCTCCTGCCCCATAGATCTGACCCACATCTGCCCCACAGCAGCTCCTGCCTCATACATCTGACTCACAGCATCTCCTGCCCCATAGAACAGGCCCACATCAGCCACAGCAGCTCCTGACCTATAGATCTGACCCACATCTGACCCACAGCAGCTCCTGCCCCATAGATCTGACCCACATCTGCCACACAGCAGCCTTTGCCTCATAGATCTGACCCACATCTGCCCCACAGCATCTCCTGCCCCATAGATCTGACCCACATGTGCCCCACAGCAGCTCCTAACACATAGATCTGACCCACATGTGCCCCAGAGCTCCTCCTGCCCCATAGATCTGAACCACAGCAGCTCCTGTCTCATATATCTTACCCACATCAGCTCCACAGCAGATTTTGCCCCATAGTTATGCCCCACATCTGCCCAACAGCAACTCCTGCCCCATAGATCTGACCCACATGTTCCCCACAGCAGCTCCTGCCCCATAGATCTGTCCCACAGCATCTCCTGCCACATAGATCTGACCCAAATCAGCCCTACAGCAGCTCCTGCCCCATAGATCTGACCCACATCTGCCCCACAGCAGCTCCAAACTCATAGATCTGACTCACATCAGTCCAACAGCAGATTTTGCACCATAGATATGTCCCTCATCTGCCCCACAGCAACTCCTGCCCCATAGATCTGACCTACATCATCCCCTCTGCAGCTCCTGTCCCATAGGTCTGACCCACATGTGCCCCACAGCAGCTCCTGCCATATAGATCTAACCACCATCAGCCCCAAAGCAGCTGCTGCCCCAAAAGATCTGACCAACATCAGCCCCACAGCAGCTCCTGCCCCATAGATCTGACCCACATCTGCCCCACAGCAGCTCCTGCCCCATAGATCTGACCCACATGTGCCCCACAGCAGCTCCTAACACATAGATCTGACCCACATGTGCCCCAGAGCTGCTCCTGCCCCATAGATCTGAACCACAGCAGCTCCTGTCTCATAGATCTTACCCACATCAGCCCCACAGCAGATTTTGCCCCATAGTTATGCCCCACATCTGCCCAACAGCAACTCCTGCCCCATAGATCTGACCCACATGTGCCCACAGCAGCTCCTGCCCCATAGACCTGACCCACATGTTCCCCACAGCAGCTCCTGCCCCATAGATCTGACCCACAGCATCTCCTGCCACATAGATCTGACCCAAATCAGCCCCACAGCATCTCCTGCCCCATAGATCTGACCCACATGTGCCCCACAGCAGCTCCAAACTCATAGATATGACTCACATCAGTCCAACAGCAGATTTTGCACCATAGATATGTCCCTCATATTCCCCACAGCAACTCCTGCCCCATAGATCTGACCTACATCATCCCCTCTGCAGCTACTGCCCCATAGGTCTGACCCACATGTGCCCCACAGCAGCTCCTGCCATATAGATCTAACCACCATCAGCCCCAAAGCAGCTCCTGCCCCATAGATCTGACCCAAGTCAGCCCCACAGCAGCTCCTGCCTTATAGATCTAACCACCATCAGCCCCACAACAGCTTCTACCCCATAGATCTGACCCACATGTGCTCCACTGCAGCTCCAGTCCCGTACATCTGAACCACAGCAGCCCATGCCCCATAGATCTGACCCTCATCAGCAACACAGCAGCTCCTGACCCATACATCTGACCCAAATCTGCCCCACACCATCTCCTGCCCCATAGATCTAACTCATATGTGCCCCACAGCAGATCCTGCCCATAGATCTGACCCAGAGCAACTCTGCCCCATTGATTTGACCCACATCAGCCCCTTAGGAGATCCTGCCCCATAGATCTGACCCACATCAGCCCCACAGGAGATTTTGCCCCATAGATATGTGCCACGTCTGCCCCACAGCAGCTCCTGCCCCATAGATCTTACCCAGATCTGCTCCACAGCAGCTGCTGCCCCATTGACCCTACCAACATGTGCAGCACAGCAGGTCCTGCCCAGAGATATGACCCACATCTGCCCCACAGCAGCTCCTGCCCCATAGATCTGACCCACATCTGCTCCACAGCATCTCCTGCCCCATAGATCTGACCCCCATCTGCCCCACAGCAGCTCCTGCCTCATAAATCTGACTCACAGCATCTCCTGCCCCACATCAGCCACAGCAGCTCCTGACCTATAGATCTGACCCACATCTGCTCCACAGCAGCTCCTGTCCCATAGATCTGACCCCCATCTGCCCCACAGCAGCTCCTGCCTCATAGATCTGACTCACAGCATCTCCTGCCCCATAGAACTGGCCCACATCAGCCACAGCAGCTCCTGACCTATAGATCTGACCCACATCTGACCCACAGCAGCTCCTGCCCCATAGATCTGACCCACATCTGCCACACAGCAGCCTTTGCCCCATAGATCTGACCCACATCTGCTCCACAGCATCTCCTGCCCCATAGATCTGACCCCCATCTGCCCCACAGCAGCTCCTGCCTCATACATCTTATTCACAGCATCTCCTGCCCCATAGAACTGGCCCACATCAGCCACAGCAGCTCCTGACCTATAGATCTGACCCACATCTGCTCCACAGCATCTCCTGTCCAATAGATCTGACCCCCATCTGCCCCACAGCAGCTCCTGCCTCATTCATCTGACTCACAGCATCTCCTGCCCCATAGAACTGGCCCACATCAGCCACAGCAGCTCCTGACCTATAGATCTGACCCACATCTGCTCCACAGCAGCCTTTGCCCCATAGATCTGACCCACATCTGCCACACAGCAGCCTTTGCCCCATAGATCTGACCCACATCTGCTCCACAGCATCTCCTGCCCCATAGATCTGACCCACATGTGCCCCACAGCAGCTCCTAACACATAGATCTGACCCACATTTGCCCCAGAGCTGCTCCTGCCCCATAGATCTGAACCACAGCAGCTCCTGTCTCATAGATCTTACCCACATCAGCCCCACAGCAGATTTTGCCCCATAGTTATGCCCCACATCTGCCCAACAGCAACTCCTGCCCCATAGATCTGACCCACATGTGCCCACAGCAGCTCCTGCCCCATAGATCTGACCCACATGTTCCCCACAGCAGCTCCTGCCCCATAGATCTGACCCAAATCAGCCCCACAGCATCTCCTGCCCCATAGACCTGACCCACATGTTCACCACAGCAGCTCCTGCCCCATAGATCTGACCCACATTTGCCCCACAGCAGCTCCAAACTCATAGATCTGACTCACATCAGTCCAACAGCAGATTTTGCACCATAGATATGTCCCTCATATTCCCCACAGCAACTCCTGCCCCATAGATCTGACCTACATCATACCCTCTGCAGCTCCTGCCCCATAGGTCTGACCCACATGTGCCCCACAGCAGCTCCTGCCATATAGATCTAACCACCATCAGCCCCAAAGCAGCTCCTGCCCCATAGATCTGACCCAAGTCAGCCCCACAGCAGCTCCTGCCTTATAGATCTAACCCCCATCAGCCCCACAACAGCTTCTACCCCATAGATCTGACCCACATGTGCTCCACTGCAGCTCCAGTCCCGTAGATCTGAACCACAGCAGCCCATGCCCCATAGATCTGACCCTCATCAGCAACACAGCAGCTCCTGACCCATACATCTGACCCAAATCTGCCCCACACCATCTCCTGCCCCATAGATCTAACTCACATGTGCCCCACAGCAGCTCCTGCCCATAGATCTGACCCACAGCAGCTCTGCCCCATTGATTTGACCCACATCAGCCCCACATGAGATCCTGCCCCATAGATCTGACCCACATCAGCCCCACAGCAGATTTTGCCCCATAGATATGTGCCACGTCTGCCCCACAGCAGCTCCTGCGACATAGATCTTACCCAGATGTGCTC
This sequence comes from Coturnix japonica, assembly GCF_054131305.1. Classification (NCBI taxonomy): domain Eukaryota; kingdom Metazoa; phylum Chordata; class Aves; order Galliformes; family Phasianidae; genus Coturnix; species Coturnix japonica. Next base: position 1,323,993 of record NC_140684.1, read on the forward strand.
CACAGCAGCTGCTGCCCCATAGATCTGACCAACATCAGCCCCACAGCAGCTCCTGCCCCATAGATCTGACCCACATCTGCCCCACAGCAGCTCCTGCCCCATAGACCCTACCAACATGTGCAGCACAGCAGCTCCTGCCCATAGATCTGACCCACATCTGCCCCACAGCAGCTCCTGCCCCATAGATCTGACCCACATCTGCTCCACAGCATCTCCTGCCCCATAGATCTGACCCCCATCTGCCCCACAGCAGCTCCTGCCTCATACATCTGACTCACAGCATCTCCTGCCCCATAGAACTGGCCCACATCAGCCACAGCAGCTCCTGACCTATAGATCTGACCCACATCTGAACCACAGCAGCTCCTGCCCCATAGATCTGACCCACATCTGCCACACAGCAGTCTTTGCCCCATAGATCTGACCCAAATCTGCCCCACACCATCTCCTGCCCCAGAGATCTAACTCACATGTGCCCCACAGCAGCTCCTGCCCATAGATCTGACCCACAGCAGCTCCTGCCCTATATATCTGATTCAAATCTGCCCCACAGCAGCTCCTGCTCCATAGATCTGACCCACATGTGCCCCAGAGCAGCTCAGCCCCATTAATTTTACCCACATCAGCCCCACATGAGATCCTGCCCCATATATCTGACCCACATCAGCCCCACAGCATATTTTGCCCCATAGATATGTGCCACGTCTGCCCCACAGCAGCTCCTGCGACATAGATCTTACCCAGATCTGCTCAACAGCAGCTGCTGCCCCAAAGATCTGACCAACATCAGCCCCACAGCAGCTCCTGCCCCATAGATCTGACCTACATCTGCCCCAAAGCAGCTCCTGCCCCATAGACCCTACCAACGTGTGCAGCACAGCAGCTCCTGCCCATAGATCTGACCCACATCTGCCCCACAGCAGCTCCTGCCCCATAGATCTGACCCACATCTGCTCCACAGCATCTCCTGCCCCATAGATCTGACCCCCATCTGCCCCACAGCAGCTCCTGCCTCATACATCTGACTCACAGCATCTCCTGCCCCATAGAACTGGCCCACATCAGCCACAGCAGCTCCTGACCTATAGATCTGACCCACATCTGCTCCACAGCAGCTCCTGCCCCATAGATCTGACTCCCATCTGCCACACAGCAGCCTTTGCCCCATAGATCTGACCCACATCTGCCACACAGCAGCCATTGCCCCATAGATTTGACCCACATCTGCCCCACAGCATCTCCTGCCCCATAGATCTGACCCACATCTGCCCCACAGCAGCTCCTAACACATAGATCTGACCCACATGTGCCCCAGAGCTGCTCCTGCCCCATAGATCTGAACCACAGCAGCTCCTGTCTCATAGATCTTACCCACATCAGCCCCACAGCAGATTTTGCCCCATAGTTATGCCCCACATCTGCCCAACAGCAACTCCTGCCCCATAGAACTGACCCACATATGCCCACATCAGCTCCTGCCCCATAGACCTGACCCACATGTTCCCCACAGCAGCTCCTGCCCCATCGACCTGACCCACATGTTCCCCACAGCATCTCCTGCCACATAGATCTGACCCAAATCTGCCACACAACATCTCATGCCCCATAGATCTAACTCACATGTGCCCCAAAGCAGATCCTGCCCATAGATCTGACCCAGAGCAGCTCTGCCCCATTGATTTGACCCACATCAGCCCCTCAGGAGATCCTGCCCCATAGATCTGACCCACATCAGCCCCACAGCAGATTTTGCCCCATAGATATGTGCCACGTCTGCCCCACAGCAGCTCCTGCGACATAGATCTTACCCAGATCTGCTCCACAGCAGCTGCTGCCCCAAAGATCTGACCAACATCAGCCCCACAGCAGCTCCTGCCCCATAGATCTGACCCACATCTGCCCCACAGCAGCTCCTGCCCCATAGAACCTACCAGGATGTGCAGCACAGCAGCTCCTGCCCATAGATCTGACCCACATCTGCCCCACAGCAGCTCCTGACCTATAGATCTGACCCACATCTGCTCCACAGCATCTCCTGCCCCATAGATCTGACCCCCATCTGCCCCACAGCAGCTCCTGCCTCATACATCTGACTCACATCATCTCCTGCCACATAGAACTGGCCCACATCAGACACAGCAGCTCCTGACCTATAGATCTGACCCACATCTGACCCACAGCAGCTCCTGCCCCATAGATCTGACCCACATCTGCCACACAGCAGCCTTTGCCCCATAGATCTGACCCACATCTGCCCCACAGCATCTCCTGCCCCATAGATCTGACCCACATGTGCCCCACAGCAGCTCCTAACACATAGATCTGACCCACATGTGCCCCAGAGCTGCTCCTGCCCCATAGATCTGAACCACAGCAGCTCCTGTCTCATAGATCTTACCCACATCAGCCCCACAGCAGATTTTGCCCCATAGTTATGCCCCACATCTGCCCAACAGCAACTCCTGCCCCATAGATCTGACCCACATGTGCCCACAGCAGCTCCTGCCCCATAGATCTGACCCACATGTTCCCCACAGCAGCTCCTGCCCCATAGATCTGACCCAAATCAGCCCCACAGCATCTCCTGCCCCATAGATCTGACCCACATGTTCCCCACAGCAGCTCCAAACTCATAGATCTGACCCAAATCAGCCCCACAGCATCTCCTGCCCCATAGATCTGACCCACATGTGCCCCACAGCAGCTCCAAACTCATAGATCTGACTCACATCATTCCAACAGCAGATTTTGCACCATATATATGTCCTTCATATTCCCCACAGCAACTCCTGCCCCATAGATCTGACCTACATCATCCCCTCTGCAGCTTCTGCTTCATAGATCTGACCTACATGTGCCCCACAGCAGCTCCTGCCATATAGATCTAACCACCATCAGCCCCAAAGCAGCTCCTGCCCCATAGATCTGATCCAAGTCAGCCCCACAGCAGCTCCTGCCTTATAGATCTAACCACCATCAGCCCCACAACAGCTTCTACCCCATAGATCTGACCCACATGTGCTCCACTGCAGCTCCAGTCCCGTACATCTGAACCACAGCAGCCCATGCCCCATAGATCTGACCCTCATCAGCAACACAGCAGCTCCTGACCCATACATCAGACCCAAATCTGCCCCACACCATCTCCTGCCCCATAGATCTAACTCACATGTGCCCCACAGCAGCTCCTGCCCATAGATCTGACCCACAGCAGCTCCTGCCCTATAGATCTGATTCAAATCTGCTCCACAGCAGCTCCTGCCCCATTGAACTGGCTCACATCAGCCACAGCAGCTCCTGACTTATAGATCTGACCCACATCAGCCCCACAGAATCTCCTGCCCCATAGATCTGACCCACATCAGCCCCACAGCAGATTTTGCCCCATAGATATGTGCCACGTCTGCCCCACAGCAGCTCCTGCCCCATAGATCTGACGCACATCTGCCCCACAGCAGCTGCTGCCCCATAGACCCTACCAACATGTGCAGCACAGCAGCTCCTGCCCATAGATCTGACCCACAGCATCTCCTGCCTCATAGATCTGACCCACATGTGCCCACAGCAGCTCCTGCCCCATAGACCTGACCCACAGGTTCCCCACAGCAGATCCTGCCCCATAGATCTGACCCACATCAGCCCCACAGCAGCTCCAAACTCATAGATCTGACTCACATCAGTCCAACAGCAGATTTTGCACCATAGATATCTCTTTCATATTCCCCACAGCAACTCCTGCCCCATAGATCTGACCTACATCATCCCCTCTGCAGCTCCTGCCCCATAGATCTGACCCACATCTGCTCCACAGCAGCTCCTGCCCCATAGATCTGACCCACATCTGCCACACAGCAGCCTTTGCCCCATAGATCTGACCCACATTTGCCCCACAGCATCTCCTGCCCCATAGATCTGACCCACATCTGCCCCACATCAGCTCTTGCCCCATAGATCTGATCCACATCTGCTCCACAGCAGCTCCTGCCCCATAGATCTGACCCACATCTGCCACACAGCAGACTTTGCCCATAGATCTGACCCACATTTGCCCCACAGCATCTCCTGCCCCATAGATCTGACCCACATCTGCCCCACAACAGCTCCTGCCCCATAGATCTGACCCACATCTGACCCACAGCAGCTCCTGCCCCATACATCTTACCCAGATCTGCCCCACAGCAGCTCCTGCGACATAGATCAGACCCACATCATCTCGACAGCAGCTCCTGCCCCATAGATCTGACCCACATCTGCCACACAGCAGCCTTTGCCCCATAGATCTGACCCACATCTGCCCCACAGCATCTCCTGCCCCATAGATCTGACCCACATGTGCCCCACAGCAGCTCCTAACATATAGATCTGACCCACAGGTGCCCCAGAGCTGCTCCTGCCCCATAGATCTGAACCACAGCAGCTCCTGTCTCATAGATCTAACCCACATCTGACCCACAGCAGCTCCTGCCCCATAGATCTGACCCACATCTGCTCCACAGCATCTCCTGCCCCATAGATCTGACCCCCATCTGACCCACAGCAGCTCCTGCCTCATACATCTGACTCACAGCATCTCCAGCCCCATAGAACTGGCCCACATTAGCCACAGCAGCTCCTGACCTATAGATCTGACCCAAATCTGACCCACAGCAGATTTTGCCCCATAGATATGTGTCACGTCTGCCCCACAGCAGCTCCTGCGACATAGATCTTATCCAGATCTGCTCCACAGCAGCTGCTGCCCCAAAGATCTGACCCACATCTGCCCCACAGCAGCTCCTGCCCCATAGATCTGACCCACATCTGCTCCACAGCATCTCCTGCCCCATAGATCTGACCCCCATCTGCCCCACAGCATCTCCTGCCCCATAGATCTGACCCACATCTGACCCACAGCAGCTCCTGCCCCATAGATCTTACCCAGATTTGCTCCACAGCAGCTGCTGCCCCATAGATCTGAACCACATCTGCCCCACAGCATCTCCTGCCCCATAGATCTGACCCACATGTGCCCCACAGCAGCTCCTAATACATAGATCTGACCCACATGCGCCCCAGAGCTGCTGCTGCCCCATAGATCTGAACCACAGCAGCTCCTGTCTCATAGATCTTACCCACATCAGCCCCACAGCAGATTTTGCCCCATAGTTATGCCCCACATCTGTCCAACTGCAACTCCTGCCCCATAGATCTGACCCACTTGTGCCCACAGCAGCTCCTTCCCCATAGACCTGACCCACATGTTCCCCACAGCAGCTCCTGCCCCATAGATCTGACCCACATGTGCCCCACAGCAGCTCCAAACTCATAGATCTGACTCACATCAGTCCAACAGCAGATTTTGCACCATAGATATGTCCCTCATATTCCCCACAGCAACTCCTGCCCCATAGATCTGACCTACATGTGCCCCACAGCAGCTCCTGCCATATAGATCTAACCACCATCAGCCCCAAAGCAGCTCCTGCCCCATAGATCTGATCCAAGTCAGCCCCACAGCAGCTCCTGCCTTATAGATCTAACCACCATCAGCCCCACAACAGCTTCTACCCCATAGATCTGACCCACATGTGCTCCACTGCAGCTCCAGTCCCGTACATCTGAACCACAGCAGCCCATGCCCCATAGATCTGACCCTCATCAGCAACACAGCAGCTCCTGACCCATACATCTGACCCAAATCTGCCCCACACCATCTCCTGCCCCATAGATCTAACTCACATGTGCCCCACAGCAGCTCCTGCCCATAGATCTGACCCAGAGCAGCTCTGCCCCATTGATTTGACCCACATCAGCCCCACATGAGATCCTGCCCCATAGATCTGACCCACATCAGCCCCACAGCAGATTTTGCCCCATAGATATGTGCCACGTCTGCCCCACAGCAGCTCCTGCGACATAGATCTTACCCAGATCTGCTCCACAGCAGCTGCTGCCCCAAAGTTCTGACCAACATCAGCCCCACAGCAGCTCCTGCCCCATAGATCTGACCCACATCTGCTCCACAGCATCTCCTGCCCCATAGATCTGACCCCCATCTGCCCCACAGCAGCTCCTGCCTCATACATCTGACTCACAGCATCTCCTGCCCCATAGAACAGGCCCACATCAGCCACAGCAGCTCCTGACCTATAGATCTGACCCACATCTGACCCACAGCATCTCCTGCCCCATAGATTTGACCCCCATCTGCCCCACAGCAGCTCCTGCCTCATAAATCTGACTCACAGCATCTCCTGCCCCATAGAACTGGCCCACAGCAGCCACAGCAGCTCCTGACCTATAGATCTGACCCACAGCAGCTCCTGCCCCATAGATCTGACCCACATCTGCCACACAGCAGCCTTTGCCCCATAGATCTGACCCACATCTGCTCCACAGCATCTCCTGCCCCATAGATCTGACCCACATGTGCCCCACAGCAGCTCCTAACACATAGATCTGACCCACATGTGCCCCAAAGCTGCTCCTGCCACATAGATCTGAACCACAGCAGCTCGTGTCTCATAGATCTTACCCACATCAGCCCCACAGCAGATTTTGCCCCATAGTTATGCCCCACATCTGCCCAACAGCAACTCCTGCCCCATGGATCTGACCCACATGTTCCCCACAGCAGCTCCTGCCCCATAGATCTGACCCACATGTGCCCACAGCAGCTCCTGCCCCATAGATCTGACCCACATGTGCCCCACAGCAGCTCCTGCCCCATAGATCTGACCCACAGCATCTCCTGCCACATAGATCTGACCCAAATCAGCCCCACAGCATCTCCTGCCCCATAGATCTGACCCACATGTGCCCCACAGCAGCTCCAAACTCATAGATCTGACTCACATCAGTCCAACAGCAGATTTTGCACCATAGATATGTCCCTCATATTCCCCACAGCAACTCCTGCCCCATAGATCTGACCTACATCATCCCCTCTGCAGCTCCTGCCCCATAGGTCTGACCCACATGTGCCCCACAGCAGCTCCTGCCATATAGATCTAACAACCATCAGCCCCAAAGCATCTCCTGCCCCATAGATCTGACCCAAGTCAGCCCCACAGCAGCTCCTGCCTTATAGATCTAACCACCATCAGCCCCACAACAGCTTCTACCCCATAGATCTGACCCACATGTGCTCCACTGCAGCTCCAGTCCCGTAGATCTGAACCACAGCAGCCCATGCCCCATAGATCTGACCCTCATCAGCCACACAGCAGCTCCTGACCCATACATCTGACCCAAATCTGCCCCACACCATCTCCTGCCCCATACATCTAACTCACATGTGCCCCACAGCAGCTCCTGCCCATAGATCTGACCCATAGCAGCTCTGCCCCATTGATTTGACCCACATCAGCCCCACATGAGATCCTGCCCCATAGATCTGACCCACATCAGCCCCACAGCAGATTTTGCCCCATAGATATGTGCCACGTCTGCCCCACAGCATCTCCTGCCACATAGATCTGACCCAAATCAGCCCCACAGCATCTCCTGCCCCATAGATCTGACCCACATGTGCCCCACAGCAGCTCCAAACTCATAGATCTGACTCACATCAGTCCAACAGCAGATTTTGCACCATAGATATGTCCCTCATATTCCCCACAGCAACTCCTGCCCCATAGATCTGACCTACATCATCCCCTCTGCAGCTCCTGCCCCATAGGTCTGACCCACATGTGCCGCACAGCAGCTCCTGCCATATAGTTCTAACCACCATCAGCCCCAAAGCAGCTCCTGCCCCATAGATCTGACCCAAGTCAGCCCCACAGCAGTTCCTTCGACATAGATCTTACCCAGATCTGCTCCACAGCATCTCCTGCCCCATAGATCTGACCCCCATCTGCCCCACAGCAGCTCCTGCCTCATACATCTGACTCACAGCATCTCCTGCCCAATAGAACAGGCCCACATCAGCCACAGCAGCTCCTGACCTATAGATCTGACCCACATCTGACCCACAGCAGCTCCTGCCTCATACATCTGACTCACAGCATCTCCTGCCCCATAGAACTGGCCCACATCAGCCACAGCAGCTCCTGACCTATAGATCTGACCCACATCTGACCCACAGCAGCTCCTGCCCCATAGATCTGACCCACATCTGCCACACAGCAGCCTTTGCCCCATAGATCTGACCCACATCTGCCCCACAGCATCTCCTGCCCCATAGATCTGACCCACATGTGCCCCACAGCAGCTCCTAACACATAGATCTGACCCACATGTGCCCCAGAGCTGCTCCTGCCCCATAGATCTGACCAACAGCAGCTCCTGTCTCATAGATCTTACCCACATCAGCCCCACAGCAGATTTTGCCCCATTGTTATGCCCCACATCTGCCCAACAGCAACTCCTGCCCCATAGATCTGACCCACATGTTCCCTACAGCAGCTCCTGCCCCATAGATCTGACCCACAGCATCTCCTGCCACATAGATCTGACCCAAATCAGCCCTACAGCATCTCCTGCCCCATAGATCTGACCCACATGTGCTCCACTGCAGCTCCAGTCCCGTAGATCTGAACCACAGCAGCCCATGCCCCATAGATCTGACCCTCATCAGCAACACAGCAGCTCCTGACCCATACATCTGACCCAAATCTGCCCCACACCATCTCCTGCCCCATAGATCTAACTCACATGTGCCCCACAGCAGCTCCTGCCCATAGATCTGACCCACAGCAGCTCTGCCCCATTGATTTGACCCACATCAGCCCCACATGAGATCCTGCCCCATAGATCTGACCCACATCAGCCCCACAGCAGATTTTGCCCCATAGATATGTGCCACGTCTGCCCCACAGCAGCTCCTGCGACATAGATCTTACCCAGATGTGCTCCACAGCAGCTCCTGCCCCATAGATCTGACCCACATCTGCCCCACAGCAGCTCCTGCCTCATACATCTGACTCACAGCATCTCCTGCCCCATAGAACTGGCCCACATCAGCCACAGCAGCTCCTGACCTATAGATCTGACCCACATCTGACCCACAGCAGCTCCTGCCCCATAGATCTGACCCACATCTGCCACACAGCAGCCTTTGCCCCATAGATCTGACCCACATCTGCCCCACAGCATCTCCTGCCCCATAGATCTGACCCACATGTGCCCCACAGCAGCTCCTAACACATAGATCTGACCCACACGTGCCCCAGAGCTGCTCCTGCCCCATAGATCTGAACCACAGCAGCTCCTGTCTCATAGATCTTACCCACATCAGCTCCACAGCAGATTTTGCCCCATAGTTATGCCCCACATCTGCCCAACAGCAACTCCTGCCCCATAGATCTGACCCACATGTGCCCACAGCAGCTCCTGCCCCATAGACCTGACCCACATGTTCCCCACAGCAGCTCCTGCCCCATAGATCTGACCCACAGCATCTCCTGCCACATAGATCTGACCCAAATCAGCCCCACAGCATCTCCTGCCCCATAGATCTGACCCACATGTGCCCCACAGCAGCTCCAAACTCATAGATCTGACTCACATCAGTCCAACAGCAGATTTTGCACCATAGATATGTCCCTCATATTCCCCACAGCAACTCCTGCCCCATAGATCTGACCTACATCATCCCCTCTGCAGATCCTGTCCCATAGGTCTGACCCACATGTGCCCCACAGCAGCTCCTGCCATATAGATCTAACCACCATCAGCCCCAAAGCAGCTGCTGCCCCAAAAGATCTGACCAACATCAGCCCCACAGCAGCTCCTGCCCCATAGATCTGACCCACATCTGCCCCACAGCAGCTCCTGCCCCATAGATCTGACCCACATGTGCCCCACAGCAGCTCCTAACACATAGATCTGACCCACATGTGCCCCAGAGCTGCTCCTGCCCCATAGATCTGAACCACAGCAGCTCCTGTCTCATAGATCTTACCCACATCAGCCCCACAGCAGATTTTGCCCCATAGTTATGCCCCACATCTGCCCAACAGCAACTCCTGCCCCATAGATCTGACCCACATGTTCCCCACAGCAGCTCCTGCCCCATAGATCTGACCTACATCATCCCCTCTGCAGCTCCTGCCCCATAGGTCTGACCCACATGTGCCCCACAGCAGCTCCTGCCATATAGATCTAACCACCATCAGCCCCACAACAGCTTCTACCCCATAGATCTGACACACATGTGCTCCACTGCAGCTCCAGTCCCGTACATCTGAACCACAGCAGCCCATGCCCCATAGATCTGACCCTCATCAACAAAACAGCAGCTCCTGACCCATACATCTTACCCAAATCTGCCCCACACCATCTCCTGCCCCATAGATCTAACTCACATGTGCCCCACAGCAGATCCTGCCCATAGATCTGACCCAGAGCAACTCTGCCCCATTGATTTGACCCACATCAGCCCCTTAGGAGATCCTGCCCCATAGATCTGACCCACATCAGCCCCACAGGAGATTTTGCCCCATAGATATGTGCCACGTCTGCCCCACAGCAGCTCCTGCCCCATAGATCTTACCCAGATCTGCTCCACAGCAGCTGCTGCCCCATTGACCCTACCAACATGTGCAGCACAGCAGCTCCTGCCCAGAGATATGACCCACATCTGCCCCACAGCAGCTCCTGCCCCATAGATCTGACCCACATCTGCTCCACAGCATCTCCTGCCCCATAGATCTGACCCCCATCTGCCCCACAGCAGCTCCTGCCTCATAAATCTGACTCACAGCATCTCCTGCCCCACATCAGCCACAGCAGCTCCTGACCTATAGATCTGACCCACATCTGCTCCACAGCATATCCTGTCCCATAGATCTGACCCCCATCTGCCCCACAGCAGCTCCTGCCTCATAGATCTGACTCACAGCATCTCCTGCCCCATAGAACTGGCCCACATCAGCCACAGCAGCTCCTGACCTATAGATCTGACCCACATCTGCTCCACAGCAGCCTTTGCCCCATAGATCTGACCCACATCTGCCACACAGCAGCCTTTGCCCCATAGATCTGACCCACATCTGCTCCACAGCATCTCCTGCCCCACAGATCTGACCCACATGTGCCCCACAGCATCTCCTGCCACATAGATCTGACCCAAATCAGCCCCACAGCATCTCCTGCCCCATAGATCTGACCCACATGTTCCCCACAGCATCTCCTGCCACATAGATCTGACCCAAATCAGCCCCACAGCATCTCCTGCCCCATAGATCTGACCCACATGTGCCCCACAGCAGCTCCAAACTCATAGATCTGACCCACATCAGTCCAACAGCAGATTTTGCACCATAGATATGTCCCTCATATTCCCCACAGCAACTCCTGCCCCATAGATCTGACCTACATCATCCCCTCTGCAGCTCCTGCCCCATAGGTCTGACCCACATGTGCCCCACAGCAGCTCCTGCCATATAGATCTAACCACCATCAGCCCCAAAGCAGCTCCTGCCCCATAGATCTGACCCAAGTCAGCCCCACAGCAGCTCCTGCCTTATAGATCTAACCCCCATCAGCCCCACAACAGCTTCTACCCCATAGATCTGACCCACATGTGCTCCACTGCAGCTCCAGTCCCGTAGATCTGAACCACAGCAGCCCATGCCCCATAGATCTGACCCTCATCAGCAACACAGCAGCTCCTGACCCATACATCTGACCCAAATCTGCCCCACACCATCTCCTGCCCCATAGATCTAACTCACATGTGCCCCACAGCAGCTCCTGCCCATAGATCTGACCCACAGCAGCTCTGCCCCATTGATTTGACCCACATCAGCCCCACATGAGATCCTGCCCCATAGATCTGACCCACATCAGCCCCACAGCAGATTTTGCCCCATAGATATGTGCCACGTCTGCCCCACAGCAGCTCCTGCGACATAGATCTTACCCAGATGTGCTCCACAGCAGCTGCTGCCCCATAGATCTGACCAACATCAGCCCCACAGCAGCTCCTGCCCCATAGATCTGACCCACATCTGCCCCACAGCAGCTCCTGCCCCATAGACCCTAACAACATGTGCAGCACAGCAGCTCCTGCCCATAGATCTGACCCACATCTGCCCCACAGCAGCTCCTGCCCCATAGATCTGACCCACATCTGCTCCACAGCATCTCCTGCCCCATAGATCTGACCCCCATCTGCCCCACAGCAGCTCCTGCCTCATACATCTGACTCACAGCATCTCCTGCCCCGTAGAACTGGCCCACATCTGCCACAGCAGCTCCTGACCTATAGATCTGACCCACATCTGAACCACAGCAGCTCCTGCCCCATAGATCTGACCCACATCTGCCACACAGCAGCCTTTGCCCCATAGATCTGACCCAAATCTGCCCCACACCATCTCCTGCCCCATAGATCTAACTCACATGTGCCCCACAGCAGATCCTGCCCATAGATCTGACCCACAGCAGCTCCTGCCCTATATATCTGATTCAAATCTGCCCCACAGCAGCTCCTGCTCCATAGATCTGACCCACATGTGCCTCAGAGCAGCTCTGCCCCATTAATTTTACCCACATCAGCCCCAAAGGAGATCCTGCCCCATAGATCTGACCCACATCAGCCCCACAGCAGATTTTGCCCCATAGATATGTGCCACGTCTGACCCACAGCAGCTCCTGCGACATAGATCTTACCCAGATCTGCTCAACAGCAGCTGCTGCCCCAAAGATCTGACCAACATCAGCCCCACAGCAGCTCCTGCCCCATAGATCTGACCTACATCTGCCCCAAAGCAGCTCCTGCCCCATAGACCCTACCAACGTGTGCAGCACAGCAGCTCCTGCCCATAGATCTGACCCACATCTGCCCCACAGCAGCTCCTGCCCCTTAGATCTGACCCACATCTGCTCCACAGCATCTCCTGCCCCATAGATCTGACCCCCATCTGCCCCACAGCAGCTCCTGCCTCATACATCTGACTCACAGCATCTCCTGCCCCATAGAACTGGCCCACATCAGCCACAGCAGCTCCTGACCTATAGATCTGACCCACATCTGCTCCACAGCAGCTCCTGCCCCATAGATCTGACTCCCATCTGCCACACAGCAGCCTTTGCCCCATAGATCTGACCCACATCTGCCACACAGCAGCCATTGCCCCATAGATTTGACCCACATCTGCCCCACAGCATCTCCTGCCCCATAGATCTGACCCACATCTGCCCCACAGCAGCTCCTAACACATAGATCTGACCCACATGTGCCCCAGAGCTGCTCCTGCCCCATAGATCTGAACCACAGCAGCTCCTGTCTCATAGATCTTACCCATATCAGCCCCACAGCAGATTTTGCCCCATAGTTATGCCCCACATCTGCCCAACAGCAACTCCTGCCCCATAGAACTGACCCACATATGCCCACATCAGCTCCTGCCCCATAGACCTGACCCACATGTTCCCCACAGCAGCTCCTGCCCCATCGACCTGACCCACAGCATCTCCTGCCACATAGATCTGACCCAAATCTGCCACACAACATCTCATGCCCCATAGATCTAACTCACATGTGCCCCAAAGCAGATCCTGCCCATAGATCTGACCCAGAGCAGCTCTGCCCCATTGATTTGACCCACATCAGCCCCTCAGGAGATCCTGCCCATAGATCTGACCCAGAGCAGCTCTGCCCCATTGATTTGACCCACATCAGCCCCTCAGGAGATCCTGCCCCATAGATCTGACCCACATCAGCCCCACAGCAGATTTTGCCCCATAGATATGTGCCACGTCTGCCCCACAGCAGCTCCTGCGACATAGATCTTACCCAGATCTGCTCCACAGCAGCTGCTGCCCCAAAGATCTGACCAACATCAGCCCCACAGCAGCTCCTGCCCCATAGAACCTACCAAGCTGTGCAGCAGAGCAGATCCTGCCCATAGATCTGACCCACATCTGCCCCACAGCAGCTCCTGCCCTATAGATCTGACCCACATCTGCTCCACAGCATCTCCTGCCCCATAGATCTGACCCCCATCTGCCCCACAGCAGCTCCTGCCTCATACATCTGACTCACAGCATCTCCTGCCCCATAGAACTGGCCCACATCAGACACAGCAGCTCCTGACCTATAGATCTGACCCACATCTTACCCACAGCAGCTCCTGCCCCATAGATCTGACCCACATCTGCCACACAGCAGCCTTTGCCCCATAGATCTGACCCACATCTGCCCCACAGCATCTCCTGCCCCATAGATCTGACCCACATGTGCCCCACAGCAGCTCCTAACACATAGATCTGACCCACATGTGCCCCAGAGCTGCTCCTGCCCCATAGATCTGAACCACAGCAGCTCCTGTCTCATAGATCTTACCCACATCAGCCCCACAGCAGATTTTGCCCCATAGTTATGCCCCACATCTGCCCAACAGCAACTCCTGCCCCATAGATCTGACCCACATGTGCCCACAGCAGCTCCTGCCCCATAGACCTGACCCACATGTTCCCCACAGCAGCTCCTGCCCCATAGATCTGACCCACAGCATCTCCTGCCCCATAGATCTGACCCACATGTGCCCCACAGCAGCTCCAAACTCATAGATCTGACTCACATCAGTCCAACAGCAGATTTTGCAACATAGATATCTCTTTCATATTCCCCACAGCAACTCCTGCCCCATAGATCTGACCTACATCATCCCCTCTGCAGCTCCTGCCCCATAGATCTGACCCACATCTGCTCCACAGCAGCTCCTGCCCCATAGATCTGACCCACATCTGCCACACAGCAGCCTTTGCCCCATAGATCTGACCCACATTTGCCCCACAGCATCTCCTGCCCCATAGATCTGACCCACATCTGCCCCACAGCAGCTCCTGCCCCATAGATCTGACCCACATCTGACCCACAGCAGCTCCTGCCCCATAGATCTGAACCACATCTGCCACTCAGCAGCCTTTGCCCCATAAATCTGACCCACATCTGCCCCACAACAGCTCCTGCCCCATAGATCTGAACCACATCTGACCCACAGCAGCTCCTGCCCCATACATCTTACCCAGATCTGCCCCACAGCAGCTCCTGCGACATAGATGAGACCCACATCATCTCGACAGCAGCTCCTGCCCCATAGATCTGACCCACATGTGCCCCACAGCAGCTCCTAACATATAGATCTGACCCACAGGTGCCCCAGAGCTGCTCCTGCCCCATAGATCTGAACCACAGCAGCTCCTGTCTCATAGATCTAACCCACATCTGACCCACAGCAGCTCCTGCCCCATAGATCTGACCCACATCTGCTCCACAGCATCTCCTGCCCCATAGATCTGACCCCCATCTGACCCACAGCAGCTCCTGCCTCATACATCTGACTCACAGCATCTCCTGCCCCATAGAACTGGCCCACATCAGCCACAGCAGCTCCTGACCTATAGATCTGACCCAAATCTGACCCACAGCAGATTTTGCCCCATAGATATGTGTCACGTCTGCCCCACAGCAGCTCCTGCGACATAGATCTTACCCAGATCTGCTCCACAGCAGCTGCTGCCCCATAGATCTGACCCACATCTGCCCCACAGCAGCTCCTGCCCCATAGACCCTACCAACATGTGCAGCACAGCAGCTCCTGCCCATAGATCTGACCCACATCTGCCCCACAGCAGCTCCTGCCCCATAGATCTGACCCACATCTGCTCCACAGCATCTCCTGCCCCATAGATCTGACCCCCATCTGCCCCACAGCAGCTCCTGCCTCATACATCTGACTCACAGCATCTCCTGCCCCATAGAACTGGCCCACATCAGCCACAGCAGCTCCTGACCTATAGATCTGACCCACATCTGACCCACAGCAGCTCCTGCCCCATAGATCTTACCCAGATTTGCTCCACAGCAGCTGCTGCCCAATAGATCTGACCCACATCTGCCCCACAGCATCTCCTGCCCCATAGATCTGACCCACATGTGCCCCACAGCAGCTCCTAACACATAGATCTGACCCACATGTGCCCACAGCAGCTCCTGCCCCATAGACCTGACCCACATGTTCCCCACAGCAGCTCCTGCCCCATAGATCTGACCCACATGTGCCCCACAGCAGCTCCAAACTCATAGATCTGACTCACATCAGTCCAACAGCAGATTTTGCACCATAGATATGTCCCTCATATTCCCCACAGCAACTCCTGCCCCATAGATCTGACCTACATAATCCCCTCTGCAGCTCCTGCCCATAGATCTGACCCAGAGCAGCTCTGCCCCATTGATTTGACCCACATCAGCCCCACATGAGATCCTGCCCCATAGATCTGACCCACATCAGCCCCACAGCAGATTTTGCCCCATAGATATGTGCCACGTCTGCCCCACAGCAGCTCCTGCGACATAGATCTTACCC
Source organism: Coturnix japonica (assembly GCF_054131305.1). Lineage (NCBI taxonomy): Eukaryota > Metazoa > Chordata > Aves > Galliformes > Phasianidae > Coturnix > Coturnix japonica. The sequence continues at coordinate 1,340,297 of NC_140684.1, forward strand.
AGATCTGCTCCACAGCAGCTGCTGCCCCAAAGATCTGACCAACATCTGCCCCACAGCAGCTCCTGCCCCATAGATCTGACCAACATCTGCCCCACAGCAGCTCCTGCCCCATAGACCCTACCAAGATGTGCAGCACAGCAGCTACTGCCCATAGATCTGAGCCACATCTGCCCCACAGCAGCTCCTGCCCTATAGATCTGACCCACATCTGCTCAACAGCATCTCCTGCCCCATAGATCTGACCCCCATCTGCCCCACAGCAGCTCCTGCCTCATACATCTGACTCACAGCATCTCCTGCCCCATAGAACTGGCCCACATCAGCCACAGCAGCTCCTGACCTAAAGATCTGACCCACAGCAGCTCCTGCCCCATAGATCTGACCCACATCTGCCACACTGCAGCCTTTGCCCCATAGATCTGACCCACATCTGCCCCACAGCATCTCCTGCCCCATAGATCTGACCCACATGTGCCCCACAGCAGCTCCTGCCCCATAGATCTGACCCACATGTGCCCCACAGCAGCTCCTAACACATAGATCTGACCCACATGTGCCCCAGAGCTGCTGCTGCCCCATAGATCTGAACCACAGCAGCTCCTGTCTCATAGATCTTACCCACATCAGCCCCACAGCAGATTTTGCCCCAAAGTTATGCCCCACATCTGCCCAACAGCAACTCCTGCCCCATAGAACTGACCCACATCAGCCACACAGCAGATTTTGCCCCATAGATATGTGCCACGTCTGCCCCACAGCAGCTCCTGCGACATAGATCTTACCCAGATCTGCTCCACAGCAGCTGCTGCCCCAAAGATCTGACCATCAGCCCCACAGCAGCTCCTGCCCCATAGATCTGACCCACATCTGCCCCACAGCAGCTCCTGCCCATAGATCTGACCCACATCTGCCCCACAGCAGCTCCTGCCCCATAGATCTGACCCCCATCTGCCCCACAGCAGCTCCTGCCTCATACATCTGACTCACAGCATCTCCTGCCCCATAGAACTGGCCCACAGCAGCCACAGCAGCTCCTGACCTATAGATCTGACCCTCATCTGACCCACAGCAGCTCCTGCCCCATAGATCTGACCCACATCTGCCACACAGCAGCCTTTGCCCCATAGATCTGACCCACATCTGCCCCACAGCATCTCCTGCCCCATAGATCTGACCCACATGTGCCCCACAGCAGCTCCTAACACATAGATCTGACCCACATGTGCCCCAGAGCTGCTCCTGCCCCATAGATCTGAACCACAGCAGCTCCTGTCTCATAGATCTTACCCTCATCAGCCCCACAGCAGATTTTGCCCCATAGTTATGCCCCACATCTGCCCAACAGCAACTCCTGCCCCATAGATCTGACCCACATGTGCCCACAGCAGCTCCTGCCCCATAGACCTGACCCACATGTTCCCCACAGCAGCTCCTGCCCCATATATCTGACCCACAGCATCTCCTGCCACATAGATCTGACCCAAATCAGCCCCACAGCATCTCCTGCCCCATAGATCTGACCCACATGTGCCCCACAGCAGCTCCAAACTCATAGATCTGACCCACATCAGTCCAACAGCAGATTTTGCACCATAGATATGTCCCTCATATTCCCCACAGCAACTCCTGCCCCATAGATCTGACCTACATCATCCCCTCTGCAGCTCCTGCCCCATAGGTCTGACCCACATGTGCCCCACAGCAGCTCCTGCCATATAGATCTAACCACCATCAGCCCCAAAGCAGCTCCTGCCCCATAGATCTGATCCAAGTCAGTCCCACAGCAGCTCCTGCCTTATAGATCTAACCCCCATCAGCCCCACAACAGCTTCTACCCCATAGATCTGACCCACATGTGCTCCACTGCAGCTCCAGTCCCGTAGATCTGAACCACAGCAGCCCATGCCCCATAGATCTGACCCTCATCAGCAACACAGCAGCTCCTGACCCATACATCTGACCCAAATCTGCCCCACACCATCTCCTGCCCCATAGATCTAACTCACATGTGCCCCGCAGCAGCTCCTGCCCATAGATCTGACCCACAGCAGCTCCTGCCCTATAGATCTGATTCAAATCTGCCCCACAGCAGCTCCTGCTCCATAGATCTGACCCACATGTGCCCCAGAGCAGCTCTGCCCCATTGATTTGACCCACATCAGCCCCTCAGGAGATCCTGCCCCATAGATCTGACCCACATCAGCCCCACAGCAGATTTTGCCCCATAGATATGTGCCACGTCTGCCCCACAGCAGCTCCTGCGACATAGATCTTACCCAGATCTGCTCCACAGCAGCTGCTGCCCCAAAGATCTGACCAACATCAGCCCCACAGCAGCTCCTGCCCCATAGATCTGACCCACATCTGCCCCACAGCAGCTCCTGCCACATAGATCTGACTCACAGCATCTCCTGCCCCATAGAACTGGCCCACATCAGCCACAGCAGCTCCTGACCTATAGATCTGACCCACATCTGACCCACAGCAGCTCCTGCCCCACAGATCTGACCCCCATCTGCCACACAGCAGCCTTTGCCCCATAGATCTGACCCACATCTGCCACACAGCAGCCATTGCCCCATAGATTTGACACACATCTGCCCCACAGCATCTCCTACCCCATAGATCTGACCCACATCTGCCCCACAGCATCTCCTGCCCCATAGATCTGACCCACATGTGCCCCAGAGCTGCTCCTGCCCCATAGATCTGAACCACAGCAGCTCCTGTCTCATAGAACTGGCCCACATCAGCCACAGCAGCTCCTGACCTATAGATCTGAACCACATCTGACCCACAGAAGCTCCTGCCCGATAGATCTGACCCCCATCTGCCACACAGCAGCCTTTGCCCCATAGATCTGACCCACATCAGCCCCACAGCAGATTTTGCCCCATAGTTATGCCCCACATCTGCACAACAGCAACTCCTGCCCCATAGATCTGATCCACATGTGCCCACAGCAGCTCCTGCCCCATCGACCTGACCCACATGTTCCCCACAGCAGCTCCTGCCCCATCGACCTGACCCACATGTTCCCCACAGCAGCTCCTGCCCCATAGATGTGACCCACAGCATCTCCTGCCACATAGATCTGACCCAAATCAGCCCCACTGCATCTCCTGCCCCATAGATCTGACCCACATGTGCTCCACAGCAGCTCCAAACTCATAGATCTGACTCACATCAGTCCAACAGCAGATTTTGCACCATAGATATGTCCCTCATATTCCCCACAGCAACTCCTGCCCCATAGATCTGACCTACATCATCCCCTCTGCAGCTCCTGCCCCATAGGTCTGACCCACATGTGCCCCACAGCAGCTCCTGCCATATAGATCTAACCACCATCAGCCCCAAAGCAGCTCCTGCCCCATAGATCTGACCCAAGTCAGCCCCACAGCAGCTCCTGCCTTATAGATCTAACCACCACCAGCCCCACAACAGCTTCTACCCCATAGATCTGACCCACATGTGCTCCACTGCAGCTCCAGTCCTGTAGATCTGAACCACAGCAGCCCATGCCCCATAGATCTGACCCTCATCAGCAAAACAGCAGCTCCTGACCCATACATCTGACCCAAATCTGCCCCACACCATCTCCTGCCCCATAGATCTAACTCACATGTGCCCCACAGCAGATCCTGCCCATAGATCAGACCCACATCAGCCCCACAGCAGATTTTGCCCCATAGATATGTGCCACGTCTGCCCCACAGCAGCTCCTGCGACATAGATCTTACCCAGATCTGTTCCACAGCAGCTGCTGCCCCATAGACCCTACCAACATGTGCAGCACAGCAGCTCCTGCCCATAGATCTGACCCACATCTGCCCCACAGCAGCTCCTGCCCCATAGATCTGACCCACATCTGCTCCACAGCATCTCCTGCCCCATAGATCTGACCCCCATCTGCCCCACAGCAGCTCCTGCCTCATACATCTGACTCACAGCATCTCCTGCCCCATAGAACTGGCCCACATCAGCCACAGCAGCTCCTGAGCTATAGATCTGACTCACATCTGCTCCACAGAATCTCCTGCCCCATAGATCTGACCCCCATCTGCCCCACAGCAGCTCCTGCCTCATAGATCTGACTCACAGCATCTCCTGCCCCATAGAACTGGCCCACATCAGACACAGCAGCTCCTGACCTATAGATCTGACCCACATCTGACCCACAGCAGTTCCTGCCCCATAGATCTGACCCACATCTGCCACACAGCAGCCTTTGCCCCATAGATCTGACCCAAATCTGCCCCACACCATCTCCTGCCCCATAGATCTAACTCACATGTGCCCCACAGCAGCTCCTGCCCATAGATCTGACCCACAGCAGCTCCTGCCCTATAGATCTGATTCAAATCTGCCCCACAGCAGCTCCTGCTCCATAGATCTGACCCACATGTGCCCCAGAGCAGCTCTGCCCCATTGATTTGACCCACATCAGCCCCACAGGAGATCCTGCCCCATAGATCTGACCCACATCAGCCCCACAGCAGATTTTGCCCCATAGATATGTGCCACGTCTGCCCCACAGCAGCTCCTGCGACATAGATCTTACCCAGATCTGCTCCACAGCAGCTGCTGCCCCAAAGATCTGACCAACATCAGCCCCACAGCAGCTCCTGCCCCATAGATCTGACCCACATCTGCCCCACAGCAGCTCCTGCACCATAGACCCTACCAACATTTGCAGCACAGCAGCTCCTGCCCATAGATCTGACCCACATCTGCCCCACAGCAGCTCCTGCCTCATAGATCTGACCCACATCTGCTCCACAGCATCTCCTGCCCCATAGATCTGACCCCCATCTGCCCCACAGCAGCTCCTGCCTCATACATCTTATTCACAGCATCTCCTGCCCCATAGAACTGGCCCACATCAGCCACAGCAGCTCCTGACCTATAGATCTGACCCACATCTGCTCCACAGCAGCCTTTGCCCCATAGATCTGACCCACATCTGCCCCACAGCAGCCTTTGCCCCATAGATCTGACCCACATGTGCCCCACAGCAGCTCCTAACACATAGATCTGACCCACATGTGCCCCAGAGCTGCTCCTGCCCCATAGATCTGAACCACAGCAGCTCCTGTCTCATAGATCTTACCCACATCAGCCCCACAGCAGATTTTGCCCCATAGTTATGCCCCACATCTGCCCAACAGCAACTCCTGCCCCATAGATCTGACCCACATGTGCCCACAGCAGCTCCTGCCCCATAGACCTGACCCACAGGTTCCCCACAGCAGCTCCTGCCCCATAGATCTGACCCACATGTGCCCCACAGCAGCTCCAAACTCATAGATCTGACTCACATCAGTCCAACAGCAGATTTTGCACCATAGATATGTCCCTCATATTCCCCACAGCAACTCCTGCCCCATAGATCTGACCTACATCATCCCCTCTGCAGCTACTGCCCCATAGGTCTGACCCACATGTGCCCCACAGCAGCTCCTGCCATATAGATCTAACCACCATCAGCCCCAAAGCAGCTCCTGCCCCATAGATCTGACCCAAGTCAGCCCCACAGCAGCTCTTGCCTTATAGATCTAACCACCATCAGCCCCACAACAGCTTCTACCTCATAAATCTGACCCACATGTGCTCCACTGCAGCTCCAGTCCCGTACATCTGAACCACAGCAGCCCATGCCCCATAGATCTGACCCTCATCAGCAACACAGCAGCTCCTGACGCATACATCTGACCCAAATCTGCCCCACACCATCTCCTGCCCCATAGATCTAACTCACATGTGCCCCGCAGCAGCTCCTGCCCATAGATCTGACCCACAGCAGCTCTGCCCCATTGATTTGACCCACATCAGCCCCACAGGAGATCCTGCCCCATAGATCTGACCCACATCAGCCCCACAGCAGATTTTGCCCCATAGATATGTGCCACGTCTGCCCCACAGCAGCTCCTGCGACATAGATCTTACCCAGATCTGCTCCACAGCAGCTGCTGCCCCATAGACCCTACCAACATGTGCAGCACAGCAGCTCCTGGCCATAGATCTGACCCACATCTGCCCCACAGCAGCTCCTGCCCCATAGATCTGACCCACATCTGCTCCACAGCATCTCCTGCCCCATAGATCTGACCCCCATCTGCCCCACAGCAGCTCCTGCCTCATACATCTGACTCACAGCATCTCCTGCCCCATAGAACTGGCCCACATCAGCCACAGCAGCTCCTGACCTATAGATCTGACCCACATCTGACCCACAGCAGCTCCTGCCCCATAGATCTGACCCACATCTGCCACACAGCAGCCTTTGCCCCATAGATCTGACCCACATCTGCCCCACAGCATCTCCTGCCCCATAGATCTGACCCACATGTGCCCCACAGCAGCTCCTAACACATAGATCTGACCCACATGTGCCCCAAAGCTGCTCCTGCCCCATAGATCTGAACCACAGCAGCTCGTGTCTCATAGATCTTACCCACATCAGCCCCACAGCAGATTTTGCCCCATAGTTATTCCCCACATCTGCCCAACAGCAACTCCTGCCCCATAGATCTGACCCACATGTTCCCCACAGCAGCTCCTGCCCCATAGATCTGACCCACATGTGCCCACAGCAGCTCCTACCCCATAGACCTGACCCACATGTTCCCCACAGCAGCTCCTGCCCCATAGATCTGACCCACAGCATCTCCTGCCACATAGATCTGACACAAATCAGCCCCACAGCATCTCCTGCCCCATAGATCTGACCCACATGTGCCCCACAGAAGCTCCAAACTCATAGATCTGACTCACATCAGTCCAACAGCAGATTTTGCACCATAGATATGTCCCTCATATTCCCAACAGCAACTCCTGCCCTATAGATCTGACCTACATCATCCCCTCTGCAGCTCCTGCCCCATAGGTCTGACCCACATGTGCCCCACAGCAGCTCCTGCCATATAGATCTAACCACCATCAGCCCCAAAGCATCTCCTGCCCCATAGATCTGACCCAAGTCAGCCCCACAGCAGTTCCTTCGACATAGATCTTACCCAGATCTGCTCCACAGCAGCTGCTGCCCCAAAGATCTGACCAACATCAGCCCCACAGCAGCTCCTGCCCCATAGATCTGACCCACATCTGCCCCACAGCAGCTCCTGCCCCATAGACCGTACCAACATGTGCAGCACAGCAGCTCCTGCCCATAGATCTGACCCACATCTGCCCCACAGCAGCTCCTGCCCCATAGATCTGACCCACATCTGCTCCACAGCATCTCCTGCCCCATAGATCTGACCCCCATCTGACCCACAGCAGCTCCTGCCTCATACATCTGACTCACAGCATCTCCTGCCCCATAGAACAGGCCCACATCAGCCACAGCAGCTCCTGACCTATAGATCTGACCCACATCTGACCCACAGCATCTCCTGCCCCATAGATCTGACCCCCATCTGCCCCACAGCAGCTCCTGCCTCATACATCTGACTCACAGCATCTCCTGCCCCATAGAACTGGCCCACAGCAGCCACAGCAGCTCCTGACCTATAGATCTGACCCACATCTGACCCACAGCAGCTCCTGCCCCATAGATCTGACCCACATCTGCCACACAGCAGCCTTTGCCCCATAGATCTGACCCACATCTGCTCCACAGCATCTCCTGCCCCATAGATCTGACCCACATGTGCCCCACAGCAGCTCCTAACACATAGATCTGACCCACATGTTCCCCAAAGCTGCTCCTGCCACATAGATCTGAACCACAGCAGCTCGTGTCTCATAGATCTTACCCACATCAGCCCCACAGGAGATTTTGCCCCATAGTTATGCCCCACATCTGCCCAACAGCAACTCCTGCCCCATGGATCTGACCCACATGTTCCCCACAGCAGCTCCTGCCCCATAGATCTGACCCACATGTGCCCACAGCAGCTCCTGCCCCATAGATCTGACCCACATGTGCCCCACAGCAGCTCCTGCCCCATAGATCTGACCCACAGCATCTCCTGCCACATAGATCTGACCCAAATCAGCCCCACAGCATCTCCTGCCCCATAGATCTGACCCACATGTGCCCAACAGCAGCTCCAAACTCATAGATCTGACTCACATCAGTCCAACAGCAGATTTTGCACCATAGATATGTCCCTCATATTCCCCACAGCAACTCCTGCCCCATAGATCTGACCTACATCATCCCCTCTGCAGCTCCTGCCCCATAGGTCTGACCCACATGTGCCCCACAGCAGCTCCTGCCATATAGATCTAACCACCATCAGCCCCAAAGCATCTCCTGCCCCATAGATCTGACCCAAGTCAGCCCCACAGCTACTCCTGCCTTATAGATCTAACCACCATCAGCCCCACAACAGCTTCTACCCCATAGATCTGACCCACATGTGCTCCACTGCAGCTCCAGTCCCGTAGATCTGAACCACAGCAGCCCATGCCCCATAGATCTGACCCTCATCAGCAACACAGCAGCTCCTGACCCATACATCTGACCCAAATCTGCCCCACACCATCTCCTGCCCCATAGATCTAACTCACATGTGCCCCACAGCAGCTCCTGCCCATAGATCTGACCCATAGCAGCTCTGCCCCATTGATTTGACCCACATCAGCCCCACATGAGATCCTGCCCCATAGATCTGACCCACATCAGCCCCACAGCAGATTTTGCCCCATAGATATGTGCCACGTCTGCCCCACAGCATCTCCTGCCACATAGATCTGACCCAAATCAGCCCCACAGCAGCTCCTGCCCCATAGATCTGACCCACATGTGCCCCACAGCAGCTCCAAACTCATAGATCTGACTCACATCAGTCCAACAGCAGATTTTGCACCATAGATATGTCCCTCATATTCCCCACAGCAACTCCTGCCCCATAGATCTGACCTACATCATCCCCTCTGCAGCTCCTGCCCCATAGGTCTGACCCACATGTGCCGCACAGCAGCTCCTGCCATATAGTTCTAACCACCATCAGCCCCAAAGCAGCTCCTGCTCCATAGATCTTACCCAAGTCAGCCCCACAGCAGTTCCTTCGACATAGATCTTACCCAGATCTGCTCCACAGCATCTGCTACCCCAAAGATCTGACCCCCATCTGCCGCACAGCAGCTCCTGCCCCATAGATCTGACCCCCATCTGCCCCACAGCAGCTCCTGCCTCATACATCTGACTCACAGCATCTCCTGCCCAATAGAACAGGCCCACATCAGCCACAGCAGCTCCTGACCTATAGATCTGACCCACATCTGCCCCACAGCAGCTCCTGCCCCATAGATCTGACCCACATCTGCTCCACAGCATCTCCTGCCCCATAGATCTGACCCCCATCTGCCCCACAGCAGCTCCTGCCTCATACATCTGACTCACAGCATCTCCTGCCCCATAGAACTGGCCCACATCAGCCACAGCAGCTCCTGACCTATAGATCTGACCCACATCTGCTCCACAGCAGCTCCTGCCCCATAGATCTGACCCACATCTGCCACACAGCAGCCTTTGCCCCATAGATCTGACCCACATCTGCCCCACAGCATCTCCTGCCCCATAGATCTGACCCACATGTTCCCCACAGCAGCTCCTAACACATAGATCTGACCCACATGTGCCCCAGAGCTGCTCCTGCCCCATAGATCGGAACCATAGCAGCTCCTGTCTCATAGATCTTACCCACATCAGCCCCACAGCAGATTTTGCCCCATAGTTATGCCCCACATCTGCCCAACAGCAACTCCTGCCCCATAGATCTGACCCACATGTGCCCACAGCAGCTCCTGCCCCATATACCTGACCCACATGTTCCCCACAGCAGCTCCTGCCCCATAGATCTGACCCACATCTGCCCCACAGCAGCTCCTGCCTCATACATCTGACTCACAGCATCTCCTGCCCCATAGAACTGGCCCACATCAGCCACAGCAGCTCCTGACCTATAGATCTGACCCACATCTGACCCACAGCAGCTCCTGCCCCATAGATCTGACCCACATCTGCCACACAGCAGCCTTTGCCCCATAGATCTGACCCACATCTGCCCCACAGCATCTCCTGCCCCATAGATCTGACCCACATGTGCCCCACAGCAGCTCCTAACACATAGATCTGACCCACATGTGCCCCAGAGCTGCTCCTGCCCCATAGATCTGAACCACAGCAGCTCCTGTCTCATAGATCTTACCCACATCAGCCCCACAGCAGATTTTGCCCCATAGTTATGCCCCACATCTGCCCAACAGCAACTCCTGCCCCATAGATCTGAACCACATGTGCCCACAGCAGCTCCTGCCCCATAGTCCTGACCCACATGTTCCCCACAGCAGCTCCTGCCCCATAGATCTGACCCACATGTGCCCCACAGCAGCTCCAAACTCATAGATCTGACTCACATCAGTCCAACAGCAGATTTTGCACCATAGATATGTCCCTCATATTCCCCACAGCAACTCCTGCCCCATAGATCTGACCTACATCAACCCCTCTGCAGCTACTGCCCCATAGGTCTGACCCACATGTGCCCCACACCAGCTCCTGCCATATAGATCTTACCACCATCAGCCCCAAAGCAGCTCCTGCCCCATAGATCTGACCAACAGCAGCTCCTGTCTCATAGATCTTACCCACATCAGCCCCACAGCAGATTTTGCCCCATTGTTATGCCCCACATCTGCCCAACAGCAACTCCTGCCCCATGGATCTGACCCACATGTTCCCCACAGCAGCTCCTGCCCCATAGATCTGACCCACAGCATCTCCTGCCACATAGATCTGACCCAAATCAGCCCTACAGCATCTCCTGCCCCATAGATCTGACCCACATGTGCTCCACTGCAGCTCCAGTCCCGTAGATCTGAACTACAGCAGCCCATGCCCCATAGATCTGACCCTCATCAGCAACACAGCAGCTCCTGACCCATACATCTGACCCAAATCTGCCCCACACCATCTCCTGCCCCATAGATCTAACTCACATGTGCCCCACAGCAGCTCCTGCCCATAGATCTGACCCACAGCAGCTCTGCCCCATTGATTTGACCCACATCAGCCCCACATGAGATCCTGCCCCATAGATCTGACCCACATCAGCCCCACAGCAGATTTTGCCCCATAGATATGGGCCACGTCTGCCCCACAGCAGCTCCTGCGACATAGATCTTACCCAGATCTGCTCCACAGCAGCTGCTGCCCCAAAGATCTGACCAACATCAGCCCCACAGCAGCTCCTGCCCCATAGATCTGACCCACATCTGCCCCACAGCAGCTCCTGCCCCATAGACCCTACCAACATGTGCAGCACAGCAGCTCCTGCCCATAGATCTGATCCACATCTGCCCCACAGCAGCTCCTGCCTCATAGATCTGACCCACATCTGCTCCACAGCATCTCCTGCCCCATAGATCTGACCCACATGTTCCCCACAGCAGCTCCTAACACATAGATCTGACACACATGTGCCCCAGAGCTGCTCCTGCCCCATAGATCTGAACCACAGCAGCTCCTGTATCATAGATCTTACCCACATCAGCCCCACAGCAGATTTTGCCCCATAGTTATGCCCCACATCTGCCCAACAGCAACTCCTGCCCCATAGATCTGACACACATGTGCCCACAGCAGCTCCTGCCCCATAGACCTGACCCACATGTTCCCCACAGCAGCTCCTGCACCATAGATCTGACCCACATGTGCCCCACAGCAGCTCCAAACTCATAGATCTGACTCACATCAGTCCAACAGCAGATTTTGCACCATAGATATGTCCCTCATATTCCCCACAGCAACTCCTGCCCCATAGATCTGACCTACATCGACCCCTCTGCAGCTCCTGCCCCATAGGTCTGACCCACATGTGCCCCACAGCAGCTCCTGCCATATAGATCTAACCACCATCAGCCCCAAAGCAGCTCCTGCCCCATAGATCTGACCCACATCTGCCCCACAGCAGCTCCTGCCTCATACATCTGACTCACAGCATCTCCTGCCCCATAGAACTGGCCCACATCAGCCACAGCAGCTCCTGACCTATAGATCTGACCCACATCTGACCCACAGCAGCTCCTGCCCCATAGATCTGACCCACATCTGCCACACAGCAGCCTTTGCCTCATAGATCTGACCCACATCTGCCCCACAGCATCTCCTGCCCCATAGATCTGACCCACATGTGCCCCACAGCAGCTCCTAACACATAGATCTGACCCACATGTGCCCCAGAGCTCCTCCTGCCCCATAGATCTGAACCACAGCAGCTCCTGTCTCATAGATCTTACCCACATCAGCTCCACAGCAGATTTTGCCCCATAGTTATGCCCCACATCTGCCCAACAGCAACTCCTGCCCCATAGATCTGACCCACATGTTACCCACAGCAGCTCCTGCCCCATAGATCTGTCCCACAGCATCTCCTGCCACATAGATCTGACCCAAATCAGCCCTACAGCAGCTCCTGCCCCATAGATCTGACCCACATCTGCCCCACAGCAGCTCCAAACTCATAGATCTGACTCACATCAGTCCAACAGCAGATTTTGCACCATAGATATGTCCCTCATCTGCCCCACAGCAACTCCTGCCCCATAGATCTGACCTACATCATCCTCTCTGCAGCTCCTGTCCCATAGGTCTGACCCACATGTGCCCCACAGCAGCTCCTGCCATATAGATCTAACCACCATCAGCCCCAAAGCAGCTGCTGCCCCAAAAGATCTGACCAACATCAGCCCCACAGCAGCTCCTGCCCCATAGATCTGACCCACATCTGCCCCACAGCAGCTCCTGCCCCATAGATCTGACCCACATGTGCCCCACAGCAGCTCCTAACACATAGATCTGACCCACATGTGCCCCAGAGCTGCTCCTGCCCCATAGATCTGAACCACAGCAGCTCCTGTCTCATAGATCTTACCCACATCAGCCCCACAGCAGATTTTGCCCCATAGTTATGCCCCACATCTGCCCAACAGCAACTCCTGCCCCATAGATCTGACCCACATGTGCCCACAGCAGCTCCTGCCCCATAGACCTGACCCACATGTTCCCCACAGCAGCTCCTGCCCCATAGATCTGACCCACAGCATCTCCTGCCACATAGATCTGACCCAAATCAGCCCCACAGCATCTCCTGCCCCATAGATCTGACCCACATGTGCCCCACAGCAGCTCCAAACTCATAGACCTGACTCACATCAGTCCAACAGCAGATTTTGCACCATAGATATGTCCCTCATATTCCCCACAGCAACTCCTACCCCATAAATCTGACCTACATCATCCCCTCTGCAGCTCCTGCCCCATAGGTCTGACCCACATGTGCCCCACAGCAGCTCCTGCCATATAGATCTAACCACCATCAGCCCCAAAGCAGCTCCTGCCCCATAGATCTGACCCAAGTCAGCCCCACAGCAGCTCCTGCCTTATAGATCTAACCACCATCAGCCCCACAACAGCTTCTACCCCATAGATCTGACCCACATGTGCTCCACTGCAGCTCCAGTCCCGTACATCTGAACCACAGCAGCCCATGCCCCATAGATCTGACCCTCATCAGCAACACAGCAGCTCCTGACCCATACATCTGACCCAAATCTGCCCCACACCATCTCCTGCCTAATAGATCTAACTCACATGTGCCCCACAGCAGCTCCTGCCCATAGATCTGACCCAGAGCAGCTCTGCCCCATTGATTTGACCCACATCAGCCCCTTAGGAGATCCTGCCCCATAGATCTGACCCACATCAGCCCCACAGGAGATTTTGCCCCATAGATATGTGCCACGTCTGCCCCACAGCAGCTCCTGCCCCATAGATCTTACCCAGATCTGCTCCACAGAAGCTGCTGCCCCATTGACCCTACCAACATGTGCAGCACAGCAGGTCCTGCCCAGAGATATGACCCACATCTGCCCCACAGCAGCTCCTGCCCCATAGATCTGACCCACATCTGCTCCACAGCATCTCCTGCCCCATAGATCTGACCCCCATCTGCCCCACAGCAGCTCCTGCCTCATAAATCTGACTCACAGCATCTCCTGCCCCACATCAGCCACAGCAGCTCCTGACCTATAGATCTGACCCACATCTGCTCCACAGCATCTCCTGTCCCATAGATCTGACCCCCATCTGCCCCACAGCAGCTCCTGCCTCATAGATCTGACTCACAGCATCTCCTGCCCCATAGAACTGGCCCACATCAGCCACAGCAGCTCCTGACCTATAGATCTGACCCACATCTGACCCACAGCAGCTCCTGCCCCATAGATCTGACCCACATCTGCCACACAGCAGCCTTTGCCCCATAGATCTGACCCACATCTGCTCCACAGCATCTCCTGCCCCATAGATCTGACCCCCATCTGCCCCACAGCAGCTCCTGCCTCATACATCTTATTCACAGCATCTCCTGCCCCATAGAACTGGCCCACATCAGCCACAGCAGCTCCTGACCTATAGATCTGACCCACATCTGCTCCACAGCATCTCCTGTCCCATAGATCTGACCCCCATCTGCCCCACAGCAGCTCCTGCCTCATACATCTGACTCACAGCATCTCCTGCCCCATAGAACTGGCCCACATCAGCCACAGCAGCTCCTGACCTATAGATGTGACCCACATCTGCTCCACAGCAGCCTTTGCCCCATAGATCTGACCCACATCTGCCACACAGCAGCCTTTGCCCCATAGATCTGACCCACATCTGCTCTACAGCATCTCCTGCCCCATAGATCTGACCCACATGTGCCCCACAGCAGCTCCTAACACATAGATCTGACCCACATTTGCCCCAGAGCTGCTCCTGCCCCATAGATCTGAACCACAGCAGCTCCTGTCTCATAGATCTTACCCACATCAGCCCCACAGCAGATTTTGCCCCATAGTTATGCCCCACATCTGCCCAACAGCAACTCCTGCCCCATAGATCTGACCCACATGTGCCCACAGCAGCTCCTGCCCCATAGATCTGACCCACATGTTCCCCACAGCAGCTCCTGCCCCATAGATCTGACCCAAATCAGCCCCACAGCATCTCCTGCCCCATAGACCTGACCCACATGTTCCCCACAGCAGCTCCTGCCCCATAGATCTGACCCACATGTGCCCCACAGCAGCTCCAAACTCATAGATCTGACTCACATCAGTCCAACAGCAGATTTTGCACCATAGATATGTCCCTCATATTCCCCACAGCATCTCCTGCCCCATAGACCTGACCCACAGGTTCCCCACAGCAGCTCCTGCCCCATAGGTCTGACCCACATGTGCCCCACAGCAGCTCCTGCCATATAGATCTAACCACCATCAGCCCCAAAGCAGCTCCTGCCCCATAGATCTGACCCAAGTCAGCCCCACAGCAGCTCCTGCCTTATAGATCTAACCACCATCAGCCCCACAACAGCTTCTACCCCATAGATCTGACCCACATGTGCTCCACTGCAGCTCCAGTCCCGTAGATCTGAACCACAGCAGCCCATGCCCCATAGATCTGACCCTCATCAGCAACACAGCAGCTCCTGACCCATACATCTGACCCAAATCTGCCCCACACCATCTCCTGCCCCATAGATCTAACTCACATGTGCCCCACAGCAGCTCCTGCCCATAGATCTGACCCACAGCAGCTCTGCCCCATTGATTTGACCCACATCAGCCCCACATGAGATCCTGCCCCATAGATCTGACCCACATCAGCCCCACAGCAGATTTTGCCCCATAGATATGTGCCACGTCTGCCCCACAGCAGCTCCTGCGACATAGATCTTACCCAGATCTGCTCAACAGCAGCTGCTGCCCCAAAGATCTGACCAACATCAGCCCCACAGCAGCTCCTGCCCCATAGATCTGACCTACATCTGCCCCAAAGCAGCTCCTGCCCCATAGACCCTACCAACGTGTGCAGCACAGCAGCTCCTGCCCATAGATCTGACCCACATCTGCCCCACAGCAGCTCCTGCCCCATAGATCTGACCCACATCTGCTCCACAGCATCTCCTGCCCCATAGATCTGACCCCCATCTGCCCCACAGCAGCTCCTGCCTCATACATCTGACTCACAGCATCTCCTGCCCCATAGAACTGGCCCACAACAGCGACAGCAGCTCCTGACCTATAGATCTGACCCACATCTGCTCCACAGCAGCTCCTGCCCCATAGATCTGACTCCCATCTGCCACACAGCAGCCTTTGCCCCATAGATCTGACCCACATCTGCCACACAGCAGCCATTGCCCCATAGATTTGACCCACATCTGCCCCACAGCATCTCCTGCCCCATAGATCTGACCCACATCTGCCCCACAGCAGCTCCTAACACATAGATCTGACCCACATGTGCCCCAGAGCTGCTCCTGCCCCATAGATCTGAACCACAGCAGCTCCTGTCTCATAGATCTTACCCACATCAGCCCCACAGCAGATTTTGCCCCATAGTTATGCCCCACATCTGCCCAACAGCAACTCCTGCCCCATAGAACTGACCCACATATGCCCACATCAGCTCCTGCCCCATAGACCTGACCCACATGTTCCCCGCAGCAGCTCCTGCCCCATCGACCTGACCCACATGTTCCCCACAGCAGCTCCTGCCCCATAGATCTGACCCACAGCATCTCCTGCCACATAGATCTGACCCAAATCTGCCACACAACATCTCATGCCCCATAGATCTAACTCACATGTGCCCCAAAGCAGATCCTGCCCATAGATCTGACCCAGAGCAGCTCTGCCCCATTGATTTGACCCACATCAGCCCCTCAGGAGATCCTGCCCATAGATCTGACCCAGAGCAGCTCTGCCCCATTGATTTGACCCACATCAGCCCCTCAGGAGATCCTGCCCCATAGATCTGACCCACATCAGCCCCACAGCAGATTTTGCCCCATAGATATGTGCCACGTCTGCCCCACAGCAGCTCCTGCGACATAGATCTTACCCAGATCTGCTCCACAGCAGCTGCTGCCCCAAAGATCTGACCAACATCAGCCCCACAGCAGCTCCTGCCCCATAGATCTGACCCACATCTGCCCCACAGCAGCTCCTGCCCCATAGAACCTACCAGGACGTGCAGCACAGCAGCTCCTGCCCATAGATCTGACCCACATCTGCCCCACAGCAGCTCCTGCCCTATAGATCTGACCCACATCAGCCCCACAGCAGCTCCTGCCCCATAGATCTGACCCACATCTGCCCCACAGCAGCTCCTGCACCATAGACCCTACCAACATTTGCACCACAGCAGCTCCTGCCCATAGATCTGACCCACATCTGCCCCACAGCAGCTCCTGCCTCATAGATCTGACCCACATCTGCTCCACAGCATCTCCTGCCCCATAGATCTGACCCCCATCTGCCCCACAGCAGCTCCTGCCTCATAAATCTGACTCACAGCATCTCCTGCCCCACATCAGCCACAGCAGCTCCTGACCTATAGATCTGACCCACATCTGCTCCACAGCATCTCCTGTCCCATAGATCTGACCCCCATCTGCCCCACAGCAGCTCCTGCCTCATAGATCTGACTCACAGCATCTCCTGCCCCATAGAACTGGCCCACATCAGCCACAGCAGCTCCTGACCTATAGATCTGACCCACATCTGACCCACAGCAGCTCCTGCCCCATAGATCTGACCCACATCTGCCACACAGCAGCCTTTGCCCCATAGATCTGACCCACATCTGCTCCACAGCATCTCCTGCCCCATAGATCTGACCCCCATCTGCCCCACAGCAGCTCCTGCCTCATACATCTTATTCACAGCATCTCCTGCCCCATAGAACTGGCCCACATCAGCCACAGCAGCTCCTGACCTATAGATCTGACCCACATCTGCTCCACAGCAGCCTTTGCCCCATAGATCTGACCCACATCTGCCACACAGCAGCCTTTGCCCCATAGATCTGACCCACATCTGCCCCACAGCATCTCCTGCCCCATAGATCTGACCCACATGTGCCCCACAGCAGCTCCTAACACATAGATCTGACCCACATGTGCCCCAGAGCTGCTCCTGCCCCATAGATCTGAACCACAGCAGCTCCTGTCTCATAGATCTTACCCACATCAGCCCCACAGCAGATTTTGCCCCATAGTTATGCCCCACATCTGCCCAACAGCAACTCCTGCCCCATAGAACTGACCCACATATGCCCACATCAGCTCCTGCCCCATAGACCTGACCCACATGTTCCCCGCAGCAGCTCCTGCCCCATCGACCTGACCCACATGTTCCCCACAGCAGCTCCTGCCCCATAGATCTGACCCACAGCATCTCCTGCCACATAGATCTGTCCCAAATCTGCCACACAACATCTCATGCCCCATAGATCTAACTCACATGTGCCCCAAAGCAGATCCTGCCCATAGATCTGACCCAGAGCAGCTCTGCCCCATTGATTTGACCCACATCAGCCCCTCAGGAGATCCTGCCCATAGATCTGACCCAGAGCAGCTCTGCCCCATTGATTTGACCCACATCAGCCCCTCAGGAGATCCTGCCCCATAGATCTGACCCACATCAGCCCCACAGCAGATTTTGCCCCATAGATATGTGCCACGTCTGCCCCACAGCAGCTCCTGCGACATAGATCTTACCCAGATCTGCTCCACAGCAGCTGCTGCCCCAAAAATCTGACCAACATCAGCCCCACAGCAGCTCCTGCCCCATAGATCTGACCCACATCTGCCCCACAGCAGCTCCTGCCCCATAGAACCTACCAGGATGTGCAGCACAGCAGCTCCTGCCCATAGATCTGACCCACATCTGCCCCACAGCAGCTCCTGCCCTATAGATCTGACCCACATCTGCTCCACAGCATCTCCTGCCCCATAGATCTGACCCCCATCTGCCCCACAGCAGCTCCTGCCTCATACATCTGACTCACAGCATCTCCTGCCACATAGAACTGGCCCACATCAGACACAGCAGCTCCTGACCTATAGATCTGACCCACATCTGACCCACAGCAGCTCCTGCCCCATAGATCTGACCCACATCTGCCACACAGCAGCCTTTGCCCCATAGATCTGACCCACATCTGCCCCACAGCATCTCCTGCCCCATAGATCTGACCCACATGTGCCCCACAGCAGCTCCTAACACATAGATCTGACCCACATGTGCCCCAGAGCTGCTCCTGCCCCATAGATCTGAACCACAGCAGCTCCTGTCTCATAGATCTTACCCACATCAGCCCCACAGCAGATTTTGCCCCATAGTTATGCCCCACATCTGCCCAACAGCAACTCCTGCCCCATAGATCTGACCCACATGTGCCCACAGCAGCTCCTGCCCCATAGATCTGACCCACATGTTCCCCACAGCAGCTCCTGCCCCATAGATCTGACCCAAATCAGCCCCACAGCATCTTCTGCCCCATAGATCTGACCCACATGTTCCCCACAGCAGCTCCAAACTCATAGATCTGACTCACATCATTCCAACAGCAGATTTTGCACCATATATATGTCCTTCATATTCCCCACAGCAACTCCTGCCCCATAGATCTGACCTACATCATCCCCTCTGCAGCTCCTGCCCCATAGGTCTGACCCACATGTGCCCCACAGCAGCTCCTGCCATATAGATCTAACCACCATCAGCCCCAAAGCAGCTCCTGCCCCATAGATCTGACCCAAGTCAGCCCCACAGCAGCTCCTGCCTTATAGAT
Organism: Coturnix japonica; assembly: GCF_054131305.1. Lineage (NCBI taxonomy): Eukaryota > Metazoa > Chordata > Aves > Galliformes > Phasianidae > Coturnix > Coturnix japonica. Next base: position 1,359,942 of record NC_140684.1, read on the forward strand.
CTAACCACCATCAGCCCCACAACAGCTTCTACCCCATAGATCTGACCCACATGTGCTCCACTGCAGCTCCAGTCCCGTAGATCTGAACCACAGCAGCCCATGCCCCATAGATCTGACCCTCATCAGCAACACAGCAGCTCCTGACCCATACATCTGACCCAAATCTGCCCCACACCATCTCCTGCCCCATAGATCTAACTCACATGTGCCCCACAGCAGCTCCTGCCCATAGATCTGACCCACAGCAGCTCCTGCCCTATAGATCTGATTCAAATCTGCTCCACAGCAGCTCCTGCCCCATTGAACTGGCTCACATCAGCCACAGCAGCTCCTGACTTATAGATCTGACCCACATCAGCCCCACAGAATCTCCTGCCCCATAGATCTGACCCACATCAGCCCCACAGCAGATTTTGCCCCATAGATATGTGCCACGTCTGCCCCACAGCAGCTCCTGCCCCATAGATCTGACGCACATCTGCCCCACAGCAGCTGCTACCCCATAGACCCTACCAACATGTGCAGCACAGCAGCTCCTGCCCATAGATCTAACCCACATCTGCTCCACAGCATCTCCTGCCCCATAGATCTGACCCCCATCTGCCCCACAGCAGCTCCTGCCTCATACATCTGACTCACAGCATCTCCTGCCCCATAGAACTGGCCCACATCAGACACAGCAGCTCCTGACCTATAGATCTGACCCACATCTGACCCACAGCAGCTCCTGCCCCATAGATCTGACCCACATCTGCCACACAGCAGCCTTTGCCCCATAGATCTGACCCACATCTGCCCCACAGCATCTCCTGCCCCATAGATCTGACCCACATGTGCCCCACAGCAGCTCCTAACACATAGATCTGACCCACATGTGCCCCAGAGCTGCTCCTGCCCCATAGATCTGAACCACAGCAGCTCCTGTCTCATAGATCTTACCCACATCAGCCCCACAGCAGATTTTGCCCCATAGTTATGCCCCACATCTGCCCAACAGCAACTCCTGCCCCATAGATCTGACCCACATGTGCCCACAGCAGCTCCTGCCCCATAGACCTGACCCACATGTTCCCCACAGCAGCTCCTGCCCCATAGATCTGACCCACAGCATCTCCTGCCCCATAGATCTGACCCACATGTGCCCACAGCAGCTCCTGCCCCATAGACCTGACCCACAGGTTCCCCACAGCAGATCCTGCCCCATAGATCTGACCCACATCAGCCCCACAGCAGCTCCAAACTCATAGATCTGACTCACATCAGTCCAACAGCAGATTTTGCACCATAGATATCTCTTTCATATTCCCCACAGCAACTCCTGCCCCATAGATCTGACCTACATCATCCCCTCTGCAGCTCCTGCCCCATAGATCTGACCCACATCTGCTCCACAGCAGCTCCTGCCCCATAGATCTGACCCACATCTGCCACACAGCAGCCTTTGCCCCATAGATCTGACCCACATTTGCCCCACAGCATCTCCTGCCCCATAGATCTGACCCACATCTGCCCCACATCAGCTCTTGCCCCATAGATCTGATCCACATCTGCTCCACAGCAGCTCCTGCCCCATAGATCTGACCCACATCTGCCACACAGCAGACTTTGCCCATAGATCTGACCCACATTTGCCCCACAGCATCTCCTGCCCCATAGATCTGACCCACATCTGCCCCACAACAGCTCCTGCCCCATAGATCTGACCCACATCTGACCCACAGCAGCTCCTGCCCCATACATCTTACCCAGATCTGCCCCACAGCAGCTCCTGCGACATAGATCAGACCCACATCATCTCGACAGCAGCTCCTGCCCCATAGATCTGACCCACATGTGCCCCACAGCAGCTCCTAACATATAGATCTGACCCACAGGTGCCCCAGAGCTGCTCCTGCCCCATAGATCTGAACCACAGCAGCTCCTGTCTCATAGATCTAACCCACATCTGACCCACAGCAGCTCCTGCCCCATAGATCTGACCCACATCTGCTCCACAGCATCTCCTGCCCCATAGATCTGACCCCCATCTGACCCACAGCAGCTCCTGCCTCATACATCTGACTCACAGCATCTCCTGCCCCATAGAACTGGCCCACATTAGCCACAGCAGCTCCTGACCTATAGATCTGACCCAAATCTGACCCACAGCAGATTTTGCCCCATAGATATGTGTCACGTCTGCCCCACAGCAGCTCCTGCGACATAGATCTTACCCAGATCTGCTCCACAGCAGCTGCTGCCCCAAAGATCTGACCCACATCTGCCCCACAGCAGCTCCGGCCCCATAGATCTGACCCACATCTGCTCCACAGCATCTCCTGCCCCATAGATCTGACCCCCATCTGCCCCACAGCATCTCCTGCCCCATAGATCTGACCCACATCTGACCCACAGCAGCTCCTGCCCCATAGATCTTACCCAGATTTGCTCCACAGCAGCTGCTGCCCCATAGATCTGACCCACATCTGCCCCACAGCATCTCCTGCCCCATAGATCTGACCCACATGTGCCCCACAGCAGCTCCTAATACATAGATCTGACCCACATGCGCCCCAGAGCTGCTGCTGCCCCATAGATCTGAACCACAGCAGCTCCTGTCTCATAGATCTTACCCACATCAGCCCCACAGCAGATTTTGCCCCATAGTTATGCCCCACATCTGCCCAACAGCAACTCCTGCCCCATAGATCTGACCCACTTGTGCCCACAGCAGCTCCTTCCCCATAGACCTGACCCACATGTTCCCCACAGCAGCTCCTGCCCCATAGATCTGACCCACATGTGCCCCACAGCAGCTCCAAACTCATAGATCTGACTCACATCAGTCCAACAGCAGATTTTGCACCATAGATATGTCCCTCATATTCCCCACAGCAACTCCTGCCCCATAGATCTGACCCACATGTGCCCCACAGCAGCTCCTGCCATATAGATCTAACCACCATCAGCCACACAACAGCTTCTACCCCATAGATCTGACCCACATGTGCTCCACTGCAGCTCCAGTCCCGTAGATCTGAACCACAGCAGCACATGCCCCATAGATCTGACCCTCATCAGCAACACAGCAGCTCCTCACCCATACATCTGACCCAAATCTGCCCCACACCATCTCCTGCCCCATAGATCTAACTCACATGTGCCCCACAGCAGCTCATGCCCATAGATCTGACCCACAGCAGCTCCTTCCCATAGATCTGACCCACAGCAGCTCCTGCCCTATAGATCTGATTCAAATCTGCCCCACAGCAGCTCCTGCTCCATAGATCTGACCCACATGTGCCCCAGAGCAGCTCTGCCCCATTGATTTGACCCACATCAGCCCCACAGGAGATCCTGCCCCATAGATCTGACCCACATCAGCCCCACAGCAGATTTTGCCCAATAGATATGTGCCACGTCTGCCCCACAGCAGCTCCTGCAACATAGATCTTACCCAGATCTGCTCCAAAGCAGTTGCTGCCCCAAAGATCTGACCAACATCAGCCCCACAGCAGCTCCTGCCCCATAGATCTGACCCACATCTGCCCCACAGCAGCTCCTGCCCCTTAGACCGTACCAACATGTGCAGCACAGCAGCGCCTGCCCATGGATCTGACCCACATCTGCCCCACAGCAGCTCCTGCCCCATAGATCTGACCCACATCTGCTCCACAGCATCTCCTGCCCCATAGATCTGACCCCCATCTGCCCCACAGCAGCTCCTGCCTCATACATCTGACTCACAGCATCTCCTGCCCCGTAGAACTGGCCCACATCAGCCACAGCAGCTCCTGCCCCATAGATCTGACCCACATCTGCTCCACAGCATCTCCTGCCCCATAGATCTGACCCCCATCTACCCCACAGCAGCTCCTGACCCATACATCTGACCCAAATCTGCCCCACACCATCTCCTGCCCCATAGATCTAACTCACATGTGCCCCGCAGCAGCTCCTGCCCATAGATCTGACCCACAGCAGCTCCTGCCCTATAGATCTGATTCAAATATGCCCCACAGCAGCTCCTGCTCCATAGATCTGACCCACATGTGCCCCAGAGCAGCTCTGCCCCATTGATTTGACCCACATCAGCCCCACATGAGATCCTGCCCCATAGATCTGACCCACATCAGCCACACAGCAGATTTTGCCCCATAGATATGTGCCACGTCTGCCCCACTGCAGCTCCTGCGACATAGATCTTACCCAGATCTGCTCCACAGCAGCTGCTGCCCCAAAGATCTGACCAACATCAGCCCCACAGCAGCTCCTGCCCCATAGATCTGACCCACATCTGCCCCACAGCAGCTCCTGCCCCATAGACCCTACCAACATGTGCAGCACAGCAGCTCCTGCCCATAGATCTGACCCACATCTGCCCCACAGCAGCTCCTGCCCCATAGATCTGACCCCCATCTGCCCCACAGCAGCTCCTGCCTCATACATCTGACTCACAGCATCTCCTGCCCCATAGAACTGGCCCACAGCAGCCACAGCAGCTCCTGACCTATAGATCTGACCCTCATCTGACCCACAGCAGCTCCTGCCCCATAGATCTGACCCACATCTGCCACACAGCAGCCTTTGCCCCATAGATCTGACCCACATCTGCTCCACAGCATCTCCTGCCCCATAGATCTGACCCACATGTGCCCCACAGCAGCTCCTGCCCCATAGATCTGACCCACATGTGCCCCACAGCAGCTCCTAACACATACATCTGACCCACATGTGCCCCAGAGCTGCTCCTGCCCCATAGATCTGAACCACAGCAGCTCCTGTCTCATAGATCTTACCCACATCAGCCCCACAGCAGATTTTGCCCCATAGTTATGCCCCACATCTGCCCAACACCAACTCCTGCCCTATAGATCTGACCCACATGTGCCCACAGCAGCTCCTGCCCCATAGACCTGACCCACATGTTCCCCACAGCAGCTCCTGCCCCATAGATCTGACCCACAGCATCTCCTGCCACATAGATCTGACCCAAATCAGCCCCACAGCATCTCCTGCCCCAATGATCTGACCCACATGTGCTCCACAGCAGCTCCAAACTCATAGATCTGACTCACATCAGTCCAACAGCAGATTTTGCACCATAGATATGTCCCTCATATTCCCCACAGCAACTCCTGCCCCATAGATCTGACCTACATCATCCCCTCTGCAGCTCCTGCCCCATAGGTCTGACCCACATGTGCCGCACAGCAGCTCCTGCCATATAGTTCTAACCACCATCAGCCCCAAAGCAGCTCCTGCCCCATAGATCTGACCCAAGTCAGCCCCACAGCAGTTCCTTCGACATAGATCTTACCCAGATCTGCTCCACAGCATCTCCTGCCCCATAGATCTGACCCCCATCTGCCCCACAGCAGCTCCTGCCTCATACATCTGACTCACAGCATCTCCTGCCCAATAGAACAGGACCACATCAGCCACAGCAGCTCCTGACCTATAGATCTGACCCACATCTGACCCACAGCAGCTCCTGCCTCATACATCTGACTCACAGCATCTCCTGCCCCATATAACTGGCCCACATCAGCCACAGCAGCTCCTGACCTATAGATCTAACCCACATCTGACCCACAGCAGCTCCTGCCCCATAGATCTGACCCACATCTGCCACACAGCAGCCTTTGCCCCATAGATCTGACCCACATCTGCCCCACAGCATCTCCTGCCCCATAGATCTGACCCACATGTGCCCCACAGCAGCTCCTAACACATAGATCTGACCCACATGTGCCCCAGAGCTGCTCCTGCCCCATAGATCTGACCAACAGCAGCTCCTGTCTCATAGATCTTACCCACATCAGCCCCACAGCAGATTTTGCCCCATTGTTATGCCCCACATCTGCCCAACAGCAACTCCTGCCCCATAGATCTGACCCACATGTTCCCTACAGCAGCTCCTGCCCCATAGATCTGACCCACAGCATCTCCTGCCACATAGATCTGACCCAAATCAGCCCTACAGCATCTCCTGCCCCATAGATCTGACCCACATGTGCTCCACTGCAGCTCCAGTCCCGTAGATCTGAACCACAGCAGCCCATGCCCCATAGATCTGACCCTCATCAGCAACACAGCAGCTCCTGACCCATACATCTGACCCAAATCTGCCCCACACCATCTCCTGCCCCATAGATCTAACTCACATGTGCCCCACAGCAGCTCCTGCCCATAGATCTGACCCACAGCAGCTCTGCCCCATTGATTTGACCCACATCAGCCCCACATGAGATCCTGCCCCATAGATCTGACCCACATCAGCCCCACAGCAGATTTTGCCCCATAGATATGTGCCACGTCTGCCCCACAGCAGCTCCTGCGACAAAGATCTTACCCAGATCTGCTCCACAGCAGCTGCTGCCCCAAAGATCTGACCAACATCAGCCCCACAGCAGCTCCTGCCCCATAGATCTGACCCACATCTGCCCCACAGCAGCTCCTGCCCCATAGACCCTACCAACATGTGCAGCACAGCAGCTCCTGCCCATAGATCTGATCCACATCTGCCCCACAGCAACTCCTGCCTCATAGATCTGACCCACATCTGCTCCACAGCATCTCCTGCCCCATAGATCTGACCCACATGTTCCCCACAGCAGCTCCTAACACATAGATCTGACACACATGTGCCCCAGAGCTGCTCCTGCCCCATAGATCTGAACCACAGCAGCTCCTGTCTCATAGATCTTACCCACATCAGCCCCACAGCAGATTTTGCCCCATAGTTATGCCCCACATCTGCCCAACAGCAACTCCTGCCCCATAGATCTGACCCACATGTGCCCACAGCAGCTCCTGCCCCATAGACCTGACCCACATGTTCCCCACAGCAGCTCCGGCCCCATAGATCTGACCCACATGTGCCCCACAGCAGCTCCAAACTCATAGATCTGACTCACATCAGTCCAACAGCAGATTTTGCACCATAGATATGTCCCTCATATTCCCCACAGCAACTCCTGCCCCATAGATCTGACCTACATCGACCCCTCTGCAGCTCCTGCCCCATAGATCTGACCCACATGTGCCCCACAGCAGCTCCTGCCATATAGATCTAACCACCATCAGCCCCAAAGCAGCTCCTGCCCCATAGATCTGACCCACATCTGCCCCACAGCAGCTCCTGCCTCATACATCTGACTCACAGCATCTCCTGCCCCATAGAACTGGCCCACATCAGCCACAGCAGCTCCTGACCTATATATCTGACCCACATCTGACCCACAGCTGCTCCTGCCCCATAGATCTGACCCACATCTGCCACACAGCAGCCTTTGCCCCATAGATCTGACCCACATCTGCCCCACAGCATCTCCTGCCCCATAGATCTGACCCACATGTGCCCCACAGCAGCTCCTAACACATAGATCTGACCCACACGTGCCCCAGAGCTGCTCCTGCCCCATAGATCTGAACCACAGCAGCTCCTGTCTCATAGATCTTACCCACATCAGCTCCACAGCAGATTTTGCCCCATAGTTATGCCCCACATCTGCCCAACAGCAACTCCTGCCCCATAGATCTGACCCACATGTGCCCACAGCAGCTCCTGCCCCATAGACCTGACCCACATGTTCCCCACAGCAGCTCCTGCCCCATAGATCTGACCCACAGCATCTCCTGCCACATAGATCTGACCCAAATCAGCCCCACAGCATCTCCTGCCCCATAGATCTGACCCACATGTGCCCCACAGCAGCTCCAAACTCATAGATCTGACTCACATCAGTCCAACAGCAGATTTTGCACCATAGATATGTCCCTCATATTCCCCACAGCAACTCCTGCCCCATAGATCTGACCTACATCATCCCCTCTGCAGATCCTGTCCCATAGGTCTGACCCACATGTGCCCCACAGCAGCTCCTGCCATATAGATCTAACCACCATCAGCCCCAAAGCAGCTGCTGCCCCAAAAGATCTGACCAACATCAGCCCCACAGCAGCTCCTGCCCCATAGATCTGACCCACATCTGCCCCACAGGAGCTCCTAACACATAGATCTGACACACATGTGCCCCAGAGCTGCTCCTGCCCCATAGATCTGAACCACAGCAGCTCCTGTCTCATAGATCTTACCCACATCAGCCCCACAGCAGATTTTGCCCCATAGTTATGCCCCACATCTGCCCAACAGCAACTCCTGCCCCATAGATCTGACCCACATGTGCCCACAGCAGCTCCTGCCCCATAGACCTGACCCACATGTTCCCCACAGCAGCTCCTGCCCCATAGATCTGACCCACATGTGCCCCACAGCAGCTCCAAACTCATAGATCTGACTCACATCAGTCCAACAGCAGATTTTGCACCATAGATATGTCCCTCATATTCCCCACAGCAACTCCTGCCCCATAGATCTGACCTACATCGACCCCTCTGCAGCTCCTGCCCCATAGATCTGACCCACATGTGCCCCACAGCAGCTCCTGCCATATAGATCTAACCACCATCAGCCCCAAAGCAGCTCCTGCCCCATAGATCTGACCCACATCTGCCCCACAGCAGCTCCTGCCTCATACATCTGACTCACAGCATCTCCTGCCCCATAGAACTGGCCCACATCAGCCACAGCAGCTCCTGACCTATAGATCTGACCCACATCTGACCCACAGCAGCTCCTGCCCCATAGATCTGACCCACATCTGCCACACAGCAGCCTTTGCCCCATAGATCTGACCCACATCTGCCCCACAGCATCTCCTGCCCCATAGATCTGACCCACATGTGCCCCACAGCAGCTCCTAACACATAGATCTGACCCACACGTGCCCCAGAGCTGCTCCTGCCCCATAGATCTGAACCACAGCAGCTCCTGTCTCATAGATCTTACCCACATCAGCTCCACAGCAGATTTTGCCCCATAGTTATGCCCCACATCTGCCCAACAGCAACTCCTGCCCCATAGATCTGACCCACATGTGCCCACAGCAGCTCCTGCCCCATAGACCTGACCCACATGTTCCCCACAGCAGCTCCTGCCCCATAGATCTGACCCACAGCATCTCCTGCCACATAGATCTGACCCAAATCAGCCCCACAGCATCTCCTGCCCCATAGATCTGACCCACATGTGCCCCACAGCAGCTCCAAACTCATAGATCTGACTCACATCAGTCCAACAGCAGATTTTGCACCATAGATATGTCCCTCATATTCCCCACAGCAACTCCTGCCCCATAGATCTGACCTACATCATCCCCTCTGCAGATCCTGTCCCATAGGTCTGACCCACATGTGCCCCACAGCAGCTCCTGCCATATAGATCTAACCACCATCAGCCCCAAAGCAGCTGCTGCCCCAAAAGATCTGACCAACATCAGCCCCACAGCAGCTCCTGCCCCATAGATCTGACCCACATCTGCCCCACAGCAGCTCCTGCCCCATAGATCTGACCCACATGTGCCCCACAGCAGCTCCTAACACATAGATCTGACCCACATGTGCCCCAGAGCTGCTCCTGCCCCATAGATCTGATCCTCAGCAGCTCCTGTCTCATAGATCTTACCCACATCAGCCCCACAGCAGATTTTGCCCCATAGTTATGCCCCACATCTGCCCAACAGCAACTCCTGCCCCATAGATCTGACCCACATGTTCCCCACAGCAGCTCCTGCCCCATAGATCTGACCCACAGCATCTCCTGCCACATAGATCTGACCCAAATCAGCCCCACAGCATCTCCTGCCCCATAGATCTGACCCACATGTGCCCCACAGCAGCTCCAAACTCATAGATCTGACTCACATCAGTCCAACAGCAGATTTTGCACCATAGATATGTCCCTCATATTCCCCACAGCAACTCCTGCCCCATAGATCTGACCTACATCATCCCCTCTGCAGCTCCTGCCCCATAGGTCTGACCCACATGTGCCCCACAGTAGCTCCTGCCTTATAGATCTAACCACCATCAGCCCCAAAGCAGCTCCTGCCCCATAGATCTGACCCACATGTGCTCCACTGCAGCTCCAGTCCCGTAGATCTGAACCACAGCAGCCCATGCCCCATAGATCTGACCCTCATCAGCAACACAGCAGCTCCTGACCCATACATCTTACCCAAATCTGCCCCACACCATCTCCTGCCCCATAGATCTAACTCACATGTGCCCCACAGCAGATCCTGCCCATAGATCTGACCCAGAGCAACTCTGCCCCATTGATTTGACCCACATCAGCCCCTTAGGAGATCCTGCCCCATAGATCTGACCCACATCAGCCCCACAGGAGATTTTGCCCCATAGATATGTGCCACGTCTGCCCCACAGCAGCTCCTGCCCCATAGATCTTACCCAGATCTGCTCCACAGCAGCTGCTGCCCCATTGACCCTACCAACATGTGCAGCACAGCAGCTCCTGCCCAGAGATATGACCCACATCTGCCCCACAGCAGCTCCTGCCCCATAGATCTGACCCACATCTGCTCCACAGCATCTCCTGCCCCATAGATCTGACCCCCATCTGCCCCACAGCAGCTCCTGCCTCATAAATCTGACTCACAGCATCTCCTGCCCCACATCAGCCACAGCAGCTCCTGACCTATAGATCTGACCCACATCTGCTCCACAGCATCTCCTGTCCCATAGATCTGACCCCCATCTGCCCCACAGCAGCTCCTGCCTCATAGATCTGACTCACAGCATCTCCTGCCCCATAGAACTGGCCCACATCAGCCACAGCAGCTCCTGACCTATAAATCTGACCCACATCTGACCCACAGCAGCTCCTGCCCCATAGATCTGACCCACATCTGCCACACAGCAGACTTTGCCCCATAGATCTGACCCACATCTGCTCCACAGCATCTCCTGCCCCATAGATCTGACCCCCATCTGCCCCACAGCAGCTCCTTCCTCATACATCTTATTCACAGCATCTCCTGCCCCATAGAAGTGGCCCACATCAGCCACAGCAGCTCCTGACCTATAGATCTGACCCACATCTGCTCCACAGCATCTCCTGTCCCATAGATCTGACCCCCATCTGCCCCACAGCAGCTCCTGCCTCATAGATCTGACTCACAGCATCTCCTGCCCCATAGAACTGGCCCACATCAGCCACAGCAGCTCCTGACCTATAGATCTGACCCACATCTGCTCCACAGCAGCCTTTGCCCCATAGATCTGACCCACATCTGCCACACAGCAGCCTTTGCCCCATAGATCTGACCCACATCTGCTCCACAGCATCTCCTGCCCCACAGATCTGACCCACATGTGCCCCACAGCATCTCCTGCCACATAGATCTGACCCAAATCAGCCCCACAGCATCTCCTGCCCCATAGATCTGACCCACATGTTCCCCACAGCATCTCCTGCCACATAGATCTGACCCAAATCAGCCCCACAGCATCTCCTGCCCCATAGATCTGACCCACATGTGCCCCACAGCAGCTCCAAACTCATAGATCTGACCCACATCAGTCCAACAGCAGATTTTGCACCATAGATATGTCCCTCATATTCCCCACAGCAACTCCTGCCCCATAGATCTGACCTACATCATCCCCTCTGCAGCTCCTGCCCCATAGGTCTGACCCACATGTGCCCCACAGCAGCTCCTGCCATATAGATCTAACCACCATCAGCCCCAAAGCAGCTCCTGCCCCATAGATCTGACCCAAGTCAGCCCCACAGCAGCTCCTGCCTTATAGATCTAACCACCATCAGCCCCACAACAGCTTCTACCCCATAGATCTGACCCACATGTGCTCCACTGCAGCTCCAGTCCCGTAGATCTGAACCACAGCAGCCCATGCCCCATAGATCTGACCCTCATCAGCAACACAGCAGCTCCTGACCCATACATCTGACCCAAATCTGCCCCACACCATCTCCTGCCCCATAGATCTAACTCACATGTGCCCCACAGCAGCTCCTGCCCATAGATCTGACCCACAGCAGCTCTGCCCCATTGATTTGACCCACATCAGCCCCACATGAGATCCTGCCCCATAGATCTGACCCACATCAGCCCCACAGCAGATTTTGCCCCATAGATATGTGCCACGTCTGCCCCACAGCAGCTCCTGCGACATAGATCTTACCCAGATGTGCTCCACAGCAGCTGCTGCCCCATAGATCTGACCAACATCAGCCCCACAGCAGCTCCTGCCCCATAGATCTGACCCACATCTGCCCCACAGCAGCTCCTGCCCCATAGACCCTAACAACATGTGCAGCACAGCAGCTCCTGCCCATAGATCTGACCCACATCTGCCCCACAGCAGCTCCTGCCCCATAGATCTGACCCACATCTGCTCCACAGCATCTCCTGCCCCATAGATCTGACCCCCATCTGCTCCACAGCAGCTCCTGCCTCATACATCTGACTCACAGCATCTCCTGCCCCGTAGAACTGGCCCACATCAGCCACAGCAGCTCCTGACCTATAGATCTGACCCACATCTGAACCACAGCAGCTCCTGCCCCATAGATCTGACCCACATCTGCCACACAGCAGTCTTTGCCCCATAGATCTGACCCAAATCTGCCCCACACCATCTCCTGCCCCATAGATCTAACTCACATGTGCCCCACAGCAGATCCTGCCCATAGATCTGACCCACAGCAGCTCCTGCCCTATATATCTGATTCAAATCTGCCCCACAGCAGCTCCTGCTCCATAGATCTGACCCACATGTGCCTCAGAGCAGCTCTGCCCCATTAATTTTACCCACATCAGCCCCACAGGAGATCCTGCCCCATAGATCTGACCCACATCAGCCCCACAGCAGATTTTGCCCCATAGATATGTGCCACGTCTGACCCACAGCAGCTCCTGCAACATAGATCTTACCCAGATCTGCTCAACAGCAGCTGCTGCCCCAAAGATCTGACCAACATCAGCCCCACAGCAGCTCCTGCCCCATAGATCTGACCTACATCTGCCCCAAAGCAGCTCCTGCCCCATAGACCCTACCAACGTGTGCAGCACAGCAGCTCCTGCCCATAGATCTGACCCACATCTGCCCCACAGCAGCTCCTGCCCCTTAGATCTGACCCACATCTGCTCCACAGCATCTCCTGCCCCATAGATCTGACCCCCATCTGCCCCACAGCAGCTCCTGCCTCATACATCTGACTCACAGCATCTCCTGCCCCATAGAACTGGCCCACATCAGCCACAGCAGCTCCTGACCTATAGATCTGACCCACATCTGCTCCACAGCAGCTCCTGCCCCATAGATCTGACTCCCATCTGCCACACAGCAGCCTTTGCCCCATAGATCTGACCCACATCTGCCACACAGCAGCCATTGCCCCATAGATTTGACCCACATCTGCCCCACAGCATCTCCTGCCCCATAGATCTGACCCACATCTGCCCCACAGCAGCTCCTAACACATAGATCTGACCCACATGTGCCCCAGAGCTGCTCCTGCCCCATAGATCTGAACCACAGCAGCTCCTGTCTCATAGATCTTACCCACATCAGCCCCACAGCAGATTTTGCCCCATAGTTATGCCCCACATCTGCCCAACAGCAACTCCTGCCCCATAGAACTGACCCACATATGCCCACATCAGCTCCTGCCCCATAGACCTGACCCACATGTTCCCCACAGCAGCTCCTGCCCCATCGACCTGACCCACATGTTCCCCACAGCAGCTCCTGCCCCATAGACCTGACCCACAGCATCTCCTGCCACATAGATCTGACCCAAATCTGCCACACAACATCTCATGCCCCATAGATCTAACTCACATGTGCCCCAAAGCAGATCCTGCCCATAGATCTGACCCAGAGCAGCTCTGCCCCATTGATTTGACCCACATCAGCCCCTCAGGAGATCCTGCCCATAGATCTGACCCAGAGCAGCTCTGCCCCATTGATTTGACCCACATCAGCCCCTCAGGAGATCCTGCCCCATAGATCTGACCCACATCAGCCCCACAGCAGATTTTGCCCCATAGATATGTGCCACGTCTGCCCCACAGCAGCTCCTGCGACATAGATCTTACCCAGATCTGCTCCACAGCAGCTCCTGCCCCATAGATCTGACCAACATCAGCCCCACAGCAGCTCCTGCCCCATAGATCTGACCCACATCTGCTCCACAGCATCTCCTGCCCCATAGATCTGACCCACATGTGCCCCACAGCAGCTCCAAACTCATAGATCTGACTCACATCATTCCAACAGCAGATTTTGCACCATAGATATGTCCCTCATATTCCCCACAGCAACTCCTGCCCCATAGATCTGACCTACATCATCCCCTCTGCAGCTCCTGCCCCATAGGTCTGACCCACATGTGCCCCACAGCAGCTCCTGCCATATAGATCTAACCACCATCAGCCCCAAAGCAGCTCCTGCCCCATAGATCTGACCCAAGTCAGCCCCACAGCAGCTCCTGCCTTATAGATATGACCCCCATCAGTCCCACAACAGCTTCTACCCCATAGATCTGACCCACATGTGCTCCACTGCAGCTCCAGTCCCGTAGATCTGAACCACAGCAGCCCATGCCCCATAGATCTGACCCTCATCAGCAACACAGCAGCTCCTGACCCATACATCTGACCCAAATCTGCCCCACACCATCTCCTGCCCCATAGATCTAACTCACATGTGCCCCGCAGCAGCTCCTGCCCATAGATCTGACCCACAGCAGCTCCTGCCCTATAGATCTGATTCAAATCTGCCCCACAGCAGCTCCTGCCCCATTGAACTGGCTCACATCAGCCACAGCAGCTCCTGACTTATAGATCTGACCCACATCAGCCCCACAGAATCTCCTGCCCCATAGATCTGACCCACATCAGCCCCACAGCAGATTTTGCCCCATAGATATGTGCCACGTCTGCCCCACAGCAGCTCCTGTGACATAGATCTGACCCAGATCTGCTCCACAGCAGCTGCTGCCCCAAAGATCTGACCAACATCAGCCCCACAGCAGCTCCTGCCCCATAGATCTGACCCACATCTGCCCCACAGCAGCTCCTGCCCCATAGACCCTACCAACATGTGCAGCACAGCAGCTCCTGCCCATAGATCTGACCCACATGTGCCCCACAGCAGGTCCTGCCCCATAGATCTGACCCACAGCATCTCCTGCCCCATAGATCTGACCCACATGTGCCCCACAGCAGCTCCTAACACATAGATCTGACCCACATGTGCCCCAGAGCTGCTCCTGCCCCATAGATCTGACCCACATCTGCTCCACAGCATCTCCTGCCCCATAGATCTGACCCCCATCTGCCCCACAGCAGCTCCTGCCTCATACATCTGACTCACAGCATCTCCTGCCCCATAGAACTGGCCCACATCAGCCACAGCAGCTCTTAACCTATAGATCTGACCCACATCTGACCCACAGCAGCTCCTACCCCATAGATCTGACCCACATCAGCCCCACAGCAGATTTTGCCCCATAGATATGTGCCACATCTGCCCCACAGCAGCTCCTGCCCTTAGACCCTACCAACATGTGCAGCACAGCAGCTCCTGCCCATAGATCTAACCCACATCAGCCACAGCAGCTCCTGCCCCATAGATCTGACCCACATCTGCTCCACAGCATCTCCTGCCCCATTGATCTGTCCCCCATCTGCCCCACAGCAGCTCCTGCCTCATACATCTGACTCACAGCATCTCCTGCCCCATAGAACTGGCCCACATCAGCCACAGCAGCTCCTGACCTATAGATCTGACCCACATCTGACCCACAGCAGCTCCTGCCCCATAGATCTGACCCACATCTGCCACACAGCAGCCTTTGCCCCATAGATCTGACCCACATCTGCCCCACAGCATCTCCTGCCCCATAGATCTGACCCACATGTGCCCCACAGCAGCTCCTGCCCCATAGATCTGACCCAAATCAGCCCCACAGCATCTCCTGCCCCATACATCTTACCCAGATCTGCCCCACAGCAGCTCCTACCCAAAGATCTGACCCACATCATCTCGACAGCAGCTCCTGCCCCATAGATCTGACCCACATGTGCCCCACAGCAGCTCCTAACACATAGATATGACCCACATGTGCCCCAGAGCTGCTCCTGCCCCATAGATCTGAACCACAGCAGCTCCTGTCTCATAGATCTTACCCACATCAGCCCCACAGCAGATTTTGCCCCATAGTTATGTCCCACATCTGCCCAACAGCAGCTCCTGCCCCATAGATTTGACCCACATCAGCCACACAGCATCTCCCGCCCCATAGATGTTACCCACATCTGCACCACAGCAGCTCCTCCCCATAGATATGCCCTACATCTGCCCCACATCAGCTCCTGCAACATAGATCTGACCCACATCTTCAACACAGCAGCTCCTGCTCCATAAATCTGAGCAACATCAGGCCCACATTTTTCCTGCCCCATAGATCTGACCCACAGCAGCCCCTGCCTCATAGATCTGACCCACAAGTGCCCCACAGCAGCTCCAGCCCAATAGACCTGACCCACATCTGCCCCAAAGCATCTCCTGCCCCATAGATCTTTCCTACATCAGCCCCACAGCACCTCGGGCCCAATAGATCTGACCCACATGTGCCCCACAGCAGCTCCTGCCCCATAGATCTGACCCACATCAACCATGTTGATAAACATGAAAACATACAACATGGGTTGTATCAACCATGTAATCCATGGTGTCCCTATGTGTCCCAATGTCACCCTATGGGTCCCAGTGTCTCCCTATGGGTCACTATGTGTCCCTATGTGTCCCAATGTCCCCCCTATGGGTTGCTATGTGCCTCTATGGGTTCTCTATGGGGCTCTATGGGGTGCCTATGGAGCTCTATGGGGCGTTCTGAGGTTTCTATGGGGTGTCTATGGAACGCTATGGTGTGTCTATTTGGTAAATTAGTTTCTATGGGTGGCTATGGGAGCTCTATGGGGCACAATGGGTTGCCTACGGGGCTCTATGGGATGCCTGTGGGGCTCTATGGCGCGGCTATATGTCCTTATGTGGTGTCTATGTGGCACTATGTTGTGCTATGGGGTGCTGTGAGGCACTATGGGGTGCTATGGGGCTCTATGGAGCAGTATAGGGTGTCTATGGGTCTCTATGGGGTGCAATGGGGCGCTGTGGGGCACAATGGAGTGTCTATGAGGCTCCATGGGCTGCTATGGGGCACTGTGGAGTAGCTATGGGATGATTTGGGGTCTCTTTGTGCCCCTATGGGTCACTATGGGTCACTATGTGGTGTCTATGGGGCTCTATGGGGTGGCTATGCGGTGCTGTAGGGTGGCTATGGGGTGCTTTGGGGTATCCTTGGGTTCCTATGGGGCGCTATGGTTTGCTATGGGGCTCTATGCGGAAGAATGGGGTTTCTATGGGGCGCTATGAGGTCCCTATGGGGCTCTATGGGGAGTCTATGGGGTGTCTTTGGGGATCTATGGGTTGTCTGTGGGGCTCTATGGGGTCTGCATGGGGTCTGTATGGGGTTCAGTGAGTTTCTATGGGGCTCTATGGGGTGTCTACAGGCACTATGGGGCGATATGGGGTGTCTATTTGGTTCAATTGGGCTCTATGGTGTGGCTGTAGGGCCTTATGTGAGGTCTATGGGGCACTGTGGGCTGCTATGGGGTGCTGTGGGGAACTACGGGGTGTCTATGGGGCTCTATGGAGCAGTATGCTGTGTCTATGGGTCCCTATGGGGTGCAATGGGGTGCTGTGGGGCACAATGGAGTGTCTATGAGGCTCCATGGGCTGCTATGGGGCACTATGGAGTAGCTATGGGGTGCTATGGGGTCTCTTTGGGCCCCTATGGGTCACTATGGGGCTCTATGGGGTATCTTTGTGTTCCTATGGGGCGCTATGGGTGACTATGGGGTCGCTATGGGTTTCTTTGAGGCACTATGGGTCTCAATGGGGTCTCTATGGGTCTCAATTTATCCTTATGGCTCCCAATGACTGTCTATGGGTCTCTATGTGTCCCTATGGGTCCCAGTGTCTCTCTATGTGTCCCTATGGGTCCCAGTGTCTCTCTATGGGTCCCAATGTCTTCCTCTGGATCTCTATGTGTCCCTATGGGTCCCAGTGTCTCTCTATGTGTCCCTATGGGTCCCAGTGTCTCTCTATGGGTCCCAATGTCTTCCTCTGGATCTCTATTGGGTCCCTATGGGTCCCAGTGTCTCTCTATGTCCCCCTGTCTAGGTGGTAACTATACAGATGGTAACAAAGATGGTAACAAATGTACAGAGGTTCTAAGCGAGAGAGAAACTCACCAGTGGTGATGCCTTCGCTGAGGAAGCTGGGGCGGTCTTCACTGCAGAGCGATGTCCAAGAGATGCTGCCTCACAGAATCACAGAATTCTCAAGGTTGGAAAAGGGCTGCCAGCTTTTGTAGGAGAATAGCATGGGAGACAGTTGTGAAGGCTTTGCTGAAGTCCAAGTAGAGCACATCAACAGCCTTTCTTTCTTTCCTTCATCCATCAGATGGGTCACAGGATCGTAGAAGGAGATCAGATTGGTCAAGCAGGAGCTGCCCTTCACGAACCCATGCTGGCTAGGTCTGATCTCCTGCTCATCCCACACCTGCCGCATCTGTCATCTCCCTCAAGACAATTCGTTCCATTCCCTTCCCTGGCACCGAGGTCAGGCTAACAGGCCTGGAGTTGCCCGGATCCTCCTGACAACCTTGCTTGGAAATGGGAGTCACGTTGGCAAGCCTCCAGTCTTCTGGGACCTCACCCGGTAACAGGGAGCTCGGAAAGATAATGGAAAGCGGCTCGAGTGAGGGTCAGCCCTTAAATGAGGTCTCAGAGGAGGTGGAGTCGAGCTCCAGCCCTCCCGGGAGCACAGCTCCATTACTCTCACCTGTGCTCCCGCAGCTGACCCCACACTTGCCTCAGCTGATTAATCAGAGGTTCAGGCTGTGATTACCAATCTCCCACACAGCCCCTGTGGGTCCCAATGTTTCCCTATGGATCTCTGGGTGTCCCTATAGGACTCAATGGGGTTATTATGCCTCTAAATGGGTCCCTATATGTCTCTATGTCTCTCTATGGGGTCCCTATGTGTCCCAATGTCCCCACTATGGTTTGCTATGTGCCTCTATGGGGTCTCTATGGGGTCTTTTATGGGTAACTATCGTCCCAAATGTATTCCTAAGGGTATCTATGGGTTTCAATGTGGTCCCTATGTGCCTCTATGGGGTCTCTTATGGGTCTCAACGAAGTCACTATGTGTCTCTATGGGTCTCACTGTCCACCACTGTAATCCATGTGGTCCCTATGTGTCCCAATATCCCCATATGGGTCCCAGTGTCTCCCTATGGGTCACTATGTGTCCCTATGTGTCCCAATGTCCCCCCTATGGGTTGCTATGTGCCTCAATGGGCTCTCTTATGGATAGCTCTGGGCCCAAATGTCTCCCTGTGGGTATCTATGGGTTACATTAGGTCCCTATGTGCCTCTATGGGGTCTCTTATGGGTCTCAGCAGGGTCCCTATGTGTCTCGATGGATCTGACTGTCCCGCACTTTAATCCATGGGGTCACTATGTGTCCCAATGTCCCCCTATGGGTCCCAGTGTCTCCCTATGTGTACCTATGTGTCCCAATGTCCCCCTATGGGTCACTATGTGTCCCAATGTCCCCCCTATGGGTTGCTATGTGCTTGTATGTGGTTTCTTATGGGTATCTCTGGGCCCATATATCTTCCTATAGCTATTTATGGGTTTCAATGTGGTCCCTATCTGCCTCTATGGGGTCTCTTATGGGTCTCAGCAGGGGTTTCTATGTGTCTCTATGGGTCTGGCTGTCCCCCACTGTAGTCCAAGGGGTCCCTATGTGTCCCAATGTCCCCATATGGGTCCCAGTGTCTCCCTATGGGTCAGAATGTTTCCCTACGTGTCCCAATGTCCCCCCTATGGGTTGCTATGTGCCTCTATGGGGTCTCTGTGGGGTCTCTTATGGATATCTCTGGGCCCAAATGTCTTCCTACAAGTATCTATGAGTTTCAATGTGGTCCCTAGGTGCCTCTATGGGGTCTCTTATGGGTCTCAGCGGGGTCCTTATGTATCTCTATGGGTCTCACTGTCCCCCACTGTAATTCATTGGGTCCCTATGTGTCCCAATGTCCCCCTATGGGTCCCAGTGTCTTCCTACGGGTCACAATGTGTACCTATGTGTCCCAATGTCCCCCCTATGGGTTGCTATGTGCCCCTATGGGGTCTCTATGGGGTCTCTTATGGTTATCTCTGGGCCCAAATGTCTTCCTTTGGGTATCTATAAGTTTCAAAGTCGTCCTATGTGTCCCTATGGGTCTTAATGGCTCCTAATGTGTCCCTATGAGTCTATATGTGGTCTCACTGTCCCAGTGGGTCTCTATGTGTTCCTATGTGTCTATATGGAGTCTCTATCTGGTTTCTATGGGTCTTGGTGTCCTTCTATGTGTCACTTTGTGCCTCTATGGGGTCTCCATGGCTTTCTATGGGGTCTCTATGTCTCTCTTTGGGTCCCTATTGGTCCCAATAGGTCCCTATGAGTCTCAATGATGTCTCCCTTTGTCCCCATATGGGTCCCAGTGTGACCCACGTGTGCCCACAGCATCTCCTGCCCCATAGACCTGACCCACATGTTCCCCACAGCAGCTCCTGCCCCATAGACCTGACCCACAGCATCTCCTGCCACATAGATCTGACCCAAATCAGCCCCACAGCATCTCCTGCCCCATAGATCTGACCCACAGCATCTCCTGCCCCATAGGTCTGACCCACATGTGCCCCACAGCAGCTCCTGCCATATAGATCTAACCACCATCAGCCCCAAAGCAGCTCCTGCCCCATAGATCTGACCCAACTCAGCCCCACAGCAGCTCCTGCCTTATAGATATGACCCCATCAGCCCCACAACAGCTTCTACCCCATAGATCTGACCCACATGTGCTCCACTGCAGCTCCAGTCCTGTAGATCTGAACCACAGCAGCCCATGCCCCATACATCTGACCCTCATCAGCAACACAGCAGCTCCTGACCCATACATCTGACCCAAATCTGCCCCACACCATCTCCTGCCCCATAGATCTAACTCACATGTGCCCCGCAGCAGCTCCTGCCCATAGATCTGACCCACAGCAGCTCCTGCCCTATAGATCTGATTCAAATCTGCCCCACAGCAGCTCCTGCTCCATAGATCTGAACCACATGTGCCCCAGAGCAGCTCTGCCCCATTGATTTGACCCACATCAGCCCCACAGGAGATCCTGCCCCATAGATCTGACCCACATCTGCCCCACAGCAGCACATGCCCCATAGACCCTACCAACATGTGCAGCACAGCAGCTCCTGCCCATAGATCTGACCCACATCTGCCCCACAGCAGCTCCTGCCCCATAGCTCTGACCCACATCTGCTCCACAGCATCTCCTGCCCCATAGATCTGACCCCCATCTGCCCCACAGCAGCTCCTGCCTCATACATCTGACTCACAGCATCTCCTGCCCCATAGAACTGGCTCACATCAGCCACAGCAGCTCCTGACCTATAGATCTGACCCACATCTGACCCACAGCACCTCCTGCCCCATAGATCTGACCCACATCTGAACCACAGCAGCTCCTGCCCCATAGATCTGCCCCACATCTGCCCCACAGCAGCTCCTGCCCCATAGATCTGACCCACATCTGACCCACAGCAGCTCCTGCCCCTTACATCTTACCCAGATCTGCCCCACAGCAGCTCCTACTCAAAGATCTGACCCACATCATCTCAACAGCAGCTCCTGCCCCATAGATCTGACCCACATGTGCCCCACAGCAGCTCCTAACACATAGATCTGACCCACATCTGCCCCAGAGCTGCTCCTGCCCCATAGATCTGAACCACAGCAGCTCCTGTCTCATAGATCTTACCCACATCAACCCCACAGCAGATTTTGCCCCATAGTTATGTCCCCCATCTGCCCAACAGCAACTCCTGCCCCATAGATCTGACCCACATGCGCCCCACAGCAGCTCCTGCCCCATAGGTCTGACCCACATGCGCCTCACAGCAGCTCCTGCCCCATAGATCTTACCCACATCTGCACCACAACAGCTCCTGCCCCATAGATCTGACCCACATCAGACCCACAGCAGCTCCTGCCTCATAGATCTGACTCACAGCATCTCCTGCCCCATAGATCTGACCCACATCAGACCCAGAGCATCTCCAGCCACATAGATCTGACCCACATTTTCCCCAAAGCAGCACCTAAACCATAGATCTGACCCAGATGTGCCTCACAGCTGCTCCTGCCCCATAGATCTGAATCACAGCAGTTCCTGCCCCATAGATCAGACCCAAATCTTCCCTACATCAGCTCCTGCCCATAGATCTGACCCACATCAGCCCCACAGCAGATTTTGCCCCATAGATATGTGCCACGTCTGCCCCACAGCAGCTCCTGCGACATAGATCTTACCCAGATCTGCTCCACAGCAGCTGCTGCCCCAAAGATCTGACCGACATTAGCCCCACAGCAGCTCCTGCCCCATAGATCTGACCCACATCTGCCCCACAGCAGCTCCTGCCCCATAGACCCTACAAACATGTGCAGCACAGCAGCTCCTGCCCATAGATCTGACCCACATCTGCCCCACAGAATCTCCTGCACCATAGATCTGACCCACATCTGCCCCACAGCAGCTCCTGCCCCAAAGATCTAACCCACATCTGCCCCACAGCTGCTCCTGCCCCATAGATCTGACCCACATCTGCTCCAAAGCATCTCCTGCCCCATAGATCTGACCCCCATCTGCCCCACAGCAGCTCCTGCCTCATACATCTGACTCACAGCATCTCCTGCCCCATAGAACTGGCCCACATCAGCCACAGCAGCTCCTGACCTATAGATCTGACCCACATCTGACCCACAGCAGCTCCTGCCCCATAGATCTGACCCACATCTGCCACACAGCAGCCTTTGCCCCATAGATCTGACCAACATCTGCCCCACAGCATCTCCTGCCCCATAGATCTGACCCACATCTTCCCCACAGCAGCTCCTGCCCCATAGATCTGACCCACATCTGACCCACAGCAGCTCCTGCCCCATACATCTCACCCAGATCTGCCCCACAGCAGCTCCTACCCAAAGATCTGACCCACATCATCTCGACAGCAGTTCCTGCCCCATAGATCTGACCCACATGTGCCCCACAGCAGCTCCTAACACATAGATCTGACCCACCTGTGCCCCAGAGCTGCTCCTGCCCCATAGATCTGAACCACAGCAGCTCCTGTCTCATAGATCTAACCCACATCTGCCCCACAGCAGCTCCTGCCCCATAGATCTGACCCACATCTGCTCCACAGCATCTCCTGCCCCATAGATCTGACCCCAATCTGCCCCACAGCAGCTCCTGCCTCATACATCTGACTCACAGCATCTCCTGCCCCATAGAACTGGCCCACATCAGCCACAGCAGCTCCTGACCTATACATCTGACCCACATCAGCCCCACAGCAGATTTTGCCCCATAGATATGTGCCACGTCTGCCCCACAGCAGCTCCTGCCCCATAGATCTGACCCACATCTGCCCCACAGCAGCTCCTGCCCCATAGACCCTACCAACATGTGCAGCACAACAGCTCCTGCCCATAGATCTAACCCACATCTGCCCCACAGCAGCTCCTGCCCCATAGATCTGACCCACATCTGCTCCACAGCAGCTCCTGCCTCATACATCTGACTCACAGCATCTCCTGCCCCATAGAACCGGCCCACATCAGCCACAGCAGCTCCTGCCCCATAGATCTGACCCACATCTGCCACAAAGCAGCCTTTGCCCCATAGATCTGACCCACATCTGCCCCACAGCATCTCCTGCCCCATAGATATGACCCACATCTGCCCCACAGCATCTCCTGCCCCATAGATCTGACCCCCATCTGACCCACAGCAGCTCCTGCCCCATACATCTTACCCAGATCTGCCCCACAGCAGCTCCTACCCAAAGATCTGACCCACATCATCTCTACAGCAGCTCCTGCCCCATAGATCTGACCCACATGTGCCCCACAGCAGCTCCTAACACATAGATCTGACCCACATCTGCCCCACAGCAGCTCCTGCCCCATAGATCTGACCCACATCTGCTCCACAGCATCTCCTGCCCCATAGATCTGACCCCCATCTGCCCCACAGCAGCTCCTGCCTCATACATCTGACTCACAGCATCTCCTGCCCCATAGAACTGGCCCACATCAGCCACAGCAGCTCCTGACATATAGATCTGACCCACATCAGCCCCACAGCAGATTTTGCCCCATAGATATGTGCCATATCAGCCCCACAGCAGCTCCTGCCCCATAGATCTGACCCACATCTGCCACACAGCAGCTCCTGCCCCATAGACCCTACCAACATGTGCAGCACAGCAGCTCCTGCCCCATAGATCTGACCCACATCTGCCCCACAGCAGCTCCTGCCCCATAGATCTGACCCACATCTGCTCCACAGCATCTCCTGCCCCATAGATCTGACCCCCATCTGCCCCACAGCAGCTCCTGCCCCATAGACCCTACCAACATGTGCAGCACAGCAGCTCCTGCCCCATAGATCTGACCCCCATCTGCCCCACAGCAGCTCCTGCCTCATACATCTGACTCTCAGCATCTCCTGCCCCATAGAACTGGCCCACATCAGCCACAGAAGCTCCTGACCTATAGATCTGACCCACATCTGACCCACAGCAGCTCCTGCCCCATAGATCTGACCCACATCTGCCCCACAGCAGCTCCTGCCTCATAGATCTGACCCCCATCTGCCCCACAGCAGCTCCTGCCTCATACATCTGACTCACAGCATCTCCTGCCCCATAGAACTGGCCCACATCAGCCACAGCAGCTCCTGACCTATAGATCTGACCCACATCTGACCCACAGCAGCTCCTGCCCCATAGATCTGACCCACATCTGCCACACAGCAGCCTTTGCCCCATAGATCTGACCCACATCAGCCACAGCAGCTCCTGACTTATAGATCTGACCCACATCTGCCCCACAGCAGCTCCTGCCCCATAGATCTGACCCACATCTGACCCACAGCAGCTCCTGCCCCATACATCTTACCCAGATCTGCGCCACAGCAGCTCCTACCCAAAGATCTGACCCACATCATCTCGACAGCAGCTCCTGCCCCATAGATCTGACCCACATCTGCCCCACAGCATCTCCTGCCCCATAGATCTGACCCACATCTGCCCCACAGCAGCTCCTGCCCCATAGATCTGCCCCACAGCAGCTCCTGCCCCATACATCTTACCCAGATCTGCCCCACAGCAGCTCCTGCCCCATAGATCTGACCCACATGTGCCCCACAGCAGCTCCTAACACATAGATCTGACCCACATGTGCCCCAGAGCTGCTCCTGCCCCATAGATCTGAACCACAGCAGCTCCTGTCTCATAGATCTAACCCACATCTGCCCCACAGCAGCTCCTGCCCCATAGATCTGACCCACATCTGCCCCACAGCAGCTCCTGCCTCATACATCTGACTCACAGCATCTCCTGCCCCATAGAACTGGCCCACATCAGACACAGCAGCTCCTGACTTATAGATCTGACACACTTCTGACCCACAGCAGCTCCTGCCCCATAGATCTGACCCACATCTGCCACACAGCAGCCTTTACCCCATAGATCTGACCCACATCTGCCCCACAGCATCTCCCGCCCCATAGATGTGACCCACATCTGCACCACAGCAGCTCCTCCCCATAGATCTAACACCCATCTGCCCCACAGCATCTCCTGCCCCATAGATATGCCCTACATCTGCCCCACAAATCAGCTCCTGCAACATAGATCTGACCCACATCTGCAACACAGCAACTCCTGCTCCAGAAATCTGACCAACATCAGGCCCACATTTGTTCCTGCCCCATAGATCTGACCCACAGCAGCCCCTGCCTCATAGATCTGACCCACAAGTGCCCCACAGCAGCTCCAGCCCAATAGACCTGACCCACATCTGCCCCAAAGCATCTCCTGCCCCATAGATCTTTCCTACATCAGCCCCACAGCACCTCCGGCCCAATAGATCTGACCCACATGTGCCCCACAGCAGCTCCTGCCCCATAGATCTGACCCACATCAACCATGTTGATAAACATGAAAACATACAACATGGGTTGTATCAACCATGTAATCCATGGTGTCCCTATGTGTCCCAATGTCACCCTATGGGTCCCAGTGTCTCCCTATGGGTCACTATGTGTCCCTATGTGTCCCAATGTCCCCCCTATGGGTTGCTATGTGCCTCTATGGGTTCTCTATGGGGCTCTATGGGGTGCCTATGGAGCTCTATGGGGCGTTCTGAGGTTTCTATGGGGTGTCTATGGAACGCTATGGTGTGTCTATTTGGTAAATTAGTTTCTATGGGTGGCTATGGGAGCTCTATGGGGCACAATGGGTTGCCTACGGGGCTCTATGGGATGTCTGTGGGGCTCTATGGCGCGGCTATATGTCCTTATGTGGTGTCTATGTGGCACTATGTTGTGCTATGGGGTGCTGTGAGGCACTATGGGGTGCTATGGGGCTCTATGGAGCAGTATAGGGTGTCTATGGGTCTCTATGGGGTGCAATGGGGCGCTGTGGGGCAAAAGAGAGTGTCTATGAGGCTCCATGGGCTGCTATGGGGCACTGTGGAGTAGCTATGGGATGATTTGGGGTCTCTTTGGGCCCCTATGGGTCACTATGGGTCACTATGTGGCGTCTATGGGGCTCTATGGGGTGGCTATGCGGTGCTGTAGGGTGGCTATGGGGTGCTTTGGGGTATCCTTGGGTTCCTATGATGCGCTATGGGTGACTATGGGGTGCTATGGTTTGCTATGGGGCTCTATGCGGAAGAATGGGGTCTCTATGGGGCGCTATGAGGTCCCTATGGGGCTCTATGGGGAGTCTATGGGGTGTCTTTGGGGATCTATGGGTTGTCTGTGGGGCTCTATGGGGTCTGCATGGGGTCTGTATGGGGTTCAGTGAGTTTCTATGGGGCTCTATGGGGTGTCTACAGGCACTATGGGGCGATATGGGGTGTCTATTTGGTTCAATTGGGCTCTATGGTGTGGCTGTAGGGCCTTATGTGAGGTCTATGGGGCACTGTGGGCTGCTATGGGGTGCTGTGGGGAACTATGGGGTGTCTATGGGGCTCTATGGAGCAGTATGCTGTGTCTATGGGTCCCTATGGGGTGCAATGGGGTGCTGTGGGGCACAATGGAGTGTCTATGAGGCTCCATGGGCTGCTATGGGGCACTATGGAGTAGCTATGGGGTGCTATGGGGTCTCTTTGGGCCCCTATGGGTCACTATGGGGCTCTATGGGGTATCTTTGTGTTCCTATGGGGCGCTATGGGTGACTATGGGGTCGCTATGGGTTTCTTTGAGGCACTATGGGTCTCAATGGGGTCTCTATGGGTCTCAATTTATCCTTATGGCTCCCAATGACTGTCTATGGGTCTCTATGTGTCCCTATGGGTCCCAGTGTCTCTCTATGTGTCCCTATGGGTCCCAGTGTCTCTCTATGGGTCCCAATGTCTTCCTCTGGATCTCTATGGGTCCCTAGGGGTCCCAGTGTCTCTCTATGTCCCCCTGTCTAGGTGGTAACTATACAGATGGTAACAAAGATGGTAACAAATGTACAGAGGTTCTAAGCGAGAGAGAAACTCACCAGTGGTGATGCCTTCGCTGAGGAAGCTGGGGCGGTCTTCACTGCAGAGCGATGTCCAAGAGATGCTGCCTCACAGAATCACAGAATTCTCAAGGTTGGAAAAGGGCTGCCAGCTTTTGTAGGAGAATAGCATGGGAGACAGTTGTGAAGGCTTTGCTGAAGTCCAAGTAGAGCACATCAACAGCCTTTCTTTCTTTCTTTCCTTCATCCATCAGATGGGTCACAGGATCGTAGAAGGAGATCAGATTGGTCAAGCAGGAGCTGCCCTTCACGAACCCATGCTGGCTAGGTCTGATCTCCTGCTCATCCCACACCTGCCGCATCTGTCATCTCCCTCAAGACAATTCGTTCCATTCCCTTCCCTGGCACCGAGGTCAGGCTAACAGGCCTGGAGTTGCCCGGATCCTCCTGACAACCTTGCTTGGAAATGGGAGTCACGTTGGCAAGCCTCCAGTCTTCTGGGACCTCACCCGGTAACAGGGAGATCGGAAAGATAATGGAAAGCGGCTCGAGTGAGGGTCAGCCCTTAAATGAGGTCTCAGAGGAGGTGGAGTCGAGCTCCAGCCCTCCCGGGAGCACAGCTCCATTACTCTCACCTGTGCTCCCGCAGCTGACCCCACACTTGCCTCAGCTGATTAATCAGAGGTTCAGGCTGTGATTACCAATCTCCCACACAGCCCCTGTGGGTCCCAATGTTTCCCTATGGATCTCTGGGTGTCCCTATAGGACTCTATGGGGTTATTATGCCTCTAAATGGGTCCCTATATGTCTCTATGTCTCTCTATGGGGTCCCTATGTGTCCCAATGTCCCCCTATGAGTCCCAGTGTCTCCCTATGGGTCAGAATGTTTCCCTACGTGTCCCAATGTCCCCCCTATGGGTTGCTATGTGCCTCTATGGGGTCTCTGTGGGGTCTCTTATGGATATCTCTGGGCCCAAATGTCTTCCTACAAGTATCTATGAGTTTCAATGTGGTCCCTAGGTGCCTCTATGGGGTCTCTTATGGGTCTCAGCGGGGTCCTTATGTATCTCTATGGGTCTCACTGTCCCCCACTGTAATTCATTGGGTCCCTATGTGTCCCAGTGTCCCCCTATGGGTCCCAGTGTCTTCCTACGGGTCACAATGTGTACCTATGTGTCCCAATGTCCCCCCTATGGGTTGCTATGTGCCCCTATGGGGTCTCTATGGGGTCTCTTATGGTTATCTCTGGGCCCAAATGTTCTCCTATGGGTATCTATAAGTTTCAAAGTCGTCCTATGTGTCCCTATGGGTCTTAATGGCTCCTAATGTGTCCCTATGAGTCTATATGTGGTCTCACTGTCCCAGTGGGTCTCTATGTGTTCCTATGTGTCTATATGGAGTCTCTATCTGGTTTCTATGGGTCTTGGTGTCCCTCTATGTGTCACTTTGTGCCTCTATGGGGTCTCCATGGGTTTCTATGGGGTCTCTATGTCTCTCTTTGGGTCCCTATTGGTCCCAATAGGTCCCTATGAGTCTCTATGATGTCTCCCTTTGTCCCCATATGGGTCCCAGTGTGACCCACATGTGCCCACAGCAGCTCCTGCCCCATAGACCTGACCCACATGTTCCCCACAGCAGCTCCTGCCCCATAGATCTGACCCACAGCATCTCCTGCCACATAGATCTGACCCAAATCAGCCCCACAGCATCTCCTGCCCCATAGATCTGACCCACATGTGCCCCACAGCAACTCCAAACTCATAGATCTGACTCACATCAGCCCAACAGCAGATTTTGCACCATAGATATGTCCCTCATATTCCCCACAGCAACTCCTGCCCCATAGATCTGACCTACATCATCCCCTCTGCAGCTCCTGCCCCATAGGTCTGACCCACATGTGCCCCACAGCAGCTCCTGCCATATAGATCTAACCACCATCAGCCCCAAAGCAGCTCCTGCCCCATAGATCTGACCCAAGTCAGCCCCACAGCAGCTCCTGCCTTATAGATCTAACCACCATCAGCCCCACAACAGCTTCTACCCCATAGATCTGACCCACATGTGCTCCACTGCAGCTCCAGTCCCGTAGTTCTGAACCACAGCAGCCCATGCCCCATAGATCTGACCCTCATCAGCAACACAGCAGCACCTGACCCATACATCTGACCCAAATCTGCCCCACACCATCTCCTGCCCCATAGATCTAACTCACATGTGCCCCGCAGCAGCTCCTGCCCATAGATCTGACCCACAGCAGCTCCTGCCCTATAGATCTGATTCAAATCTGCCCCACAGCAGCTCCTGCTCCATAGATCTGACCCACATGTGCCCCAGAGCAGCTCTGCCCCATTGATTTGACCCACATCAGCCCCACAGGAGATCCTGCCCCATAGATCTGACCCACATCAGCCCCACAGTAGCTCCTGCCCTATAGATCTGATTCAAATCTGCCCCACAGCAGCTCCTGCGACATAGATCTTACCCAGATCTGCTCCACAGCAGCTGCTGTCCCAAAGATCTGACCAACATCAGCCCCACAGCAGCTCCTGCCCCATAGATCTGACCCACATCTGCCCCACAGCAGCTCCTGCCCCATAGACCCTACCAACATGTGCAGCACAGCAGCTCCCGCCCATAGATCTGACCCACATCTGCCCCACAGCAGCTCCTGCCCCATAGATCTGACCCACATCTGCTCCACAGCATCTCCTGCCCCATAGATCTGACCCCAATCTGCCCCACAGCAGCTCCTGCCTCATACATCTGACTCACAGCATCTCCTGCCCCATAGAACTGACCCACATCTGCCACACAGCAGCCTTTGCCCCATAGATCTGACCCACATCTGCCCCACAGCATCTCCTGCCCCATAGATCTGACCCACATCTGCCCCACAGCAGCTCCTGCCCCATAGATCTGACCCACATCTGACCCACAGCAGCTCCTGCCCCATACATCTTACCCAGATCTGCCCCACAGCAGCTCCTACCCAAAGATCTGACCCACATCATCTCGACAGCAGCTCCTGCCCCATAGATCTGACCCACATTTGCCCCACAGCAGCTCCTAACACATAGATCTGACCCACATCTGCCCCAGAGCTGCTCCTGCCCCATAGATCTGAACCACAGCAGCTCCTGTCTCATAGATCTTACCCACATCAGCCCCACAGCAGATTTTGCCCCATAGTTATGCCCCACATCTGCCCAACAGCAACTCCTGCCCCATAGATCTGACCCACATTCGCCCCACAGCAGCTCCTGCCCCATAGGTCTGACCCACATGCGCCTCACAGCAGCTCCTGCCCCATAGATCTTACCACCATCAGCCCCAAAGCAGCTCCTGCCCCATAGATTTGACCCACATCAGCCACACAGCATCTCCCGCCCCATAGATGTGACCCACATCTGCACCACAGCAGCTCCTCCCCATAGATCTAACACCCATCAGCCTCACAGCAGCTCCTGCCCCATAGATATGCCCTACATCTGCCCCACATCAGCTCCTGCAACATAGATCTGACCCACATCTGCAACACAGCTGCTCCTGCTCCATAAATCTGACCAACATCAGGCCCACATTTGTTCCTGCCCCATAGATCTGACCCACAGCAGCCCCTGCCTCATAGATCTGACCCACAAGTGCCCCACAGCAGCTCCAGCCCAATAGACCTGACCCACATCTGCCCCAAAGCATCTCTTGCCCCATAGATCTTTCCTACATCAGCCCCACAGCACCTCCGGCCCAATAGATCTGACCCACATGTGCCCCACAGCAGCTCCTGCCCCATAGATCTGACCCACATCAACCATGTTGATAAACATGAAAACATACAACATGGGTTGTATCAACAATGTAATCCATGGTGTCCCTATGTGTCCCAATGTCACCCTATGGGTCCCAGTGTCTCTCTATGGGTCCCAATGTCTTCCTCTGGATCTCTATGGGTCCCTAGGGGTCCCAGTGTCTCTCTATGTCCCCCTGTCTAGGTGGTAACTATACAGATGGTAACAAAGATGGTAACAAATGTACAGAGGTTCTAAGCGAGAGAGAAACTCACCAGTGGTGATGCCTTCGCTGAGGAAGCTGGGGCGGTCTTCACTGCAGAGCGATGTCCAAGAGATGCTGCCTCACAGAATC
Organism: Coturnix japonica; assembly: GCF_054131305.1. Taxonomy (NCBI): domain Eukaryota; kingdom Metazoa; phylum Chordata; class Aves; order Galliformes; family Phasianidae; genus Coturnix; species Coturnix japonica. Next base: position 1,391,661 of record NC_140684.1, read on the forward strand.
ACAGAATTCTCAAGGTTGGAAAAGGGCTGCCAGCTTTTGTAGGAGAATAGCATGGGAGACAGTTGTGAAGGCTTTGCTGAAGTCCAAGTAGAGCACATCAACAGCCTTTCTTTCCTTCATCCATCAGATGGGTCACAGGATCGTAGAAGGAGATCAGATTGGTCAAGCAGGAGCTGCCCTTCATGAACCCATGCTGGCTAGGTCTGATCTCCTGCTCATCCCACACCTGCCGCAGGTCATCTGTCATCTCCCTCAAGACAATTCGTTCCATTCCCTTCCCTGGCACCGAGGTCAGGCTAACAGGCCTGGAGTTGCCCGGATCCTCCTGACAACCTTGCTTGGAAATGGGAGTCACGTTGGCAAGCCTCCAGTCTTCTGGGACCTCACCCGGTAACAGGGAGCTCAGAAAGATAATGGAAAGTGGCTCGAGTGAGGGTCAGCCCTTAAATGAGGTCTCAGAGGAGGTGGAGTCGAGCTCCAGCCCTCCCGGGAGCACAGCTCCATTACTCTCACCTGTGCTCCCGCAGCTGACCCCACACTTGCCTCAGCTGATTAATCAGAGGTTCAGGCTGTGATTACCAATCTCCCATACAGCCCCTATGGGTCCCAGTGTCTCCCTATGGGTCACTATGTGTTCCTAAGTGCCGAATGTCCCCCCTATGTGTCCCATTGGCCCCCTTTGGGGTTTCTATGGGGACTCTTATTGGTATCTCTGGGCCCAAATGTCTTCCTATGGGTATCTATGGGTTTCAATGAGGTCCCTATGTGCCTCTATGGGGTCTCTTATGGGTATCAGTGGAGCCCCTATGTGTCTCTACGGGTCTCACTGTTCCCCACTGTAATCCATGGGGTCCCTCTGTGTCCCAATATCCACACTATGGGTTGCTATGTACCTCTATGGGGTCTCTGTGGGGTCTCTTATGGGTATCTCTGGGCCCAAATGTCTTCCTATGTGCATCTATGGGTTTCAATGTGGTCCCGATGTGCCTCTATGGGGTCTCTATGGGTCTCAGCAATGTCCCTATGTGTCTCTATGGGTCTCACTGTCCCCCACTGTAATCCATGGGATCCCTATGTGTCCCAATGTCCCCCTATGGGTCCCAGTGTCTCCCTATGGGTCACTATGTGTCCCTATGTGTCCTAATATCCCCCCTATGGGTAGCTATGTGCCTCTATGGGGTCTCTTATTTGTATCTATGGGCTTAAATGTCCTCCTATGGGTATCTATGGGTTTCACTGTGGTCCCTATGTGCCTCTATGGGGTCTCTTATAAGTCTCAGCAGAGTCTCTATGTGTCTCTACGGGTATCACTGTCCCCCACTGTAATCCATGTTGTCCCTATGTGTCCCAATGTCACCCTATGGGTCCCAGTGTCTCCCTATGGGTCACTATGTGTCCCTATATGTCCCAATGTCCCCCCTATGGGTCACTATGTGTCCCTATGTGTCCCAATGTCCCCCTATGGGTCACTATGTGTCCCTATGTGTCCCAATGTCCCCCCTATGGGTTGCTATGTGCCACTATGGGGTCTTTATGGGGTCTCTATGGGGTCTCATGGATATCTCTGGGCCCAAATGTCTTCCTATGGGTATCTATGTGTTTCAATGCAGTCCCTATGTGCCTCTATGGGGTCTCTTATGGGTCTCAGCGAGGTCCCTATGTGTCTCTATGGGTCTCACTGTCCCCCACTGAAATCCATGGGGTCCCTATGTGTCCCAGTGTCACCCTATTAGTCCCAGTGTCAGCCTATGTGTCACAATGTGTCCCTATGTGTCCTAATATCCCCCCTATGGGTAGCTATGTGCCTCTATGGGGTCTCTTATTCGTATCTATGGGCTTAAATGTTCTCCTATGGGTATCTATGGGTTTCAGTGTGGTCCCTATGTGCCTCTATGGGGTCTCTTATGGGTCTCAGCAGAGTCTCTGTGTGTCTCTACGGGTATCACTGTCCCCCACTGTAATCCATGGTGTCCCTATGTGTCCCAATGTCACCTTATGGGTCCCAGTGTCTCCCTAAGGGTCACTATGTGTCCATATGTGTCCCAATGTCCCCCCTATGGGTTGCTATGTGCCTCTATGGGTTCTCTATGGGGCTCTATGGGGTGCCTATGGAGCTCTATGGGGTTCTATGGGGCGTTCTGAGGTTTCTATGGGGTGTCTATGGAACGCTATGGTGTGTCTATGTGGCAAAATGAGTTTCTATGGGTGGCTATGGAAGCTCTATGGGGCACAATGGGTTGCCTACGGGGCTCTATGGGATGTCTATGGGGCTCTATGGTGCGGCTATATGTCCTTATGTGGTGTCTATGTGGCACTATGTTGTGCTATGGGGTGCTGTGAGGCACTATGGGGTGCTATGGGGCTCTATGGAGCAGTATAGGGTGTCTATGGGTCTCTATGGGGTGCAATGGGGCGCTGTGGGGCACAAGAGAGTGTCTATGAGGCTCCATGGGCTGCTATGGGGCACTGTGGAGTAGCTATGGGATGATTTGGGGTCTCTTTGTGCCCCTATGGGTCACTATGGGTCACTATGTGGTGTCTATGGGGCTCTATGGGGTGGCTGTGCGGTGCTGTAGGGTGGCTATGGGGTGCTTTGGGGTATCCTTGGGTTCCTATGGGGCGCTATGGGTGACTATGGGGTGCTGTGGTTTGCTATGGGGCTCTATGCGGAAGAATGGGGTCTCTATGGGGCGCTATGAGGTCCCTATGAGGCTCTATGGGGAGTCTATGGGGTGTCTTTGGGGATCTATGGGTTGTCTGTGGGGCTCTATGGGGTCTGCATGGGGTCTGTATGGGGTTCAGTGGGTCTCTATGGGGCTCTATGGGGTGTCTACAGGCACTATGGGGCGATATGGGGTGTCTATGTGGTTCAATTGGGCTCTATGGTGTGGCTGTATGGCCTTATGTGGTGTCTATGGGGCACTGTGGGCTGCTATGGGGTGCTGTGGGGAACTATGGGGTGTCTATGGGGCTCTATGGAGCAGTATGCTGTGTCTATGGGTCCCTATGGGGTGCAATGGGGTGCTGTGGGGCACAATGGAGTGTCTATGAGGCTCCATGGGCTGCTATGGGGCACTATGGAGTAGCTATGGGGTGCTATGGGGTCTCTTTGGGCCCCTATGGGTCACTATGGGGTGTCTATGGGGCTCCATGGGGTATCTTTGTGTTCCTATGGGGCGCTATGTGTGACTATGGGGTCGCTATGGGTTTCTTTGAGGAAGAGCCAACTCCTGCCCAACGTGTGATATCTCCTGCACCACAAGTTCCATGTCTTGCCCCACAAGTTCCACCTACCATCCCACAAGTGCCACCTCCTGCCCCACAAGTGCCACCTCCTGTCTCACAAGTGCAACCTCCCGCCCCACAACTTCCACAACCTGCCCCACAAGTGCCACCTCCCGTCACTCAACTTCCACCTCCCGCCCTACAACTTCCACCTCCCGCACCACAACTTCCACCTCCTGCCTCACAAGTTCCACATCCCGCCCCACAACTTCCAACTCCTGGCCCACAAGTGCGACCTCCTGCCCCACCATTACTACCTCCTGCCCCACAATTTCCACCTCCTGCCCCACAAGTGCCACAACCTGCTCCACAATTTCAACGTCCTGCCTTAAAAGTGTCACATTCTGCCCCACAAGTGTAGGCTCCTGCTCCACAAGTGCCACCTCCCGAACTACAACCTCAACCTCTGGCCCCACAAGTCCCACCTCCCGCCCCACAAGTGCCACATCCCGCCCCACAAGTGCCACCTTCTGTTCCACAACTTCCACCTCCTGCCCCACAAGTTATAACTCCTGCCCCACAAGTGTTGCATTTTGCCCCACAAGTGCCACCTCCCGCCTAACAAGTGCCACCTCCCGACCCACAAGTGCCAACTCCTGCCCCGCAACTTCCATCTCCTGCTCCACAAGTGCCACCTCGAACCGCACAATTGCCTCCTCCTTCCCCATATCAACCACCTCCCATCCAACAAGTGCCACCTCCTGCCCCACAAGTGCCACCTCCTGCCCTACAACTTCCACCTCCTGGCCCACAAGTGCCACCTCCCGCCCTACAACTGCCAAACCCTGCCCCAAAACTTCCACCTCCTGCCCAACAATTTCCAATTCGTGCCCCACAATTGCCACCTCCTGCCACACAAATGCCACCTTCTGCCTCAAAATGCCACCTCCTGCCCAACAACTCCAACCTCCCGCCCCACAAGTACCACCTCCTGCTCCACAAGTTCCACCTCCTGCCCCATAAGTTCCACCTTACGCCCCACAAGTGCCATCTCCTGCCCCAAAAGCTCAATTTCCTGCCCCATCAGTGCCACCTCCCGCACCACAAGTGCCACCTCCTGCCCCATAAGTGCCAATTTCTGCCCCACAAGTGCCACTTCCCGCCTTACAAATTCCACCTCCCACCCCACATTACCACCTCCTGCCCCAAAAGTGCCAATTCCTGCTTCACAAGTGCCAGCTCATGCTTCACAAATGCCAGCTCATGCCCCACATCATCAACTTCCTGCCCCACAAGTGCCACCTCTAACCCCACAAAGACAGCCTCCTGCCCCACATCATCCACCTCCTGCCCCACAAGTGCCAGCTCATGCCCCACAAGTGCCACCTCCTGCCCCAGATCATCCACCTCCTACCCCACAAAGACCACCTCCTGCCCCACATCATCCACCATCTCCCCCACAAGTGACAATACCTGTTAGACAAGTGCAACCTCCAGCCCCACAACTTCAACATCCCGCCACACAAGTGCCGACTCCTGGCAACGTGTGCCACATCCTGCCCCACAAGTGCCAATTCCTGCCCAACAAGTGCCAGCTCATGCTTCACAAGTGCCAGCTCCTGCCCCTCATCATCCACCTCCTGCCCCACAAGTGCCACCTCCTGACCCACAACATCAATCTTTAGCCCCACAAGAGCCGCCTCCTGCCCGACAAGTTACACCTGCTACAAGTTCCACAAGTGCCACCTCCCTGCTCACGAGTGCCACATCCCGCCCCACATGCACCACCTCCTGCATCACAACTTCCACCTCCCGCCCCACATGTACCACCTCCTGCATCACAACTTCCACCTCCCGCCCCACATGTACCACCTCCTGCATCACAACTTCCACCTCCCGCCCCACAATCGCCACCTCCTGCCCTACAAGTGCCACGTCCTGCCCCACAAGTGCCCCCTCCCGCTCCACATGTGCCACATCCTGCCCCACAAGTGCCACCTCCCGCCCCTCTATGGCCACCTCCTGCCCCACAAGTTACACCTCTTACCCCACAACGTCAACCCCCGCCCCACATGTGCCACCACCTGACCCACAAGTGCCAACTCCTGCCCCACAAGTGTCATTTCCTGCACCACATTTGTCGCGTCCTGCCCCACAATTGCCGGCTCCTGCCCCACAAGTGCCAACTCCTGCCCCACAAGTGCCACCTCCCGCCCCACAAGTGCCACCTCCCGCCCCACTACTTCCACGTCACAACCCAAATCTTCTTACCTTCCACTCCACAAGTGCCACCTCCTGCCCCAAACCTTCAACCTACTGCCCCACAACTGCCACTTCCCACCCAGCAATTGCCACCCCCCGCCCCACAAGTGCCTCCTCCCACCCCACAAGTGCCAACCCTTACCCCACAAGTGCCACCTCCCGCCCCACAAGTGCCGCCTCCAGCCACACAAGTGCTAAATCGTGCCGCACAACTTCCACCTCCCGCCCCACAACTGCCACCTCCCGCCTTAAAAGTGCCACCTCCCGACCCACAAGTGCCTCCCTCCTGTCCCACAGTTGTCACCTCCCGCTCCACAAGTTACACCTCACCCCCCACAAGTTCTACCACCCACCCCACAAGTGCCACCTGCAGCCCCAGAAGTGTCAAATCCTGCCACACAACTTCCACATCCAGCCCCACAAGTGCCACCTCCCACCCCACAACTTCCACTTCCCGCCCAACAACAGCCTCCTCCTGCCCCACAAGTGCCTCCTCCTGCCACACAAGTGCCACCTCCTGCCCCACAAGTGCCACTTCCTGCCCCACAAGTGCTACCTACTTCCCCACAAGTGCCACCTCCTGCCCCACATCATCCACCTCCTGCCTCACAAATGCCTCCTCCTGACCCACAATTGCCACCTGCCGCCCCACAACTTCCACCTCACGCCCCACAAGTGCCACCTCCCGCCCTACAAGTGCCACAACCCGCCCCACAAATCCAACTCCTGACCCACAAGTTCCACCTCGCGCCCCACAAGTTCCACCTCCCGCCCCACAAGTGCCACCTCCCGACCCACAAGTGCCACCTTCTGCTCCACAAGTGCCACTTCCTGCCGCACAAGTGATACCTCTAGCCCCACAACTGCCACCACCCGCCCCACAACTTCCCCCTCCCGCCTCACAAGTGCAACATCCAGGCCTACAAGTGCCACCTCCAGATCCACAAGAATTAACTCCTGCCCCACAAGTGCCACCTCCTGCCCTTCAAGAGCCACTTATTGCCCCACAAGTAACATTTCCTGCCCCACAAGTGCCAACCCCTGCCCAACAAGTGCTATGACCCAGCCAACAAGTGCCAACTCCTGCCCCACTAGTGCCACCTCCCGCCCCACAAGTGCCACCACCCTCCCCACAACTTCAACCTCCTTCCCCAAAACATCCACCTCCCGCCCCACAGGTGTCATCATCTGCCCCACAACTTCCACCTCACGCCCCACAAGTGCCACCTCCCGCCCCACAAGTGCCACAACCCGCCCCACAAATCCAACTCCTGACCCACAAGTTCCACCTCCCGCCCCACAAGTGCCACCTCCAGCCCCACCAGTTCCACCGCCCGCCCCACAAGTACCACCTCCTGACCCACAAGTGCCACTACGTGACCCACAATTGCCACCTCCCGTCTCACAATTGCAACTCTCGCCCAACAAGTGCCACCTCCTGCCCCACAATTGCCACCACCCCCCCAACAAGTGCCACCTCCCGCCCCACAAGTACCACATCCCACCCCACAAGTGCAACCTCCTGCCCCACAAGTGCCAACTCTCGCCCCACAAGTGCCAACTCCTGCCCCACAACATCCACCTCACGCTCCAAAAGTGCCACCTCCTGCCCCACAAGTGCTACTTCCTGCCTTACAAGTGCCACTTCCCGCTGCACAAGTGACACCTCCAGCCCCACAGCTGCCACAACCCGCCCCACAACTTCCACATCCCGCCTCACAACTGCAAGCTCCTGCCCCACAATTGCCACCTCCTACCACACAAGTGCCAACTCCTGCCCCACAAGTGCCACCTCATGTCCCTCAATTTTCACCTTATGCCCCAAAAGTGCCACCTCACGCCCAACAAGTGCAACATCTCGCCCCACTAGTGCCACGTCCCGGCCCAAAATTGCTACCTCTTGCCCCACATCATCCACCTCCTGTTCCACAAATGTCACCTCCTGACCCACAACTTCCACCTCCTGCCCCACAAGTGCCACCTTCTGCCTCACAAGTGCCACCCCTTGCCCCACAATTGCCACATCCAACCACACAATTTCCACCTCTTGTTACACAAGTCCCACCTCCAGCCCAACAACAGCCTCCTCCTGCCCCACAAGTGCCACCTCCTGCCCCACAAGTGCCACCTCCCACCCCACAAGTGCCACGTCCTTCCCAATTGCCACGTCCTGTCCCACAAGTGCCACCTCCTGCCGTACAAGTGCCACCCTCTGCCCCACAATTGCCACTTCTTGCCCCACAATTGCCAATTCTTGCCCCACAACTTCTACCTCCCACCCCATAACTTCCACCTCCCGTCCCACAGCTTCCACATCCTGCCCCACAAGTGCCCGATCCTGCCCCAGAAGTACCACCACCTGACCCACAAGTGCCAACTCCTGCCCCACAAGTGCCACCTCGCATCCCGCAAGTGCCACATCCCGCCCCACAATTTCCACCTCCTGCCCCACAAGTGCCAGCTCATGCCCCACAAGTGCCAGCTCATGCCCCACAAGTGCCACCTCCTGCCCCACAAGTGCCAACTCCTGCCCCACATGTTCCACCTACCACCCCACAAATTCCAACTCCTGCCCCACAAGTGCCAGCTCCTGCCCGACAAGAGCCACTTCCTGCCCCACAAGTACCTCTTCCCTCCCAACAAGTTCCAATTTCCGCCCCACAAGTGCCACCTCCTGTCTCACAAATGCAACCTCCTGCCCCACAAGTACCACATTTCACCCCACAAATGCCACCTCCCGCTCCACAACTTCCACCTCCTGCCCTACAAGTGCCAGCTGCTGCTCCACATCATCCAACTCCCGCCCCACAAGTGCCATGTCCAGACCCACAACATCTGCCTCCTGCCCCAAAAGTGTCAACTCCTGCCCCATAAGTTCCATATCCCGCCCCACAAGTGCCACCTCCCACCCCACAAGTGCCACCTCCTGCCCCACAAGTTCCAACTCTCGTCTAACAAGTGCCACCTCCTGCCCAACATTTACCACCTCCCGCTCCACAAGTGCCACCTCCTGCCCAACAAGTGCCATTTCTTACCCCACATGTTCCAACTCCTGCCCCACAGGTGCCATTTCCTGCCCCACAAGTACCACCTCCTGTCCCACATTTACCAACTCCTGCCCCACAAGTGCCATTTCCTGCCCCACATCTGTTGCATACCACCCCACAAATTCCACCTCCCGCCACACAAGTGCCACCTGCCGCTTCACAAGTTCCACCTCCTGCCCCACAAGTGCCACCTCCTGCCCTACAAGTGCCACCTCCCACCAAACAACTGACACCTCCTGCCCCACAAGTGTCACCTCCTGCCCAACAAGTTCCACCTCTTGACCTACAAGTGCCACCTCCTGCCCCATAAGTTTCACCTCTCGCCCAACAAATGCAACCACCTCCCCCAAAAGCGCCACCTCCTGCCCCACAGGTGCCACTTCCTGCCCCACAACATCCACCTCCCACGCACAAGTGCAACCTACCGCCCCACAACTTCCACCTCCTGCCCCACAAGTGCCAACACCTGCCCCACAAGTGCCACCTCCTGCCCCACAAGTGCCACCTCCTGCCCCACAAGTGCCACCTGTCACCCTGTAAGTCCAGCTCCTCTCGCCCCAAAAGTGCCAGCTCATGCTTCACAAGTGCCAGCTCCTGCCCCAAATCATCAACTTCCTGCCCCACAAGTGCCACCTCCAACCCCACAAAGACAGCCTCCTGCCCCACATCATCCACCTCCTGCCCCACAAGTGCCAATTCCTGCCCCACAAGTGCCAGCTCATGCCCCACAAGTGTCACCTCCTGTCCCACATGTGCCACCTCCTGCCCCACAAGTGCCACCTCCCGACCGACAAATGCCACCTCCCGCCAAACAACTGACAACTCCTGCCCCACAAGTGTCACCTCCTGCCCAACAAGTTCCACCTCTTGACCTATAAGTGCCACCTCCTGCCCCATAAGTTTCACCTCTCGCCCAACAAATGCCACCACCTCCCCCAAAAGCGCCACCTCCTGCCCCACAGGTGCCATTTCCTGCCCCACAACATCCACCTCCCACGCACAAGTGCAACCTACTGCCCCACAACTTCCACCTCCTGCCCCACAACTTCCACCTCCTGACCCACAACTTCCACCTCCTGACCCACAAGTGCCACCTGTCACCCTGCAAGTCCAGCTCCTCTCGCCCCACAAGTGCCAGCTCATGCTTCACAAGTGCCAGCTCCTGCCCCACATCATCAACTTCCTGCCCCACAAGTGCCACCTCCTATCCCACATGTGCCAACTCCTGCCCCACAAGTACCATTTCCTGCACCACATTTGCCACCTCTTGCCCAACAGGTGCCACCTCCTGCCCCACAAATGCCAAATCCTGCCCCACATCATCTATTAACCGCCCCACAAGTGTCACCTCCCGCCTTAAAAGTGCCACCTCCCGACCCACAAGTGCCTCCTCCTGTCCCACAGTTGTCACCTCCCGCTCCACAAGTTACACCTCACCCCCCACAAGTTCTACCACCCACCCCACAAGTGCCACCTGCAGCCCCAGAAGTGTCAAATCCTGCCACACAACTTCCACATCCAGCCCCACAAGTGCCACCTCCCACCCCACAACTTCCACTTCCCGCCCAACAACAGCCTCCTCCTGCCCCACAAGTGCCTCCTCCTGCCACACAAGTGCCACCTCCTGCCCCACAAGTGCCACCTCCTGCCCCACAAGTGCTACCTACTTCCCCAGAAGTGCCACCTCCTGCCCCACATCATCCACCTCCTGCCTCACAAATGCCTCCTCCTGATCCACAATTGCCACCTGCCGCCCCAAAACTTCCACCTCACACCCCACAAGTGCCACCTCCCGCCCCACAAGTGCCACAACCCGCCCCACAAATCCAACTCCTGCCCCACAAGTGCCACCTCCCGACCCACATGTGCCAACTTCTGCCCCACAAGTGCCAGCTCCTGCCCCTCAAGTGTCACCTCTTCCCCACAAGTGCCACCTTCTGCTCCACAAGTGCCACTTCCTGCCGCACAAGTGATACCTCCAGCCCCACAACTGCCACCACCCGCCCCACAACTTCCCCCTCCCGCCTCACAAGTGCAACCTCCAGGCCCACAAGTGCCACCTCCTGTTCCACAAGAATTAACTCCTGCCCCACAAGTGCCACCTCCTGCCCTTCAAGAGCCACTTATTGCCCCACAAGTAACATTTCCTGCCCCACAAGTGCCAACCCCTGCCCAACAAGTGCTATGACCCAGCCCACAAGTGCCTCCTCCTGCCCCACTAGTGCCACCTCCCGCCCCACAAGTGCCACCACCCTCCCCACAACTTCAACCTCCTTCCCCAAAACATCCACCACCCGCCCCACAGGTGTCATCATCTGCCCCACAACTGCCACATCCCGCCCCACAAGTGCCACCCCTTGCCCCACAAGTGCCACATCCCACCGCACAATTTCCACCTCTTGTTACACAAGTCCCACCTCCCGCCCAACAACAGCCTCCTCCTGCCCCACAAGTGCCACCTCCTGCCCCACAAGTGCCACATCCCGCCCCACAAGTGCCAACTCCTGCCTTACAAGTGCCAATTCCTGCCCTACAAGTGCCAGCTCATTCCCCTGAGGTGCCAGCTCCTGCCCCACAAGTGCCACATTTTGCCACACCACTGCCACCTCCCCCCCAAATAATCCACCTCCTGCTCCACAAGTGTCACTGACCGCCCAACTTCCTCCTCCTGACACACAAGTGCAACCTCCTGCCCCACAAGTGCCAGCTCCTGCCCGACAAGAGCCACTTCCTGCCCCACAAGTACCTCTTCCCTCCCAACAAGTTCCAATTTCCGCCCCACAAGTGCCACCTCCCGCCCCACACGAGCCACCTCCTGGCTCACATGTTCCACCTCCTGCCTCAAAAGAGCCACCTCCCGCCCCACAACTTCCACGTAACACCCCATAAGTTCCACCTCCTGCCCAACAAGTGCCACCTCTCGTCCCACAAGTGCCACCTCCTGCCCCACAAGTGCCAACTCCCGCCCCAAAAGTGCCACTTCCTGCCTTTCTACCGCCACCTCCTGCCCCAGAAGTTCCACTTCCTGCACCACAAGTTACACCTACAGCCCCACAATTTCCACCTCCTGTTTTACAAGTTCCACTTCCGCCCCACAAGTGCCAACTCCTGCCCAACAAGTGCCAGTTCATGCCCCACAAGTGCAAGGTCCTGTCCTTCAACTTCCACCTCCTGCCCCACAAGTGCCACCTCCTGCCCACATCGTCCACCTCCCACCCAACAAGTGCCACCACCTGCCCCACAAGTGCCAATTCCTGCCCCACATGTGCCAGCTCATGCTTCACAAGTGCCAGCTCCTGCACTACGTCATCCACTTCCTGCTCACAAGTGCCACCTCCTGACCGACAAAGACATCCTCCTGCCCCATAAGTGCCAATTTCTGCCCCACAAGTGCCAGCTCATTCCCCTGAAGTGCCACATTTGTCCACACCACTGCCTCCTCCCCCCCAAATAATCCACCTCCTGCCCCACAAGTGTCACTGACTGACCAACTTCCTCCTCCTGACCCACAAGTGCCAGCTCCTGCCCCACAAGTGCCAGTTCCTGCCCCACAAGAGCCACTTCCTGCCCCACAAGTACCTCTTCCCTCCCAACAAGTTCCAATTTCCGCCCAACAAGTACCACCTCCTTCTGCACAAGTTCCACCTCCTGCCCTAAAAGCTCCATTTCCTGCCCCAGAAGTGCCACCTCCCGCCCCACAAGTGCCACCTCCTGCCCTACAACTTCCACCTCCTGGCCCACAAGTGCCACCTCCCGCCCTACAACTGCCAAACCCTGCCCCAAATCTTTCACCTCCTGCCCAACAATTTCCAACTCGTGCCCCACAATTGCCACCTCCTGCTACACAAATGCCACCTTCTGCCTCAAAATGCCACCTCCTGCCCAACAACTCCAACCTCCCGCCCCACAAGTACCACCTCCTGCTCCACAAGTTCCACCTCCTGCCCCATAAGTTCCACCTTACGCCCCACAAGTGCCATCTCCTGCCCCAAAAGCTCAATTTCCTGCCCCATCAGTGCCACATCCCGCCCCACAAGTTCCACCTCCTGCCCCATAAGTGCCAATTCCTGCTTCACAAGTGCCAGCTCATGCTTCACAAATGCCAGCTCATGCCCCACATCATCAACTTCCTGCCCCACAAGTGCCACCTCTAACCCCACAAAGACAGCCTCCTGCCCCACATCATCCACCTCCTGCCCCACAAGTGCCAATTCCTGCCCCACAAGTGCCAGCTCATGCCCCACAAGTGCCACCTCCTACCCCACAGGTGCCACCTCCTGCCCCACATCATCCACCTCCTCCCCCACAAGTGACAATACCTGTTAGACAAGTCCAACCTCCAGCCCCACAACTTCAACATCCCGCCACACAAGTGCCGACTCCTGGCAATGTGTGCCACATCTTGCCCCACAAGTGTCAACTCCTGCCCCACATCGTCCACCTCCCATCCAACAAGTGCCACCTCCTGCCCCACAAGTGCCAATTCCTGCCCCACAAGTGCCAGCTCATGCTCCACAAGTGCCAGCTCCTGCCCCTCATCATCCACCTCCTGCCCCACAAGTGCCACCTCCCGCCCAACAATTGTGGCCACATGACAAACAAGTGAAAAATCCCACCCCACAAGTGCCACTACATGCTCAACAGGTGCCACCTCCCACCCCACAACTTCAGCCTCCCGCCACAGAAGTGCCAACTCCTGCCCAACGTGTGATATCTCCTGCACCACAAGTTCCAAGTCTTGCCCCACAAGTTCCACCTACCATCCCACAAGTGTCACCTCCCGCCCCACAAGTGCCATCTCCCGCCCCACATGTACCAAATCCTGCCCTACAACTTCCACCTCCTGGCCCACAAGTGCCACCTCCCGCCCTACAACTGCCAAACCCTGCCCCAAATCTTTCACCTCCTGCCCAACAATTTCCAACTCGTGCCCCACAATTGCCACCTCCTGCTACACAAATGCCACCTTCTGCCTCAAAATGCCACCTCCTGCCCAACAACTCCAACCTCCCGCCCCACAAGTACCACCTCCTGCTCCACAAGTTCCACCTCCTGCCCCATAAGTTCCACCTTACGCCCCACAAGTGCCATCTCCTGCCCCAAAAGCTCAATTTCCTGCCCCATCAGTGCCACATCCCGCCCCACAAGTTCCACCTCCTGCCCCATAAGTGCCAATTCCTGCTTCACAAGTGCCAGCTCATGCTTCACAAATGCCAGCTCATGCCCCACATCATCAACTTCCTGCCCCACAAGTGCCACCTCTAACCCCACAAAGACAGCCTCCTGCCCCACATCATCCACCTCCTGCCCCACAAGTGCCAATTCCTGCCCCACAAGTGCCAGCTCATGCCCCACAAGTGCCACCTCCTACCCCACAGGTGCCACCTCCTGCCCCACATCATCCACCTCCTCCCCCACAAGTGACAATACCTGTTAGACAAGTCCAACCTCCAGCCCCACAACTTCAACATCCCGCCACACAAGTGCCGACTCCTGGCAATGTGTGCCACATCTTGCCCCACAAGTGTCAACTCCTGCCCCACATCGTCCACCTCCCATCCAACAAGTGCCACCTCCTGCCCCACAAGTGCCAATTCCTGCCCCACAAGTGCCAGCTCATGCTCCACAAGTGCCAGCTCCTGCCCCTCATCATCCACCTCCTGCCCCACAAGTGCCACCTCCCGCCCAACAATTGTGGCCACATGACAAACAAGTGAAAAATCCCACCCCACAAGTGCCACTACATGCTCAACAGGTGCCACCTCCCACCCCACAACTTCAGCCTCCCGCCACAGAAGTGCCAACTCCTGCCCAACGTGTGATATCTCCTGCACCACAAGTTCCAAGTCTTGCCCCACAAGTTCCACCTACCATCCCACAAGTGTCACCTCCCGCCCCACAAGTGCCATCTCCCGCCCCACATGTACCAAATCCTGCCCCACAACTTCCACCTCCTGCCCCAGAAGTGTCATCTCCTGTTGCACAAGTTCCACCTTCTGCCCCACAAGTGTAACCTCCAGCCCCATAAGTGCCAAATCCTGCCCCACAATATCCACCTGTGCCCTACAAATACCATTTCCGGCTCCACATCATCCAACTCCTGCCCCACAAGTGCCACCTCCTGCCCCACATCATCCACCTCCTGCCCCACAACTGCCAATTCCTGCCCCACAAGTGCCAGCTCATGCTTCACAAGTGCCAGCTCCTGCACCACATCATCCACCTCCTGCCCCACAAGTGCCACCTCCTGACCCACAACATCAATCTCCAGCCCCACAAGAGCCGCCTCCTGCCCGACAAGTTACACCTGCTACAAGTTCCAAAAGTGCCACCTCCCTGCTCACGAGTGCCACATCCCGCCCCACATGTACCACCTCCTGCATCACAACTTCCACCTCCCGCCCCACATGTACCACCTCCTGCATCACAACTTCCACCTCCCGCCCCACATGTACCACCTCCTGCATCACAACTTCCACATCCCACCCCGCATGTACCATCTCCTGCATCACAACTTACACCTCCCGCCCCACATGTACCACCTCCTGCATCACAACTTACACCTCCCGCCCCAAGAATGCCACATCCTGCCCCACAAGTGCCACCTCCCGCCCCACAAACTCCACCTCCCACGCACAAGTGCCACCTTCCGCCCCACAAGTGCCACCTCACACCCCAACAGTGTCAACTTCCGCCCCACAAGTGCCACCTCACGCCCCACAACTTCCACATCCCGCCCCACAAGTGCCACCACCTGACCCACAAGTGCCACCACCTGACCCACTAATGCAACTACCTGCCCCACAAGTGCCAACTCCTGCCCAACAAGTTCTACCTCCTGCCTTACAAGTGCCACCCCCTGCCTCACAACTTCCACCTCTTGCCCCACAAATGCCACCTCCTGCCCTACAAGTGCCACCTCAGGCCCCACAAGTGCCCCCTCCCGCTTCTCAAGTGCCACGTCCTGCCCCACAAGTGCCATCTCCCGCCCCACAAGGGCCAAATCCTGCCCCACATCATCCACCAACCTCCCCACAAGTGTCACCTCCTGCCCCACAACTTCCATCTCCCACTCCAAAAGTGCCACCTACTGCACAACAAATACCATCTCCTGCCCCATAAGTGCCACCTCCTGCCCCACAACCACTACCTCCTGCCTCATATCATTCACCTCCCACCCCACAATTTCCACCTCCTGCTCAACTAGTGCCACGTGCTGCCCCACAAGTTCCATTTCCCACCCCACAAGTGAAACCTCCCGCCCCACAAGTGCCGCCTCCAGCCACACAAGTGCTAAATCGTGCCGCACAACTTCCACCTCCCGCCCCACAACTGCCACCTCCCGCCTTAAAAGTGCCACCTCCCGACCCACAAGTGCCTCCTCCTGTCCCACAGTTGTCACCTCCCGCTCCACAAGTTACACCTCACCCCCCACAAGTTCTACCACCCACCCCACAAGTGCCACCTGCAGCCCCAGAAGTGTCAAATCCTGCCACACAACTTCCACATCCAGCCCCACAAGTGCCACCTCCCGCCCAACAAGTGCCACCTCCCGCCCCACAACTTCCACTTCCCGCCCGACAACAGCCTCCTCCTGCCCCACAAGTGCCTCCTCCTGCCCCACAAGTGCCTCCTCCTGCCCCACAAGTGCCACCACCTGCCCCACAAGTGCCACTTCCTGCCCCACAAGTGCTACCTACTTCCCCACAAGTGCCACCTCCTGCCCCACATCATCCACCTCCTGCCTCACAAATGCCTCCTCCTGACCCACAATTGCCACCTGCCGCCCCACAACTTCCACCTCACGCCCCACATGTGCCACCTCCCGACCCACATGTGCCACAACCTGAACCACAAATCCAACTCCAGCCCCACAAGTGCCACCTCCCGACCCACATGTGCCAACTTCTGCCCCACAAGTGCCAGCTACTGCCCCTCAAGTGTCACCTCTTCCCCACAAGTGCCACCTTCTGCTCCACAAGTGCCACTTCCTGCCGCACAAGTGATACCTCCAGCCCCACAACTGCCACCACCCGCCCCACAACTTCCACCTCCCACCTCACAAGTGCAACATCCAGGCCCACAAGTGCCACCTCCAGATCCACAAGAATTAACTCCTGCCCCACAAGTGCCACCTCCTGCCCTTCAAGAGCCACTTCTTGCCCCACAAGTAACATTTCCTGCCCCACAAGTGCCAACCTCTGCCCAACAAGTGCTATGACCCAGCCCACAAGTGCCAACTCCTGCCCCACTAGTGCCACCTCCCGCCCCACAAGTGCCACCACCCTCCCCACAACTTCAACCTCTTTCCCCAAAACATCCACCTCCCGCCCCACAGGTGTCATCATCTGCCCCACAACTGCCACATCCCGCCCCACAAGTGCCACCTCCTGCCCCACAATTGCCACCACCCCCCCAACAAGTGCCACCTCCCGCCCCACAAGTTCCACCTCCCACCCCACAAATCCAACTCCTGACCCACAAGTTCCACCTCCCGCCCCACAAGTTCCACCTCCCGCCCCACAAGTGCCACCTCCCGCCCCACATAATCCACGTCCTGCTCCAAAATTGCCACCTCCTGCCCCACAAGTGCCACCTCCAGCCCCACCAGTTCCACCGCCCACCCCACAAGTACCACCTCCTGACCCACAAGTGCCACTACGTGACCCACAATTGCCACCTCCCGTCTCACAATTGCAACTCTTGCCCAACAAGTGCCACCTCCTGCCCCACAATTGCCACCACCCCCCCAACAAGTGCCACCTCCCGCCCCACAAGTACCACATCCCACCCCACAAGTGCAACCTCCTGCCCCACAAGTGCCAACTCTCGCCCCACAAGTGCCAACTCCTGCCCCACAACATCCACCTCACGCTCCAAAAGTGCCACCTCCTGCCCCACAAGTGCTACTTCCTGCCTTACAAGTGCCACTTCCCGCTGCACAAGTGACACCTCCAGCCAAACAGCTGCCACAACCCGCCCCACAACTTCCACATCCCGCCTCACAACTGCAAGCTCCTGCCCCACAATTGCCACCTCCTACCACACAAGTGCCAACTCCTGCCCCACAAGTGCCACCTCATGTCCCTCAATTTTCACCTCATGCCCCAAAAGTGCCACCTCCCGCCCAACAAGTGCAACATCTCGCCCCACTAGCGCCACGTCCCGGCCCAAAATTGCTACCTCCTGCCCCACATCATCCACATCCTGTTCCACAAATGTCACCTCCTGACCCACAACTTCCACCTCCTGCCCCACAAGTGCCACCTTCTGCCTCACAAGTGCCACCCCTTGCCCCACAAGTGCCACATCCCACCGCACAATTTCCACCTCTTGTTACACAAGTCCCACCTCCCGCCCAACAACAGCCTCCTCCTGCCCCACAAGTGCCACCTCCTGCCCCACAAGTGCCACCTCCCACCCCACAAGTGCCACGTCCTTCCCAATTGCCACGTCCTGTCCCACAAGTGCCACCTCCTGCCGTACAAGTGCCACCCTCTGCCCCACAATTGCCACTTCTTGCCCCACAACTTCCACCTCCCACCCCATAACTTCCACCTCCCGTCCCACAGCTTCCACATCCTGCCCCACAAGTGCCAACTCCTGCCCCAGAAGTACCACCACCTGACCCACAAGTGCCAACTCCTGCCCCACAAGTGCCACCTCGCATCCCGCAAGTGCCACATCCCGCCCCACAAGTTCCACCTCCTGCCTTACAAGTGCCCATTCCTGCTTCACAAGTGCCAGCTCATGCTTCACAAATGCCAGCTCATGTCCCACATCATCACCTTCCTGCCCCACAAGTGCCACCTCCAACCCCACAAAGACTGCCTCCTGCCCCACATCATCCACCTCCTGCCCCACAAGTGCCAATTCCTGCCCCACAAGTGCCACCTCCAACCCCACAAGTGCCAACTCCTGCCCCACAAGTGCCAGCTCCTGCCCCACAAGTGCCACCTCCCACCAAACAACTGACACCACCTGCCCACAAGTGCCACCTCCCACCAAACAACTGACACCTCCTGCCCCACAAGTGTCACCTCCTGCCCAACAAGTTCCACCTCTTGACCTACAAGTGCCACCTCCTGCCCCATAAGTTTCACCTCTCGCCCAACAAATGCCACCACCTGCCCCAAAAGCGCCACCTCCTGCCCCACAGGTGCCATTTCCTGCCCCACAACATCCACCTCCCACGCACAAGTGCAACCTACTGCCCCACAACTTCCACCTCCTGACCCAGAACTTCCACCTCCTGACCCACAAGTGCCACCTCCCGCCCCACAAGTGCCACCTGTCACCCTGCAAGTCCAGCTCCTCTCGCCCCACAAGTGCCAGCTCATGCTTCACAAGTGCCAGCTCATGCCCCACATCATCAACTTCCTGCCCCACTAGTGCCACCTCCAACCCCAGAAAGACAGCCTCCTGCCCCACATCATCCACCTCCTGCCCCACAAGTGCCAATTCCTGCCCCACAATTGCCAGCTCATGCCCCACAAGTGCCAGCACCTGCCCCACAAGTGCCACCTCTTGCCCAACAGGTGCCACCTCCTGCCCCACAAATGCCAAATCCTGCCCTGCAACTTCCAACTCCTGCCCCACAAGTGCCAATTCCTGCCCCACAAATTCCAGCTCATGCTTCACAAGTGCCAGTTCCTGCCCCACATCATCCACTTCCTGCTCACATGTGCCACCTCCTGTCCGACAAAGACAACCTCCTGCCCCACATCATCCACCCCCTGCCCCACAACGACCACCCCCTGCACCAAAAGTGCCAATTCCTGCCCCACAAGTGCTAGCACCTGCCCAACAAGAGCCACTTCCTGCCCCACAAGTACCTCTTCCCTCCCAACAAGTTCCAATTTCCGCCCCACAAGTACCACCTCCTGCCCCACAAATGCAACCTCCTGCCCCACAAGTGCCACCTTTCGCCCCACAAATGCCACCTCCCGCTCCACAACTTCCACCTCCTGCCCCACAAGTGCCACCTCCCGACCCACAAGTGCCACCTCACGCCCAACATCTACCACCTCCCACCCCACAACTTCCATCTCCTGGCCCACAAGTGCCACTTCCTGCCTCAAAAGAGCCACCTCCCACCTCACAACTTCCACGTAACGTCCCATAAGTTCCACCTCCTGCCCCACAAGTGCCAGCTGCTGCTCCACATCATCCAACTCCCGCCCCACAAGTGCCATGTCCAGCCCCACAACATCTGCCTCCTGCCCCAAAAGTGTCAACTCCTGCCCCATAAGTTCCATATCCCGCCCCACAAGTGCCACCTCCCACCCCACAAGTGCCACCTCCTGCCCCACAAGTTCCAACTCTCGTCTAACAAGTGCCACCTCCTGCCCAACATTTACCACCTCCCGCTTCACAACTTCCACATCCTGCCCTACAAGTGCCACCTCCCGCCATAAAATGCCACCTCCCGTCCCTCTATCACCACCTCCTGCCCCACAAGTTACACCCCCACCCCACAGGTACCACCACCTGCCCCACAAGTACCACCTCCTGCAAACAAATGCCATTTCTTAAACCACAGGTCCAAACTCCTTCCCCACAAGTGCCACCTCCTGTCTCACAAGTGCAACCTCCCGCCCCACAACTTCCACAACCTGCCCCACAA
Organism: Coturnix japonica; assembly: GCF_054131305.1. Lineage (NCBI taxonomy): Eukaryota > Metazoa > Chordata > Aves > Galliformes > Phasianidae > Coturnix > Coturnix japonica. Next base: position 1,411,821 of record NC_140684.1, read on the forward strand.
GTGCCACCTCCCGTCACTCAACTTCCAACTCCCGCCCCACAAGTGCCACCTCCCGCCCTACAACTTCCACCTCCCGCACCACAACTTCCACCTCCTGCCTCACAGGTTCCACATCCCGCCCCACAACTTCCAAAACCTGGCCCACAAGTGCGACCTCCTGCCCCACCATTACCACCTCCTGCCCCACAATTTCCACCTCCTGCCCCACAAGTGCCACAACCTGCTCCACAATTTCAACGTCCTGCCTTACAAGTGCCACATCCCGCCCCACAAGTGCCACCACCCGCCCCACAAGTGCCACCTTCTGTTCCACAACTTCCACCTCCTGCCCCACAAGTTATAACTCCTGCCCCACAAGTGTTGCATTTTGCCCCACAAGTGCCACCTCCCGCCTCACAAGTGCCACCTCCCGACCCACAAGTGCCACCTCCTGCCCCACAACTGCCAATTCCTGCCCCACAAGTGCCAGCTCATGCTTCACAAGTGCCAGCTCCAGCCCCTCATCATCCACCTCCTGCTCCACAAGTGCCACCTCCTGCCCCATAATGACCACCTCCTGCCCCACATCATCCACCCCCTGCGCCACAAGTGCCAATTCCTGCCCTACAAGTGCCAGCTCATTCCCCTGAAGTGCCAGCTCCTGCCCCACAAGTGTCACTGACCGCTCAACTTCCTCCTCCTGACACACAACTGCAACCTCCTGCCCCACAAGTGCCACCTCCCGCCCTACAACTTCCACCTCCTGCTCCACAACTTCCACCTCCTGCCCCACAAGTGCCACCTCCCGCCCTACAACTTCCATCTCCTGGCTCACAAGTTCCACCTCCTGCCTAAAAAGAGCCACGTCCTGCCCCACAACTTCCACGTAACGTCCCATAAGTTCCACCTCCTGCCCCAAAAACATATCCCGCCCCACAAGTGCCACTACCTGCCCCACTAGTGCCATCTCCATTTCCATAGGTGCCACCTCCCGCCCCACAACTTCCAAGTAACGCCCCATAAGTTCCACCTCCTGCCCAACAAGTGCTACCTCTCGTCCCACAAGGACCACCTCCTGCCCCACATGTGCCAACTCTTGCCCCACAAGTGCCAAATACTTCCCCACAACTTCCACCTTCTGCCGCACTAGTGCCAACTCCAATTCCACAAGTGCCACCTCCCACACCACAAGTGCCACCACCTGACCCACAAGTGCCAACTCCTGCCCCACAAGTGCCACCTCCCGCCCCACAAATTCCACCCCCTCCCCTCAAGTTACATCTCCTGCCCCACAAGTGCCAACACCTGACCCACAAGTGCCACCTCCTGCCCCACAACTTTACATTCCGCCCCACAATTTCCACCTCCTGTCTTACAAGTTCCACTTCCTGCCCCACAAGTGCCAGCTCAGGCTTCACAAGTGCCACCTCCTGCACCACATCATCCACTTCCCGCCCCACAAGTGCAACCTCCTGCCCAACAATTGCCATTTCATACCCCACAGGTTCCAACTCCTGTCCCACATGTGCCAACTCCTGCCCCACAAGTGCCATTTCCTGCCCCACAACTTCCACCTCCCGCCCCAGAAGTGCCAGTTCCTGTCCCACAAGTGCCACCTACCACGCCACAAATTCCACCTCCTGCCCCACAAGTTCCACCTCCTGCCCCACAATGACCACCTCCTGCCCCACATCATCCACCTCCTGCCCCACATCATCCACCTCCTGCCCCACAAGTGCCAATTCCTGCCCTACAAGTGCCAGCTCATTCCCCTGAAGTGCCAGCTCCTGCCCCACAAGTGCCACATTTTGCCACACCACTGCCACCTCCCCCCCCAAATAATCCACCTCCTGCCCCACAAGTGTCACTGACCGCAACTTCCTCCTCCTGACCCACAAGTGCAACCTCCTGCCCCACAACTTCAACATCCCGCCACACAAGTGCCGACTCCTGCCCAACATGTGCCACATCCTGCCCCACAAGTGCCAACTCCTGCCCCACATCGTCCACATCCCACCCAACAAGTGCCACCTCCTGCCCCACAACTGCCAATTCCTGCCCCACATGTGCCAGCTCATGCCCCACAAGTGCCAGGTCCTGTCCCACATCATCCACCTTCTGCCCCACAAGTGCCACCTCCTGCCCCACAACGACCACCTCCTGCCCCACATCATCCACCCCCTGCACCACAAGTGCCAATTCATGCCCTACAAGTGCCAGCTCACTCCCCTGAAGTGCCAGCTCCTGCCCCACAATGCCACCTCCTGTCCCACATGTGCTAACTCCTGCCCCACAAGTGCCATTTTCTGCCCCACAACTTCTACCTCACGGCCCACAAGAGCCAGTTCCAGCCCCACAAATGCCACCTCCCGCCCCACAACTTCAACATCCCGCCACACAAGTGCCACCTCCTGCCCCACAAGTGCCAAATCCTGTTCTGCAACTTCCAACTCCTGCTCCACAAGTGCCACCTCCTGCCCCACATCATCTACCTCCCACCCCACAAGTGCCACCTCCTGCCCCTCAAGTTACATCTCCCGCCCCACAAGTGCCACCTCCTGCCTCACAACTTCCAACTCCCACCACAACAATTTCCACCTCCTGTCTTACAAGTTCCACTTCCGCCCCACAAGTGCCACCTCCAGCCCCATAAGTGCCTAATCATGCCCCACAACATCCACCTGTGCCCTACAAATTTCCGGCTCCACATCATCCAACTCCAGCCCCACAAGCGCCACCTCCTGCACAAAAAGATCCACCTCAAGCCCCACAGGTGCCACCTCCCGCCCCACAACTTCCACCTCCCGCCCCACAATTGCCACCTCCTGCCCCATAAGTGCCACCTCCCGCCCAACAATTGTGGCCACATGACAAACAAGTTCCACTTCCGCCCCACAAGTGCCACCTCCTGCCCAACAAGTGCCATTTCTTACCCCACAGGTTCCAAATCCTACCCCACTGGTGCCATTTCCTGCCCCACAATTGCCATTTCCCCCCCCACATGTGCCAACTCCTGCCTTACAAGTTTCACCTACCACCCCACAAATTCCACCTCCCACCCCACAAGTTCCACCTCCTGCCCCAAAAGTGCCAATTCCTGCTTCACAAGTGCCAGCTCATGCTTCACAAATGCCAGCTCATGCCCCACATCATCAACTTCCTGCCCCACAAGTGCCACCTCTAACCCCACAAAGACAGCCTCCTGCCCCACATCATCCACCTCCTGCCCCACAAGTGCCAATTCCTGCCCCACAAGTGCCAGCTCATGCCCCACAACTTCCACCTCTTGCCCCACATGTGCCACCTCCTGCCCCACATCATCCACCTCCTCCCCCACAAGTGACAATACCTGTTCCACAAGTGCCACCTCCCGCCCCACAACTTCAGCATCCCGCCACACAAGTGCCGACTCCTGGCCACGTGTGCCACATCCTGCCCCACAAGTGCCAGCTCCTGCCCCACATGTTCCACCTACCATCCCACAAATTCCACCTCATGCCCCACAAGTGCCAACTCCCAACCCACAAATGCCAAATCCTGCAATGCAACTTCCACCTCCTGCTCCACAAGTGCCACCTCCTGCCCCACATCGTCCACCTCCCACCCAACAAGTGCCACCACCTGCCCCACAAGTGCCAATTCCTGCCCCACATGTGCCAGCTCATGCTTCACAAGTGCCAGCTCCTGCACTACATCATTAACTTCCTGCTCACAAGTGCCACCTCCTGACCGACAAAGACATCCTCCTGCCCCATAAGTGCCAATTTCTGCCCCACAAGTGCCACCTCCTGCCCCACAAGTGCAACCTCCTGCCCCACATCGTCCACCTCCCACCCAACAAGTGCCACCACCTGCCCCACAAGTGCCACATTTGTCCACACCACTGCCTCCTCCCCCCCAAATAATCCACCTCCTGCCCCACAAGTGTCACTGACTGACCAACTTCCTCCTCCTGACCCACAAGTGCCAGCTCCTGCCCCACAAGTGCCAGCTCCTGCCCCACAAGAGCCACTTCCTGCCCCACAAGTACCTCTTCCCTCCCAACAAGTTCCAATTTCCGCCCAACAAGTACCACCTCCTTCTGCACAAGTTCCACCTCCTGCCCTAAAAGCTCCATTTCCTGCCCCAGAAGTGCCACCTCCCGCCCCACAAGTGCCACCTCCTGCCCTACAACTTCCACCTCCTGGCCCACAAGTGCCACCTCCCGCCCTACAACTGCCAAACCCTGCCCCAAAACTTCCACCTCCTGCCCAACAATTTCCAACTCGTGCCCCACAATTGCCACCTCCTGCTACACAAATGCCACCTTCTGCCTCAAAATGCCACCTCCTGCCCAACAACTCCAACCTCCCGCCCCACAAGTACCACCTCCTGCTCCACAAGTTCCACCACCTGCCCCATAAGTTCCACCTTACGCCCCACAAGTGCCATCTCCAGCCCCAAAAGCTCAATTTCCTGCCCCATCAGTGCCACCTCCCGCACCACAAGTGCCACCTCCTGCCCCATAAGTGCCAATTTCTGCCCCACAAGTGCCACTTCCCACCTTACAAATGCCACCTCCTGCCCCACAACTTTCACCTCCTGCCCCACAAGTGCAACCTCCCTGCCCACGAGTGACACAATCTGCCCAAGTGCCACCTCCTGCCTCACAACTTCCACCTCCCGCCCCACAAGTGCCACCTCCTGTCTCACAAGTGCAACCTCCCGCCCCACAACTTCCACAACCTGCCCCACAAGTGCAACCTCCCGTCACTCAACTTCCAACTCCCGCCCCACAAGTGCCACCTCCCGCCCTACAAATTCCACCTCCCGCACCACAACTTCCACCTCCTGCCTCACAAGTTCCACATCCCGCCCCACAACTTCATTCTCCCGCCCCACAACTTCCAACTCCTGGCCCACAAGTTCGACCACCTGCCCCACCATTACCACCTCCTGCCCCACAATTTCCACCTCCTGCCCCACAAGTGCCACAACCTGCTCCACAATTTCAACGTCCTGCCTTACAAGTGCCACATTCTGCCCCACAAGTGTAGGCTCCTGCTCCACAAGTGCCACCACCCGCCCCACAAGTACCACCTTCTGTTCCACAACTTCCACCTCCTGCCCCACAAGTTATAACTCCTGCCCCACAAGTGTGGCATAGTGCCCCACAAGTGCCACCTCCTGACCCACAAGTGCCACCTCCCGACCCACAAGTGCCAATTCCTGCCCCACATCATTCACCTCCTGCCCCACAAGTGCCACCTCCCACCCCACAAGTGCCAACTCCTGCCCCGCAACTTCCATCTCCTGCTCTACAAGGGCCACCTCGAACCGCACAATTGCCACCTCCTTCCCCATATCAACCACCTCCCATCCAACAAGTGCCACCTCCTGCCCAAAAAGTGCCAATTCCTGCCCCACAAGTGCCAGCTCATGCTTCACAAGTGCCAGCTCCTGCCCCTCATCATCCACCTCCTGCCCCACAAGTTCCACCTCCTGACCCACAACATCAATCTCCAGCCCCACAAGAGCCACCTCCTGCCTGACAAGTTACACCTGCTACAAGTTCCACAAGTGCCACCTCCCTGCTCGTGAGTGCCACCTCCCGCCCCACATGTACCACCTCCTGCATCACAACTTCCACCTCCCGCCCCACATGTACCACCTCCTGCATCACAACTTCCACCTCCCGCCCCACATGTACCACCTCCTGCATCACAACTTCCACCTCCCGCCCCACAAGTTCCACCTCCTCCCCAGAAGTGCCACCTCCCGCCCCACAAGTGTCACCTCCTGCCCCACAAGTTCCACCTCCTCCCCCAAAAGCGCCACCTCCTGCCCCACAAGCGCCACCTCCCTCTCCACAAACTCCACCTCCCACGCACAAGTGCCACATCCTGCCTCACAACTTCCACCTCCCGCCCCAAGAATGCCACATCCTGCCCCACAAGTGCCACCTCCCGCCCCACAAACTCCACCTCCCACTCACAAGTGCCACCTTCCGCCCCACAAGTGCCACCTCACACCCCAACAGTGTCAACTTCTGCCCCACAAGTGCCACCTCACACCCCACAACTTCCACATCCTGCCCCACAAGTGCCACCACCTGACCCACAAGTGCCACCACCTGACCCACTACTGCAACTACCTGCCCCACAAGTGCCAACTCATGCCCCACAAGTGCCAACTCCTGCCCCACAAGTTCTACCTCCTGCCTTACAAGTGCCACCCCCTGCCGCACAACTTCCACCTCCCGCCCCACAAATGCCACCTCCTGCTCAACTAGTGCCACGTGCTGCCCCACAAGTTCCATTTCCCGCCCCACAAGTGAAACCTCCCGCCCCACAAGTGCCGCCTCCAGCCACACAAGTGCTAAATCGTGCCGCACAACTTCCACCTCCCGCCCCACAACTGCCACCTCCCGCCTTAAAAGTGCCACCTCCCGACCCACAAGTGCCACCTCCTGTCCCACAGTTGTCACCTCCCGCTCCACAAGTTACACCTCACCCCCCACAAGTTCTACCACCCACCCCACAAGTGCCACCTGCAGCCCCAGAGGTGTCAAATCCTGCCACACAACTTCCACATCCAGCCCCACAAGTGCCACCTCCCACCCCACAACTTCCACTTCCCGCCCGACAACAGCCTCCTCCTGCCCCACAAGTGCCTCCTCCTGCCCCACAAGTGCCACCTCCTGCCGCACAAGTGCCACCTCCTGCCCCACATCATCCACCTCCTGCCTCACAAATGCCTCCTCCTGACCCACAAGTGCCACCTCCCACCCCACAAGTTCCACCTTCCGCACCACAAGTGCCACCTCCCGCCACACAAGTGCCACCTCACGCCCCTCTATAGCCACCTCCTGCCCCAAAAGTTACACCTCTTGCCCCACAAGTTCCACCTCTTGCCCCACAACGTCGACCCTTGCCCCACATGTGTCACCACCTGACCCACAAGTGCCAACTCCTGCCCCACAAGTGCCATTTCCTGCACCACATTCGCCGCTTCCTGCCCCACAAGTGCCGGCTCCTGCCCCACAAGTGCTACCTCTCGCCCCACAACTTCAACCTCCAGACACACAAGTGCCAACTCCTGCCCAACAAGTGCCACCACCCGCCCCACTACTTCCACGTCACACCCAAAATCTTCTTACCTTTCACTTCAGAAGTGCCACCTCCTGCCCCAAACCTTCAACCTATTGCCCCACAACTGCCACTTCCCACCCAGCAATTGCCACCCCCCGCCCCACAAGTGCCTCCTCCCACCCCACAAGTGCCAACCCTTACCCCACAAGTGCCAACTCCTGCCCCACATCATCCACCAAAAGCCCCACAAGTGTCACCTCCTGCCCCACAACTTCCATCTCCCACTCCACAAGTGCCACCTACTGCACAACAAATACCATCTCCTGCCCCACAAGTGCCACCTCCCACCCCACAACTTCCACTTCCCGCCCAACAACGGCTTCCTCCAGCCCCACAAGTGCCTCCTCCTGCCCCACAAGTGCCTCCTCCTGCCCCACAAGTGCCACCTCCTGCCCCACAAGTGCCACTTCCTGCCCCACAACTGCTACCTACTTCCCCACAAGTGCCACCTCCTGCCGCACAAGTGCCACCTCCTGCCCCACATCATCCACCTCCTGCCTCACAAATGCCTCCTCCTGACCCACAATTGCCACCTGCCGCCCCACAACTTCCACCTCACGCCCCACAAGTGCCACCTCCCGACCCACATGTGCCACAACCCGCCCCACAACTCCAACTCCTGACCCACAAGTGCCACCTCCCGACCCACATGTGCCAACTTCTGCCCCACAAGTGCCAGCTCCTGCCCCTCAAGTGTCACCTCTTCCCCACAAGTGCCACCTTCTGCTCCACAAGTGCCACTTCCTGCCGCACAAGTGATACCTCCAGCCCCACAACTGCCACCACCCGCCCCACAACTTCCACCTCCCGCCTCACAAGTGCAACCTCCAAGCCAACATGTGCCACCTCCAGATCCACAAGAATTAACTCCTGCCCCACAAGTGCCACCTCCTGCCCTTCAAGAGCCACTTCTTGCCCCACAAGTAACATTTCCTGCCCCACAAGTGCCAACCCCTGCCCAACAAGTGCTATGACCCAGCCCACAAGTGCCAACTCCTGCCCCACTAGTGCCACCTCCCGCCCCACAAGTGCCACCACCCTCCCCACAACTTCAACCTCCTTCCCCAAAACATCCACCTCCCGCCCCACAGGTGTCATCATCTGCCCCACAACTGCCACATCCCGCCCCACAAGTGCCACCTCCTGCCCCACAAGTGCCACCTCCCGCCCCTCAAGTGCCACACACTGCCCCACAAGTGCCGCCCCCAGCCCCGCAACTGCCACCCCTTGCCCCACAATTTCCACCTCCCACCCCACAATTTTTACCTCCCGCCCCACAAGTGCCATCTCCTGCCCCACAGGTGCCACCTACTGTTCCACATCATCCACCTCCTTCCCCACATCATCCACCTCCTGTTCCACAAATGTCACCTCCTGACCCACAACTTCCACCTCCTGCCCCACAAGTGCCACCTTCTGCCTCACAAGTGCCACCCCTTGCCCCACAAGTGCCACATCCCACCGCACAATTTCCACCTCTTGTTACACAAGTCCCACCTCCCGCCCAACAACAGCCTCCTCCTGCCCCACAAGTGCCACCTCCCACCCCACAAGTGCCACGTCCTTCCCAATTGCCACGTCCTGTCCCACAAGTGAGACCTCCTGCCGTACAAGTGCCACCCTCTGCCCCACAATTGCCACTTCTTGCCCCACAATTGCCAATTCTTGCCCCACAACTTCCACCTCCCACCCCATAACTTCCACCTCCCGTCCCACAGCTTCCAAATCCTGCCCCACAAGTGCCCGATCCTGCCCCAGAAGTACCACCACCTGACCCACAAGTGCCAACTCCTGCCCCACAAGTGCCACATCCCGCCCCACAAGTGCTACCTCCTGCCCCAAAAGTGCCCATTCCTGCTTCACAAGTGCCAGCTCATGTTTCACAAATGCCAGCTCCTGCCCCACATCATCAACTTCCTGCCCCACAAGTGTCACCTCCAAACCCACAAAGACAGCCTCCTGCCCCACATCATCCACCTCCTACCCCACAAGTGCCAATTCCTGCCCCACAAGTGCCAGCTCATGCCACACAAGTGCCAGCTCTTGCCCCACAAGTGCCACCTCCTGCCCCACAAGTGCCAAATCCAGCCCCACATGTTCCACCTACCACCCCACAAATTCCAACTCCTGCCCCACAAGTGCCAGCTCCTGCCCCACAAGTATCACCTCCTGACCCACAAGTACCTCTTCCCTTCCAACAAGTTCCAATTTCCGCCCCACAAGTGCCACCTCCTGCCCCACAAATGCAACCTCCTGCCCCACAAGTGCCACCTTTCGCCCCACAAATGCCACCTCCCGCTCCACAACTTCCACCTCCTGCCCCACAAGTGCCACCTCCCGCCCAACATCTACCACCTCCCACCCCACAACTTCCATCTCCTGGCCCACAAGTGCCACTTCCTGCCTCAAAAGAGCCACCTCCCGCCTCACAACTTCCACGTAACGTCCCATAAGTTCCACCTCCCGCCCAACAAGTGCCACCTCTCGTCCCACAAGGACCACCTCCTGCCCCACAAGTGCCACCTCCTTCCCCACAAGGGCCAGCTGCTGCTCCAGATCATCCAACTCCCGCCCCACAAGTGACATGTCCAGACCCACAACATCTGCCTCCTGCCCCAAAAGTGTCAACTCCTGCCCCATAAGTTCCATATCCCGCCCCACAAGTGCCACCTCCCACCCCACAAGTGCCACCTCCTGCCCCACAAGTTCCAACTCTCGTCTAACAAGTGCCACCTCCTGCCCAACATTTACCACCTCCCGCTCCACAAGTGCCACCTCCTGCCCAACAAGTGCCATTTCTTACCCCACATGTTCCAACTCCTGCCCCACAGGTGCCATTTCCTGCCCCACAAGTACCACCTCCTGTCCCACATTTACCAACTCCTGCCCCACAAGTGCCATTTCCTGCCCCACATCTGTTGCATACCACCCCACAAATTCCACCTCCCGCCACACAAGTGCCACCTCCCGCTTCACAACTTCCACATCCTGCCCTACAAGTGCCACCTCCCGCCATAAAATGCCACCTCCCGTCCCTCTATCACCACCTCCTGCCCCACAAGTTACACCCCCACCCCACAGGTACCACCACCTGCCCCACAAGTACCACCTCCTGCAAACAAATGCCATTTCTTAAACCACAGGTCCAAACTCCTGCCCCACAAGTGCCACCTCCCGTCACTCAACTTCCAACTTCCACCCCACAAGTGCCACCTCCCGCCCTACAACTTCCACCTCCCGCCCCACAACTTCCAACTCCTGGCCCACAAGTGCGACCTCCTGCCCCACCATTACCACCTCCTGCCCCACCATTTCCACCTCCTGCCCCACAAGTGCCACAACCTGCTCCACAATTTCAACGTCCTGCCTTACAAGTGCCACATTCTGCCCCACAAGTGTAGGCTCCTGCTCCACAAGTGCCACCTTTCGAACCACAACCTCAACCTCTGGCGCCACAAGTCCCACCTCCCGCCCCACAAGTGCCACATCCCGCCCCACAAGTGCCACCACCCGCCCCACAAGTGCCACCTTCTGTTCCACAACTTCCACCTCCTGCCCCACAAGTTATAACTCCTGCCCCACAAGTGTTGCATTTTGCCCCACAAGTGCCACCTCCCACCCCACAAGTGCCACCTCCTGCCCCACAAGTGCCACCTCCCGCTCCACAAGTGCCACCTCCTGCCCAACAAGTGCCATTTCTTACCCCACATGTTCCAACTCCTGCCCCACAGGTGCCATTTCCTGCCCCACAAGTACCACCTCCTGTCCCACATTTACCAACTCCTGCCCCACAAGTGCCATTTCCTGCCCCACATCTGTTGCATACCACCCCACAAATTCCACCTCCCGCCACACAAGTGCCACCTCCCGCTTCACAACTTCCACATCCTGCCCTACAAGTGCCACCTCCTGCCATAAAATGCCACCTCCCGTCCCTCTATCACCACCTCCTGCCCCACAAGTGCCACCTCCCGACCGACAAAAGCCACCTCCCGCCAAACAACTGACACCTCCTGCCCCACAAGTGCCACCTCCTGCCCCACAAGTGCCACCTCTTGACCTACAAGTGCCACCTCCCACCAAACAACTGACACCTCCTGCCCCACAAGTGTCACCTCCTGCCCAACAAGTTCCACCTCTTGACCTATAAGTGCCACCTCCTGCCCCATAAGTTTCACCTCTCGCCCAACAAATGCCACCACCTCCCCCAAAAGCGCCACCTCCTGCCCCACAGGTGCCATTTCCTGCCCCACAACATCCACCTCCCACGCACAAGTGCAACCTACCGCCCCACAACTTCCACCTCCTGCCCCACAAGTGCCAACACCTGCCCCACAAGTGCCAACACCTGCCCCACAAGTTCCACCTCCTGCCCCACAAGTGCCACCTCCTGCCCGACAAGAGCCACTTCCTGCCCCACAAGTACCTCTTCCCTCCCAACAAGTTCCAATTTCCGCCCTGCAGTTGCCACCTCTTGCCCCACAAGTGCAACCTCCTGCCCCACAAATGCCACCTTTCGCCCCACAAATGCCACCTCCCGCTCCACAACTTCCACCTCCTGCCCCACAAGTGCCACCTCCCGACCCACAAGTGCCACCTCACGCCCAACATCTACCACCTCCCACCCAAAAAGTGCCACCTCCCGCCCTACAACTTCCACGTAACGCCCCATAAGTTCCACCTCCCGCCCAACAAGTGCCACCTCTCGTCCCACAAGGACCACCTCCTGCCCCACAAGTGCCACCTCCCACCCCACAAGTGCCACCTCCTGCCCCACAAGTGTCAACTCATGCTCCACAAATGCCACCTCCTGCTCCACAAGTTCCACATCTTGACCCACAAGTGCCAAATACTTCCCCACAACTTCCACCTTCTGCCCCACTAGTGCAACTCCAATTCCACAAGTGCCACCTCCAGCCCTACAACTGCCACTTCCAGCCCCACAAGTGCCACCTCCCGCCCAACAACTTCAACATCCCACCACACAAGTGCCAACTCCTGCCCGTGTGCCACATCCTGCCCCACAAGTGCCAGCTCCTGCCGCACAACTGACAATTCCTGCCCCAAAAGTGACAGCTCATGCTTCACAATTGCCAGCTCCTGCCCCACATCATCCACCTTCTGCCCCACAAGTGCCACCTCCTGCCCCACAAGTGCCACCTCCTGCCAAACTAGTGCAACCTCCTGCCTCACAAGTGCCATATCTCGCCAGACAATTTACAGCTCCTGCCCCACAAGTGCAACATCCTGCACCACAACTTCAACCTCCTGCCCCACAAGTGCCACGTTCTGCCCCACAAGTGCCAATTCCTGCCCCACATGTGCCAGCTCATGCTTCACAAGTGCCAGGTCCTGCACCACATCATCCACTTCCTGCCCACAAGTGCCAATTCCTGCCCCACAAGTGCCAGTTCATGCCCCACAAGTGCCAGCTCCTGCCCCACAAGTGCCACATCCTGCTCCACAAGAGCCACTTCCTTCACCACAGGTACCCCATCCCACCCCACAAGTTTCAATTCCTGCCATACAAGTGCCACCTCCTTCCCCACAGGTGCCACCTCCTGCCCCACAAGTGCCACCTCCTGCCCCACAAGTGCCATATCTCGCCAGACAATTTACAGCTCCTGCCCCACAAGTGCTACATCCTGCACCACAACTTCAACCTCCTGCCCAACAAGTGCCATGTTCTGCCCCACAAGTGTAGGCTCCTGCCCCACAAGTGCCAATTCCTGCCCCACATGTGCCAGCTCATGCTTCACAAGTGCCAGCTCCTGCCCCACAAGAGCCACTTCATTCACCACAGGTACCCCATCCCACCCCACAAGTTTCAATTCCTGCCATACAAGTGCCACCTCCTTACCCACAAGTGCCATCTCCTGCCTCAAAAGAGCCACCTCCCGCCCCACAACTTCCACGTAACGCCCCATAAGTTCCACCTCCTGCCCCACAAGTGCCACCTCTCGTCCCACAAGTGCCACCTCCTGCCCAACAAGTGCCACCACCCTCCCCAAAATGCCAACTCCCGCCCCACAAGTGCCACGTCCAGCCCCACAACTTCCACCTCCTGCCCCAAAAGTGTCAACTCCTGCCCCATAAGTTCCATATCCCGCCCCACAAGTGCCACTACCTGCCCCACTAGTGCCATCTCCATTTCCACAGGTGCCACCTCCCGCCCCACAACTTCCACGTAACGCCCCATAAGTTCCACCTCCTGCCCAACAAGTGCCACCTCTCGTCCCACAAGTATCACCTCCTGCCCCACAAGTGCCACCTCTTGCCCCACAAGTGCCAAATACTTCCCCACAACTTCCACCTTCTGCCGCACTAGTGCCAACTCCAATTCCACAAGTGCCAACTCCTGCCCCACAAGTGCCATTTCTTGCCCCACAAGTGCCACCTCCTGCCCCACAAGAGCCAGTTCCAGCCCCACAAATGCCACCTCCCGCTCCACAACTTCAACATCCCTCCATACAAGTGCCACCTCCAGCCCCACAAGTGCCACATCCCTCCCCAAAAGTGCCACCTCCTGCCCCACAAGTGCCACCTCCCACCCCACAAGTGCCACCTCCTGCCCCACAAGTGCCACCTCCCGCTCCACAAGTTCCACCTCCTGCCCAGCAAGTGCCATTTCTTACCCCACAGGTTCCAACTCCTGCCCCACAGGTGCCATTTCCTGTTCCACATGTGCCAACTCCTGCCCCACAAGTGCCATTTCCTACCCCACAACTTCCACCTCCCACCCTACAAGTGCCAATTCCTGCCCCACAAGTGCCAGCTCATGCTTCACAATTGCCAGCTCCTGCCCCTCATCATCCACCTCCCGCCCCAAAAGTGCCACTTCCTGCCTTTCTACCGCCACCTCCTGCCCCAGAAGTTCCACTTCCTGCACCACAAGTTACACCTACAGCCCCACAATTTCCACCTTCTGTTTTACAAGTTCCACTTCCGCCCCACAAGTGCCACCTCCTGCCCAACAAGTGCCAGTTCATGCCCCACAAGTGCAAGGTCCTGTCCTTCAACTTCCAACTCCTGCCCCACAAGTGCCACCTCCTGCCCCACAACGACCACCTCCTGCCCCACAACATCCACCTCCTCCGCCACAAGTTCCAATTCCTGCCCTACAAGTGCCAGCTCATTCCACTGAAGTGCCAGCTCCTGCCCCACAAGTGCCACAGTTTGACACACCACTGCCACCTCCCTTCCCAAATAATCCACCTCCTGCCCCACAAGTGTCACTGACCGACCAACTTCATCCTCCTGACCCACAAGTGCAACCTCCTGCCCCACAAGTGCCAGCTCCTGCCCCACAAGAGCCACTTCCTGCCCCACAAGTACCTCTTCCCTCCCAACAAGTTCCAATTTCCGCCCCACAAGTGCCACCTCCTGCCCCACAAGTTCTACCTCCCGCCCCACAGTTGCCACCTCCTGCCTAACAAGTGCCACCTCCCGCCCAACAATTGTGGCCACATGACAAACATGTTCCACTTCCGCCCCACAAGTGCCACCTCCTGCCCAACAATTGCCATTTCTTACCCCACAGGTTCCAAATACTACCCCACTGTTGCCATTTCCTGTCCCACAAGTGCCATTTCCCCCCCCACATGTGCCAACTCCTGCCTTACATGTTTCACCTCCCACCCCACAAATTCCACCTCCCAACCCACAAGTTCCACCTCCTGCCCCAAAAGTGCCAATTCCTGCTTCACAAGTGCCAGCTCATGCTTCACAAATGCCAGCTCATGCCCCACATCATCAACTTCCTGCCCCACAAGTGCCACATCTAACCCCACAAAGACAGCCTCCTGCCCCACATCATCCACCTCCTGCCCCACAAGTGCCAATTCCTGCCCCACAAGTGCCACCTCCTGCTCCACAAGTGCCACCTCCTGCCCCACAAGTGCCAATTCCTGCCCCACAAGTGCCAGCTCATGCTTCACAAGTGCCAGCTCCTGCACTACGTCATCCACTTCCTGCTCACAAGTGCCACCTCCTGACCGACAAAGACATCCTCCTGCCCCATAAGTGCCAATTTCTGCCACACAAGTGCCAGCTCATTACCCTGAAGTGCCACATTTGTCCACACCACTGCCTCCTCCCCCCCAAATAATCCACCTCCTGCCCCACAAGTTTCACTGACTGACCAACTTCCTCCTCCTGACCCACAAGTGCAACCTCCTGCCCCACAAGTGCCAGCTCCTGCCCCACAAGACCCACTTCCTGCCCCACAAGTACCTCTTCCCTCCCAACAAGTTCCAATTTCCGCCTAACAAGTACCACCTCCTTCTGCACAAGTTCCACCTCCTGCCCTTAAAGCTCCATTTCCTGCCCCAGAAGTGCCACCTCCCGCCCCACAAGTGCCACCTCCTGCCCTACAACTTCCACCTCCTGGCCCACAAGTGCCACCTCCTGCCCTACAACTGCCAAACCCTGCCCCAAAACTTCCACCTCCTGCCCAACAATTTCCAACTCGTGCCCCACAATTGCCACCTCCTGCCACACAAATGCCACCTTCTGCCTCAAAATGCCACCTCCTGCCCAACAACTCCAACCTCCCGCCCCACAAGTACCACCTCCTGCTCCACAAGTTCCACCACCTGCCCCATAAGTTCCACCTTACGCCCCACAAGTGCCATCTCCAGCCCCAAAAGCTCAATTTCCTGCCCAATGTATTCCTATGGGTACCTATGGGTTTCAATGTGGTCCCTATGTGCCTCTATGGGGTCTCTTATGGGTCTCAGCGAGGTCCCTATGTGTCTCTATGGGTCTCACTGTCCCCCACTATGTTCCATGGGGTCCCTATGTGTCCCAATATACCCCTATGAGTCCCAGTGTCCCCCTATGGGTCACTATTTGGTTCCTAAGTGCCGAATGTCCCTCCTATGTGTCCTAATGGCCCACTTCGGGGTTTCTATGGGGACTCTTATTGGTATCTCTGGGCCCAAATGTCTTCCTATGGGTATCTATGGGTTTCAATGAGGTCCCTATGTGCCTCTATGGGGTCACTTATGGGTATCAGTGGAGCGCTATGTGTCTCTATGGGTCTCACTGTTCCCCACTGTAATCCATGGGGTCACTCTGTGTCCCAGTGTCCACACTATGGGTTGCTATGTACCTCTATGGGGTCTCTATGTGGTCTCTTATGGGTATTTCTGGGCCCAAATGTCTTCCTATAGGTATCTATGGGTTTCAATGTGGTCCCTATGTGCCTCTATGGGTCTCACTGTCCCCCACCTTAATCCATGGGGTCTCTATGTGTCCCAATGTCCCCCTATGGGTCCCAGTGTCTCCCTATGGGTCACTTTGTGTCCCTATGTGTCCCAATGTCCCCCCTATGGGTTGCTATGTGCCTCTTTGGGTTCTCTATGGGGCTCTATGGGGTGCCTATGGAGCTCTATGGAGTACTATGGGGCGTTCTGAGGTTTCTATGGGGTGTCTATGGAACGCTATGGTGTGTCTATGTGGCAAAATGAGTTTCTATGGGTGGCTATGGGAGATCTATGGGGCACAATGGGTTACCTATGGGGCTCTATGGGATGTCTATGGGGCTCTATGGCGCGGCTATATAACCTTATGTGGTGTCTATGTGGCACTATGTTGTGCTATGGGGTGCTGTGAGGCACTATGGGGTGCTATGGGGCTCTATGGAGCAGTATAGGGTGTCTATGGGTCCCTATGGGGTGCAATGGGGCGCTGTGGGGCACAATGGAGTGTCTATGAGGCTCCATGGGCTGCTATGGGGCACTGTGGAGTAGCTATGGGATGATTTGGGGTCTCTTTGTGCCCCTATGTGGCGCTATGGGTCACTATGTGGTGTCTATGGGGCTCTATGGGGTGGCTATGCGGTGCTGTAGGGTGGCTATGGGGTGCTATGGTTTGCTATGGGGCTCTATGCGGAAGAATGGGGTCTCTATGGGGCGCTATGAGGTCCCTATGGGGCTCTATCGGGAGTCTATGGGGTGTCTTTGGAGATCTATGGGTTGTCTGTGGGGCTCTATGGGGTCTGCATGGGGTCTGTATGGGGTTCAGTGGGTCTCTATGGGGCTCTATGGGGTGTCTACAGGCACTATGGGGCGATATGGGGTGTCTCTGTGGTTCAATTGGGCTCTATGGTGTGGCTGTAGGGCCTTATGTGGTGTCTATGGGGCACTGTGGGCTGCTATGGGGTGCTGTGGGGAACTATGGGGTGTCTATGGGGCTCTATGGAGCAGTATGCTGTGTCTATGGGTCCCTATGGGGTGCAATGGGGTGCTGTGGGGCACAATGGAGTGTCTATGAGGCTCCATGGGCTGCTATGGGGCACTATGGAGTAGCTATGGGGTGCTATGGGGTCTCTTAGGGCCCCTATGGGTCACTATGGGGTGTCTATGGGGCTCTATGGGGTATCTTTGTGTTCCTATGGGGCGCTATGGGTGACTATGGGGTCGCTATGGGTTTCTTTGAGGCACTATGGGTCTCAATGGGGTCTCTATGGGTCTCAATTTATCCTTATGGCTCCCAATGACTGTCTATGGGTCTCTATGTGTCCCTATGGGTCCCAGTGTCTCTCTATGGGTCCCAATGTCTTCCTCTGGATCTCTATGGGTCCCTAGGGGTCCCAGTGTCTCTCTATGTCCCCCTGTCTAGGTGGTAACTATACAGATGGTAACAAAGATGGTAACAAATGTACAGAGGTTCTAAGCGAGAGAGAAACTCACCAGTGGTGATGCCTTCGCTGAGGAAGCTGGGGCGGTCTTCACTGCAGAGCGATGTCCAAGAGATGCTGCCTCACAGAATCACAGAATTCTCAAGGTTGGAAAAGGGCTGCCAGCTTTTGTAGGAGAATAGCATGGGAGACAGTTGTGAAGGCTTTGCTGAAGTCCAAGTAGAGCACATCAACAGCCTTTCTTTCTTTCTTTCCTTCATCCATCAGATGGGTCACAGGATCGTAGAAGGAGATCAGATTGGTCAAGCAGGAGCTGCCCTTCACGAACCCATGCTGGCTAGGTCTGATCTCCTGCTCATCCCACACCTGCCGCATCTGTCATCTCCCTCAAGACAATTCGTTCCATTCCCTTCCCTGGCACCGAGGTCAGGCTAACAGGCCTGGAGTTGCCCGGATCCTCCTGACAACCTTGCTTGGAAATGGGAGTCACGTTGGCAAGCCTCCAGTCTTCTGGGACCTCACCCGGTAACAGGGAGCTCGGAAAGATAATGGAAAGCGGCTCGAGTGAGGGTCAGCCCTTAAATGAGGTCTCAGAGGAGGTGGAGTCGAGCTCCAGCCCTCCCGGGAGCACAGCTCCATTACTCTCACCTGTGCTCCCGCAGCTGACCCCACACTTGCCTCAGCTGATTAATCAGAGGTTCAGGCTGTGATTACCAATCTCCCACACAGCCCCTGTGGGTCCCAATGTTTCCCTATGGATCTCTGGGTGTCCCTATAGGACTCAATGGGGTTATTATGCCTCTAAATGGGTCCCTATATGTCTCTATGTCTCTCTATGGGGTCCCTATGTGTCCCAATGTCCCCACTATGGTTTGCTATGTGCCTCTATGGGGTCTCTATGGGGTCTTTTATGGGTAACTATCGTCCCAAATGTATTCCTAAGGGTATCTATGGGTTTCAATGTGGTCCCTATGTGCCTCTATGGGGTCTCTTATGGGTCTCAACGAAGTCACTATGTGTCTCTATGGGTCTCACTGTCCACCACTGTAATCCATGTGGTCCCTATGTGTCCCAATATACCCCTATGGGTCCCAGTGTCTCCCTATGGGTCACTATGTGTTCCTAAGTGCCGAATGTCCCCCCTATGTGTCCCATTGGCCCACTTTGGGGTTTCTATGGGGACTCTTATTGGTATCTCTGGGCCCAAATGTCTTCCTATGGGTATCTATGGGTTTCAATGAGGTCCCTATGTGCCTCTATGGGGTCTCTTATGGGTATCAGTGGAGCCCCTATGTGTCTCTACGGGTCTCACTGTTCCCCACTGTAATCCATGGGGTCCCTCTGTGTCCCAATATCCACACTATGGGTTGCTATGTACCTCTATGGGGTCTCTATGTGGTCTCTTATGGGTATCTCTGGGCCCAAATGTCTTCCTATGTGCATCTATGGGTTTCAATGTGGTCCCGATGTGCCTCTATGGGGTCTCTATGGGTCTCAGAAATGTCCCTATGTGTCTCTATGGGTCTCACTGTCCCCCACTGTAATCCATGGGATCCCTATGTGTCCCAATGTCCCCCTATGGGTCCCAGTGTCTCCCTATGGGTCACTATGTGTCCCTATGTGTCCTAATATCCCCCCTATGGGTAGCTATGTGCCTCTATGGGGTCTCTTATTTGTATCTATGGGCTTAAATTTCCTCCTATGGGTATCTATGGGTTTCACTGTGGTCCCTATGTGCCTCTATGGGGTCTCTTATGGGTCTCAGCAGAGTCTCTATGTGTCTCTACGGGTATCACTCTCCCCCACTGTAATCCATGGTGTCCCTATGTGTCCCAATGTCACCTTATGGGTCCCAGTGTCTCCCTAAGGGTCACTATGTGTCCATATGTGTCCCAATGTCCCCCCTATGGGTTGCTATGTGCCTCTATGGGTTCTCTATAGGGCTCTATGGGGTGCCTATGGAGCTCTATGGGGTTCCATGGGGCGTTCTGAGGTTTCTATGGGGTGTCTATGGAACGCTATGGTGTGCCTATGTGGCAAAATGAGTTTCTATGGGTGGCTATGGGAGCTCTATGGGGCACAATGGGTTGCCTACGGGGCTCTATGGGATGTCTATGGGGCTCTATGGTGCGGCTATATGTCCTTATGTGGTGTCTATGTGGCACTATGTTGTGCTATGGGGTGCTGTGAGGCACTATGGGGTGCTATGGGGCTCTATGGAGCAGTATAGGGTGTCTATGGGTCCCTATGGGGTGCAATGGGGCGCTGTGGGGCACAAGGGAGTGTCTATGAGGCTCCATGGGCTGCTATGGGGCACTGTGGAGTAGCTATGGGATGATTTGGGGTCTCTTTGTGCCCCTATGGGGCGCTATGTGTAACTATGTGGTGTCTATGGGGCTCTATGGGGTGGCTGTGCGGTGCTGTAGGGTGGCTATGGGGTGCTTTGGGGTATCCTTGGGTTCCTATGGGGCGCTATGGGTGACTATGGGGTGCTATGGTTTGCTATGGGGCTCTATGCGGAAGAATGGGGTCTCTATGGGGCGCTATGGGGTCCCTATGGGGCTCTATGGGGAGTCTATGGGGTGTCTTTGGGGATCTATGGGTTGTCTGTGGGGCTCTATGGGGTCTGCATGGGGTCTGTATGGGGTTCAGTGGGTCTCTATGGGGCTCTATGGAGTGTCTACAGGCACTATGGGGCGATATGGGGTGTCTATGTGGTTCAATTGGGCTCTATGGTGTGGCTGTAGGGCCTTATGTGGTGTCTATGGGGCACTGTGGGCTGCTATGGGGTGCTGTGGGGAACTATGGGGTGTCTATGGGGCTCTATGGAGCAGTATGCTGTGTCTATGGGTCCCTATGGGGTGCAATGGGGTGCTGTGGGGCACAATGGAGTGTCTATGAGGCTCCATGGGCTGCTATGGGGCACTATGGAGTAGCTATGGGGTGCTATGGGGTCTCTTTGGGCCCCTATGGGTCACTATGGGGTGTCTATGGGGCTCCATGGGGTATCTTTGTGTTCCTATGGGGCGCTATGGGTGACTATGGGGTCGCTATAGGTTTCTTTGAGGAAGAGCCAACTCCTGCCCAATGTGTGATATCTCCTGCACCACAAGTTCCAAGACTTGCCCCACAAGTTCCAACTACCATCCCACAAGTGCCACCTCCTGCCCCACAAGTGCCACCTCCCGACCCACAAGTGCCACCTCCTGCCGTGCAAGTGCCAGCTCCTGCCCCGAAAGTGCCAGCTCCTGCTCCACATGTGCCACCTCTCGCCCCACAAGTTCCAGCTCCCGCCCCATAAGTGCCACCTCCCTCTCCACAAATTTCACCTCCCGCCCACAACTGCCACATCGCTCCCCACAAGTGCCACCTCCTGCCCCACAAGTGCCACCTCCTGCCCAACAAGTGCCATTTCTTACCCCACAGGTTCCAAATCCTACCCCACTGGTGCCATTTCCTGCCCCACAAGTGCCATTTCCCCCCCCACATGTGCCAACTCCTGCCTTACAAGTTTCACCTACCACCCCACAAATTCCACCTCCCACCCCACAAGTTCCACCTCCTGCCCCAAAAGTGCCAATTCCTGCTTCACAAGTGCCAGCTCATGCTTCACAAATGCCAGCTCATGCCCCACATCATCAACTTCCTGCCCCACAAGTGCCACCTCTAACCCCACAAAGACAGCCTCCTGCCCCACATCATCCACCTCCTGCCCCACAAGTGCCAATTCCTGCCCCCCAAGTGCCAGCTCATGCCCCACAAGTGCCACCTCCTACCCCACAAAGACCACCTCCTGCCCCACATCATCCACCTCCTCCCCCACAAGTGACAATACCTGTTAGACAAGTGCAACCTCCAGCCCCACAACTTCAACATCCCGCCACACAAGTGCCGACTCCTGGCAACGTGTGCCACATCCTGCCCCACAAGTGTCAACTCCTGCCCCACATCGTCCACCTCCCATCCAACAAGTGCCACCTCCTGCCCCACAAGTGCCAATTCCTGCCCCACAAGTGCCAGCTCATGCTTCATAAGTGCCAGCTCCTGCCCCTCATCATCCACCTCCTGCCCCACAAGTGCCACCTCCTGACCCACAACATCAATCTCCAGCCCCACAAGAGCCGCCTCCTGCCCGACAAGTTACACCTGCTACAAGTTCCACAAGTGCCACCTCCCTGCTCACGAGTGCCACATCCCGCCCCACATGTACCACCGTCTGCATCACAACTTCCACCTCCCGCCCCACATGTACCACCTCCTGCATCACAACTTCCACCTCCCGCCCCACATGTACCACCTCCTGCATCACAACTTCCACCTCCCGCCCCACATGTACCACCTCCTGCATCACAACTTCCACCTCCCGTCCCACATGTACCACCTCCTGCATCACAACTTCCACCTCCCGTCCCACATGTACCACCTCCTGCATCACAACTTCCACCTCCCGCCCCACAAGTGCCACGTCCTGCCATACAAGTGCCACCTCCCGCCCCTCTATGGCCACCTCCTGCCCCACAAGTGCCAATTCCTGCCCCACAAGTGCCAGCTCATGCTTCATAAGTGCCAGCTCCTGCCCCTCATCATCCACCTCCTGCCCCACAAGTGCCACCTCCTGACCCACAACATCAATCTCCAGCCCCACAAGAGCCGCCTCCTGCCCGACAAGTTACACCTGCTACAAGTTCCACAAGTGCCACCTCCCTGCTCACGAGTGCCACATCCCGCCCCACATGTACCACCGTCTGCATCACAACTTCCACCTCCCGCCCCACATGTACCACCTCCTGCATCACAACTTCCACCTCCCGCCCCACATGTACCACCTCCTGCATCACAACTTCCACCTCCCGCCCCACATGTACCACCTCCTGCATCACAACTTCCACCTCCCGTCCCACATGTACCACCTCCTGCATCACAACTTCCACCTCCCGTCCCACATGTACCACCTCCTGCATCACAACTTCCACCTCCCGCCCCACAAGTGCCACGTCCTGCCATACAAGTGCCACCTCCCGCCCCTCTATGGCCACCTCCTGCCCCACAAGTTACACCTCTTGCCCCACAACGTCGACCCCCGCCCCACATGTGCCACCACCTGACCCACAACTGCCAACTCCTGCCCCACAAGTGCCATTTCCTGCACCACATTTGTCGCGTCCTGCCCCACAATTGCCGGCTCCTGCCCCACAAGTGCCAACTTCTGCCCCACAAGTGCCACCTCCCGCCCCACAAGTGCCGCCTCCAGCCACACAAGTGCTAAATCGTGCCGCACAACTTCCACCTCCCGCCCCACAACTGCCACCTCCCGCCTTAAAAGTGCCACCTCCCGACCCACAAGTGCCTCCTCCTGTCCCACAGTTGTCACCTCCCGCTCCACAAGTTACACCTCACCCCCCACAAGTTCTACCACCCACCCCACAAGTGCCACCTGCAGCCCCAGAAGTGTCAAATCCTGCCACACAACTTCCACATCCAGCCCCACAAGTGCCACCTCCCACCCCACAACTTCCACTTCCCGCCCAACAACGGCCTTTTCCAGCCCCACAAGTGCCTCCTCCTGCCCCACAAGTGCCTCCTCCTGCCCCACAAGTGCCAACCTCTGCCCAACAAGTGCTATGACCCAGCCCAAAAGTGCCAACTCCTGCCCCACTAGTGCCACCTCCCGCCCCACAAGTGCCACCACCCTCCCCACAACTTCAACCTCCTTCCCCAAAACATCCACCTCCCGCCCCACAGGTGTCATCATCTGCCCCACAACTTCCACCTCACGCCCCAAAAGTGCCACCTCCCGCCCCACAAGTGCCACAACCCGCCCCACAAATCCAACTCCTGACACACAAGTTCCACCTCCCGCCCCACAAGTGCCACCTCCCGACCCACATAATCCACGTCCTGCTCCAAAATTGCCACCTCCTGCCCCACAAGTGCCACCTCCAGCCCCACCAGTTCCACCGCCCGCCCCACAAGTACCACCTCCTGACCCAGAAGTGCCACTACGTGACCCACATTTGCCACCTCCCATCTCACAATTGCAACTCTCGCCCAACAAGTGCCACCTCCCGCCCCACAAGTACCACATCCCACCCCACAAGTGCAACCTCCTGCCCCACAAGTGCCAACTCTCGCCCCACAAGTGCCAACTCCTGCCCCACAACATCCACCTCACGCTCCAAAAGTGCCACCTCCTGCCCCACAAGTGCTACTTCCTGCCTTACAAGTGCCACTTCCCGCTGCACAAGTGACACCTCCAGCCCCACAGCTGCCACAACCCGCCCCACAACTTCCACATCCCGCCTCACAACTGCAAGCTCCTGCCCCACAATTGCCACCTCCTACCACACAAGTGCCAACTCCTGCCCCACAAGTGCCACCTCATGTCCCTCAATTTTCACCTCATGCCCCAAAAGTGCCACCTCCCGCCCAACAAGTGCAACATCTCGCCCCACTAGTGCCACGTCCCGGCCCAAAATTGCTACCTCCTGCCCCACATCATCCACCTCCTGTTCCACAAATGTCACCTCCTGACCCACAACTTCCACCTCCTGCCCCACAAGTGCCACCTTCTGCCTCACAAGTGCCACCCCTTGCCCCACAAGTACCACATCCCACCGCACAATTTCCACCTCTTGTTACACAAGTCCCACCTCCCGCCCAACAACAATCTCCTCCTGCCCCACAAGTGCCACCTCCTGCCCCACAAGTGCCACCTCCCACCCCACAAGTGCCACGTCCTTCCCAATTGCCACGTCCTGTCCCACAAGTGCCACCTCCTGCCGTACAAGTGCCACCCTCT
Source organism: Coturnix japonica (assembly GCF_054131305.1). Classification (NCBI taxonomy): domain Eukaryota; kingdom Metazoa; phylum Chordata; class Aves; order Galliformes; family Phasianidae; genus Coturnix; species Coturnix japonica. The sequence continues at coordinate 1,436,371 of NC_140684.1, forward strand.
GCCCCACAATTGCCACTTCTTGCCCCACAATTGCCAATTCTTGCCCCAAAACTTCCACCTCCCACCCCATAACTTCCACCTCCCGTCCCACAGCTTCCACACATCCTGCCCCACAAGTGCCCGATCCTGCCCCAGAAGTACCACCACCTGACCCACAAGTGCCAACTCCTGCCCCACAAGTGCCACCTCGCATCCCGCAAGTGCCACATCCCGCCCCACAAGTGCTACCTCCTGCCTTACAAGTGCCCATTCCTGCTTCACAAGTGCCAGCTCATGTTTCACAAATGCAAGCTCCTGCCCCACATCATCAACTTCCTGCCCCACAAGTGTCACCTCCAACCCCACAAAGACAGCCTCCTGCCCCACATCATCCACCTCCTGCCCCACAAGTGCCAATTCCTGCCCACAGTGCCAATTCCTGCCCACAAGTGCCAGCTCCTGCCCCACAAGTTCCAGCTCCTGCCCCACAAGTGCCACCTCCCGCCCCACAAGTGCCACCTCCCGCCCCACAAGTGCCACCTCCCACCCCACAAGTGCCAATTCCTGCCCCACATCATCCACCTTCTGCCCCACAAGTGCCACCTCCTGCCCCACATCATCCACCCCCTGTCCCACAAGTGCCACCTCCTGCCGTACAAGTGCCACCCTCTGCCCCACAATTGCCACTTCTTGCCCCACAATTGCCAATTCTTGCCCCAAAACTTCCACCTCCCACCCCATAACTTCCACCTCCCGTCCCACAGCTTCCACACATCCTGCCCCACAAGTGCCCGATCCTGCCCCAGAAGTACCACCACCTGACCCACAAGTGCCAACTCCTGCCCCACAAGTGCCACCTCGCATCCCGCAAGTGCCACATCCCGCCCCACAAGTGCTACCTCCTGCCTTACAAGTGCCCATTCCTGCTTCACAAGTGCCAGCTCATGTTTCACAAATGCCAGCTCCTGCCCCACATCATCAACTTCCTGCCCCACAAGTGTCACCTCCAACCCCACAAAGACAGCCTCCTGCCCCACATCATCCACCTCCTGCCCCACAAGTGCCAATTCCTGACCACAGTGCCAATTCCTGCCCACAAGTGCCAGCTCCTGCCCCACAAGTTCCAGCTCCTGCCCCACAAGTGCCACCTCCTGCCCCACAAGTGCCACCTCCCGCCCCACAAGTGCCACCTCCCACCCCACAAGTGCCAATTCCTGCCCCACATCATCCACCTTCTGCCCCACAAGTGCCACCTCCTGTCCCACATCATCCACCCCCTGCCCCACAAGTGCCAACTCCTGCCCCACAAGTGCCACCTCATGTCCCTCAATTTTCACCTTATGCCCCAAAAGTGCCACCTCCCGCCCAACAAGTGCAACATCTCGCCCCACTAGTGCCACGTCCCGGCCCAAAATTGCTACCTCCCGCCCCACATCATCCACCTCCTGTTCCACAAATGTCACCTCCTGACCCACAACTTCCACCTCCTGCCCCACAAGTGCCACCTTCTGCCTCACAAGTGCCACCCCTTGCCCCACAAGTGCCACATCCCACCGCACAATTTCCACCTCTTGTTACACAAGTCCCACCTCCCGCCCAACAACAGCCTCCTCCTGCCCCACAAGTGCCACCTCCTGCCCTAGAAGTGCCAGCTCCTGCCCGACAAGAGCCACTTCCTGCCCCACAAGTTCCACCTCCTGCCTTACAAGTGCCAATTCCTGCTTCACAAGTGCCAGCTCATGCTTCACAAATGCCAGCTCATGCCCCACATCATCAACTTCCTGCCCCACAAGTGCCACCTCCAACCCCACAACGACCACCTCCTGCCCCACATCATCCACCCCCTGCACCAGAAGTGCCAATTCCTGCCCTACAAGTGCCAGCTCATTCCCCTGAATTGCCAGCTCCTGCCCCACAAGTGCCACAGTTTGACACACCACTGCCACCTCCCCCCCAAATAATCCACCTCCTGCCCCACAAGTGTCACTGACCGCCCAACTTCCTCCTCCTGACGCACAAGTGCAACCTCCTGCCCTAGAAGTGCCAGCTCCTGCCCGACAAGAGCCACTTCCTGCCCCACAAGTACCTCTTCCCTCCCAACAAGTTCCAATTTCCGCCCCACAAGTGCCACCTCCTGTCCCACAAATGCAACCTCCAGCCCCACAAGTACCATCTTTCGCCCCACAAGTGCCACCTCCCGCTCCACAACTTCCACCTCCTGCCCCAGTAGTGCCACATCCCGACCTACAAGTGCCACCTCCCGCCCCAAAAGAGCCACCTCCTGGCTCACAAGTTCCACCTCCTGCCTCAAAAGAGCCACCTCCCGCCCCACAACTTCCACGTAACGCCCCATAAGTTCCACCTCATGCCCAACAAGTGCCACCTCTCGTCCCACAAGGACCACCTCCTGCCCCACAAGTTCCACCTCCCACCCCACAAGTGCCAAATCCTGCCACGTAACGTCCACATCCTGCTCCACAAGTGCCACCTCCTGCCCCACATCATCCACCTCCCATCCAACAAGTGCCACCACCTGCCCCACAAGTGCCAATTCCTGCCCCACAAGTGCCAGCTCATGCTTCACAAGTGCCAGCTCCTGCCCCTCATCATCCACCTCCTGCCCCACAAGTGCCACCTCCCGCCCAACAATTGTGGCCACATGACAAACAAGTGAAAAATCCCACCCCACAAGTGCCACTACATGCCCAACAGGTGCCACCTCCCACCCCACAACTTCAGCCTCCCGCCACAGAAATGCCAACTCCTGCCCAACGTGTGATATCTCCTGCACCACAAGTTCCAAGTCTTGCCCCACAAGTTCCACCTACCATCCCACAAGTGCCACCTCCAGCCCCACAAGTGCCACCTCCTGCCCCACAAGTACCAAATCCTGCCCCACAACTTCCACCTCCTGCCCCAGAAGTGCCATCTCCTGTCGCACAAGTTCCACCTTCTGCCCCACAAGTGTAACCTCCAGCCCCATAAGTGCCAAATCCTGCCCCACAACATCCACCTGTGCCCTACAAATACCATTTCCGGCTCCACATCATCCAGCTCCTGCCCCAAAAGTGCTACATCCTGCACCACAACTTCACCCTCCTGCCCCACAAGTGCCACGTTCTGCCCCACAAGTGTAGGCTCCTGCCCCACAACTGCCAATTCCTGCCCCACATGTGCCAGCTCATGCTTCACAAGTGCCAGCTCCTGCACCACATCATCCACTTCCTGCCCACAAGTGCCAATTCCTGCCCCACAAGTGCCAGTTCATGCCCCACAAGTGCCAGCTCCTGCCCCACAAGTGCCACATCCTGCCTCACAAGAGCCACCTCCTGCCCCACAATTGCCACCTCCCGCCAAACAACTGACACCTCCTGCCCCACATCATTCACCTCCTGCCCCACAAGTGCCACCTCCCACCCCACAAGTGCCAACTCCTGCCCCGCAACTTCCATCTCCTGCTCCACAAGGGCCACCTCGAACCGCACAATTGCCACCTCCTTCCCCATATCAACCACCTCCCATCCAACAAGTGCCACCTCCTGCCCCACAAGTGCCAATTCCTGCCCCAAAAGTGCCAGCTCATGCTTAACAAGTGCCAGCTCCTGCCCCTCATCATCCACCTCCTGCCCCACAAGTGCCACCTCCCTGCTCACGAGTGCAACATCCCGCCCCACATGTACCACCTCCTGCATCACAACTTCCACCTCCCGCCTTACAAGTACCACCTCCCGCCCCACAAGTGCCACCTCCCGCCCCACAAGCGCCACCTCCCTCTCCACAAACTCCACCTCCCACGCACAAGTGCCACATCCTGCCCCACAAGTGTCACCTCCTGCCCACAAGTGCCACCTTCCGCCCCACAAGTGCCACCTCACACCCCAACAGTGTCAACTTCCGCCCCACAAGTGCCACCTCACGCCCCACAACTTCCACATCCCGCCCCACAAATGCCACCTCCTGCCCTACAAGTGCCACCTCAGGCCCCACAAGTGCCCCCTCCCACTCCACAAGTGCCACGTCCTGCCCCACAAGTTCCATCTCCTGCCCCACAAGGGCCAAATCCTGACACGCAACTTCTACCTCCTGCCCCACATCATCCACCTCCCACCCCACAAGTGCCACCTCCTGTGGCACAAGTGCCAATTCCTGCCCTAAAAGTGCCAGCTCATGCTTCACAATTGCCAGCTCCTGCCCCACATCATCCACCTCCTGCCCCACAAGTGCCACCTCCTATCCCACATGTGCCAACTCCTGCCCCACAAGTGCCATTTCCTGCACCACATTTGCCACCTCCTGCCCCACAAGTGCCACCTCCTTCCACACAAGTGCCACCTCCCGCACCACAGGTTTAACCTCCAGACACACAAGTGCCACGTCCTGCCCCACAAGTGCCATCTCCCGCCCCACAAGTGCCAAATCCTGACGTGCAACTTCCACCTCCTGCTCCACAAGTGCCATCTCCTGCCCCACAAGTGCCACCTCCCGCCAAAAAAGTGCCACCTCCCGCCACAAAAGTGCCACCTCCCGCCCCTCTATGGCCACCTCCTGCCCCACAAGTTACACCTCTTGCCCCACAAGTTCCACCTCTTGCCCCACAACGTCGACCCCCGCCCAACATGTGCCACCACCTGACCCACAAGTGCCACCTCCCGACCCACAAGTGCCTCCTCCTGTCCCACAGTTGTCACCTCCCGCTCCACAAGTTACACCTCACCCCCCACAAGTTCTACCACCCACCCCACAAGTGCCACCTGCAGCCCCAGAAGTGTCAAATCCTGCCACACAACTTCCACATCCAGCCCCACAAGTGCCACCTCCCGCCCCACAACTTCCACTTCCTGCCCAACAACAGCCTCCTCCTGCCCCACAAGTGCCTCCTCCTGCCCCACAAGTGCCTCCTCCTGCCACACAAGTGCCACCTCCTGCCCCACAAGTGCCACTTCCTGCCCCACAAGTGCTACCTACTTCCCCACAAGTGCCACCTCCTGCCCCACATCATCCACCTCCTGCCTCACAAATGCCTCCTCCTGACCCACAATTGCCACCTGCCACCCCACAACTTCCACCTCACGCCCCACAAGTGCCACCTCCCGACCCACATGTGCCAACTTCTGCCCCACAAGTGCCAGCTCCTGCCCCACAAGTTACACCTCTTGCCCCACAAGTTCCACCTCTTGCCCCACAACGTCGACCCCCGCCCAACATGTGCCACCACCTGACCCACAAGTGCCAACTCCTGCCCCACAAGTGCCGGCTCCTGCCCCACAAGTGTTACCTCTCGCCCCACAGCTTCAACCTCCAGCCACACAAGTGCCAACTCCTGCCCAACAAGTGCCACCTCCCGCCCCACAAGTGCCACCTCCCGCCCCACTACTTCCACGTCACACCCCAAATCTTCTTACCTTCCACCCCACAAGTGCCACCTCCTGCCCCAAAACCTTCAACCTACTGCCCCAGAACTGCCACTTCCCACCCATCAATTGCCACCCCCCGCCCCACAAGTGCCTCCTCCCACCCCACAAGTGCCAACCCTTACCCCACAAGTGCCAACTCCTGCCCCCCATCATCCACCAACCGCCCCACAAGTGTCACCTCCTGCCCCACAATTTCCACCTCCTGCTCAACTAGTGCCACGTGCTGCCCCACAAGTTCCATTTCCCGCCCCACAAGTGCCGCCTCCAGCCACACAAGTGCTAAATCGTGCCGCACAACTTCCACCTCCCGCCCCACAACTGCCACCTCCCGCCTTAAAAGTGCCACCTCCCGACCCACAAGTGCCTCCTCCTGTCCCACAGTTGTCACCTCCCGCTCCACAAGTTACACCTCACCCCCCACAAGTTCTACCACCCACCCCACAAGTGCCACCTGCAGCCCCAGAAGTGTCAAATCCTGCCACACAACTTCCACATCCAGCCCCACAAGTGCCACCTCCCGCCCCACAACTTCCACTTCCTGCCCAACAACAGCCTCCTCCTGCCCCACAAGTGCCTCCTCCTGCCCCACAAGTGCCTCCTCCTGCCCCACAAGTGCCACCTCCTGCCCCACAAGTGCCACTTCCTGCCCCACAAGTGCTACCTACTTCCCCACAAGTGCCACCGCCTGCCCCACATCATCCACCTCCTGCCTCACAAATGCCTCCTCCTGACCCACAATTGCCACCTGCCGCCCCACAACTTCCACCTCACGCCCCACAAGTGCCACCTCCCGACCCACATGTGCCACAACCCGCCCCACAAATCCAACTCCTGCCCCACAAGTGCCACCTCCCGACCCACATGTGCCAACTTCTGCCATACAAGTGCCAGCTCCTGCCCCTCAAGTGTCACCTCTTCCCCACAAGTGCCACCTTCTGCTCCACAAGTGCCACTTCCTGCTGCACAAGTGATACCTCCAGCCCCACAACTGCCACCACCCGCCCCACAACTTCCACCTCCCGCCTCACAAGTGCAACCTCCAGGCCCACAAGTGCCACCTCCTGTTCCACAAGAATTAACTCCTGCCCCACAAGTGCCACCTCCTGCCCTTCAAGAGCCACTTCTTGCCCCACAAGTAACATTTCCTGCCCCACAAGTGCCAACCCCTGCCCAACAAGTGCTATGACCCAGCCCAAAAGTGCCAACTCCTGCCCCACTAGTGCCACCTCCCGCCCCACAAGTGCCACCACCCTCCCCACAACTTCAACCTCCTTCCCCAAAACATCCACCTCCCGCCCCACAGGTGTCATCATCTGCCCCACAACTGCCACATCCCGCCCCACAAGTGCCACCCCTTGCCCCACAAGTGCCACATCCCACCGCACAATTTCCACCTCTTATTACACAAGTCCCACCTCCCGCCCAACAACAGCCTCCTCCTGCCCCACAAGTGCCACCCCCTGCCCCACAAGTGCCACCTCCCACCCTACAACTTCCATCTCCTGGCTCACACGTTCCACCTCCTGCCTCAAAAGAGCCACCTCCCGCCCCACAACTTCCACGTAACGCCCCATAAGTTCCACCTCCTGCCCAACAAGTGCCACCTCTCGTCCCACAAGGACCACCTCCTGCCCCACAAGTGCCACCTCCTGCCCCACAAGTGCCACCTCCTGCCCAACAAGTGCCACCACCCTCCCCAAAATGCCAACTCCCGCCCCACAAGTGCCACGTCCAGCCCCACAACTTCCACCTCCTGCCCCAAAATTGTCAACTCCTGCCCCATAAGTTCCATATCCCGCCCCACAAGTGCCACTACCTGCCCCACTAGTGCCATCTCCATTTCCACAGGTGCCACCTCCCGCCCCACAACTTCCACGTAACGCCCCATAAGTTCCACCTCCTGCCCAACAAGTGCCACCTCTCGTCCCACAAGGACCACCTCCTGCCCCACAAGTGCCAAATACTTCCCCACAACTTCCACCTTCTGCCGCACTAGTGCCAACTCCAATTCCACAAGTGCCACCTCCCACACCACAAGTGCCACCACCTGACCCACAAGTGCCAACTCCTGCCCCACAAGTGCCATTTCTTGCCCCACAAGTGCCACCTCCTGCCCCACAAGTGCCATTTCCTGCCCTACAACTTCCACCTCCTGCCCCACAAGAGCCAGTTCCAGCCCCACAAATGCCACCTCCCGCCCCACAACTTCAACATCCCGCCATACAAGTGCCTACTCCTGCCCAACGTTTGCCACATCCTGCCCCACAAGTGCCAAATCCTGCCCCGCAACTTTTACCTCCTGCTCCACAAGTGCCAACTCCTGCCCCACATCATCCACCTCCTGCCCCACAAGTGCCACCTCCAGCCACACAAGTGCCAACTCCTGCCCCACAAGTGCCACATCCCTCCCCACAAGTGCCAGCTCCTGCCCCACAAGTGCCACCTACCACGCCACAAATTCGACCTCCTGCCCCACATGTTCCACCTCCCGCCCCACAAGTGCCAAATCCTGCCACGCAACGTCCACATCCTGCTCCACAAGTGCCACCTCCTGCCCCACATCATCCACCTCCCATCCAACAAGTGCCACCACCTGCCCCACAACTTCCACCTCCCGCCCCACATGTACCACCTCCTTCATCACAACTTCCACCTCCCGCCCCACATGTACCACCTCCTGCATCACAACTTCCACCTCCCGCCCCACAAGTGCCACCTCCTGCATCACAACTTCCACCTCCCGCCCCACATGTACCACCTCCTGCATCACAACCTACACCTCCCGCCCCAAGAATTCCACATCCTGCCCCACAAGTGCCACCTCATGCCTCACAAGTGCCACCCCCCCCCACAAGTGCCACCTCCCACGCACAAGTGCCACATCCTGCCCCACAAGTGTCACCTCCTGCCCCACAAGTGCCACCTTCCGCCCCACAAGTGCCACCTCACACCCCAACAGTGTCAACTTCCGCCCCACAAGTGCCACCTCACGCCCCACAACTTCCACATCCCGCCCCACAAGTGCCACCACCTGACCCACTAATGCAACTACCTGCCCCACAAGTGCCAACTCGTGCCCCACAAGTGCCAACTCCTGCCCCACAAGTTCTACCTCCTGCCTTACAAGTGCCACCCCCTGCCCCACATCATCCACCTCCCGCCCCACAAATGCCACCTCCTGCCCTACAAGTGCCATCTCCCGCCCCACAAGGGCCAAATCCTGCCACACAACATCCACCTCCTGCCCCACATCATCCACCTCCCACCCCACAAGTGCCACCTCCTGTGGCACAAGTGCCAATTTCAGCCCTAAAAGTGCCAGCTCATGCTTCACAATTGCCAGCTCCTGCCCCACATCATCCACCTCATGCCCCACAAGTGCCACCTCCTATCCCACATGTGCCAACTCCTGCCCCACAAGTGCCATTTCCTGCACCACATTTGCCACCTCCTGCCCCACAAGTGCCACCTCCTTCCCCACAAGTGCCACCTCCCACCCCACAAGTTTAACCTCCAGACACACAAGTGCCATCTCCCGCCCCACAAGTGCCAAATCCTGACGTGCAACTTCCACCTCCTGCTCCACAATTGCCACCTCCTGCCCCACAAGTGCCACCTCCCGCCACACAAGTGCCACCTCCCGCCCCTCTATAGCCACCTCCTGCCCCACAAGTTACACCTCTTGCCCCACAACGTCGATCCCCGCCCCACATGTGCCACCACCTGACCCACAAGTGCCATCTCCCGCCCCACAAGGTCCAAATCCTGCCACGCAACATCCACCTCCTGCCCCACATCATCCACCTCATGCCTCACAAGTGCCACCCCCCCACACAAGTGCCACCTCCCGCCCCACAAGTGCCACCTCCCACGCACAAGTGCCACCTCCCGCCCAACAAGTGCCACATCCTGCCCCACAAGTGTCACCTCCTGCCCAAAAGTGCCACCTTCCGCCCCACAAGTGCCACCTCACACCCCAACAGTGTCAACTTCCGCCCAACAAGTGCCACCTCACGCCCCACAACTTCCACATCCCGCCCCACAAGTGCCACCACCTGACCCACAAGTGCCACCACCTGACCCACTAATGCAATTAACTGCCCCACAAGTGCCAACTCGTGCCCCACAAGTGCCAACTCCTGCCCCACAAGATCTACCTCCTGCCTTACAAGTGCCACCCCCTGCCTCACAGCTTCCACCTCCCGCCCCACAAATGCCACCTCCTGCCCTACAAGTGCCACCTCAGGCCCCACAAGTGCCCCCTCCCGCTCCACAAGTGCCACGTCCTGCCCCACAAGTGCCATCTCCCGCCCCACAAGGGCCAAATCCTGCCACGCAACATCCACCTCCTGCCCCACATCATCCACCTGCCACCCCACAAGCACCACCTCCTGTGGCACAAGTGCCAATTCCAGCCCTAAAAGTGCCAGCTCCTGCCCCACATCATCCACCTCTTGCCCCACATGTGCCACCACCTGACCCACAAGTGCCAACTCCTGCCCCACAAGTGCCATTTCCTGCACCACATTTGCCGCGTCCTGCCCCACAAGTGCCACCTCCCACCCCACAAGTTTAACCTCCAGACACACAAGTGCCATCTCCCTCCACACAAGTGCCATCTCCCGCCCCACATGTGCCAAATCCTGACGTGCAACTTCCACCTCCTGCTCCACAATTGCCATCTCCTGCCCCACAAGTGCCACCTCCCGCCACACAAGTGCCACCTCCCGCCCCTCTATAGCCACCTCCTGCCCCACAAGTTACACCTCTTGCCCCACAAGTTACACCTCTTGCCCCACAACGTCGACCCCCGCCCCACATGTGCCACCACCTGACCCACAGGTGCCAACTCCTGCCCCACAAGTGCCATTTCCTGCACCACATTTGCCGAGTTCTTCCCCACAAGTGCTGGCTCCTGCCCCACAAGTGCTACCTCTCACCCCACAACCTCAACCTCCAGCCACACAAGTGCCACATCCCGCCCCACAAGTGCCACCTCCCGCCCCACTACTTCCACGTCACACCCCAAATCTTCTTACCTTCCACCCCACAAGTGCCACCTCCTGCCCCAAACCTTCAACCTACTGCCCCACAACTGCCACTTCCCACCCAGCAATTGCCACCCCCCGCCCCACAAGTGCCTCCTCCCACCCCACAAGTGCCAACCCTTACCCCACAAGTGCCAACTCCTGCCCCACATCATCCACCAACCGCCCCACAAGTGTCACCTCCTGCCCCACAACTTCCATCTCCCACTCCAAAAGTGCCACCTACTGCACAACAAATACCATCTCCTGCCCCATAAGTGCCACCTCCTGCCCCACAACCGCTACCTCCTGCCTCATATCATTCACCTCCCGCCCCACAATTTCCACCTCCTGCTCAACTAGTGCCACGTGCTGCCCCACAAGTTCCATTTCCCGCCCCACAAGTGAAACCTCCCGCCCCACAAGTGCCGCCTCCAGCCACACAAGTGCTAAATCGTGCCGCACAACTTCCACCTCCCGCCCCACAACTGCCACCTCCCGCCTTAAAAGTGCCACCTCCCGACCCACAAGTGCCTCCTCCTGTCCCACAGTTGTCACCTCCCGCTCCACAAGTTACACCTCACCCCCCACAAGTTCTACCACCCACCCCACAAGTGCCACCTGCAGCCCCAGAAGTGTCAAATCCTGCCACACAACTTCCACATCCAGCCCCACAAGTGCCACCTCCCGCCCAACAAGTGCCACCTCCCACCCCACAACTTCCACTTCCCGCCCAACAACAGCCTCCTCCTGCCCCACAAGTGCCTCCTCCTGCCACACAAGTGCCACCTACTTCCCCACAAGTGCCACCTCCTGCCCCACATCATCCACCTCCTGCCTCACAAATGCCTCCTCCTGACCCACAATTGCCACCTGCCGCCCCACAACTTCCACATCACGCCCCACAAGTGCCACCTCCCGACCCATATGTGCCACAACCCGCCCCACAAATCCAACTCCTGACCCACATGTGCCACCTGCCGCCCCACAACTTCCACCTTCCGCACCACAAGTGCCACCTCCCGACCCACATGTGCCAACTTCTGCCATACAAGTGCCAGCTACTGCCCCTCAAGTGTCACCTCTTCCCCACAAGTGCCACCTTCTGCTCCACAAGTGCCACTTCCTGCCGCACAAGTGATACCTCCAGCCCCACAACTGCCACCACCCGCCCCACAACTTCCCCCTCCCGCCTCACAAGTGCAACCTCCAGGCCCACAAGTGCCACCTCCTGTTCCACAAGAATTAACTCCTGCCCCACAAGTGCCACCTCCTGCCCTTCAAGAGCCACTTCTTGCCCCACAAGTAACATTTCCCGCCCCACAAGTGCCACCACCCTCCCCACAACTTCAACCTCCTTCCCCAAAACATCCACCTCCCGCCCCACAGGTGTCATCATCTGCCCCACAACTGCCACATCCCGCCCCACAAGTGCCACCTCCTGCCCCACAAGTGCCACCTCCCGCCCCTCAAGTGCCACACACTGCCCCACAACTGCCACCCCTTGCCCCACAATTTCCACCACCCACCCCACAATTTTTACCTCCCGCCCCACAAGTGCCATCTCCTGCCCCACAGGTGCCACCTACTGCTCCACATCATCCACCTCCTTCCCCACATCATCCACCTCCTGTTCCACAAATGTCACCTCCTGACCCACAACTTCCACCTCCTGCCTCACATAATCCACGTCCTGCTCCAAAATTGCCACCTCCTGCCCCACAAGTGCCACCTCCCACCCAACAAGTGCCACCTCCCGCCCCACAAGTGCCACCTCCCGCCCTACAACTTCCACCTCCCGCCCCACAAGTGCCACCTCCCGCCCTACAACTTCCACCTCCCGCCCCACAAGTGCCACCTCCTGCCCCACAAGTGCCACCTCCTGCCCCACAAGTGCCACCTCCTGCCCTACAACTTCCACCTCCTGGCCCACAAGTGCCACCTCCCGCCCTACAACTGCCAAACCCTGCCCCAAAACTTCCACCTCCTGCCCAACAATTTCCAACTCGTGCCCCACAATTGCCACCTCCTGCCACACAAATGCCACCTTCTGCCTCAAAATGCCACCTCCTGCCCAACAACTCCAACCTCCCGCCCCACAAGTACCACCTCCTGCTCCACAAGTTCCACCTCCTGCCCCATAAGTTCCACCTTACGCCCCACAAGTGCCATCTGCTGCCCCAAAAGCTCAATTTCCTGCCCCACAAGTGCCACCTCCCGACCCACAAGTGCCAACTCCTGCCCCGCAACTTCCATCTCCTGCTCCACAAGTGCCACCTCGAACCGCACAATTGCCACCTCCTTCCCCATATCAACCACCTCCCATCCAACAAGTGCCACCTCCTGCCCCACAAGTGCCAATTCCTGCCCCACAAGTGCCAGCTCATGCTTCACAAGTGCCAGCTCCTGCCCCTCATCATCCACCTCCTGCCGCACAAGTGCCACATCATAACATTATGTGCAGTGTGGATCATTAGAAGCTTCATACTTCAGTTCCATGGAATAACAACGTTCCAAATACTCATCTCTCAGAAGAAAACTACATATCCCAGAGGACTTCGCGGCCAAAGGTTAGTCATGGGAGGAGGACAGATGTATAATCTCCTCCCAGGCTGGAGCTCTCTTTTTTGGGCTGGGGACCCTACAGGGCAGCTGCCCCCTGTCATTCGCAAAGGTAAATCTAGGTAACCTGTGACAGATTTTGGTGGAGATGGCGGGCATAAGCTGCTGCTTTTTAGCTTTTAGAACAAATCTCTCTTTGCTCTCAGAGAGCTTCGTTAGGGATGTGATATCTTTTCATAGCTGCTCACTGAGAACGTGACCTTGAAAGTCCAGGCAAACTGTCAAAATTCAGGGGTAGCTGTAAACTCTGAGCATTGTTATCTTGCTTTTGTAAAGAAAACAAAGGGATTTCTTTCTCTCCCAGAGCACAGCTAGCTAGCTCTGACTTTTACAGTGCCTGCCAGCTACTGCCAGCTATGAGTCTGCTCTTTATTTTAGGAGCACTGCATAGGGGATTCAAAGCCATCATGTTCTTTGAAACTTACTGGCCCTTCTTAATTTATTGATTTCTTGTTATAGAATATATGCATTATACAACCAAGTAAGGGCCTGGTACTTCTACGCAATGTGGTATGATGTGAATTTTGACACTTGCATCCCAGATGAAATAGTTAATTTTAGAATGACTAATTTCACAATTGCTAATTTCACAGCAGCTAGTTTTACAAACACCACGATGTTCAATCCGGTTTCCAGGCTGCCTTATCAGATTGCCGCACAGTTTTTGAAAACCGAGTTAGTGTTCATCCTTGTGTTCATACTCATGTTCATGTTATCAGTATCAATATATATGAATGTACTCCTCTCCATTCGTTCTATGCGGAAGTCCCCTCCAAAACCAGAAAATGCTGACTGGCAGGGAATATGGAAAGGTTTAGGAAAAATCTTAGAAGCGTGGGGACCCGCAGTGTCATGGGATTTCACTCTTGAACACCTGAGGGACCCTGAGAAATTGAGTATTTGAGTCAGAGATCTAAGGAGGTAAACCACACTTGGGGTTTGGCTTATGCTTACCGTGCTCTATATACTACTACCCTGGAGAGGGAGAGTTTCCGATCTGAGGTTCAAGCCTCAAAAAAAAAATAAATCCCCAAGTCAACTCTGATCAGTCACAGGAGGCACCAGTAACAATATCAGTTGCCCCTGTGGAAGGAAGAAATGGAAACAGGTGTCCTTGTGTCTAGGATGAGAAGAAGGAGAAGCAGAGGAGGAGGCAGCAGAAGATCCAGGTAGGGGGTCTGGATTGGCACTGAGAAATGCAAAAAAAAAAAACAAAAAAAAAAACAAAAAAAAAAAACTAAGAGGCATGAAGAAGAGAGTGATGAGGAGGAAATCTCTATTACCATTCATCAATCTCTGAAGATGGATGAATTCCAAGGCTCAAGAAAGGAGTTTACATGGCATCAAAATGAAGGTCTCTTGCCTGATTGATTTGCTGCTGGGACAACGGGGCCAACAGCCTGTCTCTAGCTGGTAATGAATCTCACCAACTAGGAAGCATTGCCAGAGACCCAGCTATCGACAGAGAGATTAGCAGATGTTTGGATGGAGCTGGCACCCTCTGGACTGTTAACAGCCGTGAGGGAAATGTAACCCTTCAAGGATGCTTTGAAGCCTCAGACTATTAAGTGGGATACCATCGAAAAAGGTATCCAGTACCTGAGGGAAATGACCGTGGTGGAAATGTTGTATGACCCTGATCCACAAGACCGTGATCCTGAGAGAGTGAGGACCAAGCCTAGCATGTGGCAGAAACTCACAAGTACAGCACCAGAAAGATATGCACACACACTGGCAACGACATTTGGAAGATCTGAGGAACAAGAGAGAAGACCCCGAGTTTTTGAACTGATTATGACACTTCAAAACTATGAAGAGCAGCTCCCCCCAGTACGCACCGCAGTTTCTGCCATCTCACGAGTAGAAGACTGATAGATGAAATGCACAAGAAACTATTTCCATCGACTAATTGTGATGGTCGAGTAGTAGTATCAGAAACGACTGATGAAGGTCAGTCTCCATACGGGTCACCAGGTCTAGTGAAGGACCTGATCAAAATATTCCAATCCTACTCTTCACCTGTATCATCAAAAGTTTCAGCTATTAGACACACGTGCTTTCCAGCTCAAGCAAGGAACAACAGTAAGATTGCACAGCGTGTTTCCATGTGGTGCTACCTACGGGACCACAGAGAAGACATGAGGAAGTGGCACGACCAGCCTACTCCTGTACTACGAGCACGGGTGAGAGAACTACAAAACAGACCAACCACCAGTGGAGTTGCTCCATTCATCACAGGTAACCCATAGAGGGGCCCTGCCCTCAGTCTTGGCGGGGAGAGGGATAATAAGAGTTTATTGGACTGTGTGGATTAAATGGTCTGGCACAACAGAACCATAGAACCACTGCTGGATACCGGTGCAAAGTGCACTCTAATGCCCTCGAATCACAAAGGGACAGAATCAATCAAACAGAATCAATGGAGTGACTGGGGGCTCTCAAGAATTGACTGTGTTGGAGGCCGAAATAAGCCTCACTGGTAAAGACTGGCAAAAACATCCTATTGTGACTGGCCCAGTGGCTCCGTGTGTCCACAAGTGCCACCTCCCGCCCCACAAGTGCCAAATCCTGCCCTTCAACTTCCACCTCCTGCTCCACAAGTGCCACCTCCTGCCCCACATCATCCACCCCCTGCGCCACATCATCCACCCCCTGCGCCACAAGTGCCAATTCATGCCCTACAAGTGCCAGCTCATTCCCCTGAAGTGCCAGCTCCTGCCCCACAAGTGTCACTGACCGCCCAGCTTCCTCCTCTTGACACATAAGTGCAACCTCCTGCCCCACAAGTGCCACCTCCCGCCCTACAACTTCCACCTCCCGCTCCACAACTTCCACCTCCTGCCCCACAAGTGCCACCTCCCGCCCTACAACTTCCATCTCCTGGCTCACAAGTTCCACCTCCTGCCTAAACAGAGCCACGTCCCGCCCCACAACTTCCACGTAACGTCCCGTAAGTTCCACCTCCTGCCCAACAAGTGCCACCTCTCGTCCCACAAGGACCACCTCCTGCCCCACAAGTGCCACCTCCTGCCCCACAAGTGCCACCTCCTGCCCAACAAGTGCCACCACCCTCCCCAAAATGCCAACTCCCGCCCGACAAGTGCCACGTCCAGCCCAACAACTTCCACCTCCTGCCCCAAAAGTGTCAACTCCTGCCCCATAAGTTCCATATCCCGCCCCACAAGTGCCACTACCTGCCCCACTAGTGCCATCTCCATTTCCACAGGTGCCACCTCCCGCCCCACAACTTCCACGTAACGCCCCATAAGTTCCACCTCCTGCCCAACAAGTGCCAAATACTTCCCCACAACTTCCACCTTCTGCCGCACTAGTGCCAACTCCAATTCCACAAGTGCCACCTCCCACACCACAAGTGCCACCACCTGACCCACAAGTGCTAGCTCATGCCCCACAAGTGCCATTTCTTGCCCAACAAGTGCCACCTCCTGCCCCACAAGTGCCATTTCCTGCCCTACAACTTCCACCTCCTGCCCCACAAGAGCCAGTTCCAGACCCACAAATGCCACCTCCTGCCCTACAACTTCAACATCCCGCCATACAAGTGCCACCTCCTGCCCAACGTGTGCCACATCCTGCCCCACAAGTGCCAAATCCTGCCCCGCAACTTTTACCTCCTGCTCCACAAGTGCCAACTCCTGCCCCACATCATCCACCTCCTGCCCCACAAGTGCCACCTCCTGCTCCACAAGTGCCACATCCCTCCCCACAAGTGCCACGTCCTGCCCCACAAGTGCCACCTCCCGCCCCACAACTTTACATTCCGCCCCACAATTTCCACCTCCTGTCTTACAAGTTCCACTTCCTGCCCCACAAGTGCCAGCTCAGGCTTCACAAGTGCCAGCTCCTGCACCACATCATCCACTTCCCGCCCCACAAGTGCCACCTCCTGCCCAACAATTGCCATTTCTTACCCCACAGGTTCCAACTCCTGCCCCACAGGTGCCATTTCCTGCCCCACAAGTGCCACCTCCTGTCCCACATGTGCCAACTCCTGCCCCACATATGCCATTTCCTGCCCCACATCTTCCACCTCCCGCCCCAGAAGTGCCAGTTCCTGTCCCACAAGTGCCACCTACCACGCCACAAATTCCACCTCCTGCCCCACAAGTTCCACCTCCTGCCCCACAATGACCACCTCCTGCCCCACATCATCCACCTCCTGCCCCACATCATCCACCTCCTGCCCCACATCATCCACCTCCTGCCCCACAAGTGCCAATTCCTGCCCTACAAGTGCCAGCTCATTCCCCTGAAGTGCCAGCTCCTGCCCCACAAGTGCCACATTTTGCCACACCACTGCCACCTCCCCCCCCAAATAATCCACCTCCTGCCCCACAAGTGTCACTGACCGCCCAACTTCATCCTCCTGACCCACAAGTGCAACCTCCTGCCCCACAACTTCAACATCCCGCCACACAAGTGCCGACTCCTGCCCAACGTGTGCCACATCCTGCCCCACAAGTGCCACATCCTGCCCCACATCGTCCACCTCCCACCCAACAAGTGCCACCTCCTGCCCCACAAGTGCCAAAATCTGCCCTACATGTGCCAGCTCATGCCCCACAAGTGCCAGGTCCTGTCCCACATCATCCACCTTCTGCCCCACAAGTGCCATCTCCTGCCCCACAACGACCACCTCCTGCCCCACATCATCCACCCCCTGCACCACAAGTGCCAATTCATGCCCTACAAGTGCCAGCTCACTCCCCTGAAGTGCCAGCTCCTGCCCCACAAGTGCCACCTCCTGTCCCACATGTGCTAACTCCTGCCCCACAAGTGCCATTTTCTGCCCCACAACTTCTACCTCACGGCCCACAAGAGCCAGTTCCAGCCCCACAAATGCCACCTCCCGCCCCACAACTTCAACATCCCGCCACACAAGTGCCACCTCCTGCCCCACAAGTGCCAAATCCTGTTCTGCAACTTCCAACTCCTGCTCCACAAGTGCCACCTCCTGCCCCACATCATCTACCTCCCACCCCACAAGTGCCACCTCCTGCCCCTCAAGTTACATCTCCCGCCCCACAAGTGCCACCTCCTGCCTCACAACTTCCAACTCCCACCACAACAATTTCCACCTCCTGTCTTACAAGTTCCACTTCCGCCCCACAAGTGCCACCTCCAGCCCCATAAGTGCCTAATCATGCCCCACAACATCCACCCGTGCCCTACAAATTTCCGGCTCCACATCATCCAACTCCAGCCCCACAAGCGCCACCTCCTGCACAAAAAGATCCACCTCAAGCCCCACAGGTGCCACCTCCCGCCCCACAACTTCCACCTCCCGCCCCACAATTGCCACCTCCTGCCCCATAAGTGCCACCTCCCGCCCAACAATTGTGGCCACATGACAAACAAGTTCCACTTCCGCCCCACATCATCCACCTCCTGCCCAACAAGTGCCATTTCTTACCCCACAGGTTCCAAATCCTACCCCACTGGTGCCATTTCCTGCCCCACAAGTGCCATTTCCCCCCCCACATGTGCCAACTCCTGCCTTACAAGTTTCACCTACCACCCCACAAATTCCACCTCCCACCCCACAAGTTCCACCTCCTGCCCCAAAAGTGCCAATTCCTGCTTCACAAGTGCCAGCTCATGCTTCACAAATGCCAGCTCATGCCCCACATCATCAACTTCCTGCCCCACAAGTGCCACCTCCAACCCCACAAAGACAGCCTCCTGCCCCACATCATCCACCTCCTGCCCCACAAGTGCCAATTCCTGCCCCACAAGTGCCAGCTCATGCCCCACAAGTGCCACCTCTTGCCCCACAAGTGCCACCTCCTGCCCCACATCATACACCTCCTCCCCCACATCATCCACCTCCTCCCCCACAAGTGACAATACCTGTTCCACAAGTGCCACCTCCCGCCCCACAACTTCAACATCCCGCCACACAAGTGCCGACTCCTGGCAACGTGTGCCACATCCTGCCCCACAAGTGCCAGCTCCTGCCCCACATGTTCCACCTACCATCCCACAAATTCCACCTCATGCCCCACAAGTGCCAACTCCCAACCCACAAATGCCAAATCCTGCAATGCAACTTCCACCTCCTGCTCCACAAGTGCCACCTCCTGCCCCACATCGTCCACCTCCCACCCAACAAGTGCCACCACCTGCCCCACAAGTGCCAATTCCTGCCCCACATGTGCCAGCTCATGCTTCACAAGTGCCAGCTCCTGCACTACATCATCCACTTCCTGCTCACAAGTGCCACCTCCTGCCCCACAAGTGCCAATTCCTGCCCCACATGTGCCAGCTCATGCTTCACAAGTGCCAGCTCCTGCACTACATCATCCACTTCCTGCTCACAAGTGCCACCTCCTGACCGACAAAGACATCCTCCTGCCCCATAAGTGCCAATTTCTGCCCCACAAGTGCCAGCTCATTCCCCTGAAGTGCCACATTTGTCCACACCACTGCCTCCTCCCCCCCAAATAATCCACCTCCTGCCCCACAAGTGTCACTGACTGACCAACTTCCTCCTCCTGACCCACAAGTGCAACCTCCTGCCCCACAAGAGCCACTTCCTGCCCCACAAGTACCTCTTCCCTCCCAACAAGTTCCAATTTCCGCCCAACAAGTACCACCTCCTTCTGCACAAGTTCCACCTCCTGCCCTAAAAGCTCCATTTCCTGCCCCACAATTGCCACCTCCTGCCCTACAACTTCCACCTCCTGGCCCACAAGTGCCACCTCCCGCCCTACAACTGCCAAACCCTGCCCCAAAACTTCCACCTCCTGCCCAACAATTTCCAACTCGTGCCCCACAATTGCCACCTCCTGCCACACAAATGCCACCTTCTGCCTCAAAATGCCACCTCCTGCCCAACAACTCCAACCTCCCGCCCCACAAGTACCACCTCCTGCTCCACAAGTTCCACCTCCTGCCCCATAAGTTCCACCTTACGACCCACAAGTGCCATCTCCTGCCCCAAAAGCTCAATTTCCTGCCCAATGTATTCCTATGGGTACCTATTGGTTTCAATGTGCTCCCTATGTGCCTTTATGGGGTCTGTTATGGGTCTCAGCGCGGTCCCTATGTGTCTCTATGGGTCTCACTGTCCCCCACTGAAATCCATGGGGTCCCTATGTGTCCCAATGTCCCCCTATTGGTCCCAGTGTCAGCCTATGGGTCACAATGTGTCCCTATGTGTCCCAATGTCCCTCCTATGTGTTGCTAAGTGTCTCCATGGGGTCTCTTATGAGTATCTCTGGGCCAAAATATCTACCTATTGGTATCCATAGGTTACATTACGTCCCTATGTGCCTCTATGGGGTCTCTTAAGGGTTACAGCGGAGTCCCTATGTGTCTCTATGGGTCTCACTGTACCCCATTATGTTCCATGGGGTCCCTATGTGTCCCAATATACCCCTATGAGTCCCAGTGTCTCCCTATGGGTCACTATGTGTTCCTAAGTGCCGAATGTCCCCCCTATGTGTACCAATGGCCCCCTTTGGGGTTTCTATGGGGACTCTTATTGGTATCTCTGGGCCCAAATGTCTTCCTATGGGTATCTATGGGTTTCAATGAGGTCCCTATGTGCCTCTATGGGGTCTCTTATGGGTATCAGTGGAGCCCCTATGTGTCTCTATGGGTCTCACTGTTCCCCACTGTAATCCATGGGTCACTCTGTGTCCCAATGTCCACACTATGGGTTGCTATGTACCTCTATGGGGTCTCTATGTGGTCTCTTATGGGTATTTCTGGGCCCAAATGTCTTCCTATAGGTATCTATGGGTTTCAATGTGGTCCCTATGTGCCTCTATGGGTCTCACTGTCCCCCACCTTAATCCATGGGGTCTCTATGTGTCCCAATGTCCCCCTATGGGTCCCAGTGTCTCCCTATGGGTCACTTTCTGTCCCTATGTGTCCCAGTGTCCCCCCTATGGGTTGCTATGTGCCTCTTTGCGTTCTCTATGGGGCTCTATGGGGTGCCTATGGAGCTCTATGGAGTACTATGGGGCGTTCTGAGGTTTCTATGGGGTGTCTATGGAACGCTATGGTGTGTCTATGTGGCAAAATGAGTTTCTATGGGTGGCTATGGGAGATCTATGTGGCACAATGAGTTACCTATGGGGCTCTATGGGATGTCTATGGGGCTCTATGGCACGGCTATATATCCTTATGTGGTGTCTATGTGGCACTATGTTGTGCTATGGGGTGCGGTGAGGCACTATGGGGTGCTATGGCACTCTATGGAGCAGTATAGGGTGTCTATGGGTCCCTATGGGGTGCAATGGGGCGTTGAGGGGCACAAGGGAGTGTCTATGAGGCTCCATGGGCTGCTATGGGGCACTGTGGAGTAGCTATGGGATGATTTGGGGTCTCTTTGTGCCCCTATGGGGCGCTATGGGTCACTATGTGGTGTCTATGGGGCTCTATGGGGTATCTTTGTGTTCCTATGGGGCGCTATGGGTGACTATGGGGTCGCTATGGTTTTCTTTGAGGCACTGTGGGTCTCAATGGGGTCTCTATGGGTCTCAATTTATCCTTATGGCTCCCAATGACTGTCTATGGGTCTCTATGTGTCCCTATGGGTCCCAGTGTCTCTCTATGGGTCCCAATGTCTTCCTCTGGATCTCTATGGGTCCCTAGGGGTCCCTGTGTCTCTCTATGTCCCCCTGTCTAGGTGGTAACTATACAGATGGTAACAAAGATGGTAACAAATGTACAGAGGTTCTAAGCGAGAGAGAAACTCACCAGTGGTGATGCCTTCGCTGAGGAAGCTGGGGCGGTCTTCACTGCAGAGCGATGTCCAAGAGATGCTGCCTCACAGAATCACAGAATTCTCAAGGTTGGAAAAGGGCTGCCAGCTTTTGTAGGAGAATAGCATGGGAGACAGTTGTGAAGGCTTTGCTGAAGTCCAAGTAGAGCACATCAACAGCCTTTCTTTCTTTCCTTCATCCATCAGATGGGTCACAGGATCGTAGAAGGAGATCAGATTGGTCAAGCAGGAGCTGCCCTTCATGAACCCATGCTGGCTAGGTCTGATCTCCTGCTCATCCCACACCTGCCGCATCTGTCATCTCCCTCAAGACAATTCGTTCCATTCCCTTCCCTGGCACCGAGGTCAGGCTAACAGGCCTGGAGTTGCCCGGATCCTCCTGACAACCTTGCTTGGAAATGGGAGTCACGTTGGCAAGCCTCCAGTCTTCTGGGACCTCACCCGGTAACAGGGAGCTCGGAAAGATAATGGAAAGCGGCTCGAGTGAGGGTCAGCCCTTAAATGAGGTCTCAGAGGAGGTGGAGTCGAGCTCCAGCCCTCCCGGGAGCACAGCTCCATTACTCTCACCTGTGCTCCCGCAGCTGACCCCACACTTGCCTCAGCTGATTAATCAGAGGTTCAGGCTGTGATTACCAATCTCCCACACAGCCCCTGTGGGTCCCAATGTTTCCCTATGGATCTCTGGGTGTCCCTATAGGACTCTATGGGGTTATTATGCCTCTAAATGGGTCCCTATATGTCTCTATGTCTCTCTATGGGGTCCCTATGTGTCCCAATGTCCCCACTATGGTTTGCTATGTGCCTCTATGGGGTCTCTTATGGGTCTCAACGAAGTCCCTATGTGTCTCTATGGGTCTCACTGTCCACCACTGTAATCCATGTGGTCCCTATGTGTCCCAATATCCTTATATGGGTCCCAGTGTCTCCCTATGGGTCACTATGTGTCCCTATGTGTCCCAATGTCCCCCCTATGGGTTGCTATGTGCCTCAATGGGCTCTCTTATGGATAGCTCTGGGCCCAAATATCTCCCTGTGGGTATCTATGGGTTACATTAGGTCCCTATGTGCCTCTATGGGGTCTCTTATGGGTCTCAGCGGGTTCCCTATGTGTCTCTATGGGTCTCACTGTCCCCCACTGTAATCCATGGGGTCCTTATGTGTCCCATTGTCCCCCTATGGGATCCAGTGTCTCCTCATGGGTCACGGTGTGTCCCTATGTGTCCCTATGTCCCCCCTATGGGTTGCTATGTTCCTCTATCGGGTCTCTTATGGGTCTCAGCGGGGTTTCTATGTGTCTCTATGGGTCTGGCTGTCCCCCACTGTAGTCCAAGGGGTCCCTATGTGTCCCAATGTCCCCATATGGGTCCCAGTGTCTCCCTATGGGTCAGAATGTTTCCCTACATGTCCCAATGTCCCCCCTATGTGTTGCTATGTGCCTCTATGGGGTCTCTGTGGGGTCTCTTATGGATATCTCTGGTCCCAAATGTCTTCCTACAAGTATCTATGAGTTTCAATGTGGTCCCTAGGTGCCTCTATGGGGTCTCTTATGGGTCTCAGCGGGGTCCTTATGTATCTCTATGGGTCTCACTGCCCCCACTGTAATTCATTGGGTCCCTATGTGTCCCAATGTCCCACTATGGGTCCCAGTGTCTTCCTACGGGTCACAATGTGTACCTATGTGTCCCAATGTCCCCCCTATGGGTTGCTATGTGCCCCTATGGGGTCTCTATGGGGTCTCTTATGGTTATCTCTGGGCCCAAATGTCTTCCTTTGAGTATCTATAAGTTTCAAAGTCGTCCTATGTGTCCCTATGGGTCTTAATGGCTCCTAATGTGTCCCTATGAGTCTATATGTGGTCTCACTGTCCCAGTGGGTCTCTATGTGTTCCTATGTGTCTATATGGAGTCTCTATCTGGTTTCTATGGGTCTTGGTGTCCCTCTATGTGTCACTTTGTGCCTCTATGGGGTCTCCATGGGTTTCTATGGGGTCTCTATGTCTCTCTTTGGGTCCCTATTGGTCCCAATAGGTCCCTATGAGTCTCTATGATGTCTCCCTTTGTCCCCATATGAGTCCCAGTGTGACCCACATGTGCCCACAGCAGCTCCTGCCCCATAGACCTGACCCACATGTTCCCCACAGCAGCTCCTGCCCCATAGATCTGACCCACAGCATCTCCTGCCACATAGATCTGACCCAAATCAGCCCCACAGCATCTCCTGCCCCATAGATCTGACCCACATGTGCCCCACAGCAGCTCCAAACTCATAGATCTGACTCACATCAGTCCAACAGCAGATTTTGCACCATAGATATGTCCCTCATATTCCCCACAGCAACTCCTGCCCCATAGATCTGACCTACATCATCCCCTCTGCAGCTCCTGCCCCATAGGTCTGACCCACATGTGCCCCACAGCAGCTCCTGCCATATAGATCTAACCACCATCAGCCCCAAAGCAGCTCCTGCCCCATAGATCTGACCCAAGTCAGCCCCACAGCAGCTCCTGCCTTATAGATATGACCCCCATCAGCCCCACAACAGCTTCTACCCCATAGATCTGACCCACATGTGCCCCACAGCAGCTCCTAACACATAGATCTGACCCACATCATCTCGACAGCAGCTCCTGCCCCATAGATCTGACCCACATGTGCCCCACAGCAGCTCCTAACACATAGATCTGACCCACATGTGCCCCACAGCAGCTCCTGCCCCATTGATCTGAACCACAGCAGCTCCTGTCTCATAGATCTTACCCACATCAGCCACAGCAGCTCCTGACCTATAGATCTGAGCCACATCTGACCCACAGCAGCTCCTGCTCCATAGATCTGACCCACATCTGCCACGCAGCAGCCCCTGCCCATAGATCTGACCCACATCTGCCCCACAGCATCTCCTGCCCCATAGATCTGACCCACATCTGCCCCACAGCAGCCTTTGCCCCATAGATCTGACCCACATCTGACCCACAGCAGCTCCTGCCCCATACATCTTACCCAGATCTGCCCCACAGCAGCTCCTACCCAAAGCTCTTACTCACATCATCTCGACAGCAGCTCCTGCCCCATAGATCTGACCCACATGTGCCCCACAGCAGCTCCTAACACATAGATCTGACCCACATGTGCCCCACAGCTGCTCCTGCCCCATAGATCTGAACCACAGCAGCTCCTGTCTCATAGATCTTACCCACATCAGCCCCACAGCAGATTTTGCCCCATAGTTATGTCCCACATCTGCCCAACAGCAACTCCTGCCCCATAGATCTGATCCACATGCGCCCCACAGCAGCTCCTGCCCCATAGGTCTGACCCACATGCGCCTCACAGCAGATCCTGCCCCATACATCTTACCCAGATCTGCCCCACAGCAGCTCCTGCCCCATAGATCTGACCCACATCTGCCACACAGCAGCCTTTGCCCCAAAGATCTGACCCACATCTGCCCCACAGCATCTCCTGCCCATAGATCTGACCCACATCTGCCCCACAGCAGCTCCTGCCCCATAGATCTGACCCACATCTGACCCACAGCAGCTCCTGCCCCATACATCTTACCCAGATCAGCCCCACAGCAGCTCCTGCCTCATACATCTGACTCACAGCATCTCCTGCCCCATAGAACTGGCCCACATTAGCCACAGCAGCTCCTGACCTATAGATCTGACCCACATCATCCCCACAGCACATTTTGCCCCATAGATATGTGCCACGTCTGCCCCACAGCAGCTCCTGCGACATAGATCTTACCCAGATCTGCTCCACAGCAGCTGCTGCCCCAAAGATCTGACCAACATCAGCCCCACAGCTGCACCTGCCCCATAGACCTGACCCACATCTGCCCCACAGCAGCTCCTGCCCCATAGACCCTACCAACATGTGCAGCACAGCAGCTCCTGCCCATAGATCTACCCCACATCTGCCCCACAGCAGCTCCTGCCTCATACATCTGACTCACAGCATCTCCTGCCCCATAGAACTGGCCCACATCAGCCACAGCAGCTCCTGCCCCATAGATCTGACCCACATCTGCCCCACAGCAGCTCCTGCCCCATAGATCTGACCCACATCTGCCACACAGCAGCCTTTGCCCCATAGATCTGACCCACATCTGACCCACAGCAGCTCCTGCCCCATACATCTTACCCAGATCTGCTCCACAGCAGCTCCTACCCAAAGCTCTTACCCACATCATCTCGACAGCAGCTCCTGCCCCATAGATCTGACCCACATGTGCCCCACAGCAGCTCCTAACACATAGATCTGACCCACATGTGCCCCAGAGCTGCTCCTGCCCCATAGATCTGAACCACAGCAGCTCCTGTCTCATAGATCTTACCCACATCAGCCCCACAGCAGATTTTGCCCCATAGTTATGTCCCACATCTGCCCAACAGCAACTCCTGCCCCATAGATCTGATCCACATGCGCCCCACAGCAGCTCCTGCCCCATAGACCTGACCCACATGCGCCTCACAGCAGCTCCTGCCCCATACATCTTACCCAGATCTGCCCCACAGCAGCTCCTGCCCCATAGATCTGACCCACATCTGCCACACAGCAGCCTTTGCCCCATAGATCTGACCCACATCTGCCCCACAGCATCTCCTGCCCCATAGATCTGACCCACATCTGCCCCACAGCAGCTCCTGCCCCATAGATCTGACCCACATCTGACCACAGCAGCTCCTGCCCCATACATCTTACCCAGATTTGCCCCACAGCAGCTCCTGCCTCATACATCTGACTCACAGCATCTCCTGCCCCATAGAACTGGCCCACACCAGCCACAGCAGCTCCTGACCTATAGATCTGACCCACATCATCCCCACGGCACATTTTGCCCCATAGATATGTGCCACGTCTGCCCCACAGCAGCTCCTGCGACATAGATCTTACCCAGATCTGCTCCACAGCAGCTGCTGCCAAAAAGATCTGACCAGCATCAGCCCCACAGCAGCTCCTGCCCCATAGACCTGACCCACATCTGCCCCACAGCAGCTCCTGCCCCATAGACCCTACCAACATGTGCAGTACAGCAGCTCCTTCCCATAGATCTGACCCACATCTGCCCCAAAGCAGCTCCTGCCCCATAGATCTGACCCACATCTGCTCCACAGCATCTCCTGCCCCATAGATATGACCCCCATCTGCCCCACAGCAGCTCCTGCCTCATACATCTGACTCACAGCATCTCCTGCCCCATAGAACTGGCCCACATCAGCCACAGCAGCTCCTGACCTATAGATCTGACCCACATCTGACCCACAGCAGCTCCTGCCCCATAGATCTGACCCACATCAGCCCCACAGCAGATTTTGCCCCATAGATATGTGCCACGTCTGCCCCACAGCAGCTCCTGCGACATAGATCTTACCCAGATCTGCTCCACAGCAGCTGCTGCCCCAAAGATCTGACCAACATCAGCCCCACAGCAACTCCTGCCCCATAATTCTGACCCACATCTACCCCACAGCAGCTCCTGCCCCATAGACCCAACCAACATGTCCAGCACAGCAGCTCCTGCCCATAGATCTAACCCACATCTGCCCCACAGCATCTCCTGCCCCATAGATCTGACCCCCATCTGCCCCACAGCAGCTCCTGCCTCATACATCTGACTCACAGCATCTCCTGCCCCATAGAACTGGCCCACATCAGCCACAGCAGCTCCTGACCTATAGATCTGACCCACATCTGACCCACAGCAGCTCCTGCCCCATAGATCTGACCCACATCTGCCCCACAGCAGCTCCTACCCAATGATCTGACCCACATCATCTCGACAGCAGCTCCTGCCCCATAGATCTGACCCACATCTGCCCCACAGCATCTCCTGCCCCATAGATCTGACGCACATGTGCCCCACAGCAGCTCCTAACACATAGATATGACCCACATGTGCCCCAGAGCTGCTCCTGCCCCATAGATCTGAACCACAGCAGCTCCTGTCTCATAGATCTTACCCACATCAGTTCCATAGCATATTTTGCCCCATAGTTATGTCCCACATCTACCCAACAGCAGCTCCTGCCCCATAGATTTGACCCGCATCAGCCACACAGCATCTCCCGCCCCATAGATGTGACCCACATCTGCACCACAGCAGCTCCTCCCCATAGATATGCCCTACATCTGCCCCACATCAGCTCCTGCAACATAGATCTGACCCACATCTGCGCCACAACAGCTCCTGCCCCATTGATCTGACCCTCATCAGACCCACAGCAGATCCTCCCCAAAGATCTGTAACACACATCTGCCCCACTGCTGCTCCTACACCACAGATCTGACCTACATCATCTCCACTGCAGCTCCTGCCCATAGATCTGACCCGCATCAGCCACACAGCAGGTCCTGCCCCATAGACCTGACACACATCAGCCCCACAGCATCTCCTGCCCCATAGATCCGACCCACATCAGACCCAGAGCATCTCCTGCCACATAGATCTGACCCACATTTTCCCCAAAGCAGCACCTAAACCATAGATCTGACCCACATGTGCCTCACAGCTGCTCCTGCCCCATAGATCTGAACCACAGCAGTTCCTGCCCCATAGATCAGACCCAAATCTTAACTACATCAGCTCCTGCCCATAGATCTGACCCACATCAGCCCCACAGCAGCTCCTACCCCATAGATCTGACCCACATCAGCCCCACAGCAGATTTTGCCCCATAGATATGTGCCACGTCTGCCCCACAGCAGCTCCTGCGACATAGATCTTACCCAGATCTGCTCCACAGCAGCTGCTGCCCCAAAGATCTGACCAACATCAGCCCCACTGCAGCTCCTGCCCCATAGATCTGACCCACATGTGCCTCACAGCTGCTCCTGCCCCATAGATCTGAACCACAGCAGTTCCTGCCCCATAGATCAGATTCAAATCTTACCTACATCAGCTCCTGCCCATAGATCTGACCCACATCAGCCCCACAGCAGATTTTGCCCCATAGATATGTGCCACGTCTGCCCCACAGCAGCTCCTGCGACGTAGATCTTACCCAGATCTGCTCCACAGCAGCTGCTGCCCCAAAGATCTGACCAACATCAGCCCCACAGCAGCTCCTGCCCCATAGATCTGACCCACATCTGCCCCACAGCAGCTCCTGCCCCATAGACCATACCAACATGTGCAGCACAGCAGCTCCTGCCCATAGATCTGACCCACATCTGCTCCACAGCATCTCCTGCCCCATAGATCTGACCCCCATCTGCCCCACAGCAGCTCCTGCCACATACATCTGACTCACAGCATCTCCTGCCCCATAGAACTGGCCCACATCAGCCACAGCAGCTCCTGACCTATAGATCTGACCCACATCTGACCCACAGCAGCTCCTACCCCATAGATCTGACCCACATCAGCCCCACAGCAGATTTTGCCCCATAGATCTGACCCACATCAGCCCCACAGCAGATTTTGCCCCATAGATCTGACCCACATCTGACCCACAGCAGCTCCTGCCCCATAGATCTGACTCACATCTGCCACACAGCAGATTTTGCCCCATAGATCTGACCCACATCTGCCCCACAGCATCTCCTGCCCCATAGATCTGACCCACATCTGCCCCACAGCAGCTCCTGCCCCATAGATCTGACCCACATCTGACCCACAGCAGCTCCTGGCCCATACATCTTACACAGATCTGACCCACAGCAGCTCCTACCCAAAGATCTGACCCACATCATCTCGACAACAGCTCCTGCCCCATAGATCTGACCCACATGTGCCCCACAGCAGCTCCTGCCCCATAGATCTGACCAACATGTGCCCCACAGCAGCTCCTAACACATAGATCTGACCCACATGTGCCCCACAGCTGCTCCTGCCCCATAGATCTGAACCACAGCAGCTCCTGTCTCATAGATCTTACCCACATCAGCCCCACAGCAGATTTTGCCCCATAGTTATGTCCCACATCTGCCCAACAGCAGCTCCTGCCCCATAGATTTGACCCACATCAGCCACACAGCATCTCCCGCCCCATAGATGTGACCCACATCTGCACCACAGCAGCTCCTCCCCATAGATATGCCCTACATCTGCCCCACATCAGCTCCTGCAACATAGATCTGACCCACATCTGCGCCACAACAGCTCCTGCCCCATAGATCTGACCCACATCAGACCCACAGCAGCTCCTGCCCCATAGATCTGACCCACATCAGACCCACCGCAGCTCCTGCCCCATAGATCTGACCCACATCAGACCCACAGCAGATCCTCCCCAAAGATCTGACACACATCAGCCCCACAGCAGCTCCTGCCTCATAGATCTGACTCACAGCATCTCCTGCCCCATAGATCTGACCCACATCAGTCCCAGAGCATCTCCTGCCACATAGATCTGACCCACATTTTCCCCAAAGCAGCACCTAAACCATAGATCTGACCCACATGTGCCTCACAGCTGCTCCTGCCCCATAGATCTGAACCACATCAGCTCCTGCCCATAGATCTGACCCACATCAGCCCCACAGCAGCTCCTGCTCCATAGATCTGACCCACATGTGCCCCAGAGCAGCTCTGCCCCATTGATTTGACCCACATCAGCCCCACAGGAGATCCTGCCCCATAGATCTGACCCACATCAGCCCCACAGCAGATTTTGCCCCATAGATATGTGCCACGTCTGTCCCACAGCAGCTCCTGCGACATAGATCTTACCCAGATCTGCTCCACAGCAGCTGCTGCCCCAAAGATCTGACCAACATCAGCCCCACAGCAGCTGCTGCCCCATAGATCTGACCCACATCTGCCCCACAGCAGCTCCTGCCCCATAGACCCTACCAACATGTGCAGCACAGCAGCTCCTGCCCATAGATCTGACCCACATCTGCCCCACAGCATCTTCTGCCCCATAGATCTGACCCCCATCTGCCCCACAGCAGCTCCTGCCTCATACATCTGACTCACAGCAACTCCTGCCCCATAGAACTGGCCCACATCAGCCACAGCAGCTCCTGACCTATAGATCTGACCCACATCTGACCCACAGCAGCTCCTGCCCCATAGATCTGACCAACATCTGCTCCACAGCATATCCTGCCCCATAGATCTGACCCACATCTGCCACACAGCAGCCTTTACCCCATAGATCTGACCCACATCTGCCCCACAGCATCTCCTGCCCCATAGATCTGACCCCCATCTGCCCCACAGCAGCTCCTGCCCCATAGATCTGACCCACATCTGACCCACAGCAGCTCCTGCCCCATAGACCTGACCCACATCTGACCCACAGCAGCTCCTGCCCCATACATCTTACCCAGATCTGCCCCACAGCAGCTCCTACCCAAAGATCTGACCCACATCATCTCGACAGCATCTCCTGCCCCATAGATCTGAATCACATGTGCCCCACAGCAGCTCCTAACACATAGATCTGACCCACATGTGCCCCAGAGCTGCTCCTGCCCCATAGATCTGAACCACAGCGGCTCCTGTCTCATAGATCTAACCCACATCTGCGCCACAACAGCTCCTGCCCAAAGATCTGACCCACATCTGACCCACAGCAGCTCCTGCCCCATAGATCTGACCCACATCTGCCCCACAGCAGCTCCTGCCCCATAGACCCTACCAACATGTGCAGCACAGCAGCTCCTGCCCATAGATCTGACCCACATCTGCCCCACAGCAGCTCCTGCCCCATAGATCTGACCCACATCTGCTCCACAGCATCTCCTGCCCCATAGATCTGACCCCCATCTGCCCCACAGCAGCTCCTGCCTCATACATCTGACTCACAGCATGTCCTGCCCCATAGAACTGGCCCACATCAGCCACAGCAGCTCCTGACCTATAGATCTGACCCACATCTGACCCACAGCAGCTCCTGCCCCATAGGTCTGACCCACATCTGCCACACAGCAGCCTTTACCCCATAGATATGTGCCACATCTGCCCCACAGCATCTCCCGCCCCATAGATGTGACCCACATCTGCACCACAGCAGCTCCTCTCCATAGATCTAACACCCATCAGCCTCACAGCAGCTCCTGCCCCATAGATATGCCCTACATCTGCCCCACATCAGCTCCTGCAACATAGATCTGACCCACATCTGCAACACAGCAGCTCCTGCTCCACAAATCTGACCAACATCAGGCCCACATTTGTTCCTGCCCCATAGATCTGACCCACAGCAGCCCCTGCCTCATAGATCTGACCCACAAGTGCCCCACAGCAGCTCCAGCCCAATAGACCTGACCCACATCTGCCCCAAAGCATCTCCTGCCCCATAGATCTTTCCTACATCAGCCCCACAGCACCTCCGGCCCAATAGATCTGACCCACATGTGCCCCACAGCAGCTCCTGCCCCATAGATCTGACCCACATCAACCATGTTGATAAACATGAAAACATACAACATGGGTTGTATCAACCATGTAATCCATGGTGTCCCTATGTGTCCCAATGTCACCCTATGGGTCCCAGTGTCTCCCTATGGGTCACTATGTGTCCCAATGTCCCCCCTATGGGTTGCTATGTGCCTCTATGGGTTCTCTATGGGGCTCTATGGGGTGCCTATGGAGCTCTATGGGGCGTTCTGAGGTTTCTATGGGGTGTCTATGGAACGCTATGGTGTGTCTATTTGGTAAATTAGTTTCTATGGGTGGCTATGGGAGCTCTATGGGGCACAATGGGTTGCCTACGGGGCTCTATGGGATGTCTGTGGGGCTCTATGGCGCGGCTATATGTCCTTATGTGGTGTCTATGTGGCACTATGTTGTGCTATGGGGTGCTGTGAGGCACTATGGGGTGCTATGGGGCTCTATGGAGCAGTATAGGGTGTCTATGGGTCTCTATGGGGTGCAATGGGGCGCTGTGGGGCACAAGAGAGTGTCTATGAGGCTCCATGGGCTGCTATGGGGCACTGTGGAGTAGCTATGGGATGATTTGGGGTCTCTTTGTACCCCTATGGGTCACTATGGGTCACTATGTGGCGTCTATGGGGCTCTATGGGGTGGCTATGCGGTGCTGTAGGGTGGCTATGGGGTGCTTTGGGGTATCCTTGGGTTCCTATGATGCGCTATGGGTGACTATGGGGTGCTATGGTTTGCTATGGGGCTCTATGCGGAAGAATGGGGTCTCTATGGGGCGCTATGAGGTCCCTATGGGGCTCTATGGGGAGTCTATGGGGTGTCTTTGGGGATCTATGGGTTGACTGTGGGGCTCTATGGGGTCTGCATGGGGTCTGTATGGGGTTCAGTGAGTTTCTATGGGGCTCTATGGGGTGTCTACAGGCACTATGGGGCGATATGGGGTGTCTATGTGGTTCAATTGGGCTCTATGGTGTGGCTGTAGGGCCTTATGTGGTGTCTATGGGGCACTGTGGGCTGCTATGGGGTGCTGTGGGGAACTATGGGGTGTCTATGGGGCTCTATGGAGCAGTATGCTGTGTCTATGGGTCCTTATGGGGTGCAATGGGGTGCTCTGGGGCACAATGGAGTGTCTATGAGGCTCCATGGGCTGCTATGGGGCACTATGGAGTAGCTATGGGGTGCTATGGGGTCTCTTTGGGTCACTATGGGTCACTATGGGGCTCTATGGGGTATCTTTGTGTTCCTATGGGGCGCTATGGGTGACTATGGGGTCGCTATGGGTTTCTTTGAGGCACTATGGGTCTCAATGGGGTCTCTATGGGTCTCAATTTATCCTTATGGCTCCCAATGACTGTCTATGGGTCTCTATGTGTCCCTATGGGTCCCAGTGTCTCTCTATGTGTCCCTATGGGTCCCAGTGTCTCTCTATGGGTCCCAATGTCTTCCTCTGGATCTCTATGGGTCCCTAGGGGTCCCAGTGTCTCTCTATGTCCCCCTGTCTAGGTGGTAACTATACAGATGGTAACAAAGATGGTAACAAATGTACAGAGGTTCTAAGCGAGAGAGAAACTCACCAGTGGTGATGCCTTCGCTGAGGAAGCTGGGGCGGTCTTCACTGCAGAGCGATGTCCAAGAGATGCTGCCTCACAGAATCACAGAATTCTCAAGGTTGGAAAAGGGCTGCCAGCTTTTGTAGGAGAATAGCATGGGAGACAGTTGTGAAGGCTTTGCTGAAGTCCAAGTAGAGCACATCAACAGCCTTTCTTTCTTTCCTTCATCCATCAGATGGGTCACAGGATCGTAGAAGGAGATCAGATTGGTCAAGCAGGAGCTGCCCTTCACGAACCCATGCTGGCTAGGTCTGATCTCCTGCTCATCCCACACCTGCCGCATCTGTCATCTCCCTCAAGACAATTCGTTCCATTCCCTTCCCTGGCACCGAGGTCAGGCTAACAGGCCTGGAGTTGCCCGGATCCTCCTGACAACCTTGCTTGGAAATGGGAGTCACGTTGGCAAGCCTCCAGTCTTCTGGGACCTCACCCGGTAACAGGGAGCTCGGAAAGATAATGGAAAGCGGCTCGAGTGAGGGTCAGCCCTTAAATGAGGTCTCAGAGGAGGTGGAGTCGAGCTCCAGCCCTCCCGGGAGCACAGCTCCATTACTCTCACCTGTGCTCCCGCAGCT
The DNA here is from genome assembly GCF_054131305.1 of Coturnix japonica. NCBI lineage: Eukaryota > Metazoa > Chordata > Aves > Galliformes > Phasianidae > Coturnix > Coturnix japonica. The sequence continues at coordinate 1,470,692 of NC_140684.1, forward strand.
GACCCCACACTTGCCTCAGCTGATTAATCAGAGGTTCAGGCTGTGATTACCAATCTCCCACACAGCCCCTGTGGGTCCCAATGTTTCCCTATGGATCTCTGGGTGTCCCTATAGGACTCTATGGGGTTATTATGCCTCTAAATGGGTCCCTATATGTCTCTATGTCTCTCTATGGGGTCCCTATGTGTCCCAATGTCCCCCTATGAGTCCCAGTGTCTCCCTATGGGTCAGAATGTTTCCCTACGTGTCCCAATGTCCCCCCTATGGGTTGCTATGTGCCTCTATGGGGTCTCTGTGGGGTCTCTTATGGATATCTCTGGGCCCAAATGTCTTCCTACAAGTATCTATGAGTTTCAATGTGGTCCCTAGGTGCCTCTATGGGGTCTCTTATGGGTCTCAGCGGGGTCCTTATGTGTCTCTATGGGTCTCACTGTCCCCCACTGTAATTCATTGGGTCCCTATGTGTCCCAGTGTCCCCCTATGGGTCCCAGTGTCTTCCTACGGGTCACAATGTGTACCTATGTGTCCCAATGTCCCCCCTATGGGTTGCTATGTGCCCCTATGGGGTCTCTATGGGGTCTCTTATGGTTATCTCTGGGCCCAAATGTCTTCCTTTGGGTATCTATAAGTTTCAAAGTCGTCCTATGTGTCCCTATGGGTCTTATTGGCTCCTAATGTGTCCCTATGAGTCTATATGTGGTCTCACTGTCCCAGTGGGTCTCTATGTGTTCCTATGTGTCTATATGGAGTCTCTATCTGGTTTCTATGGGTCTTGGTGTCCCTCTATGTGTCACTTTGTGCCTCTATGGGGTCTCCATGGCTTTCTATGGGGTCTCTATGTCTCTCTTTGGGTCCCTATTGGTCCCAATAGGTCCCTATGAGTCTCTATGATGTCTCCCTTTGTCCCCATATGGGTCCCAGTGTGACCCACATGTGCCCACAGCAGCTCCTGCCCCATAGACCTGACCCACATGTTCCCCACAGCAGCTCCTGCCCCATAGATCTGACCCACAGCATCTCCTGCCACATAGATCTGACCCAAATCAGCCCCACAGCATCTCCTGCCCCATAGATCTGACCCACATGTGCCCCACAGCAGCTCCAAACTCATAGATCTGACTCACATCAGCCCAACAGCAGATTTTGCACCATAGATATGTCCCTCATATTCCCCACAGCAACTCCTGCCCCATAGATCTGACCTACATCATCCCCTCTGCAGCTCCTGCCCCATAGGTCTGACCCACATGTGCCCCACAGCAGCTCCTGCCATATAGATCTAACCACCATCAGCCCCAAAGCAGCTCCTGCCCCATAGATCTGACCCAAGTCAGCCCCACAGCAGCTCCTGCCTTATAGATATGACCCCCATCAGCCCCACAACAGCTTCTACCCCATAGATCTGACCCACATGTGCTCCACTGCAGCTCCAGTCCCGTAGATCTGAACCACAGCAGCCCGTGCCCCATAGATCTGACCCTCATCAGCAACACAGCAGCTCCTGACCCATACATCTGACCCAAATCTGCCCCACACCATCTCCTGCCCCATAGATCTAACACACATGTGCCCCACAGCAGCTCCTGCCCATAGATCTGACCCACAGCAGCTCCTGCCCTATAGATCTGATTCAAATCTGCCCCAAAACAGCTCCTACTCCATAGATCTGACCCACATGTGCCCCAGAGCAGCTCTGCCCCATTGATTTGACCCACATCAGCCCCACAGGAGATCCTGCCCCATAGATCTGACCCACATCAGCCCCACAGCAGCTCCTGCCCATAGATCTGATTCAAATCTGCCCCACAGCAGCTCCTGCGACATAGATCTTACCCAGATCTGCTCCACAGCAGCTGCTGCCCCAAAGATCTGACCAACATCAGCCCCACAGCAGCTCCTGCCCCATAGATCTGACCCACATCTGCCCCACAGCAGCTCCTGCCCCATAGACCCTAACAACATGTGCAGCACAGCAGCTCCTGCCCATAGATCTGACCCACATCTGCCCCACAGCAGCTCCTGCCCCATAGATCTGACCCACATCTGCTCCACAGCAGCTCCTGCCCCATAGATCTGACCCCAATCTGCCCCACAACAGCTCCTGCCTCATACATCTGACTCACAGCATCTCCTGCCCCATAGAACTGGCCCACATCTGCCACACAGCAGCCTATGCCCCATAGATCTGACCCACATCTGCCCCACAGCATCTCCTGCCCCATAGATCTGACCCACATCTGCCCCACAGCAGCTCCTGCCCCATAGATCTGACCCACATCTGACCCACAGCAGCTCCTGCCCCATACATCTTACCCAGATCTGACCCACAGCAGCTCCTACCCAAAGATCTGACCCACATCATCTCGACAGCAGCTCCTGCCCCATAGATCTGACCCACATTTGCCCCACAGCAGCTCCTAACACATAGATCTGACCCACATGTGCCCCAGAGCTGCTCCTGCCCCATAGATCTGAACCACAGCAGCTCCTGTCTCATAGATCTTACCCACATCATCCCCACAGCAGATTTTGCCCCATAGTTATGTCCCACATCTGCCCAACAGCAACTTTTGCCCCATAGATCTGACCCACATTCGCCCCACAGCAGCTCCTGCCCCATAGGTCTGACCCACATGCGCCTCACAGCAGCTCCTGCCCCATAGATCTAACCACCATCAGCCCCAAAGCAGCTCCTGCCCCATAGATTTGACCCACATCAGCCACACAGCATCTCCCGCCCCATAGATGTGACCCACATCTGCACCACAGCAGCTCCTCCCCATAGATCTAACACCCATCAGCCTCACAGCAGCTCCTGCCCCATAGATATGCCCTACATCTGCCCCACATCAGCTCCTGCAACATAGATCTGACCCACATCTGCAACACAGCAGCTCCTGCTCCATAAATCTGACCAACATCAGGCCCACATTTGTTCCTGCCCCATAGATCTGACCCACAGCAGCCCCTGCCTCATAGATCTGACCCACAAGTGCCCCACAGCAGCTCCAGCCCAATAGACCTGACCCACATCTGCCCCAAAGCATCTCTTGCCCCATAGATCTTTCCTACATCAGCCCCACAGCACCTCCGGCCCAATAGATCTGACCCACATGTGCCCCACAGCAGCTCCTGCCCCATAGATCTGACCCACATCAACCATGTTGATAAACATGAAAACATACAACATGGGTTGTATCAACCATGTAATCCGTGGTGTCCCTATGTGTCCCAATGTCACCCTATGGGTCCCAGTGTCTCTCTATGGTCCGAATGTCTTCCTCTGGATCTCTATGGGTCCCTAGGGGTCCCAGTGTCTCTCTATGTCCCCCTGTCTAGGTGGTAACTATACAGATGGTAACAAAGATGGTAACAAATGTACAGAGGTTCTAAGCGAGAGAGAAACTCACCAGTGGTGATGCCTTCGCTGAGGAAGCTGGGGCGGTCTTCACTGCAGAGCGATGTCCAAGAGATGCTGCCTCACAGAATCACAGAATTCTCAAGGTTGGAAAAGGGCTGCCAGCTTTTGTAGGAGAATAGCATGGGAGACAGTTGTGAAGGCTTTGCTGAAGTCCAAGTAGAGCACATCAACAGCCTTTCTTTCTTTCCTTCATCCATCAGATGGGTCACAGGATCGTAGAAGGAGATCAGATTGGTCAAGCAGGAGCTGCCCTTCACGAACCCATGCTGGCTAGGTCTGATCTCCTGCTCATCCCACACCTGCCGCATCTGTCATCTCCCTCAAGACAATTCGTTCCATTCCCTTCCCTGGCACCGAGGTCAGGCTAACAGGCCTGGAGTTGCCCGGATCCTCCTGACAACCTTGCTTGGAAATGGGAGTCACGTTGGCAAGCCTCCAGTCTTCTGGGACCTCACCCGGTAACAGGGAGCTCGGAAAGATAATGGAAAGCGGCTCGAGTGAGGGTCAGCCCTTAAATGAGGTCTCAGAGGAGGTGGAGTCGAGCTCCAGCCCTCCCGGGAGCACAGCTCCATTACTCTCACCTGTGCTCCCGCAGCTGACCCCACACTTGCCTCAGCTGATTAATCAGAGGTTCAGGCTGTGATTACCAATCTCCCATACAGCCCCTATGGGTCCCAGTGTCTCCCTATGGGTCACTATGTGTTCCTAAGTGCCGAATGTCCCCCCTATGTGTCCCATTGGCCCCCTTTGGGGTTTCTATGGGGACTCTTATTGGTATCTCTGGGCCCAAATGTCTTCCTATGGGTATCTATGGGTTTCAATGAGGTCCCTATGTGCCTCTATGGGGTCTCTTATGGGTATCAGTGGAGCCCCTATGTGTCTCTACGGGTCTCACTGTTCCCCACTGTAATCCATGGGGTCCCTCTGTGTCCCAATATCCACACTATGGGTTGCTATGTACCTCTATGGGGTCTCTATGTGGTCTCTTATGGGTATCTCTGGGCCCAAATGTCTTCCTATGTGCATCCATGGGTTTCAGTGTGGTCCCGATGTGCCTCTATGGGGTCTCTATGGGTCTCAGCAATGTCCCTATGTGTCTCTATGGGTCTCACTGTCCCCCACTGTAATCCATGGGATCCCTATGTGTCCCAATGTCCCCCTATGGGTCCCAGTGTCTCCTTATGGGTCACTATGTGTCCCTATGTGTCCTAATATCCCCCCTATGGGTAGCTATGTGCCTCTATGGGGTCTCTTATTTGTATCTATGGGCTTAAATATCCTCCTATGGGTATCTATGGGTTTCACTGTGGTCCCTATGTGCCTCTATGGGGTCTCTTATGGGTCTCAGCAGAGTCTCTATGTGTCTCTACGGGTATCACTGTCCCCCACTGTAATCCATGTTGTCCCTATGTGTCCCAATGTCACCCTATGGGTCCCAGTGTCTCCCTATGGGTCACTATGTGTCCCTATATGTCTCAATGTCCCCCCTATGGGTCACTATGTGTCCCTATGTGTCCCAATGTCCCCCTATGGGTCACTATGTGTCCCTATGTGTCCCAATGTCCCCCCTATGGGTTGCTATGTGCCACTATGGGGTCTCTATGGGGTCTCTATGGGGTCTCATGGATATCTCTGGGCCCAAATGTCTTCCTATGGGTATCTATGTGTTTCAATGCAGTCCCTATGTGCCTCTATGGGGTCTCTTATGGGTCTCAGCAAGGTCCCTATGTGTCTCTATGGGTCTCACTGTCCCCCACTGAAATCCATGGGGTCCCTATGTGTCCCAGTGTCACCCTATTGGTCCCAGTGTCAGCCTATGTGTCACAATGTGTCCCTATGTGTCCCAATGTCCCTCCTATGTGTTGCTAAGTGTCTCCATGGGGTCTCTTATGAGTATCTCTGGGCCAGAATATCTACCTATTGGTATCCATAGGTTACATTACGTCCCTATGTGCCTCTATGGGGTCTCTTAAGGGTTACAGCGGAGTCCCTATGTGTCTCTATGGGTCTCACTGTCCCCCACTATGTTCCATGGGGTCCCTATGTGTCCCAATATACCCCTATGGGTCCCAGTGTCTCCCTATGGGTCACTATGTGTCCCTATGTGTCCCAATATCCCCCCTATGGGTAGCTATGTGCCTCTATGGGGTCTCTTATTCGTATCTATGGGCTTAAATGTTCTCCTATGGGTATCTATGGGTTTCAGTGTTATCCCTATGTGCCTCTATGGGGTCTCTTATGGGTCTCAGCAGAGTCTCTGTGTGTCTCTACGGGTATCACTGTCCCCCACTGTAATCCATGGTGTCCCTATGTGTCCCAATGTCACCTTATGGGTCCCAGTGTCTCCCTAAGGGTCACTATGTGTCCATATGTGTCCCAATGTCCCCCCTATGGGTTGCTATGTGCCTCTATGGGTTCTCTATGGGGCTCTATGGGGTGCCTATGGAGCTCTATGGGGTTCTATGGGGCGTTCTGAGGTTTCTATGGGGTGTCTATGGAACGCTATGGTGTGTCTATGTGGCAAAATGAGTTTCTATGGGTGGCTATGGAAGCTCTATGGGGCACATTGGGTTGCCTACGGGGCTCTATGAGATGTCTGTGGGGCTCTATGGTGCGGCTATATGTCCTTATGTGGTGTCTATGTGGCACTATGTTGTGCTATGGGGTGCTGTGAGGCACTATGGGGTGCTATGGGGCTCTATGGAGCAGTATAGGGTGTCTATGGGTCTCTATGGGGTGCAATGGGGCGCTGTGGGGCACAAGAGAGTGTCTATGAGGCTCCATGGGCTGCTATGGGGCACTGTGGAGTAGCTATGGGATGATTTGGGGTCTCTTTGTGCCCCTATGGGGCGCTATGGGTCACTATGTGGTGTCTATGGGGCTCTATGGGGTGGCTATGCGGTGCTGTAGGGTGGCTATGGGGTGCTTTGGGGTATCCTTGGGTTCCTATGGGGCGCTATGAGTGACTATGGGGTGCTATGGTTTGCTATGGGGCTCTATGCGGAAGAATGGGGTCTCTATGGGGCGCTATGAGGTCCCTATGGGGCTCTATGGGGAGTCTATGGGGTGTCTTTGGGGATCTATGGGTTGTCTGTGGGGCTCTATGGGGTCTGCATGGGGTCTGTATGGGGTTCAGTGGGTCTCTATGGGGCTCTATGGGGTGTCTACAGGCACTATGGGGCGATATGGGGTGTCTATGTGGTTCAATTGGGCTCTATGGTGTGGCTGTATGGCCTTATGTGGTGTCTATGGGGCACTGTGGGCTGCTATGGGGTGCTGTGGGGAACTATGGGGTGTCTATGGGGCTCTATGGAGCAGTATGCTGTGTCTATGGGTCCCTATGGGGTGCAATGGGGTGCTGTGGGGCACAATGGAGTGTCTATGAGGCTCCATGGGCTGCTATGGGGCACTATGGAGTAGCTATGGGGTGCTATGGGGTCTCTTTGGGCCCCTATGGGTCACTATGGGGTGTCTATGGGGCTCCATGGGGTATCTTTGTGTTCCTATGGGGCGCTATGTGTGACTATGGGGTCGCTATGGGTTTCTTTGAGGAAGAGCCAACTCCTGCCCAACGTGTGATATCTCCTGCACCACAAGTTCCAAGTCTTGCCCCACAAGTTCCACCTACCATCCCACAAGTGCCACCTCCTGCCCCACAAGTGCCACCTCCTGTCTCACAAGTGCAACCTCCCGCCCCACAACTTCCACAACCTGCCCCACAAGTGCCACCTCCCGTCATTCAACTTCCACCTCCCGCCCTACAACTTCCACCTCCCGCACCACAACTTCCACCTCCTGCCTCACAAGTTCCACATCCCGCCCCACAACTTCCAACTCCTGGCCCACAAGTGCGACCTCCTGCCCCACCATTACCACCTCCTGCCCCACAATTTCCACCTCCTGCCCCACAAGTGCCACAACCTGCTCCACAATTTCAACGTCCTGCCTTACAAGTGCCACATTCTGCCCCACAAGTGTAGGCTCCTGCTCCACAAGTGCCACCTCACGAACTACAACCTCAACCTCTGGCCCCACAAGTCCCACCTCCCGCCCCACAAGTGCCACATCCCGCCCCACAAGTGCCACCACCCGCCCCACAAGTGCCACCTTCTGTTCCACAACTTCCACCTCCTGCCCCGCAAGTTATAACTCCTGCCCCACAAGTGTTGCATTTTGCCCCTCAAGTGCCACCTCCCGCCTCACAAGTGCCACCTCCCGACCCACAAGTGCCAACTCCTGCCCCGCAACTTCCATCTCCTGCTCCACAAGTGCCACCTCGAACCGCACAATTGCCTCCTCCTTCCCCATATCAACCACCTCCCATCCAACAAGTGCCACCTCCTGCCCCACAAGTGCCACCTCCTGCCCTACAACTTCCACCTCCTGGCCCACAAGTGCCACCTCCCGCCCTACAACTGCCAAACCCTGCCCCAAAACTTCCACCTCCTGCCCAACAATTTCCAACTCGTGCCCCACAATTGCCACCTCCTGCCACACAAATGCCACCTTCTGCCTCAAAATGCTACCTCCTGCCCAACAACTCCAACCTCCCGCCCCACAAGTACAACCTCCTGCTCCACAAGTTCCACCTCCTGCCCCATAAGTTCCACCTTACGCCCCACAAGTGCCATCTGCTGCCCCAAAAGCTCAATTTCCTGCCCCATCAGTGCCACCTCCCGCACCACAAGTGCCACCTCCTGCCCCATAAGTGCCAATTTCTGCCCCACAAGTGCCACTTCCCGCCTTACAAATTCCACCTCCCACCCCACATTGCCACCTCCTGCCCCAAAAGTGCCAATTCCTGCTTCACAAGTGCCAGCTCATGCTTCACAAATGCCAGCTCATGCCCCACATCATCAACTTCCTGCCCCACAAGTGCCACCTCTAACCCCACAAAGACAGCCTCCTGCCCACATCATCCACCTCCTGCCCCACAAGTGCCAGCTCATGCCCCACAAGTGCCACCTCCTGCCCCTGATCATCCACCTCCTACCCCACAAAGACCACCTCCTGCCCCACATCATCCACCATCTCCCCCACAAGTGACAATACCTGTTAGACAAGTGCAACCTCCAGCCCCACAACTTCAACATCCCGCCACACAAGTGCCGACTCCTGGCAACGTGTGCCACATCCTGCCCCACAAGTGCCAATTCCTGCCCCACAAGTGCCAGCTCATGCTTCACAAGTGCCAGCTCCTGCCCCTCATCATCCACCTCCTGCCCCACAAGTGCCACCTCCTGACCCACAACATCAATCTCCAGCCCCACAAGAGCCGCCTCCTGCCCGACAAGTTACACCTGCTACAAGTTCCACAAGTGCCACCTCCCTGCTCACGAGTGCCACCTCCCGCCCCACATGTACCACCTCCTGCATCACAACTTCCACCTCCCGCCCCACATGTACCACCTCCTGCATCACAACTTCCACCTCCCGCCCCACATGTACCACCTCCTGCATCACAACTTCAACCTCCCGCCCCACATGTACCACCTCCTGCATCACAACTTCCACCTCCCGCCCCACATGTACCACCTCCCTCTCCACAACTTCCACCTCCCGCCCCACATGTACCACCTCCTGCATCACAACTTACACCTCCCGCCCCACATGTACCACCTCCTGCATCACAACTTCCACCTCCCGCCCCACATGTACCACCTCCTGCATCACAACTTCCACCTCCCGCCCCACATGTACCATCTCCTGCATCACAACTTCCACCTCCCGTCCCACATGTACCACCTCCTTCATCACAACTTCCACCTCCCGCCCCACAAATGCCACCTCCTGCCCTACAAGTGCCACCTCAGGCCCCACAAGTGCCCCCTCCTGCTCCACAAGTGCCACATCCTGCCCCACAAGTGCCACCTCCCGCCCCTCTATGGCCACCTCCTGCCCCACAAGTTACACCTCTTGCCCCACAGCGTCGACCCCCGCCCCACATGTGCCACCACCTGACCCACAAGTGCCAACTCCTGCCCCACAAGTGTCATTTCCTGCACCACATTTGTCGCGTCCTGCCCCACAATTGCCAGCTCCTGCCCCACAAGTGCCAACTCCTGCCCCACAAGTGCCACCTCCCGCCCCACAAGTGCCACCTCCCGCCCCACTACTTCCACGTCACAACCCAAATCTTCTTACCTTCCACCCCACAAGTGCCACCTCCTGCCCCAAACCTTCAACCTACTGCCCCACAACTGCCACTTCCCACCCAGCAATTGCCACCCCCCGCCCCACAAGTGCCTCCTCCCACCCCACAAGTGCCAACCCTTACCCCACAAGTGCCACCTCCCGCCCCACAAGTGCCGCCTCCAGCCACACAAGTGCTAAATCGTGCCGCACAACTTCCACCTCCCGCCCCACAACTGCCACCTCATGTTTTAAAAGTGCCACCTCCCGACCCACAAGTGCCTCCTCCTGTCCCACAGTTGTCACCTCCCGCTCCACAAGTTACACCTCACCCCCCACAAGTTCTACCACCCACCCCACAAGTGCCACCTGCAGCCCCAGAAGTGTCAAATCCTGCCACACAACTTCCACATCCAGCCCCACAAGTGCCACCTCCCACCCCACAACTTCCACTTCCCGCCCAACAACAGCCTCCTCCTGCCCCACAAGTGCCTCCTCCTGCCACACAAGTGCCACCTCCTGCCCCACAAGTGCCACCTCCTGCCCCACAAGTGCTACCTACTTCCCCACAAGTGCCACCTCCTGCCCCACATCATCCACCTCCTGCCTCACAAATGCCTCCTCCTGACCCACAATTGCCACCTGCCGCCCCACAACTTCCACCTCACGCCCCACAAGTGCCACCTCCCGCCCCACAAGTGCCACAACCCGCCCCACAAATCCAACTCCTGACCCACAAGTTCCACCTCGCGCCCCACAAGTTCCACCTCCCGCACCACAAGTGCCACCTCCCGACCCACATGTGCCAACTTCTGCCCCACAAGTGCCAGCTCCTGCCCCTCAAGTGTCTCCTCTTCCCCACAAGTGCCACCTTCTGCTCCACAAGTGCCACTTCCTGCCGCACAAGTGATACCTCCAGCCCCACAACTGCCACCACCCGCCCCACAACTTCCCCCTCCCGCCTCACAAGTGCAACATCCTGGCCTACAAGTGCCACCTCCAGATCCACAAGAATTAACTCCTGCCCCACAAGTGCCACCTCCTGCCCTTCAAGAGCCACTTCTTGCCCCACAAGTAACATTTCCTGCCCCACAAGTGCCAACCTCTGCCCAACAAGTGCTATGACCCAGCCCAAAAGTGCCAACTCCTGCCCCACTAGTGCCACCTCCCGCCCCACAAGTGCCACCACCCTCCCCACAACTTAAACCTCCTTCCCCAAAACATCCACCTCCCGCCCCACAGGTGTCATCATCTGCCCCACAACTTCCACCTCACGCCCCACAAGTGCCACCTCCCGCCCCACAAGTGCCACAACCCGCCCCACAAATCCAACTCCTGACCCACAAGTTCCACCTCCCGCCCCACAAGTGCCACCTCCAGCCCCACCAGTTCCACCGCCCGCCCCACAAGTACCACCTCCTGACCCACAAGTGCCACTACGTGACCCACAATTGCCACCTCCCGTCTCACAATTGCAACTCTCGCCCAACAAGTGCCACCTCCTGCCCCACAATTGCCACCACCCCCCCAACAAGTGCCACCTCTCGCCCCACAAGTACCACATCCCACCCCACAAGTGCAACCTCCTGCCCCACAAGTGCCAACTCTCGCCCCACAATTGCCAACTCCTGCCCCACAACATCCACCTCACGCTCCAAAAGTGCCACCTCCTGCCCCACAAGTGCTACTTCCTGCCTTACAAGTGCCACTTCCCGCTGCACAAGTGACACCTCCAGCCCCACAGCTGCCACAACCCGCCCCACAACTTCCACATCCCGCCTCACAACTGCAAGCTCCTGCCCCACAATTGCCACCTCCTACCACACAAGTGCCAACTCCTGCCCCACAAGTGCCACCTCATGTCCCTCAATTTTCACCTTATGCCCCAAAAGTGCCACCTCCCGCCCAACAAGTGCAACATCTCGCCCCACTAGTGCCACGTCCCGGCCCAAAATTGCTACCTCCTGCCCCACATCATCCACCTCCTGTTCCACAAATGTCACCTCCTGACCCACAACTTCCACCTCCTGCCCCACAAGTGCCACCTTCTGCCTCACAAGTGCCACCCCTTGCCCCACAAGTGCCACATCCCACCGCACAATTTCCACCTCTTGTTACACAAGTCCCACCTCCCGCCCAACAACAATCTCCTCCTGCCCCACAAGTGCCACCTCCTGCCCCACAAGTGCCACCTCCCACCCCACAAGTGCCACGTCCTTCCCAATTGCCACGTCCTGTCCCACAAGTGCCACCTCCTGCCGTACAAGTGCCACCCTCTGCCCCACAATTGCCACTTCTTGCCCCACAATTGCCAATTCTTGCCCCACAACTTCTACCTCCCACCCCATAACTTCCACCTCCCGTCCCACAGCTTCCACATCCTGCCCCACAAGTGCCCGATCCTGCCCCAGAAGTACCACCACCTGACCCACAAGTGCCAACTCCTGCCCCACAAGTGCCACCTCGCATCCCGCAAGTGCCACATCCCGCCCCACAAGTTCCACCTCCTGCCCCACAAGTGCCAGCTCATGCCCCACAAGTGCCAGCTCATGCCCCACAAGTGCCACCTCCTGCCCCACAAGTGCCACCTCCTGCCCCACAAGTGCCAACTCCTGCCCCACATGTTCCACCTACCACCCCACAAATTCCAACTCCTGCCCCACAAGTGCCAGCTCCTGCCCGACAAGAGCCACTTCCTGCCCCACAAGTACCTCTTCCCTCCCAACAAGTTCCAATTTCCGCCCCACAAGTGCCACCTCCTGTCCCACAAATGCAACCTCCAGCCCCACAAGTACCACATTTCACCCCACAAATGCCACCTCCCGCTCCACAACTTCCACCTCCTGCCCTACAAGTGCCAGCTGCTGCTCCACATCATCCAACTCCCGCCCCACAAGTGCTATGTCCAGCCCCACAACATCTGCCTCCTGCCCCAAAAGTGTCAACTCCTGCCCCATAAGTTCCATATCCCGCCCCACAAATGCCACCTCCCAACCCACAAGTGCCACCTCCTGCCCCACAAGTTCCAACTCTCGTCTAACAAGTGCCACCTCCTGCCCAACATTTACCACCTCCCGCTCCACAAGTGCCACCTCCTGCCCAACAAGTGCCATTTCTTACCCCACATGTTCCAACTCCTGCCCCACAGGTGCCATTTCCTGCCCCACAAGTACCACCTCCTGTCCCACATTTACCAACTCCTGCCCCACAAGTGCCATTTCCTGCCCCACATCTGTTGCATACCACCCCACAAATTCCACCTCCCGCCACACAAGTGCCACCTCCCGCTTCACAAGTTCCACCTCCTGCCCCACAAGTGCCACCTCCTGCCCTACAAGTGCCACGTCCCACCAAACAACTGACACCTCCTGCCCCACAAGTGTCACCTCCTGCCCAACAAGTTCCACCTCTTGACCTACAAGTGCCACCTCCTGCCCCATAAGTTTCACCTCTCGCCCAACAAATGCCACCACCTCCCCCAAAAGCGCCACCTCCTGCCCCACAGGTGCCACTTCCTGCCCCACAACATCCACCTCCCACGCACAAGTGCAACCTACCGCCCCACAACTTCCACCTCCTGCCCCACAAGTGCCACCTTCTGCCCCACAAGTGCCACCTCCTGCCCGACAAGAGCCACTTCCTGCCCCACAAGTACCTCTTCCCTCCCAACAAGTTCCAATTTCCGCCCTGCAAGTGCCACCTCCTGCCCCACAAGTGCAACCTCCTGCCCCACAAATGCCACCTTTCGCCGCACAAATGCCACCTCCCGCTCCACAACTTCCACCTCCCGACCCACAAGTGCCACCTCACGCCCAACATCTACCACCTCCCACCCAACAAGTGCCACCTCCCGCCCTACAACTTCCATCTCCTGGCCCACAAGTGCCACCTCCTGCCTCAAAAGAGCCACCTCCCGCCCCACAACTTCCACGTAACGCCCCATAAGTTCCACCTCCTGCCCCACAAGTGCCACCTCCTGCCCCACAAGTGTCAACTCATGCTTCACAAATGCCACCTCCTGCTCCACGAGTTCCAACTCCTGCCCCACAAGTGCCAGCTCCTGCCCTTCAAGAGCCACTTCTTGCCCCACAAGTAACATTTCCTGCCCCACAAGTGCCAACCTCTGCCCAACAAGTGCTATGACCCAGCCCAAAAGTGCCAACTCCTGCCCCACTAGTGCCACCTCCCGCCCCACAAGTGCCACCACCCTCCCCACAACTTAAACCTCCTTCCCCAAAACATCCACCTCCCGCCCCACAGGTGTCATCATCTGCCCCACAACTTCCACCTCACGCCCCACAAGTGCCACCTCCCGCCCCACAAGTGCCACAACCCGCCCCACAAATCCAACTCCTGACCCACAAGTTCCACCTCCCGCCCCACAAGTGCCACCTCCAGCCCCACCAGTTCCACCGCCCGCCCCACAAGTACCACCTCCTGACCCACAAGTGCCACTACGTGACCCACAATTGCCACCTCCCGTCTCACAATTGCAACTCTCGCCCAACAAGTGCCACCTCCTGCCCCACAATTGCCACCACCCCCCCAACAAGTGCCACCTCTCGCCCCACAAGTACCACATCCCACCCCACAAGTGCAACCTCCTGCCCCACAAGTGCCAACTCTCGCCCCACAATTGCCAACTCCTGCCCCACAACATCCACCTCACGCTCCAAAAGTGCCACCTCCTGCCCCACAAGTGCTACTTCCTGCCTTACAAGTGCCACTTCCCGCTGCACAAGTGACACCTCCAGCCCCACAGCTGCCACAACCCGCCCCACAACTTCCACATCCCGCCTCACAACTGCAAGCTCCTGCCCCACAATTGCCACCTCCTACCACACAAGTGCCAACTCCTGCCCCACAAGTGCCACCTCATGTCCCTCAATTTTCACCTTATGCCCCAAAAGTGCCACCTCCCGCCCAACAAGTGCAACATCTCGCCCCACTAGTGCCACGTCCCGGCCCAAAATTGCTACCTCCTGCCCCACATCATCCACCTCCTGTTCCACAAATGTCACCTCCTGACCCACAACTTCCACCTCCTGCCCCACAAGTGCCACCTTCTGCCTCACAAGTGCCACCCCTTGCCCCACAAGTGCCACATCCCACCGCACAATTTCCACCTCTTGTTACACAAGTCCCACCTCCCGCCCAACAACAATCTCCTCCTGCCCCACAAGTGCCACCTCCTGCCCCACAAGTGCCACCTCCCACCCCACAAGTGCCACGTCCTTCCCAATTGCCACGTCCTGTCCCACAAGTGCCACCTCCTGCCGTACAAGTGCCACCCTCTGCCCCACAATTGCCACTTCTTGCCCCACAATTGCCAATTCTTGCCCCACAACTTCTACCTCCCACCCCATAACTTCCACCTCCCGTCCCACAGCTTCCACATCCTGCCCCACAAGTGCCCGATCCTGCCCCAGAAGTACCACCACCTGACCCACAAGTGCCAACTCCTGCCCCACAAGTGCCACCTCGCATCCCGCAAGTGCCACATCCCGCCCCACAAGTTCCACCTCCTGCCCCACAAGTGCCAGCTCATGCCCCACAAGTGCCAGCTCATGCCCCACAAGTGCCACCTCCTGCCCCACAAGTGCCACCTCCTGCCCCACAAGTGCCAACTCCTGCCCCACATGTTCCACCTACCACCCCACAAATTCCAACTCCTGCCCCACAAGTGCCAGCTCCTGCCCGACAAGAGCCACTTCCTGCCCCACAAGTACCTCTTCCCTCCCAACAAGTTCCAATTTCCGCCCCACAAGTGCCACCTCCTGTCCCACAAATGCAACCTCCAGCCCCACAAGTACCACATTTCACCCCACAAATGCCACCTCCCGCTCCACAACTTCCACCTCCTGCCCTACAAGTGCCAGCTGCTGCTCCACATCATCCAACTCCCGCCCCACAAGTGCTATGTCCAGCCCCACAACATCTGCCTCCTGCCCCAAAAGTGTCAACTCCTGCCCCATAAGTTCCATATCCCGCCCCACAAATGCCACCTCCCAACCCACAAGTGCCACCTCCTGCCCCACAAGTTCCAACTCTCGTCTAACAAGTGCCACCTCCTGCCCAACATTTACCACCTCCCGCTCCACAAGTGCCACCTCCTGCCCAACAAGTGCCATTTCTTACCCCACATGTTCCAACTCCTGCCCCACAGGTGCCATTTCCTGCCCCACAAGTACCACCTCCTGTCCCACATTTACCAACTCCTGCCCCACAAGTGCCATTTCCTGCCCCACATCTGTTGCATACCACCCCACAAATTCCACCTCCCGCCACACAAGTGCCACCTCCCGCTTCACAAGTTCCACCTCCTGCCCCACAAGTGCCACCTCCTGCCCTACAAGTGCCACGTCCCACCAAACAACTGACACCTCCTGCCCCACAAGTGTCACCTCCTGCCCAACAAGTTCCACCTCTTGACCTACAAGTGCCACCTCCTGCCCCATAAGTTTCACCTCTCGCCCAACAAATGCCACCACCTCCCCCAAAAGCGCCACCTCCTGCCCCACAGGTGCCACTTCCTGCCCCACAACATCCACCTCCCACGCACAAGTGCAACCTACCGCCCCACAACTTCCACCTCCTGCCCCACAAGTGCCACCTTCTGCCCCACAAGTGCCACCTCCTGCCCGACAAGAGCCACTTCCTGCCCCACAAGTACCTCTTCCCTCCCAACAAGTTCCAATTTCCGCCCTGCAAGTGCCACCTCCTGCCCCACAAGTGCAACCTCCTGCCCCACAAATGCCACCTTTCGCCGCACAAATGCCACCTCCCGCTCCACAACTTCCACCTCCCGACCCACAAGTGCCACCTCACGCCCAACATCTACCACCTCCCACCCAACAAGTGCCACCTCCCGCCCTACAACTTCCATCTCCTGGCCCACAAGTGCCACCTCCTGCCTCAAAAGAGCCACCTCCCGCCCCACAACTTCCACGTAACGCCCCATAAGTTCCACCTCCTGCCCCACAAGTGCCACCTCCTGCCCCACAAGTGTCAACTCATGCTTCACAAATGCCACCTCCTGCTCCACGAGTTCCAACTCCTGCCCCACAAGTGCCAGCTCCTGCCCAACAAGAGCCACTTCCTGCCCCACAAGTACCTCTTCCCTCCCAACAAGTTCCAATTTCCGCCACACAAGTGCCACCTCCTGCCCCACAAATGCAACCTCCTGCCCTACAAGTGCCACCTTTCGCCCCACAAATGCCACCTCCCGCTCCACAACTTCCACCTCCTGCCCCACAAGTGCCACCTCCCGACCCACAAGTGCCACCTCACGCCCAACATCTACCACCTCCCACCCCACAACTTCCATCTCCTGGCCCACAAGTGCCACTTCCTGCCTCAAAAGAGCCACCTCCCGCCTCACAACTTCCACGTAACGTCCCATAAGTTCCACCTCCTGCCCCACAAGTGCCAGATGCTGCTCCACATCATCCAACTCCCGCCCCACAAGTGCCATGTCCAGACCCACAACATCTGCCTCCTGCCCCAAAAGTGTCAACTCCTGCCCCATAAGTTCCATATCCCGCCCCACAAGTGCCACCTCCCACCCCACAAGTGCCACCTCCTGCCCCACAAGTTCCAACTCTCGTCTAACAAGTGCCACCTCCTGCCCAACATTTACCACCTCCCGCTCCACAAGTGCCACCTCCTGCCCAACAAGTGCCATTTCTTACCCCACATGTTCCAACTCCTGCCCCACAAGTGCCATTTCCTGCCCCACATCTGTTGCATACCACCCCACAAATTCCACCTCCCGCCACACAAGTGCCACCTCCCGCTTCACAACTTCCACATCCTGCCCTGCAAGTGCCACCTCCCGCCATAAAATGCCACCTCCCGTCCCTCTATCACCACCTCCTGCCCCACAAGTTACACCCCCACCCCACAGGTACCACCACCTGCCCCACAAGTACCACCTCCTGCAAACAAATGCCATTTCTTAAACCACAGGTCCAAACTCCTGCCCCACAAGTGCCACCTCCTGTCCCACATGTGCCACCTCCTGCCCCACAAGTGCCACCTCCCGACCGACAAAAGCCACCTCCCGCCAAACAACTGACACCTCCTGCCCCACAAGTGCCACCTCCTGCCCCACAAGTGCCACCTCTTGACCTACAAGTGCCACCTCCCACCAAACAACTGACACCTCCTGCCCCACAAGTGTCACCTCCTGCCCAACAAGTTCCACCTCTTGACCTATAAGTGCCACCTCCTGCCCCATAAGTTTCACCTCTCGCCCAACAAATGCCACCACCTCCCCCAAAAGCGCCACCTCCTGCCCCACAGGTGCCATTTGCTGCCCCACAACATCCACCTCCCACGCACAAGTGCAACCTACCGCCTCACAACTTCCACCTCCTGCCCCACAAGTGCCAACACCTGCCCCACAAGTGCCACCTGTCACCCTGTAAGTCCCGCTCCTCTCGCCCCACAAGTGCCAGCTCATGCTTCACAAGTGCCAGCTCCTGCCCCACATCATCCACCTCCTGCCCCACAAGTGCCAATTCCTGCCCCACAAGTGCCAGCTCATGCCCCACAAGTGTCACCTCCTGTCCCACATGTGCCACCTCCTGCCCCACAAGTGCCACCTCCCGACCGACAAATGCCACCTCCCACCAAACAACTGACAACTCCTGCCCCACAAGTGTCACCTCCTGCCCAACAAGTTCCACCTCTTGACCTACAAGTGCCACCTCCTGCCCCATAAGTTTCACCTCTCGCCCAACAAATGCCACCACCTCCCCCAAAAGCGCCACCTCCTGCCCCACAGGTGCCATTTCCTGCCCCACAACATCCACCTCCCACGCACAAGTGCAACCTACTGCCCCACAACTTCCACCTCCTGCCCCACAACTTCCACCTCCTGACCCACAACTTCCACCTCCTGACCCACAAGTGCCACCTGTCACCCTGCAAGTCCAGATCCTCTCGCCCCACAAGTGCCAGCTCATGCTTCACAAGTGCCAGCTCCTGCCCCACATCATCAACTTCCTGCCCCACAAGTGCCACCTCCTATCCCACATGTGCCAACTCCTGCCCCACAAGTACCATTTCCTGCACCACATTTGCCACCTCTTGCCCAACAGGTGCCACCTCCTGCCCCACAAATGCCAAATCCTGCCCCACATCATCTATTAACCGCCCCACAAGTGTCACCTCCTGCCCCACAAGTGCCACCTCCCGCCGCACAAGTGCCGCCTCCAGCCACACAAGTGCTAAATCGTGCCGCACAACTTCCACCTCCCGCCCCACAACTGCCACCTCCCGCCTTAAAAGTGCCACCTCTCGACCCACAAATGCCTCCTCCTGTCCCACAGTTGTCACCTCCCGCTCCACAAGTTACACCTCACCCCCCACAAGTTCTACCACCCACCCCACAAGTGCCACCTGCAGCCCCAGAAGTGTCAAATCCTGCCACACAACTTCCACATCCAGCCCCACAAGTGCCACCTCCCGCCCCACAACTTCCACTTCCCGCCCAACAACAGCCTCCTCCTGCCCCACAAGTGCCTCCTCCTGCCACACAAGTGCCACCTCCTGCCCCACAAGTGCTACCTACTTCCCCAGAAGTGCCACCTCCTGCCCCACATCATCCACCTCCTGCCTCAAAAATGCCTCCTCCTGATCCACAATTGCCACCTGCCGCCCCACAACTTCCACCTCACACCCCACAAGTGCCACCTCCCGCCCCACAAGTGCCACAACCCGCCCCACAAATCCAACTCCTGACCCACAAGTGCCACCTCCCGCCCCACAAGTTCCACCTTCCGCCCCACAAATCCAACTCCTGCCCCACAAGTGCCACCTCCCGACCCACATGTGCCAACTTCTGCCCCACAAGTGCCAGCTCCTGCCCCTCAAGTGTCACCTCTTCCCCACAAGTGCCACCTTCTGCTCCACAAGTGCCACTTCCTGCCGCACAAGTGATACCTCCAGCCCCACAACTGCCACCACCCGCCCCACAACTTCCACCTCCCGCCTCACAAGTGCAACCTCCAGGCCCACAAGTGCCGCCTCCTGTTCCACAAGAATTAACTCCTGCCCCACAAGTGCCACCTCCTGCCCTTCAAGAGCCACTTCTTGACCCACAAGTAACATTTCCTGCCCCACAAGTGCCAACCCCTGCCCAACAAGTGCTATGACCCAGCCCACAAGTGCCTCCTCCTGCCCCACTAGTGCCACCTCCCGCCCCACAAGTGCCACCACCCTCCCCACAACTTCAACCTCCTTCCCCAAAACATCCACCTCCCGCCCCACAGGTGTCATCATCTGCCCCACAACTGCCACATCCCGCCCCACAAGTGCCACCCCTTGCCCCACAAGTGCCACATCCCACCGCACAATTTCCACCTCTTGTTACACAAGTCCCACCTCCCGCCCAACAACAGCCTCCTCCTGCCCCACAAGTGCCACCTCCTGCCCCACAAGTGCCACATCCCGCCCCACAAGTTCCACCTCCTGCCTTACAAGTGCCAATTCCTGCCCTACAAGTGCCAGCTCATTCCCCTGAGCTGCCAGCTCCTGCCCCACAAGTGCCACATTTTGCCACACCACTGCCACCTCCCCCCCAAATAATCCACCTCCTGCCCCACAAGTGTCACTGACCGCCCAACTTCCTCCTCCTGACACACAAGTGCAACCTCCTGCCCTACAAGTGCCAGCTCCTGCCCGACAAGAGCCACTTCCTGCCCCACAAGTACCTCTTCCCTCCCAACAAGTTCCAATTTCCGCCCCACAAGTGCCACCTCCCGCCCCACACGAGCCACCTCCTGGCTCACATGTTCCACCTCCTGCCTCAAAAGAGCCACCTCCCGCCCCACAACTTCCACGTAACGCCCCATAAGTTCCACCTCCTGCCCAACAAGTGCCACCTCTCGTCCCACAAGTGCCACCTCCTGCCCCACAAGTGCCAACTCCCGCCCCAAAAGTCCCACCTCCTTCCAAACAAGTGCCACATCCCGCCCCAAAAGTGCCACTTCCTGCCTTTCTACCGCCACCTCCTGCCCCAGAAGTTCCACTTCCTGCACCACAAGTTACACCTACAGCCCGACAATTTCCACCTCCTGTTTTACAAGTTCCACTTCCGCCCCACAAGTGCCACCTCCTGCCCAACAAGTGCCAGTTCATGCCCCACAAGTGCAAGGTCCTGTCCTTCAACTTCCACCTCCTGCCCCACAAGTGCCACCTCCTGCCCACATCGTCCACCTCCCACCCAACAAGTGCCACCACCTGCCCCACAAGTGCCAATTCCTGCCCCACAAGTGCCACCTCATTCCCCTGAAGTGCCACATTTGTCCACACCACTGCCTCCTCCCCCCCAAATAATCCACCTCCTGCCCCACAAGTGTCACTGACTGACCAACTTCCTCCTCCTGACCCACAAGTGCAACCTCCTGCCCCACAAGTGCCAGCTCCTGCCCCACAAGAGCCACTTCCTGCCCCACAAGTACCTCTTCCCTCCCAACAAGTTCCAATTTCCGCCCAACAAGTACCACCTCCTTCTGCACAAGTTCCACCTCCTGCCCTAAAAGCTCCATTTCCTGCCCCAGAAGTGCCACCTCCCGCCCCACAAGTGCCACCTCCTGCCCTACAACTTCCACCTCCTGGCCCACAAGTGCCACCTCCCGCCCTACAACTGCCAAACCCTGCCCCAAAATTTCCACCTCCTGCCCAACAATTTCCAACTCGTGCCCCACAATTGCCACCTCCTGCCACACAAATGCCACCTTCTGCCTCAAAATGCCACCTCCTGCCCAACAACTCCAACCTCCCGCCCCACAAGTACCACCTCCTGCTCCAAAAGTTCCACCTCCTGCCCCATAAGTTCCACCTTACGCCCCACAAGTGCCATCTCCTGCCCCAAAAGCTCAAATTCCTGCCCCATCAGTGCCACATCCCGCCCCACAAGTTCCACCTCCTGCCCCATAAGTGCCAATTCCTGCTTCACAAGTGCCAGCTCATGCTTCACAAATGCCAGCTCATGCCCCACATCATCAACTTCCTGCCCCACAAGTGCCACCTCTAACCCCACAAAGACAGCCTCCTGCCCCACATCATCCACCTCCTGCCCCACAAGTGCCAATTCCTGCCCCACAAGTGCCAGCTCATGCCCCACAAGTGCCACCTCCTACCCCACAGGTGCCACCTCCTGCCCCACATCATCCACCTCCTCCCCCACAAGTGACAATACCTGTTAGACAAGTGCAACCTCCAGCCCCACAACTTCAACATCCCGCCACACAAGTGCCGACTCCTGGCAACGTGTGCCACATCTTGCCCCACAAGTGTCAACTCCTGCCCCACATCGTCCACCTCCCATCCAACAAGTGCCACCTCCTGCCCCACAAGTGCCAATTCCTGCCCCACAAGTGCCAGCTCATGCTCCACAAGTGCCAGCTCCTGCCCCTCATCATCCACCTCCTGCCCCACAAGTGCCACCTCCCGCCCAACAATTGTGGCCACATGACAAACAAGTGAAAAATCCCACCCCACAAGTGCCACTACATGCCCAACAGGTGCCACCTCCCACCCCACAACTTCAGCCTCCCGCCACAGAAGTGCCAACTCCTGCCCAACGTGTGATATCTCCTGCACCACAAGTTCAAATTCTTGCCCCACAAGTTCCACCTACCATCCCACAAGTGCCACCTCCTGCCCCACAAGTGCCATCTCCCACCCCACATGTACCAAATCCAGCCCCACAACTTCCACCTCCTGCCCCAGAAGTGTCATCTCCTGTTGCACAAGTTCCACCTTCTGCCCCACAAGTGTAACCTCCAGCCCCATAAGTGCCAAATCCTGCCCCACAACATCCACCTGTGCCCTACAAATACCATTTCCGGCTCCACATCATCCAACTTCTGCCCCACAAGTGCCACCTCCTGCCCCACATCATCCACCTCCTGCCCCACAACTGCCAATTCCTGCCCCACAACTGCCAGCTCATGCTTCACAAGTGCCAGCTCCTGCACCACATCATCCACCTCCTGCCCCACAAGTGCCACCTCCTGACCCACAACATCAATCTCCAGCCCCACAAGAGCCGCCTCCTGCCCCACAAGTTACACCTGCTACAAGTTCCACAAGTGCCACCTCCCTGCTCACGAGTGCCACATCCCGCCCCACATGTACCACCTCCTGCATCACAACTTCCACCTCCCGCCCCACATGTACCACCTCCTGCATCACAACTTCCACCTCCCGCCCCACATGTACCACCTCCTGCATCACAACTTCCACCTCCCGCCCCACATGTACCACCTCCTTCATCACAACTTCCACCTCCCGCCCCACATGTACCACCTCCTGCATCACAACTTCCACCTCCCGCCCCACATGTACCACCTCCTGCATCACAACTTCCACCTCCCGCCCCACATGTACCACCTCCTGCATCACAACTTCCACATCCCACCCCACATGTACCACCTCCTGCATCACAACTTCCACCTCCCGCCCCACATGTACCACCTCCTGCCTCACAACTTACACCTCCCGCCCCACATGTACCACCTCCTGCATCACAACTTACACCTCCCGCCCCAAGAATGCCACATCCTGCCCCACAAGTGCCACCTCCCGCCCCACAAACTCCACCTCCCACGCACAAGTGCCACCTTCCGCCCCACAAGTGCCACCTCACACCCCAACAGTGTCAACTTCCGCCCCACAAGTGCCACCTCACGCCCCACAACTTCCACATCCCGCCCCACAAGTGCCACCACCTGACCCACAAGTGCCACCACCTGACCCACTAATGCAACTACCTGCCCCACAAGTGCCAACTCCTGCCCAACAAGTTCTACCTCCTGCCTTACAAGTGCCACCTTCCGCCCCACAAGTGCCACCTCACACCCCAACAGTGTCAACTTCCGCCCCACAAGTGCCACCTCACGCCCCACAACTTCCACATCCCGCCCCACAAGTGCCACCACCTGACCCACAAGTGCCACCACCTGACCCACTAATGCAACTACCTGCCCCACAAGTGCCAACTCCCGTCTCACAATTGCAACTCTCGCCCAACAAGTGCCACCTCCTGCCCCACAATTGCCACCACCCCCCCAACAAGTGCCACCTCCCGCCCCACAAGTGCCACCTCCCGCCCCACAAATCCAACTCCTGACCCACAAGTTCCACCTCCCGCCCCACAAGTTCCACCTCCCGCCCCACAAGTGCCACCTCCCGCCCCACATAATCCACGTCCTGCTCCAAAATTGCCACCTCCTGCCCCACAAGTGCCACCTCCAGCCCCACCAGTTCCACCGCCCGCCCCACAAGTACCACCTCCTGACCCACAAGTGCCACTACGTGACCCACAATTGCCACCTCCCGTCTCACAATTGCAACTCTCGCCCAACAAGTGCCACCTCCTGCCCCACAATTGCCACCACCCCTCCAACAAGTGCCACCTCCCGCCCCACAAGTACCACATCCCACCCCACAAGTGCAACCTCCTGCCCCACAAGTGCCAACTCTCGCCCCACAAGTGCCAACTCCTGCCCCACAACATCCACCTCACGCTCCAAAAGTGCCACCTCCTGCCCCACAAGTGCTACTTCCTGCCTTACAAGTGCCACTTCCCGCTGCACAAGTGACACCTCCAGCCCCACAGCTGCCACAACCCGCCCCACAACTTCCACATCCCGCCTCACAACTGCAAGCTCCTGCCCCACAATTGCCACCTCCTACCACACAAGTGCCAACTCCTGCCCCACAAGTGCCACCTCATGTCCCTCAATTTTCACCTTATGCCCCAAAAGTGCCACGTCCCGCCCAACAAGTGCAACATCTCGCCCCACTAGTGCCACGTCCCGGCCCAAAATTGCTACCTCCTGCCCCACATCATCCACCTCCTGTTCCACAAATGTCACCTCCTGACCCACAACTTCCACCTCCTGCCCCACAAGTGCCACCTTCTGCCTCACAAGTGCCACGCCTTGCCCCACAAGTGCCACATCCCACCGCACAATTTCCACCTCTTGTTACACAAGTCCCACCTCCCGCCCAACAACAGCCTCCTCCTGCCCCACAAGTGCCACCTCCTGCCCCACAAGTGCCACCTCCCACCCCACAAGTGCCACGTCCTTCCCAATTGCCACGTCCTGTCCCACAAGTGCCACCTCCTGCCATACAAGTGCCACCCTCTGCCCCACAATTGCCACTTCTTGCCCCACAATTGCCAATTCTTGCCCCACAACTTCCACCTCCCACCCCATAACTTCCACCTCCCGTCCCACAGCTTCCACATCCTGCCCCACAAGTGCCCGATCCTGCCCCAGAAGTACCACCACCTGACCCACAAGTGCCAACTCCTGCCCCACAAGTGCCACCTCGCATCCCGCAAGTGCCACATCCCGCCCCACAAGTTCCACCTCCTGCCTTACAAGTGCCCATTCCTGCTTCACAAGTGCCAGCTCATGCTTCACAAATGCCAGCTCATGCCCCACATCATCGCCTTCCTGCCCCACAAGTGCCACCTCCTGCCCCACAAAGACTGCCTCCTGCCCCATAAGTGCCAATTCCTGCCCCACAAGTGCCAACTCCAACCCCACAAGTGCCAGCTCCTGCCCCACAAGTGCCAGCTCTTGCCTCACAGGTGCCACCTCCTGCCCCACAAAGTCCACCTCCTGCCCCACAAGTGCCAACTCCTGCCCCACAAGTGCCACCTCCTGCCCAACAAGTTCCACCTCTTGACCTACAAGTGCCACCTCCTGCCCCATAAGTTTCACCTCTCGCCCAACAAATGCCACCACCTCCTTCAAAAGCGCCACCTCCTGCCCCACAGGTGCCATTTCATGCCCCACAACATCCACCTCCCACGCACAAGTGCAACCTACTGCCCCACAACTTCCACCTCCTGCCCCACAAGTGCCAACTCCTGCCCCACAAGTGCCACCTCCTGCCCCACAAGTGCCACCTCCCGCCCCACAAGTGCCACCTGTCACCCTGCAAGTCCAGCTCCTCTCGCCCCACAAGTGCCAGCTCATGCTTCACAAGTGCCAGCTCCTGCCCCACATCATCAACTTCCTGCCCCACTAGTGCCACCTCCAACCCCAGAAAGACAGCCTCCTGCCCCACATCATCCACCTCCTGCCCCACAAGTGCCAATTCCTGCCCCACAATTGCCAGCTCATGCCCCACAAGTGCCAGCACCTGCCCCACAAGTGCCACCTCTTGCCCAACAGGTGCCACCTCCTGCCCCACAAATGCCAAATCCTGCCCTGCAACTTCCAACTCCTGCCCCACAAGTGCCAATTCCTGCCCCACAAGTTCCAGCTCATGCTTCACAAGTGCCAGCTCCTGCCCCACATCATCCACTTCCTGCTCACATGTGCCACCTCCTGTCCGACAAAGACCACCTCCTGCCCCACATCATCCACCCCCTGCCCCACAAGTGCCACCTCCTGCCCCACAACGACCACCCCCTGCACCAAAAGTGCCAATTCCTGCCCCACAATTGCTAGCACCTGCCCAACAAGAGCCACTTCCTGCCCCACAAGTACCTCTTCCCTCCCAACAAGTTCCAATTTCCGCCCCACAAGTACCACTACCTGCCCCACAAATGCAACCTCCTGCCCCACAAGTGCCACCTTTCGCGCCACAAATGCCACCTCCCGCTCCACAACTTCCACCTCCTGCCCCACAAGTGCCACCTCCCGACCCACAAGTGCCACCTCACGCCCAACATCTACCACCTCCCACCCCACAACTTCCATCTCCTGGCCCACAAGTGCCACTTCCTGCCTCAAAAGAGCCACCTCCCACCTCACAACTTCCACGTAACGTCCCATAAGTTCCACCTCCTGCCCCACAAGTGCCAGCTGCTGCTCCACATCATCCAACTCCCGCCCCACAAGTGCCATGTCCAGCGCCACCTCCTGCCCCACAAGTTCCAACTCTCGTCTAACAAGTGCCACCTCCTGCCCAACATTTACCACCTCCCGCTTCACAACTTCCACATCCTGCCCTACAAGTGCAACCTCCCGCCATAAAATGCCACCTCCCGTCCCTCTATCACCACCTCCTGCCCCACAAGTTACACCCCCACCCCACAGGTACCACCACCTGCCCCACAAGTACCACCTCCTGCAAACAAATGCCATTTCTTAAACCACAGGTCCAAACTCCTTCCCCACAAGTGCCACCTCCTGTCTCACAAGTGCAACCTCCCGCCCCACAACTTCCACAACCTGCCCCACAAGTGCCACCTCCCGTCACTCAACTTCCAACTCCCGCCCCACAAGTGCCACCTCCCGCCCTACAACTTCCACCTCCCGCACCACAACTTCCACCTCCTGCCTCACAAGTTCCACATCCCGCCCCACAAGTTCCAACTCCTGGCCCACAAGTGCGACCTCCTGCCCCACCATTACCACCTCCTGCCCCACAAGTGCCACAACCTGCTCCACAATTTCAACGTCCTGCCTTACAAGTGCCACATTCTGCCCCACAAGTGTAGGCTCCTGCTCCACAAGTGCCACCTCCCGAACCACAACCTCAACCTCTGGCCCCACAAGTCCCACCTCCCGCCCCACAAGTGCCACATCCCGCCCCACAAGTGCCACCACCCGCCCCACAAGTGCCACCTTCTGTTCCACAACTTCCACCTCCTGCCCCACAAGTTATAACTCCTGCCCCACAAGTGTTGCATTTTGCCCCACAAGTGCCACCTCCCGCCTCACAAGTGCCACCTCCCGACCCACAAGTGCCAACTCCTGCCCCGCAACTTCCATCTCCTGCTCCACAAGTGCCACCTCGAACCGCACAATTGCCACCTCCTTCCCCATATCAACCACCTCCCATCCAACAAGTGCCACCTCCTGCCCCACAACTGCCAATTCCTGCCCCACAAGTGCCAGCTCATGCTTCACAAGTGCCAGCTCCAGCCCCTCATCATCCACCTCCTGCTCCACAAGTGCCACCTCCTGCCCCACAATGACCACCTCCTGCCCCACATCATCCACCCCCTGCGCCACAAGTGCCAATTCCTGCCCTACAAGTGCCAGCTCATTACCCTGAAGTGCCAGCTCCTGCCCCACAAGTGTCACTGACCGCTCAACTTCCTCCTCCTGACACACAACTGCAACCTCATGCCCCACAAGTGCCACCTCCCGCCCTACAACTTCCACCTCCCGCTCCACAACTTCCACCTCCTGCCCCACAAGTGCCACCTCCCGCCCTACAACTTCCATCTCCTGGCTCACAAGTTCCACCTCCTGCCTAAAAAGAGCCACGTCCTGCCCCACAACTTCCACGTAACGTCCCATAAGTTCCACCTCCTGCCCCAAAAACATATCCCGCCCCACAAGTGCCACTACCTGCCCCACTAGTGCCATCTCCAT
Source organism: Coturnix japonica (assembly GCF_054131305.1). NCBI lineage: Eukaryota > Metazoa > Chordata > Aves > Galliformes > Phasianidae > Coturnix > Coturnix japonica. The sequence goes on from NC_140684.1 coordinate 1,498,607, forward strand.
TTCCATAGGTGCCACCTCCCGCCCCACAACTTCCAATAACGCCCCGTAAGTTCCACCTCCTGCCCAACAAGTGCCACCTCTCGTCCCACAAGGACCACCTCCTGCCCCACAAGTGCCAACTCTTGCCCCACAAGTGCCAAATACTTCCCCACAACTTCCACCTTCTGCCGCACTAGTGCCAACTCCAATTCCACAAGTGCCACCTCCCACACCACAAGTGCCACCACCTGACCCACAAGTGCCAACTCCTGCCCCACAAGTGCCACCTCCTGCCCCACAAATTCCACCCCCTCCCCTCAAGTTACATCTCCTGCCCCACAAGTGCCAACACCTGACCCACAAGTGCCACCTCCTGCCCCACAACTTTACATTCCGCCCCACAATTTCCACCTCCTGTCTTACAAGTTCCACTTCCTGCCCCACATGTGACAGCTCAGGCTTCACAAGTGCCAGCTCCTGCACCACATCATCCACTTCCCGCCCCACAAGTGCCACCTCCTGCCCAACAATTGCCATTTCTTACCCCACATGTTCCAACTCCTGTCCCACATGTGCCAACTCCTGCCCCACAAGTGCCATTTCCTGCCCCACAACTTCCACCTCCCGCCCCAGAAGTGCCAGTTCCTGTCCCACAAGTGCCACCTACCACGCCACAAATTCCACCTCCTGCCCCACAAGTTCCACCTCCTGCCTCACAATGACCACCTCCTGCCCCACATCATCCACCTCCTGCCCCACATCATCCACCTCCTGCCCCACAATGACCACCTCCTGCCCCACATCATCCACCTCCTGCCCCACAAGTGCCAATTCCTGCCCTACAAGTGCCAGCTCATTCCCCTGAAGTGCCAGCTCCTGCCCCACAAGTGCCACATTTTGCCACACCACTGCCACCTCCCCCCCCAAATAATCCACCTCCTGCCCCACAAGTGTCACTGACCGCAACTTCCTCCTCCTGACCCACAAGTGCAACCTCCTGCCCCACAACTTCAACATCCCGCCACACAAGTGCCGACTCCTGCCCAACGTGTGCCACATCCTGCCCCACAAGTGCCAACTCCTGCCCCACATCGTCCACATCCCACCCAACAAGTGCCACCTCCTGCCCCACAACTGCCAATTCCTGCCCCACATGTGCCAGCTCATGCCCCACAAGTGCCAGGTCCTGTCCCACATCATCCACCTTCTGCCCCACAAGTGCCACCTCCTGCCCCACAACGACCACCTCCTGCCCCACATCATCCACCCCCTGCACCACAAGTGCCAATTCATGCCCTACAAGTGCCAGCTCACTCCCCTGAAGTGCCAGCTCCTGCCCCACAATGCCACCTCCTGTCCCACATGTGCTAACTCCTGCCCCACAAGTGCCATTTTCTGCCCCACAACTTCTACCTCACGGCCCACAAGAGCCAGTTCCAGCCCCACAAATGCCACCTCCCGCCCCACAACTTCAACATCCCGCCACACAAGTGCCACCTCCTGCCCCACAAGTGCCAAATCCTGTTCTGCAACTTCCAACTCCTGCTCCACAAGTGCCACCTCCTGCCCCACATCATCTACCTCCCACCCCACAAGTGCCACCTCCTGCCCCTCAAGTTACATCTCCCGCCCCACAAGTGCCACCTCCTGCCTCACAACTTCCAACTCCCACCACAACAATTTCCACCTCCTGTCTTACAAGTTCCACTTCCGCCCCACAAGTGCCACCTCCAGCCCCATAAGTGCCTAATCATGCCCCACAACATCCACCTGTGCCCTACAAATTTCCAGCTCCACATCATCCAACTCCAGCCCCACAAGCGCCACCTCCTGCACAAAAAGATCCACCTCAAGCCCCACAGGTGCCACCTCCCGCCCCACAATTGCCACCTCCTGCCCCATAAGTGCCACCTCCCGCCCAACAATTGTGGCCACATGACAAACAAGTTCCACTTCCGCCCCACAAGTGCCACCTCCTGCCCAACAAGTGCCATTTCTTACCACACAGGTTCCAAATCCTACCCCACTGGTGCCATTTCCTGCCCCACAAGTGCCACCTCCTGCCCCACAACGACCACCTCCTGCCCCACAAGTGCCAATTCCTGCCCTACAAGTGCCAGCTCATTCCCCTGAAGTGCCAGCTCCTGCCCCACAAGTGCCACATTTTGCCACACCACTGCCACCTCCCCCCCAAATAATCCACCTCCTGCCCCACAAGTGTCACTGACTGCCCAACTTCCTCCTCCTGACGCACAAGTGCAACCTCCTGCCCCACAAGTGCCAGCTCCTGCCCGACAAGAGCCACTTCCTGCCCCACAAGTACCTCTTCCCTCCCAACAAGTTCCAATTTCCGCCCCACAAGTGCCACCTCCAGCCCCACAAGTGCAACCTCCTGCCCCACAAATGCCACCTTTCGCCCCACAAATGCCACCTCCCGCTCCACAACTTCCACCTCCTGCCCCACAAGTGCCACCTCCCGCCCTACAACTTCCATCTCCTGGTCCACAAGTGCCACCTCCTGCCTCAAAAGAGCCACCTCCCGCCCCACAACTTCCACGTAACGCCCCATAAGTTCCACCTCCCGCCCAACAAGTGCCACCTCTCGTCCCACAAGGACCACCTCCTGCCCCACAAGTGCCACCTCCTGCCCCACAAGTGTCAACTCATGCTCCACAAATGCCACCTCCTGCTCCACAAGTTCCACCTCTTGCCCCACAAGTGCCAAATACTTCCCCACAACTTCCACCTTCTGCCCCACTAGTGCCAACTCCAATTCCACAAGTGCCACCTCCAGCCCTACAACTGCCACTTCCAGCCCCACAAGTGCCACCTCCCGCCCAACAACTTCAACATCCCACCACACAAGTGCCAACTCCTGCCCGTGTGCCACATCCTGCCCCACAAGTGCCACCTCCTGCCCCACAAGTGCCAATTCCTGCCCCACAAGTGCCAGCTCATGCTTCACAAGTGCCAGCTCCTGCCCCACATCATCCACCTCCTGCCCCACAAGTGCCACCTCCCGCCCAACAATTGTGGCCACATGACAAACAAGTGAAAAATCCCACCCCTCAAGTGCCACTACATGCCCAACAGGTGACACCTCCCACCCCACAACTTCAGCCTCCCGCCACAGAAGTGCCAACTCCTGCCCAACGTGTGATATCTCCTGCACCACAAGTTCCAAGTCTTGCCCCACAAGTTCCACCTACCATCCCACAAGTGCCACCTCCAGCCCCACAAGTGCCATCTCCCACCCCACAAGTACCAAATCCTGCCCCACAACTTCCACCTCCTGCCCCAGAAGTGCCATCTCCTGTCGCACAAGTTCCACCTTCTGCCCCACAAGTGTAACCTCCAGCCCCATAAGTGCCAAATCCTGCCCCACAACATCCACCTGTGCCCTACAAATACCATTTCCAGCTCCACATCATCCAACTCCTGCCCAACAAGTGCCTCCTCCTGCCCCACAAGTGCCACCTCCTGCTTCACAACTTCCACCTCCCGACCCACAAGTGCCACCTCCTGCCCCACAACTTCCACCTTGCGACCCACAAGTGCGAACTCCCGCCAAACAACTGACACCTCCTGCCTCACAAGTGCCAACTCCTGCCCAACAAGTGCCACCTCCTGCCCCACTAGTGCCACCTCCAGACCCACAAGTGCCACCTCCTGTCTCTCCAGTTCCACCTCCTGCCGTGCAAGTGCCAGCTCCTGTCCCACATGTGCCACCTCTCGCCCCACTAGTGCCACCTCCCGCCCCATAAGTGCCACCTCCCTCTCCACAAATTCAGCCTCCCGCCCACAAGTGCCACATCGCTCCCCACAAGTGCCACCTCCCGCCCCACAAGTTCTAACTCCCGCCCCACAAGTTCTAACTCCCGCCCCACAAGTGCCAACTCCCGCCGCACAAGTGCCAACTCCCGCCCCACAAGTGCCAACTCCCGCCCCACAAGTGCCAATTCCAGCCCCACAAGTGCCAGTTCATGCCCCACAAGTGCAAGGTCCTGTCCTTCAACTTCCACCTCCTGCCCCACAAGTGCCACCTCCTGCCCCACAAGCGCCACCTCCTGCCCCACAATGACCACCTCCTGCCCCACATCATCCACCTCCTGCCCCACAAGTGCCAATTCCTGCCCTACAAGTGCCAGCTCATTCCCCTGAAGTGCCAGCTCCTGCCCCACAAGTGCCACAGTTTGCCACACCACTGCCACCTCCCCCCCCAAATAACCCACCTCCTGCCCCACAAGTGTTACTGACCGCCCAACTTCCTCCTCCTGACCCACAAGTGCAACCTCCTGCCCCACAACTTCAACATCCCGCCACACAAGTGCCGACTTTTGCCCAACGTGTGCCACATCCTGCCCCACATCGTCCACCTCCCACCCAACAAGTGCCACCTCCTGCCCCACAAGTGCCAATTCCTGCCCCACATGTGCCAGCTCATGCCCCACAAGTGCCAGGTCCTGTCCCACATCATCCACCTTCTGCCCCACAAGTACCACCTCCTGCCCCACAAGTTACATCTCCCGCCCCACAAGTGCCACCTCCTGCCTCACAACTTCCAACTCCCACCACAACAATTTCCACCTCCTGTCTTACAAGTTCCACTTCCGCCCCACAAGTGCCACCTCCAGCCCCATAAGTGCCTAATCATGCCCCACAACATCCACCTGTGCCCTACAAATTTCCGGCTCCACATCATCCAACTCCCGCCCCACAATTGCCACCTCCTGCCCCATAAGTGCCACCTCCCGCCCAACAATTGTGGCCACATGACAAACAAGTTCCACTTCCGCCCCACAAGTGCCACCTCCTGCCCAACAAGTGCCATTTCTTACCCCACAGGTTCCAAATCCTACCCCACTGGTGCCATTTCCTGCCCCACAAGTGCCATTTCCCCCCCCACATGTGCCAACTCCTGCCTTACAAGTTTCACCTACCACCCCACAAATTCCACCTCCCACCCCACAAGTTCCACCTCCTGCCCCAAAAGTGCCAATTCCTGCTTCACAAGTGCCAGCTCATGCTTCACAAATGCCAGCTCATGCCCCACATCATCAACTTCCTGCCCCACAAGTGCCACCTCCAACCCCACAAAGACAGCCTCCTGCCCCACATCATCCACCTCCTGCCCCACAAGTGCCAATTCCAGCCCCACAAGTGCCAGCTCATGCCCCACAACTTCCACCTCTTGCCCCACAGGTGCCACCTCCTGCCCCACATCATCCACCTCCTCCCCCACAAGTGACAATACCTGTTCCACAAGTGCCACCTCCCGCCCCACAACTTCAACATCCCGCCACACAAGTGCCGACTCCTGGCAACGTGTGCCACATCCTGCCCCACAAATGCCAGCTCCTGTCCCACATGTTCCACCTACCATCCCACAAATTCCACCTCATGCCCCACAAGTGCCAACTCCCAACCCACAAATGCCAAATCCTGCAATGCAACTTCCACCTCCTGCTCCACAAGTGCCACCTCCTGCCCCACATCGTCCACCTCCCACCCAACAAGTGCCACCACCTGCCCCACAAGTGCCAATTCCTGCCCCACATGTGCCAGCTCATGCCCCACAAGTGCCACATTTGTCCACACCACTGCCTCCTCCCCCCCAAATAATCCACCTCCTGCCCCACAAGTGTCACTGACTGACCAACTTCCTCCTCCTGCCCCACAAGTGCCAGCTCCTGCCCCACAAGTGCCAGCTCCTGCCCCACAAGAGCCACTTCCTGCCCCACAAGTACCTCTTCCCTCCCAACAAGTTCCAATTTCCGCCCAACAAGTACCACCTCCTTCTGCACAAGTTCCACCTCCTGCCCTAAAAGCTCCATTTCCTGCCCCAGAAGTGCCACCTCCCGCCCCACAAGTGCCACCTCCTGCCCTACAACTTCCACCTCCTGGCCCACAAGTGCCACCTCCCGCCCTACAACTGCCAAACCCTGCCCCAAAACTTCCACCTCCTGCCCAACAATTTCCAACTCGTGCCCCACAATTGCCACCTCCTGCTACACAAATGCCACCTTCTGCCTCAAAATGCCACCTCCTGCCCAACAACTCCAACCTCCCGCCCCACAAGTACCACCTCCTGCTCCACAAGTTCCACCTCCTGCCCCATAAGTTCCACCTTACGCCCCACAAGTGCCATCTCCTGCCCCAAAAGCTCAATTTCCCGCCCCATCAGTGCCACCTCCCGCACCACAAGTGCCACCTCCTGCCCCATAAGTGCCAATTTCTGCCCCACAAGTGCCACTTCCCACCTTACAAATGCCACCTCCTGCCCCACAACTTTCACCTCCTGCCCCACAAGTGCAACCTCCCTGCCCACGAGTGACACAATCTGCCCAAGTGCCACCTCCTGCCTCACAACTTCCACCTCCCGCCCCACAAGTGCCACCTCCTGTCTCACAAGTGCAACCTCCCGCCCCACAACTTCCACAACCTGCCCCACAAGTGCCACCTCCCGTCACTCAACTTCCAACTCCCGCCCCACAAGTGCCACCTGCCGCCCTACAACTTCCACCTCCCGCACCACAACTTCCACCTCCTGCCTCACAAGTTCCACATCCCGCCCCACAACTTCATTCTCCCGCCCCACAACTTCCAACTCCTGGCCCACAAGTGCGACCTCCTGCCCCACCATTACCACCTCCTGCCCCACAATTTCCACCTCCTGCCCCACAAGTGCCACCTCCCGCCCCACAACGTCCAACTCCTGGCCCACAAGTGCGACCTCCTGCCCCACCATTACCACCTCCTGCCCCACAATTTCCACCTTTTGCCCCACAAGTGCCACAACCTGCTCCACAATTTCAACGTCCTGCCTTACAAGTGCCACATTCTGCCCCACAAGTGTAGGCTCCTGCTCCACAAGTGCCACCACCCGCCCCACAAGTGCCACCTTCTGTTCCACAACTTCCACCTCCTGCCCCACAAGTGTGGCATAGTGCCCCACAAGTGCCACCTCCTGACCCACAAGTGCCACCTCCCGACCCACAAGTGCCAATTCCTGCCCCACATCATTCACCTCCTGCCCCACAAGTGCCACCTCCCGACCCACAACTGCCAACTCCTGCCCCGCAACTTCCATCTCCTGCTCCACAAGTGCCACCTCAAACCGCACAATTGCCACCTCCTTCCCCATATCAACCACCTCCCATCCAACAAGTGCCACCTCCTGCCCCACAAGTGCCAATTCCTGCCCCACAAGTGCCAGCTCATGCTTCACAAGTGCCAGCTCCTGCCCCTCATCATCCACCTCCTGCCCCACAAGTTCCACCTCCTGATCCACAACATCAATCTCCAGCCCCACAAGAGCCGCCTCCTGCCCGACAAGTTACACCTGCTACAAGTTCCACAAGTGCCACCTCCCTGCTCACGAGTGCCACATCCCGCCCCACATGTACCACCCCCTGCATCACAACTTCCACCTCCCGCCCCACATGTACCACCTCCTGCATCACAACTTCCACCTCCCGCCCCACATGTACCACCTCCTGCATCACAACTTCCACCTCCCGCCCCACATGTACCACCTCCTGCATCACAACTTCCACCTCCCGCCCCACATGTACCACCTCCTGCATCACAACTTCCACCTCCCGCCCCACATGTACCACCTCCTGCATCACAACTTACACCTCCCGCCCCACAAGTTCCACCTCCTCCCCAGAAGTGCCACCTCCCGCCCCACAAGTGCCACCTCCTGCCCCAGAAGTTCCACCTCCTCCCCCAAAAGCGCCACCTCCTGCCCCACAAGCGCCACCTCCCTCTCCACAAACTCCACCTCCCACGCACAAGTGCCACATCCTGCCTCACAACTTCCACCTCCCGCCCCAAGAATGCCACCTCCCACCCCACAAACTCCACCTCCCACGCACAAGTGCCACCTTCCGCCCCACAAGTGCCACCTCACACCCCAACAGTGTCAACTTCTGCCCCACAAGTGCCACCTCACACCCCACAACTTCCACATCCCGCCCCACAAGTACCACCACCTGACCCACAAGTGCCACCACCTGACCCACTAATGCAACTACCTGCCCCACAAGTGCCAACTCATGCCCCACAAGTGCCAACTCCTGCCCCACAAGTTCTACCTCAGGCCCCACAAGTGCCCCCTCCCGCTCCACAAGTGCCACGTCCTGCCCCACAAGTGACATCTCCCGCCCCACAAGGGCCAAATCCTGCCCCACATCATCCACCAACCGCCCCACAAGTGTCACCTCCTGCCCCACAAATTCCATCTCCCACTCCACAAGTGCCACCTACTGCACAACAAATACCATCTCCTGCCCCATAAGTGCCACCTCCTGCCCCACAACCGCTACCTCCTGCCTCATATCATTCACCTCCCACCCCACAATTTCCACCTCCTGCTCAACTAGTGCCACGTGCTGCCCCACAAGTTCCATTTCCCGCTCCACAAGTGCCACCTCCCGCCCCACAACTGCCACCTCCCGCCTTAAAAGTGCCACCTTCCGACCCACAAGTGCCTCCTCCTGTCCCACAGTTGTCACCTCCCGCTCCACAAGTTACACCTCACCCCCCACAAGTTCTACCACCCACCCCACAAGTGCCACCTGCAGCCCCAGAACTGTCAAATCCTGCCACACAACTTCCACATCCAGCCCCACAAGTGCCACCTCCCACCCCACAACTTCCACTTCCCGCCCAACAACAGCCTCCTCCTGCCCCACAAGTGCCTCCTCCTGCCCCACAAGTGCCACCTCCTGCCGCACAAGTGCCACCTCCTGCCCCACATCATCCACCTCCTGCCTCACAAATGCCTCCTCCTGACCCACAAGTGCCACCTCCCGCCCCTCTATAGCCACCTCCTGCCCCACAAGTTACACCTCTTGCCCCACAAGTTCCACGTCTTGCCCCACAACGTCGACCCTTGCCCCACATGTGTCACCACCTGACCCACAAGTGCCAACTCCTGCCCCACAAGTGCCATTTCCTGCACCACATTCGCCGCTTCCTGCCCCACAAGTGCCGGCTCCTGCCCCACAAGTGCTACCTCTCGCCCCACAACTTCAACCTCCACCCACACAAGTGCCAACTCCTGCCCAACAAGTGCCACCACCCGCCCCACTACTTCCACGTCACACCCAAAATCTTCTTACCTTCCACTTCAGAAGTGCCACCTCCTGCCCCAAACCTTCAACCTACTGCCCCACAACTGCCACTTCCCACCCAGCAATTGCCACCCCCCGCCCCACAAGTGCCTCCTCCCACCCCACAAGTGCCAACCCTTACCCCACAAGTGCCAACTCCTGCCCCACATCATCCACCAAAAGCCCCACAAGTGTCACCTCCTGCCCCACAACTTCCATCTCCCACTCCACAAGTGCCACCTACTGCACAACAAATACCATCTCCTGCCCCACAAGTGCCACCTCCCACCCCACAACTTCCACTTCCCGCCCAACAACGGCTTCCTCCAGCCCCACAAGTGCCTCCTCCTGCCCCACAAGTGCCACCTCCTGCCCCACAAGTGCCACCTCCTGCCCCACAAGTGCCACCTACTTCCCCACAAGTGCCACCTCCTGCCGCACAAGTGCCACCTCCTGCCCCACATCATCCACCTCCTGCCTCACAAATGCCTCCTCCTGACCCACAATTGCCACCTGCCGCCCCACAACTTCCACCTCCCGCCCCACAAGTTCCACCTCCCGCACCACAAGTGCCACCTCCCGACCCACATGTGCCAGCTTCTGCCCCACAAGTGCCACCTCCTGCCCCTCAAGTGTCACCTCTTCCCCACAAGTGCCACCTTCTGCTCCACAAGTGCCACTTCCTGCCGCACAAGTGATACCTCCAGCCCCACAACTTCCACCTCCCGCCTCACAAGTGCAACCTCCAGGCCCACAAGTGCCACCTCCAGATCCACAAGAATTAACTCCTGCCCCACAAGTGCCACCTCCTGCCCTTCAAGAGCCACTTCTTGCCCCACAAGTAACATTTCCTGCCCCACAACTGCCAACCCCTGCCCAACAAGTGCTATGACCCAGCCCAAAAGTGCCAACTCCTGCCCCACTAGTGCCACCTCCCGGCCCACAAGTGCCACCACCCTCCCCAAAACTTCAACCTCCTTCCCCAAAACATCCACCTCCCGCCCCACAGGTGTCATCATCTGCCCCACAACTGCCACATCCCGCCCCACAAGTGCCACCTCCTGCCCCACAAGTGCCACCTCCCGCCCCTCAAGTGCCACACACTGCCCCACAAGTGCCGCCCCCAGCCCCGCAACTGCCACCCCTTGCCCCACAATTTCCACCTCCCACCCCACAATTTTTACCTCCCGCCCCACAAGTGCCATCTCCTGCCCCACAGGTGCCACCTACTGTTCCACATCATCCACCTCCTTCCCCACATCATCCACCTCCTGTTCCACAAATGTCACCTCCTGACCCACAACTTCCACCTCCTGCCCCACAAGTGCCACCTTCTGCCTCACAAGTGCCACCTCCTGCCCCACAAGTGCCACATCCCACCGCACAATTTCCACCTCTTGTTACACAAGTCCCACCTCCCGCCCAACAACAGCCTCCTCCTGCCCCACAAGTGCCACCTCCCACCCCACAAGTGCCACGTCCTTCCCAATTGCCACGTCCTGTCCCACAAGTGCAACCTCCTGCCGTACAAGTGCCACCCTCTGCCCCACAATTGCCACTTCTTGCCCCACAATTGCCAATTCTTGCCCCACAACTTCCACCTCCCACCCCATAACTTCCACCTCCCGTCCCACAGCTTCCAAATCCTGCCCCACAAGTGCGCGATCCTGCCCCAGAAGTACCACCACCTGACCCACAAGTGCCAACTCCTGCCCCACAAGTGCCACATCCCGCCCCACAAGTGCTACCTCCTGCCCCAAAAGTGCCCATTCCTGCTTCACAAGTGCCAGCTCATGTTTCACAAATGCCAGCTCCTGCCCCACATCATCAACTTCCTGCCCCACAAGTGTCACCTCCAACCCCACAAAGACAGCCTCCTGCCCCACATCATCCACCTCCTACCCCACAAGTGCCAATTCCTGCCCCACAAGTGCTACCTCCTGCCTTACAAGTGCCCATTCCTGCTTCACAAGCGCCAGCTCATGTTTCACAAATGCCAGCTCCTGCCCCACATCATCAACTTCCTGCCCCACAAGTGTCACCTCCAACCCCACAAAGACAGCCTCCTGCCCCACATCATCCACCTCCTGCCCCACAAGTGCCAATTCCTGCCCACAGTGCCAATTCCTGCCCACAAGTGCCAGCTCCTGCCCCACAAGTTCCAGCTCCTGCCCCACAAGTGCCACCTCCTGCCCCACAAGTGCCACCTCCCGCCCCACAAGTGCCACCTCCCACCCCACAAGTGCCAATTCCTGCCCCACAAGTGCCAATTCCTGCCCCACATCATCCACCTTCTGCCCCACAAGTGCCACCTCCTGCCCCACATCATCCACCCCCTGCCCCACAAGTGCCACCTCATGTCCCTCAATTTTCACCTTATGCCCCAAAAGTGCCACCTCCCGCCCAACAAGTGCAACATCTCGCCCCACTAGTGCCACGTCCCGGCCCAAAATTGCTACCTCCTGCCCCACATCATCCACCTCCTGTTCCACAAATGTCACCTCCTGACCCACAACTTCCACCTCCTGCCCCACAAGTGCCACCTTCTGCCTCACAAGTGCCACCCCTTGCCCCACAAGTGCCACATCCCACCGCACAATTTCCACCTCTTGTTACACAAGTCCCACCTCCCGCCCAACAACAGCCTCCTCCTGCCCCACAAGTGCCACCTCCTGCCCTAGAAGTGCCAGCTCCTGCCCGACAAGAGCCACTTCCTGCCCCACAAGTTCCACCTCCTGCCCCAAAAGTGCCAATTCCTGCTTCACAAGTGCCAGCTCATGCTTCACAAATGCCAGCTCCTGCCCCACATCATCAACTTCCTGCCCCACAAGTGCCACCTCCTGCCCCACAACGACCACCTCCTGCCCCACATCATCCACCTCCTGCACCACAAGTGCCAATTCCTGCCCTACAAGTGCCAGCTCATTCCCCTGAATTGCCAGCTCCTGCCCCACAAGTGCCACAGTTTGCCACACCACTGCCACCTCCCCCCCAAATAATCCACCTCCTGCCCCACATGTGTCACTGACCGCCCAACTTCCTCCTCCTGACACACAAGTGCAACCTCCTGCCCTAGAAGTGCCAGCTCCTGCCCGACAAGAGCCACTTCCTGCCCCACAAGTACCTCTTCCCTCCCAACAAGTTCCAATTTCCGCCCCACAAGTGCCACCTCCAGCCCCACAAGTGCAACCTCCTGCCCCACAAATGCCATCTTTCGCCCCACAAGTGCCACCTCCCGCTCCACAACTTCCACCTCCTGCCCCAGTAGTGCCACCTCCCGACCTACAAGTGCCACCTCCCGCCCCAAAAGAGCCACCTCCTTGCTCACAAGTTCCACCTCCTGCCTCAAAAGAGCCACCTCCCGCCCCACAACTTCCACGTAACGCCCCATAAGTTCCACCTCATGACCAACAAGTGCCACCTCTCGTCCCACAAGGACCACCTCCTGCCCCACAAGTTCCACCTCCCACCCCACAAGTGCCAAATCCTGCCACGCAACGTCCACATCCTGCTCCACAAGTGCCACCTCCTGCCCCACATCATCCACCTCCCATCCAACAAGTGCCACCACCTGCCCCACAAGTGCCAATTCCTGCCCCACAAGTGCCAGCTCATGCTTCACAAGTGCCAGCTCCTGCCCCTCATCATCCACCTCCTGCCCCACAAGTGCCACCTCCCGCCCAACAATTGTGGCCACATGACAAACAAGTGAAAAATCCCACCCCACAAGTGCCACTACATGCCCAACAGGTGCCACCTCCCACCCCACAACTTCAGCCTCCCGCCACAGAAATGCCAACTCCTGCCCAACGTGTGATATCTCCTGCACCACAAGTTCCAAGTCTTGCCCCACAAGTTCTACCTACCATCCCACAAGTGCCACCTCCAGCCCCACAAGTGCCACCTCCTGCCCCACAAGTACCAAATCCTGCCCCACAACTTCCACCTCCTGCCCCAGAAGTGCCATCTCCTGTCGCACAAGTTCCACCTTCTGCCCCACAAGTGTAACCTGCAGCCCCATAAGTGCCAAATCCTGCCCCACAACATCAACCTGTGCCCTACAAATACCATTTCGGGCTCCACATCATCCAGCTCCTGCCCCACAAGTGCTACATCCTGCACCATAACTTCAACCTCCTGCCCCACAATTGCCACGTTCTGCCCCACAAGTGTAGGCTCCTGCCCCACAACTGCCATTTCCTGCCCCACATGTGCCAGCTCATGCTTCACAAGTGCCAGCTCCTGCACCACATCATCCACTTCCTGCCCACAAGTTCCAATTCCTGCCCCACAAGTGCCAGTTCATGCCCCACAAGTGCCAGCTCCTGCCCCACAAGTGCCACATCCTGCCTCACAAGAGCCACCTCCTGCCCCACAATTGCCACCTCCCGCCAAACAACTGACACCTCCTGCCCCACAAGTGCCACCTCCTGCCCTACAAGTGCCACCTTCTGTTCCACAACTTCCACCTCCTGCCCCACAAGTTATAACTCCTGCCCCACAAGTGTTGCATTTTGCCCCACAAGTGCCACCTCCCGCTCCACAAGTGCCACCTCCCGACCCACAAGTGCCAATTCCTGCCCCACATCATTCACCTCCTGCCCCACAAGTGCCACCTCCCGACCCACAACTGCCAACTCCTGCCCCGCAACTTCCATCTCCTGCTCCACAAGTGCCACCTCAAACCGCACAATTGCCACCTCCTTCCCCATATCAACCACCTCCCATCCAACAAGTGCCACCTCCTGCCCCACAAGTGCCAATTCCTGCCCCACAAGTGCCAGCTCATGCTTAACAAGTGCCAGCTCCTGCCCCTCATCATCCACCTCCTGCCCCACAAGTGCCACCTCCCTGCTCACGAGTGCAACATCCCGCCCCACATGTACCACCTCCTGCATCACAACTTCCACCTCCCGCCTTACAAGTACCACCTCCCGCCCCACAAGCGCCACCTCCCTCTCCACAAACTCCACCTCCCACGCACAAGTGCCAAATCCTGCCCCACAAGTGTCACCTCCTGCCCACAAGTGCCACCTTCCGCCCCACAAGTGCCACCTCACACCCCAACAGTGTCAACTTCCGCCCCACAAGTGCCACCTCACGCCCCACAACTTCCACATCCCGCCCCACAAATGCCACCTCCTGCCCTACAAGTGCCACCTCAGGCCCCACAAGTGCCCCCTCCCGCTCCACAAGTGCCACGTCCTGCCCCACAAGGGCCAAATCCTGACACGCAACTTCTACCTCCTGCCCCACATCATCCACCTCCCACCCCACAAGTGCCACCTCCTGTGGCACAAGTGCCAATTCCTGCCCTAAAAGTGCCAGCTCATGCTACACAATTGCCAGCTCCTGCCCCACATCATCCACCTCCTGCCCCACAAGTGCCACCTCCTATCCCACATGTGCCAACTCCTGCCCCACAAGTGCCATTTCCTGCACCACATTTGCCACCTCCTGCCCCACAAGTGCATCCTCCTGCCCCACATCGTCCACCTCCCACCCAACAAGTGCCACCACCTGCCCCACAAGTGCCAATTCCTGCCCCAAAAGTGCCACATTTGTCCACACCACTGCCTCCTCCCCCCCAAATAATCCACCTTCTGCCCCACAAGTGTCACTGACTGACCAACTTCCTCCTCCTGCCCCACAAGTGCCAGCTCCTGCCCCACAAGTGCCAGCTCCTGCCCCACAAGAGCCACTTCCTGCCCCACAAGTACCTCTTCCCTCCCAACAAGTTCCAATTTCCGCCCAACAAGTACCACCTCCTTCTGCACAAGTTCCACCTCCTGCCCTAAAAGCTCCATTTCCTGCCCCACAAGTGCCACCTCCCGCCCCACAACTGCCACCTCCCGCCCTACAACTGCCAAACCCTGCCCCAAAACTTCCACCTCCTGCCCAACAATTTCCAACTCGTGCCCCACAATTGCCACCTCCTGCCACACAAATGCCACCTTCTGCCTCAAAATGCCACCTCCTGCCCAACAACTCCAACCTCCTGCCCCACAAGTACCACCTCCTGCTCCACAAGTTCCACCTCCTGCCCCATAAGTTCCACCTTACGCCCCACAAGTGCCATCTCCTGCCCCAAAAGCTCAATTTCCTGCCCCATCAGTGCCACCTCCCGCACCACAAGTGCCACCTCCTGCCCCATAAGTGCCAATTTCTGCCCCACAAGTGCCACTTCCTGCCTTACAAATGCCACCTCCTGCCCCACAACTTTCACCTCCTGCCCCACAAGTGCAACCTCCTGCCCAAAACCTGCCACCTCCCTCCCCACAATGCCACCTCCTGCCATATTAGTGCAGCCTCCTGCCCCACAAGTGCCAACTCCCGCCCCACAAGTCCCACCTCCTTCCAAACAAGTACCACATCCCGCCCCAAAAGTGCCACTTCCTGCCCCTCTATCACCACCTCCTGCCCCAGAAGTTCCACTTCCTGCACCACAAGTTACACCTACAGCCCCACAATTTCCACCTCCTGTTTTACAAGTTCCACTTCCGCCCCACAAGTGCCACCTCCTGCCCAACAAGTGCCAGTTCATGCCCCACAAGTGCAAGGTCCTGTCCTTCAACTTCCACCTCCTGCCCCACAAGTGCCACCTCCTGCCCCACAACGACCACCTCCTGCCCCACATCATCCACCTCCTCCGCCACAAGTTCCAATTCCTGCCCTACAAGTGCCAGCTCATTCCCCTGAAGTGCCAGCTCCTGCCCCACAATTGCCACATTTTGCCACACCACTGCCACCTCCCCCCCAAAATAATCCACCTCCTGCCCCACAAGTGTCACTGACCGCCCAACTTCATCCTCCTGACCCACAAGTGCAACCTCCTGCCCCACAAGTTCCAGCTCCTGCCCGACAAGAACCACTTCCTGCCCCACAAGTACCTCTTCCCTCCCAACAAGTTCCAATTTCCGCCTCACAAGTGCCACCTCCTGCCCCACAAGTGCAACCTCCTGCCCCACAATTGCCACCTCCTGCCCCACAAGTGCCACCTCCTGCCCCACAAGTGCCACCTCCTGCCCCACAAGTGCCACCTCCCGCCCAACAATTGTGGCCACATGACAAACAAGTTCCACTTCCGCCCCACAAGTGCCACCTCCTGCCCAACAAGTGCCATTTCTTACCCCACAGGTTCCAAATCCTACCCCACTGGTGCCATTTCCTGCCCCACAAGTGCCATTTCCCCCCCCACATGTGCCAACTCCTGCCTTACAAGTTTCACCTACCACCCCACAAATTCCACCTCCCACCCCACAAGTTCCACCTCCTGCCCCAAAAGTGCCAATTCCTGCTTCACAAGTGCCAGCTCATGCTTCACAAATGCCAGCTCCTGCCCCACATCATCAACTTCCTGCCCCACAAGTGCCAGCTCATGCCCCACAAGTGCCACCTCTTGCCCCACAGGTGCCACCTCCTACCCCACAAAGACCACCTCCTGCCCCACATCATCCACCTCCTCCCCCACAAGTGACAATACCTGTTCCACAAGTGCCACCTCCCGCCCCACAACTTCAACATCCCGCCACACAAGTGCCACCTCCTGCCCCACATCGTCCACCTCCCACCCAACAAGTGCCACCACCTGCCCCACAAGTGCCAATTCCTGCCTCACATGTGCCAGCTCATGCTTCACAAGTGCCAGCTCCTGCACTACGTCATCCACTTCCTGCCCCACAAGTGCCACCTCCTGACCGACAAAGACATCCTCCTGCCCCACAAGTGCCAATTCCTGCCCCACAAGTGCCAATTCATGCCCCACAAGTGCCACATTTGTCCACACCACTGCCTCCTCCCCCCCAAATAATCCACCTCCGGCCCCACAAGTGTCACTGACTGACCAACTTCCTCCTCCTGACACACAAGTGCAACCTCCTGCCCCACAAGTGCCAGCTCCTGCCCGACAAGACCCACTTCCTGCCCCACAAGTACCTCTTCCCTCCCAACAAGTTCCAATTTCCAGCCCACAAGTGCCACCTCCTGCCCCACAAGTGCATCCTCCTGCCCCACATCGTCCACCTCCCACCCAACAAGTGCCACCACCTGCCCCACAAGTGCCAATTCCTGCCCCAAAAGTGCCACATTTGTCCACACCACTGCCTCCTCCCCCCCAAATAATCCACCTTCTGCCCCACAAGTGTCACTGACTGACCAACTTCCTCCTCCTGCCCCACAAGTGCCAGCTCCTGCCCCACAAGAGCCACTTCCTGCCCCACAAGTACCTCTTCCCTCCCAACAAGTTCCAATTTCCGCCCAACAAGTACCACCTCCTTCTGCACAAGTTCCACCTCCTGCCCTAAAAGCTCCATTTCCTGCCCCACAAGTGCCACCTCCTGCCCCACAAGTGTCACTGACCGCCCAACTTCATCCTCCTGACCCACAAGTGCAACCTCCTGCCCCACAAGTTCCAGCTCCTGCCCGACAAGAACCACTTCCTGCCCCACAAGTACCTCTTCCCTCCCAACAAGTTCCAATTTCTGCCCCACAAGTGCCACCTCCTGCCCCACAAGTGCAACCTCCTGCCCCACAATTGCCACCTCCTGCCCCACAAGTGCCACCTCCTGCCCCACAAGTGCCACCTCCTGCCCCACAACTTCCATCTCCCGCCCAACAATTGTGGCCACATGACAAACAAGTTCCACTTCCGCCCCACAAGTGCCACCTCCTGCCCAACAAGTGCCATTTCTTACCCCACAGGTTCCAAATCCTATCCCACTGGTGCCATTTCCTGCCCCACAAGTGCCATTTCCCCCCCCACATGTGCCAACTCCTGCCTTACAAGTTTCACCTACCACCCCACAAATTCCACCTCCCACCCCACAAGTTCCACCTCCTGCCCCAAAAGTGCCAATTCCTGCTTCACAAGTGCCAGCTCATGCTTCACAAATGCCAGCTCCTGCCCCACATCATCAACTTCCTGCCCCACAAGTGCCAGCTCATGCCCCACAAGTGCCACCTCTTGCCCCACAGGTGCCACCTCCTACCCCACAAAGACCACCTCCTGCCCCACATCATCTACCTCCTCCCCCACAAGTGACAATACCTGTTCCACAAGTGCCACCTCCCGCCCCACAACTTCAACATCCCGCCACACAAGTGCCACCTCCTGCCCCACATCGTCCACCTCCCACCCAACAAGTGCCACCACCTGCCCCACAAGTGCCAATTCCTGCCCCACATGTGCCAGCTCATGCTTCACAAGTGCCAGCTCCTGCACTACGTCATCCACTTCCTGCCCCACAAGTGCCACCTCCTGACCGACAAAGACATCCTCCTGCCCCACAAGTGCCAATTCCTGCCCCACAAGTGCCAATTCATGCCCCACAAGTGCCACATTTGTCCACACCACTGCCTCCTCCCCCCCAAATAATCCACCTCCGGCCCCACAAGTGTCACTGACTGACCAACTTCCTCCTCCTGACACACAAGTGCAACCTCCTGCCCCACAAGTGCCAGCTCCTGCCCGACAAGACCCACTTCCTGCCCCACAAGTACCTCTTCCCTCCCAACAAGTTCCAATTTCCAGCCCACAAGTGCCACCTCCTGCCCCACAAGTGCATCCTCCTGCCCCACATCGTCCACCTCCCACCCAACAAGTGCCACCACCTGCCCCACAAGTGCCAATTCCTGCCCCAAAAGTGCCACATTTGTCCACACCACTGCCTCCTCCCTTCCAAATAATCCACCTTCTGCCCCACAAGTGTCACTGACTGACCAACTTCCTCCTCCTGCCCCACAAGTGCCAGCTCCTGCCCCACAAGTGCCAGCTCCTGCCCCACAAGTGCCAGCTCCTGCCCCACAAGAGCCACTTCCTGCCCCACAAGTACCTCTTCCCTCCCAACAAGTTCCAATTTCCGCCCAACAAGTACCACCTCCTTCTGCACAAGTTCCACCTCCTGCCCTAAAAGCTCCATTTCCTGCCCCACAAGTGCCACCTCCCGCCCCACAACTGCCACCTCCCGCCCTACAACTGCCAAACCCTGCCCCAAAACTTCCACCTCCTGCCCAACAATTTCCAACTCGTGCCCCACAATTGCCACCTCCTGCCACACAAATGCCACCTTCTGCCTCAAAATGCCACCTCCTGCCCAACAACTCCAACCTCCCGCCCCACAAGTACCACCTCCTGCTCCACAAGTTCCACCTCCTGCCCCATAAGTTCCACCTTACGCCCCACAAGTGCCATCTCCTGCCCCAAAAGCTCAATTTCCTGCCCCATCAGTGCCACCTCCCGCACCACAAGTGCCACCTCCTGCCCCATAAGTGCCAATTTCTGCCCCACAAGTGCCACTTCCTGCCTTACAAATGCCACCTCCTGCCCCACAAGTGCAACCTCCCTGCCCACGAGTGACACAATCTGCCCAAGTGCCACCTCCTGCCTCACAACTTCCACCTCCCGCCCCACAAGTGCCACCTCCTGTCTCACAAGTGCAACCTCCCGCCCCACAACTTCCACAACCTGCCCCACAAGTGCCACCTCCCGTCACTCAACTTCCAACTCCCGCCCCACAAGTGCCACCTCCCACCCTACAACTTCCACCTCCCGCACCACAACTTCCACCTCCTGCCTCACATGTTCCACATCCCGCCCCACAACTTCCAACTCCTGGCCCACAAGTGCGACCTCCTGCCCCACCATTACCACCTCCTGCCCCACAATTTCCACCTCCTGCCCCACAAGTGCCACAACCTGCTCCACAATTTCAACATCCTGCCTTACAAGTGCCACATTCTGCCCCACAAGTGTAGGCTCCTGCTCCACAAGCGCCACCTCCCAAACCACAACCTCAACCTCTGGCCCCACAAGTCCCACCTCCTGCCCCACAAGTGCCACATCCCGCCCCACAAGTGCCACCACCCGCCCCACAAGTGCCACCTTCTGTTCCACAACTTCCAGCTCCTGCCCCACAAGTTATAACTCCTGCCCCACAAGTGTTGCATTTTGCCCCACAAGTGCCACCTCCCGCCTCACAAGTGCCACCTCCCGACCCACAAGTGCCAACTCCTGCCCCGCAACTTCCATCTCCTGCTCCACAAGTGCCACCTCGAACCGCACAATTGCCACCTCCTTCCCCATATCAACCACCTCCCATCCAACAAGTGCCACCTCCTGCCCCACAAGTGCCAATTCCTGCCCCACAAGTGCCAGCTCATGCTCCACAAGTGCCAGCTCCTGCCCCTCATCATCCACCTCCTGCCCCACAAGTGCCACCTCCTGACCCACAACATCAATCTCCAGCCCCACAAGAGCCGCCTCCTGCCCGACAAGTTACACCTGCTACAAGTTCCACAAGTGCCACCTCCCTGCTCACGAGTGCCACATCCCGCCCCACATGTACCACCTCCTGCATCACAACTTCCACCTCCCGCCCCACATGTACCACCTCCTGCATCACAACTTCCACCTCCCGCCCCACATGTACCACCTCCTGCATCACAACTTCCACCTCCCGCCCCACATGTACCACCTCCTGCATCACAACCTACACCTCCCGCCCCAAGAATGCCACATCCTGCCCCACAAGTGCCACCTCATGCCTCACAAGTGCCACCCCCCCCCACAAGTGCCACCTCCCACGCACAAGTGCCACATCCTGCCCCACAAGTGTCACCTCCTGCCCCACAAGTGCCACCTCACACCCCAACAGTGTCAACTTCCGCCCCACAAGTGACACCTCACGCCCCACAACTTCCACATCCCGCCCCACAAGTGCCACCACCTGACCCACTAATGCAACTACCTGCCCCACAAGTGCCAACTCGTGCCCCACAAGTGCCAACTCCTGCCCCACAAGTTCTACCTCCTGCCTTACAAGTGCCACCCCCTGCCCCACATCATCCACCTCCCGCCCCACAAATGCCACCTCCTGCCCTACAAGTGCCATCTCCCGCCCCACAAGGGCCAAATCCTGCCACACAACATGCACCTCCTGCCCCACATCATCCACCTCCCACCCCACAAGTGCCACCTCCTGTGGCACAAGTGCCAATTCCAGCCCTAAAAGTGCCAGCTCATGCTTCACAATTGCCAGCTCCTGCCCCACATCATCCACCTCCTGCCCCACAAGTGCCACCTCCTATCCCACATGTGCCAACTCCTGCCCCACAAGTGCCATTTCCTGCACCACATTTGCCACCTCCTGCCCCACAAGTGCCACCTCCTTCCCCACAATTGCCACCTCCCACCCCACAAGTTTAACCTCCAGACACACAAGTGCCATCTCCCGCCCCACAAGTGCCAAATCCTGACGTGCAACTTCCACCTCCTGCTCCACAATTGCCACCTCCTGCCCCACAAGTGCCACCTCCCGCCACACAAGTGCCACCTCCCGCCCCTCTATAGCCACATCATGCCCCACAAGTTCCACCTCTTGCCCCACAACATCGACCCCCGCCCCACATGTGCCACCACCTGACCCACAAGTGCCATCTCCCGCCCCACAAGGGCCAAATCCTGCCACGCAACATCCACCTCCTGCCCCACATCATCCACCTCATGCCTCACAAGTGCCACCCCCCCACACAAGTGCCACCTCCCGCCCCACAAGTGCCACCTCCCACGCACAAGTGCCACCTCCCGCCCCACAAGTGCCACATCCTGCCCCACAAGTGTCACCTCCTGCCCAAAAGTGCCACCTTCCGCCCCACAAGTGCCACCTCACACCCCAACAGTGTCAACTTCCGCCCAACAAGTGCCACCTCACGCCCCACAACTTCCACATCCCGCCCCACAAGTGCCACCACCTGACCCACAAGTGCCACCACCTGACCCACTAATGCAATTAACTGCCCCACAAGTGCCAACTCCTGCCCCACAAGATCTACCTCCTGCCTTACAAGTGCCACCCCCTGCCTCACAACTTCCACCTCCCGCCACACAAATGCCACCTCCTGCCCTACAAGTGCCACCTCAGGCCCCACAAGTGCCCCCTCCCGCTCCACAAGTGCCACGTCCTGCCCCACAAGTGCCATCTCCCGCCCCACAAGGGCCAAATCCTGCCACGCAACATCCACCTCCTGCCCCACATCATCCACCTGCCACCCCACAAGCACCACCTCCTGTGGCACAAGTGCCAATTCCAGCCCTAACAGTGCCAGCTCCTGCCCCACATCATCCACCTCCTGCCCCACATGTGCCACCACCTGACCCACAAGTGCCAACTCCTGCCCCACAAGTGCCATTTCCTGCACCACATTTGCCGCGTCCTGCCCCACAAGTGCCACCTCCCACCCCACAAGTTTAACCTCCAGACACACAAGTGCCATCTCCCTCCACACAAGTGCCATCTCCCGCCCCACAAGTGCCAAATCCTGACGTGCAACTTCCACCTCCTGCTCCACAATTGCCATCTCCTGCCCCACAAGTGCCACCTCCCGCCACACAAGTGCCACCTCCCGCCCCTCTATAGCCACCTCCTGCCCCACAAGTTACACCTCTTGCCCCACAAGTTACACCTCTTGCCCCACAACGTCGACCCTCGCCCCACATGTGCCACCACCTGACCCACAGGTGCCAACTCCTGCCCCACAAGTGCCATTTCCTGCACCACATTTGCCGAGTTCTTCCCCACAAGTGCTGGCTCCTGCCCCAAAAGTGCTACCTCTCACCCCACAACCTCAACCTCCACCCACACAAGTGCCACCTCCCGCCCCACAAGTGCCACCTCCCGCCCCACTACTTCCACGTCACACCCCAAATCTTCTTACCTTCCACCCCACAAGTGCCACCTCCTGCCCCAAACCTTCAACCTACTGCCCCACAACTGCCACTTCCCACCCAGCAATTGCCACCCCCCGCCCCACAAGTGCCTCCTCCCACCCCACAAGTGCCAACCCTTACCCCACAAGTGCCAACTCCTGCCCCACATCATCCACCAACCGCCCCACAAGTGTCACCTCCTGCCCCACAACTTCCATCTCCCACTCCAAAAGTGCCACCTACTGCACAACAAATACCATCTCCTGCCCCATAAGTGCCACCTCCTGCCTCACAACCGCTACCTCCTGCCTCATATCATTCACCTCCCGCCCCACAATTTCCACCTCCTGCTCAACTAGTGCCACGTGCTGCCCCACAAGTTCCATTTCCCGCCCCACAAGTGCCGCCTCCAGCCACACAAGTGCTAAATCGTGCCGCACAACTTCCACCTCCCGCCCCACAACTGCCACCTCCCGCCTTAAAAGTGCCACCTCCCGACCCACAAGTGCCACCTCCTGTCCCACAGTTCTCACCTCCCGCTCCACAAGTTACACCTCACCCCCCACAAGTTCTACCACCCACCCCACAAGTGCCACTTGCAGCCCCAGAAGTGTCAAATCCTGCCACACAACTTCCACATCCAGCCCCACAAGTGCAACCTCCCGCCCCACAACTTCCACTTCCCGCCCAACAACAGCCTCCTCCTGCCCCACAAGTGCCTCCTCCTGCCACACAAGTGCCACCTACTTCCCCACAAGTGCCACCTCCTGCCCCACATCATCCACCTCCTGCCTCACAAATGCCTCCTCCTGACCCACAATTGCCACCTGCCGCCCCACAACTTCCACCTCACGCCCCACAAGTGCCACCTCCCGACCCATATGTGCCACAACCCGCCCCACAAATCCAACTCCTGACCCACAATTGCCACCTGCCACGCCACAACTTCCACCTCCTGCCCCACAAGTGCCACCTCCCACCCAACAAGTACCACCTCCTTCTGCACAAGTGCCACCTCCTGCCCTAAAAGCTCCATTTCCTGCCCCACAAGTGCCACCTCCCGCCCCACAAGTGCCACCTCCTGCCCTACATCTTCCACCTCCTGGCCCACAAGTGCCACCTCCCGCCCTACAACTGCCAAACCCTGCCCCAAAACTTCCACCTCCTGCCCAACAATTTCCAACTCGTGCCCCACAATTGCCACCTCCTGCCACACAAATGCCACCTTCTGCCTCAAAATGCCACCTCCTGCCTAACAACTCCAACCTCCCGCCCCACAAGTACCACCTCCTGCTCCACAAGTTCCACCTCCTGCCCCATAAGTTCCACCTTACGCCCCACAAGTGCCATCTGCTGCCCCAAAAGCTCAATTTCCTGCCCCACAAGTGCCACCTCCCGACCCACAAGTGCCAACTCCTGCCCCGCAACTTCCATCTCCTGCTCCACAAGTGCCACCTCGAACCGCACAATTGCCACCTCCTTCCCCATATCAACCACCTCCCATCCAACAAGTGCCACCTCCTGCCCCACAAGTGCCAATTCCTGCCCCACAAGTGCCAGCTCATGCTTCACAAGTGCCAGCTCCTGCCCCTCATCATCCACCTCCTGCCGCACAAGTGCCACATCATAACATTATGTGCAGTGTGGATCATTAGAAGCTTCATACTTCAGTTCCATGGAATAACAACGTTCCAAATACTCATCTCTCAGAAGAAAACTACATATCCCAGAGGACTTCGCGGCCAAAGGTTAGTCATGGGAGGAGGACAGATGTATAATCTCCTCCCAGGCTGGAGCTCTCTTTTTTGGGCTGGGGACCCTACAGGGCAGCTGCCCCCTGTCATTCGCAAAGGTAAATCTAGGTAACCTGTGACAGATTTTGGTGGAGATGGCGGGCATAAGCTGCTGCTTTTTAGCTTTTAGAACAAATCTCTCTTTGCTCTCAGAGAGCTTCGTTAGGGATGTGATATCTTTTCATAGCTGCTCACTGAGAACGTGACCTTGAAAGTCCAGGCAAACTGTCAAAATTCAGGGGTAGCTGTAAACTCTGAGCATTGTTATCTTGCTTTTGTAAAGAAAACAAAGGGATTTCTTTCTCTCCCAGAGCACAGCTAGCTAGCTCTGACTTTTACAGTGCCTGCCAGCTACTGCCAGCTATGAGTCTGCTCTTTATTTTAGGAGCACTGCATAGGGGATTCAAAGCCATCATGTTCTTTGAAACTTACTGGCCCTTCTTAATTTATTGATTTCTTGTTATAGAATATATGCATTATACAACCAAGTAAGGGCCTGGTACTTCTACGCAATGTGGTATGATGTGAATTTTGACACTTGCATCCCAGATGAAATAGTTAATTTTAGAATGACTAATTTCACAATTGCTAATTTCACAGCAGCTAGTTTTACAAACACCACGATGTTCAATCCGGTTTCCAGGCTGCCTTATCAGATTGCCGCACAGTTTTTGAAAACCGAGTTAGTGTTCATCCTTGTGTTCATACTCATGTTCATGTTATCAGTATCAATATATATGAATGTACTCCTCTCCATTCGTTCTATGCGGAAGTCCCCTCCAAAACCAGAAAATGCTGACTGGCAGGGAATATGGAAAGGTTTAGGAAAAATCTTAGAAGCGTGGGGACCCACAGTGTCATGGGATTTCACTCTTGAACACCTGAGGGACCCTGAGAAATTGAGTATTTGAGTCAGAGATCTAAGGAGGTAAACCACACTTGGGGTTTGGCTTATGCTTACCGTGCTCTATATACTACTACCCTGGAGAGGGAGAGTTTCCGATCTGAGGTTCAAGCCTCAAAAAAAAAATAAATCCCCAAGTCAACTCTGATCAGTCACAGGAGGCACCAGTAACAATATCAGTTGCCCCTGTGGAAGGAAGAAATGGAAACAGGTGTCCTTGTGTCTAGGATGAGAAGAAGGAGAAGCAGAGGAGGAGGCAGCAGAAGATCCAGGTAGGGGGTCTGGATTGGCACTGAGAAATGCAAAAAAAAAAAACAAAAAAAAAACAAAAAAAAAAACTAAGAGGCATGAAGAAGAGAGTGATGAGGAGGAAATCTCTATTACCATTCATCAATCTCTGAAGATGGATGAATTCCAAGGCTCAAGAAAGGAGTTTACATGGCATCAAAATGAAGGTCTCTTGCCTGATTGATTTGCTGCTGGGACAACGGGGCCAACAGCCTGTCTCTAGCTGGTAATGAATCTCACCAACTAGGAAGCATTGCCAGAGACCCAGCTATCGACAGAGAGATTAGCAGATGTTTGGATGGAGCTGGCACCCTCTGGACTGTTAACAGCCGTGAGGGAAATGTAACCCTTCAAGGATGCTTTGAAGCCTCAGACTATTAAGTGGGATACCATCGAAAAAGGTATCCAGTACCTGAGGGAAATGACCGTGGTGGAAATGTTGTATGACCCTGATCCACAAGACCGTGATCCTGAGAGAGTGAGGACCAAGCCTAGCATGTGGCAGAAACTCACAAGTACAGCACCAGAAAGATATGCACACACACTGGCAACGACATTTGGAAGATCTGAGGAACAAGAGAGAAGACCCCGAGTTTTTGAACTGATTATGACACTTCAAAACTATGAAGAGCAGCTCCCCCCAGTACGCACCGCAGTTTCTGCCATCTCACGAGTAGAAGACTGATAGATGAAATGCACAAGAAACTATTTCCATCGACTAATTGTGATGGTCGAGTAGTAGTATCAGAAACGACTGATGAAGGTCAGTCTCCATACGGGTCACCAGGTCTAGTGAAGGACCTGATCAAAATATTCCAATCCTACTCTTCACCTGTATCATCAAAAGTTTCAGCTATTAGACACACGTGCTTTCCAGCTCAAGCAAGGAACAACAGTAAGATTGCACAGCGTGTTTCCATGTGGTGCTACCTACGGGACCACAGAGAAGACATGAGGAAGTGGCACGACCAGCCTACTCCTGTACTACGAGCACGGGTGAGAGAACTACAAAACAGACCAACCACCAGTGGAGTTGCTCCATTCATCACAGGTAACCCATAGAGGGGCCCTGCCCTCAGTCTTGGCGGGGAGAGGGATAATAAGAGTTTATTGGACTGTGTGGATTAAATGGTCTGGCACAACAGAACCATAGAACCACTGCTGGATACCGGTGCAAAGTGCACTCTAATGCCCTCGAATCACAAAGGGACAGAATCAATCAAACAGAATCAATGGAGTGACTGGGGGCTCTCAAGAATTGACTGTGTTGGAGGCCGAAATAAGCCTCACTGGTAAAGACTGGCAAAAACATCCTATTGTGACTGGCCCAGTGGCTCCGTGTGTCCACAAGTGCCACCTCCCGCCCCACAAGTGCCAAATCCTGCCCTTCAACTTCCACCTCCTGCTCCACAAGTGCCACCTCCTGCCCCACATCATCCACCCCCTGCGCCACATCATCCACCCCCTGCGCCACAAGTGCCAATTCATGCCCTACAAGTGCCAGCTCATTCGCCTGAAGTGCCAGCTCCTGCCCCACAAGTGTCACTGACCGCCCAGCTTCCTCCTCTTGACACATAAGTGCAACCTCCTGCCCCACAAGTGCCACCTCCCGCCCTACAACTTCCACCTCCCGCTCCACAACTTCCACCTCCTGCCCCACAAGTGCCACCTCCCACCCTACAACTTCCATCTCCTGGCTCACAAGTTCCACCTCCTGCCTAAACAGAGCCACGTCCCGCCCCACAACTTCCACGTAACGTCCCATAAGTTCCACCTCCTGCCCCACAAGTGCCACCTCTCGTCCCACAAGGACCACCTCCTGCCCCACAAGTGCCACCTCCTGCCCCACAAGTGCCACCTCCTGCCCAACAAGTGCCACCACCCTCCCCAAAATGCCAACTCCCGCCCGACAAGTGCCACGTCCAGCCCAACAACTTCCACCTCCTGCCCCAAAAGTGTCAACTCCTGCCCCATAAGTTCCATATCCCGCCCCACAAGTGCCACTACCTGCCCCACTAGTGCCATCTCCATTTCCACAAATGCCACCTCCCGCCCCACAACTTCCACGTAACGCCCCATAAGTTCCACCTCCTGCCCAACAAGTGCCACCTCTCGTCCCACAAGGACCACCTCCTGCCCCACAAGTGCCACCTCTTACCCAACAAGTGCCAAATACTTCCCCACAACTTCCACCTTCTGCCGCACTAGTGCCAACTCCAATTCCACAAGTGCCACCTCCCACACCACAAGTGCCACCACCTGACCCACAAGTGCCAACTCCTGCCCCACAAGTGCCATTTCCTGCCCTACAACTTCCACCTCCTGCCCCACAAGAGCCAGTTCCAGCCCCACAAATGCCACCTCCCGCCCCACAACTTCAACATCCCGCCATACAAGTGCCACCTCCTGCCCAACGTGTGCCACATCCTGCCCCACAAGTGCCAAAAACTGCCCCGCAACTTTTACCTCCTGCTCCACAAGTGCCAACTCCTGCCCCACATCATCCACCTCCTGCCCCACAAGTGCCACCTCCTGCTCCACAAGTGCCACATCCCTCCCCACAAGTGCCACGTCCTGCCCCACAACTGCCACCTCCCGCCCCACAACTTCCACCCCCTCCCCTCAAGTTACATCTCCTGCCCCACAAGTGCCAACACCTGACCCACAAGCGCCACCTCCTGCCCCACAACTTTACATTCCGCCCCACAATTTCCACCTCCTGTCTTACAAGTTCCACTTCCTGCCCCACATGTGCCAGCTCAGGCTTCACAAGTGCCAGCTCCTACACCACATCATCCACTTCCCGCCCCACAAGTGCCACCTCCTGCCCAACAATTGCCATTTCTTACCCCACAGGTTCCAACTCCTGCCCCACAGGTGCCATTTCCTGCCCCACAAGTGCCACCTCCTGCCCCACAATGACCACCTCCTGCCCCACATCATCCACCTCCTGCCCCACAAGTGCCAATTCCTGCCCTACAAGTGCCAGCTCATTCCCCTGAAGTGCCAGCTCCTGCCCCACAAGTGCCACAGTTTGCCACACTACTGCCACCTCCCCCCCCAAATAATCCACCTCCTGCCCCACAAGTGTCACTGACCGCCCAACTTCATCCTCCTGACCCACAAGTGCAACCTCCTGCCCCACAACTTCAACATCCCGCCACACAAGTGCCGACTCCTGCCCAACATGTGCCACATCCTGCCCCACAAGTGCCAACTCCTGCCCCACATCGTCCACCTCCCACCCAACAAGTGCCACCTCCTGCCCCACAAGTGCCAAATCCTGCCCTACATGTGCCAGCTCATGCCCCACAAGTGCCAGGTCCTGTCCCACATCATCCACCTTCTGCCCCACAAGTGCCACCTCCTGCCCCACAACGACCACCTCCTGCCCCACATCATCCACCCCCTGCACCACAAGTGCCAATTCATGCCCTACAAGTGCCAGCTCACTCCCCTGAAGTGCCAGCTCCTGCCCCACATGTGCTAACTCCTGCCCCACAAGTGCCATTTTCTGCCCCACAACTTCTACCTCACGGCCCACAAGAGCCAGTTCCAGCCCCACAAATGCCACCTCCCGCCCCACAACTTCAACATCCCGCCACACAAGTGCCACTTCCTGCCCCACAAGTGCCAAATCCTGTTCTGCAACTTCCAACTCCTGCTCCACAAGTGCCACCTCCTGCCCCACATCATCTACCTCCCACCCCACAAGTGCCACCTCCTGCCCCACAAGTTACATCTCCCGCCCCACAAGTGCCACCTCCTGCCTCACAACTTCCAACTCCCACCACAACAATTTCCACCTCCTGTCTTACAAGTTCCACTTCCGCCCCACAAGTGCCACCTCCAGCCCCATAAGTGCCTAATCATGCCCCACAACATCCACCTGTGCCCTACAAATTTCCAGCTCCACATCATCCAACTCCAGCCCCACAAGCGCCACCTCCTGCACAAAAAGATCCACCTCAAGCCCCACAGGTGCCACCTCCCGCCCCACAATTGCCACCTCCTGCCCCATAAGTGCCACCTCCCGCCCAACAATTGTGGCCACATGACAAACAAGTTCCACTTCCGCCCCACAAGTGCCACCTCCTGCCCAACAAGTGCCATTTCTTACCCCACAGGTTCCAAATCCTACCCCACTGGTGCCATTTCCTGCCCCACAAGTGCCATTTCCCCCCCCAAATGTGCCAACTCCTGCCTTACAAGTTTCACCTACCACCCCACAAATTCCACCTCCCACCCCACAAGTTCCACCTCCTGCCCCAAAAGTGCCAATTCCTGCTTCACAAGTGCCAGCTCATGCTTCACAAATGCCAGCTCATGCCCCACATCATCAACTTCCTGCCCCACAAGTGCCACCTCCAACCCCACAAAGACAGCCTCCTGCCCCACATCATCCACCTCCTGCCCCACAAGTGCCAATTCCTGCCCCACAAGTGCCAGCTCATGCCCCACAAGTGCCACCTCTTGCCCCACAAGTGCCACCTCCTGCCCCACAAGTGCCACCTCCTGCCCCACATCATCCACCTCCTCCCCCACAAGTGACAATACCTGTTCCACAAGTGCCACCTCCCGCCCCACAACTTCAACATCCCGCCACACAAGTGCCGACTCCTGGCAACGTGTGCCACATCCTGCCCCACAAGTGCCAGCTCCTGCCCCACATGTTCCACCTACCATCCCACAAATTCCACCTCATGCCCCACAAGTGCCAACTCCCAACCCACAAATGCCAAATCCTGCAATGCAACTTCCACCTCCTGCTCCACAAGTGCCACCTCCTGCCCCACATCGTCCACCTCCCACCCAACAAGTGCCACCACCTGCCCCACAAGTGCCAATTCCTGCCCCACATGTGCCAGCTCATGCTTCACAAGTGCCAGCTCCTGCACTACATCATCCACTTCCTGCTCACAAGTGCCACCTCCTGACCGACAAAGACATCCTCCTGCCCCATAAGTGCCAATTTCTGCCCCACAAGTGCCAGCTCATTCCCCTGAAGTGCCACATTTGTCCACACCACTGCCTCCTCCCCCCCAAATAATCCACCTCCTGCCCCACAAGTGTCACTGACTGACCAACTTCCTCCTCCTGACCCACAAGTGCAACCTCCTGCCCCACAAGAGCCACTTCCTGCCCCACAAGTACCTCTTCCCTCCCAACAAGTTCCAATTTCCGCCCAACAAGTACCACCTCCTTCTGCACAAGTTCCACCTCCTGCCCTAAAAGCTCCATTTCCTGCCCCACAATTGCCACCTCCTGCCCTACAACTTCCACCTCCTGGCCCACAATTGCCACCTCCTGCCCTACAACTTCCACCTCCTGCTCCACAAGTTCCACCTCCTGCCCCATAAGTTCCACCTTACGACCCACAAGTGCCATCTCCTGCCCCAAAAGCTCAATTTCCTGCCCAATGTATTCCTATGGGTACCTATGGGTTTCAATGTGCTCCCTATGTGCCTTTATGGGGTCTGTTATGGGTCTCAGCGCGGTCCCTATGTGTCTCTATGGGTCTCACTGTCCCCCACTGAAATCCATGGGGTCCCTATGTGTCCCAATGTCCCCCTATTGGTCCCAGTGTCAGCCTATGGGTCACAATGTGTCCCTATGTGTCCCAATGTCCCTCCTATGTGTTGCTAAGTGTCTCCATGGGGACAGTTGTGAAGGCTTTGCTGAAGTCCAAGTAGAGCACATCAACAGCCTTTCTTTCTTTCCTTCATCCATCAGATGGGTCACAGGATCGTAGAAGGAGATCAGATTGGTCAAGCAGGAGCTGCCCTTCACGAACCCATGCTGGCTAGGTCTGATCTCCTGCTCATCCCACACCTGCCGCATCTGTCATCTCCCTCAAGACAATTCGTTCCATTCCCTTCCCTGGCACCGAGGTCAGGCTAACAGGCCTGGAGTTGCCCGGATCCTCCTGACAACCTTGCTTGGAAATGGGAGTCACGTTGGCAAGCCTCCAGTCTTCTGGGACCTCACCCGGTAACAGGGAGCTCGGAAAGATAATGGAAAGCGGCTCGAGTGAGGGTCAGCCCTTAAATGAGGTCTCAGAGGAGGTGGAGTCGAGCTCCAGCCCTCCCGGGAGCACAGCTCCATGACTCTCACCTGTGCTCCCGCAGCTGACCCCACACTTGCCTCAGCTGATTAATCAGAGGTTCAGGCTGTGATTACCAATCTCCCACACAGCCCCTGTGGGTCCCAATGTTTCCCTATGGATCTCTGGGTGTCCCTATAGGACTCTATGGGGTTATTATGCCTCTAAATGGGTCCCTATATGTCTCTATGTCTCTCTATGGGGTCCCTATGTGTCCCAATGTCCCCCTATGAGTCCCAGTGTCTCCCTATGGGTCAGAATGTTTCCCTACGTGTCCCAATGTCCCCCCTATGGGTTGCTATGTGCCTCTATGGGGTCTCTATGGGGTCTTTTATGGGTAACTATCGTCCCAAATGTATTCCTAAGGGTATCTATGGGTTTCAATGTGGTCCCTATGTGCCTCTATGGGGTCTCTTATGGGTCTCAACGAAGTCCCTATGTGTCTCTATGGGTCTCACTGTCCACCACTGTAATCCATGTGGTCCCTATGTGTCCCAATATCCCCATATGGGTCCCAGTGTCTCCCTATGGGTCACTATGTGTCCCTATGTGTCCCAATGTCCCCCCTATGGGTTGCTATGTGCCTCAATGGGCTCTCTTATGGATAGCTCTGGGCCCAAATGTCTCCCTGTGGGTATCTATGGGTTACATTAGGTCCCTATGTGCCTCTATGGGGTCTCTTATGGGTCTCAGCGGGTTCCCTATGTGTCTCTATGGGTCTCACTGTCCCCCACTGTAATCCATGGGGTCCTTATGTGTCCCATTGTCCCCCTATGGGATCCAGTGTCTCCTCATGGGTCACGGTGTGTCCCTATGTCCCCCCTATGGGTTGCTATGTTCCTCTATGGGGTCTCTTATGGGTCTCAGCAGGGTCCCTATGTGTCTCGATGGATCTGACTGTCCCCCACTTTAATCCATGGGGTCACTATGTGTCCCAATGTCCCCCTATGGGTCCCAGTGTCTCCCTATGTGTACCTATGTGTCCCAATGTCCCCCTATGGGTCACTATGTGTCCCAATGTCCCCCCTATGGGTTGCTATGTGCTTGTATGTGGTTTCTTATGGGTATCTCTGGGCCCAAATATCTTCCTATAGCTATCTATGGGTTTCAATGTGGTCCCTATGTGCCTCTATGGGGTCTCTTATGGGTCTCAGCGGGGTTTCTATGTGTCTCTATGGGTCTGGCTGTCCCCCACTGTAGTCCAAGGGGTCCCTATGTGTCCCAATGTCCCCATATGGGTCCCAGTGTCTCCCTATGGGTCAGAATGTTTCCCTACGTGTCCCAATGTCCCCCCTATGTGTTGCTATGTGCCTCTATGGGGTCTCTGTGGGGTCTCTTATGGATATCTCTGGGCCCAAATGTCTTCCTACAAGTATCTATGAGTTTCAATGTGGTCCCTAGGTGCCTCTATGGGGTCTCTTATGGGTCTCAGCGGGGTCCTTATGTATCTCTATGGGTCTCACTGTCCCCCACTGTAATTCATTGGGTCCCTATGTGTCCCAATGTCCCCCTATGGGTCCCAGTGTCTTCCTACGGGTCACAATGTGTACCTATGTGTCCCAATGTCCCCCCTATGGGTTGCTATGTGCCCCTATGGGGTCTCTATGGGGTCTCTTATGGTTATCTCTGGGCCCAAATGTCTTCCTTTGGGAATCTATAAGTTTCAAAGTCGTCCTATGTGTCCCTATGGGTCTTAATGGCTCCTAATGTGTCCCTATGAGTCTATATGTGGTCTCACTGTCCCAGTGGGTCTCTATGTGTTCCTATGTGTCTATATGGAGTCTCTACCTGGTTTCTATGGGTCTTGGTGTCCCTCTATGTGTCACTTTGTGCCTCTATGGGGTCTCTATGTCTCTCCTTGGGTCCCTATTGGTCCCAATAGGTCCCTATGAGTCTCTATGATGTCTCCCTTTGTCCCCATATGGGTCCCAGTGTGACCCACATGTGCCCACAGCAGCTCCTGCCCAATAGTCCTGACCCACATGTTCCCCACAGCATCTCCTGCCACATAGATCTGACCCAAATCAGCCCCACAGCATCTCCTGCCCCATAGATCTGACCCACATGTGCCCCACAGCAGCTCCAAACTCATAGATCTGACTCACATCAGTCCAACAGCAGATTTTGCACCATAGATATGTCCCTCATATTCCCCACAGCAACTCCTGCCCCATAGATCTGACCTACATCATCCCCTCTGCAGCTCCTGCCCCATAGGTCTGACCCACATGTGCCCCACAGCAGCTCCTGCCATATAGATCTAACCACCATCAGCCCCAAAGCAGCTCCTGCCCCATAGATCTGACCCAAGTAAGCCCCACAGCAGCTCCTGCCTTATAGATATGACCCCCATCAGCCCCACAACAGCTTCTACCCCATAGATCTGACCCACATGTGCTCCACTGCAGCTCCAGTCCCGTAGATCTGAACCACAGCAGCCCATGCCCCATAGATCTGACCCTCATCAGCAACACAGCAGCTCCTGCCTTATACATCTGACCCAAATCTGCCCCACACCATCTCCTGCCCCATAGATCTAACTCACATGTGCCCCACAGCAGATCCTGCCCATAGATCTGACCCACAGCAGCTCCTGCCCTATAGATCTGATTCAAATCTGCCCCACAGCAGCTCCTGCTCCATAGATCTGACCCACATGTGCCCCAGAGCAGCTCAGCCCCATTGATTTGACCCACATCAGCCCCACAGGAGATCCTGCCCCATAGATCTGACCCACATCTGCCCCACAGCAGCTCCTGCCCCATAGACCCTACTAACATGTGCAGCACAGCAGCTCCTGCCCATAGATCTGACCCACATCTGCCCCACAGCAGCTCCTGCCCCATAGATCTGACCCACATCTGCTCCACAGCATCTCCTGCCCCATAGATCTGACCCCCATCTGCCTCACAGCAGCTCCTGCCTCATACATCTGACTCACAGCATCTCCTGCCCCATAGAACTGGCCCACATCAGCCACAGCAGCTCCTGACCTATAGATCTGACCCACATCTGACCCACAGCAGCTCCTGCCCCATAGATCTGACCCACATCTGCCACACAGCAGCCTTTGCCCCATAGATCTGACCCACATCTGCCCCACAGCATCTCCTGCCTCATAGATCTGACCCACATCTGCCCCACAGCAGCTCCTGCCCCATAGATCTGACCCACATCTGACCCACAGCAGCTCCTGCCCCATAGATCTGACCCACATGTGCCCCACAGCAGCTCCTAACACATAGATCTGACCCACATGTGCCCCAGAGCTGCTCCTGCCCCATAGATCTGAACCACAGTAGCTCCTGTCTCATAGATCTTACCCACATCAGCCCCACAGCAGATTTTGCCCCATAGTTATGTCCCACATCTGCCCAACAGCAACTCCTGCCCCATAGATCTGACCCACATGCGCCCCACAGCAGCTCCTGCCCCATAGGTCTGACCCACATGCGCCTCACAGCAGCTCCTGCCCCATAGATCTAACCACCATCAGCCCCAAAGCAGCTCCTGCCCCATAGATTTGACCCACATCAGCCACACAGCATCTCCCGCCCCATAGATGTGACCCACATCTGCACCACAGCAGCTCCTCCCCATAGATCTAACACCCATCAGCCTCACAGCAGCTCCTGCCCCATAGATATGCCCTACATCTGCCCCACATCAGCTCCTGCAACATAGATCTGACCCACATCTGCAACACAGCAGCTCCTGCTCCAAAAATCTGACCAACATCAGGCCCACATTTGTTCCTGCCCCATAGATCTGACCCACAGCAGCCTCTGTATCATAGATCTGACCCACAAGTGCCCCACAGCAGCTCCAGCCCAATAGACCTGACCCACATCTGCCCCAAAGCATCTCCTGCCCCATAGATCTTTCCTACATCAGCCCCACAGCACCTCCGGCCCAATAGATCTGACCCACATGTGCCCCACAGCAGCTCCTGCCCCATAGATCTGACCCACATCAACCATGTTGATAAACATGAAAACATACAACATGGGTTGTATCAACCATGTAATCCATGGTGTCCCTATGTGTCCCAATGTCACCCTATGGGTCCCAGTGTCTCCCTATGGGTCACTATGTGTCCCTATGTGTCCCAATGTCCCCCCTATGGGTTGCTATGTGCCTCTATGGGTTCTCTATGGGGCTCTATGGGGTGCCTATGGAGCTCTATGGGGCGTTCTGAGGTTTCTATGGGGTGTCTATGGAACGCTATGGTGTGTCTATTTGGTAAATTAGTTTCTGTGGGTGGCTATGGGAGCTCTATGGGGCACAATGGGTTGCCTACGGGGCTCTATGGGATGTCTGTGGGGCTCTATGGCGCGGCTATATGTCCTTATGTGGTGTCTATGTGGCACTATGTTGTGCTATGGGGTGCTGTGAGGCACTATGGGGTGCTATGGGGCTCTATGGAGCAGTATAGGGTGTCTATGGGTCTCTATGGGGTGCAATGGGGCGCTGTGGGGCACAATGGAGTGTCTATGAGGCTCCATGGGCTGCTATGGGGCACTGTGGAGTAGCTATGGGATGATTTGGGGTCTCTTTGTGCCCCTATGGGGCGCTATGGGTCACTATGGGGTGTCTATGGGGCTCTATGGGGTGGCTATGCGGTGCTGTAGGGTGGCTATGGGGTGCTTTGGGGTATCCTTGGGTTCCTATGGGGCGCTATGGGTGACTATGGGGTGCTATGGTTTGCTATGGGGCTCTATGCGGAAGAATGGGGTTTCTATGGGGCGCTATGAGGTCCCTATGGGGCTCTATGGTGTGTCTTTGGGGATCTATGGGTTGTCTGTGGGGCTCTATGGGGTCTGCATGGGGTCTGTATGGGGTTCAGTGAGTTTCTATGGGGCTCTATGGGGTGTCTACAGGCACTATGGGGCGATATGGGGTGTCTATTTGGTTCAATTGGGCTCTATGGTGTGGCTGTAGGGCCTTATGTGGTGTCTATGGGGCACTGTGGGCTGCTATGGGGTGCTGTGGGGAACTATGGGGTGTCTATGGGGCTCTATGGAGCAGTATGCTGTGTCTATGGGTCCCTATGGGGTGCAATGGGGTGCTGTGGGGCACAATGGAGTGTCTATGAGGCTCCATGGGCTGCTATGGGGCACTATGGAGTAGCTATGGGGTGCTATGGGGTCTCTTTGGGCCCCTATGGGTCACTATGGGGTGTCTATGGGGCTCCATGGGGTATCTTTGTGTTCCTATGGGGCGCTATGGGTGACTATGGGGTCACTATGGGTTTCTTTGAGGAAGAGCCAACTCCTGCCCAACGTGTGATATCTCCTGCACCACAAGTTCCAAGTCTTGCCCCACAAGTTCCACCTACCATCCCACAAGTGCCACCTCCTGCCCCACAAGTGCCACCTCCTGTCTCACAAGTGCAACCTCCCACCCCACAACTTCCACAACCTGCCCCACAAGTGCCACCTCCCGTCACTCAACTTCCACATCCCGCCCTACAACTTCCACCTCCCGCACCACAACTTCCACCTCCTGCCTCACAAGTTCCACATCCCGCCCCACAACTTCCAACTCCTGGCCCACAAGTGCGACCTCCTGCCCCACCATTACCACCTCCTGCCCCACAATATCCACCTCCTGCCCCACAAGTGCCACAACCTGCTCCACAATTTCAACGTCCTGCCTTACAAGTGCCACATTCTGCCCCACAAGTGTAGGCTCCTGCTCCACAAGTGCCACCTCCCGAACTACAACCTCAACCTCTGGCCCCACAAGTCCCACCTCCCACCCCACAAGTGCCACATCCCGCCCCACAAGTGCCACCACCCGCCCCACAAGTGCCACCTTCTGTTCCACAACTTCCAGCTCCTGCCCCACAAGTTATAACTCCTGCCCCACAAGTGTTGCATTTTGCCCCACAAGTGCCACCTCCCGCCTCACAAGTGCCACCTCCCGACCCACAAGTGCCAACTCCTGCCCCACAACTTCCATCTCCTGCTCCACAAGCGCCACCTCGAACCGCACAATTGCCACCTCCTTCCCCATATCAACCACCTCCCATCCAACAAGTGCGACCTCCTGTCCCACAAGTGCCACCTCCTGCCCTACAACTTCCACCTCCCGCCCCACAAGTGCCACCTCCTGCCCTACAACTTCCACCTCCTGGCCCACAAGTGCCACCTCCCGCCCTACAACTGCCAAACCCTGCCCCAAAACTTCCACCTCCTGCCCAACAATTTCCAACTCGTGCCCCACAATTGCCACCTCCTGCCACACAAATGCCACCTTCTGCCTCAAAATGCCACCTCCCGCCCAACAACTCCAACCTCCCGCCCCACAAGTTCCACCTCCTGCCCCATAAGTTCCACCTTATGCCCCACAAGTGCCATCTCCTGCCCCAAAAGCTCAATTTCCTGCCCCATCAGTGCCACCTCCCGCACCACAAGTGCCACCTCCTGCCCCATAAGTGCCAATTTCTGCCCCACAAGTGCCACTTCCCGCCTTACAAATTCCACCTCCCACCCCACATTACCACCTCCTGCCCCAAAAGTGCCAATTCCTGCTTCACAAGTGCCAGCTCATGCTTCACAAATGCCAGCTCATGCCCCACATCATCAACTTCCTGCCCCACAAGTGCCACCTCTAACCCCACAAAGACAGCCTCCTGCCCCACATCATCCACCTCCTGCCCCACAAGTGCCAATTCCTGCCCCACAAGTGCCACCTCCTACCCCACAAAGACCACCTCCTGCCCCACATCATCCACCTCCTCCCCCACAAGTGACAATACCTGTTAGACAAGTGCAACCTCCAGCCCCACAACTTCAACATCCCGCCACACAAGTGCCGACTCCTGGCAACGTGTGCCACATCCTGCCCCACAAGTGACAACTCCTGCCCCACATGTGCCATCTCATGCTTCACAAGTGCCAGCTCCTGCCCCTCATCATCCACCTCCTGCCCCACAAGTGCCACCTCCTGACCCACAACATCAATCTCCAGCCCCACAAGAGCCGCCTCCTGCCCGACAAGTTACACCTGCTACAAGTTCCACAAGTGCCACCTCCCTGCTCACGAGTGCCACATCCCGCCCCACATGTACCACCTCCTGCATCACAACTTCCACCTCCCGCCCCACATGTACCACCCTCCTGCATCACAACTTCCACCTCCCGCCCCACATGTACCACCTCCTGCATCACAACTTCCACCTCCCGCCCCACATGTACCACCTCCTGCATCACAACTTACACCTCCCGCCCCACATGTACCACCTCCTGCATCACAACTTCCACCTCCCGCCCCACATGTACCACCTCCTGCATCACAACTTCCACCTCCCGTCCCACATGTACCACCTCCTGCATCACAACTTCCACCTCCCACCCCACAAATGCCACCTCCTGCCCTACAAGTGCCACCTCAGGCCCCACAAGTGCCCCCTCCCGCTCCACAAGTGCCACGTCCTGCCCCACATGTGCCACCTCCCACCCCTCTATGGCCACCTCCTGCCCCACAAGTTACACCTCTTCCCCACAACGTCGACCCCCGCCCCACATGTGCCACCACCTGACCCACAAGTGCCAACTCCTGCCCCACAAGTGCCATTTCCTGCACCACATTTGTCGCGTCCTGCCCCACAATTGCTGGCTCCTGCCCCACAAGTGCCAACTCCTGCCCCACAAGTGCCACCTCCCGCCCCACAAGTGCCACCTCCCGCCCCACTACTTCCACGTCACACCCCAAATCTTCTTACCTTCCACCCCAAAAGTGCCACCTCCCGCCCAACAAGTGCAACATCTCGCCCCACTAGTGCCACGTCCCGGCCCAAAATTGCTACCTCCTGCCCCACATCATCCAGCTCCTGTTGCACAAATGTCACCTCCTGACCCACAACTTCCACCTCCTGCCCCACAAGTGCCACCTTCTGCCTCACAAGTGCCACCCCTTGCCCCACAAGTGCCACATCCCACCGCACAATTTCCACCTCTTGTTACACAAGTCCCACCTCCCGCCCAACAACAGCCTCCTCCTGCCCCACAAGTGCCACCTCCTGCCCCACAAGTGCCACCTCCCACCCCACAAGTGCCACGTCCTTCCCAATTGCCACGTCCTGTCCCACAAGTGCCACCTCCTGCCGTACAAGTGCCACCCTCTGCCCCACAATTGCCACTTCTTGCCCCACAATTGCCACTTCTTGCCCCACAACTTCCACCTCCCACCCCATAACTTCCACCTCCCGTCCCACAGCTTCCACATCCTGCCCCACAAGTGCCCGATCCTGCCCCAGAAGTACCACCACCTGACCCACAAGTGCCAACTCCTGCCCCACAAGTGCCACCTCGCATCCCGCAAGTGCCACATCCCGCCCCACAAGTGCCACCTCCTGCCCCACAAGTGCCAACTCCTGCCCCACATGTTCCACCTACCACCCCACAAATTCCAACTCCTGCCCCACAAGTGCCAGCTCCTGCCCGACAAGAGCCACTTCCTGCCCCACAAGTACCTCTTCCCTCCCAACAAGTTCCAATTTCCGCCCCACAAGTGCCAACTCCTGCCCCACAAATGCAACCTCCTGCCCCACAAGTACCACATTTCGCCCCACAAATGCCACCTCCCGCTCCACAAGTGCCACCTCCAACCCCACAAAGACAGCCTCCTGCCCCACATCATCCACCTCCTGCCTTACAAGTGCCATGTCCAGACCCACAACATCTGCCTCCTGCCCCAAAAGTGTCAACTCCTGCCCCATAAGTTCCATATCCCGCCCCACAAGTGCCACCTCCCACCCCACAAGTGCCACCTCCTGCCCCACAAGTTCCAACTCTCGTCTAACAAGTGCCACCTCCTGCCCAACATTTACCACCTCCCGCTCCACAAGTGCCACCTCCTGCCCAACAAGTGCCATTTCTTACCCCACATGTTCCAACTCCTGCCCCACAGGTGCCATTTCCTGCCCCACAAGTACCACCTCCTGTCCCACATTTACCAACTCCTGCCCCACAAGTGCCATTTCCTGCCCCACATCTGTTGCATACCACCCCACAAATTCCACCTCCCGCCACACAAGTGCCACCTCCCGCTTCACAACTTCCACATCCTGCCCTACAAGTTCCACCTCCC
The DNA here is from genome assembly GCF_054131305.1 of Coturnix japonica. Classification (NCBI taxonomy): domain Eukaryota; kingdom Metazoa; phylum Chordata; class Aves; order Galliformes; family Phasianidae; genus Coturnix; species Coturnix japonica. The sequence continues at coordinate 1,539,591 of NC_140684.1, forward strand.
GCCATAAAATGCCACCTCCCGTCCCTCTATCACCACCTCCTGCCCCACAAGTTACACCCCCACCCCACAGGTACCACCACCTGCCCCACAAGTACCACCTCCTGCAAACAAACGCCATTTCTTAAACCACAGGTCCAAACTCCTGCCCCACAAGTGCCACCTCCTGCCCCACAAGTGTCACCTCCTGCCCAACAAGTTCCACCTCTTGACCTACAAGTGCCACCTCCTGCCCCATAAGTTTCACCTCTCGCCCAACAAATGCCAGCACCTCCCCCAAAAGCGCCACCTCCTGCCCCACAGGTGCCACTTCGTGCCCCACAACATCCACCTCCCACGCACAAGTGCAACCTACCGCCCCACAACTTCCACCTCCTGCCCCACAAGTGCCACCTCCTGCCCCACAAGTGCCACCTCCTGCCCCACAAATGCCACCTTTCGCCCCACAAATGCCACCTCCCGCTCCACAACTTCCACCTCCTGCCCCACAAGTGCCACGTCCTGACCCACAAGTGCCACCTCCCGCCCTACAACTTTGACCTCCTGCCCCACAAGTGTCAACTCATGCTCCACAAATGCCACCTCCTGCCCCACAAGTGTCAACTCATGCTCCACAAATGCCACCTCCTGCTCCACAAGTTCCACCTCTTGCCCCACAAGTGCCAAATACTTCCCCACAACTTCCACCTTCTGCCGCACTAGTGCCAACTCCAATTCCACAAGTGCCACCTCCAGCCCTACAACTGCCACTTCCAGCCCCACAAGTGCCACCTCCCGCCCAACAACTTCAACATCCCACCACACAAGTGCCAACTCCTGCCCGTGTGCCACATCCTGCCCCACAAGTGCCAACTCCTGCCGCACAACTGACAATTCCTGCCCCAAAAGTGACAGCTCATGCTTCACAATTGCCAGCTCCTGCCCCACATCATCGACCTTCTGCTCCACAAGTGCCACCTCCTGCCCCACAAGTGCCACATCCCGCCCCACAAGTGCCACCTCCTTCCAAACTAGTGCAACCTCCTGCCCCACAAGTGCCATATCTCGCCAGACAATTTACAGCTCCTGCCCCACAAGTGCTACATCCTGCACCACAACTTCAACCTCCTGCCCCACAAGTGCCACGTTCTGCCCCACAAGTGTAGGCTCCTGCCCCACAAGTGCCAATTCCTGCCCCACATGTGCCAGCTCATGCTTCACAAGTGCCAGCTCCTGCACCACATCATCCACTTCCTGCCCCACATGTGCCAGTTCATGCCCCACAAGTGCCAGCTCCTGCCCCACAAGTGCCAGCTCCTGCCCCACAAGAGCCACTTCATTCACCACAGGTACCCCATCCCACCCCACAAGTTTCAATTCCTGCCATACAAGTGCCACCTCCTTCCCCACAAGTGCCAGTTCATGCCCCACATGTTCCACCTACCACCCCACAAATTCCAACTCCTGCCCCACAAGTGCCAGCTCCTGCCCGACAAGTACCACATCCCACCCCACAAGTGCAACCTCCTGCCCCACAAGTGCCAACTCTCGCCCCACAAGTGCCAACTCCTGCCCCACAACATCCACCTCACGCTCCAAAAGTGCCGCCTCCTGCCCTACAAGTGCTACTTCCTGCCTTACAAGTGCCACTTCCCGCTGCACATGTGACACCTCCAGCCCCACAGCTGCCACAACCCGCCCCACAACTTCCACATCCCGCCTCACAACTGCAAGCTCCTGCCCCACAATTGCCACCTCCTACCACACAAGTGCCAACTCCTGCCCCACAAGTGCCACCTCATGTCCCTCAATTTTCACCTTATGCCCCAAAAGTGCCACCTCCCGCCCAACAAGTGCAACATCTCGCCCCACTAGTGCCACGTCCCGGCCCAAAATTGCTACCTCCTGCCCCACATCATCCACCTCCTGTTCCACAAATGTCACCTCCTGACCCACAACTTCCACCTCCTGCCCCACAAGTGCCACCTTCTGCCCCACAAGTGCCACCCCTTGCCCCACAAGTGCCACATCCCACCGCACAATTTCCACCTCTTGTTACACAAGTCCCACCTCCCGCCCAACAACAGCCTCCTCCTGCCCCACAAGTGCCACCTCCTGCCCCACAAGTGCCACCTCCCACCCCACAAGTGCCACGTCCTTCCCAATTGCCACGTCCTGTCCCACAAGTGCCACCTCCTGCCGTACAAGTGCCACCCTCTGCCCCACAATTGCCACTTCTTGCCCCACAATTGCCAATTCTTGCCCCACAAATTCCACCTCCCACCCCATAACTTCCACCTCCCGTCCCACAGCTTCCACATCCTGCCCCACAAGTGCCCGATCCTGCCCCAGAAGTACCACCACCTGACCCACAAGTGCAAACTCCTGCCCCACAAGTGCCACCTCGCATCCCACAAGTGCCACATCCCGCCCCACAGGTGCTACCTCCTGCCTTACAAGTGCCAATTCCTGCTTCACAAGTGCCAGCTCATTCCCCTGAAGTGCCAGCTCCTGCCCCACAAGTGCCACAGTTTGCCACACCACTGCCACCTCCCCCCCCAAATAATCCATCTCCTGCCCCACAAGTGTCACTGACCGCCCAGCTTCCTCCTCCTGACACACAAGTGCAACCTCCTGCCCTACAAGTGCCAGCTCCTGCCCGACAAGAGCCACTTCCTGCCCCACAAGTGCCACCTCCTGCCTTACAAGTGCCAATTCCTGCTTCACAAGTGCCAGCTCATGCTTCACAAATGCCAGCTCCTGCCCCACATCATCAACTTCCTGCCCCACAAGTGCCACCTCCAACCCCACAAAGACAGCCTCCTGCCCCACATCATCCACCTCCTGCCCCACAAGTGCCAACTCCTGCCCCACAAGTGCCAGCTCATGCCCCACAAGTGCCAGCTCCTGCCCCACAAGTGCCAGCTCTTGCCTCACAGGTGCCACCTCCTGCCCCACAAAGACCACCTCCTGCCCCACAAGTGCCAACTCCTGCCCCACAAGTGCCACCTCCCGCCAAACAACTGACACCACCTGCCCCACAAGTGCCACCTCCCACCAAACAACTGACACCTCCTGCCCCACAAGTGTCACCTCCTGCCCAACAAGTTCCACCTCTTGACCTACAAGTGTCACCTCCTGCCCCATAAGTTTCACCTCTCGCCCAACAAATGCCACCACCTCCCCCAAAAGCGCCACCTCCTGCCCCACAGGTGCCATTTCCTGCCCCACAACATCCACTTCCCACGCACAAGTGCAACCTACCGCCCCACAACTTCCACCTCCTGCCCCACAAGTGCCAACACCTGCCCCACAAGTGCCAACACCTGCCACACAAGTGCCACCTCCTGCCCCACAAGTGCCACCTCCTGCCCCACAAGTGCCACCTGTCACCCTGCAAGTCCAGCTCCTCTCGCCCCACAAGTGCCAGCTCATGCTTCACAAGTGCCAGCTCCTGCCCCACATCATCAACTTCCTGCCCCACAAGTGCCACATCCAACCCCACAAAGACAGCCTCCTGCCCCACATCATCCACCTCCTGCCCCACAAGTGCCAATTCCTGCCCCACAATTGCCAGCTCATGCCCCACAAGTGCCAGCACCTGCCCCACAAGTGCCACCTCGTGCCCAACAGGTGCCACCTCCTGCCCCACAAATGCCAACTCCTGCCCCACATCATCCACCAACCGCCCCACAAGTGTCACCTCCTGCCCCACATCATCCACCAACCGCCCCACAAGTGTCAGCTCCTGCCCCACATCATCAACTTCCTGCCCCACAAGTGCCACCTCCTGTCCGACAAAGACCACCTCCTGCCCGCATCATCCACCCGCTGCCCCACAAGTGCCACCTCCTGCCCCACAACGACCACCTCCTGCCCCACATCATCCACCCCCTGCCCCACAAGTGCCACCCCCCGCCCCACAACGACCACCTCCTGCCCCACAACGACCACCCCCTGCACCACAAGTGCCAATTCCTGCCCTACAAGTGCCAGCTCATTCCCCTGAAGTGCCAGCTCCTGCCCCACAAGTTCCACAGTTTGCCACACCACTGCCACCTCCCCCCCAAATAATCCACCTCCTGCCCCACAGGTGTCACTGACCGCCCAACTTCCTCCTCCTGACACACAACTGCAACCTCCTGCCCCACAAGAGCCAGCTCCTGCCCGACAAGAGCCACTTCCTGCCCCACAAGTACCTCTTCCCTCCAACAAGTTCCAATTTCCGCTCCACAAGTGCCACCTCCAGCCCCATAAGTGCCTAATCGTGCCCCACAACATCCACCTGTGCCCTACAAATTTCCGGCTCCACATCATCCAACTCCAGCCCCACAAGTGCCACCTCTTGCACAAAAAGATCCACCTCCCACCCCACAAGTGCCACCTCCTGCCCAACAAGTGCCATTTCTTACCCCACAGGTTCCAAATCCTACCACACTGGTGCCATTTCCTGCCCCACAAGTGCCACTTTTGTCCACACCACTGCCTCCTCCCCCCCAAATAATCCACCTCCTGCCCCACAAGTGTCACTGACTGACCAACTTCCTCCTCCTGACCCACAAGTGCAACCTCCTGCCCCACAAGTGCCAGCTCCTGCCCGACAAGAGCCACTTCCTGCCCCAGAAGTACCTCTTCCCTCCCAACAAGTTCCAATTTCCACCCCACAAGTGCCACCTCCTGCCCCACAAGTGCAACCTCCTGCCCCACATCGTCCACCTCCCACCCAACAAGTGCCACCACCTGCCCCACAATTGCCAATTCCTGCCCTACAAGTGCCAGTTCATGCCCCACAAGTGCCACATTTGTCCACACCACTGCCACCTCCCCCCCCAAATAATCCACCTCCTGCCCCACAAGTGTCACTGACTGACCAACTTCCTCCTCCTGACCCACAAGTGCCAGCTCCTGCCCCACAAGAGCCACTTTTTGCCCCACAAGTACCTCTTCCCTCCCAACAAGTTCCAATTTCCGCCCCACAAGTGCCACCTCCTGCCCCACATCATCCACCTCCCGCCCCAAAAGTGCCACCTCCTGCCCCACAAGTGCAACCTCCTGCCCCACAAGGGCAACCTCCTGCCCCACATTGTCCACCTCCCATCCAACAAGTGCCACCACCTGCCCCACATGTGCCAATTCCTGCCCCACATGTGCCAGCTCATGCTTCATAAGTGCCAGCTCCTGCACTACGTCATCCACTTCCTGCTCACAAGTGCCAGCTCCTGACCGACAAAGACATCCTCCTGCCCCATAAGTGCCAATTTCTGCCCCACAAGTGCCAGCTCATTCCCCTGAAGTGCCACATTTGTCCACACCACTGCCTCCTCCCCCCCCAAATAATCCACCTCCTGACCCACAAGTTTCACTGACTGACCAACTTCCTCCTCCTGACCCACAAGTGCCAGCTCCTGCCCCACAAGTGCCAGCTCCTGCCCCACAAGTACCTCTTCCCTCCCAACAAGTTCCAATTTCCGCCCAACAAGTACCACCTCCTTCTGCACAAGTTCCACCTCCTGCCCTAAAAGCTCCATTTCCTGCCCCAGAAGTGCCACCTCCCGCCCCACAAGTGCCACCTCCCGCCCTACAACTGCCAAACCCTGCCCCAAAACTTCCACCTCCTGCCCAACAATTTCCAACTCGTGCCCCACAATTGCCACCTCCTGCCACACAAATGCCACTTTCTGCCTCAAAATGCCACCTCCTGCCCAACAACTCCAACCTCCCGCCCCACAAGTACCACCTCCTGCTCCACAAGTTCCACCTCCTGCCCCATAAGTTCCACCTTACGCCCCACAAGTGCCACCTCCTGTCTCACAAGTGCAACCTCCCGCCCCACAACTTCCACAAACTGCCCCACAAGTGCCACCTCCCGCCCTACAACTTCCACCTCCCGCACCACAACTTCCACCTCCTGCCTCACAAGTTCCACATCCCACCCCACAACTTCATTCTCCCGCCCCACAACTTCCAACTCCTGGCCCACAAGTGCGACCTCCTGCCCCACAATTTCCACCTCCTGCCCCACAAGTGCCACAACCTGCTCCACAATTTCAACGTCCTGCCTTACAAGTGCCACATTCTGCCCCACAAGTGTAGGCTCCTGCTCAACAAGTGCCACCTCCCGAACCATAACCTCAACCTCTGGCCCCACAAGTGCCACATCCCGCCCTACAACTTCCACCTCCCGCACCACAACTTCCACCTCCTGCCTCACAAGTTCCACATCCCACCCCACAACTTCATTCTCCCGCCCCACAACTTCCAACTCCTGGCCCACAAGTGCGACCTCCTGCCCCACAATTTCCACCTCCTGCCCCACAAGTGCCACAACCTGCTCCACAATTTCAACGTCCTGCCTTACAAGTGCCACATTCTGCCCCACAAGTGTAGGCTCCTGCTCAACAAGTGCCACCTCCCGAACCATAACCTCAACCTCTGGCCCCACAAGTGCCACATCCCGCCCCACAAGTGCCACCACCCGCCCCACAAGTGCCACCACCCGCCCCACAAGTGCCACCTTCTGTTCCACAACATCCACCTCCTGCCCCACAAGTTATAACTCCTGCCCCACAAGTGTTGCATTTTGCCCCACAAGTGCCACCTCCCGCCTTACAAGTTCCACCTCCCGACCCACAAGTGCCAACTCCTGCCCCGCAACTTCCATCTCCTGCTCCACAAGTGCCACCTCGAACCGCACAATTGCCACCTCCTTCCCCATATCAACCACCTCCCATCCAACAAGTGCCACCTCCTGCCCCACAAGTGCCAATTCCTGCCCCACAAGTGCCAGCTCATGCTTCACAAGTGCCAGCTCCTGCCCCTCATCATCCACCTCCTGCCCCACATGTACCACCTCCTGACCCACAACATCAATCTCCAGCCCCACAAGAGCCGCCTCCTGCCCGACAAGTTACACCTGCTACAAGTTCCACAAGTGCCACCTCCCTGCTCACGAGTGCCACCTCCCGCCCCACATGTACCACCTCCTGCATCACAACTTCCACCTCCCGCCCCACATGTACCACCTCCTGCATCACAACTTACACCTCCCGCCCCACATGTACCACCTCCTGCATCACAACTTACACCTCCCGCCCCACATGTACCACCTCCTGCATCACAACTTCCACCTCCCGCCCCACATGTACCACCTCCTGCATCACAACTTACACCTCCCGCCCCACATGTACCACCTCCTGCATCACAACTTACACCTCCCGCCCCACAAGTTCCACCTCCCCCCCACAAGTGCCACCTCCCGCCCCACAAGTGCCACCTCCCTCTCCACAAACTCCACCTCCCACGCACAAGTGCCACCTCCTGCCCCACAAGTGTCACCTCCTGCCCACAAGTGCCACCTTCCGCCCCACAAGTGCCACCTCACACCCCAACAGTGTCAACTTCCGCCCCACAAGTGCCACCTCACGCCCCACAACTTCCACATCCCGCCCCACAAGTGCCACCACCTGACCCACTAATGCAACTACCTGCCCCACAAGTGCCAACTCGTGCCCCACAAGTGCCAACTCCTGCCCCACAAGTTCTACCTCCTGCCTTACAAGTGCCACCCCCTGCCTCACAACTTCCACCTCCCGCCCCACATGTACCACCTCCTGCATCACAACTTACACCTCCCGCCCCACATGTACCACCTCCTGCATCACAACTTCCACCTCCCGCCCCACATGTACCACCTCCTGCATCACAACTTACACCTCCCGCCCCACATGTACCACCTCCTGCATCACAACTTACACCTCCCGCCCCACATGTACCACCTCCTGCATCACAACTTACACCTCCCACCCCACAAATGCCACCTCCCACCCCACAAGTGCCACCTCCTGCCCCACAAGTGCCATTTCTTACCCCACAGGTTCCTACTCCTTCCCCACAGGTGCCATTTCCTGCCCCATAAGTGCCACCTCCTGTGCCACATGTGCCAACTCCTGCCCCACAAGTGCCATTTCCTGCCCCACATTAGCCACCTACCACCCCACAAATTCAACCTCTTGCCCCACAAGTGCCAAACCCTGACCCGCAACTTCCACCTCCTGCTCCACAATTGCCACCTCCTGCCCCACATCATCCACCTCCCACCCAACAAGTGCCAACTCCTGCCCCACATCATCCACCTCCTGCCCCACAAGTGCCAATTTCTGCCCCACAAGTACCAGTTCATGCCCCACAAGTGCCAGTTCATGCCCCACAAGTGCCACATTTTGCCACACAACTGCCACCTCCCGCCCCACAACTTCCACCTCCCGCCCCACAATTGCCACCTCCTGCCCCATAAGTGCCACCTCCCGCCCAACAATTGTGGCCACATGACAAACAAGTTCCACTTCCGCCCCACAAGTGCCACCTCCTGCCCAACAAGTGCCATTTCTTACCCCACAGGTTCCAAATCCTACCCCACTGCTGCCATTTCCTGCCCCACAAGTGCCATTTCCCCCCCCACATGTGCCAACTCCTGCCTTACAAGTTTCACCTACCACCCCACAAATTCCACCTCCCACCCCACAAGTTCCACCTCCTGCCCCAAAAGTGCCAATTCCTGCTTCACAAATGCCAGCTCATGCTTCACAAATGCCAGCACATGCCCCACATTATCAACTTCCTGCCCCACAAGTGCCACCTCTAACCCCACAAAGACAGCCTCCTGCCCCACATCATCCACCTCCTACCCCACAAGTGCCAATTCCTGCCCCCCAAGTGCCAGCTCATGCTTCACAAGTGCCAGCTCCTGCCCCTCATCATCCACCTCCTGCCCCACAAGTGCCACCTCCTGACCCACAACATCAATCTCCAGCCCCACAAGAGCCGCCTCCTGCCCGACAAGTTACACCTGCTACAAGTTCCACAAGTGCCACCTCCCTGCTCACGAGTGCCACATCCCGCCCCATATGTACCACCTCCTGCATCACAACTTCCACCTCCCGCCCCACATGTACCACCTCCTGCATCACAACTTCCACCTCCCGCCCCACATGTACCACCTCCTGCATCACAACTTCCACCTCCCGCCCCACATGTACCATCTCCTGCATCACAACTTCCACCTCCCGCCCCACATGTACCACCTCCTGCATCACAACTTACACCTCCCGCCCCACATGTACCACCTCCTGCATCACAACTTACACCTCCCGCCCCAAGAATGCCACATCCTGCCCCACAAGTGCCACCTCATGCCTCACAAGTGACACCCCCCCCCACAAGTGCCACCTCCCGCCCCACAAGTGCCACCTCCCACGCACAAGTGCCACTACCTGCCCCACAAGTGCCACTACCTGCCCCACAAGTGCCAACTCCTGCCCCACAAGTTCTATGTGCCTCTGTGGGGTCTCTTATGGGTATCTCTGGACCCAAATGTATTCCTATGGGTACCTATGGGTTTCAATTTGGTCCCTATGTGCCTCTATGGGGTCTCTTATTGGTCTCAGCAGTGTCCCTATGTGTCTCTATGGGTCTCACTGTCCCCCACTGTAATCCATGGGATCCCTATGTGTCCCAATGTCCCCCTATGGGTCACTATGTGTCCCTATGTGTCCCAATGTCCCCCCTATGGGTTGTTATGTGCCACTATGGGGTCTCTATGGGGTCTCTATGGGGTCTCATGGATATCTCTGGGCCCAAAAGTCTTCTTATGGGTGACTATGGGTTTCAATGCAGTCCCTATGAGCCTCTATGGGGTCTCTTATGGGTCTCACCGAGGTCCCTATGTGTCTCTATGGGTCTCACTGTCCCCCACTGAAATCCATGGGGTCCCTATGTGTCCCAATGTCCCCCTATTTGTCCCAGTGTCAGCCTATGGGTCACAATGTGTCCCTATGTGTCCCAATGTCCCTCCTATGTGTTGCTAAGTGTCTCCATGGGGTCTCTTATGAGTATCTCTGGGCCAAAATATCTACCTATTGGTATCCATGGGTTACATTTGGTCCCTATGTGCCTCTATGGGGTCTCTTAAGGGTTACAGCGAAGTCCCTATGTGTCTCTATGGGTCTCACTGTCCCCCACTATGTTCCATGGGGTCCCTATGTGTCCCAATATACCCCTATGGGTCCCAGTGTCTCCCAATGGGTCACTATTTGTTCCTAAGTGCCGAATGTCACCCCTATGTGTCCCAATCGCCCCCTTCGGGGTTTCTATGGGGACTCTTATTGGTATCTCTGGGCCCAAATGTCTTCCTATGGGTATCTATGGGTTTCAATGAGGTCCCTATGTGCCTCTATGGGGTCTCTTATGGGTATCAGTGGAGCCCCTATGTTTGTCTACGGGTCTCACTGTTCCCCACTGTAATCCATGGGGTCCCTCTGTGTCCCAATGTCCACACTATGGGTTGCTATGTACCTCTATGGGGTCTCTATGTGGTCTCTTATTTGTATCTATGGGCTTAAATGTCCTCCTATGGGTATCTATGGGTTTCAACGTGGTCCCTATGTGCCTCTATGGGGTCTCTTATGGGTCTCAGCAGAGTCTCTATGTGTCTCTACGGGTATCACTGTCTTCCACTGTAATCCATGTTGTCCCTATGTGTCCCAATGTCACCCTATGGGTCCCAGTGTCTCCCTATGGGTCACTATGTGTCCCTATGTGTCCCAATGTCCCCCCTATGGGTTGCTATGTGCCTCTATGGGTTCTCTATGGGGCTCTATGGGGTGCCTATGGAGCTCTATGGGGTTCTATGGGGCGTTCTGAGGTTTCTATGGGTTGTCTATGGAACGCTATGGTGTGTCTATGTGGCAAAATGAGTTTCTATGGGTGGCTATGGGAGCTCTATGGGGCACAATGGGTTGCCTACGGGGCTCTATGGGATGTCTATGGGGCTCTATGGCGCGGCTATATGTCCTTATGTGGTGTCTATGTGGCACTATGTTGTGCTATGGGGTGCTGTGAGGCACTATGGGGTGCTATGAGGCTCTATGGAGCAGTATAGGGTGTCTATGGGTCCCTATGGGGTGCAATGGGGCGCTGTGGGGCACAAGGGAGTGTCTATGAGGCTCCATGGGCTGCTATGTTGCACTATGGAGTAGCTATGGGGTGCTATGGGGTCTCTTTTGGCCCCTATGAGTCACTATGGGGTGTCTATGGGGCTCTATGGGGTATCTTTGTGTTCCTATGGGGCGCTATGGGTGACTATGGGGTCGCTATGGGTTTCTTTGAGGCACTATGGGTCTCAATGGGGTCTCTATGGGTCTCAATTTATCCTTATGGCTCCCAATTACTGTCTATGGGTCTCTATGTGTCCCTATGGGTCCCAGTGTCTCTCTATGGGTCCCAATGTCTTCCTCTGGATCTCTATGGGTCCCTAGGGGTCCCAGTGTCTCTCTATGTCCCCCTGTCTAGGTGGTAACTATACAGATGGTAACAAAGATGGTAACAAATGTACAGAGGTTCTGAGCGAGAGAGAAACTCACCAGTGGTGATGCCTTCGCTGAGGAAGCTGGGGCGGTCTTCACTGCAGAGCGATGTCCAAGAGATGCTGCCTCACAGAATCACAGAATTCTCAAGGTTGGAAAAGGGCTGCCAGCTTTTGTAGGAGAATAGCATGGGAGACAGTTGTGAAGGCTTTGCTGAAGTCCAAGTAGAGCACATCAACAGCCTTTCTTTCTTTCCTTCATCCATCAGATGGGTCACAGGATCGTAGAAGGAGATCAGATTGGTCAAGCAGGAGCTGCCCTTCACGAACCCATGCTGGCTAGGTCTGATCTCCTGCTCATCCCACACCTGCCGCATCTGTCATCTCCCTCAAGACAATTCGTTCCATTCCCTTCCCTGGCACCGAGGTCAGGCTAACAGGCCTGGAGTTGCCCGGATCCTCCTGACAACCTTGCTTGGAAATGGGAGTCACGTTGGCAAGCCTCCAGTCTTCTGGGACCTCACCCGGTAACAGGGAGCTCGGAAAGATAATGGAAAGCGGCTCGAGTGAGGGTCAGCCCTTAAATGAGGTCTCAGAGGAGGTGGAGTCGAGCTCCAGCCCTCCCGGGAGCACAGCTCCATTACTCTCACCTGTGCTCCCGCAGCTGACCCCACACTTGCCTCAGCTGATTAATCAGAGGTTCAGGCTGTGATTACCAATCTCCCATACAGCCCCTATGGGTCCCAATGTTTCCCTATGGGTCTCCAGCTGTCCCTATAGATCTCTTTGGGGTTATTATGCCTCTAAATGGGTCCCTATGTGTCTCTATGTTTCTATATTGGGTCCCTATTTGTCCCAATGTCCCCCTATGGATCTCCATGTATCCATATGGGTCCCAGTGACTCCCTTTGGGTCACTAATGAGTCACTATGTGTCCCAACGTCTCCCCTATGGGTTGCTATGTGCCTCTGTGGGGTCTCTTATGGCTATCTCTGGACCCAAATGTATTCCTATGGGTACCTATGGGTTTCAATGTGGTCCCTATGTGTCTCTATGGGGTCTCATATGGGTCTCAGCTCTGTCCCTATGTGTTTCTATGGGTCTCACTGTCCCCCACTGTAATCCATGGGATTCCTATGTGTCCCAATGTCCCCCTATGGGTCACTAAGTGTCCCTATGTGTCCCAATGTTCCCCCTATGGGTTGCTATGTGTGACTATGGGGTCTCTATGGGGTCTCTATGGGGTCTCATGGATATCTCTGGGCCCAAATGTCTTCCTATGTGTATCTATGGGTTTCAATGCAGTCCCTATGTGACTCTATGGGGTCTCTTATGGGTCTCAGCGAGGTCCCTATGTGTCTCTATGGGTCTCACTGTCCCCCACTGAAATCCATGGGGTCCCTATGTGTCCCAATGTCCCCCTATTTGTCCCAGTGTCAGCCTATGGGTCACAATGTGTCCCTATGTGTCCCAATGTCCCTCCTATGTGTTGCTAAGTGTCTCCATGGGGTCTCTTATGAGTATCTCTGGGCCAAAATATCTACCTATTGGTATCTATAGGTTACATTACGTCCCTATGGGCCTCTTTGGGGTCTCTTAAGGGTTACAGCGGAGTCCCTATGTGTCTCTATGGGTCTCACTGTCCCCCACTATGTTCCATGGGGTCCCTATGTGTCCCAATATACCCCTATGGGTCCCAGTGTCTCCCTATGGGTCACTATGTGTTCCTAAGTGCCGAATGTCCCCCCTATGTGTCCCAATGGCCCCCTTTGGGATTTCTATGGGGACTCTTATTGGTATCTCTGGGCCCAAATGTCTTCCTATGGGTATCTATGGGTTTCAATGAGGTCCCTATGTGCCTCTATGGGGTCTCTTATGGGTATCAGTGGAGCCCCTATGTGTCTCTATGGGTCTCACTGTTCCCCACTGTAATCCATGGGGTCCCTTTGTGTCCCAATGACCACACTATGGGTTGCTATGTACCTCTATGGGGTCTCTATGTGGTCTCTTATGGGTATATCTGGGCCCAAATGTCTTCCTATGGGTATCTCTGGGTTTCAATGTGGTCCCTATGTGCCTCTATGGGTCTCACTGTCCCCCACCTTAATCCATGGGGTCTCTATGTGTCCCAATGTCCCCCTATGGGTCCCAGTGTCTCCCTATGGGTCCCTATGTGTCCCTATGTGTCCCAATATCCCCCCTATGGGTAGCTATGTGCCTCTATGGGGTCTCTTATTTTTATCTATGGGCTTAAATGTCCTCCTATGGGTATCTATGGGTTTCATTGTGGTCCCTATGTGCCTCTATGGGGACTCTTATGGGTCTCAGCAGAGTCTCTATGTGTCTCTACGGGTATCACTGTCCCCCACTGTAATCCATGGTGTCCCTATGTGTCCCAATGTCACCCTATGGGTCCCAGTGTCTCCCTATGGGTCACTATGTGTCCCTATGTGTCCCAATATCCCCCCTATGGGTTGCTATGTGCCTCTATGGGTTCTCTATGGGGCTCTATGGGGTGCCTATGGAGCTCTATGGGGTTCTATGGGGCGTTCTGAGGTTTCTATGGGGTGTCTATGGAACGCTATGGTGTGTCTATGTGGCAAAATGAGTTTCTATGGGTGGCTATGGGAGCTCTATGGGGCACAATGGGTTGCCTACGGGGCTCTATGGGATGTCTATGGGGTTCTATGGCGCGGCTATATGTCCTTATGTGGTGTCTATGTGGCACTATGTTGTGCTATGGGGTGCTGTGAGGCACTATGGGGTGCTATGGGGCTCTATGGAGCAGTATAGGGTGTCTTTGGGTCCCTATGGGGTGCAATGGGGCGCTGTGGGGCACAAGGGAGTGTCTATGAGGCTCCATGGGCTGCTATGGGGCACTGTGGAGTAGCTATGGGATGATTTGGGGTCTCTTTGTGCCCCTATGGGGCGCTATGGGTCACTATGTGGTGTCTATGGGGCTCTATGGGGTGGCTATGCGGTGCTGTAGGGTGGCTATGGGGTGCTTTGGGGTATCCTTGGGTTCCTATGGGGTGCTATGGGTGACTATGGGGTGCTATGGTTTGCTATGGGGCTCTATGCGGAAGAATGGGGTCTCTATGGGGCACTATGAGGTCCCTATGGGGCTCTATGGGGAGTCTATGGAGTGTCTTTGGGGATTTATGGGTTGTCTGTGGGGCTCTATGGGGTCTGCATGGGGTCTGTATGGGGTTCAGTGGGTTTCTATGGGGCTCTATGGGGTGTCTACAGGCACTATGAGGCGATATGGGGTGTCTATGTGGTTCAATTGGGCTCTATGGTGTGGCTGTAGGGCCTTATGTGGTGTCTATGGGGCACTGTGGGCTGCTATGGGGTGCTGTGGAGAACTATGGGGTGTCTATGGGGCTCTATGGAGCAGTATGCTGTGTCTATGGGTCCCTATGGGGTGCAATGGGGTGCTGTGGGGCACAATGGAGTGTCTATGAGGCTCCATGGGCTGCTATGGGGCACTATGGAGTAGCTATGTGGTGCTATGGGGTCTCTTTGGGCCCCTATGGGTCACTATGGGGCTCTATGGGGTATCTTTGTGTTCCTATGGGGCGCTATGGGTGACTATGGGGTCGCTATGGGTTTCTTTGAGGCACTATGGGTCTCAATGGGGTCTCTATGGGTCTCAATTTATCCTTATGGCTCCCAATTACTGTCTATGGGTCTCTATGTGTCCCTATGGGTCCCAGTGTCTCTCTATGGGTCCCTATGGGTCCCAGTGTCTCTCTATGGGTCCCAATGTCTTCCTCTGGATCTCTATGGGTCCCTATGGGTCCCAGTGTCTCTCTATGTCCCCCTGTCTAGGTGGTAACTATACAGATGGTAACAAAGATGGTAACAAATGTACAGAGGTTCTGAGCGAGAGAGAAACTCACCAGTGGTGATGCCTTCGCTGAGGAAGCTGGGGCGGTCTTCACTGCAGAGCGATGTCCAAGAGATGCTGCCTCACAGAATCACAGAATTCTCAAGGTTGGAAAAGGGCTGCCAGCTTTTGTAGGAGAATAGCATGGGAGACAGTTGTGAAGGCTTTGCTGAAGTCCAAGTAGAGCACATCAACAGCCTTTCTTTCTTTCTTTCCTTCATCCATCAGATGGGTCACAGGATCGTAGAAGGAGATCAGATTGGTCAAGCAGGAGCTGCCCTTCACGAACCCATGCTGGCTAGGTCTGATCTCCTGCTCATCCCACACCTGCCGCATCTGTCATCTCCCTCAAGACAATTCGTTCCATTCCCTTCCCTGGCACCGAGGTCAGGCTAACAGGCCTGGAGTTGCCCGGATCCTCCTGACAACCTTGCTTGGAAATGGGAGTCACGTTGGCAAGCCTCCAGTCTTCTGGGACCTCACCCGGTAACAGGGAGCTCGGAAAGATAATGGAAAGCGGCTCGAGTGAGGGTCAGCCCTTAAATGAGGTCTCAGAGGAGGTGGAGTCGAGCTCCAGCCCTCCCGGGAGCACAGCTCCATTACTCTCACCTGTGCTCCCGCAGCTGACCCCACACTTGCCTCAGCTGATTAATCAGAGGTTCAGGCTGTGATTACCAATCTCCCACACAGCCCCTGTGGGTCCCAATGTTTCCCTATGGGTATCTAGCTGTCCCTATAGATCTCCATGGGGTTATTATGCCTCTAAATGGGTCCCTATGTGTCTCTATGTCTCTCTATGGGGTCCCTATGTGTCCCAATGTCCCCCTATGGATCTCTATGTATCCATATGGGTCCCAGTGACTCCCTTTGGGTCACTAATGAGTCACTATGTGTCCCAACGTCTCCCCTATGGGTTGCTATGTGCCTCTGTGGGGTCTCTTATGGCTATCTCTGGACCCAAATGTATTCCTATGGGTACCTATGGGTTTCAATGTGGTCCCTATGTGCCTCTATGGGGTCTCTTATTTGTATCTATGGGCTTAAATGTCCTCCTATGGGTATCTATGGGTTTCAGTGTGGTCCCTATGAGCCTCTATGGGGTCTCTTATGGGTCTCAGCAGAGTCTCTATGTGTCTCTACGGGTATCACTGTCCCCCACTGTAATCCATGGTGTCCCTATGTGTCCCAATGTCACCCTATGGGTCCCAGTGTCTCCCTATGGGTCACTATGTGTCCCTATGTGTCCCAATATCCCCCCTATGGGTTGCTATGTGCCTCTATGGGTTCTCTATGGGGCTCTATGGGGTGCCTATGGAGCTCTATGGGGCGTTCTGAGGTTTCTATGGGGTGTCTATGGAACGCTATGGTGTGTCTATTTGGTAAATTAGTTTCTATGGGTGGCTATGGGAGCTCTATGGGGCACAATGGGTTGCCTACGGGGCTCTATGGGATCTCTATGGGATGTCTATGGGGCTCTATGGCGCGGCTATATGTCCTTATGTGGTGTCTATGTGGCACTATGTTGTGCTATGGGGTGCTGTGAGGCACTATGGGGTGCTATGGGGCTCTATGGAGCAGTATAGGGTGTCTATGGGGCTCTATAGGGTGTCTACAGGCACTATGGGGCGATATGGGGTGTCTGTGTGGTTCACTTGGGCTCTATGGTGTGGCTGTAGGGCCTTATGTGGTGTCTATGGGGCACTGTGGGCTGCTATGGGGTGCTGTGGGGAACTATGGGGTGTCTATGGGGCTCTATGGAGCAGTATGCTGTGTCTATGGGTCACTATGGGGTGCAATGGGGTGCTGTGGGGCACAATGCAGTGTCTATGAGGCTCCATGGGCTGCTATGGGGCACTATGGAGTAGCTATGGGGTGCTATGTGGTCTCTTTGGGCCCCTATGGGTCACTATGTGGTGTCTATGGGGCTCTATGGGGTGGCTATGCGGTGCTGTAGGGTGGCTATGGGGTGCTTTGGGGTATCCTTGAGTTCCTATGGGGCGCTATGGGTGACTATGGGGTGCTATGGTTTGCTATGGGGCTCTATGCGGAAGAATGGGGTCTCTATGGGGCGCTATGAGGTCCCTATGGGGCTCTATGGGGAGTCTATGGGGTGTCTTTGGGGATCTATGGGTTGTCTGTGGGGCTCTATGGGGTCTGCATGGGGTTCAGTGGGTCTCTATGGGGCTCTATGGGGTGTCTACAGGCACTATGGGGCGATATGGGGTGTCTATTTGGTTCAATTGGGCTCTATGGTGTGGCTGTAGGGCCTTATGTGGTGTCTATGGGGCACTGTGGGCTGCTATGGGGTGCTGTGGGGAACTATGGGGTGTCTATGGGGCTCTATGGAGCAGTATGCTGTGTCTATGGGTCCCTATGGGGTGCAATGGGGTGCTGTGGGGCACAATGGAGTGTCTATGAGGCTCCATGGGCTGCTATGGGGCACTATGGAGTAGCTATGGGGTGCTATGGGGTCTCTTTGGGCCCCTATGGGTCACTATGGGGTGTCTATGGGGCTCTATGGGGTATCTTTGTGTTCCTATGGGGCGCTATGGGTGACTATGGGGTCGCTATGGGTTTCTTTGAGGCACTATGGGTCTCAATGGGGTCTCTATGGGTCTCAATTTATCCTTATGGCTCCCAATGACTGTCTATGGGTCTCTATGTGTCCCTATGGGTCCCAGTGTCTCTCTATGTGTTTCTATGGGTCCCAGTGTCTCTCTATGTGTCCCAATGTCTTCCTCTGGATCTCTATGGGTCCCTAGGGGTCCCAGTGTCTCTCTATGTCCCCCTGTCTAGGTGGTAACTATACAGATGGTAACAAAGATGGTAACAAATGTACAGAGGTTCTAAGCGAGAGAGAAACTCACCAGTGGTGATGCCTTCGCTGAGGAAGCTGGGGCGGTCTTCACTGCAGAGCGATGTCCAAGAGATGCTGCCTCACAGAATCACAGAATTCTCAAGGTTGGAAAAGGGCTGCCAGCTTTTGTAGGAGAATAGCATGGGAGACAGTTGTGAAGGCTTTGCTGAAGTCCAAGTAGAGCACATCAACAGCCTTTCTTTCTTTCCTTCATCCATCAGATGGGTCACAGGATCGTAGAAGGAGATCAGATTGGTCAAGCAGGAGCTGCCCTTCACGAACCCATGCTGGCTAGGTCTGATCTCCTGCTCATCCCACACCTGCCGCATCTGTCATCTCCCTCAAGACAATTCGTTCCATTCCCTTCCCTGGCACCGAGGTCAGGCTAACAGGCCTGGAGTTGCCCGGATCCTCCTGACAACCTTGCTTGGAAATGGGAGTCACGTTGGCAAGCCTCCAGTCTTCTGGGACCTCACCCGGTAACAGGGAGCTCGGAAAGATAATGGAAAGCGG
Organism: Coturnix japonica; assembly: GCF_054131305.1. Taxonomy (NCBI): domain Eukaryota; kingdom Metazoa; phylum Chordata; class Aves; order Galliformes; family Phasianidae; genus Coturnix; species Coturnix japonica. The sequence continues at coordinate 1,558,185 of NC_140684.1, forward strand.
CTCGAGTGAGGGTCAGCCCTTAAATGAGGTCTCAGAGGAGGTGGAGTCGAGCTCCAGCCCTCCCAGGAGCACAGCTCCATGACTCTCACCTGTGCTCCCGCAGCTGACCCCACACTTGCCTCAGCTGATTAATCAGAGGTTCAGGCTGTGATTACCAATCTCCCATACAGCCCCTATGGGTCCCAGTGTCTCCCTATGGGTCACTATGTGTTCCTAAGTGCCGAATGTCCCCCCTATGTGTCCCAATGGCCCCCTTTGGGGTTTCTATGGGGACTCTTATTGGTATCTCTGGGCCCAAATGTCTTCCTATGGGTATCTATGGGTTTCAATGAGGTCCCTATGTGCCTCTATGGGGTCTCTTATGGGTATCAGTGGAGCCCCTATGTGTCTCTACGGGTCTCACTGTTCCCCACTGTAATCCATGGGGTCCCTCTGTGTCCCAATATCCACACTATGGGTTGCTATGTACCTCTATGGGGTCTCTATGTGGTCTCTTATGGGTATCTCTGGGCCCAATGTCTTCCTATGTGCATCTATAGGTTTCAATGTGGTCCCGATGTGCCTCTATGGGGTCTCTATGGGTCTCAGCAATGTCCCTATGTGTCTCTATGGGTCTCACTGTCCCCCACTGTAATCCATGGGATCCCTATGTGTCCCAATGTCCCCCTATGGGTCCCAGTGTCTCCCTATGGGTCACTATGTGTCCCTATGTGTCCTAATATCCCCCCTATAGGTAGCTATGTGCCTCTATGGGGTCTCTTATTTGTATCTATGGGCTTAAATGTCCTCCTATGGGTATCTATGGGTTTCACTGTGGTCCCTATGTGCCTCTATGGGGTCTCTTATGGGTCTCAGCAGAGTCTCTATGTGTCTCTACGGGTATCACTGTCCCCCACTGTAATCCATGGTGTCCCTATGTGTCCCAATGTCACCCTATGGGTCCCAGTGTCCCCCTATGGGTCACTATGTGTCCCTATGTGTCCCAATGTCCCCCCTATGGGTTGCTATGTGCCACTATGTGGTCTCTATGGGGTCTCTATGGGGTCTCATGGATATCTCTGGGCCCAAATGTCTTCCTATGGGTATCTATGTGTTTCAATGCAGTCCCTATGTGCCTCTATGGGGTCTCTTATGGGTCTCAGCGAGGTCCCTATGTGTCTCTATTGGTCTCACTGTCCCCCACTGAAATCCATGGGGTCCCTCTGTGTCCCAATGTCCCCCTATTTGTCCCAGTGTCAGCCTATGGGTCACAATGTGTCCCTATGTGTCCCAATGTCCCTCCTATGTGTTGCTAAGTGTCTCCATGGGGTCTCTTATGAGTATCTCTGGGCCAAAATATCTACCTATTGGTATCCATAGGTTACATTACGTCCCTATGTGCCTCTATGGGGTCTCTTAAGGGTTACAGCGGAGTCCCTATATGTCTCTATGTGTCTCACTGTCCCCCACTATGTTCCATGGGGTCCCTATGTGTCCCAATATACCCCTATGGGTCCCAGTGTCTCCCTATGGGTCACTATGTGTTCCTATGTGTCCCAATATCCCCCCTATGGGTAGCTATGTGCCTCTATGGGGTCTCTTATTTGTATCTATGGGCTTAAATGTTCTCCTATGGGTATCTATGGGTTTCAGTGTGGTCCCTATGTGCCTCTATGGGGTCTCTTATGGGTCTCAGCAGAGTCTCTGTGTGTCTCTACGGGTATCACTGTCCCCCACTGTAATCCATGGTGTCCCTATGTGTCCCAATGTCACCTTATGGGTCCCAGTGTCTCCCTAAGGGTCACTATGTGTCCATATGTGTCCCAATGTCCCCCCTATGGGTTGCTATGTGCCTCTATGGGTTCTCTATGGGGCTCTATGGGGTGCCTATGGAGCTCTATGGGGTTCTATGGGGCGTTCTGAGGTTTCTATGGGGTGTCTATGGAACGCTATGGTGTGTCTATGTGGCAAAATGAGGTTCTATGGGTGGCTATGGGAGCTCTATGGGGCACAATGGGTTGCCTACGGGGCTCTACGGGATGTCTATGAGGCTCTATGGTGCGGCTATATGTCCTTATGTGGTGTCTATGTGGCACTATGTTGTGCTATGGGGTGCTGTGAGGCACTATGGGGTGCTATGGGGCTCTATGGAGCAGTATAGGGTGTCTATGGGTCCCTATGGGGTGCAATGGGGCGCTGTGGGGCACAAGGGAGTGTCTATGAGGCTCCATGGGCTGCTATGGGGCACTGTGGAGTAGCTATGGGATGATTTGGGGTCTCTTTGTGCCCCTATGGGGCGCTATGTGTCACTATGTGGTGTCTATGGGGCTCTATGGGGTGGCTATGCGGTGCTGTAGGGTGGCTATGGGGTGCTTTGGGGTATCCTTGGGTTCCTATGGGGCGCTATGGGTGACTATGTGGTGCTATGGTTTGCTATGGGGCTCTATGCGGAAGATTGGGGTCTCTATGGGGCGCTATGGGGTCCCTATGGGGCTCTATGGGGAGTCTATGGGGTGTCTTTGGGGATCTATGGGTAGTCTGTGGGGCTCTATGGGGTCTGCATGGGGTCTGTATGGGGTTCAGTGGGTCTCTATGGGGCTCTATGGGGTGTCTACAGGCACTATGGGGCGATATGGGGTGTCTATGTGGTTCAATTGGGCTCTATGGTGTGGCTGTATAGCCTTATGTGGTGTCTATGGGGCACTGTGGGCTGCTATGGGGTGCTGTGAGGAACTATGGGGTGTCTATGGGGCTCTATGGAGCAGTATGCTGTGTCTATGGGTCCCTATGGGGTGCAATGGGGTGCTGTGGGGCACAATGGAGTGTCTATGAGGCTCCATGGGCTGCTATGGGGCACTATGGAGTAGCTATGGGGTGCTATGGGGTCTCTTTGGGCCCCTATGGGTCACTATGGGGTGTCTATGGGGCTCCATGGGGTATCTTTGTGTTCCTATGGGGCGCTATGGGTGACTATGGGGTCGCTATGGGTTTCTTTGAGGAAGAGCCAACTCCTGCCCAACGTGTGATATCTCCTGCACCACAAGTTCCAAGTCTTGCCCCACAAGTTCCACCTACCATCCCACAAGTGCCACCTCCTGCCCCACAAGTGCCACCTCCTTTCTCACAAGTGCAACCTCCCGCCCCACAACTTCCACAATCTGCCCCACAAGTGCCACCTCCTGTCACTCAACTTCCATCTCCCGCCCTACAACTTCCACCTCCCGCACCACAACTTCCACCTCCTGCCTCACAAGTTCCACATCCCGCCCCACAACTTCCAACTCCTGGCCCACAAGTGCGACCTCCTGCCCCACCATTACCACCTCCTGCCCCACAATTTCCACCTCCTGCCCCACAAGTGCCACAACCTGCTCCACAATTTCAACGTCCTGCCTTACAAGTGCCACATTCTGCCCCACAAGTGTAGGCTCCTGCTCAACAAGTGCCACCTCCCGAACCACAACCTCAACCTCTGGCCCCACAAGTGCCACATCCCGCCCCACAAGTGCCACCACCCGCCCCACAAGTGCCACCTTCTGTTCCACAACTTCCTGCTCCTGCCCCACAAGTTATAACTCCTGCCCCACAAGTGTTGCATTTTGCCCCACAAGTGCCACCTCCCGCCTCACAAGTGCCACCTCCCGACCCACAAGTGCCAACTCCTGCCCCGCAACTTCCATCTCCTGCTCCACAAGTGCCACCTCGAACCGCACAATTGCCACCTCCTTCCCCATATCAACCACCTCCCATCCAACAAGTGCCACCTCCTGACCCACAAGTGCCACCTCCTGCCCTACAACTTCCACCTCCTGGCCCACAAGTGCCACCTCCTGCCCTACAACTTCCACCTCCTGGCCCACAAGTGCCACCTCCCGCCCTACAACTGCCAAACCCTGCCCCAAAACTTCCACCTCCTGCCCAACAATTTCCAACTCGTGCCCCACAATTGCCACCTCCTGCCACACAAATGCCACCTTCTGCCTCAAAATGCCACCTCCTGCCCAACACCTCCAACCTCCCGCCCCACAAGTACCACCTCCTGCTCCACAAGTTCCACCTCCTGCCCCATAAGTTCCACCTTATGCCCCACAAGTGCCATCTCCTGCCCCAAAAGCTCAATTTCCTGCCCCACAAGTGCCACCTCCCGACCCACAAGTGCCAACTCCTGCCCCGCAACTTCCATCTCCTGCTCCACAAGTGCCACCTCGAACCGCACAATTGCCACCTCCTTCCCCATATCAACCACCTCCCATCCAACAAGTGCCACCTCCTGCCCCACAAGTGCCACTTCCTGCCCCACAAGTGCTACCTACTTCCCCACAAGTGCCACCTCCCGCCCCACAACTGCCACCTCCCGCCTTAAAAGTGCCACCTCCCGACCCACAAGTGCCTCCTCCTGACCCACAATTGCCACCTGCCGCCCCACAACTTCCACCTCACCCCCCACAAGTTCTACCACCCAACCCACAAGTGCCACCTGCAGCCCCAGAAGTGTCAAATCCTGCCACACAACTTCCACATCCAGCCGCACAAGTGCCACCTCCCGCCCCACAACTTCCACTTCCCACCCAACAACAGCCTCCTCCTGCTCCACAAGTGCCTCCTCCTGCCACACAAGTGCCACCTCCTGCCCCACAAGTGCCACTTCCTGCCCCACAAGTGCTACCTACTTCCCCACAAGTGCCACCTCCTGCCCCACATCATCCACCTCCTGCCTCACAAATGCCTCCTCCTGACCCACAATTGCCACCTGCCGCCCCACAACTTCCACCTCACGCCCCACAAGTGTCACCTCCCGCCCCAGAAGTGCCACAACCCGCCCCACAAATCCAACTCCTGACCCACAAGTGCCACCTCCCGCCCCAGAAGTTCCACCTACCGCACCACAAGTGCCACCTCCTGCCCCACAAGTGCCACCTCCCGACCCACATGTTCCAACTTCTGCCCCACAAGTGCCAGCTCCTGCCCCTCAAGTGTCACCCTCCTCCCCACAAGTGCCACCTTGTGCTCCACAAGTGCCACTTCCTGCCGCACAAGTGATACCTCCAGCCCCACAACTGCGACCACCCGCCCCACAACTTCCACCTCCCGCCTCACAAGTGCAACCTCCAGGCCCACAAGTGCCACCTCCAGTTCCACAAGAATTAACCCCTTGCCCCACAAGTGCCACCTCCTGCCCCACAAGTGCCACCTCCCACCCCACAAGTGCCACGTCCTTCCCAATTGCCACGTCCTGTCCCACAAGTGCCACCTCCTGCCGTACAAGTGCCACCCTCTGCCCCACAATTGCCACTTCTTGCCCCACAATTGCCAATTCTTGCCCCACAACTTCCACCTCCCACCCCATAACTTCCACCTCCCGTCCCACAGCTTCCACATCCTGCCCCACAAGTGCCCGATCCTGCCCCAGAAGTACCACCACCTGACCCACAAGTGCCAACTCCTGCCCCACAAGTGCCACCTCGCATCCCGCAATTGCCACATCCCGCCGCACAAGTTCCACCTCCTGCCTTACAAGTGCCCAATCCTGCTTCACAATTGCCAGCTCATGTTTCACAAATGCCAGCTCCTGCCCCACATAATCAACTTCCTGCCCCACAAGTGTCACCTCCAACCCCACAAAGACAGCCTCCTGCCCCACATCATCCACCTCCTGCCCCCCAAGTGCCAGCTCATGCCCCACAAGTGCCAATTCCTGCCCCACAAGTGCCAGCTCATGCTTCACAAGTGCCAGCTCCTGCCCCTCATCATCCACCTCCTGCCCCACAAGTGCCACCTCCTGACCCACAACATCAATCTCCAGCCCTACAAGAGCCGCCTCCTGCCCGACAAGTTACACCTTCTACAAGTTCCACAAGTGCCACCTCCCTGCTCACGAGTGCCACATCCCGCCCCACATGTACCACCTCCTGCATCACAACTTCCACCTCCCGCCCCACATGTACCACCTCCTGCATCACAACTTCCACCTCCCACCCCACATGTACCACCTCCTGCACCACAATTTCCACCTCCCGCCCCACATGTACCACCTCCTGCATCACAACTTCCACCTCCCGCCCCACATGTACCACCTCCTGCATCACAACTTCCACCTCCCGCCCCACATGTACCACCTCCTGCATCACAACTTACACCTCCCGCCCCACATGTACCACCTCCTGCATCACAACTTACACCTCCCGCCCCACATGTACCACCTCCTGCATCACAACTTACACCTCCCGCCCCAAGAATGCCACATCCTGCCCCACAAGTGCCACCTCCCGCCCCACAAGTGCCACATCCCACCCCACAAATTCCACCTCCCACGCACAAGTGCCACCTTCTGCCCCACAAGTGCCACATCACACCCCAACAGTGTCAACTTCCGCCCCACAAGTGCCACCTCACACCCCACAACTTCCACATCCCGCCCTACAAGTGCCACCACCTGACCCACAAGTGCCACCACCTGACCCACTAATGCAACTACCTGCCCCACAAGTGCCAACCCGTGCCCCACAAGTGCCAACTCCTGCCCCACAAGTTCTACCTCCTGCCTTACAAGTGCCACCCCCTGCCTCACAACTTCCACCTCCCGCCCCACAAATGCCACCTCCTGCCCTACAAGTGCCACCTCAGGCCCCACAAGTGCCCCCTCCCGCTCCACAAGTGCCACGTCCTGCCCCACTAGTGCCATCTCCCGCCCCACAAGGGCCAAATCCTGCCCCACATCATCCACCAACCGCCCCACAAGTGTCACCTCCTGCCCCACAACTTCAATCTCCCACTCCACAAGTGCCACCTACTGCACAACAAATACCATCTCCTGCCCCATAAGTGCCACCTCCTGCCCCACAACCGCTACCTCCTGCCTCATATCATTCACCTCCCGCCCCACAATTTCCACCTCCTGCTCAACTAGTGCCACGTGCTGCCCCACAAGTTCCATTTCCCGCCCCACAAGTGCCACCTCCCGCCCCACAAGTGCCGCCTCCAGCCACACAAGTGCTAAATCGTGCCGCACAACTTCCACCTCCCGCCCCACAACTGCCAACTCCCGCCTTAAAAGTGCCACCTCCCGACCCACAAGTGCCTCCTCCTGTCCCACAGTTGTCACCTCCCGCTCCACAAGTTACACCTCACCCCCCACAAGTTCTACCACCCACCCCACAAGTGCCACCTGCAGCCCCAGAAGTGTCAAATCCTGCCACACAACTTCCACATCCAGCCCCACAAGTGCCACCTCCCGCCCAACAAGTGCCACCTCCCGCCCCACAACTTCCACTTCCCGCCCGACAACAGCCTCCTCCTGCCCCACAAGTGCCTCCTCCTGCCGCACAAGTGCCACCTCCTGCCCCACATCACCCACCTCCTGCCTCACAAATGCCTTCTCCTGACCCACAAGTTCCACCTTCCGCACCACAAGTGCCACCTCCCGCCCCTCTATAGCCACCTCCTGCCCCACAAGTTACACCTCTTGCCCCACAACGTCGACCCTTGCCCCACATGTGTCACCACCCGCCCCACAACTTCCACCTCCCGCCTCACAAGTGCAACCTCCAGGCCCACAAGTGCCACCTCCAGATCCACAAGAATTAACTCCTGCCCCACAAGTGCCACCTCCGGCCCTTCAAGAGCCACTTCTTGCCCCACAAGTAACATTTCCTGCCCCACAAGTGCCAACCTCTGCCCAACAAGTGCTATGACCCAGCCCAAAAGTGCCATCTCCTGCCCCACTAGTGCCAGCTCCCGCCCCACAAGTGCCACCACCCTACCCACAACTTCAACCTCCTTCCCCAAAACATCCACCTCCCGCCCCACAGGTGTCATCATCTGCCCCACAACTGCCACATCCCGCCCCTCAAGTGCCACACACTGCCCCACAAGTGCCACCTCCAGCCCCTCAAGTGCCACACACTGCCCCACAAGTGCCGCCCCCAGCCCCGCAACTGCCACCCCTCCCCCCAAAATTTCCACCTCCCACCCCACAATTTTTACCTCCAGCCCCACAAGTGCCATCTCCTGCCCCACAGGTGCCACCTACTGTTCCACATCATCCACCTCCTTCCCCACATCATCCACCTCCTGTTCCACAAATGTCACCTCCTGACCCACAACTTCCACATCCTGCCCAACAAGTGCCACCTCCTGCCCCACGTAATCCACGTCCTGCTCCAAAATTGCCACCTCCTGCCCCACAAGTGCCACCTCCAGCCCCACCAGTTCCACCGCCCGCCCCACAAGTACCACCTCCTGACCCAGAAGTGCCACTACGTGACCCACAATTGCCACCTCCCGTCTCACAATTGCAACTCTCGCCCAACAAGTGCCACCTCCTGCCCCACAATTGCCACCACCCCCCCAACAAGTGCCACCTCCCGCCCTACAAGTACCACATCCCACCCCACAAGTGCAACCTCCTGCCCCACAAGTGCCAACTCCTGCCCCACAACATCCACCTCACGCTCCAAAAGTCCACCTCCTGCCCCACAAGTGCTACTTCCTGCCTTACAAGTGCCACTTCCCGCTGCACAAGTGACACCTCCAGCCCCACAGCTGCCACAACCCGCCCCACAACTTCCACATTCCGCCTCACAACTGCAAGCTCCTGCCCCACAATTGCCACCTCCTACCACACAAGTGCCAACTCCTGCCCCACAAGTGCCACCTCATGTCCCTCAATTTTCACCTCATGCCCCAAAAGTGCCACCTCCCGCCCAACAAGTGCAACATCTCGCCCCACTAGTGCCACGTCCCGGCCCAAAATTGCTACCTCCTGCCCCACATCATCCACCTCCTGTTCCACAAATGTCACCTCCTGACCCACAACTTCCACCTCCTGCCCCACAAGTGCCACCTTCTGCCTCACAAGTGCCACCCCTTGCCCCACAAGTGCCACATCCCACCGCACAATTTCCACCTCTTGTTACACAAGTCCCACCTCCCGCCCAACAACAGCCTCCTCCTGCCCCACAAGTGCCACCTCCTGCCCCACAAGTGCCACCTCCCACCCCACAAGTGCCACGTCCTTCCCAATTGCCACGTCCTGTCCCACAAGTGCCACCTCCTGCCGTACAAGTGCCACCCTCTGCCCCACAATTGCCACTTCTTGCCCCACAATTGCCAATTCTTGCCCCACAACTTCCACCTCCCACCCCATAACTTCCACCTCCCGTCCCACAGCTTCCACATCCTGCCCCACAAGTGCCCGATCCTGCCCCAGAAGTACCACCACCTGACCCACAAGTGCCAACTCCTGCCCCACAAGTGCCACCTCGCATCCCGCAAGTGCCACATCCCGCCCCACAAGTTCCACCTCCTTCCTTACAAGTGCCAATTCCTGCCCTACAAGTGCCAGCTCATTACTCTGAAGTGGCAGCTCCTGCCCCACAAGTTCCACATTTTGCAACACCACTGCAACCTCCCCCCCAAATAATCCACCTCCTGCCCCACAAGTGTCACTGACCGCCCAACTTCCTCCTCCTGACACACAAGTGCAACCTCCTGCCCCACAAGTGCCACCTCCTGCCCCACAAGTGCAACCTCCTGCCCCACAAATGCCACCTTTCGCCCCACAAGTGCCACCTCCCGCTCCACAACTTCCACCTCCCACTCCACAACTTCCACCTCCTGCCCTACAAGTGCCACCTCCCGACCCACAAGTGCCACCTCCCGCCCCACAGGAGCCACCTCCCGCCCCACAGGAGCCACCTCCCGCCCTACAACTTCCATCTCCTGGCTCACAAGTTCCACCTCCTGCCTCAAAAGAGACACCTCCCGCCCCACAACTTCCACGTAACGCCCCATAAGTTCCACCTCCTGCCCAACAAGTGCCACCTCTCGTCCCACAAGGACCACCTCCTGCCCCACAAGTGCCACCTCCTGCCTTACAAGTGCCACCTCCTGCCCAACAAGTGCCACCTTCTGCCCCACAAGTGCCACCTCTCGTCCCACAAGTGCCACCTCCTGCCCAACAAGTGCCACCACCCTCCCCAAAATGCCAACTCCCGCCCCACAAGTGCCACGTCCAGCCCCACAACTTCCACCTCCTGCCCCAAAAGTGTCAACTCCTGCCCCATAAGTTCCATATCCCGCCCCACAAGTGCCACTACCTGCCCCACTAGTGCCATCTCCATTTCCACAGGTGCCACCTCCCGCCCCACAACTTCCACGTAACGCCCCATAAGTTCCACCTCCTGCCCAACAAGTGCCACCTCTCGTCCCACAAGGACCACCTCCTGCCCCACAAGTGCCACCTCTTGCCCCACAAGTGCCAAATACTTCCCCACAACTTCCACCTTCTGCCGCACTAGTGCCAACTCCAATTCCACAAGTGCCACCTCCCACACCAAAAGTGCCAACACCTGACCCACAAGTGCCAACTCCTGCCCCACAAGTGCCATTTCTTGCCCCACAAGTGCCACCTCCTGCCCCACAAGTGCCATTTCCTGCCCTACAACTTCCACCTCCTGCCCCACAAGAGCCAGTTCCAGCCCCACAAATGCCACCTCCCGCCCCACAACTTCCACATCCCGCCATACAAGTGCCACCTCCTGCCCAACGTGTGCCACATCCTGCTCCACAAGTGCCAACTCCTGCCCCACATCATCCACCTCCTGCCCCACAAGTGCCACCTCCAGCCCCACAAGTGCCAACTCCTGCCCCACAGGTGCCAACTCCTGCCCCACAAGTGCCACATCCCTCCCCACAAGTGCCAGCTCCTGCCCCACAAGTGCCACCTACCACGCCACAAATTCGACCTCCTGCCCCACAAGTTCCACCTCCCACCCCACAAGTGCCAAATCCTGCCACGCAACGTCCACATCCTGCTCCACAAGTGCCACCTCCTGCCCCACATCATCCACCTCCCATCCAACAAGTGCCACCACCTGCCACACAACTGCCAATTCCTGCCCCACAAGTGCCAGCTCATGCTTCACAAGTGCCAGCTCCTGCCCCTCATCATCCACCACCTGCCCCACAAGTGCCACCTCCCGCCCAACAATTGTGGCCACATGACAAACAAGTGAAAAATCCCACCCCACAAGTGCCACTACATGCCCAACAGGTGCCACCTCCCACCCCACAACTTCAGCCTCCCGCCACAGAAGTGCCAACTCCTGCCCAACGTGTGATATCTCCTGCACCACAAGTTCCAAGTCTTGCCCCACAAGTTCCACCTACCATCCCACAAGTGCCACCTCCAGCCCCACAAGTGCCATCTCCCACCCCACAAGTACCAAATCCTGCCCCACAACTTCCACCTCCTGCCCCAGAAGTGTCATCTCCTGCCCCACATGTGTCACCTCCTGCCGCACATCATCCACCTCCAAACCCATAAGTGCCACCTCCTGCACAACAAGTGCCAATTCCTGCCCCACAAGTGCCAGCACATGCTTCACAAGCGCCAGCTCCAGCCTAACATCATCCACCTCCTGCCCCACAAGTGCCACATCCCGCCCCACAAGAGCCACTTCCTTCCCCACAAGTACCCCATCCCACACCACAAGTTCCAATTCCTGCCATACAAGTGCCTCCTCCTGCCCCACAAGTGCCACCTCCTGCTTAACAACTTCCACCTCCCGACCCACAAGTGCCACCTCCTGCCCCACAACTTCCACCTTGCGACCCACAAGTGCGAACTCCCGCCAAACAACTGACACCTCCTGCCTCACAAGTGCCAACTCCTGCCCAACAAGTGCCACCTCCTGCCCCACTAGTGCCACCTCCCGACCCACAAGTGCCACCTCCTGCCCCGCCAGTTCCACCTCCTGCCGTGCAAGTGCCACCTCCTGCCCCACATGTGCCACCTCTCGCCCCACTAGTGCCACCTCCCGCCCCATAAGTGCCACCTCCCTCTCCACAAATTCAGCCTCCCGCCCACAAGTGCCACATCGCTCCCCACAAGTGCCACCTCCCGCCCCACAAGTTCTAACTCCCGCCCCACAAGTTCTAACTCCTGCCCCACAAGTGCCAACTCCTGCCGCACAACTGCCAATTCCAGCCCCACAAGTGCCAGCTCATGCTTCACAAGTGCCAGCTCCTGCCCCTCATCATCCACCTCCTGCCCCACAAGTGCCACCTCCCGCCCAAAACCTGCCACCTCCCTCCCCACAATGCCACCTCCTGCCATATTAGTGCAGCCTCCTCCCCCACAAGTGCCAACTCCCGCCCCAAAAGTCCCACCTCCTTCCAAACAAGTGCCACATCCCGCCCCAAAAGTGCCACTTCCTGCCCCTCTATCACCACCTCCTGCCCCAGAAGTTCCACTTCCTGCACCACAAGTTACACCTACAGCCCCACAATTTCCACCTCCAGTTTTACAAGTTCCACTTCCGCCCCACAAGTGCCACCTCCTGCCCAACAAGTGCCAGTTCATGCCCCACAAGTGCAAGGTCCTGTCCTTCAACTTCCACCTCCTGCCCCACAAGTGCCAACTCCTGCCCCACAACTACCACCTCCTGCCCCACATCATCCACCTCCTTCCCCACAAGTTCCAATTCCTGCCCTACAAGTGCCAGCTCATTCCCCTGAAGTGCCAGCTCCTGCCCCACAAGTGCCACATTTTGCCACACCACTGCCACCTCCCTTCCCAAATAATCCACCTCCTGCCCCACAAGTGTCACTGACCGCCCAACTTCATCCTCCTGACCCACAAGTGCAACCTCCTGCCCCACAAGTGCCAGCTCCTGCCCGACAAGAGCCACTTCCTGCCCCACAAGTACCTCTTCCCTCCCAACAAGTTCCAATTTCCGCCTCACAAGTGCCACCTCCTGCCCCACAAGTGCAACCTCCTTCCCCACAAGTGCAACCTCCTCCCCCACAAGTGCCACCTCCTGCACAAAAAGATCCACCTCAAGCCCCACAGGTGCCACCTCCCACCCCACAACATCCACCTCCCGCCCCACAATTGCCACCTCCTGCCCCACAAGTGCCACCTCCCGCCCAACAATTGTGGCCACATGACAAACAAGTTCCACTTCCGCCCCACAAGTGCCACCTCCTGCCCAACAAGTGCCATTTCTTACGCCACAGGTTCCAAATCCTACCCCACTGGTGCCATTTTTTGCCCCACAAGTGCCATTTCCCCCCCCACATGTGCCAACTCCTGCCTTACAAGTTTCACCTACCACCCCACAAATTCCACCTCCCACCCCACAAGTTCCACCTCCTGCCCCACAAGTGCCAATTCCTGCCCCACAAGTGCCAGTTCATGCCCCACAAGTGCCACATTTGTCCACACCACTGCCTCCTCCCCCCCAAATAATCCACCTCCTGCCCCACAAGTGTCACTGACTGACCAACTTCCTCCTCCTGACCCACAAGTGCAACCTCCCGACCCACAAGTGCCAGCTCCTGCCCGACAAGAGCCACTTCCTGCCCCACAAGTACCTCTTCCCTCCCAAGAAGTTCCAATTTCCGCCCAACAAGTACCACCTCCTTCTGCACAAGTTCCACCTCCTGCCCTAAATCTCCATTTCCTGCCCCAGAAGTGCCACCTCCCGCCCTACAACTTCCACCTCCTGGCCCACAAGTGCCATTTCCCCCCCCACATGTGCCAACTCCTGCCTTACAAGTTTCACCTACCACCCCACAAATTCCACCTCCCACCCCACAAGTTCCACCTCCTGCCCCAAAAGTGCCAATTCCTGCTTCACAAGTGCCACCTCATGCTTCACAAATGCCAGCTCATGCCCCACATCATCAACTTCCTGCCCCACATGTGCCAGCTCATGCTTCACAAGTGCCAGCTCCTGCACTACGTCATCCACTTCCTGCCCCACAAGTGCCACCTCCTGACCGACAAAGACATCCTCCTGCCCCACAAGTGCCAATTCCTGCCCCACAAGTGCCAATTCCTGCCCCACAAGTGCCAGTTCATGCCCCACAAGTGCCACATTTGTCCACACCACTGCCTCCTCCCCCACAAATAATCCACCTCCTGCCCCACAAGTGTCACTGACTGACCAGCTTCCTCCTCCTGACCCACAAGTGCCAGCTCCTGCCCCACAAGTGCCAGCTCCTGCCCGACAAGACCCACTTCCTGCCCCACAAGTACCTCTTCCCTCCCAACAAGTTCCAATTTCCACCCCACAAGTGCCACCTCCTGCCCCACAAGTGCAACATCCTGCCCCACATCGTCCACCTCCCACCCAACAAGTGCCACCACCTGCCCCACAAGTGCCAATTCCTGCCCCACAAGTGCCAGTTCATGCCCCTGAAGTGCCACATTTGTCCACACCACTGCCTCCTCCCCCCCCAAATAATCCACCTCCTGCCCCACAAGTGTCACTGATTGACCAACTTCCTCCTCCTGCCCCACAAGTGCAACCTCCTGCCTCACAAGTGCCAGCTCCTGCCCTACAAGAGCCACTTCCTGCCCCACAAGTACCTCTTCCCTCCCAACAAGTTCCAATTTCCACCCAACAAGTGCCACCTCCTGCCCCAAAAGTGCCAATTCCTGCCCCACAAGTGCCACATTTGTCCACACCACTGCCACCTCCCCCCCCAAATAATCCACCTCCTGACCCACAAGTGTCACTGACTGACCAACTTCCTCCTCCTGACCCACAAGTGCCAGCTCCTGCCCCACAAGTGCCAGCTCCTGCCCGACAAGACCCACTTCCTGCCCCACAAGTACCTCTTCCCTCCCAACAAGTTCCAATTTCCGCCCAACAAGTACCACCTCCTTCTGCACAAGTTCCACCTCCTGCCCTAAATCTCCATTTCCTGCCCCAGAAGTGCCACCTCCCGCCCCACAAGTGCCACCTCCTGCCCTACAACTTCCACCTCCTGGCCCACAAGTGCCACCTCCCGCCCTACAACTGCCAAACCCTGCCCCAAAACTTCCACCTCCTGCCCAACAATTTCCAACTCGTGCCCCACAATTGCCACCTCCTGCCACACAAATGCCACCTTCTGCCTCAAAATGCCACCTCCTGCCCAACAACTCCAACCTCCCGCCCCACAAGTACCACCTCCTGCTCCACAAGTTCCACCTCCTGCCCCATAAGTTCCACCTTACGCCCCACAAGTCCCATCTCCTGCCCCAAAAGCTCAATTTCCTGCCCCATCAGTGCCACCTCCCGCACCACAAGTGCCACCTCCTGCCCCATAAGTGCCAATTTCTGCCCCACAAGTGCCACTTCCTGCCTTACAAATGCCACCTCCTGCCCCACAACTTTCACCTCCTGCCCCACAAGTGCAACCTCCCTGCCCACGAGTGACACAATCTGCCCAAGTGCCACCTCCTGCCTCACAACTTCCACCTCCCGCCCCACAAGTGCCACCTCCTGTCTCACAAGTGCAACCTCCCGCCCCACAACTTCCACAACCTGCCCCACAAGTGCCACCTCCCGTCACTCAACATCCAACTCCCGCCCCACAAGTGCCACCTCCCGCCCTACAACTTCCACCTCCCGCACCACAACTTCCACCTCCTGCATCACAACTTCCACCTCCCGCCCCACATGTACCACCTCCTGCATCACAACTTCCAACTCCCGCACCACAAGTGCCACCTCCCGCACCACAACTTCCACCTCCCGCACCACAACTTCCACCTCCTGCCTCACAACTTCCACATTCTCCCGCCCCACAACTTCCAACTCCTGGCCCACATGTGCGACCTCCTGCCCCACCATTACCACCTCCTGCCCCACAATTTCCACCTCCTGCCCCACAAGTGCCACAACCTGCTCCACAATTTCAACGTCCTGCCTTACAAGTGCCACATTCTGCCCCACAAGTGTAGGCTCCTGCTACACAAGTGCCACCTCTCGAACCACAACCTCAACCTCTGGCCCCACAAGTCCCACCTCCCGCCCCACAAGTGCCACATCCCGCCCCACAAGTGCCACCACCCGCCCCACAAGTGCCAATTCCTGCCCCACAAGTGCCAGTTCATGCCCCTGAAGTGCCACATTTGTCCACACCACTGCCTCCTCCCCCACAAATAATCCACCTCCTGCCCCACAAGTGTCACTGACTGACCAACTTCCTCCTCCTGCCCCACAAGTGCAACCTCCTGCCTCACAAGTGCCAGCTCCTGCCCTACAAGAGCCACTTCCTGCCCCACAAGTACCTCTTCCCTCCCAACAAGTTCCAATTTCCACCCAACAAGTGCCACCTCCTGCCCCAAAAGTGCCAATTCCTGCCCCACAAGTGCCACATTTGTCCACACCACTGCCACCTCCCCCCCCAAATAATCCACCTCCTGACCCACAAGTGTCACTGACTGACCAACTTCCTCCTCCTGACCCACAAGTGCCAGCTCCTGCCCCACAAGTGCCAGCTCCTGCCCGACAAGACCCACTTCCTGCCCCACAAGTACCTCTTCCCTCCCAACAAGTTCCAATTTCCGCCCAACAAGTACCACCTCCTTCTGCACAAGTTCCACCTCCTGCCCTAAAAGCTCCATTTCCTGCCCCAGAAGTGCCACCTCCCGCCCCACAAGTGCCACCTCCTGCCCTACAACTTCCACCACCTGGCCCACAAGTGCCACCTCCCGCCCTACAACTGCCAAACCCTGCCCCAAAACTTCCACCTCCTGTCCAACAATTTCCAACTCGTGCCCCACAATTGCCACCTCCTGCCACACAAATGCCACCTTCTGCCTCAAAATGCCACCTCCTGCCCAACAACTCCAACCTCCCGCCCCACAAGTACCACCTCCTTCTCCTCAAGTTCCACCTCCTGCCACATAAGTTCCACCTTACGCCCCACAAGTGCCATCTCCTGCCCAACAAGTGCCAGTTCATGCCCCACAAGTGCAAGGTCCTGTCCTTCAACTTCCACCTCCTGCCCCACAAGTGCCACCTCCTGCCCCACATCATCCACCTCCTGCACCACAAGTTCCAATTCCTGCCCTACAAGTGCCAGCTCATTCCCCTGAAGTGCCAGCTCCTGCCCCACAAGTGTCACTGACCGCCCAGCTTCCTCCTCTTGACACATAAGTGCAACCTCCTGCCCCTCAAGTGCCACATTTTGCCACACCACTGCCACCTCCCTTCCCAAATAATCCACCTCCTGCCCCACAAGTGTCACTGACCGCCCAACTTCATCCTCCTAACCCACAAGTGCAACCTCCTGCCCCACAAGTGCCAGCTCCTGCCCGACAAGAACCACTTCCTGCCCCACAAGTACCTCTTCCCTCCCAACAAGTTCCAATTTCCGCCCCACAAGTGCCACCTCCTGCCCCACAAGTGCAACCTCCTGCCCCACAATTGCCACCTCCTGCCCCACAAGTGCCACCTCCTGCCCCACAAGTGCCACCTTTCGCCCCACATCATCCACCTCCCGCCCCACAATTGCCACCTCCTGCCCCACAAGTGCCACATCCCGCCCAACAATTGTGGCCACATGACAAACAAGTTCCACTTCCGCCCCACAAGTGCCACCTCCTGCCCCAAAAGTGCCAATTCCTGCTTCACAAGTGCCAGCTCATGCTTCACAAATGCCAGCTCATGCCCCACATCATCAACTTCCTGCCCCACAAGTGCCACCTCTAACCCCACAAAGACAGCCTCCTGCCCCACATCATCCACCTCCTGCCCCACAAGTGCCAATTCCTGCCCCACAAGTGCCAGCTCATGCCCCACAAGTGCCACCTCTTGCCCCACAAGTGCCACCACCTACCCCACAAAGACCACCTCCTGCCCCACATCATCCACCTCCTCCCCCACAAGTGACAATACCTGTTCCACAAGTGCCACCTCCCGCCCCACAACTTCAACATCCCGCCACACAAGTGCCGACTCCTGGCAACGTGAGCCACATCCTGCGCCACAAGTGCCAGCTCCTGCCCCACATGTTCCACCTAACACCCCACAAATTCCACCTCATGCCCCACAAGTGCCAATTCCTGCCCCACATGTGCCAGCTCATGCTTCACAAGTGCCAGCTCCTGCACTACGTCATCCACTTCCTGCTCACAAGTGCCACCTCCTGACCGACAAAGACATCCTCCTGCCCCACAAGTGCCAATTCCTGCCCCACAAGTGCCAGTTCATGCCCCACAAGTGCCACATTTGTCCACACCACTGCCTCCTCCCCCACAAATAATCCACCTCCTGCCCCACAAGTGTCACTGACTGACCAACTTCCTCCTCCTGACCCACAAGTGCCAGCTCCTGCCCCACAAGTGCCAGCTCCTGCCCGACAAGACCCACTTCCTGCCCCACAAGTACCTCT
The DNA here is from genome assembly GCF_054131305.1 of Coturnix japonica. Classification (NCBI taxonomy): domain Eukaryota; kingdom Metazoa; phylum Chordata; class Aves; order Galliformes; family Phasianidae; genus Coturnix; species Coturnix japonica. The sequence continues at coordinate 1,576,341 of NC_140684.1, forward strand.
TCCCTCCCAACAAGTTCCAATTTCCACCCCACAAGTGCCACCTCCTGCCCCACAAGTGCAACATCCTGCCCCACATCGTCCACCTCCCACCCAACAAGTGCCACCACCTGCCCCACAAGTGCCAATTCCTGCCCCACAAGTGCCAGTTCATGCCCCTGAAGTGCCACATTTGTCCACACCACTGCCTCCTCCCCCCCCAAATAATCCACCTCCTGCCCCACAAGTGTCACTGATTGACCAACTTCCTCCTCCTGCCCCACAAGTGCAACCTCCTGCCTCACAAGTGCCAGCTCCTGCCCTACAAGAGCCACTTCCTGCCCCACAAGTACCTCTTCCCTCCCAACAAGTTCCAATTTCCACCCAACAAGTGCCACCTCCTGCCCCAAAAGTGCCAATTCCTGCCCCACAAGTGCCACATTTGTCCACACCACTGCCACCTCCCCCCCCAAATAATCCACCTCCTGACCCACAAGTGTCACTGACTGACCAACTTCCTCCTCCTGACCCACAAGTGCCAGCTCCTGCCCCACAAGTGCCAGCTCCTGCCCGACAAGACCCACTTCCTGCCCCACAAGTACCTCTTCCCTCCCAACAAGTTCCAATTTCCGCCCAACAAGTACCACCTCCTTCTGCACAAGTTCCACCTCCTGCCCTAAATCTCCATTTCCTGCCCCAGAAGTGCCACCTCCCGCCCCACAAGTGCCACCTCCTGCCCTACAACTTCCACCTCCTGGCCCACAAGTGCCACCTCCCGCCCTACAACTGCCAAACCCTGCCCCAAAACTTCCACCTCCTGCCCAACAATTTCCAACTCGTGCCCCACAATTGCCACCTCCTGCCACACAAATGCCACCTTCTGCCTCAAAATGCCACCTCCTGCCCAACAACTCCAACCTCCCGCCCCACAAGTACCACCTCCTGCTCCACAAGTTCCACCTCCTGCCCCATAAGTTCCACCTTACGCCCCACAAGTCCCATCTCCTGCCCCAAAAGCTCAATTTCCTGCCCCATCAGTGCCACCTCCCGCACCACAAGTGCCACCTCCTGCCCCATAAGTGCCAATTTCTGCCCCACAAGTGCCACTTCCTGCCTTACAAATGCCACCTCCTGCCCCACAACTTTCACCTCCTGCCCCACAAGTGCAACCTCCCTGCCCACGAGTGACACAATCTGCCCAAGTGCCACCTCCTGCCTCACAACTTCCACCTCCCGCCCCACAAGTGCCACCTCCTGTCTCACAAGTGCAACCTCCCGCCCCACAACTTCCACAACCTGCCCCACAAGTGCCACCTCCCGTCACTCAACATCCAACTCCCGCCCCACAAGTGCCACCTCCCGCCCTACAACTTCCACCTCCCGCACCACAACTTCCACCTCCTGCATCACAACTTCCACCTCCCGCCCCACATGTACCACCTCCTGCATCACAACTTCCAACTCCCGCACCACAAGTGCCACCTCCCGCACCACAACTTCCACCTCCCGCACCACAACTTCCACCTCCTGCCTCACAACTTCCACATTCTCCCGCCCCACAACTTCCAACTCCTGGCCCACATGTGCGACCTCCTGCCCCACCATTACCACCTCCTGCCCCACAATTTCCACCTCCTGCCCCACAAGTGCCACAACCTGCTCCACAATTTCAACGTCCTGCCTTACAAGTGCCACATTCTGCCCCACAAGTGTAGGCTCCTGCTACACAAGTGCCACCTCTCGAACCACAACCTCAACCTCTGGCCCCACAAGTCCCACCTCCCGCCCCACAAGTGCCACATCCCGCCCCACAAGTGCCACCACCCGCCCCACAAGTGCCAATTCCTGCCCCACAAGTGCCAGTTCATGCCCCTGAAGTGCCACATTTGTCCACACCACTGCCTCCTCCCCCACAAATAATCCACCTCCTGCCCCACAAGTGTCACTGACTGACCAACTTCCTCCTCCTGCCCCACAAGTGCAACCTCCTGCCTCACAAGTGCCAGCTCCTGCCCTACAAGAGCCACTTCCTGCCCCACAAGTACCTCTTCCCTCCCAACAAGTTCCAATTTCCACCCAACAAGTGCCACCTCCTGCCCCAAAAGTGCCAATTCCTGCCCCACAAGTGCCACATTTGTCCACACCACTGCCACCTCCCCCCCCAAATAATCCACCTCCTGACCCACAAGTGTCACTGACTGACCAACTTCCTCCTCCTGACCCACAAGTGCCAGCTCCTGCCCCACAAGTGCCAGCTCCTGCCCGACAAGACCCACTTCCTGCCCCACAAGTACCTCTTCCCTCCCAACAAGTTCCAATTTCCGCCCAACAAGTACCACCTCCTTCTGCACAAGTTCCACCTCCTGCCCTAAAAGCTCCATTTCCTGCCCCAGAAGTGCCACCTCCCGCCCCACAAGTGCCACCTCCTGCCCTACAACTTCCACCACCTGGCCCACAAGTGCCACCTCCCGCCCTACAACTGCCAAACCCTGCCCCAAAACTTCCACCTCCTGTCCAACAATTTCCAACTCGTGCCCCACAATTGCCACCTCCTGCCACACAAATGCCACCTTCTGCCTCAAAATGCCACCTCCTGCCCAACAACTCCAACCTCCCGCCCCACAAGTACCACCTCCTTCTCCTCAAGTTCCACCTCCTGCCACATAAGTTCCACCTTACGCCCCACAAGTGCCACCTCCTGCCCAACAAGTGCCAGTTCATGCCCCACAAGTGCAAGGTCCTGTCCTTCAACTTCCACCTCCTGCCCCACAAGTGCCACCTCCTGCCCCACATCATCCACCTCCTGCACCACAAGTTCCAATTCCTGCCCTACAAGTGCCAGCTCATTCCCCTGAAGTGCCAGCTCCTGCCCCACAAGTGTCACTGACCGCCCAGCTTCCTCCTCTTGACACATAAGTGCAACCTCCTGCCCCTCAAGTGCCACATTTTGCCACACCACTGCCACCTCCCTTCCCAAATAATCCACCTCCTGCCCCACAAGTGTCACTGACCGCCCAACTTCATCCTCCTAACCCACAAGTGCAACCTCCTGCCCCACAAGTGCCAGCTCCTGCCCGACAAGAACCACTTCCTGCCCCACAAGTACCTCTTCCCTCCCAACAAGTTCCAATTTCCGCCCCACAAGTGCCACCTCCTGCCCCACAAGTGCAACCTCCTGCCCCACAATTGCCACCTCCTGCCCCACAAGTGCCACCTCCTGCCCCACAAGTGCCACCTTTCGCCCCACATCATCCACCTCCCGCCCCACAATTGCCACCTCCTGCCCCACAAGTGCCACATCCCGCCCAACAATTGTGGCCACATGACAAACAAGTTCCACTTCCGCCCCACAAGTGCCACCTCCTGCCCCAAAAGTGCCAATTCCTGCTTCACAAGTGCCAGCTCATGCTTCACAAATGCCAGCTCATGCCCCACATCATCAACTTCCTGCCCCACAAGTGCCACCTCTAACCCCACAAAGACAGCCTCCTGCCCCACATCATCCACCTCCTGCCCCACAAGTGCCAATTCCTGCCCCACAAGTGCCAGCTCATGCCCCACAAGTGCCACCTCTTGCCCCACAAGTGCCACCACCTACCCCACAAAGACCACCTCCTGCCCCACATCATCCACCTCCTCCCCCACAAGTGACAATACCTGTTCCACAAGTGCCACCTCCCGCCCCACAACTTCAACATCCCGCCACACAAGTGCCGACTCCTGGCAACGTGAGCCACATCCTGCGCCACAAGTGCCAGCTCCTGCCCCACATGTTCCACCTAACACCCCACAAATTCCACCTCATGCCCCACAAGTGCCAATTCCTGCCCCACATGTGCCAGCTCATGCTTCACAAGTGCCAGCTCCTGCACTACGTCATCCACTTCCTGCTCACAAGTGCCACCTCCTGACCGACAAAGACATCCTTCTGCCCCACAAGTGCCAATTCCTGCCCCACAAGTGCCAGTTCATGCCCCACAAGTGACACATTTGTCCACACCACTGCCTCCTCCCCCCCAAATAATCCACCTCCTGCCCCACAAGTGTCACTGACTGACCAACTTCCTCCTCCTGACCCACAAGTGCCAGCTCCTGCCCCACAAGTGCCACCTCCTGCCCCACAAGTGCCACCTCCTGCCCCACAAGTGCCACCACCCCGTCAACAAGTCCCACCTCCCGCCCCACAAGTGCCACTTCCTGCCCCACAAGTGCTACTTACTTCCCCACAAGTGCCACCTCCTGCCCCACATCATCCACCTCCTGCCTCACAAATGCCTCCTCCTGACCCACAATTGCCACCTGCCGCCCCACAACTTCCACCTCACACCCCACAAGTGCCACAACCCGCCCCACAAATCCAACTCCTGACCCACAAGTGCCACCTCCCGCCCCACAAGTTCCACCTTCCGCACCACAAGTGCCAACTCCTGCCCCACAAGTGCCACCTCCCGACCCACATGTGCCAACTTCTGCCCCACAAGTGCCAGCTCCTGCCCCTCAAGTGTCACCTCCTCCCCACAAGTGCCACCTTCTGCTCCACAAGTGCCACCTCCCACCCCACAAGTGCCACGTCCTTCCCAATTGCCACGTCCTGTCCCACAAGTGCCACCTCCTGCCGTACAAGTGCCACCCTCTGCCCCACAATTGCCACTTCTTGCCCCACAACTTCCACCTCACACCCCATAACTTCCACCTCCCGTCCCACAGCTTCCACATCCTGCCCCACAAGTGCCCGATCCTGCCCCAGAAGTACCACCACCTGACCCACAAGTGCCAACTCCTGCCCCACAAGTGGCACCTCGCAACCCACAAGTGCCACATCCCACCCCACAAGTGCTACCTCCTGCCTTACAAGTGCCAATTCCTGCTTTACAAGTGCCAGCTCATGCTTCACAAATGCCAGCTCCAGCCCCACATCATCAACTTCCTGCCCCACAAGTGCCACCTCCAACCCCACAAAGACAGCCACCTGCCCCACAAGTGCCAGCTCCTGCCCCACAAGTGCCACCTCCTGCCCCACAAGTGCCAACTCCTGCCCCACATGTTCCACCTACCACCCCACAAATTCCAACTCCTGCCCCACAAGTGCCACCTCCCACCCCACAAATGCCACCTCCTGCCCTGCAACTTCCACCTCCTGCACCACAAGGGCCATCTCCTGCCCCACATCGTCCACCTCCCACCCAACAAGTGCCAATTCCTGCCCCACAAGTGCCAGTTCATGCCCCACAAGTGCCAGTTCATGCCCCACATCATCCACCTTCTGCCCCACAAGTGCCACCTCCTGCCCCACAACGACCACCTCCTGCCCCACAACGACCACCTCCTGCCCCACAACGACCACCTCCTGCCCCACAACGACCACCTCCTGCCCCACAACGACCACCTCCTGCCCCACAAGTGCCACATTTTGCCACACCACTGCCACCTCCCCCCCAAATAATCCACCTCCTGCCCCACAAGTGTCACTGACCGCCCAACTTCCTTCTCCTGACGCACAAGTGCAACCTCCTGCCCCACAAGTGCCAGCTCCTGCCCGACAAGAGCCACTTCCTGCCCCACAAGTACCTCTTCCCTCCCAACAAGTTCCAATTTCCGCCCCACAAGTGCCACCTCCTGCCTCACAAGTGCAACCTCCTGCCCCACAAATGCCACCTTTCGCCCCACAAATGCCACCTCCTGCCCAAAAGAGCCACCTCCCGCCCCACAACTTCCACGTAACACCCCATAAGTTCCACCTCCCGCCCAACAATTGCCACCTCTCGTCCCACAAGGACCACCTCCTGCCCCACAAGTGCCACCTCCTGCCCCACAAGTGTCAACTCATGCTCCACAAATGCCACCTCCTGCTCCACAAGTTCCACCTCTTGCCCCACAAGTGCCAAATACTTCCCCACAACTTCCACCTTCTGCCCCACTAGTGCCAACTCCAATTCCACAAGTGCCACCTCCAGCCCTACAACTGCCACTTCCAGCCCCACAAGTGCCACCTCCCGCCCAACAACTTCAACATCCCACCACACAAGTGCCAACTCCTGCCCGTGTGCCACATCCTGCCCCACAAGTGCCAACTCCTGCCGCACAACTGACAATTCCTGCCCCAAAAGTGACAGCTCATGCTTCATAAGTGCCACCTCCTGCCAAACTAGTGCAACCTCCTGCCCCACAAGTGCCTTATCTCGCCAGACAATTTACAGCTCCTGCCCCACAAGTGCTACATCCTGCACCACAACTTCAACCTCCTGCCCCACAAGTGCCACATTCTGCCCCACAAGTGTAGGCTCCTGCCCCACAACTGCCAATTCCTGCCCCACATGTGCCAGCTCATGCTTCACAAGTGCCAGCTCCTGCACCACATCATCCACTTCCTGCCCACAAGTGCCAGTTCCTGCCCCACAAGTGCCAGCTCCTGCCCCACAAGTGCCACATCCTGCCCCACAAGAGCCACTTCCTTCACCACAGGTACCCCATCCCACCCCACAAGTTTCAATTCCTGCCATACAAGTGCCACCTCCTTCCCCACAGGTGCCACCTCCTGCCCCACAAGTGCCACCTCCTGCCCCACAAGTGCCACCTCCCGCCAAACAACTGACACCTCCTGCCCCACAAGAGCCACCTCCTGCCCCACAAGTTCCACCTCTTAACCTACAAGTGCCACATCCTGCCCCATAAGTTTCACCTCTCGCCCAACAAATGCCACCACCTCCCCCAAAAGCGCCACCTCCTGCCCCACAGGTGCCATTTCCTGCCCCACAACATCCACCTCCCACGCACAAGTGCAACCTACTACCCCACAACTTCCACCTCCTGCCCCGCAAGTGCCAACACCTGCCCCACAAGTGCCACCTCCTGCCCCACAAGTGCCACCTCCTGCCCCGCCAGTGCCACCTGTCACCCTGCAAGTCCAGCTCCTTCCCCACAAGTGCCAGCTCATGCTTCACAAGTGCCAGCTCCTGCCCCACAAAGACAGCCTCCTGCCCCACATCATCCACCTCCTGCCCCACAAAGACCACCTCCTGCCCCACATCATCCACCTCCTCCCCCACAAGTGACAATACTTGTTCCACAAGTGCCACCTCCCGCCCCACAAATGCCAAATCCTGCCCTGCAACTTCCACCTCCTGCCCCACAAGTGCCAATTCCTGCCCCACAAGTTCCAGCTCATGCTTCACAAGTGCCAGCTCCTGCCCCACATAATCAACTTCCTGCCCCACAAGTGCCACCTCCAACCCCACAAAGACAGCCTCCTGCCCCACATCATCCACCTCCTGCCCCACAAGTGCCAATTCCTGCCCCACTATTGCCAGCTCATGCCCCACAAGTGCCAGCATCTGCCCCAGAAGTGCCACCTCTTGCCCAACAGGTACCACCTCCTGCCCCACATCATCCACCTCCTCCCCCACAAGTGACAATACTTGTTCCACAAGTGCCACCTCCCGCCCCACAAATGCCAAATCCTGCCCTGCAACTTCCACCTCCTGCTCCACAAGTGCCAATTCCTGCCCCACAAGTGCCAATTCCTGCCCCACAAGTGCCAGCTCATGCTTCACAAGTGCCAGCTCCTGCCCCACATCATCCACTTCCTGCTCACATGTGCCACCTCCTGTCCGACAAAGACCACCTCCTGCCCCACATCATTCACCCCCTGCCCCACAAGTGCCAATTCCTGCCCCACAAGTGCCACATTTGTCCACACCACTGCCACCTCCCCCCCAAATAATCCACCTCCTGCCCCACAAGTGTCACTGACCGCCCAACTTCCTCCTCCTGACACACAAGTGCAACCTCCTGCCCCACAAGTGCCAGCTCCTGCCCGACAAGAGCCACTTCCTGCCCCACAAGTACCTCTTCCCTCCCAACAAGTTCCAATTTCCGCCCCACAAGTGCCACCTCCTGCCCACAAGTGCAACCTCCTGCCCCACAAGTGCAACCTCCTGCCACACAAGTGTCACCTTTCGCCCCACAAATGCCACCTCCCGCTCCACAACTTCCACCTCCCGACCCACAAGTGCCACCTCACGCCCAACAACTTCCATCTCCTGGCCCACAAGTGCCACCTCCTGCCTCAAAAGAGCCACCTCCTGCCCCACAACTTCCACATAACGCCCCATAAGTTCCACCTCCTGCCCCACAAGTGCCACCTCTCGTCCCACAAGTGCCACCTCCTGCCCAACAAGTGCCACCACCCTCCCCAAAATGCCAACTCCCGCCCCACAAGTGCCACGTCCAGCCCCACAACTTCCACCTCCTGCCCCAAATGTGTCAACTCCTGCCCCATAAGTTCCATATCCCGCCCCACAAGTGCCACTACCTGCCCCACTAGTGCCATCTCCATTTCCACAGGTGCCACCTCCCGCCCCACAACTTCCACGTAACGCCCCATAAGTTCCACCTCCTGCCCAACAAGTGCCACCTCTCGTCCCACAAGGACCACCTCCTGCCCCACAAGTGCCACCTCCTGCCCCACAAGTGCCAGCTCCTGCCCAACAAGTGCCACCTCTCGTCCCACAAGGACCACCTCCTGCCCCACAAGTGCCACCTCTTGCCCCACAAGTGCCAAATACTTCCCCACAACTTCCACCTTCTGCCGCACTAGTGCCAACTCCAATTCCACAAGTGCCACCTCCCACACCACAAGTGCCACCACCTGACCCACAAGTGCCAACTCCTGCCCCACAAGTGCCATTTCTTGCCCCACAAGTGCCACCTCCTGCCCCACAAGTGCCATTTCCTGCCCTACAACTTCCACCTCCTGCCCCACAAGAGCCAGTTCCAGCCCCACAAATGCCACCTCCCGCCCCACAACTTCAACATCCCTCCATACAAGTGCCACCTCCAGCCCCACAAGTGCAACCTCCCTCCCCAAAAGTGCCACCTCCTGCCCCACAAGTGCCACCTCCCGCCCAACAATTGTGGCCACATGACAAACAAGTTCCACTTCCTGCCCCACAAGTTCCACCTCCTGCCCAGCAAGTGCCATTTCTTACCTCACAGGTTCCAACTCCTGCCCCACAGGTGCCATTTCCTGTTCCACAAGTGCCACCACCTGACCCACAAGTGCCAACTCCTGCCCCACAAGTGCCATTTCTTGCCCCACAAGTGCCACCTCCTGCCCTACAACTTCCACCTCCTGCCCCACAAGAGCCAGTTCCAGCCCCACAAATGCCACCTCCCGCCCCACAACGTCAACATCCCTCCATACAAGTGCCAACTCCTGCCCAACGTGTGCCACATCCTGCCCCACAAGTGCCAAATCCTGCCCCGCAACTTTTACCTCCTGCTCCACAATTGCCAACTCCTGCCCCACATCATCCACCTCCTGCCCCACAAGTGCCAGCTCCTGCCCCACAAGTGCCACCTACCACGCCACAAATTCGACCTCCTGCCCCACAAGTTCCAAGTCTTGCCCCACAAGTTCCACCTACCATCCCACAAGTGCCACCTCCAGCCCCACAAGTACCAAATCCTGCCCCACAACTTCCACCTCCTGCCCCAGAAGTGCCATCTCCTGTCGCACAAGTTCCACCTTCTGCCCCACAAGTGTAACCTCCAGCCCCATAAGTGCCAAATCCTGCCCCACAACATCCACCTGTGCCCTACAAATACCATTTCCGGCTCCACATCATCCAACTCCTGCCCCACAAGTGCCACCTCCTGCCCAACAAGTGCCACCTCCTGCCCCACAAGTGCCACCTCCCGACCCACAAGTGCCACCTCCTGCCCCACAAGTGCCACCTCCCGACCCACAAGTGCCACCTCCTGCCGTGCAAGTGCCAGCTCCTGCCCCGAAAGTGCCAGCTCCTGCCCCGAAAGTGCCAGCTCCTGCCCCACAAGTTCCAGCTCCCACCCCATAAGTGCCACCTCCCTCTCCACAAATTCCACCTCCTGCCCACAAGTGCCACATCGCTCCCCACAAGTGCCACCTCCTGCCCCACTAGTGCCACCTCCCGCCCCACAGGTGCCAACTCCCGCCCCACAAGTGCAACCTCCTACCCCACAAGTACCAAATCCTGCCCCACAACTTCCACCTCCTGCCCCAGAAGTGTCATCTCCTGCCCCACATGTGTCACCTCCTGCCGCACATCATCCACCTCCAAACCCATAAGTGCCACCTCCTGCACAACAAGTGCCAATTCCTGCCCCACAAGTGCCAGCACATGCTTCACAAGAGCCAGCTCCAGCCTAACATCATCCACCTCCTGCCCCACAAGTGCCACATCCCGCCCCACAAGAGCCACTTCCTTCCCCACAAGTACCCCATCCCAAACCACAAGTTCCAACTCCTGCCATACAAGTGCCTCCTCCTTCCCCACAAGTGCCACCTCCTGCCCCACAACTTCCACCTTGCGACCCACAAGTGCGAACTCCTGCCTAACAACTGACAACTCCTGCCTCACAAGTGCCAACTCCTGCCCAACAAGTGCCACCTCCTGCCCCACTAGTGCCACCTCCAGACCCACAAGTGCCACCTCCTGCCCCGCCAGTTCCACCTCCTGCCTCACAAGTGCCAACTCCTGCTCCACATGTGCCACCTCTCGCCCCACTAGTGCCACCTCCCGCCCCATAAGTGCCACCTCCCTCTCCACAAATTCAGCCTCCCGCCCACAAGTGCCACTTCCTGCACCACAAGTTACACCTACAGCCCCACAATTTCCACCTCCTGTTTTACAAGTTCCACTTCCGCCCCAAAAGTGCCACCTCCTGCCCAAAAAGTGCCAGTTCATGCCCCACAAGTGCATGGTCATGTCCTTCAACTTCCACCTCCTGCCCCACAAGTGCCACCTCCTGCCCCACAAGTGCCACCTCCTGCCCCACATCATCCACCTCCTGCCCCACAAGTTCCAATTCCTGCCCTACAAGTGCCAGCTCATTCCCCTGAAGTGCCAGCTCCTGCCCCACAAGTGCCATTTCTTGCCCCACAAGTGCCACCTCCTGCCCCACAAGTGCCATTTCCTGCCCTACAACTTCCACCTCCTGCCCCACAAGAGCCAGTTCCAGCCCCACAAATGCCACCTCCCGCCCCACAACTTCAACATCCCTCCATACAAGTGCCACCTCCAGCCCCACAAGTGCAACCTCCCTCCCCAAAAGTGCCACCTCCTGCCCCACAAGTGCCACCTCCCGCCCAACAATTGTGGCCACATGACAAACAAGTTCCACTTCCTGCCCCACAAGTTCCACCTCCTGCCCAGCAAGTGCCATTTCTTACCTCACAGGTTCCAACTCCTGCCCCACAGGTGCCATTTCCTGTTCCACAAGTGCCACCACCTGACCCACAAGTGCCAACTCCTGCCCCACAAGTGCCATTTCTTGCCCCACAAGTGCCACCTCCTGCCCTACAACTTCCACCTCCTGCCCCACAAGAGCCAGTTCCAGCCCCACAAATGCCACCTCCCGCCCCACAACGTCAACATCCCTCCATACAAGTGCCAACTCCTGCCCAACGTGTGCCACATCCTGCCCCACAAGTGCCAAATCCTGCCCCGCAACTTTTACCTCCTGCTCCACAATTGCCAACTCCTGCCCCACATCATCCACCTCCTGCCCCACAAGTGCCAGCTCCTGCCCCACAAGTGCCACCTACCACGCCACAAATTCGACCTCCTGCCCCACAAGTTCCAAGTCTTGCCCCACAAGTTCCACCTACCATCCCACAAGTGCCACCTCCAGCCCCACAAGTACCAAATCCTGCCCCACAACTTCCACCTCCTGCCCCAGAAGTGCCATCTCCTGTCGCACAAGTTCCACCTTCTGCCCCACAAGTGTAACCTCCAGCCCCATAAGTGCCAAATCCTGCCCCACAACATCCACCTGTGCCCTACAAATACCATTTCCGGCTCCACATCATCCAACTCCTGCCCCACAAGTGCCACCTCCTGCCCAACAAGTGCCACCTCCTGCCCCACAAGTGCCACCTCCCGACCCACAAGTGCCACCTCCTGCCCCACAAGTGCCACCTCCCGACCCACAAGTGCCACCTCCTGCCGTGCAAGTGCCAGCTCCTGCCCCGAAAGTGCCAGCTCCTGCCCCGAAAGTGCCAGCTCCTGCCCCACAAGTTCCAGCTCCCACCCCATAAGTGCCACCTCCCTCTCCACAAATTCCACCTCCTGCCCACAAGTGCCACATCGCTCCCCACAAGTGCCACCTCCTGCCCCACTAGTGCCACCTCCCGCCCCACAGGTGCCAACTCCCGCCCCACAAGTGCAACCTCCTACCCCACAAGTACCAAATCCTGCCCCACAACTTCCACCTCCTGCCCCAGAAGTGTCATCTCCTGCCCCACATGTGTCACCTCCTGCCGCACATCATCCACCTCCAAACCCATAAGTGCCACCTCCTGCACAACAAGTGCCAATTCCTGCCCCACAAGTGCCAGCACATGCTTCACAAGAGCCAGCTCCAGCCTAACATCATCCACCTCCTGCCCCACAAGTGCCACATCCCGCCCCACAAGAGCCACTTCCTTCCCCACAAGTACCCCATCCCAAACCACAAGTTCCAATTCCTGCCATACAAGTGCCTCCTCCTTCCCCACAAGTGCCACCTCCTGCCCCACAACTTCCACCTTGCGACCCACAAGTGCGAACTCCTGCCTAACAACTGACAACTCCTGCCTCACAAGTGCCAACTCCTGCCCAACAAGTGCCACCTCCTGCCCCACTAGTGCCACCTCCAGACCCACAAGTGCCACCTCCTGCCCCGCCAGTTCCACCTCCTGCCTCACAAGTGCCAACTCCTGCTCCACATGTGCCACCTCTCGCCCCACTAGTGCCACCTCCCGCCCCATAAGTGCCACCTCCCTCTCCACAAATTCAGCCTCCCGCCCACAAGTGCCACTTCCTGCACCACAAGTTACACCTACAGCCCCACAATTTCCACCTCCTGTTTTACAAGTTCCACTTCCGCCCCAAAAGTGCCACCTCCTGCCCAAAAAGTGCCAGTTCATGCCCCACAAGTGCATGGTCATGTCCTTCAACTTCCACCTCCTGCCCCACAAGTGCCACCTCCTGCCCCACAAGTGCCACCTCCTGCCCCACATCATCCACCTCCTGCCCCACAAGTTCCAATTCCTGCCCTACAAGTGCCAGCTCATTCCCCTGAAGTGCCAGCTCCTGCCCCACAAGTGCCACCCTTTGCCACACCACTGCCACCTCCCTTCCCAAATAATCCACCTCCTGCCCCACAAGTGTCACTGACCGCCCAACTTCATCCTCCTGACCCACAAGTGCAACCTCCTGCCCCACAAGGGCCAGCTCCTGCCCGACAAGAACCACTTCCTGCCCCACAAGTACCTCTTCCCTCCCAACAAGTTCCAATTTCCGCCTGACAAGTGCCACCTCCTGCCCCACAAGTGCAACCTCCTGCCCCACAAGTGCAACCTCCTGCCCCACAAGTGCCACCTCCTGCCCCACAAGTACCACCTCCCGCCCCACATCATCCACCTCCCGCCCCACAATTGCCACCTCCTGCCCCACAAGTGCCACATCCCGCCCAACAATTGTGGCCACATGACAAACAAGTTCCACTTCCGCCCCACAAGTTCCACCTCCTGCCTTACAAGTGCCCATTCCTGCTTCACAAGTGCCAGCTCATGCTTCACAAATGCCAGCTCATGCCCCACATCATCAACTTCCTGCCCCACAAGTGCCACCTCTAACCCCACAAAGACAGCCTCCTGCCCCACATCATCCAACTCCTGCCCCACAAGTGCCAATTCCTGCCCCACAAGTGCCACCTCTTGCCCCACAGGTGCCACCTCCTACCCCACAAAGACCACCTCCTGCCCCACATCATCCACCTCCTCCCCCACAAGTGACAATACCTGTTCCACAAGTGCCACCTCCCGCCCCACAACTTCAACATCCCGCCACACAAGTGCCAACTCCTGCCCGTGTGCCACATCCTGCCCCACAAGTGCCAACTCCTGCCGCACAACTGACAATTCCTGCCCCAAAAGTGCCAGCTCATGCTTCACAATTGCCAGCTCCTGCCCCACATCATCCACCTTCTGCCCCACAAGTGCCACCTCCTGACCGACAAAGACATCCTCCTGCCCCATAAGTGCCAATTTCTGCCCCACAAGTGCCAGCTCATTCCCCTGAAGTGCCACATTTGTCCACACCACTGCCTCCTCCCCCCCTAATAATCCACCTCCTGCCCCACAAGTGTCACTGACTGACCAACTTCCTCCTCCTGCCCCACAAGTGCCACCTCCTGCCCCAAAAGTGCAACCTCCTGCCCCACATCGTCCAATTTCCACCCAACAAGTGCCACCACCTGCCCCACAAGTGCCAATTCCTGCCCCACAAGTGCCACATTTGTCCACACCACTGCCACCTCCCCCCCCAAATAATCCACCTCCTACCCCACAAGTGTCACTGACTGACCAACTTCCTCCTCCTGACCCACAAGTGCCAGCTCCTGCCCCACAAGTGCCAGCTCCTGCCCCACAAGTGCCACTTCCTGCCCCACAAGTACCTCTTCCTTCCCAACAAGTTCCAATTTCCGCCCAACAAGTACCACCTCCTTCTGCACAAGTTCCACCTCCTGCCCTAAAAGCTCCATTTCCTGCCCCAGAAGTGCCACCTCCCGCCCCACAAGTGCCACCTCCTGCCCTACAACTTCCACCTCCTGGCCCACAAGTGCCACCTCCCGCCCTACAACTGCCAAACCCTGCCCCAAAACTTCCACCTCCTGCCCAACAATTTCCAACTCGTGCCCCACAATTGCCACCTCCTGCCACACAAATGCCACCTTCTGCCTCAAAATGCCACCTCCTGCCCAACAACTCCAACCTCCCGCCCCACAAGTACCACCTCCTGCTCCACAAGTTCCACCTCCTGCCCCATAAGTTCCACCTTACGCCCCACAAGTGCCATCTCCTGCCCCAAAAGCTCAATTTCCTGCCCCATCAGTGCCACCTCCCGCACCACAAGTGCCACCACCTGCCCCATAAGTGCCAATTTCTGCCCCACAAGTGCCACTTCCCGCCTTACAAATTCCACCTCCCACCCCACATTACCACCTCCTGCCCCAAAAGTGCCAATTCTTGCTTCACAAGTGCCAGCTCATGCTTCACAAATGCCAGCTCATGCCCCACATCATCAACTTCCTGCCCCACATGTGCCACCTCTAACCCCACAAAGACAGCCTCCTGCCCCACATCATCCACCTCCTGCCCCACAAGTGCCAATTCCTGCCCCACAAGTGCCAGCTCATGCCCCACAATTGCCACCTCCTAGCCCACAAAGACCACCTCCTGCCCCACATCATCCACCTCCTCCCCCACAAGTGACAATACCTGTTAGACAAGTGCAACCTCCAGCCCCACAACTTCAACATCCCGCCACACAAGTGCCGACTCCTGGCAACGTGTGCCACATCCTGCCCCACAAGTGTCAACTCCTGCCACACATCGTCCACCTCCCACCCCACAAGTGCCACGTCCTTCCCAATTGCCACGTCCTGTCCCACAAGTGCCACCTCCTGCCGTACAAGTGCCACCCTCTGCCCCACAATTGCCACTTCTTGCCCCACAATTGCCAATTCTTGCCCCACAACTTCAACCTCCCACCCCATAACTTCCACCTCCCGTCCCACAGCTTCCACATCCTGCCCCACAAGTGCCCGATCCTGCCCCAGAAGTACCACCACCTTACCCACAAGTGCCAACTCCTGCCCCACATGTTCCACCTACCACCCCACAAATTCCAACTCCAGCCCCACAAGTGCCAGCTCCTCCCCGACAAGTGCCCAATCCTGCCCCACAAGTACCTCTTCCCTCCCAACAAGTTCCAATTTCCGCCCCACAAGTGCCACCTCCTGCCCCACAAATGCAACCTCCTGCCCCACAAGTGCCACATTTCACCCCACAAATGCCACATCCCGCTCCACAACTTCCACCTCCTGCCCCACAAGTGCCAGCTGCTGCTCCACATCATCCAACTCCCGCCCCACAAGTGCCATGTCCAGCCCCACAACATCTGCCTCCTGCCCCAAAAGTGTCAACTCCTGCCCCACAAGTGCCACCTCCCACCCCACAAGTGCCACCTCCCACCCCACAAGTGCCACCTCCCACCCCACAAGTGCCGCCTCCTGCCCCACAAGTTCCAACTCTCGTCTAACAAGTGCCACCTCCTGCCCAACATTTACCACCTCCCGCTCCACAAGTGCCACCTCCTGCCCAACAAGTGCCATTTCTTACCCCACATGTTCCAACTCCTGCCCTACAGGTGCCATTTTCTGCCCCACAAGTACCACCTCCTGTCTCACATTTACCAACTCCTGCCCCACAAGTGCCATTTCCTGCCCCGCATCTGTTGCATACCACCCCACAAATTCCACCTCCCGCCACACAAGTGCCACCTCCTGCTTCACAACTTCCACATCCTGCCCTACAAGTGCCACCTCCCGCCATAAAATGCCACCTCCCGTCCCTCTATCACCACCTCCTGCCCCACAAGTTACACCCCCACCCCACAGATACCACCACCTGCCCCACAAGTACCACCTCCTGCAAACAAATGCCATTTCTTAAACCACAGGTCTAAACTCCTGCCCCACAAGTGCCACCTCCTGTCCCACATGTGCCACCTCCTGCCCCACAAGTGCCACCTCCCGACCGACAAATGCCACCTCCCGACCGACAACTGATACCTCCTACCCCACAAGTGCCACCTCCTGCCCAACAATTGTGGCCACATGACAAACAAGTTCCACTTCCGCCCCACAAGTGCCACCTCCTGCCCAACAAGTGCCATTTCTTACCCCACAGGTTCCAAATTCTACCCCACTGGTGCCATTTCCTGCCCCACAAGTGCCATTTCCCCCCCCACATGTGCCAACTCCTGCCTTACAAGTTTCACCTACCACCCCACAAATTCCACCTCCCACCCCACAAGTTCCACCTCCTGCCCCAAAAGTGCCAATTCCTGCTTCACAAGTGCCAGCTCATGCTTCACAAATGCCAGCTCATGCCCCACATCATCAACTTCCTGCCCCAAAAGTGCCAGCTCATGCCCCACAAGTGCCACCTCTTGCCCCACAGGTGCCACCTCCTACCCCACATCATCCACCTCCTCCCCCACAAGTGACAATACCTGTTCCACAAGTGCCACCTCCCGCCCCACAACTTCAACATCCCGCCACACAAGTGCCGACTCCTGGCAACGTGTGCCACATCCTGCCCCACAAGTGCCAGCTCCTGCCGCACAACTGACAATTCCTGCCCCAAAAGTGCCAGCTCATGCTTCACAATTGCCAGCTCCTGCCCCACATCATCCACCTTCTGCCCCACAAGTGCCACCTCCTGACCGACAAAGACATCCTCCTGCCCCATAAGTGCCAATTTCTGCCCAAGTGCCAGCTCATTCCCCTGAAGTGCCACATTTGTCCACACCACTGCCTCCTCCCCCCCAAATAATCCACCTCCTGCCCCACAAGTGTCACTGACTGACCAACTTCCTCCTCCTGCCCCACAAGTGCCACCTCCTGCCCCAAAAGTGCAACCTCCTGCCCCACATCGTCCACCTCCCACCCAACAAGTGCCACCACCTGCCCCACAAGTGCCAATTCCTGCCCCACAAGTGCCACATTTGTCCACACCACTGCCACCTCCCCCCCCAAATAATCCACCTCCTACCCCACAAGTGTCACTGACTGACCAACTTCCTCCTCCTGACCCACAAGTGCCAGCTCCTGCCCCACAAGTGCCAGCTCCTGCCCCACAAGAGCCACTTCCTGCCCCACAAGTACCTCTTCCCTCCCAACAAGTTCCAATTTCCGCCCAACAAGTACCACCTCCTTCTGCACAAGTTCCACCTCCTGCCCTAAAAGCTCCATTTCCTGCCCCAGAAGTGCCACCTCCCGCCCCACAAGTGCCACCTCCTGCCCTACAACTTCCACCTCCTGGCCCACAAGTGCCACCTCCCGCCCTACAACTGCCAAACCCTGCCCCAAAACTTCCACCTCCTGCCCAACAATTTCCAACTCGTGCCCCACAATTGCCACCTCCTGCCACACAAATGCCACCTTCTGCCTCAAAATGCCACCTCCTGCCCAACAACTCCAACCTCCCGCCCCACAAGTACCACCTCCTGCTCCACAAGTTCCACCTCCTGCCCCATAAGTTCCACCTTACGCCCCACAAGTGCCATCTCCTGCCCCAAAAGCTCAATTTCCTGCCCCATCAGTGCCACCTCCCGCACCACAAGTGCCACCACCTGCCCCATAAGTGCCAATTTCTGCCCCACAAGTGCCACTTCCCGCCTTACAAATTCCACCTCCCACCCCACATTACCACCTCCTGCCCCAAAAGTGCCAATTCCTGCTTCACAAGTGCCAGCTCATGCTTCACAAATGCCAGCTCATGCCCCACATCATCAACTTCCTGCCCCACAAGTGCCACCTCTAACCCCACAAAGACAGCCTCCTGCCCCACATCATCCACCTCCTGCCCCACAAGTGCCAATTCCTGCCCCACAAGTGCCAGCTCATGCCCCACAAGTGCCACCTCCTACCCCACAAAGACCACCTCCTGCCCCACATCATCCACCTCCTCCCCCACAAGTGACAATACCTGTTAGACAAGTGCAACCTCCAGCCCCACAACTTCAACATCCCGCCACACAAGTGCCGACTCCTGGCAACGTGTGCCACATCCTACCCCACAAGTGTCAACTCCTGCCCCACATCGTCCACCTCCCATCCAACAAGTGCCACCTCCTGCCCCACAAGTGCCAATTCCTACCCCCCAAGTGCCAGCTCATGCTCCACAAATGCCAGCTCCTGCCCCTCATCATCCACCTCCTGCCCCACAAGTGCCACCTCCTGACCCACAACATCAATCTCCTGCCCCACAAGAGCCGCCTCCTGCCCGACAAGTCACACCTGCTACAAGTTCCACAAGTGCCACCTCCCTGCTCACGAGTGCCACATCCCGCCCCACATGTACCACCACCCTGCATCACAACTTCCACCTCCCGCCCCACATGTACCACCTCCTGCATCACAACTTCCACCTCCCGCCCCACATGTACCACCTCCTGCATCACAACTTCCACCTCCCGCCCCACATGTACCACCTCCTGCATCACAACTTCCACCTCCCGCCCCACAAATGCCACCTCCTGCCCTACAAGTGCCACCTCAGGCCCCACAAGTGCCCCCCCCCGCTCCACAAGTGCCACGTCCTGCCCCACAAGTGCCACCTCCCGCCCCTCTATGGCCACCTCCTGCCCCACAAGTTACACCTCTTGCCCCACAACGTCGACCCCCGCCCCACATGTGCCACCACCTGACCCACAAGTGCCAACTCCTGCCACACAAGTGCCATTTCCTGCACCACATTTGTTGCGTCCTGCCCCACAATTGCCGGCTCCTGCCCCACAAGTGCCAACTCCTGCCCCACAAGTGCCACCTCCCGCCCCACAAGTGCCACCTCCCGCCCCACAAGTGCCACCTCCCGCCCCACAAGTGCCACCTCCCGCCCCACTACTTCCACATCACACCCCAAGTCTTCTTACCTTCCACCCCACAAGTGCCACCTCCTGCCCCAAACCTTCAACCTACTGCCCCACAACTGCCACTTCCCACCCAGCAATTGCCACCCACCGCCCCACAAGTGCCTCCTCCCACCCCACAAGTGCCAACCCTTACCCCACAAGTGCTAACTCCTGCCCCACATCATCCACCAACCGCCCCACTAGTGTCACCTCCTGCCCCACAACTTCCATCTCCCGCCCCACAAGTGCCACCTACTGCACAACAAATACCATCTCCTGCCCCATAAGTGCCACCTCCTGCCCCACAACCGCTACCTCCTGCCTCATATCATTCACCTCCTGCCCCACAATTTCCACCTCCTGCTCAACTAGTGCCACGTGCTGCCCCACAAATTACATTTCCCACCCCACAAGTGCCACCTCCCGCCCCACAAGTGCCGCCTCCAGCCACACAAGTGCTAAATCGTGCCGCACAACTTCCACCTCCCGCCCCACAACTGCCACCTCCCGCCTTAAAAGTGCCACCTCCCGACCCACAAGTGCCTCCTCCTGTCCCACAGTTGTCACCTCCCGCTCCACAAGTTACACCTCACCCCCCACAAGTTCTACCACCCACCCCACAAGTGCCACCTGCAGCCCCAGAAGTGTCAAATCCTGCCACACAACTTCCACATCCAGCCCCACAAGTGCCACCTCCCACCCCACAACTTCCACTTCCCGCCCAACAACAGCCTCCTCCTGCCCCACAAGTGCCTCCTCCTGCCACACAAGTGCCACCTCCTGCCCCACAAGTGCCACTTCCTGCCCCACAAGTGCCACCACCTGCCCCACAAGTGCCACCTCCTGCCCCACATCATCCACCTCCTGCCTCACAAATGCCTCCTCCTGACCCACAATTGCCACCTGCCGCCCCACAACTTCCACCTCACGCCCCACAAGTGCCACAACCCGCCCCACAAGTGCCACAACCCGCCCCACAAATCCAACTCCTGACCCACAAGTTCCACCTCCCGCCCCACAAGTTCCACCTCCCGCACCACAAGTGCCACCTCCCGCACCACAAGTGCCACCTCCCGACCCACATGTGCCAACTTCTGCCCCACAAGTGCCAGCTCCTGCCCCTCAAGTGTCACCTCTTCCCCACAAGTGCCACCTTCTGCTCCACAAGTGCCACTTCCTGCCGCACAAGTGATACCTCCAGCCCCACAACTGCCACCACCCGCCCCACAACTTCCACCTCCCGCCTCACAAGTGCAACCTCCAGGCCCACAAGTGCCACCTCCTGTTCCACAAGAATTAACTCCTGCCCCACAAGTGCCACCTCCTGCCCTTCAAGAGCCACTTCTTGCCCCACAAGTAACATTTCCTGCCCCACAAGTGCCAACCCCTGCCCAACAAGTGCTATGACCCAGCCCAAAAGTGCCAACTCCTGCCCCACTAGTGCCACCTCCCGCCCCACAAGTGCCACCACCCTCCCCACAACTTCAACCTCCTTCCCCAAAACATCCACCTCCCGCCCCACAGGTGTCATCATCTGCCCCACAACTGCCACATCCCGCCCCACAAGTGCCACCTCCTGCCCCACAAGTACCACCTCCCGCCCCTCAAGTGCCACACACTGCCCCACAAGTGCCGCCCCCAGCCCCGCAACTGCCACCCCTTGCCCCACAATTTCCACCTCCCGCCCCACAATTTTTACCTCCCGCCCCACAAGTGCCATCTCCTGCCCCACAGGTGCCACCAACTGTTCCACATCAACCACCTCCTATCCCACATCATCCACCTCCTGTTCCACAAATGTCACCTCCTGACCCACAACTTCCACCTCCTGCCCCACAAGTGCCACCTTCTGCCTCACAAGTGCCACCCCTTGCCCCACAAGTACCACATCCCACCGCACAATTTCCACCTCTTGTTACACAAGTCCCACCTCCCGCCCAACAACAGCCTCCTCCTGCCCCACAAGTGCCACCTCCTGCCCCACAAGTGCCACCTCCCACCCCACAAGTGCCACGTCCTGTCCCACAAGTGCCACCTCCTGCCGTACAAGTGCCACCCTCTGCCCCACAATTGCCACTTCTTGCCCCACAATTGCCAATTCTTGCCCCACAACTTCAACCTCCCACCCCATAACTTCCACCTCCCGTCCCACAGCTTCCACATCCTGCCCCACAAGTGCCCGATCCTGCCCCAGAAGTACCACCACCTGACCCACAAGTGCCAACTCCTGCCCCACAAGTGCCACCTCGCATCCCGCAAGTGCCACATCCCGCCCCACAAGTTCCACCTCCTGCCCCACAAGTGCCAGCTCATGCCCCACAAGTGCCACCTCCTGCCCCACAAGTGCCAACTCCTGCCCCACATGTTCCACCTACCACCCCACAAATTCCAACTCCTGCCCCACAAGTGCCAGCTCCTGCCCGACAAGAGCCACTTCCTGCCCCACAAGTACCTCTTCCCTCCCAACAAGTTCCAATTTCCGCCCCACAAGTGCCACCTCCTGCCCCACAAATGCAACCTCCTGCCCCACAAGTGCCACATTTCACCCCACAAATGCCACATCCCGCTCCACAACTTCCACCTCCTGCCCCACAAGTGCCAGCTGCTGCTCCACATCATCCAACTCCCGCCCCACAAGTGCCATTTCCAGCCCCACAACTTCCACCTCCTGCCCCACAAGTGCCACCTCCTGCCCCACAAGTGCCACCTCCCACCCCACAAGTGCCACTTCCTGCCCCACAAGTACCTCTTCCCTCCCAACAAGTTCCAATTTCCGCCCCAGAAGTGCCACCTCCTGCCCCACAAGTGCAACCTCCTGCCCCACAAATGCCACCTTTCGCCCAACAAATGCCATTTCTTACCCCACATGTTCCAACTCCTGCCCCACAGGTGCCATTTTCTGCCCCACAGGTACCACCTCCTGTCACACATTTACCAACTCCTGCCCCACAAGTGCCATTTCCTGCCCCGCATCTGTTGCATACCACCCCACAAATTCCACCTCCCGCCACACAAGTGCCACCTCCCGCTTCACAACTTCCACATCCTGCCCTGCAAGTGCCACCTCCCGCCATAAAATGCCACCTCCCGTCCCTCTATCACCACCTCCTGCCCCACAAGTTACACCCCCACCCCACAGATACCACCACCTGCCCCACAAGTACCACCTCCTGCAAACAAATGCCATTTCTTAAACCACAGGTCCAAACTCCTGCCCCACAAGTGCCAACTCCTGTCCCACAAGTGCCACCTCCCGACCGACAAATGCCACCTCCCGACCGACAACTGACACCTCCTGCCCCACAAGTGCCACCTCCTGCCCAACAATTGTGGCCACATGACAAACAATTTCCACTTCCGCCCCACAAGTGCCACCTCCTGCCCAAGAAGTGCCATTTCTTACGCCACAGGATCCAAATCCTACCCCACTGGTGCCATTTTTTGCCCCACAAGTGCCATTTCCCCCCCCACATGTGCCAACTCCTGCCTTACAAGTTTCACCTACCACCCCACAAATTCCACCTCCCACCCCACAAGTTCCACCTCCTGCCCCAAAAGTGCCAATTCCTGCTTCACAAGTGCCAGCTCATGCTTCACAAATGCCAGCTCATGCCCCACATCATCAACTTCCTGCCCCACAAGTGCCACCTCTAACCCCACAAAGACAGCCTCCTGCCCCACATCATCCACCTCCTGCCCCACAAGTGCCAATTCCTGCCCCACAAGTGCCAGCTCATGCCCCACAAGTGCCAGCTCATGCCCCACAAAGACCACCTCCTGCCCCACATCATCCACCTCCTCCCCCACAAGTGACAATACCTGTTCCACAAGTGCCACCTCCCGCCCCACAACTTCAACATCCCGCCACACAAGTGCTGACTCCTGGCAACGTGTGCCACATCCTGCCCCACAAGTGTCAACTCCTGCCCCACATCGTCCACCTCCCATCCAACTAGTGCCACCTCCTGCCCCACAAGTGCCAATTCCTGCCCCCCAAGTGCCAGCTCATGCTCCACAAGTGCCAGCTCCTGCCCCACAAGTGCCACCTCCCGCCCCACAAGTGCCACCTCCCGCCCCACTACTTCCACATCACACCCCAAATCTTCTTACCTTCCACCCCACAAGTGCCACCTCCTGCCCCAAACCTTCAACCTACTGCCCCACAACTGCCACTTCCCACCCAGCAATTACCACCCCCCGCCCCACAAGTGCCTCCTCCCACCCCACAAGTGCCAACCCTTACCCCACAAGTGCTAACTCCTGCCCCACATCATCCACCAACCGCCCCACAAGTGTCACCTCCTGCCCCACAACTTCCATCTCCCGCCCCACAAGTGCCACCTACTGCACAACAAATACCATCTCCTGCCCCATAAGTGCCACCTCCTGCCCCACAACCGCTACCTCCTGTCTCATATCATTCACCTCCCGCCCCACAATTTCCACCTCCTGCTCAACTAGTGCCACGTGCTGCCCCACAAGTTCCATTTCCCGCCCCACAAGTGCCACCTCCCGCCCCACAAGTGCCGCCTCCAGCCACACAAGTGCTAAATCGTGCCGCACAACTTCCACCTCCCGCCCCACAACTGCCACCTCCCGCCTTAAAAGTGCCACCTCCCGACCCACAAGTGCCTCCTCCTGTCCCACAGTTGTCACCTCCCGCTCCACAAGTTACACCTCACCCCCCACAAGTTCTACCACCCACCCCACAAGTGCCACCTGCAGCCCCAGAAGTGTCAAATCCTGCCACACAACTTCCACATCCAGCCCCACAAGTGCCACCTCCCGCCCCACAACTTCCACTTCCCACCCAACAACAGCCTCCTCCTGCTCCACAAGTGCCTCCTCCTGCCACACAAGTGCCACCTCCTGCCCCACAAGTGCCACTTCCTGCCCCACAAGTGCTACCTACTTCCCCACAAGTGCCACCTCCTGCCCCACATCATCCACCTCCTGCCTCACAAATGCCTCCTCCTGACCCACAATTGCCACCTGCCGCCCCACAACTTCCACCTCACGCCCCACAAGTGCCACCTCCCGCCCCACAAGTGCCACAACCCGCCCCA
This sequence comes from Coturnix japonica, assembly GCF_054131305.1. Classification (NCBI taxonomy): domain Eukaryota; kingdom Metazoa; phylum Chordata; class Aves; order Galliformes; family Phasianidae; genus Coturnix; species Coturnix japonica. Next base: position 1,600,885 of record NC_140684.1, read on the forward strand.
CAAATCCAACTCCTGACCCACAAGTTCCACCTCGCGCCCCACAAGTTCCACCTCCCGCACCACAAGTGCCACCTCCTGCCCCACAAGTGCCACTTCCTGCCCCACAAGTGCTACCTACTTCCCCACATCATCCACCTCCTGCCTCACAAATGCCTCCTCCTGACCCACAATTGCCACCTGCCGCCCCACAACTTCCACCTCACGCCCCACAAGTGCCACAACCCGCCCCACAAATCCAACTCCTGACCCACAAGTTCCACCTCCCGCCCCACAAGTTCCACCTCCCGCACCACAAGTGCCACCTTCCGTCCCACATGTGCCAACTTCTGCCCCACAAGTGTCACCTCTTCCCCACAAGTTTCACCTCTTCCCCACAAGTGCCACCTTCTGCTCCACAAGTGCCGCTTCCTGCAGCACAAGTGATACCTCCAGCCCCACAACTGCCACCACCCGCCCCACAACTTCCACCTCCCGCCCCTCAAGTGCCACACACTGCCCCACAAGTGCCGCCCCCAGCCCCACAACTGCCACCCCTTGCCCCACAATTTCCACCTCCCGCCCCACAAGTGCCATCTCCTGCCCCACAGGTGCCACCTACTGTTCCACATCAACCACCTCCTTCCCCACATCATCCACCTCCTGTTCCACAAATGTCACCTCCTGACCCACAACTTCCACCTCCTGCCCCACAAGTGCCACCTTCTGCCTCACAATTGCCACCCCTTGCCTTACAAGTGCCAAACCCCACCACACAATTTCCACCTCTTGTTACACAAGTCCCACCTCCCGCCCAACAACAGCCTCCTCCTGCCCCACAAGTGCCACCTCCTGCCCCACAAGTGCCACCTCCTGCCCCACAAGTGCCACCTCCCACCCCACAAGTGCCACGTCCTGTCCCACAAGTGCCACCTCCTGCCGTACAAGTGCCACCCTCTGCCCCACAATTGCCACTTCTTGCCCCACAATTGCCAATTCTTGCCCCACAACTTCAACCTCCCACCCCATAACTTCCACCTCCCGTCCCACAGCTTCCACATCCTGCCCCACAAGTGCCCGATCCTGCCCCAGAAGTACCACCACCTGACCCACAAGTGCCAACTCCTGCCCCACAAGTGCCACCTCGCATCCCACAAGTGCCACATCCCACCCCACAAGTTCCACCTCCTGCCCCACAAGTGCCAATTCCTGCCCCACAAGTGCCAGCTCATGCCCCACAAGTGCCACCTCCTGCCCCACAAGTGCCAACTCCTGCCCCACATGTTCCACCTACCACCCCACAAATTCCAACTCCTGCCCCACAAGTGCCAGCTCCTGCCCGACAAGAGCCACTTCCTGCCCCACAAGTACCTCTTCCCTCCCAACAAGTTCCAATTTCCGCCCCACAAGTGCCACCTCCTGCCCCACAAATGCAACCTCCTGCCCCACAAGTGCCACATTTCACCCCACAAATGCCACCTCCCGCTCCACAACTTCCACCTCCTGCCCCACAAGTGCCAGCTGCTGCTCCACATCATCCAACTCCCGCCCCACAAGTGCCATTTCCAGCCCCACAACTTCCACCTCCTGCCCCACAAGTGCCACCTCCTGCCCCACAAGTGCCACCTCCCACCCCACAAGTGCCACTTCCTGCCCCACAAGTACCTCTTCCCTCCCAACAAGTTCCAATTTCCGCCCCAGAAGTGCCACCTCCTGCCCCACAAGTGCAACCTCCTGCCCCACAAATGCCACCTTTCGCCCCACAAATGCCACCTCCCGCTCCACAACTTCCACCTCCTGCCCCACAAGTGCCACCTCCCGACCCACAAGTGCCACCTCACGCCCAACATCTACCACCTCCCACCCAACAAGTGCCACCTCCCGCCCTACAACTTCCATCTCCTGGCCCACAAGTGCCACCTCCTGCCTCAAAAGAGCCACCTCCCGCCCCACAAATTCCACGTAACGCCCCATAAGTTCCACCTCCCGCCCAACAAGTGCCACCTCTCGTCCCACAAGGACCACCTCCTGCCCCACAAATGCCACCTCCTGCTCCACAAGTTCCACCTCTTGCCCCACAAGTGCCAAATACTTCCCCACAACTTCCACCTTCTGCCCCACTAGTGCCAACTCCAATTCCACAAGTGCCACCTCCAGCCCTACAACTGCCACTTCCAGCCCCACAAGTGCCACCTCCCGCCCAACAACTTCAACATCCCACCACACAAGTGCCAACTCCTGCTCGTGTGCCACATCCTGCCCCACAAGTGCCAACTCCTGCCGCACAACTGACAATTCCTGCCCCAAAAGTGACAGCTCATGCTTCACAATTGCCAGCTCCTGCCCCACATCATCCACCTTCTGCTCCACAAGTGCCACCTCCTGCCCCACAAGTGCCACATCCCGCCCCACAAGTGCCACCTCCTTCCAAACTAGTGCAACGTCCTGCACCACAAGTGCCATATCTCGCCAGACAATTTACAGCTCCTGCCCCACAAGTGCTACATCCTGCACCACAACTTCAACCTCCTGCCCAACAAGTGCCACGTTCTGCCCCACAAGTGTAGGCTCCTGCCCCACAACAGCCAATTCCTGCCCCACATGTACCAGCTCATGCTTCACAAGTGTCAGCTCCTGCACCACATCACCCACTTCCTGCCCACAAGTGCCAGTTCATGCCCCACAAGTGCCAGCTCCTGCCCCACAAGTGCCAGCTCCTGCCCCACAAGTGCCAGCTCCTGCCCCACAAGAGCCACTTCATTCACCACAGGTACCCCATCCCACCCCACAAGTTTCAATTCCTGCCATACAAGTGCCACCTCCTTCCCCACAAGTGCCACCTCCTTCCCCACAAGTGCCACCTCCTTCCCCACAAGTGCCACCTCCTTCCCCACAAGTGCCACCGCCTGCCCCACATGTTCCACCTACCACCCCACAAATTCCAACTCCTGCCCCACAAGTGCCAGCTCCTGCCCGACAAGTACCACATCCCACCCCACAAGTGCAACCTCCTGCCCCACAAGTGCCAACTCTCGCCCCACAAGTGCCAACTCCTGCCCCACAACATCCACCTCATGCTCCAAAAGTGCCACCTCCTGCCCCACAAGTGCTACTTCCTGCCTTACAAGTGCCACTTCCCGCTGCACAAGTGACACCTCCAGCCCCACAGCTGCCACAACCCGCCCCACAACTTCCACATCCCGCCTCACAACTGCAAGCTCCTGCCCCACAATTGCCACCTCCTACCACACAAGTGCCAACTCCTGCCCCACAAGTGCCACCTCATGTCCCTCAATTTTCACCTTATGCCCCAAAAGTGCCACCTCCCGTCCAACAAGTGCAACATCTCGCCCCACTAGTGCCACGTCCCGGCCCAAAATTGCTACCTCCTGCCCCACATCATCCACCTCCTGTTCCACAAATGTCACCTCCTGACCCACAACTTCCACCTCCTGCCCAACAGGTGCCACCTTCTGCCTCACAAGTGCCACCCCTTACCCCACAAGTGCCCGATCCTGCCCCAGAAGTACCACCACCTGACCCACAAGTGCCAACTCCTGCCCCACAAGTGCCACCTCGCATCGCGCAAGTGCCACATCCCGCCCCACAAGTTCCACCTCCTGCTTTACAAGTGCCCATTCCTGCTTCACAAGTGCCAGCTCATGCTTCACAAATGCCAGCTCCAGCCCCACATCATCAACTTCCTCCCCACAAGTGCCACCTCCAACCCCACAAAGACAGCCTCCTGCCCCACATCATCCACCTCCTGCCCAACAAGTGCCAATTCCTGCCCCACAATTGCCAGCTCATGCCCCACAAGTGCCAGCACCTGCCCCACAAGTGCCACCTCTTGCCCAACAGGTGCCACCTCCTGCCCCACAAATGCCAAATCCTGCCCTGCAACTTCCAACTCCTGCCCCACAAGTGCTAACTCCTGCCCCACATCATCCACCAACCGCCCCACAAGTGTCACCTCCTGCCCCACAACTTCCACCTCCCGCCCCACAAGTGCCCCCTCCTGCCCCACAAGTGCCACTTCCTGCCCCATAAGTGCTACCTACTTCCCCACAAGTGCCACCTCCTGCCCCACATCATCCACCTCCTGCCTCACAAATGCCTCCTCCTGACCCACAATTGCCACCTGCCGCCCCACAACTTCCACCTCACGCCCCACAAGTGCCACCTCCCGCCCCACAAGTTCCACCTCCCGCACCACAAGTGCCACCTCCCGACCCACATGTGCCAACTCCTGCCCCACAAGTGCCAGCTCCTGCCCCTCAAGTGTCACCTCTTCCCCACAAGTGCCACCTTCTGCTCCACAAGTGCCACTTCCTGCCGCACAAGTGATACCTCCAGCCCCACAACTGCCACCACCCGCCCCACAACTTCCACCTCCCGCCTCACAAGTGCAACCTCCAGGCCCACAAGTGCCACCTCCTGTTCCACAAGAATTAACCCCTTGCCCCACAAGTGCCACCTCCTGCCCTTCAAGAGCCACTTCTTGCCCCACAAGTAACATTTCCTCCCCCACAAGTGCCAACCCTTGCCCAACAAGTGCTATGACCCAGCCCAAAAGTGCCAACTCCTGCCCCACTAGTGCCACCTCCCGCCCCACAAGTGCCACCACCCTCCCCACAACTTCAACCTCCTTCCCCAAAACATCCACCTCCCGCCCCACAGGTGTCATCATCTGCCCCACAACTGCCACATCCCGCCCCACAAGTGCCACCTCCTGCCCCACAAGTGCCACCTCCCGCCCCTCAAGTGCCACACACTGCCCCACAACTGCCACATCCCGCCCCACAAGTGCCACCCCTTCCCCACAAGTGCCACATCCCACAGCACAATTTCCACCTCTTGTTACACAAGTGCCACCTCCCGCCCAACAACAGCCTCCTCCTGCCCCACAAGTGCCTCCTCCTGCCCCACAAGTGCCACCTCCTGCCCCACAAGTGCCACCTCCCGACGCACAAGTGCCACCTCCCACCCCACAAGAGCCACCTCCTGGCTCACAAGTTCCACCTCCTGCCTCAAAAGAGCCACCTCCCGCCCCACAACTTCCACATAACGCCCCATAAGTTCCACCTCCTGCCCAACAAGTGCCACCTCTCGTCCCACAAGGACCACCTCCTGCCCCACAAGTTCCACCTCCTGCCCCACAAGTGCCACCTCCTGCCCCACAAGTGCCACCTCCTGCCCAACAAGTGCCACCACCCTCCCCAAAATGCCAACTCCCGCCCCACAAGTGCCACGTCCAGCCCCACAACTTCCACCTCCTGCCCCAAAAGTGTCAACTCCTGCCCCATAAGTTCCATATCCCGCCCCACAAGTGCCACTACCTGCCCCACTAGTGCCATCTCCATTTCCACAGGTGCCACATCCCGCCCCACAACTTCCACGTAACGCCCCATAAGTTCCACCTCCTGCCCAACAAGTGCCACCTCTCGTCCCACAAGGACCACCTCCTGCCCCACAAGTGCCACCTCTTGCCCCACAAGTGCCAAATACTTCCCCACAACTTCCACCTTCTGCCGCACTAGTGCCAACTCCAATTCCACAAGTGCCACCTCCCACACCACATGTGCCACCACCTGACCCACAAGTGCCATTTTCTTGCCCCACAAGTGCCATTTCCTGCCCTACAACTTTCACCTCCTGCCCCACAAGAGCCAGTTCCAGCCCCACAAATGCCACCTCCCGCCCCACAACTTCAACATCCCGCCATACAAGTGCCAACTCCTGCCCAACATGTGCCACATCCTGCCCCACAAGTGCCAAATCCTGCCCCGCAACTTTTACCTCCTGCTCCACAAGTGCCAACTCCTGCCCCACATCATCCACCTCCTGCCCCACAAGTGCCACCTCCAGCCCCACAAGTGCCAACTCCTGCCCCACAAGTGCCACCTCCTGCCCCACAAGTGCCAGCTCCTGCCCCACAAGTGCCACCTACCACGCCACAAATTCGACCTCCTGCCCCACAAGTTCCACCTCCCACCCCACAAGTGCCAAATCCTGCCACGCAACGTCCACATCCTGCTCCACAAGTGCCACCTCCTGCCCCACATCATCCACCTCCCATCCAACAAGTGCCACCACCTGCCGCACAACTGCCAATTCCTGCCCCACAAGTGCCAGCTCATGCTTCACAAGTGCCAGCTCCTGCCCCTCATCATCCACCTCCTGCCCCACAAGTGCCACCTCCCGCCCAACAATTGTGGCCACATGACAAACAAGTGAAAAATCCCACCCCACAAGTGCCACTACATGCCCAACAGGTGCCACCTCCCACCCCACAACTTCAGCCTCCCGCCACAGAAATGCCAACTCCTGCCCAACGTGTGATATCTCCTGCACCACAAGTTCCAAGTCTTGCCCCACAAGTTCCACCTACCATCCCACAAGTGCCACCTCCAGCCCCACAAGTACCAAATCCTGCCCCACAACTTCCACCTCCTGCCCCAGAAGTGTCATCTCCTGCCCCACATGTGTCACCTCCTGCCGCACATCATCCACCTCCAAACCCATAAGTGCCACCTCCTGCACAACAAGTGCCAATTCCTGCCCCACAAGTGCCAGCACATGCTTCACAAGCGCCAGCTCCAGCCTAACATCATCCACCTCCTGCCCCACAAGTGCCACATCCCGCCCCACAAGTGCCTCCTCCTTCCCCACAAGTGCCACCTCCTGCTTCACAACTTCCACCTCCCGACCCACAAGTGCCACCTCCTGCCCCACAAGTGCCACCTCCTGCCCCACAAGTGCCACCACCCGACCCACAAGTGCCACCTCCTGCCGTGCAAGTGCCAGCTCCTGCCCCGAAAGTGCCAGCTCCTGTTCCGAAAGTGCCACCTCTCGCCCCACAAATTCCACCTCCCGCCCACAAGTGCCACATCGCTCCCCACAAGTGCCACCTCCTGCCCCACTAGTGCCACCTCCCGCCCCACAAGTGCCAACTCCAGCCCCACAAGTGCAACCTCCCACCCCACAAGTGCCAACTCTCGCCCCACAAATGCCAACTCCTGCCCCACAACATCCACCTCACGCTCCAAAAGTGCCGCCTCCTGCCCCACAAGTGCTACTTCCTGCCTTACAAGTGCCACTTCCCGCTGCACAAGTGACACCTCCAGCCCCACAGCTGCCACAACCCGCCCCACAACTTCCACATCCCGCCTCACAACTGCAAGCTCCTGCCCCACAATTGCCACCTCCTACCACACAAGTGCCAACTCCTGCCCCACAAGTGCCACCTCATGTCCCTCAATTTTCACCTCATGCCCCAAAAGTGCCACCTCCCGCCCAACAAGTGCAACATCTCGCCCCACTAGTGCCACGTCCCGGCCCAAAATTGCTACCTCCTGCCCCACATCATCCACCTCCTGTTCCACAAATGTCACCTCCTGACCCACAACTTCCACCTCCTGCCCCACAAGTGCCACCTTCTGCCTCACAAGTGCCACCCCTTGCCCCACAAGTGCCACATCCCACCGCACAATTTCCACCTCTTGTTACACAAGTCCCACCTCCCGCCCAACAACAGCCTCCTCCTGCCCCACAAGTGCCACCTCCTGCCCCACAAGTGCCACCTCCCGCCCAACAAGTGCAACATCTCGCCCCACTAGTGCCACGTCCCGGCCCAAAATTGCTACCTCCTGCCCCACATCATCCACCTCCTGTTCCACAAATGTCACCTCCTGACCCACAACTTCCACCTCCTGCCCCACAAGTGCCACCTTCTGCCTCACAAGTGCCACCCCTTGCCCCACAAGTGCCACATCCCACCGCACAATTTCCACCTCTTGTTACACAAGTCCCACCTCCCGCCCAACAACAGCCTCCTCCTGCCCCACAAGTGCCACCTCCTGCCCCACAAGTGCCACCTCCCGCCCCACAAGTGCCACGTCCTTCCCAATTGCCACGTCCTGTCCCACAAGTGCCACCTCCTGCCGTACAAGTGCCACCCTCTGCCCCACAATTGCCACTTCTTGCCCCACAATTGCCAATTCCTGCCCCACAACTTCCACCTCCCACCCCATAACTTCCACCTCCCGTCCCACAGCTTCCACATCCTGCCCCACAAGTGCCCGATCCTGCCCCAGAAGTACCACCACCTTACCCACAAGTGCCAACTCCTGCCCCACAAGTGCCACCTCGCATCCCACAAGTGCCACATCCCGCCCCACAAGTGCTACCTCCTGCCTTACAAGTGCCAATTCCTGCTTTACAAGTGCCAGCTCATGCTTCACAAATGCCAGCTCCAGCCCCACATCATCAAATTCCTGCCCCACAAGTGCCACCTCCAACCCCACAAAGACAGCCTCCTGCCCCACAAGTGAGAGCTCCTGCCCCACAACTTCCACGTAACGCCCCATAAGTTCCACCTCCTGCCCCACAAGTGCCACCTCCTGCCCAACAAGTGCTACCTCCTGCCCCACAAGTGCCACCTCTCGTCCCACAAGGACCACCTCCTGCCCCACAAGTGCCACCTCCTGCCCAACAAGTGCCACCACCCTCCCCAAAATGCCAACTCCCGCCCCACAAGTGCCACGTCCAGCCCCACAACTTCCACCTCCTGCCCCAAAAGTGTCAACTCCTGCCCCACAAGTTCCACCTCTTGCCCCACAAGTGCCAAATACTTCCCCACAACTTCCACCTTCTGCCGCACTAGTGCCAACTCCAATTCCACAAGTGCCACCTCCCACACCACAAGTGCCTCCTCCTGCCCCACAAGTGCCTCCTCCTGCCACACAAGTGCCTCCTCCTGCCCCACAAGTGCCACCTCCTGCCCAACATCATCCAACTCCTGCCTCACAAATGCCTCCTCCTGACCCACAATTGCCACCTGCCGCCCCACAACTTCCACCTCAAGCCCCACAAGTGCCACCTCCCGCCCCACAAGTGCCACAACCCGCCCCACAAATCCAACTCCTGACCCACAAGTGCCACCTCCCGCACCACAAGTTCCACCTCCCGCCCCACAAGTTCCACCTCCCGCACCACAAGTGCCACCTCCCGACCCACATGTGCCAACTTCTGCCCCACAAGTGCCAGCTCCTGCCCCTCAAGTGTCACCTCTTCCCCACAAGTGCCACCTTCTGCTCCACAAGTGCCACTTCCTGCCGCACAAGTGATACCTCCAGCCCCACAACTGCCACCACCCGCCCCACAACTTCCACCTCCCGCCTCACAAGTGCAACCTCCAGGCCCACAAGTGCCACCTCCTGTTCCACAAGAATTAACTCCTGCCCCACAAGTGCCACCTCCTGCCCTTCAAGAGCCACTTCTTGCCCCACAAGTAACATTTCCTGCCCCACAAGTGCCAACCCCTGCCCAACAAGTGCTATGACCCAACCCACAAGTGCCAACTCCTGCCCAACTAGTGCCACCTCCCGCCCCACAAGTGCCACCACCCTCCCCACAACTTCAACCTCCTTCCCCAAAACATCCACCTCCCGCCCCACAGGTGTCATCATCTGCCCCACAACTGCCACATCCCGCCCCACAAGTGCCACCTCCTGCCCCACAAGTGCCACCTCCCGCCCCTCAAGTGCCACACACTGCCCCACAACTGCCACATCCCGCCCCATAAGTGCCACCCCTTGCCCCACAAGTGCCACATCCCACAGCACAATTTCCACCTCTTGTTACACAAGTCCCACCTCCCACCCAACAACAGCCTCCTCCTGCCCCACTAGTGCCACCTCCTGCCCCACAAGTACCACCTCGCATCCCACAAGTGCCACCTCCCGACCCACAAGTGCCACCTTCCGCCCCACAAGAGCCACCTCCTGGCTCACAAGTTCCACCTCCTGCCTCAAAAGAGCCAACTCCCGCCCCACAACTTCCACGTAACGCCCCATAAGTTCCACCTCCTGCCCCACAAGTGCCACCTCTCGTCCCACAAGGACCACCTCCTGCCCCACAAGTGCCACCTCCTGCCTTACAAGTGCCACCTCCTGCCCAACAAGTGCCACCACCCTCCCCAAAATGCCAACTCCCGCCCCACAAGTGCCACGTCCAGCCCCACAACTTCCACCTCCTTCCCCAAAAGTGTCAACTCCTGCCCCATAAGTTCCATATCCCGCCCCACAAGTGCCACTACCTGCCCCACTAGTGCCATCTCCATTTCCACAGGTGCCACCTCCCGCCCCACAACTTCCACGTAACGCCCCATAAGTTCCACCTCCTGCCCAACAAGTGCCACCTCTCGTCCCACAAGGACCACCTCCTGCCCCACAAGTGCCACCTCTTGCCCCACAAGTGCCAAATACTTCCCCACAACTTCCACCTTCTGCCGCACTAGTGCCAACTCCAATTCCACAAGTGCCACCTCCCACACCACAAGTGCCACCACCTGACCCACAAGTGCCATTTTCTTGCCCCACAAGTGCCACCTCCTGCCCCACAAGTGCCATTTCCTGCCCTACAACTTCCACCTCCTGCCCCACAAGAGCCAGTTCCAGCCCCACAAATGCCACCTCCCGCCCCACAACTTCAACATCCCGCCATACAAGTGCCAACTCCTGCCCAACATGTGCCACATCCTGCCCCACAAGTGCCAAATCCTGCCCCGCAACTTTTACCTCCTGCTCCACAAGTGCCAACTCCTGCCCCACATCATCCACCTCCTGCCCCACAAGTGCCACCTCCAGCCCCACAAGTGCCAACTCCTGCCCCACAAGTGCCACATCCCTCCCCACAAGTGCCAGCTCCTGCCCCACAAGTGCCACCTACCACGCCACAAATTCGACCTCCTGCCCCACAAGTTCCACCTCCCACCCCACAAGTGCCAAATCCTGCCACGCAACGTCCACATCCTGCTCCACAAGTGCCACCTCCTGCCCCACATCATCCACCTCCCATCCAACAAGTGCCACCACCTGCCGCACAACTGCCAATTCCTGCCCCACAACTTCCACCTCACGCCCCACAAGTGCCACCTCCCGCCCCTCAAGTGCCACAACCCGCCCCACAAATCCAACTCCTGACCCACAAGTGCCACCTCCCGTCTCACAATTGCAACTCTCGCCCAACAGGTGCCACCTCCTGCCCCACAATTGCCACCACCCCCCCAACAAGTGCCACCTCCCGCCCCACAAGTACCACATCCCACCCCACAAGTGCAACCTCCTGCCCCACAAGTGCCAACTCTCGCTCCACAAGTGCCAACTCCTGCCCCACAACATCCACCTCACGCTCCAAATGTGCCACCTCCTGCCCCACAAGTGCTACTTCCTGCCTTACAAGTGCCACTTCCCGCTGCACAAGTGACACCTCCAGCCCCACAGCTGCCACAACCCGCCCCACAACTTCCACATCCCGCCTCACAACTGCAAGCTCCTGCCCCACAATTGCCACCTCCTACCACACAAGTGCCAACTCCTGCCCCACAAGTGCCACCTCATGTCCCTCAATTTTCACCTCATGCCCCAAAAGTGCCACCTCCCGCCCAACAAGTGCAACATCTCGCCCCACTAGTGCCACGTCCCGGCCCAAAATTGCTACCTCCTGCCCCACATCATCCACCTCCTGTTCCACAAATGTCACCTCCTGACCCACAACTTCCACCTCCTGCCCCACAAGTGCCACCTCCTGCCCCACAAGTGCCACCCCTTGCCCCACAAGTGCCACATCCCACCGCACAATTTCCACCTCTTGTTACACAAGTCCCACCTCCCGCCCAACAACAGCCTCCTCCTGCCCCACAAGTGCCACCTCCTGCCCCACAAGTGCCACCTCCCACCCCACAAGTGCCACGTCCTTCCCAATTGCCACGTCCTGTCCCACAAGTGCCACCTCCTGCCGTACAAGTGCCACCCTCTGCCCCACAATTGCCACTTCTTGCCCCACAATTGCCAATTCTTGCCCCACAACTTCCACCTCCCACCCCATAACTTCCACCTCCCGTCCCACAGCTTCCACATCCTGCCCCACAAGTGCCCGATCCTGCCCCAGAAGTACCACCACCTGACCCACAAGTGCCAACTCCTGCCCCACAAGTGCCACATCCCGCCCCACAAGTGCTACCTCCTGCCTTACAAGTGCCCATTCCTGCTTCACAAGTGCCAGCTCATGCTTCACAAATGCCAGCTCATGCCCCACATCATCAACTTCCTGCCCCAGAAGTGCCACCTCCAACCCCACAAAGACAGCCTCCTGCCCCACATCATCCACCTCCTGCCCCACAAGTGCCAATTCCTGCCCCACAAGTGCCAGCTCATGCCCCACAAGTGCCAGCTCTTGCCTCACAGGTGCCACCTCCTGCCCCACAAAGTCCACCTCCTGCCCCACAAGTGCCACCTCCTGCCCCACAAGTGCCACCTCCTGCCCCACAAGTGCCACCTCCCACCAAACAACTGACACCTCCTGCCCCACAAGTGTCACCTCCTGCCAAACTAGTTCCACCTCTTGACCTACAAGTGCCACCTCCTGCCCCATAAGTTTCACGTCTCGCCCAACAAATGCCACCACCTCCCCCAAAAGCGCCACCTCCTGCCCCACAGGTGCCATTTCCTGCCCCACAACATCCACCTCCCACGCACAAGTGCAAACTACTGCCCCACAACTTCCACCTCCTGCCCCACAAGTGCCACCTCCTGCCCCACAAGTGCCACCTCCCACCCCACAAGTGCCACCTCCTGCCCCACAAGTGCCACCTCCCACCAAACAACTGACACCTCCTGCCCCACAAGTGTCACCTCCTGCCCAACAATTCCACCTCTTGACCTACAAGTGCCACCTCCTGCCCCATAAGTTTCACCTCTCGCCCAACAAATGCCACCACCTCCCCCAAAAGCGCCACCTCCTGCCCCACAGGTGCCATTTCCTGCCCCACAACATCCACCTCCCACGCACAAGTGCAACCTACTACCCCACAACTTCCACCTCCTGCCCCACAAGTGCCACCTCCCACCCCACAAGTGCCACCTCCCGCCCCACAAGTGCCACCTGTCACCCTGCAAGTCCAGCTCCTCTCGCCCCACAAGTGCCAGCTCATGCTTCACAAGTGCCAGCTCCTGCCCCACATCATCAACTTCCTGCCCCACAAGTGCCACCTCCAACCCCACAAAGACAGCCTCCTGCCCCACATCATCCACCTCCTGCCCCACAAGTGCCACCTCCAACCCCACAAAGACAGCCTCCTGCCCCACATCATCCACCTCCTGCCCCACAAGTGCCAATTCCTGCCCCACAATTGCCAGCTCATGCCCCACAAGTGCCAGCACCTGCCCCACAATTGCCACCTCTTGCCCAACAGGTGCCACCTCCTGCCCCACAAATGCCAAATCTTGCCCTGCAACTTCCAACTCCTGCCCCACAAGTGCCAATTCCTGCCCCACAAGTTCTAGCTCATGCTTCACAAGTGCGAGCTCCTGCCCCAAATCATCCACTTCCTGCTCACATGTGCCACCTCCTGTCCGACAAAGACCACCTCCTGCCCCACATCATCCACCCCCTGCCCCACAAGTGCCACCTCCTGCCCCACATCATCCACCCCCTGCCCCACAAGTGCCACCTCCTGCCCCACAACGACCACCCCCTGCACCAAAAGTGCCAATTCCTGCCCCACAAGTGCCAGCACCTGCCCGACAAGAGCCACTTCCTGCCCCACAAGTACCTCTTCCCTCACAACAAGTTCCAATTTCCGCCCCACAAGTGCCACTACCTGCCCCACAAATGCAACCTCCTGCCCCACAAGTGCCACCTTTCGCCCCACAAATGCCACCTCCCGCTCCACAACTTCCACCTCCTGCCCCACAAGTGCCACCTCCCGACCCACAAGTGCCAGCTCACGCCCAACATCTACCACCTCCCACCCCACAACTTCCATCTCCTGGCCCACAAGTGCCACTTCCTGCCTCAAATGAGCCACCTCCCGCCTCACAACTTCCACGTAACGCCCCATAAGTTCCACCTCCTGCCCCACAAGTGCCACCTCTCGTCCCACAAGTGCCACCTCCTGCCCAACATTTACCACCTCCCGCTCCACAAGTGCCACCTCCTGCCCAACAAGTGCCATTTCTTACCCCACATGTTCCAACTCCTGCCCCACAGGTGCCATTTCCTGCCCCACAAGTACCACCTCCTGTCCCACATTTACCAACTCCTGCCCCACAAGTGCCATTTCCTGCCCCACATCTGTTGCATACCACCCCACAAATTCCACCTCCCGCCACACAAGTGCCACCTCCCGCTTCACAACTTCCACATCCTGCCCTACAAGTGCCACCTCCCGCCATAAAATGCCAACTCCCGTCCCTCTATCACCACCTCCTGCCCCACAAGTTACACCCCCACCCCACAGGTACCACCACCTGCCCCACAAGTACCACCTCCTGCAAACAAATGCCATTTCTTAAACCACAGGTCCAAACTCCTGCCCCACAAGTGCCACCTCCTGTCTCACAAGTGCAACCTCCCGCCCCACAACTTCCACAACCTGCCCCACAAGTGCCACCTCCCGTCACTCAACTTCCAACTCCCGCCCCACAAGTGCCACCTCCCGCACCACAACTTCCACCTCCCGCACCACAATTTCCACCTCCTGCCTCACAAGTTCCACATTCTCCCGCCCCACAACTTCCAACTCCTGGCCCACAAGTGCGACCTCCTGCCCCACCATTACCACCTCCTGCCCCACAAGTGCCACAACCTGCTCCACAATTTCAACGTCCTGCCTTACAAGTGCCACATTCTGCCCCACAAGTGTAGGCTCCTGCTCCACAAGTGCCACCTCCCGAACCACAACCTCAACCTCTGGCCCCACAAGTCCCACCTCCCGCCCCACAAGTGCCACATCCCGCCCCACAAGTGCCACCACCCGCCCCACAAGTGCCACCTTCTGTTCCACAACTTCCACCTCCTGCCCCACAAGTTATAACTCCTGCCCCACAAGTGTTGCATTTTGCCCCACAAGTGCCACCTCCCGCCTCACAAGTGCCACCTCCCGACCCACAAGTGCCAACTCCTGCCCCGCAACTTCCATCTCCTGCTCCACAACGGCCACCTCGAACCGCACAATTGCCACCTCCTTCCCCATATCAACCACCTCCCATCCAACAAGTGCCACCTCCTGCCCCACAAGTGCCAATTCCTGCCCCACAAGTGCCAGCTCATGCTTCACAAGTGCCAGCTCCAGCCCCTCATCATCCACCTCCTGCTCCACAAGTGCCACCTCCTGCCCCACAATGACCACCTCTTGCCCCACATCATCCACCCCCTGCGCCACAAGTGCCAATTCCTGCCCTACAAGTGCCAGCTCATTACCCTGAAGTGCCAGCTCCTGCCCCACAAGTGTCACTGACCGCCCAACTTCCTCCTCCTGACACACAACTGCAACCTCCTGCCCCACAAGTGCCACCTCCCGCCCTACAACTTCCACCTCCCGCTCCACAACTTCCACCTCCTGCCCCACAAGTGCCACCTCCCGCCCTACAACTTCCATCTCCTGGCTCACAAGTTCCACCTCCTGCCTAAAAAGAGCCACGTCCTGCCCCACAACTTCCACGTAACGTCCCATAAGTTCCACCTCCTGCCCCACAAGTGCCAACTCCTGCCCAACAAGTGCCACCACCCTCCCCAAAATGCCAACTCCCGCCCCACAAGTGCCACGTCCAGCCCCACAACTTCCACCACCTGCCCCAGAAACAAAAACTTATGGGGCAGGAGTGTCAACTCCTGCCCCATAAGTTCCATATCCCGCCCCACAAGTGCCACTACCTGCCCCACTAGTGCCATCTCCATTTCCACAGGTGCCACCTCCCGCCCCACAACTTCCACGTAACGCCCCATAAGTTCCACCTCCTGCCCAACAAGTGCCACCTCTCGTCCCACAAGGACCACCTCCTGCCCCACAAGTGCCACCTCTTGCCCCACAAGTGCCAAATACTTCCCCACAACTTCCACCTTCTGCCGCACTAGTGCCAACTCCAATTCCACAAGTGCCACCTCCCACACCACAAGTGCCACCACCTGACCCACAAGTGCCACCTCCTGCCCCACAAGTGACATTTCTTGCCCCACAAGTGCCACCTCCTGCCCCACAAGTGCCATTTCCTGCCCTACAACTTCCACCTCCTGCCCCACAAGAGCCAGTTCCAGCCCCCCAAATGCCACCTCCTGCCCCACAACTTCAACATCCCGCCATACAAGTGCCACCTCCTGCCCAACGTGTGCCACATCCTGCCCCACAAGTGCCAAATCCTGCCCCGCAACTTTTACCTCCTGCTCCACAAGTGCCAACTCCTGCCCCACATCATCCACCTCCTGCCCCACAAGTGCCACATCCCTCCCCACAAGTGCCACCTCCTGCCCCACAAGTGCCACCTCCCGCCCCACAAGTGCCAGCTCAGGCTTCACAAGTGCCAGCTCCTGCACCACATCATCCACTTCCCGCCCCACAAGTGCCACCTCCTGCCCAACAACTGCCATTTCTTACCCCACAGGTTCCAACTCCTGTCCCACATGTGCCAACTCCTGCCCCACAAGTGCCATTTCCTGCCCCACAACTTCCACCTCCCACCCCAGAAGTGCCAGTTCCTGTCCCACAAGTGCCACCTACCACGCCACAAATTCCACCTCCTGCCCCACAAGTTCCACCTCCTGCCCCACAATGACCACCTCCTGCCCCACATCATCCACCTCCTGCCCCACATCATCCACCTCCTGCCCCACAAGTGCCAATTCCTGCCCTACAAGTGCCAGCTCATTCCCCTGAAGTGCCAGCTCCTGCCCCACAAGTGCCACATTTTGCCACACCACTGCCACCTCCCCCCCCAAATAATCCACCTCCTGCCCCACAAGTGTCACTGACCGCAACTTCCTCCTCCTGACCCACAAGTGCAACCTCCTGCCCCACAACTTCAACATCCCGCCACACAAGTGCCGACTCCTGCCCAACGTGTGCCACATCCTGCCCCACAAGTGCCAACTCCTGCCCCACATCGTCCACCTCACACCCAACAAGTGCCACCTCCTGCCCCACAAGTGCCAATTCCTGCCCCACAAGTGCCAGCTCATGCTTCACAAGTGCCAGCTCCAGCCCCTCATCATCCACCTCCTGCTCCACAAGTGCCACCTCCTGCCCCACAATGACCACCTCTTGCCCCACATCATCCACCCCCTGCGCCACAAGTGCCAATTCCTGCCCTACAAGTGCCAGCTCATTACCCTGAAGTGCCAGCTCCTGCCCCACAAGTGTCACTGACCGCCCAACTTCCTCCTCCTGACACACAACTGCAACCTCCTGCCCCACAAGTGCCACCTCCCGCCCTACAACTTCCACCTCCCGCTCCACAACTTCCACCTCCTGCCCCACAAGTGCCACCTCCCGCCCTACAACTTCCATCTCCTGGCTCACAAGTTCCACCTCCTGCCTAAAAAGAGCCACGTCCTGCCCCACAACTTCCACGTAACGTCCAAAAGTTCCACCTCCTGCCCCACAAGTGCCAACTCCTGCCCAACAAGTGCCACCACCCTCCCCAAAATGCCAACTCCCGCCCCACAAGTGCCACGTCCAGCCCCACAACTTCCACCACCTGCCCCAGAAACAAAAACTTATGGGGCAGGAGTGTTAACTCCTGCCCCATAAGTTCCATATCCCACCCCACAAGTGCCACTACCTGCCCCACTAGTGCCATCTCCATTTCCATAGGTGCCACCTCCCGCCCCACAACTTCCACGTAACGCCCCATAAGTTCCACCTCCTGCCCAACAAGTGCCACCTCTCGTCCCACAAGGACCACCTCCTGCCCCACAAGTGCCACCTCTTGCCCCACAAGTGCCAAATACTTCCCCACAACTTCCACCTTCTGCCGCACTAGTGCCAACTCCAATTCCACAAGTGCCACCACCTGACCCACAAGTGCCACCTCCTGCCCCACAAGTGACATTTCTTGCCCCACAAGTGCCACCTCCTGCCCCACAAGTGCCATTTCCTGCCCTACAACTTCCACCTCCTGCCCCACAAGAGCCAGTTCCAGCCCCCCAAATGCCACCTCCTGCCCCACAACTTCAACATCCCGCCATACAAGTG
The DNA here is from genome assembly GCF_054131305.1 of Coturnix japonica. Lineage (NCBI taxonomy): Eukaryota > Metazoa > Chordata > Aves > Galliformes > Phasianidae > Coturnix > Coturnix japonica. The sequence goes on from NC_140684.1 coordinate 1,618,892, forward strand.
CCACCTCCTGCCCAACGTGTGCCACATCCTGCCCCACAAGTGCCAAATCCTGCCCCGCAACTTTTACCTCCTGCTCCACAAGTGCCAACTCCTGCCCCACATCATCCACCTCCTGCCCCACAAGTGCCACATCCCTCCCCACAAGTGCCACCTCCTGCCCCACAAGTGCCACCTCCCGCCCCACAAGTGCCAGCTCAGGCTTCACAAGTGCCAGCTCCTGCACCACATCATCCACTTCCCGCCCCACAAGTGCCACCTCCTGCCCAACAACTGCCATTTCTTACCCCACAGGTTCCAACTCCTGTCCCACATGTGCCAACTACTGCCCCACAAGTGCCATTTCCTGCCCCACAACTTCCACCTCCCGCCCCAGAAGTGCCAGTTCCTGTCCCACAAGTGCCACCTACCACGCCACAAATTCCACCTCCTGCCCCACAAGTTCCACCTCCTGCCCCACAATGACCACCTCCTGCCCCACATCATCCACCTCCTACCCCACAATGACCACCTCCTGCCCCACATCATCCACCTCCTGCCCCACAAGTGCCAATTCCTGCCCTACAAGTGCCAGCTCATTCCCCTGAAGTGCCAGCTCCTGCCCCACAAGTGCCACATTTTGCCACACCACTGCCACCTCCCCCCCCAAATAATCCACCTCCTGCCCCACAAGTGTCACTGACCGCCCAACTTCCTCCTCCTGACGCACAAGTGCAACCTCCTGCCCCACAAGTGCCAGCTCCTGCCCGACAAGAGCCACTTCCTGCCCCACAAGTACCTCTTCCCTCCCAACAAGTTCCAATTTCCGCCCCACAAGTGCCACCTCCTGCCCCACAAGTGCAACCTCCTGCCCCACAAGTGTCACATTTTGCCCCACAAATGCCACCTCCCACTCCACAATTTCCACCTCCTGCCCCACAACTTCCACCTCCCGACCCACAAGTGCCACCTCACGCCCAACATCTACCACCTCCCACCCCACAAGTGCCACCTCCCGCCCTACAACTTCCATCTCCTGGTCCACAAGTGCCACCTCCTGCCTCAAAAGAGCCACCTCCCGCCCCACAACTTCCACGTAACGCCCCATAAGTTCCACCTCCCGCCCAACAAGTGCCACCTCTCGTCCCACAAGGACCACCTCCTGCCCCACAAGTGCCAACTCATGCTCCACAAATGCCACCTCCTGCTCCACAAGTTCCACCTCTTGCCCCACAAGTGCCAAATACTTCCCCACAACTTCCACCTTCTGCCCCACTAGTGCCAACTCCAGTTCCACAAGTGCCACCTCCAGCCCTACAACTGCCACTTCCAGCCCCACAAGTGCCACCTCCCGCCCAACAACTTCAACATCCCACCACAAAAGTGCCAACTCCTGCCCGTGTGCCACATCCTGCCCCACAAGTGCCAACTCCTGCCCGTGTGCCACATCCTGCCCCACAAGTGCCAACTCCTGCCGCACAACTGACAATTCCTGCCCCAAAAGTGACAGCTCATGCTTCACAATTGCCAGCTCCTGCCCCACATCATCCACCTTCTGCTCCACAAGTGCCACCTCCTGCCCCACAAGTGCCACATCCCGCCCCACAAGTGCCACCTCCTGCCAAACTAGTGCAACCTCCTGCCCCACAAGTGCCATATCTCGCCAGACAATTTACAGCTCCTGCCCCACAAGTGCTACATCCTGCACCACAACTTCAACCTCCTGCCCCACAAGTGCCACCTCCTGCCCCACAAGTGTAGGCTCCTGCCCCACAACTGCCAATTCCTGCCCCACATGTGCCAGCTCATGCTTCACAAGTGCCAGCTCCTGCACCACATCATCCACTTCCTGCCCACAAGTGCCAATTCCTGCCCCACAAGTGCCAGTTCATGCCCCACAAGTGCCAGCTCCTGCCCCACAAGTGCCACATCCTGCCCCACAAGAGCCACCTCCTGCCCCACAAGTGCCACCTCCCGCCAAACAACTGACACCTCCTGCCCCACAAGTTATAACTCCTGCCCCACAAGTGTTGCATTTTGCCCCACAAGTGCCACCTCCCGCTCCACAAGTGCCACCTCCCGACCCATAAGTGCCACCTCCTGCCCCGCAACTTCCATCTCCTGCTCCACAAGTGCCACCTCGAACCGCACAATTGCCACCTCCTTCCCCATATCAACCACCTCCCATCCAACAAGTGCCACCTCCTGCCCCACAAGTGCCAATTCCTGCCCCACAAGAGCCAGCTCATGCTTCACAAGTGCCAGCTCCTGCCCCTCATAATCCACCTCCTGCCCCACAAGTGCCACCTCCCTGCTCACGAGTGCCACATCCCGCCCCACATTTACCACCTCCTGCATCACAACTTCCACCTCCCGCCCCACAAGCGCCACCTCCCTCTCCACAAACTCCACCTCCCACGCACAAGTGCCACATCCTGCCCCACAAGTGCCACCTCCTGCCCCACAAGTGCCACCTTCCGCCCCACAAGTGCCACCTCACACCCCAACAGTGTCAACTTCCGCCCCACAAGTGACACCTCACGCCCCACAACTTCCACATCCCGCCCCACAAGTGCCACCACCTGACCCACAAGTGCCAACTCCTGCCCCACTAATGCAACTACCTGCCCCACAAGTGCCAACTCGCGCCCCACAAGTGCCAACTCCTGCCCCACAAGTTCTACCTCCTGCCTTACAAGTGCCACCCCCTGCCTCACAGCTTCCACCTCCCGCCCCACAAATGCCACCTCCTGCCCTACAAGTGCCACCTCAGGCCCCACAAGTGCCCCCTCCCGCTCCACAAGTGCCACGTCCTGCCCCACAAGTGCCATCTCCCGCCCCACAAGGGCCAAATCCTGCCACGCAACTTCCACCTCCTGCCCCACATCATCCACCTCCCACCCCACAAGTGCCATTTCCTGCACCACATTTGCCACCTCCTGCCCCACAAGTGCCACCTCCTTCCCCACAAGTTTAACCTCCAGACACACAAGTGCCATCTCCCGCCCCACAAGTGCCATCTCCCGCCCCACAAGTGCCATCTCCCGCCCCACAAGTGCCAAATCCTGACGTGCAACTTCCACCTCCTGCTCCACAAGTGCCATCTCCTGCCCCACAAGTGCCACCTCCCGCCCCTCTATAGCCACCTCCTGCCCCACAAGTTACACCTCTTGCCCCACAAGTTCCACCTCTTGCCCCACAACGTCGACCCCCGCCCCACATGTGCCACCACCTGACCCACAAGTGCCAACTCCTGCCCCACAAGTGCTACCTCTCGCCCCACAACTTCAACCTCCAGCCACACAAGTGCCAACTCCTGCCCAACAAGTGCCACCTCCCGCCCCACAAGTGCCACCTCCCGCCCCACTACTTCCACGTCACACCCCAAATCTTCTTACCTTCCACCCCACAAGTGCCACCTCCTGCCCCAAACCTTCAACCTACTGCCCCACAACTGCCACTTCCCACCCAGCAATTGCCACCCCCCGCCACACAAGTGCCTCCTCCCACCCACAAGTGCCAACCCTTACCCCACAAGTGCCAACTCCTGCCCCACATCATCCACCAACTGCCCCACAAGTGCCACCTCCTGCACCACAAGTGCCAACTCCTGCCCCACAACTTCCATCTCCCACTCCACAAGTGCCACCTACTGCACAACAAATACCATCTCCTGCCCCATAAGTGCCATCTCCTGCCCCACAGGTGCCACATAAAGTTCCACATCATCCACCTCCTTCCCCACATCATCCACCTCCTGTTCCACAAATGTCACCTCCTGACCCACAACTTCCACCTCCTGCCCCACAAGTGCCACCTTCTGCCCCACAAGTGCCTCCTCCTGCCCCACAAGTGCCACTTCCTGCCCCACAAGTGCTACCTACTTCCCCACAAGTGCCACCTCCTGCCCCACATCATCCACCTCCTGCCTCACAAATGCCTCCTCCTGACCCACAATTGCCACCTGCCGCCCCACAACTTCCACCTCACGCCCCACAAGTGTCACCTCCCGCCCCACAAGTGCCACAACCCGCCCCACAAATCCAACTCCTGACCCACAAGTTCCACCTCCCACCCCACATGTGCCACCTCCCGCCCCACATGTGCCAACTTCTGCCCCACAAGTGCCAGCTCCTGCCCCTCAAGTGTCACCTCTTCCCCACAAGTGCCACTTCCTGCCGCGCAAGTGATACCTCCAGCCCCACAACTGCCACCACCCGCCCCACAACTTCCACCTCCCGCCTCACAAGTGCAACCTCCAGGCCCACAAGTGCCACCTCCTGTTCCACAAGAATTAACTCCTGCCCCACAAGTGCCACCTCCTGCCCTTCAAGAGCCACTTCTTGCCCCACAAGTAACATTTCCTGCCCCACAAGTGCCAACCCCTGCCCAACAAGTGCTATGACCCAGCCCACAAGTGCCAACTCCTGCCCCACTAGTGCCACCTCCCGCCCCACAAGTGCCACCACCCTCCCCACAACTTCAACCTCCTTCCCCAAAACATCCACCTCCCGCCCCACAGGTGTCATCATCTGCCCCACAACTGCCACATCCCGCCCCACAAGTGCCACCCCTTGCCCCACAAGTGCCACATCCCACCGCACAATTTCCACCTCTTGTTAAACGAGTCCCACCTCCCGCCCAACAACAGCCTCATCCTGACCCACAAGTGCCACCTCCTGCCCCACAAGTGCCACCTCCCACCCCACAAGTGCCACATCCCGCCCCACAAGTGCCACCTCCTGCCATACAAGTGCCAATTCCTGCCCTACAAGTGCCAGCTCATTCCCCTGAAGTGCCAGCTCCTACCCCACAAGTGCCACATTTTGCCACACCACTGCCACCTCCCCCCCAAAATAATCCACCTCCTGCCCCACAAGTGTCACTGACCGCCCAACTTCATCCTCCTGAACCACAAGTGCAACCTCCTGCCCCACAAGTGCCAGCTCCTGCCCAACAAGAGCAACTTCCTGCCCCACAAGTACCTCTTCCCTCCCAACAAGTTCCAATTTCCGCCCCACAAGTGCCACCTCCTGCCCCACAAGTGCAACCTCCTGCCCCACAAGTGCAACCTTTCGCCCCACAAGTGCCACCTCCCGCTCCACAACTTCCACCTCCCACTCCACAACTTCCACCTCCTGCCCCAGTAGTGCCACCTCCCGACCCACAAGTGCCACCTCCCGCCCCACGAGTGCCACCTCCCGCCCTACAACTTCCATCTTCTGGCTCACAAGTTCCACCTCCTGCCTCAAAAGAGCCACCTCCCGCCCCACAACTTCCACGTAACGCCCCATAAGTTCCACCTCCTGCCCCACAAGTGCCACCTCTCGTCCCACAAGGACCACCTCCTGCCCCACAAGTGCCACCTCCTGCCCCACAAGTGCCACCACCCTCCCCAAAATGCCAACTCCCGCCCCACAAGTGCCACGTCCAGCCCCACAACTTCCACCTCCTGCCCCAAAAGTGTCAACTCCTGCCCCATAAGTTCCATATCCCACCCCACAAGTGCCACTACCTGCCCCACTAGTGCCATCTCCATTTCCACAGGTGCCACATCCCGCCCCACAACTTCCACGTAACGTCCCATATGTTCCACCTCCTGCCCAACAAGTGCCACCTCTCGTCCCACAAGGACCACCTCCTGCCCCACAAGTGCCACCTCTTGCCCCACAAGTGCCAAATACTTCCCCACAACTTCCACCTTCTGCCGCACTAGTGCCAACTCCAATTCCACAAGTGCCACCTCCCACACCACAAGTGCCAACTCCTGCCCCACAAGTGCCATTTCTTGCCCCTCAAGTGCCACCTCCTGCCCCACAAGTGCCATTTCCTGCCCTACAACTTCCACCTCCTGCCCCACAAGAGCCAGTTCCAGCCCCACAAATGCCACCTCCCGCCCCACAACTTCCACATCCCGCCATACAAGTGCCACCTCCTGCCCAACGTGTGCCACATCCTGCCCCACAAGTGCCAAATCCTGCCCCGCAACTTTTACCTCCTGCTCCACAAGTGCCAACTCCTGCCCCACATCATCCACCTCCTGCCCCACAAGTGCCACATCCCTCCCCACAAGTGCCACCTCCTGCCCCACAAGAGCCACCTCCCGCCCCACAAGTGCCAGCTCAGGCTTCACAAGTGCCACCTCCTGCCCCACAAGTGCCACCTACCACGCCACAAATTCGACCTCCTGCCCCACAAGTTCCACCTCCCACCCCACAAGTGCCAAATCCTGCCACGCAACGTCCACATCCTGCTCCACAAGTGCCACCTCCTGCCCCACATCATCCACCTCCCATCCAACAAGTGCCACCACCTGCCGCACAACTGCCAATTCCTGCCCCACAAGTGCCAGCTCATGCTTCACAAGTGCCAGCTCCTGCCCCTCATCATCCACCTCCTGCCCCACAAGTGCCACCTCCCGCCCAACAATTGTGGCCACATGACAAACAAGTGAAAAATCCCACCCCACAAGTGCCACTACATGCCCAACAGGTGCCACCTCCCACCCCACAACTTCAGCCTCCCGCCACAGAAGTGCCAACTCCTGCCCAACGTGTGATATCTCCTGCACCACAAGTTCCAAGTCTTGCCCCACAAGTTCCACCTACCATCCCACAAGTGCCACCTCCAGCCCCACAAGTGCCATCTCCCACCCCACAAGTACCAAATCCTGCCCCACAACTTCCACCTCCTGCCCCAGAAGTGCCATCTCCTGTCGCACAAGTTCCACCTTCTGCCCCACAAGTGTAACCTCCAGCCCCATAAGTGCCAAATCCTGCCCCACAACATCCACCTGTGCCCTACAAATACCATTTCCGGCTCCACATCATCCAACTCCTGCCCCACAAGTGCAACCTCCTGCCCAACAAGTGCCACCTCCTGCCCCACAAGTGCCACCTCCCGACCCACAAGTGCCACCTCCCGACCCACAAGTGCCACCTCCCGACCCACAAGTGCCAGCTCCTGCTCCACATCTGCCACCTCTCGCCCCACAAGTTCCAGCTCCCGCCCCATAAGTGCCACCTCCCTCTCCACAAATTCCACCTCCCGCCCACAAGTGCCACATCGCTCCCCACAAGTGCCACCTCCTGCCCCACTAGTGCCACCTCCCGCCCCACAAGTGCCAACTCCAGCCCCACAAGTGCAACCTCCCACCCCACAAGTACCAAATCCTGCCCCACAACTTCCACCTCCTGCCCCAGAAGTGTCATCTCCTGCCCCACATGTGTCACCTCCTGCCGCACATCATCCACCTCCAAACCCATAAGTGCCACCTCCTGCACAACAAGTGCCAATTCCTGCCCCACAAGTGCCAGCACATGCTTCACAAGCGCCAGCTCCAGCCTAACATCATCCACCTCCTGCCCCACAAGTGCCACATCCCGCCCCACAAGAGCCACTTCCTTCCCCACAAGTACCCCATCCCACACCACAAGTTCCAATTCCTGCCATACAAGTGCCTCCTCCTTCCCCACAAGTGCCACCTCCTGCTTCACAACTTCCACCTCCCGACCCACAAGTGCCACCTCCTGCCCCACAACTTCCACCTTGCGACCCACAAGTGCGAACTCCCGCCAAACAACTGACACCTCCTGCCTCACAAGTGCCAACTCCTGCCCAACAAGTGCTACCTCCTGCCCCACTAGTGCCACCTCCCGACCCACAAGTGCCACCTCCTGCCCCACCAGTTCCACCTCCTGCCGTGCAAGTGCCAGCTCCTGCCCCACATGTGCCACCTCCCGACCCACAAGTGCCACCTCCTGCCCCTCCAGTTCCACCTCCTGCCATGCAAGTGCCAGCTCCTGCCCCACATGTGCCACCTCTCGCCCCACTAGTACCACCTCCCGCCCCATAAGTGCCACCTCCCTCTCCACAAATTCAGCCTCCCGCCCACAAGTGCCACCTCCCGCCCCACAAGTCCCACCTCCCGCCCCACAAGTGCCACTTCCCGCCCCACAAGTGCCAACTCCTGCCGCGCAACTGCCAATTCCAGCCCCACAAGTGCCAGCTCATGCTTCACAAGTGCCAGCTCCTGCCCCTCATCATCCACCTCCTGCCCCACAAGTGCCACCTCCTGCCCAAATCCTGCCACCTCCCTCCCCACAATGCCACCTCCTGCCATATTAGTGCAGCCTCCTGCCCCACAAGTGCCAACTCCCGCCCCAAAAGTGCCACTTCCTGCCCCTCTATCGCCACCTCCTGCCCCAGAAGTTCCACTTCCTGCACCACAAGTCACACCTACAGCCCCACAATTTCCACCTCCTGTTTTACAAGTTCCACTTCCGCCCCACAAGTGCCACCTCCTGCCCAACAAGTGCCAGTTCATGCCCCACAAGTGCAAGGTCCTGTCCTTCAACTTCCACCTCCTGCCCCACAAGTGCCACCTCCTGCCCCACAACGACCACCTCCTGCCCCACAATTGCCACCTCCTGCCCCACAATTGCCACCTCCTGCCCCACAAGTGCCACCTCCCGCCCCACAATTGCCACCTCCTGCCCCACAAGTGCCACCTCCCGCCTAACAATTGTGGCCACATGACAAACAAGTTCCACTTCCGCCCCACAAGTGCCACCTCCTGCCCAACAAGTGCCATTTCTTACCCCACAGGTTCCAAATCCTACCCCACTGGTGCCATTTCCTGCCCCACAAGTGCCATTTCCCCCCCCACATGTGCCAACTCCTGCCTTACAAGTTTCACCTCCCACCCCACAAATTCCACCTCCCACCCCACAAGTTCCACCTCCTGCCCCACAAGTGCCAATTCCTCCTTCACAAGTGCCAGCTCATGCTTCACAAGTGCCAGCTCATGCCCCACAAGTTCCACCTCTTGCCCCACAGGGGCCACCTCCTGCCCCACATCATCCACCTCCTCCCCCACAAGTGACAATACCTTTTCCACAAGTGCCACCTCCCGCCCCACAACTTCAACATCCCGCCACACAAGTGCCGACTCCTGGCAACGTGTGCCACATCCTGCCCCACAAGTGCCAGCTCCTGCCCCACATGTTCCACCTACCATCCCACAAATTCCACCTCATGCCCCACAAGTGCCAACTCCCAACCCACAAATGCCAAATCCTGCAATGCAACTTCCACCTCCTGCTCCACAAGTGCCACCTCCTGCCCCACATCGTCCACCTCCCACCCAACAAGTGCCACCACCTGCCCCACAAGTGCCAATTCCTGCCCCACATGTGCCAGCTCATGCTTCACAAGTGCCAGCTCCTGCACTACGTCATCCACTTCCTGCTCACAAGTGCCACCTCCCGAACCACAACCTCAACCTCTGGCCCCACAAGTCCCACCTCCCACCCCACAAGTGCCACCTCCTGCCCCATAAGTGCCAATTTCTGCCCCACAAGTGCCACTTCCCGCCTTACAAATTCCACCCCCCACCCCACAAGTTCCACCTCCTGCCCCACAAGTGCCAATTCCTGCTTCACAAGTGCCAGCTCATGCTTCACAAATGCCAGCTCATGCCCCACATCATCAACTTCCTGCCCCACAAGTGCCACCTCTAACCCCACAAAGACAGCCTCCTGCCCCACATCATCCACCTCCTCCCCCACAAGTGACAATACCTGTTAGACAAGTGCAACCTCCAGCCCCACAACTTCAACATCCCGCCACACAAGTGCCGACTCCTGGCAACGTGTGCCACATCTTGCCCCACAAGTGTCAACTCCTGCCCCACATCGTCCACCTCCCATCCAACAAGTGCCACCTCCTGCCCCACAAGTGCCAATTCCTGCCTCCCAAGTGCCAGCTCATGCTCCACAAGTGCCAGCTCCTGCCCCTCATCATCCACCTCCTGCCCCACAAGTGCCACCTCCTGACCCACAACATCAATCTCCAGCCCCACAAGAGCCGCCTCCTGCCCGACAAGTTACACCTGCTACAAGTTCCACAAGTGCCACCTCCCTGCTCACGAGTGCCACATCCTGCCCCACATGTACCACCTCCTGCATCACAACTTCCACCTCCCGCCCCACATGTACCACCTCCTGCATCACAACTTCCACCTCCCGCCCCACATGTACCACCTCCTGCATCACAACTTCCACCTCCCGCCCCACATGTACCACCTCCTGCATCACAACTTCCACCTCCCGCCCCACATGTACCACCTCCTGCATCACAACTTCCACCTCCCGCCCCACATGTACCACCTCCTGCATCACAACTTACACCTCCCGCCCCACATGTACCACCTCCTGCATCACAACTTACACCTCTCGCCCCAAGAATGCCACATCCTGCCCCACAAGTGCCACCTCGTGCCTCACAAGTGCCACCCCCCCCACAAGTGCCACCTCCCGCCCCACAAGTGCCACCTCCCACGCACAAGTGCCACATCCTGCCCCACAAGTGTCACCTCCTGCCCACAAGTGCCACCTTCCGCCCCACAAGTGCCACCTCACGCCCCACAACTTCCACATCCCGCCCCACAAGTGCCACCACCTGACCCACAAGTGCCACCACCTGACCCACTAATTCAACTACGTGCCCCACAAGTGCCAACTCGTGCCCCACAAGTGCCAACTCCTGCCCCACAAGTTCTACCTCCTGCCTTACAAGTGCCACCCCCTGCCTCACAACTTCCACCTCCCGCCCCACAAATGCCACCTCCTGCCCCACAAATGCCACCTCAGGCCCCACAAGTGCCCCCTCCCGCTCCACAAGTGCCACGTCCTGCCCCACAAGGGCCAAATCCTGCCACGCAACATCCACCTCCTGCCCCACATCATCCACCTCCCACCCCACAAGTGCCAATTCCAGCCCTAAAAGTGCCAGCTCATGTTTCACAATTGCCAGCTCCTGCCCCACATCATCCACCTCCTGCCCCACAAGTGCCACCTCCTAACCCACATGTGCCAACTCCTGCCCCACAAGTGCCATTTCCTGCACCACATTTGCCACCTCCTGCCCCACAAGTGCCACCTCCTTCCCCACAAGTGCCACCTCCCTCCCCACAAGTGCCACCTCCCACCCCACAAGTTTAACCTCCAGACACACAAGTGCCATCTCCCGCCCCACAAGTGCCATCTCCCGCCCCACAAGTGCCATCTCCCGCCCCACAAGTGCCAAATCCTGACGTGCAACTTCCACCTCCTGCTCCACAAGTGCCATCTCCTGCCCCACAAGTGCCACCTCCCGCCCCTCTATAGCCACCTCCTGCCCCACAAGTTACACCTCTTGCCCCACAAGTTCCACCTCTTGCCCCACAACGTCGACCCCCTCCCCACATGTGCCACCACCTGACCCACAAGTGCCAACTCCTGCCCCACAAGTGCTACCTCTCGCCCCACAACTTCAACCTCCAGCCACACAAGTGCCAACTCCTGCCCAACAAGTGCCACCTCCCGCCCCACAAGTGCCACCTCCCGCCCCACTACTTCCACGTCACACCCCAAATCTTCTTACCTTCCACCCCACAAGTGCCACCTCCTGCACCACAAGTGCCACCTCCCGACCCACAACTTCCAGCTCCCGGCCCACAATTGCCACCTCCTGCCCCACAACTTCCATCTCCCACTCCACAAGTGCCACCTATTGCACAACAAATGCCATCTCCTGCCCCACAACGACCACCTCCTGCCCCACATCATCCACCTCCTTCCCCACAAGTTCCAATTCCTGCCCTACAAGTGACAGCTCATTCCCCTGAAGTGCCAGCTCCTGCCCCACAAGTGCCACAGTTTGCCACACCACTGCCACCTCCCCCCCCAAAATAATCCACCTCCTGCCCCACAAGTGTCACTGACCGCCCAGCTTCCTCCTCCTGACACACAAGTGCAACCTCCTGCCCTACAAGTGCCAGCTCCTGCCCGACAAGAGCCACTTCCTGCCCCAGAAGTACCTCTTCCCTCCCAACAAGTTCCAATTTCCACCCCACAAGTGCCACCTCCTGCCCCACAAGTGCAACCTCCTGCCCCACATCGTCCACCTCCCACCCAACAAGTGCCACCACCTGCCCCACAAGTGCCAATTCCTGCCCCACATGTGCCAGCTCATGCTTCACAAGTGCCAGCTCCTGCACTATGTCATCCACTTCCTGCTCACAAGTGCCACCTCCTGACCGACAAAGACATCCTCCTGCCCCATAAGTGCCAATTCCTGCCCCACAAGTGCCAGTTCATGCCCCACAAGTGCCACATTTGTCCACACCACTGCCTCCTCCCCCCCAAATAATCCACCTCCTGCCCCACAAGTGTCACTGACTGACCAACTTCCTCCTCCTGACCCACAAGTGCAACCTCCTGCCCCACAAGTGCCAGCTCCTGCCCGACAAGAGCCACTTCCTGCCCCACAAGTGCCTCTTCCCTCCCAACAAGTTCCAATTTCCACCCCACAAGTGCCACCTCCTGCCCCACAAGTGCAACCTCCTGCCCCACATCGTCCACCTCCCACCCAACAAGTGCCACCACCTGCCCCACAAGTGCCAATTCCTGCCCCACAAGGGCCAGTTCATGCCCCAGAAGTGCCACTTCCTGCCCCACAAGTACCTCTTCCCTCCCAACAAGTTCCAATTTCCGCCCCACAAGTGCCACCTCCTGCCCCACATCATCCACCTCCCGCCCCACAATTGCCACCTCCCGCCCCACAAGTGCCACCTCCTGCCCCACAAGTGCCACCTCCTGCCCCACATCGTCCACCTCCCACCCAACAAGTGCCACCACCTGCCCCACAAGTGCCAATTCCTGCCCCACATGTGCCAGCTCTTGCTTCACAAGTGCCAGCTCCTGCACTACGTCATCCACTTCCTGCTCACAAGTGCCACCTCCTGACCGACAAAGACATCCTCCTGCCCCATAAGTGCCAATTTCTGCCCCACAAGTGCCATCTCATTCCCCTGAAGTGCCACATTTGTCCACACTACTGCCTCCTCCCCCCCAAATAATCCACCTCCTGCCCCACAAGTGTCACTGACTGACCAACTTCATCCTCCTGCCCCACAAGTGCCACCTCCTGACCCACAACATCAATCTCCAGCCCCACAAGAGCCGCCTCCTGCCCGACAAGTTACACCTGCTACAAGTTCCACAAGTGCCACCTCCCTGCTCACGAGTGCCACATCCCGCCCCACATGTACCACCTCCTGCATCACAACTTCCACCTCCCGCCCCACATGTACCACCTCCTGCATCACAACTTCCACCGCCCGCCCCACATGTACCACCTCCTGCATCACAACTTCCACCTCCCGCCCCACATGTACCACCTCCTGCATCACAACTTCCACCTCCCGCCCCACATGTACCACCTCCTGCCCCACATCATCCACCTCCCGCCCCACAATTGCCACCTCCCGCCCCACAAGTGCCACCTCCTGCCCCACAAGTGCCACCTCCTGCCCCACATCGTCCACCTCCCACCCAACAAGTGCCACCTCCTGCCCCACAAGTGCCAATTCCTGCCCCACAAGTGCCAGTTCATGCCCCACAAGTGCCAGTTCATGCCCCACAAGTGCCAGTTCATGCCCCACATCATCCACCTTCTGCCCCACAAGTGCCACCTCCCACCAAACAACTGACACCTCCTGCCCCACAAGTGTCAGCTCCTGCCCAACAAGTTCCACCTCTTGACCTACAAGTGCCACCGCCTGCCCCATAAGTTTCACCTCTCGCTCAACAAATGCCACCACCTCCCCCAAAAGCGCCACCTCCTGCCCCACAGGTGCCATTTCCTGCCCCACAACATCCACCTCCCACACACAAGTGCAACCTACCGCCCCACAACTTCCACCTCCTGCCCCACAAGTGCCACTACCTGCCCCACAAGTGCCAACACCTGCCCCACAAGTGCCAACACCTGCCCCACAAGTGCCAACACCTGCCCCACAAGTGCCATATCTCGCCAGACAATTTACAGCTCCTGCCCCACAAGTGCTACATCCTGAACCACAACTTCAACCTCCTGCCCCACAAGTGCCAATTCCTGCCCCACATATGCCAGCTCATGCTTCACAAGTGCCAGCTCCTGCACCACATCATCCACTTCCTGCCCACAAGTGCCAGTTCATGCCCCACAAGTGCCAGTTCATGCCCCACAGGTGCCAGCTCCTGCCCCACAAGTGCCACTTCCTTCCCCACAAGTGCCACCTCCTTCCCCACAAGTGCCACTTCCTGCCCCACAAGTGCCACTTCCTGCCCCACAAGTGCCACCTCCTGCCCCACAAGTGCCACCTCCTGCCCCACAAGTGCCACCTCCCGCCCCACAAGTGCCACCTCCTGCCAAACAACTGACACCTCCTGCCCCACAAGAGCCACCTCCTGCCCAACTGGTTCCACCTCTTGACCTACAAGTGCCACCTCCTGCCCCATAAGTTTCACCTCTCGCCCAACAAATTCCACCACCTCCCCTAAAAGCGCCACCTCCTGCCCCACAGGTGCCATTTCCTGCCCCACAGCATCCACCTCCCACGCACAAGTGCAACCTACCGCCCCACAACTTCCACCTTCTGCCCCACAAGTGCCAACACCTGCCCCACAAGTGCCACCTCCTGCCCCACAAGTGCCACCTCCTGCCCCGCCAGTTCCACCTGTCACCCTGCAAGTCCAGCTCCTGCCCCACAAGTGCCAGCTCATGCTTCACAAGTGCCAGCTCCTGCCCCACAAAGACAGCCTCCTGCCCCACATCATCCACCTCCTGCCCCACATCATCCACCTCCTCCCCCACAAGTGACAATACTTGTTCCACAAGTGCCACCTCCCGCCCCACAAATGCCAAATCCTGCCCTGCAACTTCCACCTCCTGCCCCACAAGTGCCAATTCCTGCCCCACAAGTTCCAGCTCATGCTTCACAAGTGCCAGCTCCTGCCCCACATCATCCACTTATTGCTCACATGTGCCACCTCCTGTCCGACAAAGACCACCTCCTGCCCCACATCATCCACCTCCTGCCCCACAAGTGCCACCTCCTGCCCCACATCATCCACCCCCTGCCCCACAAGTGCCACCTCCTGCCCCACAACGACCACCCCCTGCACCACAAGTGCCAATTCCTGCCCTACAAGTGCCAGCTCATTCCCCTGAAGTGCCAGCTCCTGCCCCACAAGTGCCACAGTTTGCCACACCACTGCCACCTCCCCCCCAAATAATCCACCTCCGGCCCCACAAGTGTCACTGACCGCCCAACTTCCTCCTCCTGACCCACAAGTGCCAGCTCCTGCCCGACAAGAGCCACTTCCTGCCCCACAAGTACCTCTTCCCTCCCAACAAGTTCCAATTTCCGCCCCACAAGTGCCACCTCCTGCCCCACAAGTGCAACCTCCTGCCCCACAAGTGCCACCTCCCACTCCACAACTTCCACCTCCTGCCCCACAAGTGCCACCTCCTGCCCCACAAGTGTCAACTCATGCTCCACAAATGCCACCTCCTGCTCCACAAGTTCCACCTCTTGCCCCACAAGTGCCAAATACTTCCCCACAACTTCCACCTTCTGCCCCACTAGTGCCAACTCCAATTCCACAAGTGCCACCTCCAGCCCTACAACTGCCACTTCCAGCCCCATAAGTGCCACCTCCCGCCCAACAACTTCAACATCCCACCACACAAGTGCCAACTCCTGCCCGTGTGCCACATCCTGCCCCACAAGTGCCAACTCCTGCCGCACAACTGTCAATTCCTGCCCCAAAAGTGACAGCTCATGCTTCACAATTGCCAGCTCCTGCCCCACATCATCCACCTTCTGCCCCACAAGTGCCACCTCCTGCCCCACAAGTGCCACCTCCTTCCAAACTAGTGCAACCCCCTGCCCCACAAGTGCCTTATCTCGCCAGACAATTTACAGCTCCTGCCCCACAAGTGCTACATCCTGAACCACAACTTCAACCTCCTGCCCCACAAGTGCCAATTCCTGCCCCACATGTGCCAGCTCATGCTTCACAAGTGCCAGCTCCTGCACCACATCATCCACTTCCTGCCCACAAGTGCCAGTTCATGCCCCACAAGTGCCAGTTCATGCCCCACAAGTGCCAGCTCCTGCCCCACAAGAGCCACTTCCTTCACCACAGGTACCCCATCCCACCCCACAAGTTTCAATTCCAGCCCCACAAGTGCCACCTCCTTCCCCACAAGTGCCACCTCCTTCCCCACAAGTGCCACCTCCTTCCCCACAAGTGCCACCCCCTGCCCCACAAGTGCCACCTCCCGCACCACAACTTCCACCTCCTGCCCCACAAGTGCCAACACCTGCCCCACAAGTGCCAACACCTGCCCCACAAGTGCCACCTGTCATCCTGCAAGTCCAGCTCCTGCCCCACAAGTGCCAGCTCATGCTTCACAAGTGCCAGCTCCTGCCCCACAAAGACAGCCTCCTGCCCCACATCATCCACCTCCTGCCCCACAAAGACCACCTCCTGCCCCACATCATCCACCTCCCGCCCCACAATTGCCACCTCCTGCCCCACAAGTGCCACCTCCCGCCCAACAATTGTGGCCACATGACAAACAAGTTCCACTTCCGCCCCACAAGTGCCACCTCCTGCCCCACAAGTGCCAGCTCATGCCCCACAAGTGCCACATTTGTCCACACCACTGCCTCCTCCCCCCCAAATAATCCACCTCCTGCCCCACAAGTGTCACTGACTGACCAACTTCCTCCTCCTGACCCACATGTGCAACCTCCTGCCCCACAAGTGCCAGCTCCTGCCCCACAAGAGCCACTTCCTGCCCCACAAGTACCTCTTCCCTCCCAACAAGTTCCAATTTCCGCCCAACAAGTACCACCTCCTTCTGCACAAGTTCCACCTCCTGCCCTAAAAGCTCCATTTCCTGCCCCAGAAGTGCCACCTCCCGCCCCACAAGTGCCACCTCCTGCCCTACAACTTCCACCTCCTGGCCCACAAGTGCCACCTCCCGCCCTACAACTGCCAAACCCTGCCCCAAAACTTCCACCTCCTGCCCAACAATTTCCAACTCGTGCCCCACAATTGCCACCTCCTGCCACACAAATGCCACCTTCTGCCTCAAAATGCCACCTCCTGCCCAACAACTCCAACCTCCCGCCCCACAAGTACCACCTCCTGCTCCACAAGTTCCACCTCCTGCCCCATAAGTTCCACCTTACGCCCCACAAGTGCCATCTCCTGCCCCAAAAGCTCAATTTCCTGCCCCATCAGTGCCACCTCCCGCACAACAAGTGCCACCTCCTGCCCCATAAGTGCCAATTTCTGCCCCACAAGTGCCACTTCCCGCCTTACAAATGCCACCTCCTGCCCCACAACTTTCACCTCCTGCCCCACAAGTTCAACCTCCCTGCCCACCAGTGACACAATCTGCCCAAGTGCCACCTCCTGCCTCACAACTTCCACCTCCCGCCCCACAAGTGCCACCTCCTGTCTCACAAGTGCAACCTCCCGCCCCACAACTTCCACAACCTGCCCCACAAGTGCCACCTCCCGTCACTCAACTTCCAACTCCTGGCCCACAAGTGCGACCTCCTGCCCCACCATTACCACCTCCTGCCCCACAATTTCCACCTCCTGCCCCACAAGTGCCACAACCTGCTCCACAATTTCAACGTCCTGCCTTACAAGTGCCACATTCTGCCCCACAAGTGTAGGCTCCTGCTCCACAAGTGCCACCACCCGCCCCACAAGTGCCACCTTCTGTTCCACAACTTCCACCTCCTGCCCCACAAGTTATAACTCCTGCCCCACAAGTGTTGCATTTTGCCCCACAAGTGCCACCTCCCGACCCACAAGTGCCACCTCCTGCCCCGCAACTTCCATCTCCTGCTCCACAAGTGCCACCTCGAACCGCACAATTGCCACCTCCTTCCCCATATCCACCACCTCCCATCCAACAAGTGCCACCTCCTGCCCCACAAGTGCCAATTCCTGCCCCACAAGTGCCACCTCATGCTTCACAAGTGCCAGCTCCTGCCCCTCATCATCCACCTCCTGCCCCACAAGTGCCACCTCCTGACCCACAACATCAATCTCCAGCCCCACAAGAGCCGCCTCCTGCCCGACAAGTTACACCTGCTACAAGTTCCACAAGTGCCACCTCCCTGCTCACGAGTGCCACATCCCGCCCCACATGTACCACCTCCTGCATCACAACTTCCACCTCCCGCCCCACATGTACCACCTCCTGCATCACAACTTCCACCTCCCGCCCCACATGTACCACCTCCTGCATCACAACTTCCACCTCCCGCCCCACATGTACCACCTCCTGCATCACAACTTCCACCTCCCGCCCCACATGTACCACCTCCTGCATCACAACTTCCACCTCCCGCCCCACATGTACCACCTCCTGCATCACAACTTCCACCTCCCGCCCCAAGAATGCCACATCCTGCCCCACAAGTGCCACATCCTGCCCCACAAGTGCCACATCCTGCCCCACAAGTGCCACCTCCCGCCCCACAAGTGCCACCTCCCACGCACAAGTGCCACATCCTGCCCCACAAGTGCCACCTCCCACGCACAAGTGCCACTACCTGCCCCACAACTTCCACATCCCGCCCCACAAGTGCCACCACCTGCCCCAGAAGTTCTATGTGCCTCTGTGGGGTCTCTTATGGGTATCTCTGGACCCAAATGTATTCCTATGGGTACCTATGGGTTTCAATGTGGTCCCTATGTGCCTCTATGGGGTCTCTATGGGTCTCAGCAGTGTCCCTATGTGTCTCTATGGGTCTCACTGTCCCCCACTGTAATCCATGGGATCCCTATGTGTCCCAATGTCCCCCTATGGGTCACTATGTGTCCCTATGTGTCCCAATGTCCCCCCTATGGGTTTCTATGTGCCACTATGGGGTCTCATGGATATCTCTGGGCTCAAATGTCTTCTTATGGGTGACTATGGGTTTCAATGCAGTCCCTATGTGCCTCTATGGGGTCTCTTATGGGTCTCACCGAGGTCCCTATGTGTCTCTATGGGTCTCACTGTCCCCCACTGAAATCCATGGGGTCCCTATGTGTCCCAATGTCCCCCTATTGGTCCCAGTGTCAGCCTATGTGTCACAACGTGTCCCTATGTGTCCCAATGTCCCTCCTATGTGTTGCTAAGTGTCTCCATGGGGTCTCTTATGAGTATCTCTGGGCCAAAATATCTACCTATTGGTATCCATAGGTTACATTACGTCCCTATGTGCCTCTATGGGGTCTCTTAAGGGTTACAGCGGAGTCCCTATGTGTCTCTATGGGTCTCACTGTCCCCCACTATGTTCCATGGGGTCCCTATGTGTCCCAATATACCCCTATGAGTCCCAGTGTCTCCCTATGGGTCACTATGTGTTCCTAAGTGCCGAATGTCACCCCTATGTGTCCCATTGGCCCCCTTTGGGGTTTCTATGGGGACTCTTATTGGTATCTCTGGGCCCAAATGTCTTCCTATGGGTATCTATGGGTTTCAATGAGGTCCCTATGTGCCTCTATGGGGTCTCTTATGGGTATCAGTGGAGCCCCTATGTTTGTCTACAGGTATCACTGTTCCCCACTGTAATCCATGGGGTCCCTATGTGTCCCAATGTCCACACTATGGGTTGCTATGTACCTCTATGGGGTCTCTATGTGGTCTCTTATTTGTATCTATGGGCTTAAATGTCCTCCTATGGGTATCTATGGGTTTCAATGTGGTCCCTATGTGCCTCAATGGGGTCTCTTATGGGTCTCAGCAGAGTCTCTATGTGTCTCTACGGGTATCACTGTCTTCCACTGTAATCCATGTTGTCCCTATGTGTCCCAATGTCACCCTATGGGTCACTATGTGTCCCTATGTGTCCCAATGTCCCCCCTATGGGTTGCTATGTGCCCCTATGGGGCTCTATGGGGCTCTATGGGGTGCCTATGGAGCTCTATGGGGTTCTATGGGGCGTTCTGAGGTTTCTATGGGGTGTCTATGGAACGCTATGGTGTGTCTATGTGGCAAAATGAGTTTCTATGGGTGGCTATGGGAGCTCTATGGGGCACAATGGGTTGCCTACGGGGCTCTACGGGATGTCTATGGGGCTCTATGGTGCGGCTATATGTCCTTATGTGGTGTCTATGTGGCACTATGTTGTGCTATGGGGTGCTGTGAGGCACTATGGGGTGCTATGGGGCTCTATGGAGCAGTATAGGGTGTCTATGGGTCCCTATGGGGTGCAATGGGGTGCTGTGGGGCACAAGGGAGTGTCTATGAGGCTCCATGGGCTGCTATGTTGCACTATGGAGTAGCTATGGGGTGCTATGGGGTCTCTTTGGGCCCCTATGAGTCACTATGGGGTGTCTATGGGGCTCTATGGGGTATCTTTGTGTTCCTATGGGGCGCTATGGTTGACTATGGGGTCGCTATGGGTTTCTTTGAGGCACTATGGGTCTCAATGGGGTCTCTATGGGTCTCAATTTATCCTTATGGCTCCCAATGACTGTCTATGGGTCTCTATGTGTCCCTATGGGTCCCAGTGTCTCTCTATGTGTCCCTATGGGTCCCAGTGTCTCTCTATGGGTCCCAATGTCTTCCTCTGGATCTCTATGGGTCCCTAGGGGTCCCAGTGTCTCTCTATGTCCCCCTGTCTAGGTGGTAACTCTACAGATGGTAACAAAGATGGTAACAAATGTACAGAGGTTCTAAGCGAGAGAGAAACTCACCAGTGGTGATGCCTTCGCTGAGGAAGCTGGGGCGGTCTTCACTGCAGAGCGATGTCCAAGAGATGCTGCCTCACAGAATCACAGAATTCTCAAGGTTGGAAAAGGGCTGCCAGCTTTTGTAGGAGAATAGCATGGGAGACAGTTGTGAAGGCTTTGCTGAAGTCCAAGTAGAGCACATCAACAGCCTTTCTTTCTTTCCTTCATCCATCAGATGGGTCACAGGATCGTAGAAGGAGATCAGATTGGTCAAGCAGGAGCTGCCCTTCACGAACCCATGCTGGCTAGGTCTGATCTCCTGCTCATCCCACACCTGCCGCATCTGTCATCTCCCTCAAGACAATTCGTTCCATTCCCTTCCCTGGCACCGAGGTCAGGCTAACAGGCCTGGAGTTGCCCGGATCCTCCTGACAACCTTGCTTGGAAATGGGAGTCACGTTGGCAAGCCTCCAGTCTTCTGGGACCTCACCCGGTAACAGGGAGCTCGGAAAGATAATGGAAAGCGGCTCGAGTGAGGGTCAGCCCTTAAATGAGGTCTCAGAGGAGGTGGAGTCGAGCTCCAGCCCTCCCGGGAGCACAGCTCCATTACTCTCACCTGTGCTCCCGCAGCTGACCCCACACTTGCCTCAGCTGATTAATCAGAGGTTCAGGCTGTGATTACCAATCTCCCACACAGCCCCTGTGGTTCCCAATGTTTCCCTATGGATCTCTGGGTGTCCCTATAGGACTCTATGGGGTTATTATGCCTCTAAATGGGTCCCTATATGTCTCTATGTCTCTCTATGGGGTCCCTATGTGTCCCAATGTCCCCACTATGGTTTGCTATGTGCCTCTATGGGGTCTCTATGGGGTCTTTTATGGGTAACTATCGTCCCAAATATATTCCTAAGGGTATCTATGGGTTTCAATGTGGTCCCTATGTGCCTCTATGGGGTCTCTTATGGGTCTCAACGAAGTCCCTATGTGTCTCTATGGGTCTCACTGTCCACCACTGTAATCCATGTGGTCCCTATGTGTCCCAATATCCCCATATGGGACCCAGTGTCTCCCTATGGGTCACTATGTGTCCCTATGTGTCCCAATGTCCCCCCTATGGGTTGCTATGTGCCTCAATGGGCTCTCTTATGGATAGCTCTGGGCCCAAATGTCTCCCTGTGGGTATCTATGGGTTACATTAGGTCCCTATGTGCCTCTATGGGGTCTCTTATGGGTCTCAGCGGGTTCCCTATGTGTCTCTATGGGTCTCACTGTCCCCCACTGTAATCCATGGGGTCCTTATGTGTCCCATTGTCCCCCTATGGGATCCAGTGTCTCCTCATGGGTAACGGTGTGTCCCTATGTCCCCCCTATGGGTTGCTATGTGCTTGTATGTGGTTTCTTATGGGTATCTCTGGGCCCAAATGTCTTCCTACAAGTATCTATGAGTTTCAATGTGGTCCCTATGTGCCTCTATGGGGTCTCTTATGGGTCTCAGTGGGGTCCTTATGTATCTCTATGGGTCTCACTGCCCCCACTGTAATTCATTGGGTCCCTATGTGTCCCAGTGTCCCCCTATGGGTCCCAGTGTCTTCCTACGGGTCACAATGTGTACCTATGTGTCCCAATGTCCCCCCTATGGGTTGCTATGTGCCCCTATGGGGTCTCTATGGGGTCTCTTATGGTTATCTCTGGGCCCAAATGTCTTCCTTTGAGTATCTATAAGTTTCAAAGTCGTCCTATGTGTCCCTATGGGTCTTAATGGCTCCTAATGTGTCCCTATGAGTCTATATGTAGTCTCACTGTCCCAGTGGGTCTCTATGTGTTCCTATGTGTCTATATGGAGTCTCTATCTGGTTTCTATGGGTCTTGGTGTCCCTCTATGTGTCACGTTGTGCCTCTATGGGGTCTCCATGGGTTTCTATGGGGTCTCTATGTCTCTCTTTGGGTCCCTATTGGTCCCAATAGGTCCCTATGAGTCTCTATGATGTCTCCCTTTGTCCCCATATGAGTCCCAGTGTGACCCACATGTGCCCACAGCAGCTCCTGCCCCATAGACCTGACCCACATGTTCCCCACAGCAGCTCCTGCCCCATAGATCTGACCCACAGCATCTCCTGCCACATAGATCTGACCCAAATCAGCCCCACAGCATCTCCTGCCCCATAGATCTGACCCACATGTGCCCCACAGCAGCTCCAAACTCATAGATCTGACTCACATCAGTCCAACAGCAGATTTTGCACCATAGATATGTCCCTCATATTCCCCACAGCAACTCCTGCCCCATAGATCTGACCTACATCATCCCCTCTGCAGCTCCTGCCCCATAGGTCTGACCCACATGTGCCCCACAGCAGCTCCTGCCATATAGATCTAACCACCATCAGCCCCAAAGCAGCTCCTGCCCCATAGATCTGACCCAAGTCAGCCCCACAGCAGCTCCTGCCTTATAGATCTAACCACCATCAGCCCCACAACAGCTTCTACCCCATAGATCTGACCCACATGTGCTCCACTGCAGCTCCAGTCCCGTAGATCTGAACCACAGCAGCCCATGCCCCATAGATCTGACCCTCATCAGCAACACAGCAGCTCCTGACCCATACATCTGACCCAAATCTGCCCCACACCATCTCCTGCCCCATAGATCTAACTCACATGTGCCCCGCAGCAGCTCCTGCCCATAGATCTGACCCACAGCAGCTCCTGCCCTATAGATCTGATTCAAATCTGCCCCACAGCAGCTCCTGCTCCATAGATCTGACCCACATGTGCCCCAGAGCAGCTCTGCCCCATTGATTTGACCCACATCAGCCCCACAGGAGATCCTGCCCCATAGATCTGACCCACATCAGCCCCACAGCAGATTTTGCCCCATAGATATGTGCCACGTCTGCCCCACAGCAGCTCCTGCGACATAGATCTTACCCAGATCTGCTCCACAGCAGCTGCTGCCCCAAAGATCTGACCAACATCAGCCCCACAGCAGCTCCTGCCCCATAGATCTGACCCACATCTGCCCCACAGCAGCTCCTGCCCCATAGACCCTACCAACATGTGCAGCACAGCAGCTCCTGCCCATAGATCTGACCCACATCTGCCCCACAGCAGCTCCTGCCCCATAGATCTGACCCACATCTGCTCCACAGCATCTCCTGCCCCATAGATCTGACCCCCATCTGCCCCACAGCAGCTCCTGCCTCATACATCTGACTCACAGCATCTCCTGCCCCATAGAACTGGCCCACATCAGCCACAGCAGCTCCTGACCTATAGATCTGACCCACATCTGCTCCACAGCATCTCCTGCCCCATAGATCTGACCCCCATCTGCCCCACAGCAGCTCCTGCCTCATACATCTGACTCACAGCATCTCCTGCCCCATAGAACTGGTCCACATCAGCCACAGCAGCTCCTGCCCCATAGATCTGACCCACATCTGCCACACAGCAGCTCCTAACACATAGATCTGACCCACATCTGCCCCACAGCATCTCCTGCCCCATAGATCTGACCCACATCTGCCCCACAGCAGCTCCTGCCCCATAGATCTGACCCACATCTGACCCACAGCAGCTCCTGCCCCATACATCTTACCCAGATCTGCCCCACAGCAGCTCCTACCCAAAGATCTGACCCACATCATCTCGACAGCAGCTCCTGCCCCATAGATCTGACCCACATGTGCCCCACAGCAGCTCCTGCCCCATAGATCTGACCCACATGTGCCCCACAGCAGCTCCTGCCCCATAGATCTGACCCACATGTGCCCCAGAGCTGCTCCTGCCCCATAGATCTGAACCACAGCAGCTCCTGTCTCATAGATCTTACCCACATCAGCCCCACAGCAGATTTTGCCCCCTAGTTATGTCCCACATCTGCCCAACAGCAACTCCTGCCCCATAGATCTGACCCACATGCGCCCCACAGCAGCTCCTGCCCCATAGGTCTGACCCACATGCGCCTCACAGCAGCTCCTGCCCCATAGATCTAACCACCATCAGCCCCAAAGCAGCTCCTGCCCCATAGATTTGACCCACATCAGCCACACAGCATCTCCCGCCCCATAGATGTGACCCACATCTGCACCACACCCATCAGCCTCACAGCAGCTCCTGCCCAATAGATATGCCCTACATCTGCCCCACATCAGCTCCTGCAACATAGATCTGCTCCTGCTCCATAAATCTGACCAACATCAGGCCCACATTTGTTCCTGCCCCATAGATCTGACCCACAGCAGCCCCTGCCTCATAGATCTGACCCACAAGTGCCCCACAGCAGCTCCAGCCCAATAGACCTGACCCACATCAGCCCCAAAGCATCTCCTGCCCCATAGATCTTTCCTACATCAGCCCCACAGCACCTCTGGCCCAATAGATCTGACCCACATGTGCCCCACAGCAGCTCCTGCCCCATAGATCTGACCCACATCAACCATGTTGATAAACATGAAAACATACAACATGGGTTGTATCAACCATGTAATCCATGGTGTCCCTATGTGTCCCAATGACACCCTATGGGTCCCAGTGTCTCCCTATGGGTCACTATGTGTCCCTATGTGTCCCAATGTCCCCCCTATGGGTTGCTATGTGCCTCTATGGGTTCTCTATGGGGCTCTATGGGGTGCCTATGGAGCTCTATGGGGCGTTCTGAGGTTTCTATGGGGTGTCTATGGAACGCTATAGTGCGTCTATTTGGTAAATTAGTTTCTATGGGTGGCTATGGGAGCTCTATGGGGCACAATGGGTTGCCTACGGGGCTCTATGGGATGTCTGTGGGGCTCTATGGTGCGGCTATATGTCCTTATGTGGTGTCTATGTGGCACTATGTTGTGCTATGGGGTGCTGTGAGGCACTATGGGGTGCTATGGGGCTCTATGGAGCAGTATAGGGTGTCTATGGGTCTCTATGGGGTGCAATGGGGCGCTGTGGGGCACAAGAGAGTGTCTATGAGGCTCCATGGGCTGCTATGGGGCAATATGGAGGTGCTATGGGGTGCTATGGGGTCTCTTTGGGCCCCTATGGGTCACTATGGGTCACTATGTGGTGTCTATGGGGCTCTATGGGGTGGCTATGCGGTGCTGTAGGGTGGCTATGGGGTGCTTTGGGGTATCCTTGGGTTCCTATGGGGCGCTATGGGTGACTATGGGGTGCTATGGTTTGCTATGGGGCTCTATGCGGAAGAATGGGGTTTCTATGGGGCGCTATGAGGTCCCTATGGGGCTCTATGGGGAGTCTATGGGGATCTATGGGTTGTCTGTGGGGCTCTATGGGGTCTGCATGGGGTCTGTATGGGGTTCAGTGAGTTTCTATGGGGCTCTATGGGGTGTCTACAGGCACTATGGGGCGATATGGGGTGTCTATTTGGTTCAATTGGGCTCTATGTTGTGGCTGTAGGGCCTTATGTGGTGTCTATGGGGCACTGTGGGCTGCTATGGGGTGCTGTGGGGAACTATGGGGTGTCTATGGGGCTCTATGGAGCAGTATGCTGTGTCTATGGGTCCCTATGGGGTGCAATGGGGTGCTCTGGGGCACAATGGAGTGTCTATGAGGCTCCATGGGCTGCTATGGGGCACTATGGAGTAGCTATGGGGTGCTATGGGGTCTCTTTGGGCCCCTATGGGTCACTATGGGGCTCTATGGGGTATCTTTGTGTTCCTATGGGGCGCTATGGGTGACTCTGGGGTCGCTATGGGTTTCTTTGAGGCACTATGGGTCTCAATGGGGTCTCTATGGGTCTCAATTTCTCCTTATGGCTCCCAATGACTGTCTATGGGTCTCTATGTGTCCCTATGGGTCCCAGTGTCTCTCTATGTGTCCCTATGGGTCCCAGTGTCTCTCTATGGGTCCCAATGTCTTCCTCTGGATCTCTATGGGTCCCTAGGGGTCCCAGTGTCTCTCTATGTCCCCCTGTCTAGGTGGTAACTATACAGATGGTAACAAAGATGGTAACAAATGTACAGAGGTTCTAAGCGAGAGAGAAACTCACCAGTGGTGATGCCTTCGCTGAGGAAGCTGGGGCGGTCTTCACTGCAGAGCGATGTCCAAGAGATGCTGCCTCACAGAATCACAGAATTCTCAAGGTTGGAAAAGGGCTGCCAGCTTTTGTAGGAGAATAGCATGGGAGACAGTTGTGAAGGCTTTGCTGAAGTCCAAGTAGAGCACATCAACAGCCTTTCTTTCTTTCCTTCATCCATCAGATGGGTCACAGGATCGTAGAAGGAGATCAGATTGGTCAAGCAGGAGCTGCCCTTCACGAACCCATGCTGGCTAGGTCTGATCTCCTGCTCATCCCACACCTGCCGCATCTGTCATCTCCCTCAAGACAATTCGTTCCATTCCCTTCCCTGGCACCGAGGTCAGGCTAACAGGCCTGGAGTTGCCCGGATCCTCCTGACAACCTTGCTTGGAAATGGGAGTCACGTTGGCAAGCCTCCAGTCTTCTGGGACCTCACCCGGTAACAGGGAGCTCGGAAAGATAATGGAAAGCGGCTCGAGTGAGGGTCAGCCCTTAAATGAGGTCTCAGAGGAGGTGGAGTCGAGCTCCAGCCCTCCCGGGAGCACAGCTCCATTACTCTCACCTGTGCTCCCGCAGCTGACCCCACACTTGCCTCAGCTGATTAATCAGAGGTTCAGGCTGTGATTACCAATCTCCCACACAGCCCCTGTGGGTCCCAATGTTTCCCTATGGGTCTCTAGCTGTCCCTATAGGTCTCTATGGGGTTATTATGCCTCTAAATGGGTCCCTATGTGTCTCTATGTCTCTCTATGGGGTCCCTATGTGTCCCAATGTCCCCCTATGGATCTCTATGTATCCATATGGGTCCCAGTGACTCCCTTTGGGTCACTAATGAGTCACTATGTGTCCCAACGTCTCCCCTATGGGTTGCTATGTGCCTCTGTGGGGTCTCTTATGGGTATCTCTGGACCCAAATGTATTCCTATGGGTACCTATGGGTTTCAATGTGGTCCCTATGTGCCTCTATGGGGTCTCTATGGGTCTCAGCAGTGTCCCTATGTGTCTCTATGGGTCTCACTGTCCCCCACTGTAATCCATGGGATCCCTATGTGTCCCAATGTCCCCCTATGGGTCACTATGTGTCCCTATGTGTCCCAATGTCCCCCCTATGGGTTGCTATGTGCCACTATGGGGTCTCTATGGGGTCTCTATGGGGTCTCATTGATATCTCTGGGCCCAAATGTCTTCCTATGGGTATCTATGGGTTTCAATGCAGTCCCTATGTGCCTCTATGGGGTCTCTTATGGGTCTCAGCGAGGTCCCTATGTGTCTCTATGGGTCTCACTGTCCCCCACTGAAATCCATGGGGTCCCTATGTGTCCCAATGTCCCCCTATTGGTCCCAGTGTCAGCCTATGGGTCACAATGTGTCCCTATGTGTCCCAATGTCCCTCCTATGTGTTGCTAAGTGTCTCCATGGGGTCTCTTATGAGTATCTCCGGGCCAAAATATCTACCTATTGGTATCCATAGGTTACATTAGGTCCCTATGTGCCTCTATGGGGTCTCTTAAGGGTTACAGCGGAGTCCCTATGTGTCTCTATGGGTCTCACTGTCCCCCACTATGTTCCATGGGGTCCCTATGTGTCCCAATATACCCCTATGGGTCCCAGAGTGTCCCTATGGGTCACTATGTGTTCCTAAGTGCCGAATGTCCCCCCTATGTGTCCCAATGGCCCCCTTTGGGGTTTCTATGGGGACTCTTATTGGTATATCTGGGCCCAAATGTCTTCCTATGGGTATCTATGGGTTTCAATGAGGTCCCTATGTGCCTCTATGGGGTCTCTTAAGGGTTACAGCGGAGTCCCTATGTGTCTCTATGGGTCTCACTGTCCCCCACTATGTTCCATGGGGTCCCTATGTGTCCCAATATACCCCTATGGGTCCCAGAGTGTCCCTATGGGTCACTATGTGTTCCTAAGTGCCGAATGTCCCCCCTATGTGTCCCAATGGCCCCCTTTGGGGTTTCTATGGGGACTCTTATTGGTATATCTGGGCCCAAATGTCTTCCTATGGGTATCTATGGGTTTCAATGAGGTCCCTATGTGCCTCTATGGGGTCTCTTATGGGTATCAGTGGAGCCCCTATGTGTCTCTACGGGTCTCACTGTTCCCCACTGTAATCCATGGGGTCCCTCTGTGTCCCAATGTCCACACTATGGGTTGCTATGTACCTCTATGGGGTCTCTATGTGGTCTCTTATGGGTATCTCTGGGCCCAAATGTCTTCCTATGGGTATCTATGGGATTCAATGTGGTCCCTATGTGCCTCTATGGGTCTCACTGTCCCCCACTGTAATCCATGGGATCCCTATGTGTCCCAATGTCCCCCTATGGGTCCCAGTGTCTCCCTATGGGTCACTATGTGTCCCTATGTGTCCCAATATCCCCCCTATTGGTAGCTATGTGCCTCTATGGGGCTCTATGGAGTGCCTATGGAGCTCTATGGGGTTCTATGGAGCGTTCTGAGGTTTCTATGGGGTGTCTATGGAACGCTATGGTGTGTCTATGTGGCAAAATGAGTTTCTATGGGTGGCTATGGGAGCTCTATGGGGCACAATGGGTTGCCTACGGGGCTCTATGGGATGTCTATGGGGCTCTATGGCGCGGCTATATGTCCTTATGTGGTGTCTATGTGGCACTATGTTGTGCTATGGGGTGCTATGGGGCTCTATGGAGCAGTATAGGGTGTCTATGGGTCCCTATGGGGTGCAATGGGGCGCTGTGGAGCACAAGGGAGTGTCTATGAGGCTCCATGGGCTGCTATGGGGCACTGTGGAGTAGCTATGGGATGATTTGGGGTCTCTTTGTGCCCCTATGGGGCGCTATGGGTCACTATGTGGTGTCTATGGGGCTCTATGGGGTGGCTATGCGGTGCTGTAGGGTGGCTATGGGGTGCTTTGGGGTATGCTTGGGTTCCTATGGGGCGCTATGGTTGACTATGGGGTGCTATGGTTTGCTATGGGGCTCTATGCGGAAGAATGGGGTCTCTATGGGGCACTATGCAGTCCCTATGGGGCTCTATGGGGAGTCTATGGGGTGTCTTTGGGGATCTATGGGTTGTCTGTGGGGCTCTATGGGGTCTGCATGGGGTCTGTATGGGGTTCAGTGGGTTTCTGTGGGGCTCTATGGGGTGTCTACAGGCACTATGGGGCGATATGGGGTGTCTATGTGGTTCAATTGGGCTCTATGGTGTGGCTGTAGGGCCTTATGTGGTGTCTAAGGGGCACTGTGGGCTGCTATGGGGTGCTGTGAGGCACTATGGGGTGTCTATGGGGCTCTATGGAGCAGTATGCTGTGACTATGGGTCCCTATGGGGTGCAATGGGGTGCTGTGGGGCACAATGGAGTGTCTATGAGGCTCCATGGGCTGCTATGGGGCACTATGGAGTAGATATGGGGTGCTATGGGGTCTCTTTGGGCCCTTATGGCTCACTATGGGTCACTATGTGGTGTCTATGAGGTGGCTATGCGGTGCTGTAGGGTGGCTATGGGGTGCTTTGGGGTATCCTTGGGTTCCTATGGGGCGCTATGGGTGACTATGGGGTGCTATGGTTTGCTATGGGGCTCTATGCGGAAGAATCGGGTCTCTATGGGGCGCTATGAGGTCCCTATGGGGCTCTATGGGGAGTCTATGGAGTGTCTTTGGGGATCTATGGGTTGTCTGTGGGGCTCTATGGGGTCTGCATGGGGTCTGTATGGTGTTCAGTGGGTCTCTATGGGGCTCTATGGGGTGTCTACAGGCACTATGGGGCGATATGGGGTGTCTATGTGGTTCAATTGGGCTCTATGTTGTGGCTGTAGGGCCTTATGTGGTGTCTATGGGGCACTGTGGGCTGCTATGGGGTGCTGTGGGGAACTATGGGGTGTCTATGGGGCTCTATGGAGCAGTATGCTGTGTCTATGGGTCCCTATGGGGTGCAATGGGGTGCTCTGGGGCACAATGGAGTGTCTATGAGGCTCCATGGGCTGCTCTGGGGCACTATGGAGTAGCTATGGGGTGCTATGGGGTCTCTTTGGGCCCCTATGGGTCACTATGGGGTGTCTATGGGGCTCTATGGGGTATCTTTGTGTTCCTATGGGGCGCTATGGGTGACTATGGGGTCGCTATGGGTTTCTTTGAGGCACTATGGGTCTCAATGGGGTCTCTATGGGTCTCAATTTATCCTTAAGGCTCCCAGTGACTGTCTACGGGTCTCTATGTGTCCCTATGGGTCCCAGGTGTCTCTCTATGTGTCCCTATGTGTCCCAATGTCACCCTATGGGTCCCAGTGTCTCCCTATGGGTCACTATGTGTCCCTATGTGTCCCAATGTCCCCCCTATGGGTAGCTATGTGCCTCTATGGGTTCTCTATGGGGCTCTATGGGGTGCCTATGGAGCTCTATGGGGTTCTATGGGGCGTTCTGAGGTTTCTATGGGGTGTCTATGGAACGCTATGGTGTGTCTATTTGGTAAATTAGTTTCTATGGGTGGCTATGGGAGCTCTATGGGGCACAATGGGTTGCCTACGGGGCTCTATGGGATGTCTATGAGGCTCTATGGCGCGGCTATATGTCCTTATGTGGTGTCTATGTGGCACTATGTTGTGCTATGGGGTGCTGTGAGGCACTATGGGGTTCTATGGGGCTCTATGGAGCAGTATAGGGTGTCTATGGGTCCCTATGGGGTGCAATGGGGCGCTGTGGGGCACAAGGGAGTGTCTATGAAGCTCCATGGGCTGCTATGGGGCACTGTGGGGTAGATATGGGATGATTTGGGGTCTCTTTGTGCCCCTATGGGTCGCTATGGGTCACTATGCGGTGTCTATGGGGCTCTATGGTGTGGCTATGCAGTGCTGTAGGGTGGCTATGGGGTGCTTTGGGGTATCCTTGGGTTCCTATGGGGCGCTATGGGTGACTATGGGGTGCTATGGTTTGCTATGGGGCTCTATGCGGAAGAATGGGGACTCTATGGGGCGCTATGAGGTCCCTATGGGGCTCTATGGGGAGTCCATGGGGTGTCTTTGGGGATCTATGGGTTGTCTGTGGGGCTCTATGAGGTCTGCATGGGGTCTGTATGGGGTTCAGTGGGTCACTATGGGGCTCTATGGGGTGTCTACAGGCACTATGGGGCGATATGGGGTGTCTATGTGGTTCAATTGGGCTCTATGTTGTGGCTGTAGGGCCTTATGTGGTGTCTATGGGGCACTGTGGGCTGCTATGGGGTGCTGTGGGGAACTATGGGGTGTCTATGGGGCTCTATGGAGCAGTATGCTGTGTCTATGGGTCCCTATGGGGTGCAATGGGGTGCTCTGGGGCACAATGGAGTGTCTATGAGGCTCCATGGGCTGCTCTGGGGCACTATGGAGTAGCTATGGGGTGCTATGGGGTCTCTTTGGGCCCCTATGGGTCACTATGGGGCTCTATGGGGTATCTTTGTGTTCCTATGGGGCGCTATGGGTGACTCTGGGGTCGCTATGGGTTTCTTTGAGGCACTATGGGTCTCAATGGGGTCTCTATGGGTCTCAATTTATCCTTATGGCTCCCAATGACTGTCTATGGGTCTCTATGTGTCCCTATGGGTCCCAGTGTCTCTCTGTGTGTCCCTATGGGTCCCAGTGTCTCTCTATGGGTCCCAATGTCTTCCTCTGGATCTCTATGGGTCCCTAGGGGTCCCAGTGTCTCTCTATGTCCCCCTGTCTAGGTGGTAACTCTACAGATGGTAACAAAGATGGTAACAAATGTACAGAGGTTCTAAGCGAGAGAGAAACTCACCAGTGGTGATGCCTTCGCTGAGGAAGCTGGGGCGGTCTTCACTGCAGAGCGATGTCCAAGAGATGCTGCCTCACAGAATCACAGAATTCTCAAGGTTGGAAAAGGGCTGCCAGCTTTTGTAGGAGAATAGCATGGGAGACAGTTGTGAAGGCTTTGCTGAAGTCCAAGTAGAGCACATCAACAGCCTTTCTTTCTTTCCTTCATCCATCAGATGGGTCACAGGATCGTAGAAGGAGATCAGATTGGTCAAGCAGGAGCTGCCCTTCACGAACCCATGCTGGCTAGGTCTGATCTCCTGCTCATCCCACACCTGCCGCATCTGTCATCTCCCTCAAGACAATTCGTTCCATTCCCTTCCCTGGCACCGAGGTCAGGCTAACAGGCCTGGAGTTGCCCGGATCCTCCTGACAACCTTGCTTGGAAATGGGAGTCACGTTGGCAAGCCTCCAGTCTTCTGGGACCTCACCCGGTAACAGGGAGCTCGGAAAGATAATGGAAAGCGGCTCGAGTGAGGGTCAGCCCTTAAATGAGGTCTCAGAGGAGGTGGAGTCGAGCTCCAGCCCTCCCGGGAGCACAGCTCCATTACTCTCACCTGTGCTCCCGCAGCTGACCCCACACTTGCCTCAGCTGATTAATCAGAGGTTCAGGCTGTGATTACCAATCTCCCACACAGCCCCTGTGGGTCCCAATGTTTCCCTATGGGTCTCTAGCTGTCCCTATAGGTCTCTATGGGGTTATTATGCCTCTAAATGGGTCCCTATGTGTCTCTATGTCTCTCTATGGGGTCCCAATGTGTCCTAATGTCCTCCTGTAGATATCTATGTCCCCCTATGTGTCCCAGTGTCTCCCTATGGGTCACTATGTCTCCCAATCCCCCCTATGGGTTGCTATGTGCCTCTATGGCTCTCTATAGGGTCTCTTATGTGTATCTCTGGGCCCAAATATCTTCCTATGGGTATATATATGTTTCAGTGTGGACCCTATGTGCCTCTATGGGGTCTGTTATGGGTCTCTCCAGCGTCCCTATGTGTCTCTATGGGTCTCACTGTCCCCCACTGTAATCCATGGGGTCCCTATGTGTCCCAATGTCCCCCCTATGGGTTGATATGTGCCACTATGGGGTCTGTATGGGGTCTCTTATGGGTATCTCTGGGCCCAAATGTCTACCTATGGGTATCTATGGGTTTCAGTGTGGTCCCTATGTGCCTCTATGGGGTATCTTATGGGTCTCAGCAGGGTCCCTATGTGTTTCTATGGGACTCACTGTCCCCCACTGTAATCCATGTGGTCCCTTTGTGTCCCAGTGTCTCCCCATGGGTCACTATGTGTTCCTATGTTTCCCAAAGTCCCCCCTATGGTTTTCTATGTGCCTCTATGGGGTCTTCATGGGGTCTCTTATGGGTATCTCTGGGCCCAAATGTCTTCCTATTGGTCTCTATGTGTTTCAAAGTGGTTCTATGTGTCCCTATGGGTCTTAATGACTCCTAATGTGTCCCTATGTGTCTATATGGGGTCTCTATAGGTCCCAATGGGTCTCTACATGTTCCTATGTGTCTATATAAAGTCTCTGTGTGGTTTCTATGGGTCCCACTGTCTCTCTGTGTGTCACTATGTGCCTCTATGGGGTCTCCATGGGTTTCTTTGGGTCTCTATGTCTGTCTGTGGGTCCCTATTGGTACCAATGGGTCCCTATGAGTCTCTCGGATGTCTCCCTTTGTCCCCATATGGGTCCCAGTGTCTTTCTATGGGTCTCTATGGTACTCACTGTGTCCCTATGATCTTTCAATGGGCGTCTATGGAATTTCTATGGGTCCCAGTGTTCCCCTATGGGGTCTCTATTGGTCTCTATGTGGTCCATATGTCTGTCTATGGGTCTCTATGGGTCCCAGTGTCCCCCTCTGTGTCCCAATGTCTCCCTATGGGTGTCAATGTGCGTCTATGGGGTCTCTATGGGGTGTCTATGGGGTGCTATGTGTCTTTATGGGTCCCTATGGGATGCTATGGGTGTCTATGGTGCTCTATGGGGTAGTATGGGGTGCTGTGGACTGGCTATGGGGCACTGTATGGTGCCTATGGGGCTCTATGGAGCAGAATGGGGTGTCTATGGGGCTCTATTTGGTCTGTACGGGGTTCAGTGGGGCACTGTGTGTCGATGTAGGGCACTATGGGGCTCTATGTGATGTCTGTGGGGCACTATGGGGTGGCTATTGGGTGCCTATTGGGCTCTATTGTGTTCTGTGGGTGGCTATGGGTTCTCTATGGGTCTCTATGGGGTGCCTATGGAGCTCTATGGGGTTCTATGGGGTGTTCTGAGGTTTCTATGGGGTGTCTATGGAACGCTATGGTGTGTCTATGTGGCAAAGGAGTTTCTATGGGTGGCTATGGGAGCTCTATGGGGCACAATGGGTTGCCTACGGGGCTCAATGGGATGTCTATGGGGCTCTATGGCGCGGCTATATGTCCTTATGTGGTGTCTATGTGGCACTATGTTGTGCTATGGGGTGCTGTGAGGCACTATGGGGTGCTATGGGGCTCTATGGAGCAGTATAGGGTGTCTATGGGTCCCTATGGGGTGCAATGGGGCACTGTGGGGCACAAGGGAGTGTCTATGAGTCTCCATGGGCTGCTATGGGGCACTGTGGGGTAGCTATGGGATGATTTGGGGTCTCTTTGTGCCCCTATGGGGCGCTATGGGTCACTATGTGGTGTCTATGGGGCTCTATGGGGTGGCTATGCGGTGCTGTAGGGTGGCTATGGGGTGCTTTGGGGTATCCTTGGGTTCCTATGGGGCGCTATGGGTGACTATGGGGCGCTATGGTTTGCTATGGGGCTCTATGCGGAAGAATGGGGTCTCTATGGCGTGCTATGTTGTCCCTATGGGGCACTATGGGGTGTCTTTGGGGATCTATGGGTTGTCTGTGGGGCTCTATGGGGTCTGCATGGGGTCTGTATGGGGTTCAGTGGGTCTCTATGGGGCTCTATGGGGTGTCTACAGGCACTATAGAGCGATATGGGGTGTCTATGTGGTTCAATTGGGCTCTATGGTGTGGCTGTAGGGCCTTATGTGGTGTCTATGGGTCCCTATGGGGTGCAATGGGGTGCTGTGGGGCACAATGGAGTGTCTATGAGGCACCATGGGCCGCTATGGGGCACTATGGATTAGCTATGGGGTGCTATGGGGTCTCCTTGGGCCCCTATGGGTCACTATGGTGTGTCTATGGGCTCTATGGGGTATCTTTGTGTTCCTATGGGGCGCTATGGGTGACTATGGGGTCGCTATGGGTTTCTTTAGGGCACTATGGGTCTCAATGGGGTCTCTATGAGTCTGAATTTATCCTTATGGCTCCCAATGACTGTCTATGGGTCTCTATGTGTCCCTATGGGTCCCAGTGTCTCTCTATGTGTCCCTATGGGTCCCAGTGTCTCTCTATGGGTCCCAATGTCTTCCTATGGATCTCTATGGGTCCCAGTGTCTCTCTATGTCCCCCTGTGTCTCACTCCAATTTGTAGGAGGGAGGCAAGGTTCTTTGATATGTGTATACCCGGCGTGAGATTAAGAAGCAACGGTTCAAATGTTGGTCCAACCAGTTTATTAAAGACCTAGGTGTTTTTTTTAGGGAGACGGGGAAGGGAAGGTAGGCGATAGGGAAAGTAGGAAATGTAAGCAAGGAGTCTTTGCAGAGAGCAAAAGAGATAGTCACCACCATGGGTCCAGCGAGGTACACAGTAGGTCCGTTGATCTCAGGAATTCGTCTGATCACCGCGGGGGATGGGAGACAGCCAGGGAGCTCCGCAGCAAGCCGGTCCCGGGTTTCTTCCGACAAAGTTTTCCCCTCAGGGAATTCTCCATCAAAGGTGTCTTTGGGAGTTTGTCTCCTAAGTCCCCAGTTTAGCGAGGGCCTTTTATCCCCCATTTCGGTGGGAATTTTTCCTCTTCGAAGTTTGGGAATAGCAGCTCAGCATTTTTGGTGGAAATACCAAACTTCCAAACAAACAGGCAACCATTCTTCGAAAGATGATTTAAAACCAACTTTTGTGGCATTCCTGGCCCACAGATAAGCCAGCAAGGACGGGGAAGGAGGGTGTCTCTATTGCCGGACACAAGCGTTATCGCCTTCCGCATTGGTCCGCTCCTTCGAGCAGCACCCCTGAGAAAAGACTGCTCTTCCTGTTTCTGTTTACCCTTGCAATTGTAAGCAGAAACACTATGGCACATTGGCACCCACCATTCGCCCTCCAGGATACTTAACAGTTGTCAGTCAGTCTTATCATCAGGAAGGCCTCATGAAGCAAGCTTTGAGACAACAAAAGAAAATCAGTTCTGTCTTTCACACCACCCCGTGGCTCAAAGGTTGCTTGAAATTGATGCGCAAATGACCATTCACGGTGGTGAGGAAAGAAAGGAAAAAAAAAAGTAAGCATAAGGGAAAAGAGGGATAGGTGATATGGGGGAATTAAATGTTAACAATCATCATCATTCAATCTTGATTGATAATGCACTAACTAAACATGAAGTTACATGTAAGATCATAATTTTTTGAGTTGACATATACACACTGATTCCAGCTTTCATTTTAGAGAATTCTATAAATGGAAATTTCAAAGCTAATATATTATTACTTATCAACAACTATGAGGTGGCAAACCACCAAAAGAAGACAGAAGGAACACAATAGCGGTGAATGTGATAGGCAGTGCCTGCAGGGCGTCCCCTGCTTCAAAGTGCACTTTGCCTTTCTCACCCATCACAGATTCTCTCCTGTTTTAATTCTTGCTAGAGATTGCAAGGTTCTTTTCACATGTGCTCCACATCCGCATGGCCAGTGCATGATATAGAGCCCAGGTGGAACACCTGCTCTTAAAAGATAACAAACAACTATATTAGATCTCTCTACAATACAAACTACTCAGAAAAGTTATTTAGAGCTACAGTTACTTATTCCTATTGTTTGTTACTTGCTTTACCCATTGCTTCCTTTCTTTATTTAATTGGTAAACTTTTTCTTGTTGACCTACTCCTACTATTGTTACAAAAATCATCTAAGGGTAGTAATTCTTGATGCAGTACAGAGTGAGATGCACCCGTATCTACCAGAAAACAAACATCTTTACACTGCTATGTGCATGTTGCATTCAGTCCACTGGGGGCAAAACTCATCCTGAGATCTTCAGGTCCTGCTCTAGTGCAACTGCTATTATTCTTCCCAATTCTTTCATTACAATCCCTCTTTCTATACAATTTTCAAGCTCCATTCACATACCCTCAATTATACTTCTGTATCATTAACAGTTCTTATACCATCAAAGCAGTTTGTCCCATTCCCTTCAGAACCCACAGATCAAACAACACAGTTCTTCAGTTTCCACAACACCCTTAGTACCATATAACTTTCCTTTAGCAATCCATACCTACATATACCATAGACATTTAAAAATCACAAAGACAGTGACAATAACCAATAGTATCAAATAAACATGTAAAACAAATAAATAGGGGTATTTGTGTCAGCTGCTGTCCACTTGAGCATTTCCAAAGCAGTTCAATTGCTGTGAGATATAAAAACTAGTCTGGCAAGTTACAGTACTGTTATAGTTTACCGAACTTTTCACAGGACAGTGTGTGGGATACCCCACAGTATAAACCATAAGAGGGATAATCCCAGAAACATACACATCTCTTATCAAAACTTAGACATTTTCCAACAACCATGTTTTGTATGGAACTCCTGGACTGATGTGACACTGATAAACATCAGTGCAAAGGGTTTTAAAATAGATTTCATTTTTGACCACATCTAATAGATATTAGATAGGTCCCTTGGCTCATTTCCCAATTTGTTAGGAATTTGGAAACACTATGGAGGAGTTACATGCAAATCATAATCAGTTTGAGAAATAGGGGTAAAAGAAGGGATCAGAAGGAATGGTTATCACTGGGCAGAAAGTACCAGAAAGTCAGGATGACCTGAAAAAACTCTGAACCAAATTGTGAAGTTTTAACAGATCCAAGGACTGATATCAATCACAATCCACAACAACAAACAAAAGCATAATAGTATTGCAACCAAAATATGTAATAAGAGAGGTAAATTCAGAATTCTAGCACAATCACATCTTCAACTTTTCTGTCACAAAACACAAATGGTTAAAGTCAGCTATCAGTCATTCTGTTCAGTGAAGGTCCCACGGGGATCTTCTGTAAAATAAAACAAAACAACAACTTACCCTTTTGGGGCTTTGTTAATACAATTAAAAAATGAGAGAACAATCCATCGAGGAGTATATTTTACATTCCTTTTTCGGGGTGTCCTTAGCCTTCTAAGGATATTTGTTAAGGGATTTCATTAAGGTTAGGGAAACGCCTCATGTTAGCTGAGTCAGTCCACACAAGCTGGCCAGGGAGATAAGTGTTTCCCTAGCTTATCAGCAACTGGATCGTGACTCACAGGGGCAATTGGCAGGAGTGGGGAGGCCTTGGGACAGAAGGTGTTAAATCGAGGATCTCCTTTTGTTGTGAGCTTTCTAATAAACATCCACCCTTCACTGCCTTCCTCCCCCCACCTCCCTCTCATCTGGGGGAGGGGGCGAAAGCATCAGCTTTCCTTGAGCTTTTGTTCTGGCCACCAGTTAACTAATTTCTCTAACCTGATTGTGGGTAATCCATTCATCAGATCTCGTGGAACACCCTTTTGCCAGCCCAGTGTCCAGAGACGTTTATGATCAATATTTTGCCTACCCGTTCTTACTGGCAGTGAGACCCTTCCAGTTCCACTGAGCTTTGGACTAGGTAACCTAGGAGCAAGGGTGGTTGCTGCGAGCCTTACTTCCCCTGGCTCAGATTTACTGGAAGAAGCCACAGGCCCATATTTCCTTTCATAATTAATCAACTCTTGGGCAACCTCCCCCCATGTCCATACTTTATATCCCGACTGCAGATGGTTAGAGGTTACAACTCCTAATGCTGCCCGGGTTCTTTCTCCCTGAGGCACAGCCTGTACCTTTCCTTGCAGTTGTATGCCTATAGGTTTCAGTGATTCTGGAAGCCCCCTGATTAAAGGAGTCATCCGTTCAGGATCAACAGGTATCATCATAGGTGATTCATGATGTGGCTGCAGCTTTCTATCATACATCATTTGCAGACAAGCAGCTTTTTGAACACTTTCAACCAATTGATCAGCTGTCCCATTAATGGCAAGAGGGTCTCCCCTTTCTAAAGGGTTAAGACCACCTGCCCAATAGGCAGCCCTCTGTGTTAGGGACCAGGGAGCACGGTTGTTACCAGTAGTTAAAAATACCCCAGGCCCCCAATAACCTTCAGCTTCCTTTTCAGTTAACAGTATTTGGTTTCCACCAGTGAGACTAACCCTCCATACATACTCTGTCTCTGATTCCTTTGGAGAGCAGCTAAAATCTTTTTTCAGTTTTGCTAATTCAGTGGCAGAAAAGGGAATTTCTTTAACATTCATTTGAGGGTCCAGATCCTCACTGTTATCAAACGTATATTTAGTTTTTATCAAAGGACGCAATTGGGCTGGCGAGTCCTCTAATTTGCCAAGCCCTTCCTTTATTCCTTGTAGTTCCTTCTGAGGAAAAGTTTTTTCTTGAGGCAAATTATGGACAGCAGTATTGCTAGTATTCTTACATGTTAATAGTTCCTTAAAAGCCATTTGCAACAAGACTGTATTATGTTGCTCTCTTTGTAATTGTTCCTCAAGGTTCACTATTTGATTCTGCAGAGTTTTTACCAATTCTTGCATTACTTTAACTGATTCCTGTAATGCTTGTATGGTTTGGGTTTCTGCCGAATGCTTTTCATCTTGGAACTCCACGGCAGCTTTTAAAGCAGCACCGAGTACCACACAAATAAACGATTTTCCTTTCCCGGCTCGAGTATGAGCCTCATATTGTAAAACACGAATGCGGTTGGAAACACTCTGCAAGTTATACCAGTTTTGTCGTGCCCAATCCACCCCTGATAAAGAGGGCCGAGCACCATGCTTTTCTAAAAGGTCAAATAGCACATTTTCACTTTTCATAGTGGCAACAATTTCACTCATTTCTCAATACCCTAAAAGATACACACTAAGGGAAGAGAAGGTATGCTTAACTCCTTACCCCTCCCAAGGGAGACACGCACCTATCAAACAAATGCAAATGCTACAATCATTCCTCCCTTTCACAAAAGACCAAGAAGTCCAATCAACACTTACAAAGAAAGTGTAAACACCGAAATCGCTCCTGGCTACCCTGTCAGGCCAGAAAAACTTCAAGCTTAAAGCCACACAAGTTACAAAACACTTCTAGGTTTCTCAGAAAGGAATAAACTTCTTGGAGAAGCACAAACGTCAAAAAATTACTTCCTCACTTCCCCAAGAGGCGCACACACAAAACTTTCAAATTCCAAAATATGTTACAAGTTACTTAAACCACAAAAATGCGAAATAGTCTTCCCGAGAAGGCACACACGTATAAAACAAGAGCAAATAGTCAAAATTAATTCATACGTCCCCGAGAGGTAAACACATAAGGAGTAAAGTTTCAGAATATGGAGCGGTCTTCCTGGAGAGGTGCTCACATCTAAGTTACCAAAATTATCGGTCCTTGCAACTCCAGGAGGTACATACAGAAAAATTTTGGAGTTTTTGGAAGGACAACAGTCTCACGGCGGGCATCCTGCCGACTACGCCAATAAAAAATGTCTCGCTCCAATTTGTAGGAGGGAGGCAAGGTTCTTTGATATGTGTATACCCGGCGTGAGATTAAGAAGCAACGGTTCAAATGTTGGTCCAACCAGTTTATTAAAGACCTAGGTGTTTTTTTTTAGGGAGACGGGGAAGGGAAGGTAGGCGATAGGGAAAGTAGGAAATGTAAGCAAGGAGTCTTTGCAGAGAGCAAAAGAGATAGTCACCACCATGGGTCCAGCGAGGTACACAGTAGGTCCGTTGATCTCAGGAACTCGTCTGATCACCGCGGGGGATGGGAGACAGCCAGGGAGCTCCGCAGCAAGCCGGTCCCGGGGTTCTTCCGACAAAGTTTTCCCCTCAGGGATTTCTCCATCAAAGGTGTCTTTGGGAGTTTGTCTCCTAAGTCCCCAGTTTAGCGAGGGCCTTTTATCCCCCATTTCGGTGGGAATTTTTCCTCTTCGAAGTTTGGGAATAGCAGCTCAGCATTTTTGGTGGAAATACCAAACTTCCAAACAAACAAGCAACCATTCTTCGAAAGATGATTAAAAACCAACTTTTGTGGCATTCCTGGCCCACAGATAAGCCAGCAAGGACGGGGGAGGAGGGTGTCTCTATTGCCGGACACAAGCGTTATCGCCTTCCGCAGTGGTCCGCTCCTTCGAGCAGCACCCCTGAGAAAGACTGCTCTTCCTGTTTCTGTTTACCCTTGCAATTGTAAGCAGAAACACTATGGCACATTGGCACCCACCATTCGCCCTCCAGGATACTTAACAGTTGTCAGTCAGTCTTATCATCAGGAAGGCCTCATGAAGCAAGCTTTGAGACAA
The DNA here is from genome assembly GCF_054131305.1 of Coturnix japonica. Classification (NCBI taxonomy): domain Eukaryota; kingdom Metazoa; phylum Chordata; class Aves; order Galliformes; family Phasianidae; genus Coturnix; species Coturnix japonica. The sequence goes on from NC_140684.1 coordinate 1,660,717, forward strand.
CAAAAGAAAACCAGTTCTGTCTTTCACACCCTGTCTAGGTGGTAACTCTACAGATGGTAACAAAGATGGTAACAAATGTACAGAGGTTCTAAGCGAGAGAGAAACTCACCAGTGGTGATGCCTTCGCTGAGGAAGCTGGGGCGGTCTTCACTGCAGAGCGATGTCCAAGAGATGCTGCCTCACAGAATCACAGAATTCTCAAGGTTGGAAAAGGGCTGCCAGCTTTTGTAGGAGAATAGCATGGGAGACAGTTGTGAAGGCTTTGCTGAAGTCCAAGTAGAGCACATCAACAGCCTTTCTTTCTTTCCTTCATCCATCAGATGGGTCACAGGATCGTAGAAGGAGATCAGATTGGTCAAGCAGGAGCTGCCCTTCACGAACCCATGCTGGCTAGGTCTGATCTCCTGCTCATCCCACACCTGCCACATCTGTCATCTCCCTCAAGACAATTCGTTCCATTCCCTTCCCTGGCACCGAGGTCAGGCTAACAGGCCTGGAGTTGCCCGGATCCTCCTGACAACCTTGCTTGGAAATGGGAGTCACGTTGGCAAGCCTCCAGTCTTCTGGGACCTCACCCGGTAACAGGGAGCTCGGAAAGATAATGGAAAGCGGCTCGAGTGAGGGTCAGCCCTTAAATGAGGTCTCAGAGGAGGTGGAGTCGAGCTCCAGCCCTCCCGGGAGCACAGCTCCATTACTCTCACCTGTGCTCCCGCAGCTGACCCCACACTTGCCTCAGCTGATTAATCAGAGGTTCAGGCTGTGATTACCAATCTCCCACACAGCCCCTGTGGGTCCCAATGTTTCCCTATGGGTCTCTAGCTGTCCCTATAGGTCTCTATGGGGTTATTATGCCTCTAAATGGGTCCCTATGTGTCTCTATGTCTCTCTATGGGGTCCCAATGTGTCCTAATGTCCTCCTGTAGATATCTATGTCCCCCTATGTGTCCCAGTGTCTCCCTATGGGTCACTATGTCTCCCAATCCCCCCTATGGGTTGCTATGTGCCTCTATGGCTCTCTATAGGGTCTCTTATGTGTATCTCTGGGCCCAAATATCTTCCTATGGGTATCTATATGTTTCAATGTGGTCCCTATGTGCCTCTATGGGGTCTCTTATGGGTCTCAGCGGGGTCTCTATGTGTCTCTATGGGTCTCACTGTCCCCCACTGTAATCCATGGGGTCCCCATGTGTCCCAATGTTTCCCTGTGGGTCCCAGTGTCTCCCTATGGTGTGGAGAGTGTTTATGCAGAATGGCTTCGTGAGAAAGGGCATGATGAAACTCCATTAGTTAAATTGTAAAAGAAGGTACGTGACTGGCGGCAGCAGCTGAGGAGAAATCAGGATGTGAAGGACAGAATATGTAGCTAAAGATAGAATATGTAGCTAGAGGCAAGGACGGCCTAAGGGAAAAACAAGATGTGTAGCTGTGAAGAAAAAGTAACTATAAGGCTAACCACAAAGGTCAGATGAAGTAATATGTAACCCACCAATCCTGAGCTTTACTTTTGCAATATGCATGAGCTTATTACTGACTGTATAAATAAGATGCTGTTACACCTAATAAACGAGATCTGTTGACCATTATATTATGAGACTCATCTCCCGCGGTTACTTCCAACAAATGGTGACCCTCGACGTGATACTTGCCAAGGGAAATAAAAGGGCTGCCATGAGCGTAGAACTGCGCTGGGTTCGGGTCCCGCAGCTAGACGGACGACAAAAAGAGCTGAACTCGGTGCTCTGCGTCTCGAGTGACCACGACAGGTGGGCTCGACCGATACGTGCTGGTGAAGCCTGGAGGTCTGCAACGACGTCGACGAAAACATGGATAGGCAAGCAGCATATAATTTATTTACCGCTTTTCTTAGGCAGAGGCAATTTAAAGCTATAGACTTGCAAAAGGAACTCCCCAAGTTATTAGCGTATGGGTATGCTAAAGGGTTATTTCAGAATCCTCATTTAGTGCAGGATCTTGCTGAATGGCATAAATTTGGAGATGTAATTTTTCAGGGAATGATGGATGGGGAGAAAATGGCTAAAAAATGCAGGAAGTGGTGGCGTGTGGTTTATAATGATTTGCTGCAATCACCCACATGGAAGTGCTGGATCAGCCTGGGGGAGTGTGCCAGGATGGGGAGGGCTCCCATAGGGCCCAATGCAGCCCCCCGCCCTCACCTGTCACTAAAAATGTTATTATTATTAATAGTAATGGTAGCAATAATGAGGCGAGAAGAGCTGCAGCTGTGCCCGGGGAGGAATAAGAATTATAATGAATGGTCAGATTGCCCGGGGCCCCCTGCAGTGTCCACCGTAAAGTTGCCGCCGGCCGCCGAGCCTGCGTTGCCGGCGGCTGCGGAGCCGAGTGCCCCGTCTCCGTCTCCCGGCACGTCTGCATCAGACGAGCCGCCTGCATCGACCATGGCGCTACAGCCGGCCCCCTCGACCCCCCTTTGCAATGAGCCGCTCCCTGGGGCACAGAGTGACCTGGCGGAGGCCGTCGCGCGGGAGCGGGGGGGGGCTTGGGCTGCGCTGGCGCGGGCTTGTTTAGAGGCGGGAGACGGTGAGGGGTTGGAAGCGGTGTCACAGATGGTGCTGCCGGGGGGGTATTCACCTAATGCTGCAGGCGGGACACAGGCTGCTATCAGTGCTTTAGATTGGAGGTTGTTGTCACTATTGCGGTCTATGGTCAGTCAGTATGGAGTAAAAAGTGAGCCAGCGAGACAGATACTGGATTATATCTGGAGTACTCAGGTTTTGTTGCCATCTGATTGTCGGGCTATAGCTAGGTTGATTTTTTCGTAGCACCAACAACTGCTATTTAATGCTTATTGGGAAGAGATGTGCCAACAGAGCGTTGTGATAGTTAAGCAGCCCGGAGATCCCTTGTATAATGTCACCGTTGAAGAACTTTTAGGGGTGGGTCCTTTCATCCGGACGGAGGCCCAGGCCTTATTAGGACCAGTTAAATGTAGAGAGTCAATGTATCTGGCCAGGCAGGCTATGAATAAGATCAAGGCACCAGGTGGGCTGTCGTCTTATATGGGAATCCAGCAGGGAAGAAATGAGGATTTTGGAGTGTTTCTAGATAAGGTAGCTGGAGCCATAGAGAAGGCTGGAGTACCAGAGTACATGAGGGAAATAATGCTAAAACATTGTGCACTTCAGAATTGTAATGCTACAGCTCCTGGCATTCTAAGTACTTTGAGGAGTAACTGGACAATAGAGGAGGCGTTAGACAGATTATCGAGTGTGCCCACGGGGGCTCAGGCTTTCATAGTTGAGGCTATTAAAGAGCTAGGGGCAGGATTAAAGGCACAGGCTGAGGCTTCCCAGAATCAAGTGTTAGCAGCTCTTGCACCCTTACAAGCGTCTGCGGTAACCAGTGCAGGCCCAAGCACCTCTGTTAAATGTTTCCGGTGTGGCGTTAAGGGACATTTGCGACGGAATTGCCAAGCTGTCGGTGTGTGGTGCCAGAACTGCCGCTCGGACAACCACAACACCGTCACCTGCCGACGCCGGTCGGGAAACCTCCAGCCCAGCGCGAGAAAGAACAGCGGCCGCGCTCCGACACAACCAGCCGTTCCCAGCCAGCGGCCGCCTGCCGCCCCCCCCACGTCGCTCGCCGCGTTGTCGGTCTCTACGGCCCCCCCGCCCTTCAGTCCGCCTACGTCGCTCGTCGCGCCCCCGCCCTCTGCTCCGCCCACGTCGTTCTCTGCGCCTCGCCATGCCGCCCCCCCCTCGTTGTGCGCGGCTGCGTCTGTGCAGCCCGCGTGTAACGTGGTTAAAGACACGGACGGACCGAAACCAGGGGATCGTTGTGACCCCGGTCCAGTAGATCCAGAAAGAGAATCGGACGCATTTCCTCCTGATGATAATTTGAAGGAAGCAGGAATGACAGATTTCCCTACAGCATACTGTGATGTCTTAGAGCAGTGCAGAAAAGAAGCAATATTAAGAGGTGATGCTGACACGTTGCACACCTTTCCTAATCAGGTCCCCCGTTGGGAATCCCTGCCTTATGAGGCAGTGAAGGAGCTAAGGGAGTCAGCGAGAACATACAGAATTCATTCAGCCTTTACATACAATCTTTTGGTTGCAAACGGTGACAGTTACGCTATGACCCCTCACGACTGGAAAATTGTGTTAAGAATGATCCTCTCTGCTACGCAGTACACCGTGTTTATGACTGAATACCGGCTACATAATTTGACTGATACCTCTTTGCCTCAAATTGGGACAAATCCATGTGGCACAGCACCTCTTCAACTGTGTCAGACAAATGTCACTCACGTTCCTGAATTTGGCTGTCTAAAATATGCACATGTAACAATAGATACTCATTCTTCTTACGTATTTGCCACAGCACATACAGGTGAACACAGTCATGACACCCGTAAACACTGGTTATCTGCTTATGCTGCTATGGGAATCCCACATACTACAAAAACAGATAATGGGCCTGCGTATACCTCTAAGGCCACTCGAACTTTCCTCCAAGAAGGGTGTGTTAAACATACTACAGCCATTGCTCATTCTCCCACTGGACAAGCTATCACTGAGCACATTTATCAAACATTGAAATCCATTCTTATTATTCTTAAACAAAAAAGGGGGAATATGGGAGACACACTACAAGAAATATTATGCAAGGTTTTGCTTGTTTTGCTTGTGCTGAATTTTTTGAAAATATTATGTAAGGTTTTGCTTGTTTTGCTTGTGCTGAAGTTTTTGAATCGTGTTCATAGAGATACAGCTTATGTGGATTGTCATTTTGAGGCTTCCACAGTGTTAAAGGAACAGCCTATGGTTAATGTTTGGAATATGGCCACAGGACTTTGGGACAGTCCCCTACCACTGACAACTTGGGGTCGTGAATATGCTCGTATTTCCACAGGGACTGGCCCTATGTGGGTTCCAGCATGATATGCTCAGTCTCATCTGAAGGCAGAAAATAGCATCCAGCCTTTATAGTAATTGTAATTGTGTGTTTCTTACTTAGTGGTATTCCTTTGTAACTTGCTGTGTTATAGATAATATTAGTAATAGTTTGACATAGTGTGTGATTTTCTGTTTTACCAATGCAGTCTCAAGATTTAGAGTTTAAGGCATTAGCTAGGATGTTGTGTGCTTCTTCTATTTTAGTAATAGATCAGATGTGTATTAAACAGGATTTGATTAAACAGGATTTTTCCGGCGAAAGGCTGCTGCCAGAAATACTGAGGAGGCCAAGACAAGGGTCCCGATCTCACAGAAACGGGAGGCAGCAACCAAGAAGACTGCAGAGACCCAGACTGAGGTCCTGCACATGCCTTATAGGAAGGCTGCTGCCAGAATGTCTGAGGAAACTCAGACTGAGCCCCCAACCCAAGATGCTGGTGTGCAGGTCTCTGGCTGTACTGAGTGCCAGAGCCTGGCCCTTGCAGTGCTGGGTGAGGGAGGCAGTGATTGTGTTCACTGCGACCAGGTGAACTACTTGCTCAGCCTCGTAGTTGACCTGAAGGAGGAAGTGGAGAGGCTGAGGACTATAAAACAGTGTGAGAGGGAGATTGACTGGTGGTGTCAGTCCCTCTCAGCCTCAAGTTCTCAGCACACAGTCGAGGCTCCTAATGGAGCATGTCAGCCCCTGCCACCTCACAAACAGGTGGTAAAGGGGAACCAGCCAGCTGGCAACACTGCAGCCGGCCCCCTGTCCTCTCTTCCCCCCAGCAGTAATTTGAGAAGGGAGGAGAAGTGGAAACGGGTACCTGCTCGACGGAAGGGGCATCCTCCATCACGACCATCCCCGGCTCCCCAGGTGCCTCTGCGAAACCGGTTTGAGGCCCTGGAACTTGAGGGGGGGACTAGTGAGAGTGTGGAAACAGGTGCACCCATGAGGTTGCCTCAGGTGAAGCGGTCACCCCGAAGCCTCAAGACTGCTTCTACACGTAAGGACAGAAGGGTGATTGTTGTACGTGACTCCCTTCTGCAAGGAACAGAAGGCCCTATATGCCGGCCTGACCCTACCCGCAGAGAAGTGTGCTGCCTTCCTGGGGCACGGGTCAGGGACATTTCAAAGAAAATTTCTAGATTGATTCATCCTTCAGACTACTACCCACTTTTAATAATTCAGGCTGGCAGTGAGGAAGTTGGCAAGCAAAGCCTGAGGTCCATCAAGAAAGACTTCAGGGGAATGGGGCGAATACTTGAAGGAGCTGGGGTGCAGGTGATCTTTTCTTCTATGCCCGTGGTGTCAGGAAAAGATACAGGGAGGATCCAAAAAACCCATCTCTTAAACAGATGCTTAAGAGCTGGTGCAGACACAAGAATTTCGGCTATTTTGACCATGGGGCAATCTACACTGCACCTGGAATGATGGCTGCTGATGCAAGCAGCCTGTCCCTGAGGGGTAAGAGGGTATTAGCTGAAGAATTAGCGGGACTCATTGATAGGTCTTTAAACTAGGAACGAAAGGGGAAGGGGGCAGAATAAGGGCTACTGGGGTTGAACGGTGCATTCGAGGGATTGTACCAAACTCTGTGGGCAAAGATTGCAGAGTGCAAAAGGAGGGAGTAGGGCAGGGGGATGCTGGGGATGCTGCTGTTCTAGCGGATCCTGGATCGCTTATGAAGGTGGTGAGACGAACAGCCCGGCTGAAGTGCCTTTATACTAATGCACGGAGCCTGAGTAACAAGCAGGAGGAACTGGAAACTGTGATGCACTCTGAAAATTATGACATTGTTGCTATCACAGAAACATGGTGGGATGACTCCCACAATTGGGATACTACCATCGATGGCTATAGGCTCTTTAGGAGAGATAGGCGAGGTAGGAAGGGTGGGGGAGTCGCCCTTTATGTCAGAGATTGGATAAACTGTGAGGAGCTCCCCATGAGAAACAGTCAAGAACAGGTTGAGAGCCTGTGGGTTAGGATTAGAGATGGGACTAATAAAGGTCAGCTGGTATTAGGGGTATACTACAGGCCACCTGATCAAGGGGAGGCTGCTGATGAGGCTTTCTTGCTCCAGATGCGTGAGGCGTCTGGCTCACGGGCTCTTGTCCTGGTGGGGGACTTCAACCATCCTGACATCTGTTGGGAAAACCACACGGTGAGCTGCAAGAGCTCCAGAAGGCTCTTGGAATCCATTGAAGATAGCTTTCTGGTTCAGGTATTGGACAGACCGACCAGAGGTCAAGCGTTGCTGGACCTGCTGCTCACCAACGCTGAGGAGATCATCAAAGGCGTCAAGGTTGGAGGCTGCCTGGGCTCCAGCGATCATGCCCTGGTTGAGTTTGTGATCTCAAGCGACGTGGGCCTGGCAAAGAGCAGGACCAGGATGCTCAACTTTAGAAGAGCAGACTTCAAGCTACTCAATGGAATGCTGGCCAAGATCCCCTGGCGCGCTGCCCTCAAAGATAAGGACGTTGAGGAGAGCTGGCTACTGTTCAAGGATGCCCTCCTGGCAGAACAAGAGGTCTCCATTCCCCTGATTAAGAAAGTGGGCAGGACAGGTAGAAAACCGGCATGGCTCAGCAAGGACCTGCTAAGAGAACTGAGGGTGAAGAAAGGGGTGTACAAGCTCTGGAAACAAGGCTGTGTCACCCGGGAAGAATACAGGGATGCCGTCCGAACTTGCAGATGTGGGATCAAGAAAGCCAAGGCGCAGGCAGAACTGAACTTGGCGAGGGATGTGAAAAACAATAAGAAAACCTTCTACAGGTACATTGGCCAGAAGAGACAGGCCAAAATGGGCGTACCTACTCTGGTAAATTTAAAAGGAGAAATGGCTTCAACAGATGAAGAGAAAGCTGAGGTGCTGAATGAGTTCTTCACCTCGGTCTTCACTGGTGGCCAGGATTCTAGTCTTTTTCACGTCCCTAAGTCTTGCACCCTCATACCTCCATGTGGGGACCAAGGAGGTAAATCCCTCCCCACTGTAAGGGTAGAGCAAGTCCGAGAGTGCCTCCTTAGACTGAATGAGTATAAGTCTATGGGGCCAGATGGCATGCATCCCAGGGTCCTGAAGGAGCTGGCTGAGGTGGTTGCTGAGCTGCTCTCCATCATATTTGAGAAGTCGTGGCTGTCAGGTGAGGTCCCGGATGATTGGAGGAAGGGTCACGTCACTCCCATTTACAAGAAGGGGAGCAGGGACGACCCGGGTAACTACAGGCCGATGAGTCTCACCTCTGTGCCTGGGAAGATTATGGAACAGATCCTCCTGGACAAAATGCTTGATCGCATAAAGAACAAGCATGTGATCCGAGACAGCCAGCGTGGCTTCACCAGGGGAAGGTCATGCTTAACTAATCTTGTGGCCTTCTATGATGGAGTGACGGCGTTGGTGGATGAAGGGAAGGCGACCGATGTCATTTACCTGGACCTGAGCAAGGCCTTTGACATGGTCCCCCATCACATCCTCATCTCCAAATTGGAGGGAGGTGGATTTGATGGGTGGACAACTAGATGGATAAGCAATTGGTTGAAAGGCCGCAGACACAGGGTGGTGGTCAATGGCTCTATGTCCAGGTGGAGGCCGGTAACGAGCGGCGTCCCTCAAGGGTCTGTCTTGGGACTGGTGCTCTTTAACATCTTTATTAATGACATCGATGAGGGAATGGAGTGCACCCTCAGCAAGTTTGCTGATGACACCAAGCTGAGTGGTGCAGTCGATACGGTGGAGGGAACAGATGCCATTCAGAGGGACCTTGACAGGCTGGAAAGCTGGGCTCGGGTGTACCTAATGAGGTTCAACACGGCAAAGTGCAAGGTTTTGCACTTGGGTCGGAAGAACCCCAGGCACCTGTACAGGCTGGGAGGAGTTGTCCTTGAGAGCAGCTCGGCTGAAAAAGACCTAGGGGTCCTGATAGATGAGAAACTTAACATGAGCCAGCAGTGCGCTCTGGCAGCCCGGAAAGCAAATGGGATCCTGGGCTCCATCAGGAGAGGGGTGGTCAGCAGGGATAGGGAGGTGATCGTCCCTCTCTACTCTGCTCTTGTGAGGCCCCATCTGGAGTACTGTGTCCAGGTGTGGAGCCCTCAGTACAAAAAAGATATGGAGATTTTGGAAAGGGTCCAGAGGAGGGCCACAAAGATGATCAGGGGGCTGGAGCACCTCCCCTATGAGGACAGGCTGAGGGAGTTGGGTTTGTTCAGCCTGGAGAAGAGAAGGTTGCGGGGTGACCTCATTGCAGCCTTTCAGTACCTGAAGGGAACTTACTCCCAGGAGGGGAGTAAACTCTTCGAAAGGGCTGATAATAGCAGGACTAGGGGAAATGGTTTTAACTTGAAGGAGGGAAGATTTAGGTTGGATGTTAGGGGAAAGTTCTTTACTAGAAGGGTGGTTAGGTCCTGGAACAGGCTGCCCAGTGAGGTTGTGGATGCCCCGTCCTTGGAGGTGTTCAAGACCAGGTTGGACAGGGCCCTGGGCAACCTGATCTAGTAAATGTGTATGTTTGGTGGCCCTGCTAGGCAGGGGGGTTGGAACTACATGATCCTTAAGGTCCCTTCCAACCCAGGTAATTCTGTGATTCTGTGATTCTGTGATGTAATCAATGCTAGAATCTACCAGAATAGCTCTTTCAATGTTTTAGTACTGTTTGGTTATGATGTTATTAGCCTATTAATTAGCTTTTCTTAATTTGCAAAGACAAAACATGGAAAGGAATCCCAGTCAAAGAGAAGACCCTGTATCATAGAATAGATACCTCTCTTACATCCAACTAATTGGGATTTTTAAAATATAACCATGCATCATTTTAGACAAAAGTGCACGCTAATAGAACTAAATTTGATAGTTTATTCTGTTTTCCAAGCAGGTGTTCCACTTGGGCTCTGTATCACACACTGGCCATGCGGATATGGTGTACAACTGGAAGAAATCCTTCAGACCCTGAATGCAGGAGAGAATCTGTGATGGGTGAGAGAGGAAATGTGCACCTTGAAGCAGGGGACGGCCTGCTGGCACTACCTGTCGCATCCACCACCAACATGGCTTGCTGTTTCTTAAGGGTCAGTAAGTATTAATGCCCCTAGTGATACTCTAGTACATTTGTCCTCTAAACTTGGTTCTATTTGACATGCTATTCCATTAAATTGTGCGATCATTAATCAATTATTAGCCCAGATAACTCAGTTGGTAGAGCATGGTTATGAGCATCCTAAAAGCATTTATTGCACAAATTTTAGTGGTCATTAAAAATCAATGTATCAGAGTATATGAAAATTGAAGAATTTTCCAAATCAGCTACAGATTAACACAATGGGACCCTCACGGATTTATTTTCAGGTTGCAGAAACTTAGGTTGCAGTACAAACATATTTGTTCTTTTTAGTGGGTTTAACAGTAATGTTGTTATGTTGTATTTGACTTGTCTCTTTTTTCACTTTTAGAGTATTGTCAATCGAGGCTTTGATTGAGTTATAATACTTATGTTATTAATTTAAGTAGTGTTGTTACTCTATAGGCAGTATCTTGAAATTGTTGTAATACAAGAAGAATTCTACGGAGCAGCAGCCATGGATCGAGATGAGGAGTTCAAAGAGCAGCTACGGAGCAGGATAAAACTACATGAGAACTGATTGAACAAATGAACTGAACTGCTTGTTAAATATGATTAATCAGTCGTTAAATCAAACCCTTTTTCAGCCAGAAAGAAAACAGGGGAAATGTAGAGAGTGTTTTTTACAGCTAGTTAGCTGAGAAGGGTCGTAAACACGGTGCAGTTTATCAAGCAGCCATACCACTTGCAAGGACAGCGAGAACAACAAGATGCCCAGGGATGGTGAGGAACTAGCCATGGTTCTGGGAACTCAGCAAGGGAGTAGCTTTCAGTTGATAACAACAAGCTGTTAAGATACTCAGGGATGGTATGTAATTGGGAACCAATGATGAGCTCCACTTTTGCAATATGTATGAGCTAATTATCCGTATTATAAAGGTACATGCAGCCAAGGAATAAACGAGAATAGCTGATCATATGTCAATGACAGGTGTGGTCGTTTGCTTTTCTCCCGCCGTTCTGCAACAGTGGTGTCTCCGGTGGTCAGTACGGGGGCCCATATTGTTTAATATTTTTATTGATGACCTAGATGAGGAGATTGAGTGTACCCTCAGTAAGTTTGCAGATGACACCCAGTTGGAGGTGGTCTCAATCTGCCGGAGGGTAGGGAGGCCCTTCAGAGGGGTCTAGATAAGCTGGATCACTGGGCTGAGGTGAATGGGATGAGGTTCAACAAGGCCAAGTGCTGGGTCTGGCACTTTGGCCACAATAACCCCATGCAGCGCTATAGGCTTGGAGCAGAGTAGCTGGATGGCTGTGAAGAGGAAAGGGACCTGGGGGTGTTGGTCGATGCTCAACTGAACATGAGCTGACAGTGTGCCCAGGTGGCCAAGAAGGCCAACAGCATCCTGGCCTGTATAAGAAATATTGTGGCCAGCAGGAGCAGAGAGGTGATCATCCCTCTGTCCTCAGCACTGGTCAGGCCACATCTTGAGTACTGTGTTCAGTTTTGGGCTCCTCACTACAAGAAAGACATTGATGCGCTGGAGCGTGTTCAGAGAAGGGCAACAAAACTGGTGAGGGGTCTGGAGCGCAAGTCTTATAAGGAGAGGCAGAGGGAGCTGGAATTGTTCAGTCTGGAGAAGAGGAGGCTCAAGGGGAGACCTCATTGCACTCTACAACTTCCTGAAGGGAGGTTATGATAGGACGGGCCAGGCAACAAACAGGACAAGAGGAAATGGCCACAAGTTGTATCAGATGAGGTTTAGACTGGACATAAGAAGGAACTTTTTCTCTCAGAGAGCGGTCAGGCACTGGAATGGCTGCCCAGGGAGGTGGTGGAGTTGCCATCCTGGCAGTGTTCGAGAGACATCTGGATAGGGAGAAAGGAGATATGGTTTAGTGGTTTTCTGTAGGTATGATAAAGGGTGGTTGGACGGACTAGATGACGGTGTAGATTCTTTCCAACCTTGTGATTCTATGATTCTATTAATCTCAGCAGAAATAGTTGTGCTAAGAGTGTGAGATTAAGGAAACATCCCTATCAGGACAAAAGTCTTAGTATGGCAGGTTTAGTTATGGCACGCTGACTAGAAGAAGAGAAATGATTATTACCTTGAACTTTTGTCTTTCTGTCTCTCTCATCATGTAAATCTGAGGATGACCAAAGCCTGTTGCCCTGAGCTTTGCTGAAACCATCAAAATGGTTGCTCAGAGGTATTGCACCTGCACATAGCATAGGAGAACTCTGTAACCTAAGTGCCAAGGAAAAATGAAAGGGGAACTGTCAACATTCACCACCTCCTGTAAAGTGATGGTCATTGGCAAATGTGGGAGTATTGCCCATTGGACAACAGCCATGGTGCTTAAAGCCAAAGCCACAGACAGACGGGCTGAAAAAGGCCCTGGAGACTAAAGGCACAGCTTGAAAAGCTTGAAACAGTCCAGGGCCTTGAAGCCATGGCCACAGTTGAGAGAGGCCGGCACCAGCCTGAGAGCCTGAAGATGCAGACACAGCCGGGGAGGCCAGCACTGCCCTGGGACTTAAAGCCACAGTCTGAGAGGCTGATATCAGCCCTGGGGCTTAAAACCCCAACCAGAGATGGCTGCACTGGCCTTGGGTTTTGTTTCCTACAGGTTCCTCTGGAACTCCATTGACCACTATGAGGCCATATTGGCCTTTACTGGTTTTTATTGGGCTGCACTAGACTCAGCTTCACTTCTCTGTTATTTTACTTAAAAACACCCCACTGGATGACCCTGGCATTGGTTTCCTACCATTTGGATCTAGAAGGAGTCCATTCCCTTCGCCTATGATGAAAGCACAGCAGTGATGCAGACACTCGCTGAGGTCACAACCGTTGCCGGGTGGGAGCATTTGTACCACAGGTGGTGAGCAGAGCTGTGCTCTGGTGAGTGTCTGCACGCAGACTGAGCTCTGGGCCCTCCTTGGAGCTGATCACCCTGTGAGAGCCCATCTGAAGCAGCGCTGCGGCGTGTGCGTGATCTGGGCACAGCTTGGGCTGAGCAGGCCCAGCAGGTGAGCTGGGTTTGGTGCTGGGTGGTTGCCAGGAGGTGTCTCAGCAGAAAAGCTGTGCTGGGGAGGAGTTCCCAGCTCCAGCGGTGCCCCTCAGCATGGCTGTTTGCAGGGAAATGGGTTCTTGTGGAAATTCCATCCCATCTTACGGTGAGGATGATGAAATGTCATTCCTGCCCTGGAAAACTGCTGCCGGGTTCCCAGCTTCACGTCAGACATGACAAACGCGACCTTCACCAAGAGCAAATTGTGCTGCGCTGCCCCGCAGATGGCTGGGTGCATAAGAAAGCTGGGAAAATGCTTCTTCCTGACAGTTTTTCACTTGTTGCAACTTTCTGCAAGGTTCCTGTCCAAAAGGAGATTTCGGGGTTCGAGGCAGTCTTAGGAAGAGTGAAGCCAGCTCTTTCCAAGAGCGGGGCACGTTCCTGTGGAGAGAGCCCTGGGAGTTTCAGCTTCCTCTGAGACTTCACCAGCCATGTCTCAGCCAGGAGATGACTGCTATTCCTATTTCTGCTCTGTGAGTGGAAAGGTATGGCTGGGTTTCTTTGCTTGGTTCTTCTTCCTTTGTCTCATTTTTAAGGGAAGGGACGGAGCGGGAGGAGCCCTACTGGTCCTTTGTGCCCTCAATAAGTGGTCGGGTTCTGTGCTCACTGCTGACAGCCTGGGCTAATGGCAGGAATGTGGCTCAGGCTGTTTTCCCTTAGTGATAAATAGTGTCTCAGCACTCTGATATCCCATCTCTGGCACCATCTGGAACCTCTCTGCAAACCGTGGCTGCACGTTCCCTCCCATGTTTCTTCCTTTCTCTCTTCAGAAGCAGCCAGCAGGCTGCCAAGGATCCAGCGTCGCCTTTCAGCTCACAGAGGGACTCGATGGGGATGGCCTGTCCTTACTGCCAGGCAAAAGTGAGTGTCCTCAGCCCTCTGTCATGAAGTGTGGAGATATTTGACTGTTACTTCTGGGCGGGGGCAGTGCTGCAGGGAATGTCAAGAAACCTTAAGATTTGCAGGAAGGCGCAGCGAGAAGTGATCAAACAGATTGTGTTTGGGCTGTCAAAGTAGCATCCTTCTGTTCTCTGGGGGAGCATGGGCTTACTGGACAGTATTTCAGCTTCTCCCTGGTATCTGTGAAATCAACACCTGATCTGTTGTTGTAGGGACGGAGACCGCAAATCCATGGAACGGTGCGGAACAAGAGGGGAAACGGAAAGCCTCCATGGGTAAGAAGCTCTTGTGAGCTGTGGTGTGGGTACCTGCCTCTAAATAGGGCTGCATGAAGGGCAGTGTGTGTGATGGAAGAGAGAAGAAAGGACTCTGCAGATCTCTGCTGACTGCAGAAAGGGCACAATGTTGTGGCAGCAGAAAGGCAAACTGAAGAAACTGCTGTTGAAGACCAGAAGCTTGTTGTTGGCTGCGCTCAAATCTTCCTCCATTGAGATGCTCTTCATGTCTTTCTTGTCTCCTTCGTGTCAGAAGCTGATGCAAGCAGCATTCTATCAAAGCGCAGCCTTGCCGAAAGCCAGGGGAGGAGCACAGAGTGTGGCCCAGCACCCAAGAGAGATACAGACACACAGTGGACGTCTGGCTTTGGTGCACTGTCTTTCTACTTTGGCTTTCTGTCCATTCTTTCCTGGAACTGTTCTCATTGTCTGTTCCTGGGGTCTTAATCCCTGGGCTTGACACTTAACTTTGCCGTCCTGATCTGTAATGGGAACACAACGTCCACCAGAGATCCCTTGGTACGGGATGAACATGGTACTGGAGAGCTGGCATTGAACCTTGGGCATTTTCTTGCTTTTCCCAGCAGTGGCGACCAGCTCGGATGTGCCGGAGGACATCACGGGCATTCAGGGTTTGCTCTCTTGGATCAGCGGTGAGTTTGGGGGCTGCACAGCCCACAGGTGTGTGTTTGCACAGAGTGTGTGTGGGAAGTCCCCAAAACGGTGATCATCTTGCATTTTCAGATGTGTCAAGAGCTGCTGAGGTGCCTCACAAGAAGCCGAGAAGCCCTGCCCCAGGATGCTTCATCGCTGAGCTCCCTGACAACCCCTGGGAAAGCACAGAGCTCAGCACGGAGGCACAGGCTGCCAGCGGGACCCACAGCGACCCCTTCTGGGGGCTTCCACCATCCCCTGGGTTCCTGTCTGAGCTGCAGTATGAGATGACACGGCTGTGCCCTGTCGTGCCACCAGCGAGTGCCCGGCTCAGTCCGCTGCCAACCACGCTGGCTGTCACCACACCTCCCTCAGCCCAACCCGCACAGCTCATTGAGGAGGTGAAGCCAAAGCAGCCCCAGGTTCTTCATGCTCCCTTTCCACCGTCACTGGGCTCTACTATCTGCCGGGTGGCAGATAAGAAAAAGAGGGGCAGCACCAAGCGGGCCAAGCGCCCTGCGCCTGCTGACATGGCCCAGAAAGGGGAGAGTTCCCAGCAGGAGCAGCCCACCAGCAGCGCTCCAGCCAAGAAAAGGAAGCTGCTGCCAAGCAAGGAAGGAAAAGAAAGAAAAGGCTGCAAACGCCCACATCAAGTGAAGCAGCCTGGGGCCAACACAGGAGCCAGCAGCAGCGGGCAAAAGGGCACTGCCAGCGAGCTGCACGTGCACCTGTGTGAATCCATCCAGGCCGTGCACCCGCTGGGGCAGAGAGTGACTGCGGTGGGGCCGGTGCGCCAGCCACCCTCTGTGCAGCCCCAACCCACACCCAGCGCCAGACCTGCTGCCCTCCAGCCCCAAGGCAGAGGCTCAGCCAAGGCAGTGCCGGCACCTCCAGGCAGCACGGCGCGGAAGGAGAACGCTGCCAAGAAGACACCATGGAGGAGCTCAGTGCTGTGCAGGGACCCACTGCCACAGCTGCACCAGCAGCAGCCTCGGCCACAGCGCCCCATGGACTTTGTGCCCTGCGTGGGGCCCCGGGCAGGTGGCCGTGCGCTACCCAGAGTGCTGGAGGAATCGCTGCCCATCACAGCCGAGCAGCGGCTCGAGCGGGAGCGCATGAAGAGGCTGGCCCAGGAGGAGCGGCAGCGGGCGGCCCAGCAGATGAAGATCGGCCCCGTGCAGTTCCTGGTGCAGCGGGAGATAGAAATGGCCATAGCTGACATGTACGGCTACCTGTAGCCCTGAGCTCCTCGCCGGCCCTGCAGCACCAGGCAGCAGCGGCAGCATTCCAGGGGCACCAGCAGCAGCCCCATCCCTCCCCTGCAGAACAGAGCCATCCTCCAAAGTCATCATTGCAGTGGGATGGGACACTGTCTGGACACTCAGTTGTTGTGGGATGGCAATTTTAGGAATATTGTTGTTTCTGTTACTCATTGTTTTCTATGATTTGTCATTAAATGCTTTGTGTTTCCTTTGACGTATCCCTCTGCCTGCATTCATTTGTGCCGTGTCATAGCCCCCCAGCTCCCATGGAGGGGAGAAGCAGGGGCAGCCGGGCCTGCTGTGCGATGTACAGACAGCCATAAAGATACCTCACATGGCATCGTGGCTCCTCTGCCTCGTTTGAGGCCAGGCAGTTTTGTCCTCGCTCAGCCAAGCCTGGACACCCAGAGCAGCATTTGCTGGCTGGTGGCCAGCCACGAGTGGTGTCCCCCAGGGCTCAGCTCCTATTGAACACCTTGATCAGGGATCTCATCCAGGGCATTGAGTGCGCCCTCCGTAAGTTCACAGACAGCACCGAGCTGGGAGGGAGTGCTGATCTGCTGGAGGGGAGAAAGGCGCTGAAGATGCAGCTGGAGAGATTGATTGCATTGATTCTACGGTTGGGCTGCAGTTGGATATCAGGACCTTGAAGCTCTTTTGCAACCTGAGCCATTCTAGGATTCCGTGATCCCATATGCATCCCAAGTCCATCCCATATGCACAGCCACCCCATATATATCCCAGTTCCCGATATCCCATCCCATATCCATCACATATCCATATCCCCACATCCCAATCCCAAATCTCACATCCCACATCCAACGCCCCAATCCCGCATTTCAGTCCCACGTCCTAAATCCCACATCCCAATCCCTATTCCAAATCTCGCTCCCAACCCCTCATCCCAAACCCATCTTTATGCTTGATCGCATAAAGAACAAGCATGTGATCCGAGACAGCCAGCATGGCTTCACCAGGGGAAGGTCATGCTTAACTAATCTTGTGGCCTTCTATGATGGAGTGACGGCGTTGGTGGATGAAGGGAAGGCGACCGATGTCATTTACCTGGACCTGAGCAAGGCCTTTGACATGGTCCCCCATCACATCCTCATCTCCAAATTGGAGGGAGGTGGATTTGATGGGTGGACAACTAGATGGATAAGCAATTGGTTGAAAGGCCGCAGACACAGGGTGGTGGTCAATGGCTCTATGTCCAGGTGGAGGCCGGTAACGAGCAGCGTCCCTCAAGGGTCTGTCTTGGGACTGGTGCTCTTTAACATCTTTATTAATGACATCGATGAGGGAATGGAGTGCACCCTCAGCAAGTTTGCTGATGACACCAAGCTGAGTGGTGCAGTCGATACGGTGGAGGGAACAGATGCCATTCAGAGGGACCTTGACAGGCTGGAAAGCTGGGCTCGGGTGTACCTAATGAGGTTCAACACGGCAAAGTGCAAGGTTTTGCACTTGGGTCGGAAGAACCCCAGGCACCTGTACAGGCTGGGAGGAGTTGTCCTTGAGAGCAGCTCGGCTGAAAAAGACCTAGGGGTCCTGATAGATGAGAAACTTAACATGAGCCAGCAGTGCGCTCTGGCAGCCCGGAAAGCAAATGGGATCCTGGGCTCCATCAGGAGAGGGGTGGTCAGCAGGGATAGGGAGGTGATCGTCCCTCTCTACTCTGCTCTTGTGAGGCCCCATCTGGAGTACTGTGTCCAGGTGTGGAGCCCTCAGTACAAAAAAGATATGGAGATTTTGGAAAGGGTCCAGAGGAGGGCCACAAAGATGATCAGGGGGCTGGAGCACCTCCCCTATGAGGACAGGCTGAGGGAGTTGGGTTTGTTCAGCCTGGAGAAGAGAAGGTTGCGGGGTGACCTCATTGCAGCCTTTCAGTACCTGAAGGGAACTTACTCCCAGGAGGGGAGTAAACTCTTCGAAAGGGCTGATAATAGCAGGACTAGGGGAAATGGTTTTAACTTGAAGGAGGGAAGATTTAGGTTGGATGTTAGGGGAAAGTTCTTTACTAGAAGGGTGGTTAGGTCCTGGAACAGGCTGCCCAGTGAGGTTGTGGATGCCCCGTCCTTGGAGGTGTTCAAGACCAGGTTGGACAGGGCCCTGGGCAACCTGATCTAGTAAATGTGTATGTTTGGTGGCCCTGCTAGGCAGGGGGGTTGGAACTACATGATCCTTAAGGTCCCTTCCAACCCAGGTAATTCTGTGATTCTGTGATTCTGTGATGTAATCAATGCTAGAATCTACCAGAATAGCTCTTTCAATGTTTTAGTACTGTTTGGTTATGATGTTATTAGCCTATTAATTAGCTTTTCTTAATTTGCAAAGACAAAACATGGAAAGGAATCCCAGTCAAAGAGAAGACCCTGTATCATAGAATAGATACCTCTCTTACATCCAACTAATTGGGATTTTTAAAATATAACCATGCATCATTTTAGACAAAAGTGCACGCTAATAGAACTAAATTTGATAGTTTATTCTGTTTTCCAAGCAGGTGTTCCACTTGGGCTCTGTATCACACACTGGCCATGCGGATATGGTGTACAACTGGAAGAAATCCTTCAGACCCTGAATGCAGGAGAGAATCTGTGATGGGTGAGAGAGGAAATGTGCACCTTGAAGCAGGGGACGGCCTGCTGGCACTACCTGTCGCATCCACCACCAACATGGCTTGCTGTTTCTTAAGGGTCAGTAAGTATTAATGCCCCTAGTGATACTCTAGTACATTTGTCCTCTAAACTTGGTTCTATTTGACATGCTATTCCATTAAATTGTGCGATCATTAATCAATTATTAGCCCAGATAACTCAGTTGGTAGAGCATGGTTATGAGCATCCTAAAAGCATTTATTGCACAAATTTTAGTGGTCATTAAAAATCAATGTATCAGAGTATATGAAAATTGAAGAATTTTCCAAATCAGCTACAGATTAACACAATGGGACCCTCACGGATTTATTTTCAGGTTGCAGAAACTTAGGTTGCAGTACAAACATATTTGTTCTTTTTAGTGGGTTTAACAGTAATGTTGTTATGTTGTATTTGACTTGTCTCTTTTTTCACTTTTAGAGTATTGTCAATCGAGGCTTTGATTGAGTTATAATACTTATGTTATTAATTTAAGTAGTGTTGTTACTCTATAGGCAGTATCTTGAAATTGTTGTAATACAAGAAGAATTCTACGGAGCAGCAGCCATGGATCGAGATGAGGAGTTCAAAGAGCAGCTACGGAGCAGGATAAAACTACATGAGAACTGATTGAACAAATGAACTGAACTGCTTGTTAAATATGATTAATCAGTCGTTAAATCAAACCCTTTTTCAGCCAGAAAGAAAACAGGGGAAATGTAGAGAGTGTTTTTTACAGCTAGTTAGCTGAGAAGGGTCGTAAACACGGTGCAGTTTATCAAGCAGCCATACCACTTGCAAGGACAGCGAGAACAACAAGATGCCCAGGGATGGTGAGGAACTAGCCATGGTTCTGGGAACTCAGCAAGGGAGTAGCTTTCAGTTGATAACAACAAGCTGTTAAGATACTCAGGGATGGTATGTAATTGGGAACCAATGATGAGCTCCACTTTTGCAATATGTATGAGCTAATTATCCGTATTATAAAGGTACATGCAGCCAAGGAATAAACGAGAATAGCTGATCATATGTCAATGACAGGTGTGGTCGTTTGCTTTTCTCCCGCCGTTCTGCAACAGTGGTGTCTCCGGTGGTCAGTACGGGGGCCCATATTGTTTAATATTTTTATTGATGACCTAGATGAGGAGATTGAGTGTACCCTCAGTAAGTTTGCAGATGACACCCAGTTGGAGGTGGTCTCAATCTGCCGGAGGGTAGGGAGGCCCTTCAGAGGGGTCTAGATAAGCTGGATCACTGGGCTGAGGTGAATGGGATGAGGTTCAACAAGGCCAAGTGCTGGGTCTGGCACTTTGGCCACAATAACCCCATGCAGCGCTATAGGCTTGGAGCAGAGTAGCTGGATGGCTGTGAAGAGGAAAGGGACCTGGGGGTGTTGGTCGATGCTCAACTGAACATGAGCTGACAGTGTGCCCAGGTGGCCAAGAAGGCCAACAGCATCCTGGCCTGTATAAGAAATATTGTGGCCAGCAGGAGCAGAGAGGTGATCATCCCTCTGTCCTCAGCACTGGTCAGGCCACATCTTGAGTACTGTGTTCAGTTTTGGGCTCCTCACTACAAGAAAGACATTGATGCGCTGGAGCGTGTTCAGAGAAGGGCAACAAAACTGGTGAGGGGTCTGGAGCGCAAGTCTTATAAGGAGAGGCAGAGGGAGCTGGAATTGTTCAGTCTGGAGAAGAGGAGGCTCAAGGGGAGACCTCATTGCACTCTACAACTTCCTGAAGGGAGGTTATGATAGGACGGGCCAGGCAACAAACAGGACAAGAGGAAATGGCCACAAGTTGTATCAGATGAGGTTTAGACTGGACATAAGAAGGAACTTTTTCTCTCAGAGAGCGGTCAGGCACTGGAATGGCTGCCCAGGGAGGTGGTGGAGTTGCCATCCTGGCAGTGTTCGAGAGACATCTGGATAGGGAGAAAGGAGATATGGTTTAGTGGTTTTCTGTAGGTATGATAAAGGGTGGTTGGACGGACTAGATGACGGTGTAGATTCTTTCCAACCTTGTGATTCTATGATTCTATTAATCTCAGCAGAAATAGTTGTGCTAAGAGTGTGAGATTAAGGAAACATCCCTATCAGGACAAAAGTCTTAGTATGGCAGGTTTAGTTATGGCACGCTGACTAGAAGAAGAGAAATGATTATTACCTTGAACTTTTGTCTTTCTGTCTCTCTCATCATGTAAATCTGAGGATGACCAAAGCCTGTTGCCCTGAGCTTTGCTGAAACCATCAAAATGGTTGCTCAGAGGTATTGCACCTGCACATAGCATAGGAGAACTCTGTAACCTAAGTGCCAAGGAAAAATGAAAGGGGAACTGTCAACATTCACCACCTCCTGTAAAGTGATGGTCATTGGCAAATGTGGGAGTATTGCCCATTGGACAACAGCCATGGTGCTTAAAGCCAAAGCCACAGACAGACGGGCTGAAAAAGGCCCTGGAGACTAAAGGCACAGCTTGAAAAGCTTGAAACAGTCCAGGGCCTTGAAGCCATGGCCACAGTTGAGAGAGGCCGGCACCAGCCTGAGAGCCTGAAGATGCAGACACAGCCGGGGAGGCCAGCACTGCCCTGGGACTTAAAGCCACAGTCTGAGAGGCTGATATCAGCCCTGGGGCTTAAAACCCCAACCAGAGATGGCTGCACTGGCCTTGGGTTTTGTTTCCTACAGGTTCCTCTGGAACTCCATTGACCACTATGAGGCCATATTGGCCTTTACTGGTTTTTATTGGGCTGCACTAGACTCAGCTTCACTTCTCTGTTATTTTACTTAAAAACACCCCACTGGATGACCCTGGCATTGGTTTCCTACCATTTGGATCTAGAAGGAGTCCATTCCCTTCGCCTATGATGAAAGCACAGCAGTGATGCAGACACTCGCTGAGGTCACAACCGTTGCCGGGTGGGAGCATTTGTACCACAGGTGGTGAGCAGAGCTGTGCTCTGGTGAGTGTCTGCACGCAGACTGAGCTCTGGGCCCTCCTTGGAGCTGATCACCCTGTGAGAGCCCATCTGAAGCAGCGCTGCGGCGTGTGCGTGATCTGGGCACAGCTTGGGCTGAGCAGGCCCAGCAGGTGAGCTGGGTTTGGTGCTGGGTGGTTGCCAGGAGGTGTCTCAGCAGAAAAGCTGTGCTGGGGAGGAGTTCCCAGCTCCAGCGGTGCCCCTCAGCATGGCTGTTTGCAGGGAAATGGGTTCTTGTGGAAATTCCATCCCATCTTACGGTGAGGATGATGAAATGTCATTCCTGCCCTGGAAAACTGCTGCCGGGTTCCCAGCTTCACGTCAGACATGACAAACGCGACCTTCACCAAGAGCAAATTGTGCTGCGCTGCCCCGCAGATGGCTGGGTGCATAAGAAAGCTGGGAAAATGCTTCTTCCTGACAGTTTTTCACTTGTTGCAACTTTCTGCAAGGTTCCTGTCCAAAAGGAGATTTCGGGGTTCGAGGCAGTCTTAGGAAGAGTGAAGCCAGCTCTTTCCAAGAGCGGGGCACGTTCCTGTGGAGAGAGCCCTGGGAGTTTCAGCTTCCTCTGAGACTTCACCAGCCATGTCTCAGCCAGGAGATGACTGCTATTCCTATTTCTGCTCTGTGAGTGGAAAGGTATGGCTGGGTTTCTTTGCTTGGTTCTTCTTCCTTTGTCTCATTTTTAAGGGAAGGGACGGAGCGGGAGGAGCCCTACTGGTCCTTTGTGCCCTCAATAAGTGGTCGGGTTCTGTGCTCACTGCTGACAGCCTGGGCTAATGGCAGGAATGTGGCTCAGGCTGTTTTCCCTTAGTGATAAATAGTGTCTCAGCACTCTGATATCCCATCTCTGGCACCATCTGGAACCTCTCTGCAAACCGTGGCTGCACGTTCCCTCCCATGTTTCTTCCTTTCTCTCTTCAGAAGCAGCCAGCAGGCTGCCAAGGATCCAGCGTCGCCTTTCAGCTCACAGAGGGACTCGATGGGGATGGCCTGTCCTTACTGCCAGGCAAAAGTGAGTGTCCTCAGCCCTCTGTCATGAAGTGTGGAGATATTTGACTGTTACTTCTGGGCGGGGGCAGTGCTGCAGGGAATGTCAAGAAACCTTAAGATTTGCAGGAAGGCGCAGCGAGAAGTGATCAAACAGATTGTGTTTGGGCTGTCAAAGTAGCATCCTTCTGTTCTCTGGGGGAGCATGGGCTTACTGGACAGTATTTCAGCTTCTCCCTGGTATCTGTGAAATCAACACCTGATCTGTTGTTGTAGGGACGGAGACCGCAAATCCATGGAACGGTGCGGAACAAGAGGGGAAACGGAAAGCCTCCATGGGTAAGAAGCTCTTGTGAGCTGTGGTGTGGGTACCTGCCTCTAAATAGGGCTGCATGAAGGGCAGTGTGTGTGATGGAAGAGAGAAGAAAGGACTCTGCAGATCTCTGCTGACTGCAGAAAGGGCACAATGTTGTGGCAGCAGAAAGGCAAACTGAAGAAACTGCTGTTGAAGACCAGAAGCTTGTTGTTGGCTGCGCTCAAATCTTCCTCCATTGAGATGCTCTTCATGTCTTTCTTGTCTCCTTCGTGTCAGAAGCTGATGCAAGCAGCATTCTATCAAAGCGCAGCCTTGCCGAAAGCCAGGGGAGGAGCACAGAGTGTGGCCCAGCACCCAAGAGAGATACAGACACACAGTGGACGTCTGGCTTTGGTGCACTGTCTTTCTACTTTGGCTTTCTGTCCATTCTTTCCTGGAACTGTTCTCATTGTCTGTTCCTGGGGTCTTAATCCCTGGGCTTGACACTTAACTTTGCCGTCCTGATCTGTAATGGGAACACAACGTCCACCAGAGATCCCTTGGTACGGGATGAACATGGTACTGGAGAGCTGGCATTGAACCTTGGGCATTTTCTTGCTTTTCCCAGCAGTGGCGACCAGCTCGGATGTGCCGGAGGACATCACGGGCATTCAGGGTTTGCTCTCTTGGATCAGCGGTGAGTTTGGGGGCTGCACAGCCCACAGGTGTGTGTTTGCACAGAGTGTGTGTGGGAAGTCCCCAAAACGGTGATCATCTTGCATTTTCAGATGTGTCAAGAGCTGCTGAGGTGCCTCACAAGAAGCCGAGAAGCCCTGCCCCAGGATGCTTCATCGCTGAGCTCCCTGACAACCCCTGGGAAAGCACAGAGCTCAGCACGGAGGCACAGGCTGCCAGCGGGACCCACAGCGACCCCTTCTGGGGGCTTCCACCATCCCCTGGGTTCCTGTCTGAGCTGCAGTATGAGATGACACGGCTGTGCCCTGTCGTGCCACCAGCGAGTGCCCGGCTCAGTCCGCTGCCAACCACGCTGGCTGTCACCACACCTCCCTCAGCCCAACCCGCACAGCTCATTGAGGAGGTGAAGCCAAAGCAGCCCCAGGTTCTTCATGCTCCCTTTCCACCGTCACTGGGCTCTACTATCTGCCGGGTGGCAGATAAGAAAAAGAGGGGCAGCACCAAGCGGGCCAAGCGCCCTGCGCCTGCTGACATGGCCCAGAAAGGGGAGAGTTCCCAGCAGGAGCAGCCCACCAGCAGCGCTCCAGCCAAGAAAAGGAAGCTGCTGCCAAGCAAGGAAGGAAAAGAAAGAAAAGGCTGCAAACGCCCACATCAAGTGAAGCAGCCTGGGGCCAACACAGGAGCCAGCAGCAGCGGGCAAAAGGGCACTGCCAGCGAGCTGCACGTGCACCTGTGTGAATCCATCCAGGCCGTGCACCCGCTGGGGCAGAGAGTGACTGCGGTGGGGCCGGTGCGCCAGCCACCCTCTGTGCAGCCCCAACCCACACCCAGCGCCAGACCTGCTGCCCTCCAGCCCCAAGGCAGAGGCTCAGCCAAGGCAGTGCCGGCACCTCCAGGCAGCACGGCGCGGAAGGAGAACGCTGCCAAGAAGACACCATGGAGGAGCTCAGTGCTGTGCAGGGACCCACTGCCACAGCTGCACCAGCAGCAGCCTCGGCCACAGCGCCCCATGGACTTTGTGCCCTGCGTGGGGCCCCGGGCAGGTGGCCGTGCGCTACCCAGAGTGCTGGAGGAATCGCTGCCCATCACAGCCGAGCAGCGGCTCGAGCGGGAGCGCATGAAGAGGCTGGCCCAGGAGGAGCGGCAGCGGGCGGCCCAGCAGATGAAGATCGGCCCCGTGCAGTTCCTGGTGCAGCGGGAGATAGAAATGGCCATAGCTGACATGTACGGCTACCTGTAGCCCTGAGCTCCTCGCCGGCCCTGCAGCACCAGGCAGCAGCGGCAGCATTCCAGGGGCACCAGCAGCAGCCCCATCCCTCCCCTGCAGAACAGAGCCATCCTCCAAAGTCATCATTGCAGTGGGATGGGACACTGTCTGGACACTCAGTTGTTGTGGGATGGCAATTTTAGGAATATTGTTGTTTCTGTTACTCATTGTTTTCTATGATTTGTCATTAAATGCTTTGTGTTTCCTTTGACGTATCCCTCTGCCTGCATTCATTTGTGCCGTGTCATAGCCCCCCAGCTCCCATGGAGGGGAGAAGCAGGGGCAGCCGGGCCTGCTGTGCGATGTACAGACAGCCATAAAGATACCTCACATGGCATCGTGGCTCCTCTGCCTCGTTTGAGGCCAGGCAGTTTTGTCCTCGCTCAGCCAAGCCTGGACACCCAGAGCAGCATTTGCTGGCTGGTGGCCAGCCACGAGTGGTGTCCCCCAGGGCTCAGCTCCTATTGAACACCTTGATCAGGGATCTCATCCAGGGCATTGAGTGCGCCCTCCGTAAGTTCACAGACAGCACCGAGCTGGGAGGGAGTGCTGATCTGCTGGAGGGGAGAAAGGCGCTGAAGATGCAGCTGGAGAGATTGATTGCATTGATTCTACGGTTGGGCTGCAGTTGGATATCAGGACCTTGAAGCTCTTTTGCAACCTGAGCCATTCTAGGATTCCGTGATCCCATATGCATCCCAAGTCCATCCCATATGCACAGCCACCCCATATATATCCCAGTTCCCGATATCCCATCCCATATCCATCACATATCCATATCCCCACATCCCAATCCCAAATCTCACATCCCACATCCAACGCCCCAATCCCGCATTTCAGTCCCACGTCCTAAATCCCACATCCCAATCCCTATTCCAAATCTCGCTCCCAACCCCTCATCCCAAACCCATCTTTATGCTTGATCGCATAAAGAACAAGCATGTGATCCGAGACAGCCAGCATGGCTTCACCAGGGGAAGGTCATGCTTAACTAATCTTGTGGCCTTCTATGATGGAGTGACGGCGTTGGTGGATGAAGGGAAGGCGACCGATGTCATTTACCTGGACCTGAGCAAGGCCTTTGACATGGTCCCCCATCACATCCTCATCTCCAAATTGGAGGGAGGTGGATTTGATGGGTGGACAACTAGATGGATAAGCAATTGGTTGAAAGGCCGCAGACACAGGGTGGTGGTCAATGGCTCTATGTCCAGGTGGAGGCCGGTAACGAGCAGCGTCCCTCAAGGGTCTGTCTTGGGACTGGTGCTCTTTAACATCTTTATTAATGACATCGATGAGGGAATGGAGTGCACCCTCAGCAAGTTTGCTGATGACACCAAGCTGAGTGGTGCAGTCGATACGGTGGAGGGAACAGATGCCATTCAGAGGGACCTTGACAGGCTGGAAAGCTGGGCTCGGGTGTACCTAATGAGGTTCAACACGGCAAAGTGCAAGGTTTTGCACTTGGGTCGGAAGAACCCCAGGCACCTGTACAGGCTGGGAGGAGTTGTCCTTGAGAGCAGCTCGGCTGAAAAAGACCTAGGGGTCCTGATAGATGAGAAACTTAACATGAGCCAGCAGTGCGCTCTGGCAGCCCGGAAAGCAAATGGGATCCTGGGCTCCATCAGGAGAGGGGTGGTCAGCAGGGATAGGGAGGTGATCGTCCCTCTCTACTCTGCTCTTGTGAGGCCCCATCTGGAGTACTGTGTCCAGGTGTGGAGCCCTCAGTACAAAAAAGATATGGAGATTTTGGAAAGGGTCCAGAGGAGGGCCACAAAGATGATCAGGGGGCTGGAGCACCTCCCCTATGAGGACAGGCTGAGGGAGTTGGGTTTGTTCAGCCTGGAGAAGAGAAGGTTGCGGGGTGACCTCATTGCAGCCTTTCAGTACCTGAAGGGAACTTACTCCCAGGAGGGGAGTAAACTCTTCGAAAGGGCTGATAATAGCAGGACTAGGGGAAATGGTTTTAACTTGAAGGAGGGAAGATTTAGGTTGGATGTTAGGGGAAAGTTCTTTACTAGAAGGGTGGTTAGGTCCTGGAACAGGCTGCCCAGTGAGGTTGTGGATGCCCCGTCCTTGGAGGTGTTCAAGACCAGGTTGGACAGGGCCCTGGGCAACCTGATCTAGTAAATGTGTATGTTTGGTGGCCCTGCTAGGCAGGGGGGTTGGAACTACATGATCCTTAAGGTCCCTTCCAACCCAGGTAATTCTGTGATTCTGTGATTCTGTGATGTAATCAATGCTAGAATCTACCAGAATAGCTCTTTCAATGTTTTAGTACTGTTTGGTTATGATGTTATTAGCCTATTAATTAGCTTTTCTTAATTTGCAAAGACAAAACATGGAAAGGAATCCCAGTCAAAGAGAAGACCCTGTATCATAGAATAGATACCTCTCTTACATCCAACTAATTGGGATTTTTAAAATATAACCATGCATCATTTTAGACAAAAGTGCACGCTAATAGAACTAAATTTGATAGTTTATTCTGTTTTCCAAGCAGGTGTTCCACTTGGGCTCTGTATCACACACTGGCCATGCGGATATGGTGTACAACTGGAAGAAATCCTTCAGACCCTGAATGCAGGAGAGAATCTGTGATGGGTGAGAGAGGAAATGTGCACCTTGAAGCAGGGGACGGCCTGCTGGCACTACCTGTCGCATCCACCACCAACATGGCTTGCTGTTTCTTAAGGGTCAGTAAGTATTAATGCCCCTAGTGATACTCTAGTACATTTGTCCTCTAAACTTGGTTCTATTTGACATGCTATTCCATTAAATTGTGCGATCATTAATCAATTATTAGCCCAGATAACTCAGTTGGTAGAGCATGGTTATGAGCATCCTAAAAGCATTTATTGCACAAATTTTAGTGGTCATTAAAAATCAATGTATCAGAGTATATGAAAATTGAAGAATTTTCCAAATCAGCTACAGATTAACACAATGGGACCCTCACGGATTTATTTTCAGGTTGCAGAAACTTAGGTTGCAGTACAAACATATTTGTTCTTTTTAGTGGGTTTAACAGTAATGTTGTTATGTTGTATTTGACTTGTCTCTTTTTTCACTTTTAGAGTATTGTCAATCGAGGCTTTGATTGAGTTATAATACTTATGTTATTAATTTAAGTAGTGTTGTTACTCTATAGGCAGTATCTTGAAATTGTTGTAATACAAGAAGAATTCTACGGAGCAGCAGCCATGGATCGAGATGAGGAGTTCAAAGAGCAGCTACGGAGCAGGATAAAACTACATGAGAACTGATTGAACAAATGAACTGAACTGCTTGTTAAATATGATTAATCAGTCGTTAAATCAAACCCTTTTTCAGCCAGAAAGAAAACAGGGGAAATGTAGAGAGTGTTTTTTACAGCTAGTTAGCTGAGAAGGGTCGTAAACACGGTGCAGTTTATCAAGCAGCCATACCACTTGCAAGGACAGCGAGAACAACAAGATGCCCAGGGATGGTGAGGAACTAGCCATGGTTCTGGGAACTCAGCAAGGGAGTAGCTTTCAGTTGATAACAACAAGCTGTTAAGATACTCAGGGATGGTATGTAATTGGGAACCAATGATGAGCTCCACTTTTGCAATATGTATGAGCTAATTATCCGTATTATAAAGGTACATGCAGCCAAGGAATAAACGAGAATAGCTGATCATATGTCAATGACAGGTGTGGTCGTTTGCTTTTCTCCCGCCGTTCTGCAACAGTGGTGTCTCCGGTGGTCGGTACGGGGGCCCATATTGTTTAATATTTTTATTGATGACCTAGATGAGGAGATTGAGTGTACCCTCAGTAAGTTTGCAGATGACACCCAGTTGGAGGTGGTCTCAATCTGCCGGAGGGTAGGGAGGCCCTTCAGAGGGGTCTAGATAAGCTGGATCACTGGGCTGAGGTGAATGGGATGAGGTTCAACAAGGCCAAGTGCTGGGTCTGGCACTTTGGCCACAATAACCCCATGCAGCGCTATAGGCTTGGAGCAGAGTAGCTGGATGGCTGTGAAGAGGAAAGGGACCTGGGGGTGTTGGTCGATGCTCAACTGAACATGAGCTGACAGTGTGCCCAGGTGGCCAAGAAGGCCAACAGCATCCTGGCCTGTATAAGAAATATTGTGGCCAGCAGGAGCAGAGAGGTGATCATCCCTCTGTCCTCAGCACTGGTCAGGCCACATCTTGAGTACTGTGTTCAGTTTTGGGCTCCTCACTACAAGAAAGACATTGATGCGCTGGAGCGTGTTCAGAGAAGGGCAACAAAACTGGTGAGGGGTCTGGAGCGCAAGTCTTATAAGGAGAGGCAGAGGGAGCTGGAATTGTTCAGTCTGGAGAAGAGGAGGCTCAAGGGGAGACCTCATTGCACTCTACAACTTCCTGAAGGGAGGTTATGATAGGACGGGCCAGGCAACAAACAGGACAAGAGGAAATGGCCACAAGTTGTATCAGATGAGGTTTAGACTGGACATAAGAAGGAACTTTTTCTCTCAGAGAGCGGTCAGGCACTGGAATGGCTGCCCAGGGAGGTGGTGGAGTTGCCATCCTGGCAGTGTTCGAGAGACATCTGGATAGGGAGAAAGGAGATATGGTTTAGTGGTTTTCTGTAGGTATGATAAAGGGTGGTTGGACGGACTAGATGACGGTGTAGATTCTTTCCAACCTTGTGATTCTATGATTCTATTAATCTCAGCAGAAATAGTTGTGCTAAGAGTGTGAGATTAAGGAAACATCCCTATCAGGACAAAAGTCTTAGTATGGCAGGTTTAGTTATGGCACGCTGACTAGAAGAAGAGAAATGATTATTACCTTGAACTTTTGTCTTTCTGTCTCTCTCATCATGTAAATCTGAGGATGACCAAAGCCTGTTGCCCTGAGCTTTGCTGAAACCATCAAAATGGTTGCTCAGAGGTATTGCACCTGCACATAGCATAGGAGAACTCTGTAACCTAAGTGCCAAGGAAAAATGAAAGGGGAACTGTCAACATTCACCACCTCCTGTAAAGTGATGGTCATTGGCAAATGTGGGAGTATTGCCCATTGGACAACAGCCATGGTGCTTAAAGCCAAAGCCACAGACAGACGGGCTGAAAAAGGCCCTGGAGACTAAAGGCACAGCTTGAAAAGCTTGAAACAGTCCAGGGCCTTGAAGCCATGGCCACAGTTGAGAGAGGCCGGCACCAGCCTGAGAGCCTGAAGATGCAGACACAGCCGGGGAGGCCAGCACTGCCCTGGGACTTAAAGCCACAGTCTGAGAGGCTGATATCAGCCCTGGGGCTTAAAACCCCAACCAGAGATGGCTGCACTGGCCTTGGGTTTTGTTTCCTACAGGTTCCTCTGGAACTCCATTGACCACTATGAGGCCATATTGGCCTTTACTGGTTTTTATTGGGCTGCACTAGACTCAGCTTCACTTCTCTGTTATTTTACTTAAAAACACCCCACTGGATGACCCTGGCATTGGTTTCCTACCATTTGGATCTAGAAGGAGTCCATTCCCTTCGCCTATGATGAAAGCACAGCAGTGATGCAGACACTCGCTGAGGTCACAACCGTTGCCGGGTGGGAGCATTTGTACCACAGGTGGTGAGCAGAGCTGTGCTCTGGTGAGTGTCTGCACGCAGACTGAGCTCTGGGCCCTCCTTGGAGCTGATCACCCTGTGAGAGCCCATCTGAAGCAGCGCTGCGGCGTGTGCGTGATCTGGGCACAGCTTGGGCTGAGCAGGCCCAGCAGGTGAGCTGGGTTTGGTGCTGGGTGGTTGCCAGGAGGTGTCTCAGCAGAAAAGCTGTGCTGGGGAGGAGTTCCCAGCTCCAGCGGTGCCCCTCAGCATGGCTGTTTGCAGGGAAATGGGTTCTTGTGGAAATTCCATCCCATCTTACGGTGAGGATGATGAAATGTCATTCCTGCCCTGGAAAACTGCTGCCGGGTTCCCAGCTTCACGTCAGACATGACAAACGCGACCTTCACCAAGAGCAAATTGTGCTGCGCTGCCCCGCAGATGGCTGGGTGCATAAGAAAGCTGGGAAAATGCTTCTTCCTGACAGTTTTTCACTTGTTGCAACTTTCTGCAAGGTTCCTGTCCAAAAGGAGATTTCGGGGTTCGAGGCAGTCTTAGGAAGAGTGAAGCCAGCTCTTTCCAAGAGCGGGGCACGTTCCTGTGGAGAGAGCCCTGGGAGTTTCAGCTTCCTCTGAGACTTCACCAGCCATGTCTCAGCCAGGAGATGACTGCTATTCCTATTTCTGCTCTGTGAGTGGAAAGGTATGGCTGGGTTTCTTTGCTTGGTTCTTCTTCCTTTGTCTCATTTTTAAGGGAAGGGACGGAGCGGGAGGAGCCCTACTGGTCCTTTGTGCCCTCAATAAGTGGTCGGGTTCTGTGCTCACTGCTGACAGCCTGGGCTAATGGCAGGAATGTGGCTCAGGCTGTTTTCCCTTAGTGATAAATAGTGTCTCAGCACTCTGATATCCCATCTCTGGCACCATCTGGAACCTCTCTGCAAACCGTGGCTGCACGTTCCCTCCCATGTTTCTTCCTTTCTCTCTTCAGAAGCAGCCAGCAGGCTGCCAAGGATCCAGCGTCGCCTTTCAGCTCACAGAGGGACTCGATGGGGATGGCCTGTCCTTACTGCCAGGCAAAAGTGAGTGTCCTCAGCCCTCTGTCATGAAGTGTGGAGATATTTGACTGTTACTTCTGGGCGGGGGCAGTGCTGCAGGGAATGTCAAGAAACCTTAAGATTTGCAGGAAGGCGCAGCGAGAAGTGATCAAACAGATTGTGTTTGGGCTGTCAAAGTAGCATCCTTCTGTTCTCTGGGGGAGCATGGGCTTACTGGACAGTATTTCAGCTTCTCCCTGGTATCTGTGAAATCAACACCTGATCTGTTGTTGTAGGGACGGAGACCGCAAATCCATGGAACGGTGCGGAACAAGAGGGGAAACGGAAAGCCTCCATGGGTAAGAAGCTCTTGTGAGCTGTGGTGTGGGTACCTGCCTCTAAATAGGGCTGCATGAAGGGCAGTGTGTGTGATGGAAGAGAGAAGAAAGGACTCTGCAGATCTCTGCTGACTGCAGAAAGGGCACAATGTTGTGGCAGCAGAAAGGCAAACTGAAGAAACTGCTGTTGAAGACCAGAAGCTTGTTGTTGGCTGCGCTCAAATCTTCCTCCATTGAGATGCTCTTCATGTCTTTCTTGTCTCCTTCGTGTCAGAAGCTGATGCAAGCAGCATTCTATCAAAGCGCAGCCTTGCCGAAAGCCAGGGGAGGAGCACAGAGTGTGGCCCAGCACCCAAGAGAGATACAGACACACAGTGGACGTCTGGCTTTGGTGCACTGTCTTTCTACTTTGGCTTTCTGTCCATTCTTTCCTGGAACTGTTCTCATTGTCTGTTCCTGGGGTCTTAATCCCTGGGCTTGACACTTAACTTTGCCGTCCTGATCTGTAATGGGAACACAACGTCCACCAGAGATCCCTTGGTACGGGATGAACATGGTACTGGAGAGCTGGCATTGAACCTTGGGCATTTTCTTGCTTTTCCCAGCAGTGGCGACCAGCTCGGATGTGCCGGAGGACATCACGGGCATTCAGGGTTTGCTCTCTTGGATCAGCGGTGAGTTTGGGGGCTGCACAGCCCACAGGTGTGTGTTTGCACAGAGTGTGTGTGGGAAGTCCCCAAAACGGTGATCATCTTGCATTTTCAGATGTGTCAAGAGCTGCTGAGGTGCCTCACAAGAAGCCGAGAAGCCCTGCCCCAGGATGCTTCATCGCTGAGCTCCCTGACAACCCCTGGGAAAGCACAGAGCTCAGCACGGAGGCACAGGCTGCCAGCGGGACCCACAGCGACCCCTTCTGGGGGCTTCCACCATCCCCTGGGTTCCTGTCTGAGCTGCAGTATGAGATGACACGGCTGTGCCCTGTCGTGCCACCAGCGAGTGCCCGGCTCAGTCCGCTGCCAACCACGCTGGCTGTCACCACACCTCCCTCAGCCCAACCCGCACAGCTCATTGAGGAGGTGAAGCCAAAGCAGCCCCAGGTTCTTCATGCTCCCTTTCCACCGTCACTGGGCTCTACTATCTGCCGGGTGGCAGATAAGAAAAAGAGGGGCAGCACCAAGCGGGCCAAGCGCCCTGCGCCTGCTGACATGGCCCAGAAAGGGGAGAGTTCCCAGCAGGAGCAGCCCACCAGCAGCGCTCCAGCCAAGAAAAGGAAGCTGCTGCCAAGCAAGGAAGGAAAAGAAAGAAAAGGCTGCAAACGCCCACATCAAGTGAAGCAGCCTGGGGCCAACACAGGAGCCAGCAGCAGCGGGCAAAAGGGCACTGCCAGCGAGCTGCACGTGCACCTGTGTGAATCCATCCAGGCCGTGCACCCGCTGGGGCAGAGAGTGACTGCGGTGGGGCCGGTGCGCCAGCCACCCTCTGTGCAGCCCCAACCCACACCCAGCGCCAGACCTGCTGCCCTCCAGCCCCAAGGCAGAGGCTCAGCCAAGGCAGTGCCGGCACCTCCAGGCAGCACGGCGCGGAAGGAGAACGCTGCCAAGAAGACACCATGGAGGAGCTCAGTGCTGTGCAGGGACCCACTGCCACAGCTGCACCAGCAGCAGCCTCGGCCACAGCGCCCCATGGACTTTGTGCCCTGCGTGGGGCCCCGGGCAGGTGGCCGTGCGCTACCCAGAGTGCTGGAGGAATCGCTGCCCATCACAGCCGAGCAGCGGCTCGAGCGGGAGCGCATGAAGAGGCTGGCCCAGGAGGAGCGGCAGCGGGCGGCCCAGCAGATGAAGATCGGCCCCGTGCAGTTCCTGGTGCAGCGGGAGATAGAAATGGCCATAGCTGACATGTACGGCTACCTGTAGCCCTGAGCTCCTCGCCGGCCCTGCAGCACCAGGCAGCAGCGGCAGCATTCCAGGGGCACCAGCAGCAGCCCCATCCCTCCCCTGCAGAACAGAGCCATCCTCCAAAGTCATCATTGCAGTGGGATGGGACACTGTCTGGACACTCAGTTGTTGTGGGATGGCAATTTTAGGAATATTGTTGTTTCTGTTACTCATTGTTTTCTATGATTTGTCATTAAATGCTTTGTGTTTCCTTTGACGTATCCCTCTGCCTGCATTCATTTGTGCCGTGTCATAGCCCCCCAGCTCCCATGGAGGGGAGAAGCAGGGGCAGCCGGGCCTGCTGTGCGATGTACAGACAGCCATAAAGATACCTCACATGGCATCGTGGCTCCTCTGCCTCGTTTGAGGCCAGGCAGTTTTGTCCTCGCTCAGCCAAGCCTGGACACCCAGAGCAGCATTTGCTGGCTGGTGGCCAGCCACGAGTGGTGTCCCCCAGGGCTCAGCTCCTATTGAACACCTTGATCAGGGATCTCATCCAGGGCATTGAGTGCGCCCTCCGTAAGTTCACAGACAGCACCGAGCTGGGAGGGAGTGCTGATCTGCTGGAGGGGAGAAAGGCGCTGAAGATGCAGCTGGAGAGATTGATTGCATTGATTCTACGGTTGGGCTGCAGTTGGATATCAGGACCTTGAAGCTCTTTTGCAACCTGAGCCATTCTAGGATTCCGTGATCCCATATGCATCCCAAGTCCATCCCATATGCACAGCCACCCCATATATATCCCAGTTCCCGATATCCCATCCCATATCCATCACATATCCATATCCCCACATCCCAATCCCAAATCTCACATCCCACATCCAACGCCCCAATCCCGCATTTCAGTCCCACGTCCTAAATCCCACATCCCAATCCCTATTCCAAATCTCGCTCCCAACCCCTCATCCCAAACCCATCTTTATGCTTGATCGCATAAAGAACAAGCATGTGATCCGAGACAGCCAGCATGGCTTCACCAGGGGAAGGTCATGCTTAACTAATCTTGTGGCCTTCTATGATGGAGTGACGGCGTTGGTGGATGAAGGGAAGGCGACCGATGTCATTTACCTGGACCTGAGCAAGGCCTTTGACATGGTCCCCCATCACATCCTCATCTCCAAATTGGAGGGAGGTGGATTTGATGGGTGGACAACTAGATGGATAAGCAATTGGTTGAAAGGCCGCAGACACAGGGTGGTGGTCAATGGCTCTATGTCCAGGTGGAGGCCGGTAACGAGCAGCGTCCCTCAAGGGTCTGTCTTGGGACTGGTGCTCTTTAACATCTTTATTAATGACATCGATGAGGGAATGGAGTGCACCCTCAGCAAGTTTGCTGATGACACCAAGCTGAGTGGTGCAGTCGATACGGTGGAGGGAACAGATGCCATTCAGAGGGACCTTGACAGGCTGGAAAGCTGGGCTCGGGTGTACCTAATGAGGTTCAACACGGCAAAGTGCAAGGTTTTGCACTTGGGTCGGAAGAACCCCAGGCACCTGTACAGGCTGGGAGGAGTTGTCCTTGAGAGCAGCTCGGCTGAAAAAGACCTAGGGGTCCTGATAGATGAGAAACTTAACATGAGCCAGCAGTGCGCTCTGGCAGCCCGGAAAGCAAATGGGATCCTGGGCTCCATCAGGAGAGGGGTGGTCAGCAGGGATAGGGAGGTGATCGTCCCTCTCTACTCTGCTCTTGTGAGGCCCCATCTGGAGTACTGTGTCCAGGTGTGGAGCCCTCAGTACAAAAAAGATATGGAGATTTTGGAAAGGGTCCAGAGGAGGGCCACAAAGATGATCAGGGGGCTGGAGCACCTCCCCTATGAGGACAGGCTGAGGGAGTTGGGTTTGTTCAGCCTGGAGAAGAGAAGGTTGCGGGGTGACCTCATTGCAGCCTTTCAGTACCTGAAGGGAACTTACTCCCAGGAGGGGAGTAAACTCTTCGAAAGGGCTGATAATAGCAGGACTAGGGGAAATGGTTTTAACTTGAAGGAGGGAAGATTTAGGTTGGATGTTAGGGGAAAGTTCTTTACTAGAAGGGTGGTTAGGTCCTGGAACAGGCTGCCCAGTGAGGTTGTGGATGCCCCGTCCTTGGAGGTGTTCAAGACCAGGTTGGACAGGGCCCTGGGCAACCTGATCTAGTAAATGTGTATGTTTGGTGGCCCTGCTAGGCAGGGGGGTTGGAACTACATGATCCTTAAGGTCCCTTCCAACCCAGGTAATTCTGTGATTCTGTGATTCTGTGATGTAATCAATGCTAGAATCTACCAGAATAGCTCTTTCAATGTTTTAGTACTGTTTGGTTATGATGTTATTAGCCTATTAATTAGCTTTTCTTAATTTGCAAAGACAAAACATGGAAAGGAATCCCAGTCAAAGAGAAGACCCTGTATCATAGAATAGATACCTCTCTTACATCCAACTAATTGGGATTTTTAAAATATAACCATGCATCATTTTAGACAAAAGTGCACGCTAATAGAACTAAATTTGATAGTTTATTCTGTTTTCCAAGCAGGTGTTCCACTTGGGCTCTGTATCACACACTGGCCATGCGGATATGGTGTACAACTGGAAGAAATCCTTCAGACCCTGAATGCAGGAGAGAATCTGTGATGGGTGAGAGAGGAAATGTGCACCTTGAAGCAGGGGACGGCCTGCTGGCACTACCTGTCGCATCCACCACCAACATGGCTTGCTGTTTCTTAAGGGTCAGTAAGTATTAATGCCCCTAGTGATACTCTAGTACATTTGTCCTCTAAACTTGGTTCTATTTGACATGCTATTCCATTAAATTGTGCGATCATTAATCAATTATTAGCCCAGATAACTCAGTTGGTAGAGCATGGTTATGAGCATCCTAAAAGCATTTATTGCACAAATTTTAGTGGTCATTAAAAATCAATGTATCAGAGTATATGAAAATTGAAGAATTTTCCAAATCAGCTACAGATTAACACAATGGGACCCTCACGGATTTATTTTCAGGTTGCAGAAACTTAGGTTGCAGTACAAACATATTTGTTCTTTTTAGTGGGTTTAACAGTAATGTTGTTATGTTGTATTTGACTTGTCTCTTTTTTCACTTTTAGAGTATTGTCAATCGAGGCTTTGATTGAGTTATAATACTTATGTTATTAATTTAAGTAGTGTTGTTACTCTATAGGCAGTATCTTGAAATTGTTGTAATACAAGAAGAATTCTACGGAGCAGCAGCCATGGATCGAGATGAGGAGTTCAAAGAGCAGCTACGGAGCAGGATAAAACTACATGAGAACTGATTGAACAAATGAACTGAACTGCTTGTTAAATATGATTAATCAGTCGTTAAATCAAACCCTTTTTCAGCCAGAAAGAAAACAGGGGAAATGTAGAGAGTGTTTTTTACAGCTAGTTAGCTGAGAAGGGTCGTAAACACGGTGCAGTTTATCAAGCAGCCATACCACTTGCAAGGACAGCGAGAACAACAAGATGCCCAGGGATGGTGAGGAACTAGCCATGGTTCTGGGAACTCAGCAAGGGAGTAGCTTTCAGTTGATAACAACAAGCTGTTAAGATACTCAGGGATGGTATGTAATTGGGAACCAATGATGAGCTCCACTTTTGCAATATGTATGAGCTAATTATCCGTATTATAAAGGTACATGCAGCCAAGGAATAAACGAGAATAGCTGATCATATGTCAATGACAGGTGTGGTCGTTTGCTTTTCTCCCGCCGTTCTGCAACAGTGGTGTCTCCGGTGGTCGGTACGGGGGCCCATATTGTTTAATATTTTTATTGATGACCTAGATGAGGAGATTGAGTGTACCCTCAGTAAGTTTGCAGATGACACCCAGTTGGAGGTGGTCTCAATCTGCCGGAGGGTAGGGAGGCCCTTCAGAGGGGTCTAGATAAGCTGGATCACTGGGCTGAGGTGAATGGGATGAGGTTCAACAAGGCCAAGTGCTGGGTCTGGCACTTTGGCCACAATAACCCCATGCAGCGCTATAGGCTTGGAGCAGAGTAGCTGGATGGCTGTGAAGAGGAAAGGGACCTGGGGGTGTTGGTCGATGCTCAACTGAACATGAGCTGACAGTGTGCCCAGGTGGCCAAGAAGGCCAACAGCATCCTGGCCTGTATAAGAAATATTGTGGCCAGCAGGAGCAGAGAGGTGATCATCCCTCTGTCCTCAGCACTGGTCAGGCCACATCTTGAGTACTGTGTTCAGTTTTGGGCTCCTCACTACAAGAAAGACATTGATGCGCTGGAGCGTGTTCAGAGAAGGGCAACAAAACTGGTGAGGGGTCTGGAGCGCAAGTCTTATAAGGAGAGGCAGAGGGAGCTGGAATTGTTCAGTCTGGAGAAGAGGAGGCTCAAGGGGAGACCTCATTGCACTCTACAACTTCCTGAAGGGAGGTTATGATAGGACGGGCCAGGCAACAAACAGGACAAGAGGAAATGGCCACAAGTTGTATCAGATGAGGTTTAGACTGGACATAAGAAGGAACTTTTTCTCTCAGAGAGCGGTCAGGCACTGGAATGGCTGCCCAGGGAGGTGGTGGAGTTGCCATCCTGGCAGTGTTCGAGAGACATCTGGATAGGGAGAAAGGAGATATGGTTTAGTGGTTTTCTGTAGGTATGATAAAGGGTGGTTGGACGGACTAGATGACGGTGTAGATTCTTTCCAACCTTGTGATTCTATGATTCTATTAATCTCAGCAGAAATAGTTGTGCTAAGAGTGTGAGATTAAGGAAACATCCCTATCAGGACAAAAGTCTTAGTATGGCAGGTTTAGTTATGGCACGCTGACTAGAAGAAGAGAAATGATTATTACCTTGAACTTTTGTCTTTCTGTCTCTCTCATCACGTAAATCTGAGGATGACCAAAGCCTGTTGCCCTGAGCTTTGCTGAAACCATCAAAATGGTTGCTCAGAGGTATTGCACCTGCACATAGCATAGGAGAACTCTGTAACCTAAGTGCCAAGGAAAAATGAAAGGGGAACTGTCAACATTCACCACCTCCTGTAAAGTGATGGTCATTGGCAAATGTGGGAGTATTGCCCATTGGACAACAGCCATGGTGCTTAAAGCCAAAGCCACAGACAGACGGGCTGAAAAAGGCCCTGGAGACTAAAGGCACAGCTTGAAAAGCTTGAAACAGTCCAGGGCCTTGAAGCCATGGCCACAGTTGAGAGAGGCCGGCACCAGCCTGAGAGCCTGAAGATGCAGACACAGCCGGGGAGGCCAGCACTGCCCTGGGACTTAAAGCCACAGTCTGAGAGGCTGATATCAGCCCTGGGGCTTAAAACCCCAACCAGAGATGGCTGCACTGGCCTTGGGTTTTGTTTCCTACAGGTTCCTCTGGAACTCCATTGACCACTATGAGGCCATATTGGCCTTTACTGGTTTTTATTGGGCTGCACTAGACTCAGCTTCACTTCTCTGTTATTTTACTTAAAAACACCCCACTGGATGACCCTGGCATTGGTTTCCTACCATTTGGATCTAGAAGGAGTCCATTCCCTTCGCCTATGATGAAAGCACAGCAGTGATGCAGACACTCGCTGAGGTCACAACCGTTGCCGGGTGGGAGCATTTGTACCACAGGTGGTGAGCAGAGCTGTGCTCTGGTGAGTGTCTGCACGCAGACTGAGCTCTGGGCCCTCCTTGGAGCTGATCACCCTGTGAGAGCCCATCTGAAGCAGCGCTGCGGCGTGTGCGTGATCTGGGCACAGCTTGGGCTGAGCAGGCCCAGCAGGTGAGCTGGGTTTGGTGCTGGGTGGTTGCCAGGAGGTGTCTCAGCAGAAAAGCTGTGCTGGGGAGGAGTTCCCAGCTCCAGCGGTGCCCCTCAGCATGGCTGTTTGCAGGGAAATGGGTTCTTGTGGAAATTCCATCCCATCTTACGGTGAGGATGATGAAATGTCATTCCTGCCCTGGAAAACTGCTGCCGGGTTCCCAGCTTCACGTCAGACATGACAAACGCGACCTTCACCAAGAGCAAATTGTGCTGCGCTGCCCCGCAGATGGCTGGGTGCATAAGAAAGCTGGGAAAATGCTTCTTCCTGACAGTTTTTCACTTGTTGCAACTTTCTGCAAGGTTCCTGTCCAAAAGGAGATTTCGGGGTTCGAGGCAGTCTTAGGAAGAGTGAAGCCAGCTCTTTCCAAGAGCGGGGCACGTTCCTGTGGAGAGAGCCCTGGGAGTTTCAGCTTCCTCTGAGACTTCACCAGCCATGTCTCAGCCAGGAGATGACTGCTATTCCTATTTCTGCTCTGTGAGTGGAAAGGTATGGCTGGGTTTCTTTGCTTGGTTCTTCTTCCTTTGTCTCATTTTTAAGGGAAGGGACGGAGCGGGAGGAGCCCTACTGGTCCTTTGTGCCCTCAATAAGTGGTCGGGTTCTGTGCTCACTGCTGACAGCCTGGGCTAATGGCAGGAATGTGGCTCAGGCTGTTTTCCCTTAGTGATAAATAGTGTCTCAGCACTCTGATATCCCATCTCTGGCACCATCTGGAACCTCTCTGCAAACCGTGGCTGCACGTTCCCTCCCATGTTTCTTCCTTTCTCTCTTCAGAAGCAGCCAGCAGGCTGCCAAGGATCCAGCGTCGCCTTTCAGCTCACAGAGGGACTCGATGGGGATGGCCTGTCCTTACTGCCAGGCAAAAGTGAGTGTCCTCAGCCCTCTGTCATGAAGTGTGGAGATATTTGACTGTTACTTCTGGGCGGGGGCAGTGCTGCAGGGAATGTCAAGAAACCTTAAGATTTGCAGGAAGGCGCAGCGAGAAGTGATCAAACAGATTGTGTTTGGGCTGTCAAAGTAGCATCCTTCTGTTCTCTGGGGGAGCATGGGCTTACTGGACAGTATTTCAGCTTCTCCCTGGTATCTGTGAAATCAACACCTGATCTGTTGTTGTAGGGACGGAGACCGCAAATCCATGGAACGGTGCGGAACAAGAGGGGAAACGGAAAGCCTCCATGGGTAAGAAGCTCTTGTGAGCTGTGGTGTGGGTACCTGCCTCTAAATAGGGCTGCATGAAGGGCAGTGTGTGTGATGGAAGAGAGAAGAAAGGACTCTGCAGATCTCTGCTGACTGCAGAAAGGGCACAATGTTGTGGCAGCAGAAAGGCAAACTGAAGAAACTGCTGTTGAAGACCAGAAGCTTGTTGTTGGCTGCGCTCAAATCTTCCTCCATTGAGATGCTCTTCATGTCTTTCTTGTCTCCTTCGTGTCAGAAGCTGATGCAAGCAGCATTCTATCAAAGCGCAGCCTTGCCAAAAGCCAGGGGAGGAGCACAGAGTGTGGCCCAGCACCCAAGAGAGATACAGACACACAGTGGACGTCTGGCTTTGGTGCACTGTCTTTCTACTTTGGCTTTCTGTCCATTCTTTCCTGGAACTGTTCTCATTGTCTGTTCCTGGGGTCTTAATCCCTGGGCTTGACACTTAACTTTGCCGTCCTGATCTGTAATGGGAACACAACGTCCACCAGAGATCCCTTGGTACGGGATGAACATGGTACTGGAGAGCTGGCATTGAACCTTGGGCATTTTCTTGCTTTTCCCAGCAGTGGCGACCAGCTCGGATGTGCCGGAGGACATCACGGGCATTCAGGGTTTGCTCTCTTGGATCAGCGGTGAGTTTGGGGGCTGCACAGCCCACAGGTGTGTGTTTGCACAGAGTGTGTGTGGGAAGTCCCCAAAACGGTGATCATCTTGCATTTTCAGATGTGTCAAGAGCTGCTGAGGTGCCTCACAAGAAGCCGAGAAGCCCTGCCCCAGGATGCTTCATCGCTGAGCTCCCTGACAACCCCTGGGAAAGCACAGAGCTCAGCACGGAGGCACAGGCTGCCAGCGGGACCCACAGCGACCCCTTCTGGGGGCTTCCACCATCCCCTGGGTTCCTGTCTGAGCTGCAGTATGAGATGACACGGCTGTGCCCTGTCGTGCCACCAGCGAGTGCCCGGCTCAGTCCGCTGCCAACCACGCTGGCTGTCACCACACCTCCCTCAGCCCAACCCGCACAGCTCATTGAGGAGGTGAAGCCAAAGCAGCCCCAGGTTCTTCATGCTCCCTTTCCACCGTCACTGGGCTCTACTATCTGCCGGGTGGCAGATAAGAAAAAGAGGGGCAGCACCAAGCGGGCCAAGCGCCCTGCGCCTGCTGACATGGCCCAGAAAGGGGAGAGTTCCCAGCAGGAGCAGCCCACCAGCAGCGCTCCAGCCAAGAAAAGGAAGCTGCTGCCAAGCAAGGAAGGAAAAGAAAGAAAAGGCTGCAAACGCCCACATCAAGTGAAGCAGCCTGGGGCCAACACAGGAGCCAGCAGCAGCGGGCAAAAGGGCACTGCCAGCGAGCTGCACGTGCACCTGTGTGAATCCATCCAGGCCGTGCACCCGCTGGGGCAGAGAGTGACTGCGGTGGGGCCGGTGCGCCAGCCACCCTCTGTGCAGCCCCAACCCACACCCAGCGCCAGACCTGCTGCCCTCCAGCCCCAAGGCAGAGGCTCAGCCAAGGCAGTGCCGGCACCTCCAGGCAGCACGGCGCGGAAGGAGAACGCTGCCAAGAAGACACCATGGAGGAGCTCAGTGCTGTGCAGGGACCCACTGCCACAGCTGCACCAGCAGCAGCCTCGGCCACAGCGCCCCATGGACTTTGTGCCCTGCGTGGGGCCCCGGGCAGGTGGCCGTGCGCTACCCAGAGTGCTGGAGGAATCGCTGCCCATCACAGCCGAGCAGCGGCTCGAGCGGGAGCGCATGAAGAGGCTGGCCCAGGAGGAGCGGCAGCGGGCGGCCCAGCAGATGAAGATCGGCCCCGTGCAGTTCCTGGTGCAGCGGGAGATAGAAATGGCCATAGCTGACATGTACGGCTACCTGTAACCCTGAGCTCCTCGCCGGCCCTGCAGCACCAGGCAGCAGCGGCAGCATTCCAGGGGCACCAGCAGCAGCCCCATCCCTCCCCTGCAGAACAGAGCCATCCTCCAAAGTCATCATTGCAGTGGGATGGGACACTGTCTGGACACTCAGTTGTTGTGGGATGGCAATTTTAGGAATATTGTTGTTTCTGTTACTCATTGTTTTCTATGATTTGTCATTAAATGCTTTGTGTTTCCTTTGACGTATCCCTCTGCCTGCATTCATTTGTGCCGTGTCATAGCCCCCCAGCTCCCATGGAGGGGAGAAGCAGGGGCAGCCGGGCCTGCTGTGCGATGTACAGACAGCCATAAAGATACCTCACATGGCATCGTGGCTCCTCTGCCTCGTTTGAGGCCAGGCAGTTTTGTCCTCGCTCAGCCAAGCCTGGACACCCAGAGCAGCATTTGCTGGCTGGTGGCCGGCCACGAGTTGTGTCCCCCAGGGCTCAGCTCCTATTGAACACCTTGATCAGGGATCTCATCCAGGGCATTGAGTGCGCCCTCCGTAAGTTCACAGACAGCACCGAGCTGGGAGGGAGTGCTGATCTGCTGGAGGGGAGAAAGGCGCTGCAGATGCAGCTGGAGAGATTGATTGCATTGATTCTACGGTTGGGCTGCAGTTGGATATCAGGACCTTGAAGCTCTTTTGCAACCTGAGCCATTCTAGGATTCCGTGATCCCATATGCATCCCAAGTCCATCCCATATGCACAGCCCACCCCATATATATCCCAGTTCCCGATATCCAATCCCATATCCATCACATATCCATATCCCCACATCCCAATCCCAAATCTCACATCCCACATCCAACGCCCCAATCCCGCATTTCAGTCCCACATCCTAAATCCCACATGCCAATCCCTATTCCAAATCTCGCTCCCAACCCCTCATCCCAAACCCATCTCCCACCCGTCAATCCCAATCCCTCATCCCTAATCCCGATCCCAATCCTGATCCCACATCCCATCCCCTGTAACGACAGAACGCACCCGGAGCCCCTCCCACACAGCCGCTCCGCCCCGCCCCCGGCCTCTCATTGGCTATCGGCAGTTCCGGCCTGATCGTACTTGGTAAGCGGCAGTTGCAGCCCACCCCCAGTCTCTCATTGGTCAGCGGCAGCGCCACCGGCTCCGATTGGCTGAAGCGGCCCGCCGTCCCCTCCGGCGTGGGATGTGGGGATTTGGGGCAGCTGAAGGACTCGGGGCCCCCACTGCTGCAGCGCT
Source organism: Coturnix japonica (assembly GCF_054131305.1). Taxonomy (NCBI): domain Eukaryota; kingdom Metazoa; phylum Chordata; class Aves; order Galliformes; family Phasianidae; genus Coturnix; species Coturnix japonica. Next base: position 1,704,682 of record NC_140684.1, read on the forward strand.
GCTGCCCGCATCCGGGCCGTGCCCCCCCCGAGGCGTCCAGCGCTGCTCCCGGTGCCTCCCGGGGCTGAGGTGGTCGGTGGCGTAGGGGGCAGTAGGTTAATGTGGGGCTGTGGGAGTTGCGGGGGCTGTAGGTTAATGTGGAGCTATGGGTGGGGGGATGGGGGGAGAACAGGGTGATATGGGGCTGCTGGGGGCAGTGGGATGGATGTAGGAGTGGATCTTGGGGTATATGGGGTTGTAGTGGGCTGTGGGGGGCTGCCAAGGGACTTGAGGATATGGGCAGGTGTGAGGGGAATATGGGGGCTGTCAGGGGGCTTTAGTGGGGATATAGGGATGTAGGTAGCTGATGTGGGAATATAGAGGGATGTGGGGGTATTGGAGATCTATTGGGAGAGATGTGGGGCTACAGGGGGCTTTGGGGTTCTATAGAGGGATATAGAGCTGGACGGGGCATATAGGAGGATACAGGGCCTGCAAGTTGCTACAGGGTTTATAGGGGTGGTTGTAGGGGTATATGGGGCTATGGGGAGCTTTGTTGTGGCTTTAGTGGGGATATAGGTCTATGGAAAGTTATGTGGAACTACAGGAGTGATATAGGGGGATATGGGACTGCAGGGGCTCTGGGGAGGATATAGGGAACTGTGGAGGGGATATAGGTCTGATGCTGGGCTGTGGCGGGCTTTAGGGGACCATGGGGCTATAGGGAGCTGGAGGGCTGGGGTACTATACAGGGTTGTGGGGGGAGCTATAAGGTTCTAAGGGGGGGCGATAGGTGCTCTGTATGGGCTGTAGGAGGGTTATGGGGGACATGTGTCTCTAGGGGGCTGTGGGTGGGCGATAGAAGGGTTCTAGTGGGAAATGAAACTATAGGAGGTGTATGGGGGATATGGTTCTATAGGGATCTGTGTGGGGCCATAGGGTGATATGGGAGTATAGAGTGGGCTATAGGGGCATGTAAGGCTAGAAGGCTCTCCCTTGCTTCCTTATTCCTTGCCCCCTCCCTTCCCCCTCTTCCGTAGCAGGGTGAGTGGATTGCTAGTCAAGAAATTTAATTCAGAATTCTATTGGAATAGAATATGACTGTTTTGTGGTTCTGAATATGAACTGTGTTTTCTCCTGGGGCTTCAGGTCCAGGTACTGTTTAATAATGACTTTGGAGAAGGTTTCAGCATCCAATCTCCTGCTCAGGAAGAAAGAAGGAGGTTTCTGGAGGACTTCCTGTCGAGTGGAGCTGCTGCTGAGCCTCCCCTTCCAAGAAGGCAGCAGGTGAGGCCGTGGTGCATCTCAGCCTTTCCTCAGTGCAAGGTAGCAGCGATTCAGGATGTGCTTTGCACTGATTCTCCACCAGCAGTTGTGCTTGTATCTGAGCAGCAGGCGGCTCCTAACATTGTCTGCTGGATTTAGGCTGGGCAGGCATGGGGAGCACTGCCTGCAGCAGCACCAGCTGAGCCGAGGTACCAATGGGCTGGACTGGAAGCACTGAGGTTTTGAGGGCCTGATGCACAGAGGTAGGCCAAAAAAGAGACCATGAATCCGTGAGTACTTAAGGCACAAAGGAAGGCTTAGAGCTGTAATGGAGAGCACGCATGGAGGCACAGATGTCCTAGAGGCATAGAGGGAGGCCTAAAGGCCTAGAGGTTGCCCAGGAAGCTTAGAGGCCTTAAGGTAAAACAGCCTGGAGGGAGGCCAAGAGCCTGGCCAAGAGGCCTTGCAGCTTAGTAGTCCTGAGGCCAAACTGAGGCATGGAGGCCAAGAAAGAGGGAGTCTAGAAGAGCAGAGGCCAAGAGGACTTAGGGGTTCTATTTGAACCTTGAGGTCACAACAGCTACAGCCCAAGAAGCCTGAAGGCCTTGAAGCTGGACTGGAGGATTTGAGTTGGTCTTTGCTCCCCCTCCAGCCAGTTGTAAAGAGCCCTTCCATTGTGGAGAGGGCTGTAGGTTGAGTTCAGCATCTCCTGATGTGCTACACAGATTCAGGGCTTTCAAGAGATCGCTCATTGAAGTGCTTCAGATGGTGAATGTTCCTAGACAGAGCGGTTGTCTTCTCAAAGCTCTGAAGCCCAAGGTTTGTTTTGCAGGTCCTGATGATGGCACAGGCATCAAACAGCCCAGAGCTGGGGAGAGACTGCGTATTGCATTGTGAAGGGAGAGCTGGAGGAGGGCTTTGAGCAGCGCTGTGCAGGAATGCAAGCAGCTGGTAAGAGAAGAGGTGTGTGTGCTGAGAGCACGGGCTGTGGAAATAAGCCATCTGCCAACCCCCCCTGAGCTGCAGATTGTCAAGGAACTCCATCCGTTCCCAGGATGAGTAAGGGATGAAATGAGTAAGGGATGGCCATGGTGCCTGAGGGCGGTGGCTGCACTGGTGCTCAGTATTCAAAAAGCCCATAAATCTACACTGGGCCAAAGGATACCAGTTTTAATAACTCATACAGTGTTTACTGTATTGGGGACAAAAGGGGGACGTTGGCTCACACCCCAAAGATTCCTGAAATACCAGGCCATCCTGGTAGAGCAGGATGATGTAGAAATAATTGTAACGAATATTGTCAACCATTATCTTTCCTTCTGAAGTACTTCATGACTGCTTTGAAACATCTGAAACTGCATGTTGCAGCCGGTTAGTCGGACCTGAAGGACAAACCCTTAGAAGATGCAGAAGTTCCTGGTCTACCAACAGTTTTGTGAGACAAGGAGGCAGTAAGGCAGGATGTGCTACTGAGCAGGTAATGGAAGCACAGCATTACCTGTGGGGACTTCCCATCAGAAGGCTGAAATGACTGTACTGACAAGAACCTTAAATATATGGACAGATGCTAATTACGTCTTTGGGGTGCCATGCGCTCTTAGTGCCATCTGAAAATGGCAAGGATTGCTCACACACAAGGAAAACAGCATGATGTAAATCTACCAATGGCTCTTATGCATTGCTAAGGACATCAGAAAGGTAACACTGTACAGGAAACAGGGAGTAAGATGATGGGTCAGGTGGCAGAACAGGCAGTTGAAGAAGGCTTCAGTTCTAGACGGTAAACTTAAAATCTGTGAACCTGAGTCAAAACCCGTAAAATATTTTAAAGAGGAGAGGAGTCCAATTAATTTGACCTGGTAGTCTCGGCTGGGGAGCAGACTAAACCCCCCATGATTCTGGAAGGAACGGTCAGAGACTTACTGCTCCAACTGGACTGCCACAAGTCCATGGGGCTGGATGAGAAGTATCACAGTATCACAGTCACAGTATCACAGTCTCATGCAGGTTGGAAGGGACCTTAGAGATCATCGAGTCCAACCCCTGGGATTCGAGCCTTCTGTGTAGCAGAGCAGCACTTCTACCACTTGCGCCACAGATCCACCTGAGAGTGCTGAGGGAACTGGCGGAGGTGATAGCCGAGCCGCTTTCCATCATCTATCAGCGCTCCTTGTTGACTGGTGAGGTCCCAGAAGACTGGAGGCTTGCCAGTGTGATTCCCTATTACAAGAAAGGTAGTAAGGAGTATCCAGGGAATTACAGGCCTGTTAGCCTGACTTCAGTGTCAGGGAAGGTTATGGAGCAGATTGTTGTGGGGGAAGATGTAACTGTGAGCAAGTCACCAAAGAGCTTATCAGATTCTTCGGTAGAACTTAACACTGAAACCCTGGAAGACCAGAGTATGAGACAAAGAGCAAGCAGTGTCTCTTTGCATCTAAGGGTAGACTGGAGGTGCCATTGATATGCATTGTTAATCCTGTTACTCTTAAGAAACCTTTCATCCTTTACCACTGTTGTTTGGGAGAATCGGGGACCAATTAACTGATTAGAGGAACTGTTAGAGGAACAGGAATGTCTTGTAAGTGAATGGTAAATAAGATGTATGTTGAATACAATAAAGACACACTATTCTGATACTACATGAAACTAAGAGAGCTCTCTAACTCAACTGAGCACTGACAATTGTCTGGAGGGAGATTATGTGGCATGTGTGGGATGGCCGGGGGTTCAGGCCTAGGCCGCATGGGTTCATGAAGGGCAGGTCCTGTTTGACCAACCTGATCTCCTTTTATGATCTAGTGACCCATTTGGTGGATGAGGGAAAGGCCGTTGGTGTGGTCTACCTAGACTTCAGCAAAGCCTTTGACACTGTCTCCCACAGTATTCTCCTGCAGAAGCTGGCAGCCTGTCGCTGGGGGTCAGCCTCTTCTCTCTTGTCATTAGTGACAGTACTAAAGAAAATGGTTTCAAGCTGCAGCGGAGGAGATTCAGGCTGGACATTAGGAAATATTACAGATCAGAAAGGGTGGTGAGGACTGCCCAGGGAGGTGGTGGAGTCACCGACCCTGGGGGTGTTCAAGGAACGATTGTATGTTGTGTTCAGCGACATGGTTTAGTTGGAGCTATTGGTAATAGGTGAATGGTTGGACTGGATAATTTTATAGGTCTTTTCCAACCTTGATGATTCTATGATTCTATGATCATGCCAGTTCCCTGGGCTGTCCCTTAAACTCTGTTGTAGCTGGAAATGCAGCACAGGGCCTTTCTGGAAATCCATGGCCAGGGAGTGTCCGTGGTGCTACGTCTACTCTAATGCCTGTGTGCCACCTTGTACACTAATACAATAAGTGAACTATCCAGTCAGGCGAAGAAAGGGGTACACAAGCTCTGGAAACAAGGCTGTGTCACCTGGGAAGAATACAGGGATGCCGTCCGGTCTTGCAGACGTGGGATCAGGAAAGCCAAGGCGCAGGCAGAACTGAACTTGGCGAGGGATGTGAAAAACAATAAGAAAACCTTCTACAGGTACATTGGCCAGAAGAGACAGGCCAAAACGGGCGTACCTAACTTGGTAAATTTAAAAGGAGAAATGGCTTCAACAGATGAAGAGAAAGCTGAGGTGCTGAACGAGTTCTTCACCTCGGTCTTCACTTGTGGCCAGGATTCTAGTCTTTTTCACGTCCCTAAGTCTTGCACCCACATACTTCTATGTGGGGACCAAGGAGGTAAATCCCTCCCCACTGTAAGGGTAAAGCAAGTCTGAGAGTGCCTCCTTAGACTGAATGAGTACAAGTCTATGGGGCCAGATAGCGTGCATCCCAGGGTCCTGAAGGAGCTGGCTGAGGTGGTTGCTGAGCCGCTCTCCATCATATTTGGGAAGTCGTGGCTGTCAGGTGAGGTCCCGGACGATTGTAGGAAGGGTCACATCACTCCCATTTACAAGAAGGGGAGCAGGGAGGACCCGGGTAACTACAGGCCGGTGAGTCTCACCTCCATGCCTGGGAAGATTATGGAACAGATCCTCCTGGGCAACATGCTTGATCACATAAAGAAAGTCTTGCCTGGGCATTGCAGGTCCTCGCATGGTGGTATGCAGAGACAACAAGGCCAACCCTTGATGATTTTGCAGCTCGTTCCCACTTTGCAATGGAGGTTTGGCAGGAAGGTCAGGAGACACAGCTGGGACGGCTGTGCAACAGCATGCAAATGGTACCAGGGTGACAAGGGATGTGTTGGCCCTGTCCTCCAGCCCCCACCTCATCCTATGCAGAACGCCACTCCCAGCAGCACAGGTGCCATTTTGGAATTTTCCCCGTGGCACAGCTGTCACAATTCCCCCCTTTTCTTCTTTATACTCTGTTGATTTCTGCAATTCTTTTCTAAGGTACAATCCTATATATATATCTTCTTCTCCTTCATTCTCCAGTTCTTCTAGTATCATCAGTTTGTTCAGGTATGGTGGTGGCTCTATTGGCATTTGCTTTGTTAGTGCTGTCTCAATCAGCCATTTAGCTTGGAGAAGAGCAGTTTGTTCTGAATTGCCTGGACCTGTTAACAGACCATCTCTTTGACCTGACTTCAAGTGGAAGCAGTTTTGCATTATAATTCACTGTGTTTGAAGTAGTGTAACTGTGTATGCAGCGCTAGGCTTTGCAAAGTCACAGAGCTGTGTGTCATCAATCAACAGAAATGACAAATTGCATTGTGCTGATTAACGGCATTACCTGAAGTAAGATATAGTGACATGACACTGCATTAAATGGGATCAAGAACCTTAAGGGCATCCTACGATAATGTCTGTATTGGTGTTGCAGAAAGGAACCAGGTCAAGACTCGAACTCGTGGGTACTCCAGGGCTGATTTTATTAACAAGCTCAGTGCAACAGTGCAACATGCATACAGAGCTTGGGTCACTCCTAGTGAATCCAAGCCATCTGAGCTAGACCAGTCCATTCCATCTGTCTTATGATTTTAACTTATTAACTAGTAAATAGCAATGTCAGCACTATTATTGTCTAACTCTGTTGTTTTATAATTTCACAATAGTCTAACACCCCTACATGGGTCATGGTCCAGGGCTATACAGGGGATACATGAGTAGCATATTGGTTGAGAGATTTACTATTTTCCCTATCAATTGGGCAGAGGACGAATCTCCTTTCAGTGCAGACAGACATCTGCTTGTTAAAACAAGACTCAGGTCTAGTCAAGGCAGACCTGGTCTAACCTGCTGTACAGTGCAAGGATGCGTTATGATGTTATATTAATATTAAAAATTAAAACCCTTAATATTAAAAACAAGCATAATGCAGGTGCTTTGAAGTACAGTAGTATTTAAGTACAATGGTCTTGCTATAGAAGCAAAGTAGTAGCTTGTAGTTTCCGTGTTTGTGATCCTTTTTCTCCCCTAAAGGTGCTCCTGTGTGGAATGGAAGAAATTGATCTGAATGACTGGCAGAGGCAATACCATCTACCAGCGTGATACCAGAAGCAGCCGACAGATACTGTGGTTCTGGCAGGTTTGTAGACTTCTTTTTTCCTCACAAGAACACAGCAACAGCTTAGTGAGCAACAGTCAAAATTACTTAACAGCTAAGTAGCATGTAAATGTAAATGATAAATAACTGCTAATCCAGCTGTCCTAGGGGTGATGGGGAAGTGAACGTCTCAATATTAAACTTGACATCAATGTTAATTCAATGCTAATTATTATCTTTCAGTTTGTGAAAGAAATAGATAACGAGAAGAGAATGAGACTTCTACAGTTCGTTACTGGAACATGCAGATTACCAGTGGGAGGATTTGCTGATCTCATGGGTAACTGTGAAAGACAGAACTGGTTTTCTTTTGTTGTCTCAAAGTTTGCTTCATGAGGCCTTCCTGATGATAAGACTCTGACTAACAACTGTTAAGTGTCCTTGGGGGTGGATGTTGGTTGTCATTGTGCCATAGTGTTTCTGCTTACAATTGCAAAGATAAGCAGAAGCAGGACGAGCAGTTTTCTTCAGGGGTGCTGCTTGAAGGAGCTGACCACTGCAGAAGGCGATAATGCTTGTGTCTGGTGACAGAGACCCCCATCCCCTTTTGCTGGCTTATCTGTGGGCCAGGAATATCACAAAAGCTGGTTTAAATCCCTACTACAAAGAGTGTTTACCTGCTTGTTTGGAAGTTCAGTGTTTGCTCGAGATACGTTCCCAAAAATGCTGAGTCAAACTTCAAAGAAGGAGAAAAACAACCTCACCGAAATGGAGGATAAAAGGCCCTCGCTAAACTGGGGACTTAGGAGACAAACTCCCAAAGACACCTTTGACGGAGAATTCCCTGAGGGGAAAACCTCGTCGGAAGAACCCCAGGACCGGCTTGCTGCAGAGCTCCCTGGCTGTCTCCCATCCCCCACGGTGATCAGACGAGTTCCTGAGATCAACGGACCTACTGTGTACCTCGCTGGACCCACAGTGGTGACTATCTCTTTTGCTCTCTGCAAAGACTCCTTGCTTATATTTCCTACTTTCCCTATCGCCTACCTTCCCTTCCCCATCTCCCTAAAAATGGCTAGGACTTTAATAATAAACTGGTTGGACCAACATTTGAACCGTTGCTTCTTAATCTCATGCCAGGTATACACATATCAAAGAACCTTGCCTCCCTCCTACAAATTGGAGTGAGACAGTAACGAGCCCTCTTTAAACCATTTTATGCTCATGTTTATTTCTTTTTTTTTTTTTTTTTTTTTGTTAATAAGGACCAAGCTCTGTGTTTAAGGGTATTTTTTAATGAATTTATATGGAATCCTTTTTCTGAGTCTTGTATATTGGTAGAGCTGTGACAGCAAAAGGGATGGAGTGAATGTGAACACGCCTTGCATCAGTGACTTGATCCATGGTTTGGACGTGGTCCTGGCAGGGCAGCCTGCTCTAGGTATCCCTGCTTGATCAGAGTGGAAGGACTAGGTAAACTCCAGAGATTCCTTCCAGTACCAAACCAACGATGTGCTTCAGGGGTTGAATTTCTTTGAAAACCGCTTCATATTTATGCATTTCACTACGTGGATTTCTTCAGAGGGATGTAGTGAAAGACAGATGTCTTTGTGCTCTGCAAGTAGTTATAGTCTTGTTTTCTCTTCAAGCCTTTCACGCGCTGTTGTCATCTATTACCTACTGGTTTACACGGGCAGTTAGACCTAAGAATTCCTTGTTTGATTTTTGTACAGGGAGCAACGGACCCCAGAAATTTTGCACTGAGAAAGTTGGGAAGGAAAACTGGTTACCTAGAAGTCAAACCTGGTATGTATGAAGGATCAAACTCTGCTGTGGGTCTGTTCTTATAGATGGCAATCTATTTTGAGATTTAAGGAAGTGAGTGTGATATGGAAGTGACTGAGACTGTGAAAGCAAAGCACTGGGTTATGGCAGCAAGCTCTGCTGAGTAACTGAACTTCTGAACTGAGTAGCTGGAACTTCTGAAAAGCAGTTTTGTTGTGGAGCTATTTCCATTGTAAATGCCATGGATTTGCACACCACTAAAAACATATAGCTACTTTTAGTACTTAAGGTAGTGCATTTTTCTAAAGAGTTTGGGATTGATCTTTCATTATCACCACACCCGATATTGACAATGGAAATAAATAGCCACATTCATGCGCCCTCTTGGCTGGTTAAAATGTAGCTTCTGCTCAGTTTCTCAGTTATGCTGGTGCTTTGTGAATATGCTCAGATTTTAACTCTCAGATACAGAAGAGATAAGGTGAGCCTTGTTACTAAATACGTTGCCAGTTCTGGAAAGTTATCGCTGCTCAGGTGCTTGTTGTGCTTTAACTCTCACTTTCACAGACAAATGCACATCAAGATACAGCTGTTTTAGAGGGTACAATTGCAGTTGTACAAATGCAGTTATCCCTCTGAACAGGACAGTTCATATGCCTGTGTTCCTAATGGATTTTTTGGTGGTCTAAACTGTTCTTCAGTACTTAAGGTTTCTCTTTGTTTTCAGTTTCAATCACTTGGACCTTCTAGCCTATAAGAATTATGAGCAGCTGAAGGAAAAGCTGTTATTTGCAATTGAAGAAACAGAAGGTTTTGGGCAGGAATAGCTGCGATTTGCACCTTGAAGAATGTGAACTCAACATGTGTCGGAGACGGCAGGAGAAATGCAAACAACCATACTGTCATTGACATATGATCATCAAATCTCGTTTATTGCTTTGGCTACATGTACATTTATAGTGCAGATAATTAGCTCATACATAGTGCAAAAGCAGAGCTCATCATTGGTTCCCGATTACATATCATCCCAACTATCTTTGTAACTTGTAGTTATCGTCCTGATAGCTACTCCCTTGCTGAATTCCCAAAATCATGGCCAACTTCTCACCACCATCACACATCCCTTTGTTCTTGTTGTCCTTGCAGATGGCACAGCTGCTTGGTCAGCTGCACGGTGTCTACGTGACCCTTCTCAGCTAGCCAGTTGTCAATAAGACTCTCCGCACTTCCCCCATTTTCTTTTTGGATAACTAAGTTGGCCGAAAAAGCTTGATTTAACAGCCGACCAATCATATTTTGCAAGCAATTCAGTTCATTTGTTCAATTGGTTCTCTTGCTTTTTATCCTGCTCCGCAGCTGCTGCTCTGTGAATCTTGATCCATAGCTGCTGCTCTGTAAAATTCTTCTTGTATTACAATTCCAAGCTACTACCTATAGAATAACAACACGACTTATATTAGTAACTTAACTATTATAACTCAATCAAGGCCTCGAATGACAATACTCTAAAAGTGAAAAAAGAGATTAGTCAAAGACAGCATAACAACATTACTGTTAAACCTACTAAAAAGAATAAACGTTTGCTCTGCAGCCTAAGTTTCTGCAACCTGGAAATAAATACGTGAGGGTCCCATTGTGTTATTCTGTAACTAGTTAGGAACAGTCTTCAACTTTCATGTACTCTGATATATTGATTTTAATAACCAATAAAATTTGTGCAGCAAATGCTTTTAGGATGCTCATAACCATGCCTTTGGGCTAATAATTGATTAATGATTGTGCAACTTTATGAAGTAGCATGTCAAATAGAACCAATATTAGAGGACAAATGTGCTAGAGTATCACTAGGGGCATTAATACTTATTGACCCTTGAGAAACAGCAAACCGTGTTTGTGGTGAATGCGACAGGCAATGCCAACAGGGCGTCCCCTGCTTCAAGGTGCAACTTTCCTCTCTCACCCATCACCCATCTCCTGCATTCAGGGTCTGAATTTCTTCCAGTTGTGCACAATATCCCGTGGCCAGTGCTTAATATAGAGCCCAAGTGGGACACCTGCTTGGAAAATGAAATCAACTATCAAATTTAGTTCTATTAGCGTGCACTTTTGTCTCAACTGATGCATGGTCGTATTTTAAAAATCCCAATTAGTTGGATGTAAGAGAGGTATCTATTCGATGATACAGGGTCATCCTTTTGCCTGGGATTCCTTTCCAGGTTTTGTCTTTGCAGATTAAGAAAAGCTAATTAATAGGCTAGTAACATCATAATCAAGCAGTACTAAGACATTAAAAGAGCTATTCCCATAGATTCTAGCACTGATTACATCAAATCCTGTTTAATACACATTTGAACTATTACTAAAATAGAAGAAGCACACAACCACCTGAATAATGCCTAATAATTCTAACTCTTGAGACAGCATTGATAACACAGAAAATCACCCACTACGTCATACAATTACTAATATAATCTATAACACAAGTTATAAAGCAGTACCACTAGGTAAGAAGCACACAATCCCAGTTACTATAAAGGCTGGGTGCTATTCTGCCTTGAGATGAGGCCAACATATCACGCTGGAACACAGTCCCTGTGGGAATACGAGCACATCCACAGCTTTCAAGCGGCACTTGGAGCAATGCGCATGCGCCTGGATCGACCCTGCACTGCGCGTGCACCCTTCTGGGCACAGAAGTACGCATGCGCCACTCTGCGCTCGGCACAGCATGTCCGGGATGTACGCATGCGCAACATTTCCCCATAGCTGCGCGCATGCGCTTTGCTTTCTGCCGCACAGAGACCTCTGCAGTTCCGCAGATTCGCTACGCGATGGCGCCAGAGACGCAGAAAACACTTCTCTGGAAAAACCACATTGGGGGTGAGGGGCGAATAAAAGGGGAAAAAAAACTACGGAAAACTTCTCAAACCCAGCAAACCTGTTCTGTGTGCTTTTGAATATCTGTGAATAAATATATAAACTTCGAATTTATGGGTTTTAATTTTTTTTTTTCCCCACAGTGTCTGAGGCGGTGGAAAAAGCTGGTGTCTATCAGCCAGATGCATGCAGTTTGGATGCAGGATGGTTTGGAACCATTAACAGGGCAACACAAAACAACAGAGCCACTTTACAATATATACATATATATAGTAACAGCTTCTGTACCTAGCCTCACCACTCTGTGATTCCAGCAGTTCACCCAAGGCCTGTAAATATCCACTGGAGTGGTTTTGATATCAAGCAGTTTAATGTTAGTTCTTTCATTCACAACCAGTGTCAGGATCTGCTGCAGGGCGTTCTGACCACAGCACCACAGCTGGACCATTTCAGTAACTGGGATTCCCAGGCACAGTTTCAAGACATTTGATCTACTTTTGACCCAGATGAAGAATTAATATGAAACATGAGGTTTGCGTGAGTCACCATGAGGCATGCTTCAGCATCACCTTTGGGAAACAGATAATGGATTTGTAATAAAAATCTCACTACAGCATAGCATGCAACACTGTATAAGAATAATACAAGAACACTTCTCAAGGAGGCCAGTAACTTAATTACCTCCATCTGGGACATCCAGCACCATTTGCCCGCAGACACCTCTTTGGCAACTGTTCCAGATCCAGCTGTATGTTCTGTTTGAGAGCACAACTCAAAAATACCAAGGAAACAAAGTTTTAAAAAGAGTTTTCTTTAGGCAGAAGGAAAAAAAAAAAAAAATAAAAAAAAAAAAAAAATGGTATGTTTATTTCAGTATTTAAAATAAGCAAGTGAACAAGCAACAACAGAAGCTGTTCCTAGAATACTGCCATGAGAAACATAGCAGCAGAGAAGAAAGTATCCACATTTCCCTGAACTACTACTCCAAAGGAAAAAAAAAAAAAAAAAAAAAAAACATAAAACAAAAAAACAAAAAAAACAATAAATGTGTTTTATACGTTACCTGTTTGAAGGCATCTACCATCCTCACATTTTAAAAGCATTAAAAAAAATTCAGAGTCATCTCTTCCAACACTATGTGTATTTGCTCTAGATAGCAAGTGCTGCAGCTTTGTGCCATAGTGAACTTATAAGCACCAAGTTCTGGAGGTCCAACCAAACATGCCTATGGATGGACAGAATCCTTAAGTAGGACAGTAAGTAAAAATGTCAGACAAAGCACCTGATTCTCAGCCCCTGGTTTTGAAAATCCGGAAGCCTTTGTGAGAGCTCCATCTCTGGCCTGTAATGTTCAAGTTTGCTGTCTGTTGAAAGTCCCTGTAACTAGACAGGAGAAAACTTACATTGGACTAAATTTCAGGAAGGCACTGCATTACATCAAAAGTAGTTCTTCCCTGAGCAATAATATATGGGCTAAAGAAAAACTGCTTAATTCCTGAAGAACAAACTTAATTTCTCCTTTTCACATTACAGAAAGGACTAATGTGAAACAGGATGAGCAGAATGCAGGGACAGTTTAGCATTATCTGCAAATTAACATGGGACATCACACGAGAAGGGCTTTAGTTCTAGATGCTGTCCAAACTGATGCAAGAGCGAGGTTGTGTCCTGTGTTACAACATACCTGATCTCCTCTTGCAGCACTGTTTGGGAAAACTGACACAGCAGATTGTGATAAGTAAGGGTTAAGTTTGTTAGTCAAACTGTTGTGTTAGTCAAAGTGTTGTGAAATGTAAATCATGTTGTAAAGAAGGGAAACTAAGAAGCTACAGGCATTGCAAACAACACATTACCAGGGCACATAAGCTGCTAGAAAATAACCAGAGAATAACAGAAAAGAATGCTGACTTTCACTCCACAACCATCAGGAGACAAGAAAGCGCATCCCCGGCAACAACCTACAACCCCAGCAATAACCTGTGCAGCCGCAAGAATGACTGGAATTTATACAAGAGATAAGAATTGTATAAATGCAGAACTGATCCTTTGTTCAAATTGCGACCTTGGCAGAGTGTAGACTCCCCTTGGCACCCAGTGCTGTTTTGCTCACTTTACCAACTCGCTTAATTGAATAAAGCCATCCCTTTATGTATCACACTAGACTTTGTCTGGTTTTGTCACGGGAATCTATACCAATTTGGTGGCATGACTCGGATCCAGATTCCTTTGCTGTGGGATTCCCTCACGATGGGAGACACCTTGCCCACAGTAGCAGGCAGCCCTGAGCTGGGGGTTTCTTGCTGCAAATACTGGATCTCTGAATCCCTCTAAATTTGGAGAGTGAGCAAAAGAACCTGCAGAACCCCATAATCATTTGTGCACGAAGATCGAACAAAGACTCAGGATTGAGTAAGTATTGTGTTGATCTGGTCGGGGTTGGTTATCCTGGGGCGTGCCTGTGTGAAAGGTCTCTGAGAGGCCAAGTGAGAGTGGACCCTTCAGTAGTGCTGTTCTCATAGCCCAAGAGGGAGCGAGCCATGACCAAGGGGAGCGCATGTGTGTGTATAAGAAGGTGCCCCAGAAGATGGGACAGGGGAAAAGCAAGGCCCCTCTACCCAAAGGCATCAAAGGAAAGTTGCCAGACATACCGCCAGAAAGTCCGTTAGGGCTAATGATCAAATATTGGAGGGACTCTCCCTGTAGAAAAGGGAAAAGTAAAGAAAAAATGGTATACTACTGTATGGAGATCAGAGGAGGGAAACCCCTAAGAAATCTCCATATAATATGGCCAGTATTTGGCTCATTTGAAGACTGGATATGTTAAGAATTGGATCTATGGGTAAATAATAAACCCCAAGTGGACTCTGAGGAATCTGAATATGCCACACTCTGGATTGTGCAATCACAGGAGCAGGTCTTTTTATTTAATCTTAAAGAAAAGGGAAAACAAAAAAACTGAGGAGAAGGAGGGGGAATACCTTTGGCCACCCCCACATGTGACCCCCAGGAACAAGCAACCCCTCCTCCCATTAGCGTGGAGTCTTCCCTGCAACTAGAATCTCCTGTAGCAAGGAGAAGCACCCGAAAATGTAATCAGAAGGAAGAGAAGTTATATCCATTAAGGGAGGTTTTAGACCCAGGTGCAGGTGCTGCAACCCCCAGGTCTGGGTATGTAGCAGTCCCACTGCAGTTTCTGGGACCTAATTTATACACTTGGGACAAGAAACAGGATCTAGGGATCCTGTTTACGGCAGAGGAGAGAAATATGATTTGGGGAGCAGGAATGAGAAACTAGAGAAGCTGGAACACTGGCAAGGTATAACCAATAGACAAGTTACTGAGGGAAGCACAGAAGGTATTCATTAAGAGAGAGGAGGAGAATCAAAAGGAAACAAGGCAGGATCTTGGTAGCTGCAGTAAAAGAAGGACAGAGGGGAGCTGTAAGTGCAATAAGAAGTCCAGTAGGGAAGGGAATCGAGAAATTCCCTGCCAGAGGGTCAAAATTTGAAGAGAAGGAAACGAAGAAAAGAAGAAAGAGAGTGCTTCTATTGTAAAAGGAGAGGCCATCTGAAGAAAGATTGTAGGAAGAGAATACAGGATGAAAAATAAAATAAATAAACTAAATTAAAAAATAAAAATAATTTTTAAAATGTTTTTAGAAGATTGGGGGGGGAGGGGGAAGGGTCAAGGGCTCTATGTGCTGAGGATCCCAGGAAAAACAGAGCCCTTGATAAAATTAAAAGTGGGTCCTCAGCAACAAGAGTTGATATTTCTTGTAGACACAGGGGCAGAGAAATCAACTGTCCAGACCTTACCTCCTGGGTGTAAAATCGTGTCTGAAAGCATAAATGTAGTAGGAGCAAAAGGGGAGCTATTTAAAGCTCCAGTCATGAAACATGTAGAAATAGAATCAAAAGGTGGGTATGGCATTGGATCCTTGCTGTTAGTCCCTGAAGTGGATTACAGTCTATTAGGCAGAGACCTAATTGTTGAGTTAGGAATAAATTTAAAGGTAGAGAGAAAGGAACTAAAAGTATGTGCCCTCACAACCCAGAATGAGGAGAAAATTAATCCAGAGGTCTGGTATACCCCAGATACTGTATGGAGATTGGAAACTACCCCCTTTGAAGTAACCATCAAAAACCCTGAGATCCCTGTTAGGATCAAACAATACCCCTTATCTCAGGAAGGAAGGCAGGGGTTAAAGCCTGAAATTGAAAGGCTGCTAAAAAGGGGCCTTCTTGAGCCCTGCATGTCCCCGTTCAACACTCCAATATTGCCCATAAGAAAACCCAATGGAAATTATAGATTGGTCCACGACCTCCAGGAAATAAATAAAAGAACAGTAACCAGGTTTCCTGTAGTAGCTAACCCCCATACTCTATTAAACCAATTAAGCCCTGAAAATCAGTGGTACAGTATTATAGACTTGAAAGATGCCTTTTGGGCCTGCCCCTTAAAGGAAGAATACAGGAACTATTTTGCATTTGAATGGGAGGACCCGGAGAACATAGGAAGTAGCAAATTAGATGGACAGTCCTTCCCCAGGGATTCACAGAATCTCCTAATTTATTTGGTCAGGCCCTCGAGCAAATTCTCCGAGGTTACAGTCCGGGCAAAGAAATCACCCTTGTCCAATATGTAGAGGATTTACTACGTGCAGGGGACACCCAGGAGCCTGTGAGAGAAGAAGGTGTAAAATTACTGAACTTTTTGAGTTTACAAAGATTGAAGGTTTCTAAATCAAAGCTACAATTTACCAAACAGGAGGTAAAATACTTAGGACACTGGATTAGTAAGGGAAGTAAGAAGCTAGACCCTGAAAGAGTAAATGGAATCTCTGCAACCTCCCCAGAGCAAGAGACAGGTCAGACAGTAATTGGGATTATTAGGCTATTGCAGGCAATTGATTGAAAATTTAAGTGGAAAGATAAAATTCCTATACCAAAAGTTAACTAAGGAGGGATTGTTGAAGATGAGGAACAATTACAAAACTTGAAAACTGAACTAGTAAATGCCCCAGTTTTAAGTTTACCAGATATAAGAAGGGCGTTTTATTTATTTGTTAATACAGAAGAAGGTACTGCCTTTGGAGTTTTAACTCAAGAATGGGCGGGGAAAAAGAAGCCGGTAAGATATATCTCTAAGCTACTAGACCTTGTTAGTTGAGGATGGTCCACATGTCTGCAAGCCATAGTGGCTGTAGCCCTGCTGGTGGAAGAAGCTAACAAAATCACTTTTGGGGGAGAACTGAAGGTATATAACCCCCATAACATTACAGGGGTTTTACAACAAAAGGCGGAAAAATGGATAACAGATGCACTGCTCTTAAAATATGAAGGGATCCTAATAAATTCCCCGAAACTGAAAGTGGAAACAACTACTCTCCAGAACCCAGCACAATTTCTATATGGGGAACTGGTAGAAAAACTCACCCACGACTGTTTAAGAACTATAGAGGAACAGGTAAAAATCAGACCTGACCTAGGGGAAGAGGAGCTGGAAGAAGGGGAAAGACTATTTGTAGATGCATCCTCAAGAATCCTAAATGGGAAATGGAAGTCAGGTTATGTTATTATTAATGGGTTAGAGATGAAAGTGCTAGAATCAGGGCCTCTGAGCCCTAGCTGGTCCGTCCAAGCTTGTGAACTCTATACAGTCCTTAGAACCCTTCAGTCATTAAAAGGGAAAGTGGGAATCATTTATACAGATTCCAGATACGCTTATGGGGTAGTACATACATTTGGAAAAAATTGGGAAGAGAGAGGGTTCATAAATTCCCAAGGAAAAGGACTAATCCATGAAACATCAGTAACTCATACCCTGGAGGCTCTTAGAGGGCCTGAAAGAGTAGTGGCTGTACATATAAAGGGACACGAAAAGGGTTTTGATTCAAGAATAAGAGGAAATAATTTAGTTGATGAAGAGGAGAGAAGGGCCGCCTTTATGCCCTCAAGAATAGAACTGGCAAGAACAGATACTAACATTCAAGAGCCTGAATTGAGGCTCACAAATCAGGAAAAGTTACAGTAAATGCGGATATGGGAAAAACATGGAAGTGGAGATTACCCGATTAAAGGGAAGTCCTCCTGAAAGCAATGGCACTCAGAGTAATGAGGAGAAACCATGATAAATATAGAACACACTGGGGAGTACAAGCACTACACGATCATTTTGCAATAAATTTTATGTGCATAGGGGCCTATAATGTAGCTAAAAGAATTGTAGGGGAGTGCTTAACTTGCCAAAATATTAATAAACATCAACTAAGGGAAAAAATACATGGGGGAAGGGAAATGACCCATTGCCCATTTGCACGGTTACAGGTAGAATTTTCCTAGCTCCCTAAGGTTGTAAGATTTAGATATCTTCTTGTTGTGGTGAATCACCTCACATATTTTGTTGAGGCATTCCCTACGGCTAGAACAACTGCACGCACAGTGGTAAAAATTTTGTTTGAAGAAATAATTCCCCGATACAGGGTCATCGAGATCATTAGTTCTGACCGGGGACCTCATTTCACCTCAAAGACGGCATTAGAGGCGATGGTGTTAGTAGGTACTAAATGGGAATACCATACACTGTATCACCCCCAAAGCTCAGGAAAGGTAGAAAGGATAAATGGAGAGATTAAGAAACAACTTACAAAGTTAATATTAGAAAGAAAATTATCATGGGTGAAGTATCTGCCTTTAGCCCTTTTAAATATTAGAACACAACCCCACGCTGACATCGAGCTTTCACCTTTCGAGATGTTATACGGTATGCCTTACAACATTGACCTACCCCTAGATCATCCCATGTCAGATGATAGGAACTTGCAACCTTATGTTATGCAACTAATGTCCAGAAGAGAAGGCAATGGTGGTACAGCACCCCCCTTAGGAAATCGGCACGCATTCCATAAAACCAGGAGATAAAGTATTAATAAAGAATTGGAAGGAGTTATCTCTTACCCCTTGCTGGGAGGGACCCTTTCCTGTCTGCTCACCACAGAGAATGCTATCTGGACTGCTGAGCGCAGCTGGACACATGTATGTAGAGTGAAGGTACTTTGAGAACCAGTGAACTGGAAAGTGGTGGGCCCACCACCCCCAAGGACTATAACTGACAATGAAGAGAACAAATCAATTAGATGAGTAGTCCCATATTCTGTGATACCCTATCTGTTTTCCCTTCACGTGTTTAGATGTATAATATGCAAGGATAGCTGGTGGACATATTGTGTGAACGGGCACTCTCCTGCAGGTACCTGCAAGCAGTGCTATAGGAATAGGTATAAATTGGCCAAGTAAACCCTAAGGGTGGGGGTAGACACTGGGCGTATCGTTAAAGGGTCCAGAGAATGGTGGACCATATTAAGTGAGGGAAAACACCCCAAGGAGTGGTGGGTTCACATTAACACAGTCAGTGTGCAGATTTGGTGGAGCTATCCCTCTTGCACCCGGTGCTGTGCAACACTGAAATAAACATACCTGCTTTATAACCAAACTCTGGGTTATAGAGTTTGTTTCCACAAGTCACTTGTGTTCTCGTAGGTAATCCAAATGGATTTGATATGCTTTCCTCTGTTTACAACCAAGCCACTGGGACCAAAACGAGAAAATGAGTGCTTACTTTACTTTTCAAATTAAAGAGAAGTAATAACAATTCTAAATTTCCTTCTGCTGCTCAGCTTCAGCTAAACAAAATGTAATGGAGACATGCTCATCTTACAAGATATACAAAGTAAGAGAGATACAGTAAAGTGTTAACTATTTATTCCATTGGTTGTCATCGTGTGAGACTTGAAATTATCCCCATGAAGAGCATGAGCCTTCAGAAATGCAGCTAGGGAACAAATGTGTAACTAAGGAATCAAATGCACAGAAACACATGTGCAAAGGTCATGTGGCAGATGCTGCTGCTGGAGAGAAGAAGGACACAAAATTATAAAGCTTCAGAGTGGATTCTCTACTCCTGATTCTCAGAACAGAAATTGGATGAGGAACTGGACTACATTTAATGGGAGAGTGCTGTTTTTATGAGCTGGGGGATTGTGATTGTGGCTTTTTGTTTGTTTGTTTTGTTTGTTACAGGCAGAGCACGTGCTACCTATGCAGGAACAAACGTGGATACACAGGCCAAATAAAGCAGTATCAGAGTGCAAAGCATATATTTAACTTGCAAACGTTTCAACTGCAACCTTGAAGAAAGATTCTTTTAATTACTCCCCTGTAAATGTGCCCAACCTTATGATGAATAATCACACCATCCATTCCATGTCCTCGACTCTCCGAATCCCTAGACAAATGAGAAGAGAAAGAGACTCTTACTCAGGCACACTGAAAGCCACGCTGCCTCTCTTCAGTTCTTGTGACTTGCGGAATCAAACTCTATAATCCAGAGGTTGGTTATAAAGCAGGTATGTTTATTTCAGAGTTGCGCGCCGGGTGCAAGGGGGATAGCTCCACCAAATTTGCACACCTGAACAGTGAAGCAAGAAGCAGAAGCTCTGCTGGAATTTAGAACAAAGGGGAGCTAGAGGGAGATAGTTAAATGTAGTCTGTAGGTGGGAAAAGGAGTGATCTGGTTAGTCAGAATAACAAGGAATGGAGACAGAGGGTCTGGGAGAGCAGAAAGGATGCAGATAAGGAGTGAGATTTCCTTGAAGACTTAGATCAGAAGAGTAAGTGATTAGATCAGAAAGGGAGTTACTCTCCCTGATTAAATGGGTGATAACAAGAGGGGTCTGCATAATAAAGAACTATTGAATATGTATCAGAATTACGGGAAATCATTGACTATGTATGAGGTGTACCTATATCTGTATCACGGTTTTACAAGTCGGTGTGCAAGTTTGGTTTGTGGGAATCAAATGTTGTTTCTGCATTTAGAACAAAATATGAATATATAAGTGAAGAAATTGGTAGTTATTAGGTAAAAATCATAGTTACAAAGACTGCAGCTTCTGTCTGTCCAGCTATCTGAAATAAAAACTATTTTTGGTGCTGGACAAATAGGGCCTGAATGATAAAAGATCCAAAAAGAGAAGTTAAAATAACAATATAACTGTATAAACTAGCAATAATGTATGTTTTAATGTTTTGTTGTACACATTGCAAAAATATACAGGTCGTGACATACCTAAGGAAGAAGCTTTGAAGGTAATCAACATATCAATACGATAAGAGTACCGAGACATCTTGGAAACAAAAACAGCAGGACGGCAACTGACTGGCACAAGATAGCAAGTGAACTAACAAATTTCAGAATGTAATTAACAAATGCAAACCTCGGGTAAAATTGTAACCTTGAATACCCAACCAAAGGGGAGAGGGGAGGGGAAAACATATGGGAGAAAAGGTATAAAAACTGTAACATCATGTCCATAGGTGCGCTTCTGCCATCAGGGCGCCCACCATTGCAATCGTGAATAAAAACTGCTTTTATCAGAGATACCGTCCTGACCAAAAATTATTGAGGATATTTCCAACAGGTTGGAGCTATCCCCCTTGCACCCGGCGCTGCGCAACGCTGGAATAAACATACCTGCTTTATAACCAACCTCTGGATTATAGAGTTTGATTCTGCAAGTCACACCGACTTGTAAAATCGTGACACAGATATAGGTAAAACTAATACATAGTCAATGGTTTCCTGGAATTCGGATACATATTCAATAGTTCTTTAGCATGAAGACCCCCCTCTTGTTATCGCCCATCTTTTCAGGGAGATGCAGCTCCTCTTCTGATATTAAAACTTCTAATCCTCTCCTCAACAGATGTATCAGAGAGATCTCACTCCTTATCTGCAGCCTTCCTGCTCTCCCAGACCCACAGTCTCCGATCCTTGTTATTCTAACTTCTACATTCCTTTTCCAATCTACAAACTACCTTTAACTATCCCCTTTTAGCCCCCCTTTATTCTTAATTCCAGCAGAGCCTGGAGAAAACAGAGGAAACAGAGCCTCTGTTTCTCACTTCACCATTCATTCGAAGAATCACAGTGATAACACTGCATGATGAAAAATTACTAAAATAAAGACATATGACATACTATTGTCTATTTCCAAAACACACAGTCGGATGATAAAATAATAGGTGAAAATTACTCAAATGCTGTTTTTAATCTCTGCAGCTTGAGGAGAGTTTATTGTTCATATAACAACAAAAAGAAGTAAATTATATACATTCTTTGTGAGAAGCAAGTCTTTGTGAGAAGGAAATTCTTTGAGAGAAGACTTAGCCAGCCTCCTCTCAGAAGAGGCAGGGCTTGTCACTGTGTATAACCCTAATTTGGAGCCAGCTGTTGCCTTTCTTAGAAAAATTGTAACGTGATCAAAAGCTGAGCCTACCCTTTGAAACATAGCATGACTAATAAGGTGATCTGCAGAGAAGAGATTCAGTGACAGTTACTTGGATTGTAAGAAGACAGCTGATGACAGCTGGTGAGCTCGTGTTTTTATCATCATGGTTGTCAGTGCTTCTGTTCTTCCCTTGGTTCCTCCTTCAAGCATGTCAGTGCTGCAGCTGTGTTGATTTAAGCTTTGAGAGTGAATTTGTTCTCTTGTTTTTTCAGATTTGTATAGATCCAGGTCCCGTTCATTGGTCTACCCAATAGAGGCAAGTGAGGGGTTTATTTGATCTTAATTGTTTATTTGTTTTGCTCACCCTTTTCTGATTTGTCTGAGGCAGTTCAACAACTTCATTTAAACTCTTCTTGAATCTTCAGTATCATGCTTAGCAGGGTGAGCTGCAAGAGATAGTTACACTGCATTCAGCTATCAGGATTAGTTTCTAACTGTCCAGCTGTGTTGCAGTACACAATTAGAAAGCTGTCCTAACAACACTCAGCTCTACCCTGCATTTCTCCTGCCTGAGTTTCTCAGTCCCAAAATTGTTAAAATTTTTAGTTGTCGTCTTCATAACTGTTCTTCCCAACCATTGAAACACACGTGAAAAGGGACTGTCTGCAGGCTATACAAATTTAAATGCAAGTACCAGGTGAAAGCTGAGTTTTCCAGGCTTCTGATTCTTTTCTTGATAAACTGCTTTGTCTCCCTGGCTTTCTGTGTGAAAAGAATCCTGAGTCACAAGGAAACATTAGTTGGCAAGAGCTGGATAACCTACCTTCTCCTCATTTGTGGCTTTTGTTGCCCCCTCTTTGGCATGTGCAATTGTGGAGAAGGGCTGCGAGCAGTGTGGGAGCAGTTAAGTCAGAGTACTGGAGTCACCGGGGATGACAGCAGTCTTTGAGTTCCAGGCCTTTTTTGATGCTGCTTTTCTGAAGCCTTGGTTAATCTGGGCCCCTTGTACTTCCAAAGGTGATAAAGCTCTTCTCCCTTTCAAGATTAGTCTGCCTCTGTGGTGTACTTCAGGCACAGGCTGTCCCTTTTTGGATGTACAACCCAGATGGGATCAAGTCATGACTGCCACAATTGGAAAGAATTGAAAACTACTGACTAGTTTTAGGCAACTCTTCTCCTTGAGCAGCTTACTCACCCTGTTTTGTTGTATAGCTTTGGTAAAAAACATATGTAGGGGGACCAGACAGAGCTCTCTGCTCACATTTTTCCTGTTCTTTTACAAATCTCTAGTAATAAAGGATCTTGGTTGCTTTAATCCATGTTTCTCAGCTATTTCTTCCACTTTTTCTGATGAAGTACAGTCTTCTTTGGAGTCAGCTAACTGCTGTTCTCACAACCCTGTCAGCACTGAATCTGATTCCAACTTTTATTCCCATTTCACAGATTATGAAATGTAAGGTTCTCTTCTGATCTTTATTTGTGCCCACTTTTCATCTCTCAACCCTCACTTTACACAGCTGGAATGCTCCTGAGGATGAGGACTGACTCCATGCTCTCATTACAACAAGTATGATTGACACCTGATTCTTGACTGAATTCTTTCACTGTCTTGGTTAGTCCATTAGCAAATGTTGTGCGGGAAGTTAGCCTGGAACAAATGTTCCCAGATATTCTGGATCATGAGTGAGTGTACTTTCTTTCAGACAGGCAGCCAATGTTCCCCTTAAATTTGGACTCAAAACTGTATACGGTGAGCCATTTCATGGGACACATTATGAAATATTTACCAGCACTCTTCTGACTGTTCATGGTGTTGGAAATATCCTCAATAATTTTTGGTCAGGACAGTATCTCTGATAAAAGCAGTTTTTATTCGCGATTGCAATGGCGGGTGCCCTGATGGCAGAAGTGCACCTAAGGACACGATGTTATAGTTTTTATACCTTGCCTCCCGAACGTTTTCCCCTCCCCTCTCCCCTTTGGTTGAGTATTACAGGTTACAATTTTACCCGAGGTTTGCATTTGTTAATTACATTCTGAAACTTGTTAATTCATGTGCTATCTTGTGCCAGTCAGTTGCCATCTTGCTTTTTTTGTTTCCAAGATGTCTCGGTACTCTTATCATATTGATATATTGATTCCTTTCAAAGCTTCTTCAATTCTGTCCCAGAAACAAAGAGTTAAACAAAGAGCTGGGGGGGGGGAGGGGGGTGTGATTCCAGTTCTTCCCGATATCTCTTCAGGCACATCCTTAAGTATGTCACGACTTGTATGTTTTTACAGTGTGTACAACAAAACATTAAAACTTGTTTGCTAGTTTATACAGGTATATTGTTAATTATTTTAACTTCTCCTCTTTGGTTCCTTTATTACTCAGGTCTTATTTGTCCAGCAACAAAAATCAGTAGTTTTATTTCAGACAGCTGGACAGTCAGGAGCTGCAGTCTTTGTACCTATGACGTCTACCTAATAACTACAAATTTCTTCACTTATGTACTGAGACCTTGAAATAAAATATTCTTATCTTTTTCTAAATGCAGAAACAACATTTGATTCCCACAGTGGTCTGTGGAGAGTGTTTGGGAATGCAAATAAGGCAATATCATTGTTCCATCTGATCTTAAAATCTAGTGAATGAAACTTATAGCAAAACTGTAATTCTCAGTTAGTCCTGATACACTTAAGCAGTGCAGAGGCTATTTCTGAGTGCCTTCAGATTGTCTGTTGCCTGGTAGTAACTTAGGAAGAACACAGCAAATAATGTGGAATGGTAATATTTAAAGAATATGTATTTTCTTCCACAATTCTTAAAGTTTTAATAGGGGGGGCGTATTCTTGCCTCTCATTGAGATACAGCTGCACCTGAGGTGAAGGGCAGCAAATGTTTAACAGACTTTAAGAGCCTACAGTTACAATAATTCAAGACCAGTTCTGAGGGTTAATATGTACAAAGGTAGACAGTAATGTGAATTTTACATTGTAAAGAAAAGCAGTCCCAAGTGGCAGGTGGGCCTAAATAGAGGTAGAATCCATGTTCTAAAAGTATCAGCACAAGCTCCTCATTTCTGTTTTGTCCACACAGTGGTGCCTCATACAGCAAATTGATCAGGGGCTGTTCACAGGGAGGGGCATGATACGAGGGTAACCACTGCTTGCTGTGGAGCTTGGCTTGTGTTTTTCAGGTTGGCCTTTTTTTTTTCTCTTTTTTTTTTTTTTTCCCTCTTTGATTACATTTACATTTGATTTCATTTCCATTCTTCTTTGTGACAGAATCTATAGATTTCCAGTTCTCAGGCTGTAGTCCTCTGCACAGGATAGGGAGCAGATAAAAAAAAAAAGGAAGCTAAGGAAGATCACTTCAGCTGGACAGTAAGTTTCATCTTCCCAAGATGTGAGCTTTGTTTCTGACAGTTTGTTGGCTGCTGCAGAGCTGCTCAAAACAGGTGATTAAATGGATGGGTTTTACCTCTTCTCTCTGAAATACAGGATCATGCCCACTGTCCTGATAAGTAATTCTTTTTTTTTTCTTCTGGATTTTATTTCTGTCATGCAGCTTCCCTTATTTCTGCTTTTCAGCAATATCCACCACAGAGGCAGAGCCTAAGCTGTCCAGGAGCAGTTCTGCATCCCTAACACCTAAAAAGGATGTAACACCATAGTCCACAGGATGTTTCTTCTGTTACAGGCTCCTTAAAGAAACCTGAGAGGTGAGTTTTCTCAAGAGAAATATTTTCCATAAGTGAATATCACAGCCTGACTGTCTGTGCTCTGGTCTGATTTTTTTAAATATCTATTTCCTAGAGTTCAGTTTCCCTCTCATTTAGCTAACCACTAGGCATTGCCTCCCTTTATTAGAAGAAGGGCTTGATATCCTGGAGTTAAAATATTACCCAGAAAAAGCCAAAAACTAAACTGCTAATAGAACTTTCTTTCCCGAGAAACATACTGCTTTCTGTTTTTAAACTACCTGGTTTGGCTGTCATTCTTGCATGTAGTTCAATGATTGTAGCCAAAATTGCAGATCTTGGTTCACTCTGGTTTCCTCTGATCACTTTGATATCTAAAGGTCAGACTCATTTTGCTGTGTTATATTCTCAAATGTTCTGCTGTCAGTTATTTGCATTCCATCACATGGGAAACCTACAATAGAATCAGAACAAGAATCAAAACTATCTATTTTTTTCTGCAATGTCTTTATCCCGAGACATTTAGCCGTTCATCTCAGTATTCTAGTGAGGTGCTATGCAGCTCAGAAATTTAGGATAACAGACTTCTGTGGCTATTATGTTTATCAAAATCTCTTTGCTTAGGCACATGCATTCAAAATGAACCCTCCTAGTTACTGGCCTTCTGATCTCATTGTTTTTCACTTACCATTGCTGAAAATATACACAGTGATATAGTGGTTCTAAGTGACATTGGCCGTCTTGTTACAAAGCCTGGTGCTTCATAAGTACGTGAAACCATCATGCTGCATCGTCATTTTCCCCTTCTTGGCTATATATTCTGTATGCTTGTATTTGGTGAAAATAATATCCCTTCACCATAAAGAGCACAAGATCTAAGCTGCAACTCATATTACTGCATTTAATTGGCTAATGCTGTCATGCAGCTCCTGCAAGTCATAATTTACTGTGGGTAATCATCACAGAACAAGCTTGCTGGCCTTGTAATTGTTACTGGGTCCAGAAAAATGAGTTGCTGACCTTTTGCAAGTGCTATTTCTGTTGACTGCTGAAAACATTCTGAACAAAGTTACGTGTTTCTTAGGGGTGCAAGCCAGACTTTTTTCTGCTTGCTAGTCTCCAAATCTTTGCATGTCTGTAATGACAGCATGAGGTACACCAAAGAAGTTCCCAGTTTATTTAGTATATACTCTAAGGAAGGGTGAGCTTCAGGTCTTGCCTAGCAGCACTGAGATAACATCCCTTCTTTCTCCTTCAGAAACTGGTTATGGTGAATCATGTTAAAGTAGCTTACAGAGCACTTTGAACAGAAGAGCAAGTTTGTGTCAGCCTTATATGTTTCTACATAGACACATTGCTGACCAACACACAACACAGCCTGCTTCACTGAGAGGTACTGTTGGTGGGGGAA
Source organism: Coturnix japonica (assembly GCF_054131305.1). Lineage (NCBI taxonomy): Eukaryota > Metazoa > Chordata > Aves > Galliformes > Phasianidae > Coturnix > Coturnix japonica. Next base: position 1,731,451 of record NC_140684.1, read on the forward strand.
GCCCAGTGCTGGTCTGCTCTGTAAGGACCTGATTCGGAATACAGTAGTGAGAAGTGAAAAAGGCATTATTTATTCCACTGGTTGCAGGATAACAGATGCTGAACACCTGTGATTCTGTTCTGCATCTCAACTCTTCTGGGTATTAGTTGTCCATGCTAGTTCAGAGCTAAGACCTCAAGCTGCTTCATCAGTACAGGATAAAGGTAAAGGATCTGTCAGTTTCACAGTCCTGCACATCATATAAGAAAATCCCATCTTTTTAAATACAGTGGGGAAAAAAAGAGTCCTGCGAAAGATTTGATAGGAAATTTCAAAACCAGAAGCATACGAAAGTTCCCCATATTTTTCAGAATGAAGGATGATGAAGCCATATTACTTGAACTGCATTGGAGAAATCTGAAATGTTTATTTGCTAAGGATTGTATCACAGGGGGTACTCTCCTAGCTGTCTTCTTTCAAGGCTGTTGGGGGACAAGCTGAAGCAGCACAAAGGCAACAGTTTTGATGCTAGAATAGAGGAGGGCTAGGAAAAGTTGTTTGTTCCCGAACAACTTAATTTTTGGTACTGTAGATAGATCAGTCCAGAAAATACATCGCTTACTGTCCTGTCTGTAACATGAGGATTGCTTTTCTTAAAGGACTTGCTGATTTAACCATGGGAAGATGTATATGTTATCTTAAGTAATCTGGGGTTAGACTGATTTTATATAAAACAAACAGAAGCGAGGTTTTGGGGAGCACAGTGCTGCCCTTCAGATGTCACTGTTCATTCTCCCAGTGTTATTCCTTAGCTGGGTCCAACCTGTCCACTCTTCATGGACTAGTGGCTTTCAGTTCCTCACACTGGCATTTAGATAATGCTTTAAAAATATGCAGTATCAGCTGTCATTAAAGGTCTTTAATGAAGCAAAACAAAAGTGAGAAGAGAATGGTTTTATCTGCCTCTTTCTGAGAATAATCTTGTAAGTGTAGATAAATAGCACAATTAGCCTAGATAAATAACACAGTTCTTTATTACTCAGCTATTTTCAGTCTTGAGCAAGGCTCATGACTTTTGCTGAAGGTCGCAAGTTTAAACTAACTTGTTGAACTGTGGGTTTAACTGGCATACTAAGGCAAAACCGTAATTGCTTCCTATGGTGAAATATTCCAATAAGCTGTTCAAATGTTTGTCAAAAGCCTGGTAACTGTTTTTCACATAGTTGTGTGAGGAATGGGGAAGTGGTTTCTAGAAGCTTCTATTTTCAAAGTCGGGTAAATCAGTGATCGGTGTCATCCAGGTCTCAGCTTTTTCATTGTCCACTTGCAGAGACAATTAAATGTCTGCATATGCCTAGCCAGGTAACTCAAGGCACAGTGATGGGCATGCAGTGATCATGGCACGTTCTTTTATTTTCCATGCAGATGTATTCTTCCCACAGCCCCCCAAATAACAAGACTGAGCACTTAGGTAGTGCTTGTTGTGCTGTCAGTTAACCAACTACTGTCCCACTTGCAGGATAAGGAATCTGCTTCTCCATGTTTGAGATCATAATCTGTGAACTGTCCAGTCTTCATGGTACTGTGACCAAATGTGGAAGATCCCTCTGAAATACCCATGTACTTACATTATCACGATGCTCTATTCTGCTAGATGGCAGATGCCTGGGGAAATGGCTTTGCACTATATGTAAATATATTTAGCAACTTCAGTTAGTCTAGGACTGCTAATGCTGGATAGCAGTTACACTGAGATTGTGTCTTTCTATTGTCTTCCCTCTTGTTTTGACAGCTGCTTTTTTGAAATATATGTAATGTATGCCATGAGGTTCTAGTTCTTTTCAGTTCCAAAGATAACAAGTTTAAATTATACTCTCATAACCTTGCTATTATAGTGGGTTGCTGTAGCTGAAAGGCAGTCTCTTATGCAAGGTCCTCACTAGTTCCACAACTGTGAATTTATAAGCAGCTGAGGTAGGTTTCTTTTTAGTCTCTGATTAGCAAGGAAGAGAGAATAGAACCAGTGAAATAATGCATGTTTAGTAATTTACATAAGATCAGACATGAAGCCAGCACTGGCGGAGGAGATGGCTCACTGGAAACAAAATGTGACTCCACTGAGGTTGAAGGAGTTGCATCACAATTCATCTGTAGCCCCAGTTTGTTTTGAGTTTCCATGTTAATATTCTTTCTTACATACTTATGGCACGCCCCTACCAATATTCTACTCACCCACCACATTTTCCATGCCCTTTCTCTTTGGAGTGCTGGGCTATTGGTTTGACATATGGTGTGACATATCTTTTCATAAAATAAACAAATACTTTGTATATACAATTTTCAAAATCAAGACCAAAGCCTGCATTCAGATTTTAGCAGCATAGCTACATATCTCAAATAACTGCAGGAACTATTAAAATAACTACAGATTTATTTTCTGGTATTAAAGCTGCAACTGGAATGTTTGCTGTTATAATTTAAATTACTGGCACAGCACATATATATGTACCTCTATTAAAAGCCTCAGGTCCTTCCTGCCACTATGCTTCATGTGAATATGTAAGGCCTGGGCTCTGTCTTCAGTAAAGTCTTTTCAGGAAACATATGGCTAACATTAAATGACAGCCCTTAGTAAAAGTCTGACTCTATTGCCAATTGCTCTTGTAGTCAGGGGCTTAATGAAAGTTAAATATGTCACCCATGTCACATAGGCCAAAAACACATGGCAGCCAAGAGTAAAATAGGCTGTTAGCATGTTTTAATACTTAGGATTTCCCTCCAAAACAATACAAAACAACAGAACAGGTTGTAGGAAGCTGGGAGGGGTATGGAGCTGAAAAAGCAAAGAATTCTGAGGGGGTAGGTGTGTGGAAAAATCTTCAGTCGGAAGAACAGATAAAGATACATACTGATTAGGCCATGATCAAGTGGTAGGAATGTTATGTTGTGCACAGGCATGTGTTTGATGGTTTCCTAAGGATACTCAAGGAGCTCATCAACCAGCATTATCGCTCAGGAAAACTGCTATCAGTCCCTTGCCCAATAAACGGCTTAAAAGCCTGGTGCACAATCAAAGTTGGAGTAGTTTATGAAGTGCTTGGGGAATGCAAGGCAGGATAGTGGAGTACCTAACAGCAGATTACACTCAAAGCATGAGGAAGAGCAGCATGCTGCTGGTCTCCTAACGTTCCTGATACTCTTCAGAGGTTTGGCAAAGGTGTTTCTTGGAACAAACAAACAATTAGCTGACTGGGGAAACAAAAATGCTAGCCATTTGAGTGGGAGTTTTGCATGTCTTTTGGCAACTTCAGGGCCATGGAAGCATGCAAATATTTTACATCCTTAAAGGATGTCAAGGTGATGACTGCAGACCAGTTGTTTCCTATAGTGTTGGGTGGCCCTGCTTCTTTCACATGCAAAATCCAAAAGTCAGTGACTGTGGTATTAATTTTTCATTCTTCCTCTCAGAGATTTGCTTGTGAGATCCTCAGCCTGGGTAACTCTCACAGCATAACAGAGACCTGTATGGCTTTTGTTTACTTCTCCTTTTTGCTCACTTGTAGCCCAATCTTGGATTTTTCAGTGATATATCACCTCTGTGCCCCAAACTGGGTAGGCTGAGTGCTGTGGAAAATAATAGCTAATAATAAGCCACATTTTAAGATGCAGTGCATGATGAAGCAGGTGCTAAGTAGGAGATGTGATTAAGGATCTGGTTTTAGTGAAGTGACAGTAGATTTTTTCCACCTCTTCTGTAACAGAGCACTCTGGGACAGGTGCTTACAAAAAATGTCCCATTGCTGAAGCCTTTCCCTTGCCTGGCAGTCCTGTATAAGCTGGTGCCGGGCCAGAGTATCATGTTGCCTACTGCCATGAAAAGTTAGAACTTTGATCTGGAAAGAATTGGAACTGCCCATGGAATGCTGTCAGACACATGATCAGATAGCGATTTTCTGAGAAGAGGATGACTGGGCCTCAATGTTATCTGAGATCACTATTGAGAAAACAAAGTTTGCAACCATGGTAGCAACTGCTATCTCTTAAGCGTTATCCTTGACAGGGCTTGGCACCCTAGTGTGCTGTAGAGACTGTTAGCTCTGCCAGTCCTTTTTGAAGTGAGTGAACATGGCAACAAGTGCTGAAAGACCTTGCAGGATCTGGGAATGGATGCTCCTTTTGATGTCCATGAATTACTCTGGCACATATTGCAAACATATGCTTAGCGCACACACACTGTTATTTCTCTACCATTGTTATTGTTTTGTTGTGATAATTCCTGATGCCAAGAACAGAAAAGTTGCCTGTCAGTTACGTTAAGCACCTGGAGACTCTTGGCTGTTAGCCTGCACAAGGTTGTTGTTATCTTCTACTATTTTCAAACAAGCTTCTCAGAGCAAAGCTAATGATTCAGATAAGCTGCTGAGATCATAAATAATTTCTAATATTAACTATGTTTACAGCCCCTTATCTAGTTGCTGAAATACTGTAATTTTCACAGCCATCCAGCTGTGAAACCTCATTGGAAAAGCAGTTTTCAACTTGTCTGATTCTAGGATCTGTTTCTGTTATTTACGTTAACCAAAGTATTTTTATGTCTAAGGCACCTCTTTAAATCCTGGGTATATTAATACTAGTGGATTACTTTGCTCTTAGGCTAGCCTGTGTTCATAGGATGTCTTTTTTCAAGGTCTGAAATATGAACAACTTTAAATTGTTTCTAGAAAGCATTTATGTTGCCTGTGAGGATTCCCCAGCTCATTCTTCATCTCAGACATTCACATGCACGGAAAAAATGGTGAGTTCCTTTCTATCTGTGTGTCTTTTGGGGACAGAAGGGACAGTAACACTTAACAAAGAACAGAAAGGTAATCCGAAATAAGTTACCATATTGGGGGCAATAAGAAACCAGATGATATTTAACAAAAGCAAATAACTGCAAGTATCAGTACAGGTTGGGGCATGACCTGCTGGAAAGGAGATCTGCGGGGAAGGACCTGTGGGTCCTGGTGGATGACAGGTTGTCCATGAGCCATCAGGGTGCATTAAAATGACCATGTTCGGGGAGGTGATCCTCCCCCTCTACTCTGCCCTGGTCAGGCCTCACCTGGAGGCCTCATCCACTTCTGGGCTCCACCGTGCAGATAAGACAGGGATCTCAAGGAAAGAGTTCAGTGGAGGGCCACAAAGATGTGGGCTGGAACTTCTCCCCTACAAAGAAAGGCTGAGTGACCTGGGTCTGTTCAGCCTTGAGAAAAGAAGAGGGGGATTTTAAGTGTGGGAGACAAAGGGACATAGCCAACCTATTTTCAGTGGTCCATGGGGACAGGGCAAGGGGTAATGCCCACAAACTTGAGCATGGGAAGTTCTGCATCAATATACAAAAGAACTTCTTCACAGTAATGGTGATGGAACACTGGAACAGGCTGCCCAGGGAGGTTGTGGATTCTCCCTCTCTGAAGATATTCAAGACCTGTCTGGACAGGTCTGGAACTGCACAGCCTGCGATAGAGAGCCTGCTTTGGCAGGAGGGCTGGACTCTATGATCTTTAGAGGTCCCTTCCAACCCCTACAATTCCATGACTCTGTGATTGTTGCAAAAGGGAGTTTACCCTCCTTCTCACCTGGGCAGAACAACTCCACAACTAGTGGGCTATGCTCCCCTGCTTTCCTCACACTCATTTCATCCCAGTACAGCCCCATAAGCTTTGGAGGGATACCTCCTGATTGCTGGGAGAAAACACGTTTTTATTTTCAGACCCTGGATAGTGGGAAGTGATAAACATGATCTTGGATTTCCTTAACAAGATATTGTTTCCATAAAACATACTGTTCCAGTGTGGAAATGTGAATGATATCTTGTTGTTTACAATTCTTAATTGTGGTATCAAATGTAAAAGTCACCAACAGTGTTCTCCAGAAAGATCTGGTAACAGAACCCCATAACATGTCCTAGCTACTGTGGAGTAAGAACCCCCTTCTTTCTTTATATGAGCATCTAGCCTTTTAAATAAAAGCTGACCGCAAACAGAAATCACATCCACCACCTGTTATCCCAGTTCTGACAGAAGAGCATAAAGGGTCTTAAAGCCTCAGCAGGCTAAAAAATTAAGTGACTTGTGCAGTGATTGCTGGAAGGTCAGCAGCAGTGGGAAGATGAGCCCAGTGGCCAGTCCCTGCACTGAGTGCCCTGTTCAAATAAATGAAAAGAGACTTGAGGAACTAAAACTGAGAAATGAGATTCAAGTGGGAACAAATCTCAACTATGGAAATACATCAGAGAATGACTTAAAATACACTCTTGGGCACAACTGATTTTAAGGGTTCTGGAATTATGACTGCAACATGTCACACTGATTTGTGCGCAACACACTGAGAGATTGCATCAAGAGCACTCACAGTCTGTTCATGTGCACTTGCTAAGATCATATTTCATGCCATTAAGATCTCTGCAGCATGCATGGCTTTGATTTGTACATCTAGATTTCTTGCATACTGCACGAATACAGCGCTGACGTGTGTATTTCTTGTGTACTGCAAAGTGAGCTGGTATGCCAGGACTGAAAAGATGTAAACATACTATATTGTCACACTTTGCTACAAAGCATAAAGTGGTTCTGAAAGTAGCAGAGGAGTAAAAAGTACACTGACAAAAAAAGCCAGCCGGGTAGTTCCTCCACTTCAAACTTTCTCTGATTAAAGAGCATGCAGGATGTCACATTTCTGTTCCATGCTCTATTGAATAAAGAAATATGGTCAACGGGTTGTGGGAGGTGATTCTCCCCTCAGTGAAAGGTGCATATATGTGCATTTCTCCAGAATGTCTCTCAGAGCCAATTATCTTCCTTTGTTTTCATGCTCCTCCAGGAAGGAATACATACTGTTTACTTCAGCATCGTCATGCAAGCAACCCAGGAAAGATGAGATGATGACCTCTTCACTTGCTCTCATTCCTGCCCAGCTGCCATTTCCTGCTCACTCACTTCACGCACAAACTCTGCATCCTCGACCTCCTCCAGGTCTGGTTCCATAACACCGCCTTCATCCCGCCACGCCCGGCCTTTCCTTCAAGGGAAAAAGACAGCTGTGAACCCCCCATTGCCCCCGCCCCTTCTCCCTCCCCCTTTCGTTTATTCCCTTGTGAAATTACATCTCCTCTGAGGGAGCACACACTGGGCCGGGTGGCCCTGGGCAGTCACTCAGCTCCTGGTCTGGTTGCCCCGCTACGGCGCGGCTCTGTTGCGGTGACCCCGCCGGGCGCGCCGCACGCTTTGTGTCCACGTTATGGGAGCGTACCGGGCTGCGGCAGCCGTGGGGGCAGGCCGACGTGGGGGTTGGGCCTAAGGGCGGCTAGGGGGAGGTTTTGTGTGCGCTTTGAGGGGACGAGCAGGTGGTGGCAGCAGGGAGAGAAGATCTGGTCGAGAGTCTGTAGCCGTCGGCTCCCGAGTTCCCCCTCCCCCCCCCGCTCCTATCCGGCCGCACCGCAGAATCTGCGGGCCGTGAACACCATGTCCAGCGAGATCGACAACCTGAACAGCCGCGAAGCAAAGACGGTATGCGAGGCGTTGGGGCGCTATGAAGACACGCTGCGAGGCGCTGTCCGGGAGATCCACGTGGACATTCAGGTGTTCAAACAAGGCGTGAGCCGGCAGGTGGATGAGGTGCTGCGCCTCGCTAGCCCACTGGCACGCACCGTCTCGGAGCTGCAGCAGGAGAACCAGCGCCTGCGGGTGCAGCTGGAGCGTCTGGCTCGGCAGGTGGAGGCCCTTGGCCGGTCGGCGGGGCTGCCGCAGGAGCTGCGGGACGAGGCAGAGAGGAGCCCTCCGGCTGTGGAACCCAGCTCTCCAGCCCCAGCTTTTTCTGGAGACAGGTTCTCTACCCTTGCAAAGCTAGCAGTGTCTGGTCGGAGCCAAGTAAGTGCTGTCTGTGGCTGGGGAGGCAAAGAAGGGAGAGTCATGAGGATACATGAGCACCTATGTGAGTGGATGCTCCTACACTGAGCTGTATGGTAGCATGGGGGAATGTTTACATGGAGCACTTCCTGTGCAGTGAATATTTATGAGCTTTTGGAAGATGCTTAGAGAAGTGGCCTTGACCATTCTACCATCTGGAGACATTTCTGATTATAGTGCTACTTGGCCAAACTGAGACCTTGCTTAGAGCGGTCACAATCGCTGTTAGGTGTGGTTAGAAGTACGAAGTCATAGCAATCTCAGCTACCCTACCCACACCTACGTGTGGGTGAATCTCTGTATATCCTTTCCAGACTCAGGAGGATCTGTTTGCCAGCATTGCTGTTTGTCAGTTACCAAGCTCACAAAGGAAAAAAGCTCAGCATACACATAGCAGTCAATAATGTGCTTACCTAACATAGAGGCTTAGCGTACTGAAGTGTTACAGTTTTGAGGCAGAAGTGCTGTGCTACTGTGCAGTCAATAAGTAAACAAAGATATAAACAGATATTTTGTTGAGAGACATTATCATGATGGAAATACAATCTATAATAAATGGAAACGCTCACCAGTGTTGAAGGCTCACAGTAAACTCCACAAAGAAGCAATCTCCAGAGAAAGAGATCCTTCCTCAGTGGCAGTCAACTCTTAAATGGGATCTAGGAGAGGTGGAGCCAGGTTCCACCCCTTCCAGTAGCACAGCTGAATTACCTTCACCTGTGCTCCCGCATCTGACTCATTGCTTGCCTCAGGTGGTCAAACAGAGGTTCAGTCTGTAATCAACAGTTTCTCATACAACTACTGTGGTTCCATCCTAGAGAGGCACATCCCATGCAAGCTGCTCTGGTCTCCATGACATAAACTACCACAGAGATGTTTTTTCCAGTGGTACAGCTGTTTCTGTGATGTGAAGCTTTATAGCGTGGTGCATGGAAAGCTCAGTTAGTGGGAAGCTCATATGGTACTGAGCTTTGTGTAATATTTTTCCAGTGCATCTGATTTTGTGGAAGGAGATGAAAGTTCCTGTACAATCCTTGATGCCAAAAGAATGTCCCCAGACAGTGCATGGTGATTGTTATATAAAACTATGTGGTATTAGAGAGCTTTCAAAGCTGACAGCCTATTTCATGTAATATTAAACTATCTCTTGCAAGATTCTTTAAGATTTGGAGCCTGGAAAGTTGTGGGACTGGCTATCCAGGCCTTGGGGATGAAAAGTAAAAGCTTGGAAATGAAACCAATTTGAAGTGATTTGGGTGCGACTGAGTAGAGTCTGTATAATATTCCAGCTCTTTTACTTCCCACCAATCCAAAAGCATGGACCACAGCTGGCCAAATGAAAAGTCAGAGCTGCCATGTGCTGTACTATTCCAACTCTGTTGTAGCAGCTGCTGCCTTTTCTCCAAAAAGACTAAGATTAACAGCTTACAGAACGTATGGATCTTTTGTTTGTTTGTTTTGTTTTGTTTTGTTTCCTCCATGGAGCCAGCTGCATTTACTTACATTGCAAGAGAGGAAAGTAAGCTCAGTTCCAGGAAAGGGATAAGAGGAAGTGATGTCTCACACAACTCATCTTCATTGCCACTGTCTATCTGTAGTGTGTACTCTATGCTCTGTGATAAGCTTTGCATTGAAGCTATGTCATTATCCAGCTTTTGATATCAGACTAGGCTAAAACACAAAATGTGCTTTTGTTTTGGTTGGAACATTCTTACTGTGCTTTGAGGGTTCAGGGAAGATCACTTAAATACTGGTAGTTCCCCAGTGTCCTCCCAACAGTTTCCCCACAAGGATGGATGGCTTCTGGGGTTAGCATAGCTGACTGAAAAGGAATCTCAGTACTGAGAACCACAGAAGATGCAGCTAGAGCTACACACACCAAGTGCATGCAGAAACTACATAATTTTTCTGATTAAGGCTGTAATGTGGCTGTGTTCAAATGACTAAGGATCACTGCACTGGTCACCCAGTTTCTCTGTGGTAATGAAAGTATTCCCTTAATTGTCTGAAATTTCTGTTCATGCAACAGAAGCACTTGAAGCAGAGTACCATAAATGACACTGTGTTTGCTTTTAGATAAATTTGTGGTTGTGATAAAAATTGATGAGACTTCCATCCACAGTAAATGCTTATATAAGTCTGAGATAGAAGAAGCAAGTAATATATTTCTGGAAATAGCAGCAAACAAGATGTACTCTTTTGCTCCTGAAAAAGATTTATTGGTTGGCTTTCTTTTAAGTATGTCGTTGATGTAGTTCTTATCCCAATAAGTAGTTGCGTTCTGTTCCCTTCAACACATCCATCAAAATACTCTGGATAAGAGTTTCTTTCTCAGAGTGAAGATCAGGTATTAGAGATTCTGAGTGTCTTTATTGTGTGAACTGTTATTTTCTAACATTGCTAGATTACTTTTCAAGTAATTGAGAAGAAAATGTGGCTAAGGAGTTCTGAGCAAATTCAAAAGTAAGGACGCAAATCTCCTTTTAAATCTTTGGCTAGTCTCTTCTACACTGTCCTTGAAATCCGATATACAACAGCCTATGTGTTCATTTAGATGGAGTCAGTTGCCTTTCTGTCCAGCAAGTGGGCAGAAAGATAACGATTTGTTGTTAGCCCCCACTTCCTGCAGGCGACACAGCAGTGACAGTGTTACAAAGGATTTGTGTGATCTGCCCGAGATTTATATTATACCCAAGAACAGGGCTCTCCACGTACTGGGGAAGGCTATTTTGGGGGTGTAGAGTGGGGAAGGGAGTGTGTTCTTCACGTTTGCTCCGTTGTTTTTGTTTGTTTGTTTCTCTCCTTTTTTTCTCCCTCCCATTTCTGTGGTATGTTGGTCTTTTTTTGTTTTGTTTTTATTGTCTTTGTGGACATTTCAGTGTCTGACTGACAGAGCAGGATGGTTCAAAAAGCAACTAATTCGTTTGTTTTATGATGGTGGTCATTTGCATCCAAGGTTGTTACACTGGTAGTCTTATTTGCCCTGTTCTCCCAAGAGATCGTATATGGACAATTGCTCATCTTTCGAAGGATATGGATAGATTAGAAATTTTAATAATGAAAGGAGAAACACTTTTTGTATTTGCAGTGCTATAGTAAACCCACTTGTTCAGTTGCTACAGCTAGATCCTTAATTTTCTGTTTATTTCTTGACTTAGACTTAGCAGCTAAGTACCTTCAATTCTTCAATACAAGACTTGTTTTTGGACTCAGTGATCTTTGTAGGTCCCTTCCTACTGAATTGTTCTGCTCTGTTCTGTCCTTTTTTGTGCCTGCAAGGAAATGCAGTATAAACTTGACTGTGAATTCTTATTGTCTGTAGAAGCACAATATTCTGAGCTCTGTTCTAACTGCACAATAATTTGCAGCACGTTCATTTGCAGCACAGTAAAGATCATGTATCATTTTTTTCAATTACATCTCCTGATAGGTAATTAGTTCTGTACTTTTGTTTCCGATAATTTTTGGTCAAAACTTTCACTGCTAGTTATCTGTGATGTCATTCTCAGCAGCTAGCTTTGCATATCTTATGTGAAAAATGGGGAGAACAGCACAGAGCTAGAGGTACCAGTACTGTTAGCAGGTAAAATAGAATTTGCCAGTTGCAGTCAGTGTTTGTTTGTGGTGTTGGGAAGGGTTTATCTGTTGGATACAATGGCTGCTGAAATCTAAGGTTAGAGTGTCCTCTAACCTTTTTAGATTTTAGTGAATGAGAGGTGTCCCCCTATTTCTTCCTGATGCTTAGTTTTTTATTTTTTTAAATGTGAAAATTGTGGCAGAGCTCTGAAAAGTTCTGATCAAATCTGAAGCTTGGAGGGTGTACCTATGAAATTCATTTTCCATCAGCTCCAGATAATCTTGACTGATAAAGGAAGCAGGAGAATTACAGTTGCTTGGGTCCAGCTCATTTGAAGACACTAGGTTGTTGAGTTGCAGTCTCATGTAAATATCTGTGATTAAAAGGTCTATGTACATGTCAGCCCAAATTCTTATCAGGCTGGATCTAGATCAGTTTGGTTTATAGATAGATAAAGAGAGATGGTACGTTTCCACTTTTTTTCTAATCAAGTGTTCCTACCCTGCCTGAATTTAAGCCTCCTCTGTCCATTTACTCTCACCTTGAATCAGGCTAGTGAACTGCATTGTGAGTCAGTAAGAATTAGTCAGTGCTTCCTTAGTAGCCTTATCTCTTTTCATGGTGTGACCTCTGCAGAAGCTGTATACATGGATTATGGGATTTATTTCTGTGAGCTCCAAAGTCTGGAAAAGTTTGAGATTAAAGATGGTAACTTGAATTTGTTCCTTACCCATGATGAGTCTGTTATGTAAACAGTCTGCTGATTTCCAAGGATTGAAATGCCTGATGAGGAGACTTCAGTTGGCAACTTCCCTCAAAGCTGAGGAAATATCATTTAATTCCAAAAGCTGACGGTGTTGAAACTAGAAAAACTATGTTCTTTGCCTTCAAAAACATGCTGTCTGTTGATTGTCCTTGACTGAATTGTCTTTCCCTTCTTTTTCTTCTTCCTTCAGTCAAGGCAGGATGCTGAATAAGCTGCAGAGTAAAGAGATAAATATATGAGTAATGAAAATGCAGCTCTGTAACATATCGAAGGTTGGGGAGAATTTTAAAAGTTGCAGAACGGGGAAAGAAAATTCCAGGAGTTGTGTCTGCCTTCTGCTGCTTTTTTCAGTGTGGGAAGCAGATTAACACACCACTGTCAGTGGTATCTGTAGCTTTTGTGAACAACCACAATATCTTTTTGTTGTATTCTGTACAATCGTGTTACATGACAATAACTTTCTGTGCCTCTGTCTCCCTTTCTTTTCATGCTGCAGTCTTTATTTTGCAGAGACTGATCACTGTCTTCCTGCTGTCGATATGCACATTGCCTGGTGCAATACAAACAAAGCTAAGTAAGAGCTGCATTCAAGTGTTTTTCAAATAATTATTGAATGATAAACTGCAGTAGCTCTGAGACTGAGGCAAATTGGCATTATGCTGTTAGGAGAACCTTATTTTCAGCAAGAAGACTGCTATCACTGAGGTAAAATCAATCCCAGACCAATTAATGCACAAAACTGAGGAGGTGGTGGCAGAAGTTATGGGAGCTAGCTTCTCTGATACCTGTACAGGGTTAAGATCATGTAATCAAATGTCTTGTGCTTTTGTCCAGATAAAGACAGGTGAGGTCTGTCTGTAGTCCTTCAGGTGCTCTCTGTGCTCACAGTAAGTCTTGGTGAGGGGCATGTGTCAGGGCTTAGGGTTCAAGTTTGCTGTGTTTAATTCAGTCTAGCTACAGTCTGTTGCTGCTTCAACACATGGACATATTGATATCATATATATGGTTGCTTGCTTCCACTGCAATCTAATAATGTAACTGTGAGGAAACGGGATCTCATGGAAAACTAGTGAGTTTTTATAACAAAAGGGTTTATTCTTTTATTTGATTTCTGAGCTGGTGCAACTTGCTCTGTGGTTGCACAGTTTGGTAGATCTGATACAAGGGAAGCGGAGGAAAAAGGAGGCCTGGAATTGGAGAGAGGCTCTGTATTTTAGCAGTAATGCTCAGGAAATAAAATGAGGAAGTGCACCCGCAATCTTGGCAGAGCATAGGTCAAGGTCTTCAACTGGGAGCATAGAGGAGAATACTACCTGCATTCCTCATCCCTTCAACATCTTTCTGGGAACCTAAAGTCTCTTAATATTTTGTGGTTTCTGTGTTGCAACCTCATGTGACATCACTTGAGAGAGCGGATAGAAGTCCTCCAGCTTTACTGCTGACAGTAGCCTCTCAATATCACAGATGTGGGCCCCTGGCAGACAGCAAAACTCTCTGGAGAGACTGTCCAAATGGCAAATGATTTGGTGCCTTTCAGCAAGAAGTCCCTGATTATTAACGCCATTTCCCACCCTTTGGTGTCACTGGTTCTAATAAGGATGCTTGGTTGGACCAAATTAAGTTGGTTGTTCCTTCTTGGCTGTTGACCACTATCCATGCCTCCTCCTTTTTCCAACCTCAGAGGCTCATATTTGTTGTGTAGGGGCACCATGGGAGCAGGGGGAAAACTTCTGTAAGCAGAAATTAAGGACTGGTCCTCCTTTTCTTGTTAGTGTTATTGCAGTATGTCTCTTCAAGGTTGGAAGCTATTTTAGTTTAGTTTCTTTCCCTTTCAAAGACTTAAGGGCTGCTGGTCAGCTTGTGTCACTTCGCAATACCACCCTTCAATCTCTCTCTGATTCCTGGATACTACACTGTCTGGTACCTTCCTCTTGCAACCTGGCCACTTGCTCAGAAAGTTTGTGGAGCTGGGCATGCTTGCAGCCATGATACCCACCCTCAGCCCCTAGGGGGACTTCCAGAGTCTAGAATTCTCCATGGTCAAAGATAAGGGCATCTCTAATGCTCCTTGGGAGGTCTGCTTGGGAAACGTGTGGCTGGTCTAGGTTTCTGCCTCAGCCTGTTACAATGGGCAATGGCCATATTGGTTTCAATAGAAGGCTCTTCCCTGCTTCTCCCTGATGAGAAGAAAGCAGGCTGCTTTTTGCCCTCACTGTGTGCCCTCCATAATTTGATACTCTTTCCCTAGAATGTTTCATCAACCGCACAATTGATTTCCCATGTGTTTTGTGTTGGTTTTTGTTTGTTTTTAATGTGTGATGAAAACAGGTGATATCTAGCTTATAGCTCCACATATGTCATGAGGAAATGCCTGAAGGTTTATCTGCAGTAAGAGAATGACAGAATAATCACATAAACAGGTAAGAAGATGTAGAACACAGCACTGTATGAAACTGCTTACAAGCATGGTACACAGTATTCCGGTCTACCAGTTGCCTATGCAGCTATTAAGCCAAACAAAAAAAAAGTGTGCATTTATGTGTTAGTTGTTAGCAACTGTGAATAACAGCAGTCAGTCTTTCTGGTATTTTGATGCCAGACTTTAATTTGTCTCTTTAACCTGGCCAAATACTGAGTACTGCTTTTGCAAAAATATCCGTTACAGATAGGTAATCATAGAATGGCCTGGGTTGAAAAGGATCACAATGCTCATCTAGTTACAAACCCCCTGCTGTGGGCAGGGTCGCCAACCACCAGACCAGGCTACCCAGAGCCACATCCAGCCTGGCCTTGAACGCCTGCAGGGATGGGGCATCCACAGCCTCTCTGGGCAGCCTGTTCCAGTGTGTCACCACCCTCTACATGAAGATTTTAAGGATGAATTTTAAAGCAGAATAATGGAGCTGTAGCTACGCGACTGAGTATTTATCCTTTGTTGAACGATTTGTTGCTGTTTGTAATCTCTTGCAGTCCTTCTGCTTGCCAGTAGTGATTATTAGAAAGGATGAGTTCTGGCCCTTTCTGATGAGCAAATCTCACACGCTGGTAGGAGCACAATCACTTAGAATCTTTCTGCAGTGTTTGTGGTTCAGCATGATGCCTTTGTGAACAAGGAGGACTAAAATTAAAACAAGCATGTTCTATTTTGATACTATCAGAAGAGTCTCTCTTCAGTGCTGACAGACTGCTGGAAGGACATCTGCAGAGAACCAGCCTGCTATGGGGAAAGCAACAGAGTGATTGCCCAGCTGGCTGGGATCACTTAGGAAGATCTAAACAAACATTAATTGGTATCTGGTGACCTTATGGCACTCAACAGTGCAGGAGTAACTGCATGAGACACAAAGACCTGGGGTATACAAGCAGACAGATTAAGTGCTCCAGAAGGCACCTTGCATTGTATACAGTAAAGCCATCTCAAACTCCTGTATTTGATAAAGGAAGTCTGGTCATTCTGTTTACTTATTATTCTCTTGAAATTCCCATAAGTGTCTTGTTGGAACGGTGGCATTCCAAAATTGCCTGAATCCTCATTTAGGTGATTTTTTTCTTTTCTTTGACTGTTCTGTTGTTGTTTTATTGTGATATAGTGTGAACACCTGCTGAGCCTACAAAGGTAAAGTTGTTTTCCATGCTGTCAATTTTTTAACCCAGGTTTGCATCAAAATAAGGTTTTCTGAAAAGTTCTACAGTTTTTCTTCAGAGATTACTCCATGTGAAAAAGCTTTTCTAATGCTGCTCAAGGCTGCTTCTTCAGGCTGTGGGGTCATTTATAGAATACTCCCATTAACTAACAATGTCTTTCTGCTCTAGTAGAATTGAGGAGTAAAGGTGGTGCAGTTCTCACTAATATCTAGCGGCCTTGATTGTCTTCCCTTGCACATCTCACCTTTCTCCATTTCCAAAGTATCAGTAATCTCTGTATGCAAAGTGCAGAGAGGTGACTGAGGAGCTGGCTTTTATGAAATTCCTGCTTTCAAGAGGTGCCTTAATGGAAGATATCCCATGAAAACCAGTGGAGCTAATGGTGTTTTTGCTTGTAAGAAAGTTTTAGATTCTGGACCACTGCTATTTTAAGTGCATATGAAACTATATTCGGGCATGAAAGAAAGTTTAATTGTCTTTCTAATGGAGCTAAAAGGCTCATTGTGATAAAACTTGCAGTTTTGTGTTTGGTTTTGGCTTGTTTTTAGAAAGCAGCATCTCTTGCAAATTTTAATAGTAAACAGACCAAACTTGGCTTGCTGTGTAACCTCCAGACCTTTATCTAGCAAAGCGCAGAGTTGCATATGTAACTCCACCAAAATCACTGACTTAGAAAAAGGCAGGAGAAGTAAATTAAACCTCTTGTCTGAAAAATACTGAAAAAATCAAGGTTTTGTTTCCAGATATATGGTTAAGTAAATACCAGACACATTCACCTATCTTTTTTTCATATACAGATGGAAATTTTTGTCCTCTAAAGCATCTTAGATTTCCATGTGCTCCTAGTATGGCAGATGGCATTACTTTAACACCAGACCTCTCAGACTTTCTGATGAAATAAAAGAGGTAGAACGGGAAGATTTGATCTGGAGTTTCAAATCTCATGTTTCCCTTGTCTCTCAACTATTAGACAGGGTCTTCAGTTTATCATGATCACAATGGATACTGACAGCTTTATCTAACTGAAGTGGAAGATCCCTTCTAGGTGTATGGGGCCTGTTGGGACAAGTATGTGAGGACTGATACATGTCCTGCATTGCCAGTGTTCAGTTTTCAAGTTCTGGCCTTTGGAATTAAATAATTTCTCCCATCCTGTATTACAACCACTAGTAAAGGAAGGCCTGTTCTTGGCTGGGGTTTCTGGATAATCTTCTAACTTCTGATGCTGTTGGCAATTTAGTTGTGTACATTTTCTGTTCTGACAGAGTGTAGACCTGGATGATCACCACAAACCTGAGGTCAGAAGAGTTTTTAGTTCTTCCATCATTGAAAATGGGCATCAGTCTTCATCAGGTAGGAACAGGACAAGAAATGAAGGATTACTTTAAAAAAAAAACAACCCGATTCTGGCAACCATAGATTGCTTTTGGATGTTGGAACCATTAAAATCTGAAATGGTTTCAGGATGGATTTTGTGCTGCAGCACAAAATTTACTAATTAGGAAATAATTCCTAATTATTTCCAATTATTTCCTAATTAGGAGTCTAACTTTTATAATAATAAAACGATAATAAGATCTGCTATTCTGGGTTCCATTATATATATTCTGGGTTCCATCTCAAAACATTTTGCAGATTACCAATCTATTTCAATAATCCTTCAGTGGGGGCAGTGCTTCTTTTCTATATTTTAGAGAAAACTGAGGCACCCAGCATTATGTGAAACTAAGAAAATAACAAGGACGCTGATTTCTAATCTGCATTGTGTGATTGGGTTGCACAGAGGAATAGGAGGAGCTTGCCAAATATAGGTACTAGTGAATTAAAAATCTGAAAAGGCTGTTCTTGCTGGGTGTCGTGTAGGACAGGTACCAGGACTGTACTTCAATTTCTGCAGAGCACTGCAAGTGATATAATGTCCCAGGGGAGAACTGGGCAGAATACTTCAATTGGCTTGTAAAATAAAGTTGTCACATGGAAATTTGTAATTTTTTTTTTACAAGTGTGCAAGTAGATTTATTTCATTTCTGCTTTTCTTTTATTCACCAGGTCAGGCAAAAGTCTCCCATGAACTGACTTCTTTTTACACGTCAGACTCTTCCCCTGAGGCCCATGCTCCTGCAATGACCTTACAGATGCCCCACCTTCCCGTTACTGCAGTAACCAAAATATCAGAGAAATTTTCAGGAGAAGCCATCCATTCTGCAGGAACAACTAATGCATCCACTGGCCTGCTCGGACAAAACCAGAGCAAAAATGAGATGGCACTGAAAACTTCCAATCAATCAGGTAAAATATAGGGATTTAAAAACAAACAAACAAACAAAACAAAACAAAAAAAAACCCCACTGTTTTCTGAAGCTCTGTTTCATTTCATTACTTCAAGTTACTTCAAGGAACTAGGGACATGGATATTGTCCTGTGACCTAGAGGTAATTACGTAACCTTGCTTCTATGGCTTTCCCTTCAATAATGGGACACTCTGATTTGTAATATTGTGGGTCCTAGTTGGAGGCTGAGTTTATAATGTCACATCTTCTGAGAATTTTTGTTGCCTAAAATTGAGTTCATAGCGCAACCTATTTTCTAGTACAGTTACTGAAGAAGTATTTTAAGAAGTGAGTATTTGCTAATGGGTTTAAAAATTGTTTGGAGGGAGGAATGACTGACAGCAGACTGACATGTAGACAGAGAGTTATTTCAGAATTTTATCTGTAAGTTAAATTTAAAATAAAAAAGCTGATGTCATTTGATTTATAGTCAGATATTTTGTCTTTAGGGAAAAGACAAATTATCAAGTGTTTTTGGTGTAGGTGATGTCTGATCAGAAACTATATAGATAGATCGGATGGAGTTGCCAACAAAAAACAGATTCTTTGCAGGTTCATCTTTCAAATTTTATCTTATTCAAGCTAAGAATGTAGGAAAGCCTTCCTTTGTTGCTTTTTTTTTTTTCTTTTTTTTCTTTTTTTCTGTTTCAGTGAGAACAATGACTTCATCTGCCAGTGGAGGTGAGTGTTCCCACCAGTGTATCCTTATGCAAAGCATATTGAGAGGGATTCCATGTTCCATATCTGGGGGATTCAGATCTGAGCATCTAGTTCCATTTAATAGGTACATGACAGTATTAAAATCACAAACAAGACTGCATGCAGATTTCCTGGGTATCATGGATCCTTGTTCTAGTTTATTGGGCTTTCCATCAGTTCAAAGCAAGGGAGCACCTACCTGTACTTGCACAGTGGTGTACATGTGTACTGTTAGGCATTCTCTACAGTGGAAACAATAGGTGCCAGAAAAGTAGAACAGAATGCAGTTTTACTGGTGAATGTTTCAACTCATCAGGTAAAAAATGTGACTGAATGCAAGCTGATGGCAGCTGGAAGGTAGTGGGCCCAGGATTTTATAGCAAAATTTACCTCAGCAGAAGAAGAGTAAGTAGTCTGCATGTCTAAATGTGTAAAAAGACAAAATGCCCTTACCTAAATTCCCTAGACTGATTTGGACAGCAATTAGGTTGAATTGCTTCTAAGATGTCAGTCTTTCATCTTTGTCTATATAGTAAGCCTTCAATAAATGACTTCTGGCCTTGCACAAAACATTCTGGCTTTCGTGTGTTAAATCTGAACAAGTCACTTAATTATTCCACATTTGTGGTGCCTAGCCAGAGTCTAGTACTGGGCTCTAAGATGGAAAGCACACTAGATGTAACCACAAAAGAGAGAAGAGGAAGATACAAGGCTGGTTTTGAGCCACCTTTGAAGTCTGTTCTACTTTAAAATTAGAAAAGTTCCTAGTGTAAATTATGATCGGGTAATTTAAACTATGCTGTCAGTTGTGGTAGCCTTCCCAATATGGCTTAGGTATGTCAAAATGACTGTTGCAAGCTAAGCTGTAGGAAGCTTCTCTCCTTCCAGTGAAATATCCATGGCAGAATGCCCTCCTCTGAGGTCTGCACAAGGGCCTAGAAGTATCCAATGTTCCCGACACAGTTTTATCAAAAGCATTTTCTCACAGTCTTTTCTGGCCTGTTAACACAATCTTTGCTGCAGTACAACAGTGTTGCAGAGGGAATAAATCCCTGGGGAAAATCTCTCTGGCTTGTTAATGGGACCTAGACAGAGGCCTGTTACTTCTTACAGTGGTGAGAAGCAATGTATGACTGTCTTACCAGGAAATGATCTGAAAAAGTATGAGGAGAGAAGAGAAAAATGTTTCAACATTGTTGCATCCTAGGGTTTTTTATTGTTTTTTTGTTTTGTTTTGTTTTGTTTTGTTTTTGTACAGTGAATGCCACATCTGTCTCTTCTGCAAGCTGCGAGGCAATTAGTGGAAACAAAACTGGCGAAAGGTAAGCATTTATCTTGATGTTTTGTTAGGCCACTGTGTTTTGTATATTCTTGATGAGGTATCCTGCTGAAAGGTGAGTCCCAGATGCTGTAATTTAAATGCATTAAAGGTTGTGAGCCTTCCTGTGAGATATGTGGAGCAGAGATGGGAAGGAAAGAGGGAAAGATAACAAAAACCAACAGTCACCTTTTTGCAGAGCAGCTTAAAGCAGACTTAATTGTGGATTTTACTTTTTTTTTAATTATTTTTTTATTTTTATTGTGCTACTAGCACTATACTACTCTGTGGTAGATTTTTGTTAGGGGGAGCGAGATCTCAGGCCCTTAGGAAACACTTTTAAAAATAGCCAGATGTGTCAGTTTCTGCTTTGGACTAACATTTTGAAACTCAGCAACTGACTACCATCAAACATCCATAGTTTGGCTAGACTAGAGTTTGGTTTGTAGATAAATGCATTGCAGAGTACAGAAGAGACTTACAGCCATCTTTACAAACAGACAAACAAACAAACAAAAGGCTACTACATACATTTTTTAAAAAACACAGTCACAGTTAGTATAGTGTTACATGGTATAGCAATTACTACAGCCATGTCCAGGCACTCTTGGCACGCAAAATATCCATCAAGAAAAGAGGGAGAACAGCCAATGTAATCTTTTAAGTTGTGCTTGTGCGTACATTGAAAATCATCCAGATTTTGACTAACACATTCTTCTGTGTTAGTTCCAGCATTTGATATAGCAAGCACCTTGCAGATTTTGCTGTCAGGAGATCTGGCCTTAATCAAATTTTCAAGGTTGGAGTCAGTGAAACAACACTGATGTGCTAAGGATTCTGTGTATTATAACTAAAATTTTCGAAGCTTCTTTCTGAAATACTGTTCAAGTTTATTTTTAAAATGTGTTAAAAGTTTATTTTTAAAATTAAATCCTCTGGGAAACCAAGAGTTGCAAGTTAAAGGGATTTAGTATTTCTGTGTGTCCACAACTTTTGCTTTAGTTTGTTTCGTTAAAGGTATTGCTGTTCTTCTAATCAGGGCTGTAAAGCCTTTGTGGCTTGGCTAACTGTCTCATTCCTAAAAGTACCTTAGAACCTTCTGAATTTGAGTGCTGTTGTCTATTAGTAAAACTTTAACCTTCACTTAAATTGCTTTTGACTCATTCACGTCCACTTGAAATTGCTGTTTTGATGGGCATTATTGGGTATTTATGGTATTTATGCTGACTGCTGGCACTGCAGAGTGCTACTTTTTTTTTTTTTTTTTTTTTTTTAACCACATCCTTTAATTTTTCTTTAGTGCAACTGACAGTTATTGTGGTGTGACACCCAAGCCTCACTCCTCTCCTCCTACTATACATCGTCAAGTTGAAAGAAGGCGAGAACTTGTGCGGTCTCAGACACTTCCACGAACTACAGGACCACAGGCCAGGAAAGCACTTTTTGAGAAATTCGAGCAAGACAGTGGAAAGTATGTCACTTTCTTACATCTCCAGAATGGATCTCTTTATGGGAAACTAATTTGATAATCGTTGCTAGCAGAGGACAAGTGTGTAGACTTTTGAGCTTGGGGAGCTATAAGGTAATGTATAGATTTGCTGCCATCACAAATTGAGCCCTGGAAATTTACAGGTACAGATTTCTATCTCTGAAGTTGTTTAGCTGAAGAAGCTAATGACTTTTATTGGGAAAGATTGTTGTGAAAGATGTCTTCTCTGTAATTAAAATCAGAGACTGACAACCTTCTGTTGTCATTTGTTAAGGAAGAAAAACAAGGACTACTCTTTTATGCATCATGATAAGGGCATGATTTAAACAGAAGAGCACTCAAAATCCTGGCTTTGGTGAAATGAAAATCAGTTTTTCTAGCAGAACCAGTAGGTTGAAGTTTTAGCCACATGTTTCTCAGATATCACCTGAGCAAAGTTGCATATATGTTGCTGACAAATAGGTTTAAGTTATTCTAGAATGTAATTTAATCTGGTCTCTGTTGATTTTTCAGAGGAAGAGGGCAATCCAGAGCTAAACTGAAGAGATCGCAGAGTTTTGGTGTTGCCAGCGCTAGCAGCATTAAACAAATTTTGTTAGACTGGTGTCGCTCAAAAACCATAGGATACAAGGTGAAGACATTTGCACTTCTATCACTCTTTTTCAGAAGAAGCTACTAAAAAACTGAATGTAAAAAGTGCTAGACAGTGAGTTAACTTCCCCCAGGGTCAGTGTTCTGAGATCATGTAACATGCTGTATGGGCAATACTTCAGGACAGTCATTGCATGAATGAGATTTTGTATATCTCTCAAAGCACTGAAACATTTGGTCTGAAAGCTGACATTTTTGTGGATACATATTTGGACTTCGCTATACACACACGTTTTTCTTAGATGCAGACTTTTTTTGCATTCTCATCACATTAAGTCTGATTAGTATTTCTCCAGTATGTTATACCTGTCTCACTTTGACTACACAGAAAACCAAATTATTCTCTTTTGATTTTTAGATAAGAGAATTTATATTAAATATTTGGGATCGAATCACAGCATATTAGTAAGCAAGATTTTGTAAGACAACATCACAATAGATATGAGAATTCAGTTGCTGAAATTTCATTAATTTTACCTGGCCCTAAGCCATAATTCCCAAAGCAGTTTCAAGGGGAAAGAGAAAAAATTTCCAGTTTGTTTTTTTTTTTCCCCCCAGTAATGCATGTTTTTTCAGCTCTTTCTAAAATGTGCTATATCACAGTATTCTTCAGCAGAGCTAGTGAATATGACTGTTAGTTGTTTAAGAGGAGAGTTGGGGTTAAAATTTTATATGATGGGAAAGCAACACTAGCAGAGAACCTAAGTATTATTTTGTTTCATTTTGGCAGTTGAAAATAACAATAAGCATTAGTTCTAATAATCAGGGTCTGCAGTAGGCCTAATTCTTCCTGTATTTTTACTAATCTGTGTAATAAACAAGCAATGAATTAGGCCTTACTGAGCACAAAGTAAGCAGGTCTTTATCCAGTATTACTTATTTTCACAAGGTGAACAATTCTTCAATTATAAATACTTCATAGGCATAAGCATTGCTCTCACTGTACATAGACACTGATCTGGTACATTGGGCCTGCTCCAGAGCTCACTAAGTTTCACAAGATTCTTCACAGTATGCTAGTAGGTTTTGGGATCAGGGACATTGAGTGTGTGTTTGCTTTGTATTTGGGCATGTCAGGCAAGAGGCTTTCATTACTAAGCGTGCCCTTTCTTCTCAGAATACAATTCATGTATTAGATATGTACAGAGGGGAAGAAAAACACAAAGCCTGTACTCGAGTCAGTGGGAGAGCAGGACAGAAAAGTGCAGTGAGCAAAAGCAACTGCTCTTTCCTGTTCTCCAGCGCTGTGTTAATGTGTGTTTTTCATCACAACAGCACATTGATCTTCAGAACTTCTCCTCAAGCTGGAATGATGGGATGGCATTCTGTGCTCTTGTACATTCTTTCTTTCCTGAGTCTTTTGATTATAATAAGCTTGATCCAACTAACCGCAAGCAGAACTTTGAGCTGGCTTTCACCATGGCTGAGTGAGTATCACCTTAAATCTCTGTGAAGTGCTTCCAGTTCAAGTTGCATGAAGTTGGACAGCAGTGAAGAGTTTAATCATTCTTTCCATAAATCCTGCATCACTAGCTTAAGTATGATGTGCTAAAAAATAAAGCTCTGCACAAAGAATGCACAGAACAGCAATCTAAGATCAAATGTGGTTTTGCCAGGCACAGTGTAGTTGACCAGAGTCCCATGTTCCGATCTTTCACAGTCTCTGGGTGGTACTTCAATTCTTCTTTTTCACTTCTGTGATCCTAGAAGCAATGCTAGAACATGTGACTGCTGCAGCCTCTGATAGCAGTAGGTTTCACCCACTGCATTTTACCACAGATGATATTGCTAATGGGACTAGTACTGCACAAAGTCATCAGTTTCAAAAACTCTGTGGAGTCCTTAATTCTGCTGCTGCTCATAGTTTCCTGTTTTGTCCTTACATTTGCAGTATGCATTACTGTTTTGTTTTTTTTTTTCAGTATGTCATATGAGCGTAAGTGCAGTCACTGGATTTCAGTTGTGCTCTATAAAGATGTAAAAATTCACAGCTTTCACTTGTACTTCAAGATGCCTCATCTGCCATGCATGCTTGCCTTCCAAGATTTGGTCGTGTGTACCAATAAGAACTGCTTTACAATAGGATACTGCTTTTAAAGGAAAATAGCCCTGGCAAATATATTTTACTGACAGAACATTATTTCTCAGGTCATGTAAATGACTATCTGGAAAGTTCCTAAACCTTACAAATTTGTATTTGTCGCCTCCTGATCTGGCAACAAATCAAGGCTGCTGAGTGAAAGTACCGTGCCTCCGTGCACGGGGAAGACGGGACTCACACACAGTGTGTAACACCAAAGGTCCAAATATAATGCTGCACCACAAACCCTATATACTGGTACATGTGACCGCCCCTGTCAGATACTCGTGACCTCCCTGACTCCACCCCTGGTGCACTCAGGCGTCACCTACCCAACACCCAACGGTATTTTCTGGGACTTACACAAGACAAAACCCAGAATGAACATAGCCCAGCCCATTAGAAACACAAAATAAACACAGATTGCATGACAGAAGTAATTGTTAACAACCTACTGGATGGCTGTATGTTGGCAATTGAGACTTTCATTCTTCTGTCTTGAATGATCTATGTTGAGTTGTCTGAATGTTTCCAGAAAAAGGAAGATGATTAAGGTGTAGATTAAGGTGCATTTTAGACATTTACTGTCTCTGTTGTGGTTTTACATTGCGATGGGTGTGCAGTATGACTTCTGTGTCCTTGCATTTCTTAATTGAGCAGTTTAGTTTCTCTGTTAGCTTCTCTGTGGCCAAGGAATGCAGAATCGGATGCTGAGTAGAAGCCACATTTGGGTGTATCTTACATTGATGTTTGCTTAGGTCTGCAAAAGACTATTAACAGGGAGGAAATCTGTTCAATTATCAGGCTGTCACTTCATTTATCATGTATCTTAATTTTTGTATGGGTTTTAATATCAATGACAGTTAATCTTTCACATGGACTAGCATTAACAAATTCTACTTATGCAGAATTACAGAGGTATGCATCTGCGGAAAATGGTGCTCAGAGAAATTCAGTTCATCTTAGTGAATGTATTTGAATAGTATGTAATAGAAAGTAATACAAATAAGTGCAAATTACTCCTCAGTTTGCAGTGAAGATTTATTCTGTATCTCTTATGTATCGCTTAGGGAAATAATTATTCTGGTGATAACTAGCATCAAAATGTTATGTATATGATGGATTATTGATTGGGGCACTGCAGTACTCTTCTGACCACATGAAGTGGAGACTAACTTTTCATTAAGGTCAGAATTGATCTGACTGTGTAATCAACTGCAAAGATAGATAGGTTCCCACAGATGTTTCTTTTGCTACAGATCAGTGTGTACCAGTTAAGATGGCATTTCCTCTCTCCCCTTCTGAAAGTAACAGGAACAAAGCTTTGGCTTTTCAGCATTGTTACGACCATGTATACCATTATGAAAGAGCAGATGTTGTGATGGAGAGAAACAGAAACTGCAGTACTAGTGAAAACCCTGTGTCTTATCTCTTTATTGTTCTGCAACATATTCAAAGTTAACAGGTCTAAAGTGCATTATAAAGTGACTTCTTTCCAGTTTTCATAAAAGATGAATTGCAAGCATGGGAAGTTAATTTATAAAGAGTAAGAGAGAGGAAAACAGTGCTATAGTGGATGTAAAACTTACATTTCTAGAAATGTGAAGAATTCTGTTGTGTGGTTCTCTGTTTAGGCAAACAACTGCAGATCATCTGAACTGGATGAGGGTCAACAAACCGGATGAGGTTCAACAAAAGCAAGTGTAGAGTCTTACATCTAGGGAGGAAGAATTACATGCACCAGTATAGGCTGGGGGATGACCTGCTGGAGAGGAGCTCTGCTGAGAGGGAACTGGGCGTCCTGGTGGACGACAGGTTGGCCGTGAGCAGCAGTGTGCCCTTGTGGCCAAAAAGGCCAGTGGCATCCTGGGGTGCATTAAAAAGAGCGTGTCCAGCAAGTCGAGGGAGGTGATCCTCCCCCTCTACTCTGCCCTGGTGAGGCCTCATGTGGAGCATTGTGTCCAGTTCTGGGCTTCTCAGTACAAAAAAGACAAGGATCTCTTGGAAAGAGTTCAGCGAAGGGCAACAAAGATGGTGAAGGGACTGGAGCATCTCCCCTGTGAAGAAAGACTGAGTGAGCTGGGTCTGTTTAGCCTTGAGAAAAGATGACTGAGAGGGGATCTAATCCAGGTTTATAAATATCTGAGGTGTGGGGGCCATAGTGGTGAGGCCGGTCTCTTTTCAGTGGTACATGGGGACAGGACAAGGGGAAATGGACATCAGCTGGAACATAGGAAGTTCCACACGAATGTGCGTAAGAACTTCTTTACAGTGAGGGTGATGGAGCACTGGAACAGGCTGCACAGGGGGGTTGTGGAGTCTCCTTCTCTGGAGGTATTCAAGTCCCGCTTAGACGCCAAGCTGTGCAACCTGGTGTAGGGAACCTGCTTTGGCAGGGGGGTTGGACTCGATGATCTCTAGAGGTCCCTTCCAACCACTACAATTCTGTGATTCTGTGATCTTAGCATTTCAGTGTAATTGTGCAATTTAACGCTGCAATTGTTATAACAAAAACATGTCATTTAAATTGGAAAAATGTAGTTGCAGTTACTTCAAGTCAGCCTTAGCTAAACTTGAGAAAACAGGCTAATGAGTTAAGCACCTACTGCTCCATTCTACTTCTCTCTGATTTTTATTTATTTATTTATTTTTAATTTACTGGGGGAGAAAAGGTTGTTTGTGGGGTTTTTGATTGTTTTAATGTTTTGGGTTTTTTTTTTTTTCATTTTCCTTTTCAAGTAATTAAGACGTCTTAATGGATTTGTCAATCATAAGAAAGAAAATTGCGTTAATAGAGCACAATGCATCCAACTTTTACCGCTAGTCCACTGGAACTGGACATCCAACTTGTAGCTTCTTTGCCAATCCCACTTGCCTGAAACCTGATTTGAATCTCGGGCATTTTAATATATGAAACATCTCTAGGGAAACCTGTAACCCTTGAATAGGAAGGAGCAAGCAAATTAACTTTTGGAATTGAGTTTAGTGATAGGGTTAATAGAATCATAAAATGGCTCAAGTTGCAAGAGACCTTAAAGATCATCTAGTTCCACTTCCCCCTGCCATAAGAAGGAATGCCAGCTATGAGATCAGTCTGCTTACAGCCCTACCAACCTGACCTTGAATGCCTACAGGGATGGGGCATCCACAGCTTCTATAGACAGCCTGTTCCAGTCACTCACCACCCTGTAACTAAAAAATTTCCTCCTAATATCTTACATAAATCTCCCTTCTCTTAGTTTAGAACCATTCTACCTCCTTCTATCACTATCTGTCCAAGTAAAACAGTGCTCTCTTTTTTACAAGCCCTCTTTAAGTACCGGAAAGCTGCAGTGTGGTCTCCTCAGAGTCTTCTCCAGACTGAACAACATCAGCTCCATCAGCTTTTCTTCATAGGTGAGATGCTTTAGCTCTCTGATAATCTTGGTGGCCTCCTTGAATCCCCTCCAACAGCTCCACATATTTCTTGTGCTTGAACATGGTACTTCAGATGGGCAATGTAGAGGAGGACAATTGCATCCTTTGCACTGCTGGCTTCTTTCTGAGGCATCCAGGATATAGTTGACCTTCCGGGCTGCAGGTGCACACAGCTGGCTCACGTTGAGCTTTTCATCCATCAGAATCGCCAAGTCCTTCTCTTCATGGCTGCTCCTAATGAGCTCTTCTCCCAGTCTGCACTCATATCTGGGATTGCCCCAGACAAAGTGCAGCACCTTGCACTTCGAATTGTTCAACCTCATTTGGTTCATGTTGGCCCATGTCTCAAGCTTGTCCAGGTCCTTCTGGATGGCATTCATTCCCTCTGTTGAATCAACTACATTGCAGAAGTCAAGGTAAATGACATAAGTTGCTCTTCCCTTGTCAACTGATGCAGTCACTCCATCACAAAATACCACCAGGTTAGATACAATTTGCCCTTTGTGGAACCATTTGCCTCTAATTGTGTGTTGCTTTGGTTGAGCAAGAATGAAGGTTGAATTCAGTATAAGTAGAGTTTGGTCAAGGTTGATAACTTCTCATCCTTAACCTGATAACTGCGTTTTTGTAAAATGGACTCTTCTAATACTCTCAATCATACTGTCCTTTTTGAAGCAGCAATTAATGGTTGTTAAAATTGTCGTGAGTGGGAATGTCTCAGCTGTTTCATTGTTTTGTTTAACAGCAAAAGGAAAAGCCAGCTTTCCTGACCTTGTATCAACATGTTTTTTTCTTGCTGTTTTGCTTGCTTGTGTAATAGTAAGACCACTCCATGTGTTATGCATCTGGGTTCAATGTGCTCTTTTCAGATACTGATGGGATGTGGGGATACATTGCTGCAGCTTCCTGCAAGTTCTGATACAGCTCCAAACACTGTTACCACCATGCTGAAGCTGTGGGGCTCTTCCAGATTTGAAACTCCTAGCATAATATTGGCTGTCCAATGTACACCTGGCAAATGATTTACATGATTTGGGAATCAGAGTTTTTTACATACATATGCACACACAAATTTTCTCACACATCACTGAGTTAAAAATGACACTACAGCATTTTCAGTTGGTTACTCTATACACTGTATATAGCTCTCAAAGATGAAGTATGCTTTTACCTTGATTTCTATCTAACGATAAGTATAGGGAAAATTCAAGAACAAATTGAGACATAGGGTAAGAAATATCTACAGAAATTACTTACTTCTCCTTAGCTGAGAAAGCCTCTAAACTGTTCTCTTATTGACAGAAAAGGCTCCTTTCTCAATTACTGCTGTTAACCTTAATGTGAGCTCAGGAGCCCAAATGCCTAACCTTTCTAGGTTAAACAAAATCTTTGAGATTTTTAATCCTAGGCTTCAGCAAATCTTTCTTTTTCTTCGCATTGTTCCAGTTCTGTTAGACTTGTGCTCTCCAACATGATGGTCATCTCAGATTGTTGCCCAAGATGCTCATGTAGGGGTAGGGGAAAGAGAACAGAAAGAACCTACAGCCACTTTGGTTTTTAATGAGCACCTCTGATCTCTTCTCGTGTTTGTTCATTCTTTAGAAGTTTTCTACTTAATGAGCAGAAAAACTCATAATTTGCAAACTCATTTTGCCCTGTTTACTAAGACTTGGGCGGAGGAATGAGATTGTATTACGTGGCACAGAAACATGGGACAATGACCCTGCAGATCACAGTATAGAGGAAAAGCAGGAAAGAACAAGTATTTTCCATGATCACAAAAATAGCGGTCTCCAAAATTTGACCTCAGACTGACCATTTCACTGTTGCCTATAAATCACCGGATTTCTTATATGCCTCAGTGGTGCTCAACTCAGAGCAGCAAATGAATCTTGGAAGTAGTTACAGTCTTTGGCTTTAACTCTTGATTGGATAAATCTGTTTTATTATTACTACAGGAAAATGGCTCACTGTGATCGTCTGATAGAAGTGGATGACATGATGATGATGGGCCACAAGCCAGATCCCATGTGTGTCTTCACCTATGTCCAATCTCTGTACAATCATCTACGACATTTCGAATAAAACCATTGCCACCTGTCCAGCCAGAAGGATCAAGTAAATTATCCTAATGGGAAGGAAGACTGACATTTTGCAAATAGAACACTGTTAGTTTTGGCAAGCATGTGGACAGTAAAAAGCATTCAATTGCATTTGCTGACTGAAGTGTTGCTGAGCAGTGTTTATGTATTTTTGGTGCTAATAGTTGGTTGAATTTTTAATATTCTTTTAAAGATTACAGGAAACTAAATCTCAGCTCTCATCTCTGTTAGAATCACAGAATGGCTTGCATTGGAAGGGACCTTAAAGATGGTCTAGTTCTAGTCCCACTGCTGTGGGCAGCATTGCCACTCACTAGATCATGCTGCTCAAAGCTCCATCCAGCCTGGCCTTGGATGCTTCCAGGAATGGGGCATCAACAACTTATCTGGGCAACCAGTACCAGTACCTCGCTGTCTTCATGGTAGACAATGTCTGCCTAGTATCTAATCTAAAACTCTACCATTATTTAGTAGGGTCACTCCATGTCCTGTTGCTACATTACTGGGCTAAAGACAGTCTTATACACTGACGAGTAATTCTATGATGTTCCCTCTTAAAAATACAGGTAAAACTCTAGGAGGCAGCAAGAGTTTTTCCACTTCTTTGCTCAGCATACCAGAGAAGTCATAGCAGACAGACGAGAAAAATCCTGTTTAACAAATTTAGCAATATTGCCCCTCCACCATCCCCATCCCACTTCAGCAAACATGCGTACACACGCACGTGTTCATGTTAAATAGGCACTGTTCTAAACTCTGGAGAGCAGTGGTCCAGCAGGGACAGGAACGAAGCCTTTACAACTTGTTCAGTCCTTATATTGTCACTAATGTGGCCAGGCAGTGTTCCAAAAAAAGAAGTGTGAAAGATGTGGGAATTCTAAAATGTCTTGGGCTAGTATCTGGTTTCAATTAAATTTATGTTAAATCATCAATGTCTCCATTAACTAGGGTTGGTTACACCAGAATTGCTTGACAAAAAGTTCACGGTTTATCTTTTTTGATTTTCTGTTCACTAAAATAACATAGCTTTGTTTTCACATTGAACATTGTAAATGAAAACACCAAGCATGCATATCTTTTTTTTTTTTTTTCCCCTAAGGCCTTTCAACTTATTTCTTTCCTAAGAATCGTCTATATAAAGTAAAAACTACCAGCCACAAGCCCTCTACTCATGTTAGAGAATGGGTTTTTAACCTGCGTTTATTTGTGCTCTTTGTAGATAGTGATAAAGGTGACTTTGGCTCTGTGCTGATGACCCTTTATAATAAGACATATCAAATGTTCTTTAGAATTACTGCTTCTCTATAGAAGGATTTTATTTTACCCTTCCTTTCTAGTGAAGTTTACTTAGGAAACCGTGAGTGAAGCAACCACTTTATCAGAAAAAGTTTGAAAAGAAAAAAGCATGCAAAGGTAGAGCATAAGCTAAGTGCTGAAGAGCTGGGTCGCCAGTATCTATCTGTTCAAAGTGTGCCTAGCCTGTTTCTACAACATGTTTGAAACAGCTTGAAAGCATGTTTTAAATGCGCGTCTTAGTATGTATCTGAAAGACATATGATCAAACTAGCAGTAATCCCAGGTACTGCTCATACGGGTTTAGTGCAAGTGAAGAGAGGTCAGGCAGGATATTTGTGTCTGCAATTGTCTTTGGTTTTTAACTTTTTTTGAACAGTTATGATGAGTGTGTATCTGTTGTTCCAACAAGCGCTCTATAAAAATGAACAAATTGTAGTTGTGTTTTGGAGAAGTGATCAGATTAGGTACAATGAGAAATTAGTCTG
Organism: Coturnix japonica; assembly: GCF_054131305.1. Lineage (NCBI taxonomy): Eukaryota > Metazoa > Chordata > Aves > Galliformes > Phasianidae > Coturnix > Coturnix japonica. Next base: position 1,763,234 of record NC_140684.1, read on the forward strand.
CAGGAGGTATGTGATGTGCCTATTTCCATTTTCATAGCAGAATACTTTTTATTAACTAGCAGAGCCAAGTTCCACTGCAGCTATATTACTGGCAGTAGCAGCTTTATACATTTAACTTGTTCACAGTCCCAGGTTCTGTGTGACTTGAGTGCCAAAGACATGGTTAAGTGTCCGGCCAATTTTGGTCTAGTAGGAAATAATTACAAAAAAGGAAGTTCTAGGCAGAAGTTTTGCCAATGCACTAAGGGGAATTAGCATTTTTGCTACAGTTTAGCTTGTTCACATCTACCCAAAAACTTCTTGCACAGTTTCCAAAATTCCTCTCAATTTAAAGAGACGATCGTAAAGATATCTTGTGAGCTGGGGAGTGGAAGACTGTAAGCTGGTTCTAACTCCTGATGGTTTGTATATAAGGACATGATAGAAAAGATATTATTGTCTAGTTATAGAAAAGTACAGTGCAATAAAATGCATTAAGAGAATGCCCGATGCCTGGATGAGATTGTATGATTAAATGTAATAATGTATGTAAAGTATGCCCCCGGTGGTTTTTTATGGTTTTTAGTTAAAAGTAATACAGTGTGTATGAATATGATGGTAAATGTATTTAACATGAATGACAAAAGACCAATATATTAAGTCATCACATTGTATTTTACACAGATGGAGTGTGTCTTGGATTTTTTTTTTATACAGTTTCTGCACTGTATCTAAAATTTAGTGCTATCTCAGATAGTTTATTGGCATCTTTATCCTACTTTTAAAGGCTAGATCAATTTGTTCTGCATCAGATTTTCAAAATAATCCTAGCAGAGCCATTACCTACTGTTTAGGTGATTATATTTTTCCTTGTTGTTCAAAACTTTCAAAACCCAAACAATTTCAGCCTTTAAACACATTTTGTTCTCTTTAGTCATTGCTTTTGTTTACAAGCCATTTCTGAGCAGTTTTGCTTAGAACATAGCTCTGAAATAAACTATGTGCTGGAGGTTTACCCTACAGAAGCTTTGAGTAATTCTGTTCTCAAAAAGCAATGCAAGTGACTCTCCATCTTATTCTACTAGCTGTAGATGAAATTAACAACAAAGAGAAAAGGATACACACTGATACCTAAGCAATGCAAGCACTGTCATAGCTTCAGTTCACTGACGATGTCTATTTGATTTTCACTTTTGAAAAAATATCTCCATAGGTGACTTTCAAGTAGACAAATCTATTGACTCATCCTGAAGGCACTGCATCAGCTACAAATAGGTATTATTAAAGTAACTTTAAAATGGTAGCCCAAGCAAGTCCAAGGAATCTGTCCCAAACTGCCACTGGCAGAGATTTTAGACTTGCTGAGAGTCTATAGCATCTCTGCCTCTAAAAGTCCTGGCTTCTGACAAGGTCTTGTCAGAATAGATTACATGGTAAGTGCCATTAAATCAGTATTCTTATCACAAGATATATGGTGACAGAAGGGGTGGAAACATTCTATGAACCTAGGAGATTCTTGTTTTTTTTGAGCAAAGTAGAAAGTTCTGATTAGCCTACACATTCTGGACTGAGAGAGGAAAGAGGTAACATTCCAAGTTCCTCTTCATCTGCATTCTGGTTTTGATGCTGTCCAATGGAGCTCTGCCACAGATACTGACTGTGCAAGAAGCGGCACCAAATGAGTAGTGATAACTGGGATCATCACCTGATAAACCATGGATGTAAGCAGGGAAGAGATTGGGATACCAAAGTGTTCACAGTAAGAGGTAAAATGCATATTTGAAGTAGAATACACAAACTCATCATGCAACTCTGTAGCTGAATACCACACTCATTCATCTTTCCTCTCATCCCTACGAGTTAGTTTCAGTTAATAATCGGCTATAGCCACATGCTTTATCCTATTGCCAATAAAATGTGAAAAAGCAAAAAAAACCCTACAGTCATCTTTCACATGCACAGGTCTATGAATAAAGACCATGCAGCAAGTGTTTTTTGTTACTGATAATTAGTTCATTCATGTTATAAAATTCATCCCATAAATCTGGGCTTTTTAATCATATCTACTACACAGGTCAATTTACCTCTTTTGGAATAGATATATTATATACATCAAGACGCTGTGATCTTGGATGGTTAACTTTACACAGTGACCTGTGATTTATAAAGCATTACAACAGCCCACTAAACACACAGTTAAGTATTTCAGCAGCATTGGAGTTGGTTTTGACTTATGTTTGTGCTGTTAAATTCATTTGCAACTGCTTTGTTGTTGGTGGGGTTTGTTCTTACATGTGTGGGAGTTTCAGTGTAGTTTTCAGTGCTCCCAGCAGTGCTGTCTCCGCAGATCAGAGTGGGAAGCGCTGTGCAGATCTCAGCACTGTGCATCTGGAAACACCCAGAGAGCAGCTGCTGCACCGCACCACCTTTATGCAACAGTACCATGGTGAAGAGAGCAGATGGTCCTGAGTCGTTCATTTCAAATTGTAACAAACATTAAAACATGCCTTTGTGAATTTAGGGCTGGAAATGTGCACGTTTTTGTTCACATGTTAATGTCCACGTCAAGATTATTACGGTTGTACACATCATCACAACGACCACTTGGGCATCAGTTTGGCCGCTCCTCTGGTGCTGAGGCAGAGGGGTGTCAGATGCCCGGGAAATCCCTCGGCCCCGCGCCCGCTCCACGCCCTTCCCGCTGCGAAAAATTAAGAAGCTCTGCGAAACGAGCGGGGCGGCTTCGCCACAGACCCCCGTGGACCCCCGTGGGCCGCCATAGGCCGCCACAGCCCAACGGGCTCCCGCAGCAGCGACACACGCACACAAGTCTAACCCCACGACCCTTGTTAAGACGCGCGTTGCGGGGGGCGGGCGAGGTTGTGGAGACAAACCGATTGGCTACGGGAAGTGAAGTGGCAGCTGCGATTGGCTGTGGGTGAGTGGAGGCGTTGCACCGCAAGGGGGAGGAGAAGGGTGGGCGTTGTGTGCTCCGTTACGGAGCGCTGGGTCTGTGCCGGAGTTAACAAACCGCTCTAATTTCTTCATAAATTATCTTAGATGCTGAGTTGATTTTAGCGGTCGTTTGACGAACGGCAGCGCACTGTTGTCTGCTTCAGAAAATCTACTATGACTTAAGCCCTGAAAATCACCAGAGGTAAAAATCAAACTTTCTTCTGTTTTAGAATTTGCATTAAGGGACAAGTTGTATATTGAGTGTTAATATAAAAGCAAGTCAGCTTTTGTGGCAAATGATGAACAGCTTCTGGGTTTGTGACTGTAAACACAGCACTTCATGAAGGCTGTAGATATTGGGTTCTCAGAAGAAAATCTAATGAAACCCCATAGGCCTCATAAAACCAACTGGATTACCTGATTTGAGGATTCACCCGTTCTTAAAGTGACTGAGCATGCTTTAAGGAACATATTGGATATCACAGCATCTCAGTTTATTAGTAATTTATTTATTCATGGTTTTGCTTTTGTGTGACATGAAACGGAGTATTCTGAGTGTCTGTGACCACAGCTTCCCTCCCAGCCCCAGCCTCATTTGACAGATACTTATAATTCTCCTTGTTGGCATTGTAACACATTTTCTGCTGCTTATTGAATCTCTAGTTTTGCGTCCCCTCAGGCTAATAGCTTCAGTTTTGATGTCAGCCTTGTCTCCTGAAGCCTGGATGTTCCTTTGTCTCTGGAATACTCACATCTTTTTTTCTGAGACAGTGTTTCTTCAGCTGCGAGATCTTTTTGTCTTCTCTGGAGTATGAGCAGATTTCTATATACATGGCAGCTTACATGAGAAGTGTTGTGGCAATCAGTTTTAATGATCACTGAGAATTTAACTAGTGTTTGACATTATAGATTGCTTTCTAGCCATTGGTGCAAACAATAATTACAGTTGTTTTGCACTCTTATATCTTGGACTAGCTCAACATCTTTTGACTATTACCATTTGCTTCTTTATTATTGTTTTGTAGTCTCTTTGAACCTTGCTGGAAAATACTGAGAAATGCCATTCTGATCTAAACTGTGCTATGGCCATAACAGAAAGGGCTTAACTTTAGCATCTAATGTAGTACTTTTCTGCCTCCTCCATTTCTTCTCTCAGGCTCCTAGTCTTTTGTCCCAGGTAAGGCAAGAACATAGTTCCCATGGAGTGGATAAAAAATACCGCTAAAAATATTGTAAAAGTGAAGCTTTAGATAGGTACATAGCATAACTTTCATTTGATTTAAGATTTTTTAAATGCATTTCTGCCGTATGACCATTAAAACTACTGACCAAGGCTGTTGAAAACATTTTAATTAACATACAATAAGTTTTTATTTCTAAACAGACCTTATCTGGCAGTGGGTGAAAGGAAGTACTCCTGGCTTGTGTGTACTGTTCTTTCACCTGGTGTAACAGCAAAAGCTGGCTGGTTTGCTAGAAGCAACGTTGCATAGCAACCACTTTGTTGACCTCCCATGCCGTTCAGAGCCCCCTCCTGGAATAATTGTCTCACATTTAGAACTACACCGTGGTGCTGCTCTGGAGATAGAGACTGCACGCCAGCTGGGAGCAAACCTCACAGTGAAGGGGAACAGAAGATGTGGCTTTTAGCCAGAGTTTGACCTTGGAAATAATCAGGTGTGAAGCAGTATCAGTTAAGGAGTATGTGGGGGGACAAAGAGATGTTTTAAGGATGCCTGTGCTGGAGCACGGACAAACTATGTTGTGGAGGAACTGCTGTGTTTGTCTGGGGAGAGAAGTTGTCTCAGAAGCACTGGAGAAACATAGTGCTCTAAGAAGGAAGTTGATATTGAATCAAAATTCTGTAACTGTGTATTTTGGGGACACTGGCTTAACTGCATTAGAAACTTCCCTTTGTTCTTTGTTCTTGTTTAGCCCTCCCTAGACTTCTCAATTTTCTCTTTTGTCTAGTGTACTTTCTCCTTCAATTTTCTCATATTTTGCCAGTGACTGTGCTGTCAGTGTTGTTTTTGTCCACAGTCTACAGTTCATCCAGGTGTTAACTGTTACAACTTTGCGGGACACTAATTAACTCTTACGTTTGTTCACATTTTTTAATTTTTTTTTTCCCAATTTGCTGTGAATCTTTTTCTCTTCTAACTTCCATTTCCAAATTCTTGTTTCTTCACGCTTTTTTGAAGGTTAATGGGACAAGAATCTTTTCTACCCTCCTGGGCCCATCTTTAAATATTTTTGCTTCTGCAGCCAAATGTAATCCTACTCTGATTTCAGGTTCCACATTCCAAGAATTCACCTGTGTTATATGCAAAACCTTTCAAAAAAAAAACCAAAATGGCCAGACCGCTGCAAGCTCCACCCAAGTTTCTTCCTTCAGAATGGCATGTTGCAAACAAGATGCAGAGTGCCAGTACAGAGTCTCAGAAATCCAGTTCAGAGCGCTTAGTAGCTGAGAGTCGAAGACAGGTGGATGAAATAGAAAAGACAACTCAGAAAACCCAAAGCAGCGTCAACAAGAAAATAGGTAATCCCACGTATACTTTTCAAGTGTCACATGTTTAAGAGGGACTTAGAAAATTACATGATTGTGAGTAAGAATATATGTCCATGGCATGTTATCTGATCTCATGGAAATGTCAAGATATTATCTAAAAAATATTTTTAGGTGGATTCTTTATTTTGTATGAAATGATCACAGAATCACCAAGGTTGGAAAAGACCTACGGGATCATCCAGTCCAATCATCCACCCATCACCAATAGTTCTCACTAAACCATGTCCGTCAATACAACGTCCAAACATTCCTCGAGCATTGGTGACTCCACCGCCCTCCTGGGCAGCCCATTCCACTTCTTTTTCAGAGAAGCAGTATTTCCAAATGATGTCTCCATACATCATGTCCAGCACTAAATTCACATCATAATGAACTCATTCTATTTCTAGCCGTATCTAAGAAATGACAAACAATGCGCTGGCTTATATTAATAGCTGTTTGAAATGTTCATTCTGCAGAACAGAGACTGGAAGAAATAAAGTTCTGGAAGCGAGAATTAGATAACAAACTTGAACAAATTGTTAATGAGACAGAGGTACTGTTAACTTTCAAGATCAGGCTGGAGAAAGCCTTGGAGAGCTGCAAAGAGCCCCTTGCAGTTTCCCAGAAGTGTCTCCTGAACAGGTGAGATTAAGAAGGAAAACATCCAGGGAGAGAAGAAAATCTTATGTAACAGACCTTTAACAAATACTTAAAACAGTGGCAAGCTAACGGCCTGCTTATGCAGCAGTCACTGGCTGTTTTTTTGTTATAACATTGGAGAGCCAAGCCCATAAAGGCAGTGTTTCCAGAGTGGCATAGAAAAGCTTTGGATATAGAATGCTGGGCTTTACCTCTGTTTGTTAGCTATAGGCATTCTAATAATGTGATTGATGGCTTTTCCTCTTTATTTAGGCAAAGACGAGCTGGGACTGACTTGGTACTTGATGAAGTGGAACGGGAACTGGTCAAAGAAGTTGAAGTTCTGCAGGGGGTGATTGCTTTGCTTGAACGTACATTGGAACAAACCGATGAGCAAATCAGGTGCAGAGGCAAAAAGTGTAACCAAATGTGGGTTAGCTGAAAAGTAGGGCAGTCATAATACCAAGAAGTTACATCAGGCTGAACATTCAGCAAAGATTACCTGCAGTGCTACACAGTTACAGAAGTCCTGTTCTAATCCATGAAACTTGATAATTAATTCTTAGAAGTTCTGTTAGAACTGAAAGTACTGCTACATGATCCATGACCTCAGGTTCCAGTCCTGTGGCTTTATTTTAATGTAATTTAATAGTATAATTTCTAATTGATTTATTAGGAGTTTGAACCATACTCTAGGTCTTGGGACGTTGTAAATAACAGTTTGTGAATGAAGAATTTTGTGAGCAGCATTTCCACTGCCTAATGTTCCATTTCTCACATGCGTGTTAGGGAGACTTGTAAATGCCTCAGCTTTGGCTGAGAGTACGATCACTTCTTCTTCTAGACTAAACCGTGCCGCAAAATACAACCTGGAGATGGATGTGAAAGACAAGTACACAGCTTTGATGATTGACAGTTACTGTGCTAGCTTGACGAACAACTCTCCTGATGTCAGATACCCTGAAAAAACAGTGAAAATAGGAGGAAAGTAAGTGGTTATTTAACTCAGTGGATATACATTAATTATACTGCTAGGAAATGAACCATTGCAGTAACAGCAAGATTAAAGTAACTGTATGTAAGACAGACTAGCTGTTCATTGTTCTGTTGTAGCTATGTATTTTTTTTTATACACTGGTGAAATGAGCCACAGTAATCATATTTCCAGTGAATTGCTGCTCATTGGAAGTTTTTGAGGCTCGCAGATAGCCAAATTTCTCACATGGCTTAAACCCAGAATAGATTCACTGATCTAACTTTCTTTCCTCTCCCATGGTGTCTAGGCAGGTCAAATGCTGGACTGAGGCAGATGAGGTGTGAGGTTTAATTAATCTGTCCGGTGTGCATATTTTGTGTGAATTGGTGTGAATGGTTTAGATGAAGAAATACCTACTACAAAACAACAGGCCAGCAAGAAGAAACAGGCTAAGTAGCATGCTTGGAACACCAACAGACTGCCAGCTCTTACCGCTAGCACGTTAGTGTCCATCAGCAGGTTGTGTAACTCAGACCACACCCAGAACAGCGTTTGCTGCTATACACAAATAACGATTATTAAATTACAGGTTTATATAGATACCCATTGAAACAAAGAAGTCTCTGAGGGACTTCACAGAGACCTGCCTGCCAGCCACTAGTTGACAGATACCACTCTCCCCTTCTGAGGATGGGCTTTCCAGCTATTGCTGGAAGTGACTATGTAGGGGTGTCCTGTGAGCACAATTAATGTGTGCATAGAAACTTGGTGTTAATAATACTAGCAGAATTGTATTACTAGTAACACCTTCACTGATGAAAGATGTTCCAAGAAATACTAGTTATTATGTGTGTGCCTACTTGTCCATATCTTTCCTCCCTTTTCCTGCTACAACTTAATCTCAACAAAGTTGTTCTGAGATTGTAGCAAAATAAATTTTTATTTTTTATTTATTTATTTATTTTTACACTCGTGCTTGGCTTATGGAGTAATTATAGATTAATGAAATTGCAGATTCTGCCATTCTTTTATTTTGAATCTCTTTCAGTTTTGTTAGCCCCGAAGACTGGATATATTTCTCAAAAATAAATGTTGAAAAGGCTGACAAGCAGAGAAACAATTCAGTGGCACTAAGGACGCTGATTGACAGCATCCTCTCCCAGACAGCAAATGACATGTGCAAGCAACGTGAGATTGTGAATATCGCATTTAGAAATAGAGTGAAGGAAGTCAGTGATGCCAAACACAAGCTAGAGACACTCCTTGCAGTGGTAAGTTGTAGATCATTGGTGAAAAGATACAAACAACGAGCTTTGGTTATCAACCAGTTTTCTCAGTCCAGTGTACTGAGGTGTCTTGAGCTACTGTGGTTAAGAATTTTAGCTTTACAATACTGGCAACAGCTGGAACATTCCCCGTGGTCCCAGTTTCTTTTAACAGTCATCTTAGATTTCATTAACTTACCTATAAGTGCACTGCTATTAACATGAATTTCTTGAGTCAGTCAATCGATAGAAGTATTCTGGTAGACTTCACTGAAGTCAGGATTTCCCTTGTGATTTTTAGATACGTAGGGCTGCTACAGGTTTTTTGCAATTGTGCTGTAAGAGCTTAATGGCTTATAAAATCAGGGCCAGCGTGTTTGAAATTCAATACACGAAAACTGTGCTTGAGTTCTAAAAAGTAACCACTGAACTTAAAATGATATTGGCTACTCACTAATCATAATCCTGGACAACCTTTGTGAAAATCTGTTGATAAAATAACACCTTAACATAATGAGTGTTATTACTGTGATTACAGCTGTACTGTAGCTGTGCTTTCTTCTGTTGGATTTGTTAAAGGTGATGGAGGAGATTGCCTCACAGGAGGTGAACATTGTAGCCTTAAAGAAAGCAATTGCTGATAAAGAAGGACCTGTTAAGGTGGCTCAAACCCGCTTGGAAGCAAGAAACCATCGCCCTGGTGTGGAACTATGTTATGACACAGTGCAATATAGGTTGATGAGTGAAGTTCAAGAGATTACAAACAATATTCAAAGGCAAGTGGAAATTATGAGAAAGTGGGGAAATCTGTGGTACAGTTTATTTGGTTAATTAAATAGTCAAAGTAGCACTGGGTCCCAGCTGTTCTCCATGAAATTTTGAGACATGCTTTTTCCTTAAGAGTTGCACACTTTAAAGGATACTGCATGGATATTATCTCATTTTGAATCCCTGTCCTTGTTTTTTCACTTGGAATTATTTTTGTATATGACAAAATATCTATGTATTTTCAACTAACTTCTGGCTGTATTTACCCTGTTAGGTTAAAGGACACACTGGCACTGGCTGAAACAGAGCTGAAAGGGCTGAGACGTCGACAGCTTTCCCTGGAGGAGGAGATCCAGATCAAGGCAGATTCGTTATACATTGATGAGGTGCTCTGCATGTCGTTGAGAGAGTCTGTTCGCATTAACAGCTTTTGAAGTCACATTACTGGACAGCTCATGCTGAGATTTTTATTGACAAACTCCAAATTTATTGATTTGAATTACTGCTGTCCTCATTCTAGATGTGTGAGGTAACTAACACAGATGTAGTATTTACAGCTAGCACTGTGCTCTAAAATGTCTGATGAAATCTCCAACTTGTCAATAAAGCTCCAGAATAAGGAGTGTGCTTTCCATGTTATCTCAGGTACAACCAATTTTGCCATTGAGAGGTGTAGAAGTTGCTAGAGCAGGAGTTCTCTCACAAGATACTGCTAGGTGGTCAAGTGGGAGTGTTGACTGCCAGGACTAGCCACAGTATGTTGTTTTTTTCTGCTGAAGAACTGGGCACAGTGTACATTAAACTCAATGGGAACTAGGGAATGATGATGCAGTGGAATGGAGTACCTGACTGCATCTGAGTCAAGGTCAAGCCAAGGTTGATTTGGGGATAATTGTTTCCTCACTCCCTGGCTCAGTTTTCCTATTTGTAAAATGGAAAGAAACAGATGGGCCTCATTGATAAGATATTTGAAACTCTGCAATGGGAAATATTGAATGAAGACAAGGCCTTTTTTTTTTTTTTTTTTTTTTTTACTAGAGGTTGCCTACAAAGGCTGAGAAGGAGCTCGCTGCTGCTTCTGGTTCTGGTGAGGGTAAATAAAAAAATGGCAATAAGTGATTCTGGAGACATAGGAGACTGGTTCCCAAATCCAATTTTTTAATCCAAGGCACAGTAAAATTGTCCTTTGCATACAATCACATCTCCCTTTCAGAGGCATGCTGACAAGACTCAGTTCTCTTACTAATGCCATCAAAAGGATTTATTCATCATTTGCAGACGTAACTCCTTGTGGCTTTATGGCAGTGGATAGGCAGTGACAGAATAGTTGATCTCTGAGTCAATCAGATTTTTGAACTTCTTGTAAATACTGCGCAACAGCCGCTCCCCCTCCTTGGTCTCCTGTCGGGATGTGTAAATCCTGACCTGTGAACATGAATGGCGGTCATGTCTCTCAGATACCTCTCAGTCCATTAAAGCTCATCGCAGAAATAAACCTTTGTTAATACTGAAGAATATAGAGAAGCCAAATTCTTAGAATAAAATCCTAAAAATCACTTATAGTTTTCACTTGGTTTAGAGTGAAAACTATGACTCATCTCCTGCCAAAGAATTTTTGGGAAGGGGAAGGTTCCTTTTACCCTCACGACTGATGCATTCTTGGAATATGCATAGCTCTGGATCTAATACATTTAGAATCCAGCAAGCAAAATAGTATGACAGCATGGTTTACACCAGCTGCATTTGTGGTGTGGCCCACGTTCAGTACAACATCCGTTTTTGGTGTGATGTGTTTATATCTTTTGTTTAATGAGATTAAATTGCCATGCTTCAATTTAAGCGTAGATCCAAGTACCAGGCGAGCATCTGGGTGAAACAGACAATCCCTAGCTTAATAAAGGAGGTGACAGAGGGGACCCATAGACTAGTGGAGTCCTGTGGAATGGTTGGTGCTGGTTACCAAATTTACATAATATTCTGTAATATTTGTACTTATGGCCTAGTAGGTTGTAAAGACCCATTTCTGAGTGGTTCTCAGGATTATTATAATGCTAAAATGTTATATAGGAAAGGTAGTTATATTAATGTTTCCTTCTCTAACCTTACTGCAGGATTATGGGGACCTCAGCATTTCTCTGGATATGGAGGAGAGGAAAGTAGATAATGGGAGTTTCTGGAGCACGGAGTCTTACCTTTATTGTAGTCAAAAAGCATTTCCTTTCTGCACGATTATGTAGCAACCTTTCCATGAAAGTGATGCTAAGAAATGCCCAGACTTTCAGAAAATACAACTTCCTGCATGATAAGATAAGCTGCAGCAGCTCATCATCCAGCAGCTCATTGTCATTGTTTACTTCAAGGGTTAATTTCTTCAAAAAGAAAGAACATGGTCAGTACTACAAAACAAAGCTTGCACTAGCTAGACTTCAAGTGTTTCCTAATTTTACCAACAGAAGTGACTGGCAGCAGATCAGCTGTGTACCTTGACATTAGCAGAGAACCGTTTTTTCATTATGACAAAAATATATGCTCCGCGCTCCCATAGATATGAGCTTCCTGTGTACATTGCATACCATCCTAAGAGACAGACAACTTCCAGTGGGTGCTATACCCACAGCTCATGCCACTATACTATTTTGCATACCAGAAATAATTCAAGATAAAAAGTAAATCCAAAGCTAATTTCTAGAAAGCTTTACAGATCTGAGATGTCTATTGAAAACTGTAGAGCATTAGGCCGTAGAGAAATCTGTCAGTAACCATCAGTTTTAAGGCCATGTGCTTCCCTCAGGCACGCACAGACTTGATGCTCGTTTATATGGGTCAACTGTTGAATACCTTTCATGATACATCCTTGATGATGCCAAAATGCTTTGACTGAACAGCTTTCCTACAAAAATAATGCTTTCCTGTCTGAAGGTTCCTTTTGTTCACAGCTGGCTTTACAACCATCAGTATTTTTTGAGTGTTTTAGCATTTCATGAGGGCAACCTGACATAAGCGACATTTGTAAAGAACAGCATAATGGACATTATAACTGGACAAGGACAATCAGTTGAACTGAACTATATAGCTGGTACACTGGATGGCTAACTCCTACGGTTATGTAGAATGCCTATACAATTACTTTGCTTAGCTTTCTGCGGTGAGTTGTCATGACTACTTGCCTTACCTGCAGCACATGCCAGTAGGCTGGGAGGATGTTGCTGAGGGTAGGTCTCATCATCCATTCTGGGTCTCTGAAATAGCAGCTCCGTAAACTGATGCTCCTGACCGGGATCTCCGCTAGCAGGATCCTGGCTAGATGATCATGCTTCATGACTCTTTCGAAGTAGAAGTTCACATTCAATTTTGGGGCTCTTTTGGCCAAGTTGGCCCATGACATTCTGCAGACCACTTGCCCATGAGGGTCATGGATATGACATTTGATATTCAAGGTGCACAGGGAATGAGCACAGTTCTTGCACAGAATGTCCAGCAGTTGATCAGAAACACAGTTATAATTGAAAGTTAGGATAACCAGGTTGTGGAACTTGGACACAGCATGGTGGAACACGGTGCTGCTGTAGACAGGAAGATGAAGACTGAAGAAATCCTCGATGTTTATTTCTGATATAAAGCTTTTATTAGTCAGGCAGCTCAGGGAATTCAGAAGCTCACAGCCTTCTTCCAGGGTTACTCTCGCTCCTTTTAAGTTGAGATAATTAAGCTGTTTGCTCATTCTTTTCAGAAAGGTACCTAAGTTCTTGATAAACTGAGCCCTGACTATGTTTTTCCAAACCAAGCGGTCTAATTCCAGATGCTTGATGCTCAAGGACAGCAGGCGACAGTTACACTTAGCCAAGTGTGAGAGAAGGCCTCTCATAGACACTTGAAATTTTCTGGTAAAGACAGCACTGGAAGGATGCAATAACTTGACTTCAAGGTGTTCCAAATACTTGCCAAATTTCTTGACATACCACAGTGCAGTTTCAAATTCAAATGCATGTGTCCTTGATGGTTGGCCATTGAATGTGATGGTTCTGGTTTTCCAGAGGGATCCTGAGTACATGGCCTGGTTCCATTTCTTACAGACCAGTGCAGCTCGAGATCTGTCCTTGTCATCTAAACAATGGAAGACATGCCTCAGACAGACGTCAGGTAAATATGCCCAGTAGCTCTGCTCAACCTCACCGTCCTCATCCATTGAAGAAACACTTCTTGACAACATTTTGGAGTGCAGAACAAAACCTAGATGAAGGAATTTGCTGGATAACTGTCTTGCAATTCCCAACAGAACAGCCTTTGAAGCAAACAGCTAAAAGTTGCCTTTTTTACATCCCAAAGTGATAGTCCTTTCTATGTCTCTGTACTCAAGTTGTCAGGATCCAAGTTCTTGTGTCTAACCTAAATCAAAAAACGAGTAAAAAGCAATCATAGTAAGAGCATAGGACAAGTCATTGAACATTTTGGCTTCTTGTCTGACTAAACAGGGAAATTGTATGATGATAGAGCAGTTGTTGCAATTGATAATGGTTTGGGGCCCCATACCTAGTGTTCTGGGCTGTACAGAGATGAACAGTAACCTGCACAAAAGCAGTGCAAATGACCATTCTCAGACCTTCAGAGTATTTTGTCAAGAAAACCTGAGGTAGTCCCCTGCCATAGATGAAAGTACAATCCCTATTGAGTGGAATAAGCACTATAAGCTGCTCTATCACTTTGCTTAAGCAAGATGTTCAGCCATTTTCCTCCAGTGGACAGGAAGGATAGTGAACAGGAGACCAGGTATAACAGTAAAATACAGAAGAAAATAATCATACTGCAAGAAATTACTAGTTCAGCTCTCAACACTAGACCCTAAATATTCAACTCCCTGAGAACCTTTTCAGATCTGACTGATAGTTTCCCACCTGTCTTCATGATTTATTTCCTGCACCTCCTCCTGCCCCTCCCTCCCCCATGTTCAGTCATTGCTATGAAACAAAGAGGTAACCTTTGTGACATCACAACTGAATTTATTCTAGGGCAAACAAAGCTGACTTGAACCAAGTTAGCTGGGTTGAGGTGAAGACACTGGAAAAGAAAGACTTGCTTGGTCATCTCAGAAACAGAAAAATACAGGCCACAATCTATAGACATAGGTGCAGGCTGTATGTTTGGTATTATCACTTTAAGCCAGCTGGATAAATGATCAGGCAACTGAGCAGTAAATATCCAAATAGGGATGCAATGCATTCCATATTTCTTTACTTATGAATTGCAAACTTCAGTTGTGAAATGCAAATTACCTTCCACATATCTGTTTGATGCTTGCTTTCACAAGACCTTTTATACAGATCGGGTACCAGTTGTCTCTGCCAACAGCCATGGGGAAAACTTGTATTTTGTTAGTACTTCTGCAGTGAGGCAATAACTCAAAATAATGGTACTTCCTATTTCTACAGTGCACATATTACCATGTTCACTTGACAAATCACTGCTAAGCTCTTGGGAATTAAATTTAAAAAAGAAAACAAAACAAACAAACAACAACAACAAAACAAACAAACAAACAAACAAAAAAACAGCTAAGGATAGTGAACTATATGATCTACCCCAAAAATCAAGGCCTAAATGCTGGTATGACCAAAAGACAAAATAACTAAAAATTAGGTGATGCCAATCTTTAAACAGTCTATCTTTCCTCCTTTGTATGAGAAGTTTCCTTGGTGTAGTGGAAATGCTGAACAGCCTGAAGCAGTGATGGAGCACCTGGTGGGAAGGCAGGGCCAACCCAGGGAAGCTCATGCGCATGCAGTGTACCTGAATGACCAGGAGGGCTGTAGCCGTGATCCACCTCTTACCTAGAGCTCATTTAAGGGTTGGCAGTGGAGGTGAGGGTATCTTGCTGGAGATCCCTTCCTGTGGCTTTTCAAAGGCAAGCAGCTTTGTTTTTTTCTCCTTTGTTCCTGTGACTGCTGCATCTAGGCTTGTTCTTGTTCGCTGCAGCTAAAGACTTTGCCACCTTACTGTTATTGCTGTACTTTCCATTATGTTGTAGTGTTACAGTGTAACGAAGTTGTAATGGATGAAGATAATGGGTACCATAAGGAGATGAAAAAACGTAGGTCTCTTGAGAGCCTGTTTACAACTCCAAAGGCAGCTGTAATATTTCTCTTTTCATTTTATTAACGGGCTTATGAGGGCAGGCTGACTGCCCAGTTCAACTTTGCCTTGCTGCTTCCCTTTTGGATTAGGGCTATTCCGTCACACTATTTCTGCATTAGCATGCACCCTCTGTTCTATTAGCACCATGTCTTTTCCTAGCTTCTTTCCCTCTTGATACAAAAATGCTAACTCAAAATCTAATCTTTCACCCTTATTTAAGTGCTCTTAAGTCATGGGGTTGTGATTACTAGCTCACCACCCTTGCTATTTAGGTCTTGCGACATCCCTCACCCCACAAAGAGCTTTGTTTTTAGTGTTTTTTAATTACTTTTGGCCTGTCTAGATTTGAGAGGAATCTTAAAATACAGTGTTTCAAACCGAATGTTGCAGGCAAAAGGAACCTGAAACCTTTCCTACATAGATGGAGGTTGGAGGCAAGGGGATGTACACTGGGACAGTTACAGATTTGTTGTGCCTCTTCCTATCTGGAAGCCTTAAAGTGAATTGGTAGGAGGAAAGAAAAAAGCAAAGGAGCGTCCATGGCTGTAATACCGAGAAGCACATTTCTCCACTGCGCCTCACAGCCTAACGGCCACCGCGCTGCGAGAGGCGGCAGCCAATCATAGACGAGGCGGGGCGAGATTTGAACGCGGCGGCCGAGGCGGCTCTTGTGTGGTAGCGGTCTGTGCCGGGTCGTTTCCCGCCGTCCGAGGGGAGCGAGTCGGGTCTCCTCCAGCTTCAGCGTCCATCGCCTCAGTGTCCGTCGCCTTTACCGCCCTTACTGTGGGTTCGACCGTGCGTTGCGGCAGCTCGCGGTGCAGGACCGGCTCGGCGGGAGCGACCGGCGGGGATTAACAGCGCTTGACAGCACCGATAAACCGACAGCAGGCATCGTCTCTTACAAAAGAAGCGGGATAAGGTACGGGGCAGTCGGTTAACTGACATTGCCCAATTACGAGCTTTTCCTTGGTGCTACGTGCAAAAATGCACTGAAGATGTTAATGCCCTGAACGTTTTTGGATTTAAAAGTTTTCAATAACTTCTTGCACTTCTGAGATAAATAAGGCCACTTCTGAGAGGTGGGGGTACTTAGAAAACGAGATTTAATAAGGAATATATGGGGAGTTTTGTAATATTTAATGTAACAGTGTCAGAATTCTCCCGTGTTTGTTTTTTTGTCTAATTCTTAATGAAACAGCAGTGAATGTCTAACTCTTAATTCAGATTGCTAAAATACATCTGCTTTTCAGTTGCTTTTCAGAAGTAATAGCAGTATATTTTGCTAATGAGCTAGTGAAAATTAGGAATTTAGAATACGTACTTAACACTTTTATGGATCATTGTAAGTAATGGGCATTTTAGCCCTTCTTGCTTTTCTTCTGTCACTAGCAATTGTTGTCCACTTTTGGACTTGTCATGGTTACAACTGTAGATAGACTTAAGTGTAAGTTTTCAGTCAGGAGGCAGCAGGAGCTCTGTGAGCTTGCCCGGGAGTAGAAGATTTTTAATGAAGCCAAAACTTTTGTGTGAGACCTTGGCTTAATTTGCAGTTAAACTCTGTTCTACTTTACAAGACTGAGTCTCACAGCTTACCCGGACTGATGTCCTGGAAGTCAAACAAATGAGAAGACTTGCCCACAGACATACATGAGTAGCTGTAGGAATTCATGTTTTCTTCTCCCTCAAGCTCAGAAGTAAAGAGTCTGCTTGGCTCTACTTTCATTTCAGGTAAATGTAACTAGATGTATTATTATAGCACAGTTTCCATTTCTCCTTTTCCACACTGGTGGACCTTGCTTTAATTTTTCTTCATATTCTCCCTGTTTCAGAAATAAAGTTGACAAAGAACAGAAACAAGATGGCATCTATGCTTCAAAATGTCAGGTCAACAATGGGCTGGCAGAAACACCTGCTTTTAAATGACTATGATGAGAATAAGAGCCCTGTGCCAGACAAATTCAGGAGAAAAGCTTCTTTCAGTTCTCTTAATACTCTTCGCATGTCTCTAAGAAAGCGAATACCATTAAAACAAGTGGAGCTGAATTTCCACGAGACACCACTTTGGGAAAACATGGAGGCAAGCAAGATGAGTCAAATGCTCCAAAGTATTACAAAAACAGCAAGAAATGCTCTTGGAACAGTGTCACAGGTACTTTGTCTTTGCAGTGGCATGTAGGTAGTGCCTATTTTTTGCTTCAATTTCAGCACTAAGATTTCTGAACTTTCATGTACTCCTGATAGTTTATCCTCTGTACTGCACAAGGTAGTGGTTGGCTCATGGAACATAAAAACTATTGGAGGGTGTCCAAAGGAAGGCTACAAAGATAGCGAAGGGTCTGGAAAGAAAGACATGTGAGGAGTGGCTGAGGTCACTTAAGTTTGTTCAGCATAGAGGAGGGGAGGCCTCATGGCAGCCTACAGCTTTCTCAAGGAAGCGCAGAGGGTCCCTGCTGAGTTCTGCTCTCTGATGTCAGTAACAGGCATGACTGAAGTGTTGCTGAGCAGTGTTTATGTATTTTTGGTGCTAATAGTTGGTTGAATTTTTAATATTCTTTTAAAGATTACAGGAAACTAAATCTCAGCTCTCATCTCTGTTAGAATCACAGAATGGCTTGCATTGGAAGGGACCTTAAAGATGGTCTAGTTCTAGTCCCACTGCTGTGGGCAGCATTGCCACTCACTAGATCATGCTGCTCAAAGCTCCATCCAGCCTGGCCTTGGATGCTTCCAGGAATGGGGCATCAACAACTTATCTGGGCAACCAGTACCAGTACCTCGCTGTCTTCATGGTAGACAATGTCTGCCTAGTATCTAATCTAAAACTCTACCATTATTTAGTAGGGTCACTCCATGTCCTGATGTCTCTGATGACAGTAACAGGCATGGAGCTGTATTGGGGAGGGTCAACTTGGGGTTGGGGAAAGATTCTGCAACAGAGGCTGATGTTAATGAAAGAGGCTCCCTAGGGCAGTGGTCACAAATTCTAGTTACTGGAGGTCAAGAAGCATTTGCACAGGGTTTCAGTTTTGGGTGGTCCTGTCCTCTCTGTGGGTCCCTCCCAGCTGATGATACCCTATAATTATATGAACAGGTAGTAATTTTATTATCCTGGCTAGGTAACTCTTGCCTTATTATCTGGATAAATTATGGCTATGGCAGAACAAGAAAGTGAGCAGTAGCTACATGGGAAGTAGTTTAATCAAAACCTTTTCCCTTACTTCATGTGGTCAGGTAAGACAGAGCAGCCCTCATGAGGAAGAATATAGGTAGACTGCCATTGCTTGCAAATAGTTGATTCTGAGAAAGGTGTAGCTTTATATATAAATTGTTTTTGTACCCACACTATTAGGATGTTCTTCCAAATTGTCAACATAATTTGGACTGATAAAATCCAGTGGGTAGTAGTATGTTAGCAAACTGAACTTTGTATTGTTCTTGCTGGTGGAAGACATTAAGTGTACTTCAAGTTCATCAGTGTGTATTAAGAAGCCTGGCTCTTTCTTGCACAGAATGCAAGAAAAGCATGCAGAAGTCCTTAACAAGTTCCAAGGTTTAGAGAAGCAAATGATCCAACCCAAGTTGGTACACAAGAAAAGCATTCATGCTAGACTAAACCTGATATGAGAGTGAAAGCTAGGGATTCAGCTCAAAGAGGCTTCCTCATCTTTGTGGTCCCAAACGATACACTGATTGACTTATTTGCTTAATATGTCTAACTAATGCATCTTTCAGAAAATACAGAAGACTTGCCAAAGCCCAGTATGTTCAACTGCGACCTTTCCAGCTGAATACAGCTCTGCAACTGGTTTTTCCAAGAAAAGAACAGTGCAAACACCGTGCCTCAGTATGAACAGTGTTATTCCAGCAGCTAGTTCCAAGTGTACTCCAGAGTCCAGCAGAAGATTTTTGCTTGCGCCAACAAGGGTGTCAAAACATAAAGAATTGAGGGGTTTCCCATCCTTGCATGGTGAAGATGCTGTCCCGCTCTTGAGATCAAGGAGAGCATCGGCAGCACTGAAGAGCGTCTATTTGTCACCTGTTCCTGCCAGCAGAAGAATGTAAGCCACCTTCTTTTGTGAACCTTATTGTTTGTTTGTTATTATTGTTGCTATGACTACAGTATCTTGTACAATTAAAGGCAAGATGAAGGTTGCTAACCTATTCCACTGAAATGATATACTACTAGAAGATTTAAATTCTACACAATTGCACATCCCTGCATAGAAAGCTTACAGTCAGAAACAGACTGTAACAAACAGCATCTGACTCAAGATCACAGAATCAATCACAGAATAGCATGGGTGGTAGGACATGACCTTAAAATCACTTAATTCCAACTCCCTGCCCTGCTGTGGGCAGGGCTACCACCCACTAGATCAGATTGCCCAGTGCACCATGCAGCCTGGCTTCAAGCCCCTCTAGGGCATAGGGCATCCAAAACTACTCCAGACAACCTGTTCCAGTGCCTCATCACCTTTTGAGTAAAAAACTTCATACTAATATCTTAACTAAGAGAGGGGGACACTTAGATTAAAACCATTCCCCCTTCTTCTATCAATATCTGCCCATGTTAAAAGCCTGCCTCCCTCCTGCTATAAGCTCCCCTGAAGTACTGGAAGGCTACAGTGAGGTGTCCTCAGACAGAGCCTTTTCTTCAGACTGAACAAGCCCAGATCCCTTGCTTTTCTTCATTGGTGAAGTGCAGCCCTCTAATTATCTTTGTGGCCTCTAGACCTGTTCCAACAGCTCAATGTATTTCTTGTGTTGAGGGCCCCAAGCCAGGATTCTGTACTCCACATGGGTCTTAAAATGGCAGTGTAGAGGGGAACAATCACCTCCTTTGCCCTGCTGGCCATTCCTCTTGTTGCACCCCAGGAAACAGTTGACCTTCTGGGCTGCTAGCGCATGCTGTTGGTTCACATTGAGTTTTTTATCCATGAAGATACCAGATAACTTCTCTTCAGGTGTGCTCTCAATGAATTATTTTCCCAGTCTGTACACATCCCCAATCCAAGTGCAGCACCATGCATTTGGGTTTATTGAATCCTATGATGTTCATGGGGGCTCACTTTTCAAGATTGTCCAGGTCCCTCTGGACCATTCCTTCTTTTGTATCATCTTCACCACTCAACTTTGTGTTATTAGCTAATTTGCTGAAGGTACACTCAATCCCACAATCCAGATCACTAATAACGATGTTGAAGGTCCTAAGATGGACTCCTTGGTGTTACCCAAGGACATAGAGCCAATGACTACAACTCACTGTCTGCAACCATCCAACCAATTCCTTATCCACTGAATAGGCTTGGGCATTGCCACCTACTCAGTCTGTCCACTTTAATCTTTACTAATGACAATTCTTCCGGAGTGGAATTTGACCGTGAGTTGGATCTGGTCTCTTCAGGGATTTGCCAAGTGAAGCATCTTTTCAGGGCACCTGATGATGGTATTGTGAAAGACAAGAAGTAAATACTGTTAAGTATCCCTCATCTCAACTCCTGGTAATAGGCCACCTCTCGCTCAAACATTACGGTCTAAGTGATTGCTCTGACTCAGGATGACAAAAAGCTGTAGAACTTCATCAACTGTAACACAGAGCCTTTCTTTTTTCAAGATACCTATGCAGATTAAATCTGGATGTGCAGATTTTAAAACGTTAGATTCTCTCCTTGTCTTTGGGTTTCTTGTTGAGGAAGTCTGACCCAGTCAGACCCCAACTGTAACCTTGTATGAGAACAGTACCTCATTGCCTCTGTGTAGAAGAGCTATTAGTCTAAATATTTTGAAAACAAAAAACAAACAAAAAATCAAACTGTAAACCACTGACCACTTATCTGCATTGGTGTCTGCACATATGTAAGAAATTTTCTTGTCAGGTAACTTTATGTTCACAAATAGTTAATGGTAACTATACCTCAACATTTAGAGGATGCAGAAGCCTCTTGTACAAAATTGTTAATCCAAGCGGTGATAGGTTGCTGTGTTTGTAGAGGTTATGTCACACTGAATTACATGTTCAGTCAGTAAAAACTAAAGGTGAAGAATTACAACACAGAGCATTTCCCAAAACTCTTTCCTCTTAGAACAGTTAATGTCAAGCACTCAGAAGTTGTCAAGCATCTAAAATCCTCAGCATTAAGTACTTTTGTCTACACAGAGATAAAGACTTACAATCCTGTATAATTAAAAAAATAAAATAAATTCGACTTCTACCGATGGGACCATTTTTAGATAACTGTAAGTTATCTAAGTTTACTCCTGTCAAGTTAATAATAATATATGTTGAAAATTAACTAAATCTCACTCCTAACTATTCTTCCATCTGTTTGTGATATGACAGTCTCTCATTTGTAACTGAAGATAATATCAAACAGGTAAAGTAAATGTTTGATATGTATCTACAAAGAGAAAATCTGATGTTTGGAGAGCAAAAGAGACATGAATTCAAATTTATTTAAAACTTTAGTGTGTGGAATCAAAAGGTTCTTCCCTCATATTCAGTGTGGTTTCCATAGCACACTGTTGCACAGTTGCAGAACTTAACCTTTATATTGTGGATTTTTGCACGAGGATTAGTTAAATTTTGTGACGTAAGCTGTAAGTTATGCTTCTATGCAAGCAACAATTTTTCTCATCCCATATGAGAAAATTACTGGTACTGATGTCTTTGCCACTTGACTAAAATCACAAAGCACTAAGGAACAAACTATTACCCTAACCAGTCTAATTGTTGTGGAACAAGGTCAGCCGGTTGATGGACCTGAGCAATTGCACAAGAAATGCTACATAACAACAGCTGAACCAAGGAATGGGATGCAATAAAGTGCCTTGCCAAGTGCCGTGTAATGACATGATTTATTCAGGGGAGGACTCTGGGAGTGGGAAGGGGCATGTGCGCATGGGGTTGCGTTATTGGGTGTATGGGATGAGCCTGTGCAGAAGCCATTGCTGGTATATAAGCAGTGTGATGCAGCAGTAAATAAAGAGCAGGCTCCATGGCATCCATGATCGCGTCTCTCTCTGGATGGGGTCCGGTCCAGGGTCAGTTGTCAGAAACTACACTAATTCTAGTTTTTTGTTTTTTGTGTTTTTTTGTTTGTTTTTCTCTCTTGCATTGTCTCAGTAGTTAATACAGTGACAAAAAATGTAGTTGATGTATGCATTGTTAGCATTTTTAAACGCAATAATTGTACATAAGTAAATGGGAATAGTAATTCTTTGCACTATGTTTCTGAGCATCGCTTCTAGTATCAACTCATTGCACCATTACTTGATTTGCCATGAAAATGTCACAAGAGCCTCAATTACCTTCACTGTAATCTGCACTGTGAGATTAACACAATGTCCAATACTTATAGGGAGCTTATAGTCAGGACAGAGAAAGACTTTTAACGTGGTCTGATAGTGACAGGACAAGGGGGAACAATTTTAAATGGAAATTTTTAATTTCAATTTTTAACAGAACAGGAGGTTTAGATACTAGGGGGAAATTTTTCACACAGAAGGTGGTGAGACATAGGAATAAGATGCCCAGAAAAGTTGTGTATATTCCATGAGGCATTCAAGGCCAGGTGGATGGAACCCTAGGGAACCTAATCTAGTGCCTGATTTAGTAGCTGGCAACCCTGCCATGGGGTGGGAGTTGGAACTGGATTGTCTTGGTGGTCCCTTTCAACCCAAGCCATTGTATGATTAATACCTTGGCATTTGAAGTATTTCTTTTGTTCAAAGGGGAAGTTATACTGTGTGTTATATGTACATATGTCTCTGATGTTGCAGGCCAACAATATAAAATAGGAGGCAATCCACTATTATAACTAACATTATTTGCTAATATAATATAGGAATTTGGTTCAGTGAAGTATACTGGGCATTGACACAGGTATTTTACTTAAGCAAATGCTACTTTAAAAAGAAATAAATTAACAAGCCTTTTTTTGATGTGTGTGTAACAGTTACTATTCTTGTAACAAAGTTTAGGAACTTTATTTCTGTAAAAAAAAAAAAAGCACCCTCTCCCTCAACTGTGCTGGATTAAAGCTTTGAACAGTGATGTGCATTGCTTTCACAGAGTGATTCATTCCGGTTCTCCAGCATAGATAGATACACAGAGTGTGCTGTCACTGGCTGGTTTGCAGGCTCTGCATTTGGAATACCTGTAGAATAAATCTTTTTAGAGGTACTCTTATACTCTAGCTTGTTGCTTTCTATTCTGGTATATAATTGGCAAGAATTTTAGCATTGTAGCTCCCACTTACCTTTTCCATGATGAACCAAGATTTGATCTCCAACTGTCAATGGTTGCTATCTCCATGTATCATTCAAATGTGTCTGTTTTAAATAATTAGTTTATATTGCAAAAATTGCTCCTGTTGCTAGTTAAAATATTGCCATACTTAATTAGTATACTGCTATTTATGCTCAATGAACATTTTAAAAAAGCTTTCTTGCTTGTTTTCAAAAGTGTTTAGTGAAATACACAGGTCTGTATCTCATCCTTCCTTGCTCCCATTAACCAGTTTTCCAGCAATGCACATTGATAACCAATTACATAACCCTGATGACTTCTGCATGCAATATCAGATTACTACTATTCTAATCTGTAGCCTGTGCATCAGTCTTAGGAACTTCCTCAGTCTGTCAGAAGGCAAGAAAAGAAAATCCATTGAGTAGTTTGTTCCCGGACAGAAATGGCTATAAATAAAATTAGTTTATGAGCATACGTAAAGGAAAACTTCACCTGAAATATGAGACTGTATCTTATACTCTGCATAGAACAATGTGCTTTAAAAAAACAAAACAATTACATTTTATAATATTTGTTGACAGAGCAGCCTAAAACTTCTCTTCCCTTGCTTTTGCTGTTCAAGTCAAGTAGAGAATTAAATTTGAACCACAGTGTATTATCTATCTCCTGCTGAGAGAATGGACCATCTTCAATGTGGGTCTTTCATAAGGCACTAAGTAGGCATGGTCAGAGCAAGGGCAGAGATTTATGAATGATGATCATGGGCAAGAGTAGTATTCAGATCCTCCTATATATCATGAAAGCACTGATCTGTAATTTGCAAAGTTTAACAATTGATTTTATTTTTTTAATACTAACAAATCAAAAGCTAACTTTCAGTTAAATGTAAAGCTTAAAGAAACAATATTTGCTATTTGAGTTCTGAGCACAACTGCCTTTCCAAGTCAGCATGTTTCTGTAGTTATTTCAAAGTCACAACTGTGGAACCACGTTAGGAATTTAACTCACAGCCCAAGGATTGCTGTTAAGTAAGTTAGCCCAAGTAGTTCTGTCTTAAATTGTCAGGTTCCACACCAATCATAGCAACTTAATTTTTTACTGCTATTTTAAATACCGTCATGGCATCAGAGTTAAACGTTGCTTTTGTACAACATAATTTGTCATTTAGTTATTTGCAGAAATTGCTGATCTTAATTAATATACATAAGTTGCTCTCAAAGTAATGCCTTCTATTTGTTTCCATAAAAATTCAGCAAGTGTTGATGAATGTCAGTGTGCCATTTTTTTCCCCAGACAGAGGAATTCCATTCTTCACCTTTGCTTCATACAGATGCTATTTTGTCCCACTGCCCCCCCCCCGCTACCCTCTGCCACATGGCAAGAAAATGTAGCAGAATTGTTTTCAGTCACTAAGAAGATTCAACATGTACTGTCATGCTACCAACAGATGTCTCTGATGTTACAGGCCAACAACATAAAATAGGAGGCATTAGTTTTGGAGCAATCCACTATTATAACTACCATTATTTGCTATTATAATACAGGTATTATGTTCAATGAAGTTTACGAGGCATTTGACACATGTATTTTACTTAAGCAAATGCTACTTTAGAAAAAAAATTAACAAGCCTTTTTTGATGAGTGACTCATAACGGAATGTTGACTTTCAAACTGGAACAAAGATTTCTCAAGCTTCAAGAATTCAACAGCCGTTTCTATAGTAGCAGTTCTAGAATTTACTTTCTACTCTAAACTCAACCTTCAAACAAAAGAGTGATTCAGACAACTTTTCTGTACAGTGACTTTTAAAATGAGTATGTAATTTTGTAAAACTGGAACAGCTAAAATCTTAATGATATTAAGTATAAATGTAGGACACAGTAATGTTTGGTTCTGATTTAAGAACTGATTTTAATACTCATTCCTGATTTCAATTTTTCTTCTTAAACTAAATTAATTTATTAAATAATGAAATAATTAGCAGGCTCTGGAAGCATGAAAACATCCCAGCCTTCAGATGACTGGTGAGAGCTTTAGCTTGTGTTATTTTTTTTATTTATTTTATTTATTTATTTTTTTAGCAAACTAAACCAAATAAAACAAAACACCCATTGCCTTTGTAAATTGAACAGTAGTTATTCTTTGTATGTACTGAGATTGCTTCTATAAAATGTTTTACAAGGATGGTGTCTCATTATTGAAGTATCTTCTCCTACTACTTTTGAAAAGTTAGGAGGGTTGAAGTTCACAGGTTGACTTCTGTTCACAAACTGAAGTTTTACTCTAGATGGTCACCCACACTAAACAGTTCAGATACTGTTTTTACTTGCTAACATGACATGCAAACGATGATCTAAGACTTTCAATACCGTTGATAAGAAGAGTCAGGAACACTGTTTGCTTAAAGGCAAGGAAGGTTTTATTTGATTAATTTAAGATTTTAAAAACCAGCTCACATCAAAATCTATACGAGTTGTAGAAATCTTACTCCTTATTTCATATTAAGAAATGCATTATTGTACATTTTTGAATCTTTACAAGGCAGCCATAAGAAATATAAACATTTGTCACAAGATAGAACCTTCCCACTGACAAACAATATTTAAAAGTTTACACTCAATAAAACTATAGACTGAAAGAAAATGTACAATTTCAAGTTTACTTATAGGAATTCAGTTCTAAGTGGACCATCCTTTCCCCTCCCCAACAAATAGAAAAATATGGAAACAGCTTGGGGTTCTGTGAGAGGGCTGCCATTCTGGCCTCCACACCAGAGGTCCCGGAACTGCTAACCCTTAGAGGCTACAAGTGTTAAGTTACATAGTAATCTCTGTTAACCCATCTCAGCAGATCACTGTAAACCTGTTTCTTCCTCTCCTTCCCCCATCTCCTCCTTGAGTTCTATACAACCTTATAAATTAATCTGCCAAAATTTCCTTCATGCTCCTCCACCCTCCCAACAAGGATATGATATTTTAAAGGTTGCTTATTGGGTTAAATTAAAATAGAAAAACTTTAATCCCATTACCTTGGGCTTAATTTAAAAGGAAGGAGAGAGGGAATACCAATACCTTACTTGGATCACAGAGTCCATGGCACAGGATTTTAGCTGCTCAGGGACATTTCCTGTTTCTGAAGAAAAAGAGATCTCTTCATCCAGAAAGGTGTGTTATTATGTTATTACACACACACACATATTCCCCCCCCCCCCCCCCCCCCCTTTTTTTTTTTATTTTAGGATCATAAATAGAAACTTAAAGTTACAGTTGAACAATTAAATAGAATTGAAGTCAAATTACCTTGTTAAAACCACAATTTCTATGGATGCTATGAACATAGATCATAAATAATCACTGCTCTCACAGAAGCTGAGGAAGAAAGCTGGAAATGTTTGCGCTTAGGGAATTCTGTCTATCTCCTACCAACTCCAGAAGAGAATGAAAAGTGCTGCTTTCTCCCCTGCATGACTGAAAGTAACACTTCAATGCAGAAATCTTGATTTAAGATCTTGTATTTCAAGCTGAAACCAGAAAAACCTATGAAACTGCACTCCACACAATCTCATCTTCTCTCCGCTATTAAGCCAACAAGCTTATTAAGAAAGGGTCCACACTGGGATTGTCTTGTACTTTGATAACATACTCACTGTCTGTAGCTTATAGGCAAAAGGAGGAAAAATGTGGAAAATCCCATCTGTTCAGTAACAATTATTGCAGCAGTTACAAATTATAAAAGCTGAAAATACCTTTGGTTTTCTGGTACAATTAAAAATGCTTTCAAATGAAGTTTTTAATGCATTTAGGACAGGAAATGAATAAAGAATTTCATTTTTCCCTTCTGAATTTATACTGTGAAATACATGATAATTCTACAGCCTTAACTATCAGGGACTTAAAAACACATATTAGCAGTGTCATGATCTTGCAATGTGCAAATAAGACAATGTGTTCACTAACAAAAGCAAAGCGAGGCTATTTTGCAAAATGGTGGAGCTTCACGGTAAATGTCGCTGCATTTATTTTAATTATAGATGAAAGTATTAAGTGTATTTCTCTGTGGTATCTGCACTTCTACATAATGAGTAAAAAGCTTTTATTTTGTTTAGAAATGACTTCCCTACGTAGTAGAGAAGTGATGTGCAACAAATCAGAATAGCAACTCTCATGAATCCCTAAGGAACAAGAACAATGATCAGTGCCGTGTCAATTTTACACTTGATACAATTTTTATGCAGAATAAACATAAACCATGCCACAAAACTAAATAGGTGTAATCTGTTCCAAGTGCATCAGCATATGCAAATACTTTTTTTAATTGAATAAACACAGTCATTGTTTAAAAAAAAAAAAAATACAATTTTGCTGTGAAAGAAGAAACAAAACATCACTTAAGGTTGCTTTCAATAGTTACACACATACAACGTATGTGACAGTGGAAATGTGTGTTTTCACAATACCTCAGATAAATCTTGGTAAGTCTAAAACGGCGACTGATCACAGTTGGTTTTACTTTTTGTCTAATACAGTAATTTGAAACTGGATATACATCAACAATTCAAAGAAGTAAAGTAAGTGCTTTCAGGTGTGGCTTACTTTGTATTCACTTGTTCTACCGCTTCAGCACTTATTGAAATAACAGCTTTGTATTTCACGGTTTCACTTCTGCTTCTTCTATTCAGCAGGTAAGTGTAAGTGCTTCTCTGTAATATGCAGCTTTCTCTGTCTGTTTCCTTTCTGTGGAAAAGCTTCAGAACTTCCACAGCCTTTAAGGTTAAAGAAAGTGCTGCCCGTACAGAGAATGCAGCGGTGAGGAACCAGTAGAGAACTGAAAGGCTGTAGGATCGTGCTCAACCTCAGTGAATGGCTGGCTTAGGAGGACTGATAATCCCTCCGTGATAACTGAAGTGAAACTAATCCCCACACAAAATGAATGTCCATGAATGGCCACATGGTTTTATGTAGACAAAGCATAAAACTAAAGCACTGACTAGAAGCAAATGTTGCAGGAGAAAATGGCATTGAAAAAAATATGCTGTAAAAAACTGGTGATTCATCAGAAATTGTCCTAAGTGTAACTGGGGGGAAAAAGGCCAAAAAAAAGCCCAAGCAATTGAATTCCTTAACCATGTCTGCAAAGTACTGAACTGCCAACTGAGCTGTGAGATGCCTGAGTCACTACTATCTCTTTCATAGTCTTATCTCCAACAAAAGTTCTATTTAGTGGCAGCTAGCTGATGCTTTCAAAAGAAAAGCATCTGATGTTTGTGAAGATAAGCTCCAAACAAGCATGAAGCCTTACCTTCCAAACCGATGCCCGCACCATTGTTTGTCAGAGTGCTCAGATGGAGGCATGCTATCAGGCAATAAACCATTCTATCCCTGAGCATTAAGTAGTGTTGGCATGATGAAACGAACATGTGAGCTCTCATAGGAAACAAAGTCAGAGAAAATATTTCCAGCTGAATTCCAATATGACATTTAGAGACTGAATTGTTACCACTCTCAATCAAGCACAAAGAGTAGCACTTGTTTTACTACTTTTAGCTCATAATATACTGTAGATACATATAGAGAACCAACACAGCGACTAAAAAAAATAAACCTGGGAGATTCATCTAGCCTTGTGTTTATATGTAGTCTTTTAACAACAGTCACAGAATGACACGCAGATCTCTTTAGAAAGGAAGGAGGTTTTTTTTTAAGTTAGCAACTTAATTCAGCAAATAGATTTTGGATGATAGAGGTAGACCGCTAAACCAGAATTAATTTTGCTAATACTAGTAGGTATAGTGATTACTATGAGGATACTGCTACCCAGCACCCAGTGCTTAAGAAATTAAGTTCAAATTCTGCAGTCAGTGTTGACTTTATGTCCTCTAAGCAAATTTCAAGTTTGCTCTTTGCATTTCTCCACTCTTCAATTCATTCACCTATTTAAAACCAACAACCAAGAGCATGCTCAAAATACTTATATTCCACTGGGTATGCTCTGGCAAGAGTCAAAACTGCCAGTCATGGAAACACAAGAAAAAAGAATGTTTGTTTTCCTAAGGAGGCTGCCAAGACTGCTCTGTTATATCAGCCATGTATTGGTCAGACACTGGGCTGGTCTTTTCAGAGGATGTACTCTGGGCATTGCCTTTTTTAAAATTTTTTTTTGCTGTCTGTTAAAGCAAGATTTACTTAACAGGAAAGAAGCACAGATATAAACATCAGATGTACATTTTGCTACCTGCTTTTTTTCTTTCCTAGATCAGCGGCAGGAAAGAAAACCTCATCAGTATGATAAGAAGCCTTCCCTGCTCTAACATCTTCTCTGACACCTCTGCAAGCAGTGAACTGACTGGAGGAAGATGGAGTATGCTCTCTGGTCTACCTTGTGCAATTTCCTCCTAGCTGCAGAGGCTAAGGAAAGAAATGGACACAATCAGAATAAAAACACACAGTGGACCATGATAAAACACTGAAAACTACTTAAAAGTTATGGCTTGAACGGCTGTGAAACTACTGTGAAAAATGTAAACGCGAAGACTGCTTCTGTGTAGTTCATTTAGCTTTTGCAGCTGGCTACCTTGGCAGCAGAGATTAAAAACCCCAGGCTCCAGTAACAGAAGTTACCTCTTCCTAATGAACATGAACCACTAAAATCTTAACATTCTTCCTAAGTTTTCAGCAAAAAAATTTCCTCTTCCCTTACAGGAAGCATTATAAAAAACTACTGATGTGCCAGAGATCTTTCAGGATATTTGAAATACGTAACTCAGAAACTTGCTAATCACCATCATTTATACACTAGTTTGCTGGTTGCCTCTTAAGACAAAAGCCACAAAGCTGTCCTTCAAAAAGCAAACTGAAAATTTTGTGTGAACTGGGAATTATTGGACTTACTTCTGCACCACCATCATAGTTTTTCATGGCACTGCTTCTCTGTTTTACGTACCGACTTTGAAATCATTAACAACATCCTTCTCCCAGTGCTAAAAAACTTAGGGAGGGAAGTCAAACAAATACAGAAACAGCTTAAGAAGTCATGTGTTGACTGTAAGCTTTCTCAGGGTAAACAGTTTGATTTGAACTTTAAAAGAAAACTGGTTTTGTGCTGTAGCAACTTCATTGCAGGTTTTGAAACATACATCAGTTCTATCATAAAAGTTATGATCATTAATTTAGCACGGTGGAAATAGTTGCATAAAGAACCAGCAAACTGCAGCTATGTTAAACTAACTACAACATTTAGTTTAGAAATATTATCACTTACGGAAAATTTCACACGTTTTACTTCTAGTAAGAAAAAGATCGAAAAGAAGTAAGAAGGAAAACACACATTTGGCACCTCCATTCTTTGAAGCTCAACTACTGCAACTTTGATTGCTATAGATTGTCTTAGCAGAGCACTTGCTGTAAAGCATGAGAAGGTACATGATTTACTCCATTAGCATTTATTTTTTATCCTGCAGATTAAAGATTCTAGTCAGAATAATGGAAAAAGTGACTGCTCTGCAGATCTCAGACCCCTTAGTAAAAAGGCTCCCTTAAGGCTTCCATCTTAGAATCTGTGTCTCAGTCTGAAATGGTCAGAGACACACAGTTCACACATTTTACACAGTCACCAAGTTTCACAAAAATCACACTGTTTTGTACACCTGCACATCACTTTGCATACAGCAACACTGACTACTTCAAACTGTGGCAGAGATGTTTATTACTAACATTAAGCGTTTATGATTTGGTTCGCAGGCAGAGTTCTATTTACTTGATGTCCAGCACCTTATGCAGCATGAGTGCCTATATTAGTGTATGTTGACCAACAGTATAAACTGAAAAGAAATCCTGGACTCAAGGCACCCAAAAATTATCTTGCTGTACAGATCCTGATGACCCACTATTGTACTCTCACCTCTGCTTCCCTTACAAATGTATCACTATCAAAAGTGAACTGGCAAGAGATGAAACTAATGGTTTAAGTGTGAACTTTCTCTGTAACCTATAGGACCTACTGTTTATATTGTTCTGGGTGCAGCTAGTTAGCTGATACTACAATCCTTCTTTCAAGTAAAAAGCCTGTAGCAGCTTTTTCTCTTATTGTACGTTTTATTGAATCTGTTGTAAAAAATAACTAAATAACTGAAGACTACTTTTTTCCTGTTTGCTTTAATGTTTAAGCATTTGAGATAGTTTTAGAGTGTTTTAAAATTTCCCAAAACATCAAGAGAACAAACTGAAAGTTCCCTGGTTGGTATAAGAAGACATTTTCCAGAGCAGGGAAGACAGTTTCCCCTCTACACCTCCGAGTTTGAAGCAGCCTAAATAATACCTTTGAGGCATGACTACAAGTTAAATAGAGGACACCCAAAATCTACAGCCTCAGGCTTCCTATGGAACAGACTCAAATTTGTGGACTCCACCCCTAACCCAAGCAATGGAAGGCAGATGCCTGTCATGATCTTTGTCTGACTCAGGCTGGCTCTGGGCACGCTCTGGTTTGGGGTTTGCAGAAGGTGGGTCAGGTTGCTGTACAGACATAGTCCTGCGGAGATGGTTTCTCTTGCGCAAAAATTCAGGTTGAGAGTGGAGGCCAAAGCTGCCCTTTCTCAAGATCATCCGAGAGTTGTTCTTTTTGGATCGTGAATGAAGACTGAACTCCAGTGAGGCCAAGTGGGCTGCATAACCCTCACTAAGGAACTGAAATACAGAGGAAAGAGAGGGAGCGACAAGTTACCACTGCTTCAAACTATAGACTCTATAAGAAGTTAAGTTGCTATCTTTGGCAGAAGAATAACATTAGACTCCTAGTGCTTTTATTTTCAGTGAATTCTTCAATTTTGTTGTTCAAGAATATGCCGTGCATGCACTTGCAGGTAGAAAATGTGACCATTCAATTCTATCATTCGCTCTGCCATAAAATGCCTCCTCTGAAACCAAAACTGTCTTTTTTTCCTCTGAAATATTCTCTGCTCTTTATTTTCTGAGTCTGTGTATGCATGTGTGTGCATGCACACATTCACACAGACGCGTTTCCCTGCTCCCCTGAAAACTTCCTAGTTAAGTAGCAAGAGTTACTTACTTGACACTGTGCCTGGTATTTCTTTGTAGATCGTCCAACTATGTAGATCTGGGATGGCGACAGAGCCAAGACATTGTAAACGGAAATATCCTTTGTTGAACCATATGCAGCACAGATTTTGATGTGGCACTGAAACAAACATTACTTGCAGAGTGAGTAATATGGCTACTGAACAGCATGCGTTACAGGGATGGAACTTGTTTTGCACTGAAACAGGAGATAAACTCACTGTTAACGTTTTTGTAAAGTACGCACAGCTAAACCTGTCTTCCTGAATGACAGCAAAATTATGAATAGGCAGACAGGAAAGAACAAGTTGTTTATTTATTTGTAATACTACATGCCAGGAGGTGCACTTGGATGTTTTATTAGCCACCTTTGCTCTTTAAAAAGTAAGAAATGACATTAGGAATGGCAAAAATATAAGAGCAGTAGGATTTACTGCTCCAAAGGAAGAGACAGATCTTACTTCAATGAATGACAGTTTCTAGTAAAAGGTTTCAGAAATATCAATGTGTTTCTAGTACATACCTCTTGCATGAGATTCCGTAGAAAAATAGTCTTTTGTCGCAGTGGGTCATGAACAAGTCCATCAGAGAAGAAGATCATTCCTTGAGGGAAGTTGTGTTGAGATAACCATGAAACCACACGCTGTTTTTGCATATCTGGACGGCCAGTAATATAGATAATCAGATATCCTAGGTCCTGCCAATGTCTGTCACAAGCAACAGATAAATCATATAGGTTAAGAAAAAAAATTAATGCCTACAGGTCACATCAGTATTTATTTGCCTGACACAGACCCAGTCAGACAAGATCTTCCAACAGGTGTGAATCAACATGCCTAAGCATCTGCACCTACTGAGAAATGATGTAATAAAGTCTACATCTTGGGAGAGATGGAGGAAAGCAAGCAATAATCCAGTCTCATACAGCATGAGACTCATAAAACTTAAAAGCTACAAATTCACAGCTACCTCAGGCAACTCTGCAGGCTTGGGGAGGAGCGGCTGGAAAGCTGTCTGACAAAACAGGACCCTGCTGTACTGACGGACAGTCAGCTGAATATGAGCCAGCAGTGTGCCCAGGTGGCCAAGAATGCCAGCAGCATCCTGGCTTATATCAGGAAATGGTGTGGTGAGCAGAACAAGAGAAGTCATCCTGCCCTTGGACTTGGCACTGCTGAGTCCTCACCTTGAGTACCGTGTTCAGTTT
Source organism: Coturnix japonica (assembly GCF_054131305.1). NCBI lineage: Eukaryota > Metazoa > Chordata > Aves > Galliformes > Phasianidae > Coturnix > Coturnix japonica. The sequence goes on from NC_140684.1 coordinate 1,797,025, forward strand.
GGGGCATCTCAAAACAGAAAGGACATTCAGATGCCAGAGCATGTCCAAAGAAGTGCAACAAAGCTTGTGAAGGGCTTGGAGAATATGCCCTATGAGGAGTTACTGAAGGAATTGGGGCTGTTTGGTCTGTGGAAAAGGAGGCTGAGGGGAGACCTTACTGCTCTCTTCAAATACCTGAAGTGTGACTGCAATGAGAGCAAGGCTGGTCTCTTCTTACTGGTTACAGGTGACAGAATGAGGGCAAATGGCCTCAAGATGCTGACAGGGGAGGACTAGGTTGGATATCAGGAAAAATGTCTTTACAGAAAGGGTAGTTAAGTGCACTAGAATGGGCTGCCCAGGGAGGTGGTTGAGTCACCATCCCTGAATACGTTTAAAATCCATTTGGATGTGGTGCTCAGGTGTAGAGAATGTTTTTTACAGCTAGTTCTCAGCTTAGCTGAGAAGGGTCGTAAACACGGTGCAGTTAAGCAAGCAGCCATACCACCTGCAAGGACAGCAAGAACAACAGGATGCCCTGTGATGGTGAGAAACTAGCCATGGTTTTGTGAACTCAGCAAGGGAGTAACTTTCAGGATGATAACAAGTTGCAAAGATACTTGGGGATGGTATGTAATTGGGAACCAATGACGAGCTCCGCTTTTGCAATATGTATGAGCTAATTATCTGTATTATAAAGGTACACGCAGCCAAGGAATAAACAAGATTAGCTGATCATATGTCAATGACAGGTGTGGTCATTTGCTTTTCTCCCGCCGTTCTACAACACTCAGGGACATAATTTAGTGGTGAGTTGTTAGAGTTAGGGTAGTATGGTTAGGCTGTGGTTGGAATTGATGATCTTGACTTTTCCAACCTGGGCAATTCTATGATTCTATGAACTTGAGCTATATCTCAAGTTCTACTACCTTTGAAATTTATAATGAGATTCCCTGTGATTTCAGCATCCCTCCTTTCCCATGCAAGCTCCAAAACAAGCACTGTATTTCTTTGCCCACTGCAGCACTGCAAGAATTGCAAGACTGAATTAAGAGCCTTTTAACTTTTCCTCCAGAAAATGCTTTTGCACTCATGGCAATGTGTCATTCAGAAGCAGAACTATGTCCTTATTTGAAGCTGACCAAACATAAAATACACTCTTTGCTAATCACAGTAACAAATGAAATCATTTTAAATTCATTATGCTCACTTTAACATCATATTCTCAAGAAGCATTCTTTATGCAACTTAACATACAAATTGTAAAGCAAACCAAAGCATTCTAAGATTCCTCAGAAAACCATGAACAATTGTCCAAGTAAATGCAGGAGCATATCTGCAAAACACTTCTGTATATGTAGTAGAAAAATCTATTCTCTTCCTACTACTTCCTACTACTTCCTACTACTACTACCCTCTTCCTACTACTGTGTTCTAACAGAGAAGCTAGAAATTTACATACTGAAGCATGCAAACCATACTCACCTTACCACATCGACGGCCCCAGCTCGGACTTTGGGGTCACTTCCCATTATTGAAACACTTGCTGCAAATGAACCATCAATGCTGAACACAACACACTCCATTCCTCGGGGAAGCACAGTCAGGTAGCTTGTGGCACTGCTCTGGTCCCCTCTGCAGATAAAAAGCAATACATGTTTTTTTAGAAGGAGAATATTATCTGCATGTTCTAGTTAAGAACTCATACTAGATCTGCCTGGATCTGCAGCCTCAACAGTCTGTGTTAAACAGGACTTTTCAGTTCTTTATGGGGAAATTAAAGGCTACACTTTTAGGAAATAACTTTCCAAACATGAAATTTGGAAGCTGACTTTAATAAGACATCACATTCGTACAAATATATGATTTATATTGAACAAACAACACTGAAGAACTTAAACTTTGAATGTTGTCTATATATACACACAGATAATACACTAATGCTCTATTGGCATACATGCATTTTGCACAGAAATTAGCTATATTTTTTTCCCCAGCAGTATATAATTACTCGTAAATTATTAGAAATTACAACAGGAGAACTGACACACATCATTTACTGGCATCCACCAGCTTATAGACATCAACTTATCTCTACTAGAATTTTATTGAATAGAATTTTTAAAAGCACAGCTTACCCTAATCCTGCACCTGTGTCAACAAATTTTGTTTCACACCTTTTCACTTGTCATGCTTGACTTGGCACAGTGTTGGTTTGTGGGTTTTTGTTTGTTTGTTTGTTTGTTTTTAAGTGTTGGAAAGCCAGGAGAATTGATTTCAATGAACAGTTACTTTCAAGTGCTGTTTTCTTCCCCCAGTTTTAGAATAAACACACTCTTACAGAATTATAGTATATAATTCTGAAGTATAGAATTAAAATGACTTCTACTATCAGCCTGCCATCAACATACAAATAGCTGGCTGAGAAGGCGGCAGTACATGCTCTACTGTTCATTTCAACAATTCATTTCAACTTCTTATTGAAGAATACACAACTATACCCTTCAGTAATATTTTCCCCAGTGGAGAAGCTCTGAAATAACCCAAGTCACACACTCTTAGCACAAGAAGACTGATTACAGTCATTCAGTCTCCCTACTTTTGCAAGTTTGAATGTCACAAAACTGAATTATGTTGAGGATTTATGTTGCATGAGGGATAAAAACCCACTGGACTGAACACCTTTAAGCTAGCCAGAATGCACACAGTCACTGCTTCAAATCTAAGCTGATAATACAGAAAAAAGATTAAGGAAAGATAAACAGAATTGTCACTGGAGGCTTGAGGCAAAAAGAACTTAAATCATTTGCCCAAGGCCACACAGAAGTCTGATGCATAATCTAGAACTGACCAAAATTCTCCTCCATGCCCCCTTCAATCCTACACATCGATGTCTTCCTGGTCACAAGAGCCCATATCAGCTGTAGTATCAACTTGAGAGCAATTACCTGACCACCATTTTGATGGGATATACACCAATTCTCAGTCTCTTCTGTTTGGGTATGCTATAGGATATCCGGCCACTGCTGTTGGATATCTCTGTGTCAAAATACACCCACCTACCAGAAGATGGCTCAGTCATTACGAAGATATCAACCTGCAAAACCAAGCAACAGTCACCTGGTGTGAGAGCGGACAATACTATTGCCACTTTAGGAACATGGTATGCCAAGCCTTCAACATATTACCACCTTCATTTGTGTTTTGTAACCAAAGGTTGCAAGTAAGTTTCAAGGAACCTCAAAACTCAGAAACTTCTCAGAGCGTCCTCACAACTAGAAAATGCTTCCTAACACACAGTACAAGAGCTCATTATTTCCTTGATTAATTAAAGTACTCAGCACTGAAGTTATTAAGAAAATATAGAGCTCAGGAATTTAGCAGGAACCTAGAAGCAGAAAAAGGATCATTTAAATCTATGTGTGTATATTGTTTTTGCACAGAACAGGCAAAGTGAAGCCTCCATGCTTTTGGTTTACCTACAGCTCAGCAACACTGCCAAAAATTCTTAGTCTCGCTGAATGTGACCAAATGAATTCACTCAATATTTATTTGGCTTTGAAATTTTAAACTTGGGTACCACAGGCAGCTTTAAGAGCACACAGTGTTCCAGCTACATTACATCACTGAAATTCTGCAACTACTTGTGAGAGGCCATGCTTTTTACTACTGCCTCAAAGTTTGCTCCCTCCTATAAATTGGAGCAAGACACTACTCTCTACTCTTTCATGTATATGAGAAACAACAGCTACCTAGCCTTTAGAATCCCAGTTCCTTTATACCATTCTCTTACCTTGAAAGGAGGATACACACTTTTCTTTTACTGACTTGCCAATTTCTATTAAATTCTTTTTTGTCCTTGCTCAAGTTAATCAACTCCAGTAGGTGGTGCAAACAGATGACAGGTTCAGAAATCACTGCATAGCACACTGTTCATTAACCAGACGAGATGTTCAGCATCATATAAAAAGGATTACAGGTAGAAAAAATGTAATCTACCAAAACCTTTGATCCAAGTACGGTGGGATGCTCTCCTATGTACTCCCCTTCATTGTAAGGCTCTCTCTGGTATTATTAACCACATGTGCATTACATTCAGCAACTATCTGTATTACATGCCAGTTGACAGAAAAACAAGGAAATAGAATACTCAGTCTTTACCTTTTCACCTGTTAAAGCTACCATGTCCAGAGGCCCATACATAAAGCGCCCAACAAGTACCTGAGGACCATCTTCTGCAGCAATTACATCATTTGCTCGATGATTAGCAGTCACATTCTGAAATGAGACCAAAAGATGGAAAGTGTTTGTTTTTATGTAAAGCTATTGTCTCATTAAGAACAGTGATAAACAGTCCCATCATGTTTGAGGAATGTCTCAGCGTACCTTAGTGTACCTAGCAAAACTGGGCTGCTATTTCAGCAAGAGCCAGGACCCCATTAATGGGGTGAGAACACTTAAAGGAATGCCAATTATCCTTCAGTACAAGTGGTGCCATAGTGTGAAATTATCACATGCAAGGCATTCATCCTGTGAGGTACTTTCACATATTTTTAGCAACTGGAATTTTTTGCAAAATCAAAGCATAAGTATAAAAGCAAATCTCCTAGAAGAATGCTTTAACTGATGCCAGTGCTGGAAGAATATCTGCAACTTCATAATACTTTCAAACTGAGTATACATCTCAGCACATACTGGACACAAGCTTTTGCTGATGGTCATGCTTCACCCTGCTGTGTTCTGAAGTGCATACTAGCACAGTGTTACTCAACACTTGTTAACAATTCATCTGAAACTTAGTAGGGTCGTTTTGCTACAGGAAAAGAACAGTCAGAATCTCTGTGACTTCCAAAAGAAATTTCACACTGCATGATTTTTTTCATGTATTATTTAAGTCTGTAGAATCTGAAGAAAAAAAAAATATTTTTTTCTTGGGTCACAAATTCATCCAGCATATTAGAAAACAAGAACAACCTATGTTGTTAACAGGCCCTTCTGTTATTTAAACACATTTGGAAAAAAAAATGTAAATGTCTAATGATAAACCAAGAATAAACTGCTCTTCTTTCCTAATTGTTAGATTGACTCTGGACTGTATCAGTAGTTTTCAGTTAAGTAAAATTCATGCTTTGGGAGATCAGGATCTTAATTTCACCCAATTTCTATAGCTGACCTGGATATTCAGATTTATACTTACTCTCAATTTGACATGTGTCCTTTTGCGTAGCCATTTTTCTCGTGGATTGGATGGGCTCAGTGTTGCTGGATCCAGGCTATCATTTTCTTTGAAATTTACATTTTCATATCTCATCACCTGAAATGATATTAACATTCTAAAAAGCTGTGCTGCCTGGGGAGCCCTGTACTTGACAAGGAAAGGAGTATCCTGCTGACCCAGCTGAGTAACATTGCAGAGCAAACAGCACAAGCAAAACAGAAAGAGGTACAGGCCATATTGTTACATTAAATGCTGCACAACAGAGCAAAACTAGCTTATCCATCTGTAAGGGTAAGTTCAGGTATTAAACAGCTTTTCCACCCTCAGCACAGCTTAGGTGTTCTTTAACATTAAAATCCTTCCCACACGAATACAGAGAAAGTGGTGAAAATACTGGATGATATCAAGAAATAGTGATGCTCTTTCCTCTTTGCTAAGTCTGTAAGGCAGCTTAGGACCACAGAAGTACTTGTTATCGGCATTCTGAACAGAGGTTCATCTGTGTTGATCTTCTGTACTTAAACAGACAGTCAGCCAATGTTTCTCATCATCTTTTGGATGTTACTCACCACTGCAAGTGGCAACAGGGTCAGGATTTAGCTTATGGCTAGTAACATCTAGCCATCATCGAGGGTAACAGGACTGTAATTTGTGGACATGCAGAACCCAATAATATTGTACAAAATACATTTTCTTATAAATATCACACACCAACAAATTTGCATATTCAACTCAGATATCAGAACCAGTTGACAAATTTAAATGATACGGGACTTCTGGTTCCATAATCAGACTACAGATAGAACGAAACTACTTTAATTTGAATGAGAAATAGCTTAGTCTGTCCATTTCAAAAGCTAGTAGAAAATGAATCAAGCTCAACAGTTGGCTATGCTGAAGTTTTCCATGCAGCTGTTTCTACCTTTGGTGCCCTCCCTGGAATGGTGGCCTGAAATCCCTTTGAAAGCTGCTTCTTACAAAGTCCATTGAGCAAAATCTTGCTGCACTCAGTTTTAGCAAAGCTAATTGGCTTTCCACTGATCAGAATAATCCTGAAAAGTCAGTGTTGTTTTTAATAAATTGACATAAATTCCGTTCACCAGAGGGCAAGTATAGGTTCACAAGTCATCAGCCTTAACTTTAACATCCAGCAAGGCAGAATGTGGAGCACATGCTGGAATTAACCAGTCTCTTATGCAGTGCTGCAAGCTCACATTATTTCTTTAGAGTCATGATCCAAAATGCTTGGATGCGCATCTATTTTAAGCTTTAAAAAAATTCAAAGCTTTAATGCACATATAAGACTCAATAAGACATAACACTGCAGATTAACACAGATGCAGGAAAAATAAATCAGGAATGCTTACAGAGAGACAAGCATGCTTAGGAAGGTACATGAAAGGGGAGATGCAAAAATGTTCTGACGGATTTAAGGTATAAACAAACAATCAGAAAGTGTCCTGAGAGAAAGGAAGAGATGACAAAGGTATTAAGAAAGCTGCAAACAAGCACAAAAACATCTATGTACAATTATCTAAGGCCCTGAAGAGAAAGAACAAGGATCTGCATCTTGCCACTTCCAGCAGAAACTTCTCTAGTTGGGAATGAACACCAAACAAACTTCCTGTTCAGGAGGCTGTTCTGAGTCATGAAAAACTGTTCAGCAGCTTTTGCACTGCATTGATTATGGTGGCACTAATTATAAACGTTTACTTAAACTAGCTTTAAAAATACAGCATTGCTCAATGACGCACTTTGGATGGAATTAGATATTCTAAGGGATGCTTTAAAAAGACAGTAAGAGGCTGAAGGAATCTTAGAATTTCATCAGCTTAAAATATTGATCAAAACTCAGCAAGTATTCCTGTTACCAGCCAGATCTTCTGCTGCACACTCCACCCACTGGCTGGTCTATAACAATGGGAACCCTATACAATTACACAGTACAACTCAGCAGCAGTTCTGAACTGATGGAAACTCAGCTACCAAGTTCCCATTTCACTAGAGCCACTAGATGAGAGATTTTAAGCCATTACACCCACACAAAGAGTAGGAGATGTCAGAGCACATACACAGAGACCAGCCAAAAGGAGAGCAGCAAGCACACTGACATTGTCCCAACTGATTTAATCAAGAAATATGACTGTGCAGTTTTCTGCTCTACTCTCTTGACCATTTTCCAGGCTTCAGCTGTATTATCATTCACTGGATACAAGATACAATGATTTCTGGGTTAATCCAAATTAAAATGTTTATAACTGGATTCCATAGGAGGGTCATCATGGCTTATTGGAGAGATACTTTTACTGCAGGTCACACTGAAATATCACTAAATTTCTTTCAATCCATGTGAGATTTCTCAACCTCACCACTTTCTCTAGAGGTCACAGCATGAATCATCTCCACATCACTGACAGCTGCGATCTAAAAACTGGGACAATAGGAATAAGAGAGACATCACACGCCTTAGAAATGAATTCTGAGGAGACAGTGCACACAATGCTCATAAACATACTAGTACAGTTACAACAGAGACTGGTAATGAAGTCTTTTCTTATACACTTCAGTCTCCTCATTTTTCCTTATCCCCTCAAAGTTACAGTTCTTTCATTGTGGAGAGAGAAAGATCAACAACCTGTCTTAAAATGAATGCCACAACGTCTGTTGATTCCCAGTAGCTGGCATGGAAAAGATGTGGCAGGGCCACAGTTGGAAATGCTGTCAGGACATCTGGACAATACAAGGCATAATCAATCCGCTTTGTTCCCCACCACTTGGCATTAACTACAAAATAAATAAATAAATAAATAAATCACATTTCTAAAATATGTCTTCTTAATCAATCTGCTGTTGTAATGTATAAAATAGATAACAGAATGAAGCCTTCCATTTTTTTAATTCTGACATTTAGAGCCTGTTGAAAGCATCAATCTAACACAAATGTTCTGTTTTCACCAACTGCACCATCTGTTGAAGGTCTGCTGTCTAAATTGCTCTGCAAGTTTTGGGAATCAGAGGTTACTACAGCACGATGCCCTTTGCTTTCTGGCCCACAAAAAGTGTACAGGGAAAGACTGGTTAACTTTATGATCATATTATACAGCAAGAATTGTAAATACTTCCCAAATAGTGACTACAGCATTATTAAAACATTACAGTCTATAAAAGAAGAATACAATGATCTATGGCACCTAGATCTATGTATCTTTCTTCATTTTTGGACCATGGCTCTAAACTCAAGTTTGTCTGAAACCCTTAGTAACTACGACTTACACCTTAACATAAACACCTACTGCAACAGTCTATATAAAGGATTTCATTTCTATTACCTCACCTATGTTACTATGAACAGAAGAGCAATCTAAATTGTGTTATTTAAAAAACACAACAACTTAAGCTGTTCTTGTTCTCAAATTTCCAAAAAATTAGTTTTCCTAATAAGACTTTTCCACAGAAATGATGTAGTGGGAATGGCTTTTGCACATTGCAACAAGCTTCACTCACTGCTGGTGAGGCATGCTGATGACAAGCTCTCTGCTGACCCTGAATTTTCACTGTTTGTGCTGGCCAAGCTCAACCTTCTCTCTTGCTTCTGAGATGTGTTCGGAGATTCAGAACTCTCTTGAGAGTGAGGTATGTTCAAAGAGCTGTTCTCAAGGAACAGAGCACTGTAGTTTTGAATAGCATCACCTGCAGATTACAGAAATAAAATAAAGCAAGACAAAATAAAGAAACACTACACACACACATACATACATATATATGAATCTTCCTCTGTTGTCTTCTTTCAATACTTGCTAAAAATATTTGTGCCATCCTGTCCCAACTTACTTATTTTTATCATGCTAGCATATTTGTAGTTCAAATCCTCTTAAGCTGTGTAAGGAGGAAAGCGTCAAGAGAACATTAAATAAACAGAGCTATGAAAATAAGTACTATACCTAACTGATGCGATCTTCCATCCCCCAGTGGGTATCTCTGGTATCGTGGGACACCGAATGGAGGCAGGAGATGAAATTTTTTCTCCAACAATGGTTCAAGTCTGCAGGCAGATGGGTCAGCAGAGTGAAAGAAACTGTACACTTGGTTGCAGGCTGGCCGAAACTGACAAACTTCAATGAGAATGAAAGAGAAAAAGAGTTTGGTATTGCCAGTTTAAGATTTTCCAGGAGCCTATGCATAAATGTGATTAATATATTCTCCTGCAATCCAAACTAGCACACATCTAGCCAATATAAATTTAAGAAAATAATCTACAATTACCTCTGTGAGTAACACCTCATTGCAAAAAAAGTTTACAGAGACATCATAACCTGAGATGCAGGCATGCAGCAGACAAGAAAACCAGACAGAGTTCCCAATCTTTCAGTGATCCTAGTACACAATATAAAATTTCAGGAAAGCAGATTCCAAACTTACTTTTAAAGGACATGTTTATATACAGCCAACAATAACTTTCGAACATACAAACATTTTCACACGCAGCACAGTATTCAAGAGAATGTAATCAGGCTGCACACAAAATATAAAACTTCTGAGCAAACTCTCTTGCAAAAACAACTGTGTTGTTAAAAACAGCTTACAGCCAACATATCTGGGGACCAAGTTTAGTCATGAGACCAGAAATGAACAAGATGAAATGCAAGTCCAACCACAGATGCTATTTTTGGTATCATTTTCAAGGACTACTCCTTGGTGAGGCAAAAACTTCCACGTAACATGGTGAGGAATATATGATCAGCAGCAGGAAAAATGACACGCTACTGTGAACAGGTGAGCAGTGACGTTGCTGGAATAAAACCTCATCATCTCATGCCTCAGTACTAGCTTGCACTGACATTCCCATCTTTTAGAAGAAGGAATTTCCTAACTCATTCCCCAGACTTCCATCAGACTCCTTTATTTACCTGCTTTTAAAATAACCTCTTTATTTACAAAGTCAATAAGCATCCTGCATTCTAACATTAGAAAGAGCATACCATCCAGGCCCGGAAGAACAGTACTCCTCATGGCCAGCACCAAACCAAGCGGTGATCCAAAGAGGAAGAAATCAGACACCTCAAAATCAAACCGGCCCAGGTTTACATCTGAGAGACTGGAATTCACAGGAAGAAAGTCTGCGTCACCTTTCAACACACTTGAGTGGATGCTGAGCAAAGAAAATACACTGATTTAACCTTAATGAATCCAGAGAAGAAATGCATTCCCCAAGCAGGTAGCTTAAAAAGTTCTAGCACCCATGTCTAGATTCAAGAAATATGCCTTAAACTGCAGAAAGATAATTACAGCATAGCAGCCACTTATAATGATTTCCAGTGTGGATATTAAATCTATTACCTTTAACATATGCAAGCTTTCTACTGTTAAAATACTTATCAGCAAGTTATGCAAGAGCTCTAAAAATTGAAAAATTACTTTTACTTACTGTTAGCTGTATAGACGTGTTTAAGCTTATTCTGAAACTTTCAATACAAATTTGAGCCTTCTCAACTTGTATTAGGACAACAGTATTAAAAAGTGTCATGGTTTTGTAATTTTGTAATTTTGCTATCAGTATTCCACATTATAACATCATGTCAAGTATGGATACTTCTATTGAATGTGCAGTCCACAGAAGAAGACTACATATCCCAGAGAACAACAGGAGTAACAATAAGTCACGGGACCAGGACTCTATATGATCTCGTTCCCAGGCTGGAGTGCCCTCCTTCTTCTCTCGAACTTCTCGGAGAGTGGGAAGCGTTCCAGCTGTGTCGCCTAGAGTTCACAGTAGGCCTCTCGGTTTTCGGAGACTCTCTCTCTCTGTTTCGTTCGATTTGTTAGCCTTAATTATATTATATTGTGTTATCTTGTATTTCGATATCATATTTAGTAAAATAAGTTTTTCCTCCTTAGATTGTCACTGTTTTATCCCACTCCCCTTTTCCCCCTCCTTTCCGGGCCCCGGGGGGGGGGCCCGCGGGGTGGCTTCCCCTGTCACGGGCATAGGTAAATCTAAGTAACCCGTGACAGATTTTTGGTGGAGGATGCGGGCAAATGCCTTATGGGGGTGGTTACAGCGGTGGGAACAAAATAACTGGCAACGGAGGGGAAAATCTGTTTGGGCCACTGAACTATGGAAGGACATTGCTGCCCGAACAAAGAATATGGTTGTAAAGGTGCGTCACGTGGATGCACATGTGCCCAAAAGTCGGGCTACTGAAGAACAACAAAACAACCATCAGGTAGATAAAGCTGCTAGAATTGAGGTGGCTCAAATCGACTTGGATTGGCAGAATAAGGGTGAATTATTTCTAGCTCGATGGGCTCATGAGACCTCAGGCCATCAAGGAAGAGACGCAACATATAAGTGGGCCAGAGACCGAGGGGTGGACTTAACCATGGACGCTATTGCGCAGGTTATTCATGATTGTGAAACATGTGCCATAATTAAACAAGCCAGAAGGATGAAACCTCTCTGGGAGGAAGGGCGATGGCAAAAGTATAAATATGGGGAGGCGTGGCAGGTTGATTATGTACTCACTATGGTAGAGGCAACCACTGGGTGGCTTGAAACATACGCAGTACCCCATGCAACTGCTCGAAACACCATATTAGGTCTTGAGAAACAAGTCCTGTGGCGACATGGCACCCCAGAAAGAATTGAATCTGATAATGGGACACATTTCAAAAATTCTCTTATAAATACTTGGGCCAAAGATCATGGCATTGAGTGGATTTATCATATTCCCTACCATGCACCAGCTTCTGGTAAAATTGAACGATATAATGGGTTGTTGAAAACTATGTTGAAAGCAATGGGTGGTGGAACATTTAAGCTCTAGGAGAAGAATCTGGCAGAAGCCACTTGGTTGGTCAATACTAGAGGATCTGTCAATGATCCAAGTGACAAAAAGTTACAGTCATAAGTACATAAAACAGGTTGCTTTAATGCATTCCCTGAGATATGACGTAGAAGTCTAAATTAGTGATGCTTTATAAACAGCTTTTCAATTTGTAAATGATTAAAATGCTTATTTAGTTTCTACACTATACATGCATAGAGATGGTTATATTTCTTAGGACACAAAAAAGTTAATTATGTTTAATCTTGCCCCCAGACTCCTTCCATCTAGGCAAGACATTTGCTGTTTTAGTTGTTGTTTTGCTTTCAAGAGAGCTGCACATCAATGGAACATCAAAAACAATCATCTTACTCTGTAGAGAATAAAGGAAAGCCTATAAGGGAAGTCCAAGGTGTGTTTAGAAAGAAAAAAATATCAAGGTCAGAATTATAAAGCATTCATCCACCTTGACTTCTGTGGGCTATTCTGAAGAAACAAAACTTGCATTTAGTCTTGCATATTCAAAACTCACACAGCTGAATAAAAAATAAATATAAAACTTGTGAGTAAATTCATACCAAACCCACTAAGTCTATATCTTTTCTTTGGAGGATATTTGCAAGAACTTTAAGCAAACCTCTAGAAACACATCAGAACCAACACAAATGATTCTGCCCCTACAGCACTGACAAGCTGAATCAAGTGCCAAGCCTATTTCTTTCACTCAGTCATCACACACTAGTTACCAAGACAGGAAAGCATGATGATGTGTTATAGTATCACAGTTGTAGCTGGATGAATCACTCTGCTTCCTAGGTAACAGCTGTCTTGGCTCCTCATCGTCCATGATTTCTGAGATGTCAATATTGCTTTTACTCAGATGCTTTCTGCCACCCAGACTGCAGTCCTCTGTTAAAAGGGGATTATCCTTCAGAGAATGAACAGAGCAAAAAGAAGATTTAGACAGACTTCAAAATTCAACAGAACTCATACAAAAGGGCTGCATTCATACATTTGACCTCATTTTATCCAAAGAATGGTTGAAAGGGTTAGATTTCCTCTCCACTGGAGAAGAAAGGGAAAGATGTATGGCCTAAAAGCTGGAGAGTAAGACATGCAAGAGTGGGAGGAGTTTGCTGGGCAAAAGGAGTAGCACAAAGGCTTCATCTTTTGTTGAATGCATCATTCCTGAAAAACTATAAATACTGTAAGGCAATCAGAAAGGGGTCTTACCTGGCTGTACAAAATTAGAACATTATTGCTATTACTCATCATGTTCCATGGATACATGACCTGATTTTTAAAGAATGTGAGTTTCTGTGGAATGCAAGACCAGTGGTGCCATACCCCATGCCCCTCAAATTGGAGATCTATTTATTGTTCATTTCCTCCAGCACTTCTGCAGCTAACACTGATTATGATTTATTTGAAAAAAAATTTAAAAAATCAAGCAAAATAAAGCATACGAACACGAGCAAGACATATTAAGAAAAGAGATACAGTTAAACCCTTCTAATTGTGTAGTGCTTTCACCTATATAGTACTAACCCACATGATGCAGTATTAGAATTCATGGGATGATACTACACAGCTAACATTAGCATCCTAATAACCTTGCAAAAAATTAGTTTAGGATCCTGGCATTTGTATGCAATTATTCCTATGGTGATATAATAAAAAACATTATTATGTGTATAGGAATTTTTCTGCATTCCATAGTAACACAGCAAAAATCCTACCATGCAAACTTTCACATGAAAGCCAGGTGGCAGTGGTTTTGGATGTGTTTTTGTTTTTTTTTTGTCTTTGGTTGTGTTTGTAACAAACTGCGATACTGACTCTATATGGATTAATTTGTCCTGCAGTTTACTCTCTTACAATGAAGCTCTGTTATAAAATAATTTTTCCCTTATCCATTATCTGTTTTATCTATTCTGTAAAACACAAAGGTACAGCAAAAGTCCAAAATTTTATAATCAAATTATTCCTGAGAGTGTTTCCTGCAAAGAAGCTTTTGACAGATTAATTCCTGGAAACACTCATGAACACCATTTCTTGATCTGTTCATGTTTCATGATAACCTCAAAATGACCTAGTACTCAGAAGGTATTTATTAGTCCTCATGAGGCTCACCTAAGCAACTGTGCCACAAGAATATATACATTTTTATGATTTTAACTTTGAAATTTGCATTCTACAAACATTCTGCAGCCTTTTTCCAAAAATGTCAATTTGGCAACTGTTCTTAACATTAAGAAATTTATTAATAAGAATATTCATAGTGGCACACAAAGTGAAGTGAATTCACATACAGCTGAAAGGGAATTCATAGAAACTGAACAAAGACCCATGAAACTCTCCGATAAACTCACTGAATTAAAAGGGTGAAGCACATACAATGCTGGTAACTTCTGTAAATGATACAAATGCTGTCAAATTTCAGAGTTTCATCAGAACGCTGGACACTATAAGGCTCGTTTTCCTAAAGCCACGTGGCAGACATAAGAGCATCTCAGCTCTCATCACTTTTAAAAAGGTACTGCTGAAAACAGACTGAGAAAAATGGGAGTTCATGATGATGCCAGAGCAAATAAATAAATAAACAAACAAACAAACAAATAAATAAATAAAAATTAAGTGAAAAGAACACAATCAAATATTTTGTTTTCAACCTCTTTGTTTACTGTTGGTCTCGGGAAAAATGCCGGCTGTTGAAAAGGTATGAAATTGATAGTAATATAACACCAACCATTCTTCTTCTAGTGACACATATTTCTCCATTGTACTTAAAAACTACCTTGTACCACCACAGGATTAGCTGATAAGGCTGCTTAGCATGGAAGTTAATGTCTTCATCCCTGAAATCTGGCCACAATTCACCTTTGTCCTCCAAGTTTCAAATATGTTCTCCTTGCAGAGTGTGTATTCTTTTCTTGCATTGCAAGATAATCTCAGGACATCTTTTGTAGGAGCTAAATTTTCATGTCACTATCTTGAGCCAGGTTCACTTTCACGACATGTTCTTTCTTGTATGCTGTGAAAGAAACTAGGCCAACTCAGCACTTGTTTTAGCCCTATCAGGGAGTGAGAAACAATTCTGGTAAACCACTTAAAAACTGAAGCGATCAGTACAAAGACTATTTAGTGCATTTCAAGCTATTAAAAATCTGTTTTTCTACTGATACAAGCTCTCTCAGTGCCCTGAAATGCCACAATAAAAAACTCATCTGTAGTGAAATGGTATCAATAATTAGGCTCTGAATCAGTCACCCACAGGTGGGTTTTATGTATTATCTATCTTTGTGGTAAAAATCAACTTTCTGTGTTTGTTCTATTGAAAAGTTTTCTGCTTCAAAATAACGTGCATTTTAGCTGTTGCAGCAAGAGGGAACCATCTTCCTCTTCTAAAACGCAATGCTTAGTTATTCTCAGATAGAAGTTACACTAGAAGTGAAATGGAAGAAGAGAGAAAAGATTTAGATGAAAACTGGGAAGGAAGCTCTTCAGCACTGCGAAAAAAAGAGGCAAGTACAAGAACTGGAACTATAAGCAAGAGCAGTGCAGTCAAAGAACCTGTCCTCCTAAATCCTGATCCCCATTATCAGATTAATCAGCAACACTTTTACAGGCTCACTGTAGCAGGGACTCACGAGGTCAGTTTCTCCTTTTATGCTGCTTGCAACACACTATCCTCAGTGCTGCTGCTGTCAAAGGCTGGCTTCTGAGATCTACAGACATTTTTGTATCAGAGAATAACTTTCCTCCTGGAAATATTTAAACAGTTTCTCTTTGCTTGTCCACATGCTATTCCATCACACTGCTCTCAGATTGAACTGAGAAGGCTGCTATCACTGATCCCATTTTTGATGAGAAAGGTAGCTAAAGAGACAAAAGATGAAACAATTTAGCTAGTGTCACAAAACAATCAAATAATAGATTATAGGCATCTCATTCAGTATTAACACCACTATTCCATATCCACTTAAGTCTAAAGTACATAAAAGTAGTTGAACTCAAGTTTTTGTTCTTAAGTAGAGAACACACAGTGTAGCTTATATGACAGTAATGCTTTAAAAAAAAAAAAAAAAAAAAAAAAAAAGTGCTTTTACTACCACATTCTACTCCTAGATCACAGTGAGAATTAGTCCTCCCTTATTTCCAAATGTAGCACCCATCTAGAGACCTTGTTATTCTCACTGGCCTGTTTACCCAACCTCAGGTGACTTGCATTCTTCACCAGAAAGTAGGCACATCTCTCACCAGTCAGCAGACCTTATTTATGAGCGTATCTTAATGTTAGACTACCCCTAAGCAGCAGAATAACAGATCCCATAGTGTCTGAAAATAAAAAATAAAAAATGGCAGAAACAGCAGTCTGAGATTACTGGGAGGATACATTTACATCTACAGTTAGAGATGTAACAGAAGACACTACTTTAAAGATTTACTAATAAAGCCTTCGCCACTGATTTCTAGGTATCGTAAAACTGAAGATGCAGACAATTTTCAGACAGCAATTTTTTGAGATATGAGCAAAATCCTGTGCCATCATTTTAAGTTACCAATTCCTTCAGTTTTTTCTGGTTTAATATGGACATGAACTTATTTCCCCTTTAGGGAATGAATCTACATATAGGGTATGAATTTCAGCTGAGTAGATTTTTTTTCTCTTCACCTGGGTGCTGCTGACGCTTCCTCTCCTGCTACTGTTCTGACTCTCATCAGTTCTAGTATTACAGCAGATGGCATCAAACCCCAAAATGCCTCCAATGCAGTCACCAACGAGACATACCTGAGGGAATATAAAATACACTTATTGAGATGTAGCAAGTATTTTACAAGAAACAAAAACCATTACAGAACTGCAGAAACATACCCAACTCATTTTAAACCCTTGTTATATATATTTTTTAATATCTTGATTCCTACTGCAGTTAAAAGTTGTAGTCACTTTTTCCCATTTCCTCTTATTTACAGACATATGTCCTATGCCACAAATATCTGTCCCAGGGACTGTTTTGACAATCATAGAATTGTTGTAAATGTACCACAGAATTCTTCCAGCTACTTACAGTCAGATTCCAGCTCAAAAACTCCATATCACTGAAGAATCTGTCTTATAGATAAGACACTGATAACTTTAATAAAATTAGCAACTCATTTTTGAGGAATTAATGGTATTTCTGTAAATCTACCATTCCAATTATAATCCTTACTATCCCTGGCATTAACTTAACAGAGTTAAGTTGATCTACATGCTGCAGAAAATCAAAAAGACAGATTCTGATCTGCTGAATGTTCCACACAAACTGACAGAACAGATAAAAATATAAAGGAGACACACAGGGTAAGGTCAGGTGATGCACCAGTACATGACTTAGTGGTAAATCTGAAATTTATATCTGAGGACCAAAGCAAGTCTGCATTCAAACAATACTGGTACCTGATGATGGTAAAAGCTCATGCAGACTTCTGCACATGTAATATTAATGCAGAGTTTGCAATAATCACCAGAGATATTTGTTGTTGTTGACCATAAAATTTAATTTTTAACTGAGAGAACTGCTTTCACAATTATTTCCATAACTGCTATAATTCTTTTTCACATAAGACTAACTTTTATAAAGTTCTATCACAGCAGATTGTTTGTTTGCATGTTTTGAGCAAGAACAGTTTACTTTGGATATTATGAATGGCTTAAATCAAAGCTTAATCTAAAAATACTGATATGCCACAGTGTAGTTTTATTTTAGCTGTGGAAAATAAGAAGTGTAATTAGACATGTTTTTCCTTCAAAAATCATGCTGCACTCCAAATACAATCTGTTTTCCCCCCTGTCGTGTAGACAGAAAGTCACTGTACTTTAGGGAAATGAATGTTTTCAGGTATCTAAAGGGCCCTATCAAAATAACATCAATAACTTACACAGAGTAGCAGTAACATATTTATTCTAAAGTAGGAAAGTACTATTTTTTCTAGTCTAGAGATGGAGAAGCAGGAATAATAATAACTGTGACGCATGTCAGCTGGAAGAATTCAATAGGTGACTTCCCTGAAGAGTGAACCATACCGGAAAAATTAGAGTATCCCAAAGCTACATGAGAAATCTATCTGCAAAAGAGTCAGCAACTGAGTGTTTATCTTCTGAGTTTCTATGCCATCAAATGCTTTATTACTACTTTGATGTAGGCAAAAAAGAAGTAACAGGTAAATTTTGGATTCTTTTTGCTGTCAGGGATGTGCTGATGACCCAACTCTTCAGCTATGGAAGGTGTGTAACAAACACAGAAACATAGATTAGCGGTTGTTTTGGACTGACAGACTCGTCCACTGCTTAGTATAATACAATTTTAATGCACAATTAAGGCTCCTGTATACTATTAGAGTTCACAGCAATAATTACTAAGAGTTAAGGTGTCAAAAGGCTTGTGGGAGAAGGTATAGTATTTTCCACCAACTGAATAAATTGAGGTTAGATTCGGCACAGGATTCCAGAAGGGTCTTCCTCATGCAGATTACTGAGAGGGCATTTTGTTTAGGTAATCCCAAGCTAATGTTCACGCATCTAATGTACAGTACTGTTCCCTCACACTCATAACTGAAAACCATGAATGCAAATCAGAAACAGCTTAACAAGAAACAGACTTGCTCCGAAGGAATTTTTATTTTATGTAAGAGAATAATAGCCCTACCTGCCCGTTAAAGCCAACTCCATCTGCAGATTTGAGAAAGTCATTGTAAACTTGGTTTGCTCTACTGATCACCATGGCAACTGCGTCCTGGTACTGAGGGGATGAAACAGCCAGCAAGGGCAAAGCAGCCAGTGGGATGTGGTCTTCACTGCTGCTGAGACAGCTTTCATCATAGCTGTAGGGATTTAGGCTAAAGTAGAACACGCTATTGTCAAGAAAAATGCAAAAGGCAGCACACAGCATTAGCACATGAATAGTTACTAACAGAAATAGGATGTGCTGTTGCAGTTCACTATGAAAGTACAAGGACCATCTGACCACAACACTCAACAGGTTAAACATCAACAAGGTTAAAAATCAAGGAGTTACTGCTTTATGAGACAAAGACAACCCTAAAAGGTATTCCTGAAATTAAATACACAAGGTGACATTTTTCCACCTTACTTTTACACATACCAGTAGACATAACTTAAGAGAATAAATTGATTATTCCTTTCAACCTTTTTCTTCCATATACTGACTTACTACATTAAAGAATGGGATTCAGAAACTAAAATGGAATGTTGTTTCCTAGAACAGCAGATAGATACACTGTTTAAAAGCATACAAAAACATTTTTCGAAATGTTCCATCCCCTCAGAAAGACAGAACAAAGTTGTACTACCTCCAAAATTATATGCAATTGTTTGCACAGTAAAATTCTGCAAAAAGGAGGTTTAATGGCTGAAAATGCACGCTTAGCATGGCAGTTTTATTTTAGTTTGGATGTGTGCTTTGCAAGCTTTTCAGTAAATGCCATTCATATCTTGACTGATTTTTACTGATGCATGGAGAAAATAATTCAGAGAGTCAAAGGTGCAGGCCATATAACTCAGTGCCAGATTCAGTAAGCTGACTGTCCTTCAGAGACTAAAATACAAGTCAGAAGTATTCTTGACAATTCAGCTCATCCAAAGTTCATCAAAAGCAAGCAACTTCAATATACTTACCAAGTGCTCAGCTTTGTACCTCCACTTAAATGTCTATGAAACCTACAGCACACACAACTCTTGGGATTTACATATAGCCAGTCCTTAGCCTGGTACATAAGGTTTTATTCAAATCAAGTGTTAAAGGGAGTCCTGAATTGTAGATGACTGCCAGATAACCAACTTCCAGTGATGCTTATCTTTCAAGATTGACTTTTTTGTTTCCTAAATGTGTTTTTTATTTATTCATTTTATTTTAACGTTTGCAATTATTATTCTCTAGTTTGACTTCTTCTGTAATCTAGAAGCTTCAGTATGAAGTGTGAATCGATGTACACTCATCAAATCAATCTATCAAAAGCCTAACTCTTGATCCAGTCAGTGACATCCAGCT
This sequence comes from Coturnix japonica, assembly GCF_054131305.1. Taxonomy (NCBI): domain Eukaryota; kingdom Metazoa; phylum Chordata; class Aves; order Galliformes; family Phasianidae; genus Coturnix; species Coturnix japonica. Next base: position 1,817,100 of record NC_140684.1, read on the forward strand.
GGAACAAGAAAATAAAGGTTAGAACTAGGGCCTATTTTGTCTTTAGCAGCAATGGTGGAAATAAGCTTCACAGAATATTACTCATATATTACAGATTCACACTAGTTGCATAAGCAGTGTCTTTCTGATATACAAGAGAGAAACGAAAGTGTGCCCCGGTGGCACAGTGGTTAAGGACGCCACTTTGCAACACCAGGGCCCAGGTTCGAATCCCCTGTGGCGCAAGTGGTAGAAGCCCCGCTCTGCTACACAGGGGGCTCAAATCCAGAGGGTTGGACTCAATGATCTCTAAGGTCCCTTCCAACCCGCACGAGACTATGATACTATGATGAAACCGAAAGTGATGGAAGTAGATGGGAGCAGACCAGATTAAACAGCCTGAAACATTTACTAGTTGGGAGTGATTTCTCCTTGAAAAATCCCTTTCTTTTAAGCCACTACTTGCAAGATAGGGAGGAAAACTACCTACATGTGTTCAGATTAAAAGTTCCAGTGGAATTTGTCTGAACTCAGACACTCGGCACACAGGCATAGCATATCACAAAACCTGTGTCAAAGCAAAGAGTTGCTCTACTTTGGCATGCACTATGCTGGCACATTCAGAAAACTGAGTATACACTTGAATCAAACAAGAAATCTTGTGCTGCTGCTTAATCTGGCTCACACTTGATAAAATATTTCAATAATTAAAAACACACTTCCTCCTCCACAGTTTGCTAAGCAGGATGTTTACCACAATTTTATGTTCCACAACTGCTTCTTGGAGTTTTGAATGTAAAAGCTGTTGAGTGAAGCTACAGCAATTTGAGACGGAACCACCTCTCTTTTTGTCAGCTCCAAACAGATAAACCACAGAAGCAGCTCTGTGCAAGAACATATAAAGATAATACCAATCATACGTCAGCACTAGGAATGATTCCACTGGACATTCAAACATTCAGCTTAGCTATTTTCAGTTTGGCTGAGTATAGTATAATGCAACAAGAGGGAATCAAAAAACAAAGAAAAAGCAGGAGGGAATCTGTTCATTTGGACTGCCAGCACACACTTCCTTTCTTCCACTCTACCAGCCCTCTGGGGCTCCTGATCTGGCTTCATAAATGGCCCATTCGAAGGGGGATCCTTCAAACACCTTTTGATGCATCAAATTTCTTTCTTCTGCTGGTTCACCTTCTTTGAAGGGTAGCTACTTGGACACACACTCATCCTTCTTTCCTGGCTGTTTCAGTGTATTCCCCCTCAATGTGAACACTGTCACAGCTTCCAGCAGTCTGGAACACTTAGTCACCCCTTCTTACTATATGCCTGTGTATGGGAAATCACAGCTTGAACCTCTGATTAATTAGCTGAGGCAAGTGTTGGGTCAGCTGCAGGAGCACAGGTGATAGTAATCTAGCTGTGCTCCCGGGAGGGGTGGACTTCGACTCCACCTCCTCTGAGACCTCATTTAAGGGCTGGCCACCACTGAGGCAGTGTCTCTTGGAGACTGCTCCCTAGTGGAGACTGCCTCAGCTATCTGGTCATGGCATTGACATTGGTGAGTTTTCTTTACTAATAACCTTTGACTATTTATTACCATCTTGGTTAACATCTTCATATTAGCCACCTTTATATTTGGCGAGCCAGCCAAGAGCCTGTGGACACAGGAAAAGAGATGTCTTTCTTGTGGAATATGTTTAGCTGGCTCAATGGGGAGAAGGCCACTCCTTTAGGAAAAATCCTTCCTGGGCAAATCCCAGGATTCATGGGGTCCCCATTTTTCCATTATTGAACAATGGGGTCCCTTATGGGTGGTGGACAACATGTCCCCATTTTGTTTAACTGAATATTTTCAAGGATTACATAAGGACATACTACTAGAGAAAGACAAATGGCTGTGTCTATAGTAGCCTGGCCCTTACTAACCGCTTTAAATCAGGCTGAAATGAGATCAAATGATATTGAGCATGAAAATCAATTATTAAAGGCTCTAATTGAAAAGCTAGAAAGCTAGCTTAGTTTATTAACGGGGAAAAATCCATCGTTTTTTTCACCAAATACCCAAATTAGTTATATTACAATGAATGATTAACAAGATCCTAAAAAAACAGACCATTCTAGTCACCCAGACCTGGGTAAAACTGGGAGTTGGGCGCCTCCCACCATGGGAGTATAAGGTATCCATTGCCCCAATTCCAGAGTATATATTGGGGACTGACATCTTGTGGGGCCTGGCTCTCCACACAACGGTGGGGGAGTTCCGGCTCTGACAGAGATGCATTAGTATCCAAGCAATACAAACAATACTGAGAGGCCATGCAAAACATGAGCCTATTTCTCTGCCAAAGCCAGGCCGGATTACTAATGTAAAACAATATAGACTCCTGGGTGGGCAGGACGAAATAACAAAAACGGTGCAGGAGTTAGAGAGAGTGGGTATTATAAGGCCTGCACATAGCCCATACAACTCCCCAATATGGCCAGTATGAAAGCCAGATGGAACATGGAGAATGACAGTAGATTATTAGAGAATTGAATAAGGTCACGCCGCCCATTCATGCGGCCGTACCCAATATTGCCTCCCTAATGGACACACTAAGCAGAGAAATTAAAACATACCACTGTGTCCTGGATTTAGCAAATGTGTTCTTCAGTATTCCAGTCAATGAAGAATCACAAGACCAGTTTGCATTTACATGGGAGGGCAGGCAGTGGACTTTCCAGGTCCTACTGCAAGGGTATGTGCATTCTCCCACCTATTGTCATAACTTAGTGGCGCATGACCTGGCTAATTGGGAAAAGCTGGATAATGTCAATTTATATCATTATATTGACGACCTCCTGTTAACATCCGACTCATTAGAGGCGGTAGGACAAGCAGCAGATTTGTTGACAACTTACCTGCAGAAAAGAGGGTGGGCTATAAACCCGCAGAAGGTGCAAGTTCCAGGGTTATCTGTGAAATTCCTGGGAGTAGTTTGGTCGGGGAAAACCAAAGTACTACCCAGTGCGGTAGTAGATAAGGTTCAGGCATTTCCAGTCCCTATGACATCTAAGCAGCTGCAAGAATTCCTAGGTATATTGGAGTATTGGCGCTCCTTTATACCTCATTTGGTGCAGCTATTGAGGCCACCGTACAGACTCACTAAGAAGGGGTCAATCATGGGATTGGGGGAAGGTAGAACAGGATGCTTTTCAACAGGCAAAACTGGCAGTTAAACAAGCTCAGGCACTGGGTATATTTGATCCTACCCTCCCAGCCGAATTAGATGTTCATGTTACCCAGGATGGTTTTGGCTGGGGCCTGTGGCAATGCCCGAGTTCTGTTCGAACCCCCACTGGATTCTGGTCTCAGGTTTGGCATGGAGCAGAGTGAAGATATAGCATGATTGAGAAACAGTTATTGGCTGCCTATTCAGCGTTGCAAGCAGTAGAGCCAATAACACAGACGGCAAAAGTCATAGTAAAAGCTACATTACCAGTCCAGGGGTGGGTAAGGGATTTGACCCACCTTCCTAAGACAGGGGTGGCCCAAGCACAAATGGTAGCACGATGGGTCGCCTATCTGAGCCAGAGAAGTAGTCTGTCTTCATCTCCACTTGAAGAACTACAGAAAATCCTAGGGCCAGTGACATATCACAGTGGTGCACCAAAAGAACCAAAAACCAAAAGAAAAGTGGTTGCTCCACCAGAGAAGAGTCTTGTTCATGAATGAAGACATCCTATTCCTGAAGATGCCTGGTATACGGATGGATCGAGCAAAGGCAACCTGAGTAAGTGGTGAGCGATAGCATACCATCCCTCTACTGAGACAATCTGGTTTGATGAGGGGGATGGTCAGAGCAGCCAATGGGCAGAATTGAGAGCTGTGTGGATGGTTATAAATAAGAACCTGGTGACAGTGTCCTGAACATCTGTAAAGGTAGTTGGGCTGTGTATTGGGGGTTCACTCCTTGGATTACACAGTGGGCTACTCAGGAATGGACTATCCACACCCGACCGATTTGGGGTAAAGACATGTGGTTAGACATATGGAATGCAGTCAAACGCAGGACAGTACGTGTCTACCATGTCTGTGGTCATCAACCCCTGCAGTCACCAGGAAACGATGAAGCTGACACACTGGCCCGAATCCAATTGATTGAGAACTCACAATCCGAAAATATTGCCCATTGGTTACATCAGAAACTACGACATGCTGGACAAAAGATAATGTGGGCAGCCACTAAAGCATGGGGGCTGCCTGTACAACTATCTGATATCGTCCAAGCATGTCAGGATTGCAACGCTTGCTCAAAGATGAGACCAATACTGTTGCCTGAAACAACATCGCACATTGCTAGAGGATACAGTCCTCTTCAAAGATGGCAGGATGATTACATTGGGGCCCTCCCTCGATCTGAGGGGGTGAGATATGCCCTGACCTGCGTCAACACCGTATGTGGACTGCTGCAAGCCTATCCAGTGCCAAAAGCAAATCAGGCGTATATCATCAAGGCACTTACTAAATTGATGTCTACCTATGGGACACCTCAAGTTATCAAGAGTGACCAAGGGACTCATTTGCAATGATACAGCGCTGGGCAGAAGAAAACAACATTGAATGGTGATTCTACCTACCATATAATCCAACAGGGGCAGGCATTATTGAATGTTACAATGGTATCCTCAAGACTGCCCTGAAGACAGACTCCCAGACCCTGCAGGGGTGGACAAAAAGACTATACAAAACCCTGCGGGACCTGAATGAAAGACCTCGAGATGGCAGACCCAGTGCCCTAAAAATGATGCAGACTATATGGGCCTCCCCTCTTAGGATCCAAATTACGGGTACTGATAATCAGGTAAAACCGCAGGTTGGTAATGAAAATAATCTTCTGCTCCCTGCCCCTGAGAATCTAGAACCAGGAATCCATAAGATAAATTGGCCCTGGAAGGTACAGGTAGGACTCAAGTGGTGTGGCCTACTTGCACCTTGGGGGAGATTATTGGAGGTGGAAGGTTCAGTAACCCCCTCTGTGATAGGTACATGGCCTACTCACATTGTGGTCAATACTCCGATCTTCATTGCTAAAGGGACACCTATCATGTCCTTATGGCAAATTAAGACTCCTCCTCTAGTGCCAGATATAGTTATACAGCCACAGATATCTGGCCAGAGGGTATGGTATCGGCGGCCAGCGCATAATCCGGTACAAGCAGAAGTATTGACCCAAGATAAGAATACGGCCTGTATCTTGCCTTGGAGGGTGGACCTTCCCCTCCTAGTACCCTTGAAACATTTGTATTACTCTCCCTAAAACTCTAAGCCTCTAGGACCATTGCAGGACGATTCGTTTGGACTGATGAAATGCAGATAGTCTTGCACCTTAAGATGGCTTGTCTCCAGTAACATCTATCAAGCACTGGCCCAGGGAAGATTATGAACACCCATCAAATCATCACTCAAATTATATCAACATTTATGGCGACGGGAAAATTGTATCAGTGTCACGTTGGGTCTCTGAAATAGGGAAAACTCACCCAATCATTGGTTCACACTGTGAAGGGGTGGAGTGTATGGGAAATCACAGCTTGAACCTCTGATTAATTAGCTGAGGCAAGTGTTGGGTCAGCTGCAGGAGCACAGGTGAAAGTAATCTAGCTGTGCTCCCGGAAGGGGTGGACTTCGACTCCACCTCTTCTGAGACCTCATTTAAGGGCTGACCACCACTGAGGCAGCATCTCTTGGAGATCGCTCCCCAGTGGAGACTGCCTCAGCTATCCGGTCAAGGCATTGACATTGGTGAGTTTTCTTTACTAATAACCTTTGACTATTTATTACCATCTTGGTCAACATCTTTATATTAGCCACCTTTACAGCCTGTCACAGCTTTGAGTCCAGCCGGTATTTCAGAACTTTAATGTATGCCCTAATTCCTCCAATTTCACTGCTGTCACCTAGATAGCAGGCATCACTGTTCCCACATCTTAAGGTCCCAAATGTGTTTTTAAAAAACTCCTCTCCTGTGAGGTTCTCTGTTCCACAATAAATTCAAACATAACCTCAGGTGTTATACTGCAACAAAGGCCAGAATGAGACCATCACTTGAAGGAAATCTCAGGAAAAAAAAAACCACAAAAAACTATAGAAGTTTCTCTCTGCTTAGGAAAAGAATAAATCAAGCAATCTGAATCTTTCTTCCCCATCACCACAGAATAGCTCTTGGTTTACACTTGCAGAAGAGCTGAATCAGGCCCAAGAGCATATTTCCTTCTCCTTTCTCAGGCAGAAAAGGTTAGTACACATCTGTTTAAAATATTTATATAAAGGAAAATGTTACTAAGGAAATAAATGTTACCTTGAAAAGGTTCTCTCATTTAAGGAGTGAATTTCAGGACTAAAAAAGTGGGCACAGGCAAATAGCCCATTGGAAAATTCAATTTGGTATTTTAAATTCACTTCACTAAAAATCACAGAAATAAATAAAAACAGTGAAGAGATTTTTAATATTTTACTCTTGATGTTACAGAATATTCTGTATAAGCTCAGCTAAAATACTGCTTGTACTAGTACCAGAATCACAGCACAATCAGAGCTATTGCTACCCAAACTGATAAAATATTATTGATTACCAGTGTGAGAAGGCAGAAGACAGTTATAACATCACTCAGAGGAAAACCTGCTCAGGAAATAAGGCTTTCAAGTGTTTAGTGTGCAGGTAATGATGCATGGAAAATTTCTTACAATGGGGAAAAGAAGTAAAATTAAGCTGGTTACTCTATTGCTGCTATGACTCTCCTTTCATCATAAACCTTATAAATGTAACAGCCTTTAAACATGCAGGCTAAGATCAGCTGCTGTCCCATGGTGTTAACAACCTGACAAAGAGAAACATCTTAACCGTGGTACTCTCTTATTCCCACATCCCTTAAGTTTTCCTCATGTATCCTAGGCTAGAGATACAATTCAAAGACAGCATAAATATTTCTATTTCTTCCTCAGGCTTTGTGCTAGGCTTTTGGTTAATGACTGAAAGAAAATCTCCTTGTACCATTTTAACCTTACATCTCTTCAACAAAATTAAGAAGCGAGGCACTGATAGACCAGTTTCCTCTTTTGAGAACATGCAAGAAATGTACTGCAGTCTAAGGAATACTACCCTTATTCCCTGAAGTCCATGTCAAGATTATACCTAAAAAATCATACCTCTCCCGGAGCTGCTGCTACATGTCATTTTTTAATTCTCACAGCATTGTCGTAACAAGTGCATATCTGAAATTTTTACTAGCATACATGTAACAACTGTTAAAATTAACAGCAATAACAGTTTTTCAACATACCAGCACCTTTCATACAAGCACGTAGAGGGTCTTCAAAACACATTACTGATGTACAATTAAAAGTAATGTTCTTGCTCCAAGCACAGTAAATACCAAACTAAGCAGGTCTCTATATGCAGCTGCTAATTACCCTTTCTCTGAAAGTACATTCAGAATTTCATACTGACTTGTTTTGTATTGAAATATTACCACAGCATACTACAAAACAGCTATTAACAATAGAGCTGACTTGCTACCAAGAATATGATCTGATGAACAACCTCTTTGGTTTCTTCAGCCCAGAGAAGAGGAGGCTGAGGGGGGCCCTCATAGCAGCCTGCAGCTCCTCATAGGATAGTGGAGAGGCAGGCACTGACCTCTGGGGACAGCAACAGGGCCCAAGAGAAAGAATGGAGTTCTGTCAGGCAGGGGTTGGTAAAAGGTTCTGCACTAGAGGGTGGTGGGCTCCCCAGGGCAACAGGCATGGCCTCAAGCTGCCAGAACTTTAGAAGCATGTGGATACTGCTCTCAGACATAACCAAATCCTAGATGTATTGTGAACTGAAGCCTTCGATAGCCAAAGGCTATCTTTTCTTACAGATGCATCCTCTGTAACTCATTCAAGAGTATACTGCCTTCTTAATGGCAACAAATGAACACCACAAAACTGTAAGACTTCAGAAAGTAGCTCCTATTGGGAACAAACATGTCATAAAAAGCCTTTCAAAACCATGCTGCATAGCCAAATAATATAAAGCAAAATCTGCTTACCTGGAAACAAGAGAGAAGGCTGCTGAACAGATTGCTGGGCAGGGAACAAGCCTGATTAAGATGTGGCCCAAAGCAGCAGGGAAATGGGCTTGGGTCACCTTCTCAAAGACAGAACTGAAGGTGTTGATGTCTGCCAGCTTGCTACTATGATCCTCTCCCCCAGTGTCTAAGATGTTCCCTCCATGTAGGATCAGAATTAGCACACGAGTTTTGCATTTCTGGTGTTGAACTACTTCCTATGAGAAAAACAGGAAATAAGAAAGAAGGAAGCCTTTTTACAAAAAGTGTTGGTATATTCAGTGTAAATGTTCACAAGCACTGATTTCTTTTTTTCCTCATTCCCACTGCAATCATTTGTGTTACCTGCCTTTGGGAAAGGATGGGGGATGTTGTTTAATTCAAGTACGTCTCAATCAGCTGGAGCAGACTAAGCTCTGCCATAAAACCCTTACAGCTCAGATTTAGGCATTAGACTAACAAAAATTATCAACAGTTTTGTACACATCAAAAGCTATTGGAAACATATTCACACTGGAGAAGACATCAAACATTCACAGACAGCCTAAGTAGGTGTCTAGGTATTGTGAACTGGGATGCTACAATTTTGGAGAAGTTTATCTCAAATAATCATGGGATCTGAGAAGAAAAACAAATGAGAACATTTCTGGTTATTTTTATTTCTGTCAATAAAAGCATTGAGCAAAAAAAAGGTGATAGAGTTTTGACAACAGTAGCCTCCTGAAATTGACAAAATATTAAACTGAAAAAGTGGGGTTAACTTACCCAGACATTTACTGAAAGAGTAAATATTGTACTGGAGATGACAGCCATAAATCTCATAATTAAGTTTATGAGAACGTGAATGCATGCATACAAAGACAACAATCTACCATGGAAGGTGAAGTGATGTGGTCTGCAGAAAAAACAAGATGTTATCTACTTGAAACTGGAACAAGCTTTTGCACGTTTCACAGGTGCACTTTTATTTTCCCCTTCTATAGACTCTATGAGTCATATTCACTCAAACAATGACTTACTAATACATTAAAAGATCGGGAAAATTAGGTGATGTACTGAGAAAGCATATGAAATATAACAAGACATTATACTGTGAAATAAAATCCATTTATGTCCAGCAAGGTCTTTTAAATTAATTTATTTTATATTCTACCACAATCTGATCATAATCTAATTAGATATGTCTGCATCTTTATCTGCCATACTCAAATGATGTCTCTTCTCTTTTTCATTCCTTTACCAGTTTATCTAAACTGCAAGATATTTAAGGCAAAAATTGGTTAGACTCATGTGTTTACACAGCGCCTTCTAAAATATATATATATAATTCATATATATATATATATAAATTGTGGCATGTTTGAATATATATATATATACTATATATATATATTCCTGAGGGATATATATAGTGTACGTGTGTATATATGTATATACACACACACATATAGTGTGTGTGTGTGTGTATGTGTGTGCGTATATATACATATACATACATACATACATACATACATATATATGTGTGTGTGTGTGTGTGTATATACATATATATCCCTCAGGAATTCAACTCCAGCATGGTATTATGTTTTTGTGAAGAAACTGACCAATATTATGATGACAGTTCTGGGCTCTCCAGCTCAAGACAGACATGAAGATATGGAAGTGCTAGTGAGAGACCAGCACAGGGCAGCAAAGAAGGTTGGGGCCTGGAGCACCTTTCTTACCAGAAAAGACTGGGAGCTCTGGGGCTGTTCAGCCAAGAATCGAGAAGGCTGAGAGGTGATCTGATCAATGTTTATCAGTATCGAAAAGCCAGAGATCAGAAGGGAAAAACTAACAAAGAATAATTGCAAAAACATACACTTCAGCCTGTAGTTTAGGAGGATGCACAGCAGGTGAAGGGAGGGGGAGGCACATGTTGGGGTGGAAACACTGACATAGACAAGGAAAAAAGATGTCATTCAGTATGTAGAACGGTGACACAGAAATGGTTGAAAGAGAGAACTATAAATTGTTCCACACAACCATTACCTTTGTTTAGCCTGCAGTTTTTAGTCTCCAATAACGTTACTCATTTTAAGTCTCACATTCATCTCCTGAAGGCATGTTTTCTGCCTTCTAAGTTTGGGATATGCATGTACACAGAATGAATGTTTTTAAGGCTCCATCTTTCCCTGCTCTAATATACAAATTCTGTCTCCATTTATTCCCAATCCAGTTATTCACAGAGTAACTTAATTCCCTTTAAAAAGCTTTAAAAAGAGGTTTTTTTTGGCTTTTTCCAAAGCCAATGCCAGTTTGTAAATAAGTAATGCTGCTGAAAGGTTGATGTAACCAAAAGCTTCAAAACAGAAAAATTCAGGCAGGTAGTATTGATCAAGTCACTGTACAAGAAGTGTCTCAGCATAACTGCATTTAACAGGTATCCTTCACAGAAGGAATTAAAAGGAATAAAAATAATGTGCCTTTAAGGAATAGCCCAGGCATGTCTAAGGAAAGAGGCTCAAGGACTAAACTTATTCTGGTGCAACTTGAGGCCATTTCCCCTCATCCTGTCACCTGTCACCAGTGAGGAGAGACCAGCTCCTGCTAGTCACTGTGAAGCAGCGACCTATGAGTTTGAAATTATGATGTCTAAATTCAGCTTGCAAATTAATATTAGCCTATGTATTTGAATTAAACCTGTAGAGAAGGGTCTGGGGGTCCTGGTAGATGAAAAGTTTAGTTTAAGATGAAAAGTTTAAGTTAAGGTTGGATATCGGGAAAAACTTCTTTACAGAAAGGGTTGTTAAGCACTGGAATAGGCTCCCCAGGGGGGTGGTTGAGTCACCATCCCCAGATGTGTTTAAGAACGATTTGGCTGTGGTGCTCAGGGACAGAATTTAGGGGCGGGGGTTGTTAGAGTTAGGGTAGTATGGTTAGGTTGTGGTTGGACTTGATGATCCTGCGAGTCTTTTCCAACCTGAGCAATTCTATTCTATTCAAGGACTAATTCAAAGAGCATCTGAAGTGAAAGACTAACATAATTTCCAGGGAGCTCTAGGACTGGGATTCCTCGAAAACAGAAAAGGAGGCATCTGTTTCCTGTTTTCTTTGGTTAACTGGAAGGACTAGAACTACTTTAGATTCTTTGCATCTTCTAAAGTAATTATTATGTTACTATAAATTTCATGACTGCTGCTGAACCTTCTCAAAATATGCGTTTGCATTGAAGCACTATGCAGATGTAACTATTTTTCGAGAGAGATAGGGTCATATTTCCACCCAAATTCATTATGCAATATTTTAAAAACTTGTTTTGATTTTCTGTGATTTCATGGGCACTTACTGAACAAGAAGAAACACTAAGCCATCAAAGAGGCTTACAATTCCATAATGCAATATGACAGTATTTCCACATTTCTGAACCCAGAAAATCGGCACAGTCTGTTTTGAGAAACACTCACCTCGTTGTCTTCATGTATTTCAATACTGCCTTGTGCAGGTAACCTTTGTTTTCTTAAAGAGTCATGATATAATTCACCTGAAAGGAAGTGAGACATAACCGACTGTATAAATACTTGGGTACTTCACAAACACCTTTCACAGACATCTGTGGAGTTAACATACAGTTATAGTTTCAAGACAGAAAGATTCATATTCTGTGGACAATCAGAACCATAGACAAAGTTTCTTTGCAGTTCTGTGTTATACAGAGTCCGCTATTCCTAACAGCAACATTTGTAACAAAATTCAAGTCCTTATGCAAAGGTATACTGTACCAGCATCTGCGCTGTTTGTCATCTGTGCCTTTCTGGAACAGGCTGAAAAGATGAAGAGTATTACCTTGTCTAAACACAACTACTATGAGGTAATGAGAAGGAAGAGAGTCTAAAAAAAAAGTTCATTATGAGAACTATGGCATGGTAAAACTACAGTGTTGTTTCTCTGTTGTTGTTGTTTAGAAGTAAACAATTACAAACTAGAAGTCCTAGGTTGTCTTAAGATTATACCTTTTTATTCCTATATGTCAGTGGAATTTACACAGTAATTAAATATTGCAATATTTCGCTAAAGGGCAATTACTTCAACTGAAGTTAGAGGGTTAGTTCTTTGAGAGGTTAACCCTTCTATATAGACAGTGTTGACATCCCAAATAAATGAGAATCCTCCCATCTCCTCTGAACGCGTTCCAGGGCCTCAATGTGGGCCACTCGGGCACACTGTCAGCTCATGTTCAGCCGAGCATCAATCAATACCCACAGGTCCGTTTCCTCTACGCAGTCTTCCAGCCACTCTGCCCCAAGCCTGTAGCGTCACCCGGGGCTGTTGTAGCCAAAGTGCAGGACCTGGCATTTGGTCTTGTTGAACCTCATCCCACTGGCTTCAGCCCAACTCTCCAGCCTATCCAGATTCCTCTGCAGGGCCTCGCTACCCCCAGGCAGACCCCACACTCCCAGCCAATTTGGTGTCATCTGTGAACTTACTGAGGGTGCACTCAATGCCCTTATCCAGGTCATCAATAAAGATATTGAAGAGGACAGGCCCCAGCACCGACCCCTGGGGAACATCACTCGTGACCGGTTGCCAGCTGGATTGAGCTCCATTCACCACCACTCTCTGAGCCCGGCCCTCCAGCCAGCTCCTTACCCAGCCAAGAGGGTACCAGTCCAAGCCATGGGCTGCCAGCTTCTGCAGGAGAATACTGTGGGAGACAGTGTTAAAGGCTTTGCTGAAGCCTAGGTAGACCACATCAACAGCCTTTCTCTCACCCACCAGACGGGTCACTAGATCATACAAGGAGATCAGGTTGGTCAAACAGGACCTGCCCTTCATAAACCCATGCTGGCTAGGCCTAATCCCCCAGTCATCCCACACACGCTGCATGATCTCCCTCAAGACAATCTGCTCCATAAACTTCCCTGGCACTGAGGTCAGGCTAACAGGCCTGTAGTTCCCAAGATCCTCCTTACAACCTTTCTTGTAAATGGGAGTCACATTAGCAAGCCTCCAGCCTTCTGGGTCCTCACCAGTAAACAAGGAGTGCTGATAGATGATGGAAAGCAGCTCGGCTGTCACCTCTGCCAGTTCCCTCAGCACTCTGGGGTGGATATCATCCAGCCCCATGGACTTGTGGCAGTCCAGCTAGAGTAGTAAGTCTCTGACTGTTTCTTCCAGAATCACAGGGGAGTTAGTCTGCTCCCCAGCCGAGACTACCAGGTCAGAGGGAGGGGTACCCTGAGGATAACTGGTCTGACTTTTAAAGACAGAAGTAAAGAAGGCATTCAGAACCTCCGCCTTTTCCTTATCCTCAGTGGTCACACTCCCAGCCTCATCCAGCAAAGAATGAATATTCTCCTTTGTCCTCCTCTTACTGTTAATCAATTTATAAAAGAGTTTCTTGTTCCTTTTCACCCCAGCAGCCAGGTTAAATTCAAGCTGGGCTTTTGCCTTTCTTATCTCCCCTCTTGTCACGGAATTCCCTCTAGAGATCACTCTGTGACAGTGGGAACAAATACAGGGGGGCAGGAACAAAAGTGCCTCCCTTCTCTAGCAGCACGGTGCGGCACGGGGCCTGACCACGTGCACTTCGGGAGAGGGAAAGGGAATGGAGATTGCAATTGGGTCTAAAAATAATAAAGGAGAAAAAAAAAGTGATCTGAGAATGAATGGCAGTTTAATAACCTAATAACGCTAAGCAACAACAAGAGAGTTTCAACAAAGAGAATACCAAGTCCCCAATCTCACCAATGGAGCTGTGGAAGGCGGGAAGCTCCGACCACGTTGACTCCTCGCAGGGAGCCGGGCCAGCAATCCCATCCCCTTCCCCACTTCCCCTGCGGTGCCGCTCCCCACATGCCCATTTAAGGCAGTCCACAGAAAAAACTTGTCCCCTTAACTCCCATTATTCCGCATGGTGTTCTGATGTGGAATACCAACACCAACCAAATTACAAAACCATAACACCTCTATACGTCTTAACAGCTTGTTTGTATTCATTCTGAATTGCTCATCCCTCCTTCCACAGGTGGTAGATTCCCTTTTTCTCCCAGAGCCTCAAGAATAGCTCCTTATTCATCTACGCCAGTCTTCTTCCTCCTGGCTCATTTTACAGCTTAGAGGGACCACCTGCTCCCGCTCCCTTAAGACTTCCTTCTTGAAGAGCAACCAGCCACCTTGGACCCCTTTACTCGCTAACACTGAATGCCAGGGGATTCCCCCTACTAGTCTCTTGAACAATTCAAAGTCCACCCTCCAGAAGTCCAAGGTAGCAGTTTTGCTATTCCCCCTCCAGGCTCCACCAAGAATCGAGAAATCCACCATTTCATGGTCACTCTGTCCAAGACAGCCCCCAACCTTCACATCTCCCACCAGACCTTCCCTGCTTGCAAACAGCAGGTCCAGCGGGGCAACTCCTCTTGTGGGCTCTCTCACCTGCTGCATCAGGAAACTGTCCTCTATGCACTCCAGAAACCTCCTAGACTGCTTCTTCTGCGCTGTGCTGTACTCCCAGCATATGTCAGGGAAGTTGAAGTCCCCGATGAGGACAAGGGCTGGCGACCGTGCAGCTTGTGCCAGCTGCTTATAGAATACCTCGTCTGTCTCTTCATCCTGGTTTGGTGGTCTATAACAGACGCCCACAAGGATGTCTGCCTTGTCAGCCCTTCCTCTGATCTTTACCCACAGGGATTCAACGTTATTGTCCCCAGTCACAGTCTCAGTAGCATTAAAGAATTCCCTAACGTAGAGAGCCACACCACCACCCCTCCTTCCTTGCATATCCCTCCTGAAGAGTTTGTACGCCTCTCTCCTAATCCCAGTACTACTTCCCCAGGCTGATCTCTAGCAGGCCTGGCTTTATCCCTTTCCACCTTCCTATCTAGTTTAAAGCTCTCTCTATATTTATCCTCAAGAGAGTACTTAAGAAATCCAGGAGTCATCAAATACTCAGAAATCTTCACTGCTACCTTTCTCTTCAGCACAACACACTAGGCAAAATGCTTTCTGGAATTATTTATACCCTGTTCCTTTGAAAATCCTATTCTAAAAATACATCTTTAGAAAGCAGAGAGAGTGGTTTGCTTTTTCCTTAATGCACTTGATACCAAGGTTGAATGATAGTTTGCTCCTGGTGTCACATGCAAAAAAAAAACAAACCCAAACAAACAAAAAAACAAAACAAAACAAAAAAAACCCCACATCATAGATAACTGGATGTAAAATTCCAGGGATTGTGATATACTGGGCTTCTTTCAAAGAAGCGTGTGTGTGTGTGTGTCAGGGGATCAATACATGCCTTTATTTCACATTTCAGGTTTGCTAATTGTACAGTTTGGAAGATAACCAGATTTGGGGCCTAGGTTCAGCTCTACTGTTTAGGTTAAATACCAGACAATCAAGTAACTGGGGATCTCCTCTATAATGAGGAAAATATAATGAATAAGACTACTCAACAGCTAAAGCTCTGTCCAAGACAGGAACACACATCAAGACATACTACAGAAAAACATTGAAATCTCATTAGGCAACAAAACAAACTGATCAGAGATTACATATCTTATTATTTATTGGAAGGGCTTTAATGAGGTAAAATACTAATAAAGCATGGCTGGACCAAACCTCTCTGTTCATGTTACCAATATTTTACAGATTTTTCCAGTAGACTCGATTCATATTGTCATTAGACCAAATTATGCTAATTGTGCCATTATGTGAATTACAGTAGGGGAAAAAAATTGTATTCAAATCCTTCAGTAAGAAAAACAGTAGGCTGTAACAGATTACATTCTAACACCCAGTAATATTGTCAGGAAAGGTCAGGATGAAATAAGAAAAGAAAAAAATTAAGAAGTAATTATTAAACTTGCAAATTTACCAGCTAGAAAGACTCCATAGCTTCTCAAAATCTGGCACAAGAAGACACTGGAACAGGAGAACAACCTGATTTTGGTTTCAACCCGATCCTTCAGGACAGTCAGCTCTTATACAGGCTTCCCAAAAAAAAAACTAATCAACAGTGGGCAGGCAGTCGTAGTGGCTAGTTCCCATTGCCATTCTTACATTCCAGTTTTCAAAAGCAAACAAGTCCTCAAATATACTGGGAACCTGGGAAAACCCAGCCTTTCTATTGTGTTTTTTCTGGGAACATAACTATTGAAAACCTAGATCTAGGTACATTACAGCTGCTGGGCCATCCTACACAGTTCTGGCTCATATTACTGAGTAGAATGAATTCTTCATGCTACTGAGTGAATGTGTCCCAATGACATTCCCTGGTTTCCTGTGGGCTAGAAGTAGGAATGAAAAGTCCTCGTCTTTTTCTAAATGCTTTCTTGACCCAGCCAGCATGCCAGGTTGTAAGGTCACAATCAATTATCCTGCTAGGATCCAAAGACCTTCCTCTAAAAGTTCAAATAATCTTGCCTCTACAGACATAAGTATTCTTTTTGGGAGATAGTCTGAGACTGAAATTAACTCACTTAGCACAAAACTTAACACCTTCCACTCCCACTGCAAAACACTTTTGCTGTGAAGAAACAGACTTGAAGTTATAGCAGCAACAATTTAAACAAAGAAAAAAAAAACACCAAAACAACAACAACAAAAAAACACACCAGCAAAGATCGAGAAATAAAACCATTGAATCACAATACTACCTTGCACATAGGACTCCACAGAGTACAAAAAGAAAAGTGAAAGCACTGCATATGACAAATTTAATCTAGAACATATTACTATACTCCTAAAGGTAACCCACTTTAGGACAAACTAATGAAAGAATTAAACAATGATCTGCCAGCTAAGACATAAAAGCTCAGTTCAAATTTGTACCTTAGCATGTGCTTCTTCTATATCATATATTATCACATTTCTCTATGCCCTTTTTTTAGCTACGCAGGTGGACTCTAGAGAACAGCTGTATTACAGGGTTAGGCAGGTAATCTATCACTGAATTTCTGGATCTGCAGGATTAGCATAAGAACAAGCTTAATGCAAAGGAGAAAAAACAATAACAAAAAAATCTGGTCATGTGTTTTCCCTGTGGGAACTCCATTTAGCATTTTACAGTAATGCTTTACAGTGCTCAAAATGCCCTCATTTCCTGCTTCAACTAGCTACATACTACATTACTGCGCTGTTTTGCCCTTCTTGCTAAAACAATAAAAAAAAAAAAAAAAAAAAAAAAAAAAAAAAATTAAATGGAATAAACCAGGTTAAACAGAGCATACAGTCTAATACAGCATAATGCACTATTTAATGTACTAGCTCTTACAGGCACTTCTGGGGTACATCTTCATAAACCTCAGTAACAATAAATAAACTAAGCAAACACAGCCTTTGCTCTTTCATACTTCTTCTCAAAGTCACTTTTGAGGAGAGCATGGTAACACTTGCGCTGATCAACACACTATCTCTAGCTGTTGCACAGCACTGAATATAAAGAAAAAAGAAAATAACTTCAGACTCACGTTGCTTTTCCTGTAGAAAGCCAGATGAGCAAAACACAGATTCTTCACCTGCAAAGGGAAAAAAAGACAATATGAAACAGGATTGCTTCACACAAACATCAACTTCTTTCCTTTTTCTAATACATTACAGTAAATAGTTTGCAACTGACCACTATGCTGATTTTGAAAACATCCAGTGGCTTCTGTGGAAAGAGCTTATCAAAGGACACACTGGAGAATTAGTCTCTAGTGAATAAGATTCTAGGGTGCATAACATGGTGTATCTGCTTAACAATTCAGAAGCACTTCAAATAATGGGATGCAAAATACAGCCAATTCTTCACAACCCGTTATTTCACATGGCAAGTACATACATACAATTAATTGACAAAATAAAGCAAGCAACGGCGACAATGAAATTCTAGATTTCCAAAGAAATTAACAGATCACAAAACCATCTGATACTACATTTAAATTCTGAGCTGTGATGGTTTTAAATTTTCAGATGCCACAGTTAGACACCTCATTAAGTCTGTCCTCCAAATGCTTGACACAAAGTTCTTTCAAGCACATAATTAAAATTTAATTTTATCTGTTTTCACAAATATTCACAAAATGTTGTTCATAAGAAGACAAATCCAGAGAAGTATGTTCTTTAGCATCTTCCAGCTACAGGTTCCTAGAATTCGTTCTGGTCTCATTTCCTCCTTCTCCTCACAAGTAAATCTTTCTCCAGCTTCAGGATATGTGACACCGAAATTCACAACGCAGGTCTAAAGCTTTCCTAAATCTCATTATGTTTCTCTTCACAGTCATCCCTCAAGAGGTTCAAGGAGCACAAACCTAGACCGAAGGCAGACCTGCTACATTATAAACTATCTTTCTGATGACACTGAGAACATTTACTGTGATACGACAGGAAAGACTTAAATGCCAAGCCTAATTAATGACACGTGGGCATTCTACTTCATTTGTTTAACCAGTCCTCATAATCTACTGTCTAAAACCATGACATCTACACTACTAAATAGCTTTGAAATTACTTCTAACTTTTCAGGAAAAGTTTAGTTTATGAGGAGACTCACCAGATTCAAAGAACTATTGACTTTATCAAAAGAAAATATGCTGCTGAAATTAAGGCAGCAGGAACTCTATGCTCTAGCAGACTTTAAACTATGCTCTTCACAGGTGTACAGATACGTTCATCATACGTTCATTTCCTCAGAATCTGGGAAAAAGAAAAAAAAAAAACTACTTCTCTAGTCTGGAATTACAATATGATCTGCAATTCTTCCAGTTGCACGTTACTAGCTACTGTGATGCTACAAGCAAACCAACCAAAAAAAGCACGCAGTTTTTTTGAGCAGTGCTGAAAGCAGAACAGAATCCATCTTACTTTTCCACAAAGGACAGCAGATAACAGCAGCAAAAATAAACTTATCTATTCACCACAGAAATTTGCTGCAATTAAATTTTTACAAAGTTTGCCTTAGTGTTACATACTTGCGTGTTATGCTCAATATACATATGCCTATCTTCACAGATCAGCGCTCCTAAGATGCCAAAGAATTGCAGAATGGCTGAGGTGAGATGGGACCTCTAGGTCCATCAGATCTAACCCTCCTAGTGCAAGCAGGGAGGCATAGAGCAAGCTGCCCAGGACCATGTCTGAACATCTCCAAAGACAGAAACTCTACAGTCTACAAACTGCTCCAGTACTCTATCATCCACACAATAAAGAAGCACTTTCTGATATTTAGATGGAATGTTGCATTCCAGTTCGTGCCCACTGCCTCCCATCCTGGCACTGGACACCACTGAAAAGAGCCCAAATATGTCTTCTTTGCAACCTCATAGGGTATTTGTATACCTCGTTTCACTCTCCCCCACAATTACATCACTAATGTGATCAGCACCAGAGGACAGCACAGAGGAACACAGCTGTGTGCCTCAGTACCAGTAAGATACTAGTGTGGCCCTTGTTTGTCTTCCTTCCCACACATCCAGGCTTTCTTCAGCAAGAACCCAGTGAAATTTAACTAATAAAAAAGTCTGATTTTTTATTTATTTATTTATTTTTAAACTATGGCAAATATAACAGCAATGGCAGTTCAGTTAGGCAAAATTTAGAAAGGGGGGAGGGTAGGGGAGGTAATACACTTAAAGACAGCATGATCTAAATGGGACTGACAGCCAGGGAACCTTTAGGCCCAAAGAAACTGATGCAAAATCACCTGCTGATTTCAGCATGTGGATGGGATCTTAACACAGATCCAGAATCTGCAGAGGGACTGCAATAAAGTAAATATGCTACACAGCATGACCCCACTCTCAGGTAAAAACATCTTAGAGGCTAATTTAAGTTTCTTCCATTTTGCACACATTTGCTGAGCTGTATTTTACAACATACAGTATCACAGAAATAAAATGACAACAGTTGTAGAATGCCAGCAGCCTTGTTCTAGTCTGAACTGCTACCACAGATGATTTGCATCTGCTAGAATTGTTAGTAGAATTAAATCTGTTTTTATATGAGCCATCTGATATGTTTTGAATTGCTATTGACTACTGTAATTTCCATCTTTGCTTTCCACTGCTCAATTCACCAAACTAAATTTTACTTGCCATTCTTCATGTTATTAGGCAGTGATAGATGTTACTGCAATAAATTTAATAGCAGCATAAACATGACATTCAGCTATGTACAGACACGCTTTCACTATATGACCTCAGGAAGCCACAAGAGAGAGATCACATGCTACTGGCAGGGAGAATACCCATTTGTTTACAGAGAACCTCGACTGTGGATAAAATCAGGCAAGGCAACCTTCAGGGCCAGAGGCTGAGAACACCAATAAAAGGTGAAAATCATAATGCTGAAAGCACATAAAGATATATGGATTTTTCCATTGTAGTATGCATTTCAATCACTGCACTGTTTCAGGCCTGAAGATGAATGGCAGATGTAGCAAAGGAGAATGAATCAGCAAGTCAGTGAAAGATAAGAGCAGACACACAGCTTGATAAAGTGTGATATTGGTATTAGTGTGCACCCTGTCTTGCACAGAATCTCCTGTACTAATTAGTCTCCTGTACTAATTTAATAGGTCCATATCAACACAGCTTATAATTTCAGATAAGATTTAGTATTCATACTAAAAGGTAAGATGCAGAAGATATATGAGAGGCCATGAAATCATCACTCTGCGAGGCTTCTTTTTAAACACAGAATGTGACAGTTATCTCTAGATAACTATCTGTGTCCACGACAGGGGGACAGCAGGCTCACAGGCCTGAAAAGGAAAAAAAGGGAGGGGAAAGGGTGTAAAGAGAGAAAGGAATAAAAAAACAACATTAGCAATGATCTGAGAAGGAAAGTTAATTTATTAATTATAATAGCAAAAATACAAGTTAACTGGGATTGAAGCTAATAAACCACACAAATGAGAAAGTGAGTGTCCAGAAATGCAGGCCTTTCTCTAAAGCTGAAGGCAGATGGCTGGGGAGAACATGGTTCAGAGACATGTAGCATGAAGAAAGGGGAAGCCTCATGATTTGGGAAGAGTTTTATCTTTCCCTCTAAACAGAAAACAGAAATCGAACAGTGAAAGTCTTCTGGGAGATGGAGCTGTTCTCTTCTGAGACGCAGATACCTGGAAATATCCAAAGGCCGCAGAACTGGAACATCAGTCCTTTTAACTCCCAGTGCACTATGTGATGTTATGATGTGGAGTACTGATGCAAAAGTCATAAAACCACGACATAGAGTTACACAGAAGAGCTGGAGTGGTAGGGAACTGTGGTGCACACCACAGTCTTTGGAGAACAATTAATGGTGAGTTTTAATGAAAGAAGTACACAATTTGTTATTAAAAAAAATAAAATAATCAGTAGGAATTGCATGTCTCAATTCTAGGGAGTGCAGAAAGGGCAGGATTTTAGGGTTTCTGTATACAGATGTAACATAATTTGTCCAACCATAGCACCTCACAGCTCCAAATCACTACCTCACAAATCCACTGGGTGTGAAAATTAATGTTTAGTCTAAGTCAACAATTCAAACAAGTCTCCAAAAGAGAGCAATATTACTATCAGCACTGCTTTCCAGATAATCAGTGCATGAAAAGATGGAAAGATCTCAGTAAACTGGTCTTAGGCAGTGATACCAGGACAGAGCTTTAATGCAGCTGGTATGAAAATTCCCACTTGTGAAAGCTGACTGTGTCCATCTATTTTGCTGGTTACCAGTAAAACAATACCATCAGTCTGCATATGCAGCACGTGAAGCACAGGAAAAGAAGACTTCACAGGCATTTTATGGCTAGTTATGTTTTAATCAACTTAAAAAAACCCACCCAACCAACCAAACAAAAAAAACTGCCTACCTGGGAATTCATCACAATCTATTACATTTTAATTGAATTACCTGGATTTACAGCATGTAACAGTAGCATATATGACAGAATTGACTAAAGGCACTTAAAATGTAAGCAGGGATTATTAAATGAACAGTCACCCTGCCAAAGCTGTATTATAGAAATAATACCTTTGATTGCTTGTTTACATTATATTCAACAATAACTATCACTAACTTCTTTTCACTATTAACACTTGAGCTAAGGCTGAAATACTTGCTTCTCTATCTGAAGATTACTGGTCACAGACATGAGACTACTGAATCAGTAATTCTACTCAGTCTTATTAAGCTATAACAAAAGCACTGTCTAATTACTTGTACTAAAAACACTGCAATAAGCATTTGGCAGATAATTCCATGAAGACAGACACAGATGTGTAGATGTAGGGGAAATCAGGGAATAACAAATGAGTGGGGCTGAGTTTGAAAGCATAAGGTGGCAAGGAAAAGGAAGAAATGCATATCACTGCTTCATCTGCTACAAAATCTCACATATTTATCAGGCATGCAAGATAGTTCACAGTGAGCCATTTAGAAAACTAAGTCATATTTGATGCAATACCATATTAATTTTTCTTACTACTCTTTTTTCTCTTGCAGAGAAAATGGTATGCTACTTTACATCCAGTAATTCTTCCAAACTGCCATTTGGAGTCAGAGACACAACAAAGTTGCCAAGTAACATAAGAGAAAACTTGGTATCACAGTGGAGAACAAAAATAAAAAAGAAATCTTCCCAAATTACCTACTTAACAATTGTAAACATATTGTCTGGATTGGCATTTACTTGTCATCTAAGTACTAGCAAATAAAACATTCCAATGGTAGATAATCAAAAACTTTCTGAATCAGATAAATATTACTTCTCATTAATCCTTATACTGAAATACATGGGCTCATAGTTATTTTCAGGATTGACTATGTGTAACAAATCAGTATAGGAAAGCCTGCAAAAAAGGATCTTGAAATGCACAAATCCATCAAATTCTTTAAAAAAAAAGATTAACAGCAAGCATCATTATACACAAATTCTCTCACCACAGATGGGAAAGTAAGTTAGGTTCACCCATCTTCAACCCAAACCATTCTATGGTTCTATGATTCCCTGTAAATTCACTGAGGTAATTTTCATTTCTAAATGACAAGGTAATTTAGGAGACAAAGAAACATTTAAAAGGAGTTGCTTCTGCCTTAGGTCCTAGACCCTTACTGGTGCATCAGCATTCACTTCTCACTCATATCAGTGGTGCACTACTACCTAAATGTTATGCTAAAGCTGTCTGAAAACATTCTTAAGGTATGTCTCCTTGAAATTTTTTGATAATGATTTGTTAACTTCAAAAGAAGCATTCAGAGTGTTTAAGTAACAGACAGAGACTTACTCTATGTAGAAAAATAAACCAATGATAATGACAAAAAGGTCTTTAATATACCTTGATCACAGGAAACACAGAAAACAAGGCTACCATCTTGTGGTTGTTGAGCTTTGAATCTAAAACAGCCCCACTGAAGTCAATACATTTATGATGCTACTTGGCTTATCAGAGAAGTAGTTTCTTTCTGGAATAGATCACTAATACATTTTACAGCCCTAAAACATTTTAACACGTTTATGTAAATCCTTAAACAATGTGATATTATAAATTTTATTTCTGTTGAGTATTTACATGTCCAGCACTGAATTGCTTAACTTTAAGTAGATATGTAAGGCAAGCTGAACAGTACCTTGATTTTCTTCCAGCTTCCCAATTGTTTCTATCTGCTCAACAAGGTCATTAGAGTTCCACTGGCTCATGCCAATGAGAATAGCACTTTTTCCTTCCACCACCTCTTCTGCATGAGGAAAAAGGAAAACAGAATAAATGGCAGTGATGAACATGAGAACACCACAAAGGACTAAAACTAGTAACTGTGAGAAAAATAAGCATCTTAAGTTAGCATAGGCAAGACTCTCCAGAGAAGCTTCCTGCTTACTGATATATCCTGAAGTGTACCTATGCACTACATAAATTTTGTGCAGGAAAACCAAAGAGGAGGGGATTGTTTGACTATTTGCTCTTAACTTGAGCAGGTTACTTAAAAATAAAACTGGGAATAAACAACTGAAGTGTTTACTATCAGCTTAGTAGTTAGAATTCCTTTCCCTTTCCCCACTCCAGGTAAGCACTGAAGATCAAAACAACCCTAAAACTGACATCTTTGTTTTCTCCTAACAGCTGAAAAAAAATTTCACACAACCTACAGCCCTGCCCAACTCACAATTCTCCTTTCTCAGTTTCTAAAAACTGAAAATACTTGCAGTACTACAATATCAACTTGTGTTTTTTTTTCTATGAAACAGACATACAGATTATATTCTCACATTCATTCAAGGAATGAAATCAGCTGTACTATAATCAAAATAGTCCACAACAGGCCAACTATATGAGCTTCCCAGAACACGAATAAGAACTTTTTTCCAGATATACGGGGAGTCTTGGTCAACATAGTAGTACTTACATATATATTGGTGGTTCAACATTCATTTCAGCCTGAAAATGGAGCTCTGTTCTATAATTATAAGCATTTTTAAGTTTATTATATACCACAATTTTAACAAGTAATTAAAAGTAATCCTATTCCAGACAGGCCTGAAGTGAAAGATGCAGCAGAATATGCTCCATACTGTTTTGATGCCAGATGCAGTTCATGGCTTCTCATTCATCCACACCAGTACTTCACCCATCTCTGATATACTTGGGCCTGTGCAAAAATCATACCCCAGTCTGGTGAGAACAAAGTTGTCAGTCCATTCCAAAATGAGCTTACTCACTTGTGGCAAATCTGGCAAAAGAATAGGGAGAGTAAAACAAAATTTTGCACTGACCTCGAGCATCAAAGAACTCATCATCAGAGCTCTCCACAGAGTCTTTGAGGATGTTCTGCATGTGCCACTGATCACCAATGAATCTGCGTAGGCCAGCTGGAAATACAGAGAGAATGACATTAACCCAAAGGAATGCTCACTTCTGTGCCAGACTTAAAAAGGAAAAGTACAGTAATAAACACTGGTCATGATGTATCGAGAGGATCCTTTTGGTCAGGGCACCTAATCTCAAAAGGATTCTTAAGATGGCATTAAAATTACACTTCTCACTTTCACTTAAGAAAAATTATTAAAACAAGGTTTTGGTTAAAGATGAGCCTGCATCACTTTCAGTTAATGATGAGCCTGCATCACTTTCAGTTAATGTAGTGACTTGCAAGATAAATTCCAGCATATGCATCTCACCAGGCTGTTCAACACTCAGACAGTACAATATTTGGTTCCTAGACCTCAAGCAACATTTCCCCAGAACATGGCAGTGGTTCCTGTCCAAATTATACTTCACTTCTGAGAGAAATGGCATCCTATTTGGCTCACATGTTTACAGACAAACTAATGAATACTCATTCATTCAAACTTATTCATAGAATTTTCAAATCAGAGAGCTTTGTTTTGACAGAGACCTGTGCTTATATTCATAGCTTGTCATTACAAGACAAGAGGGCAAATCCCCATCAGAACAGGTACAATACCAAATATACTGACAGTAGTTCCAAGGGGTTACACATAACTCAGGGTAATTTTTAACTAGAAAACCAGCACTACATAATTACATCAGTCCTTCTTAAATCTACAGCAACATATATGTTGCCTTACATTGACAATAAACGCACCCCAAAACACTGGTGAAGCAGGAATTGAATCCACCTTAATAACAGAGGCAGAGCCAGACTCCTCACAGCAGCACTGGGCAAGGACAGGAGACACTGGGCATAAGTAAAGTGAAAGTTTCATACCAGCTTTAGGGAAAAACGTTTTCCACAGAAGAACATTCATTGAAGCAGCTCTTCAGAATTGTGCAATCTTCATTTTTTGGAGTTTTCAAGGCCCAGATGGATAAAGTCATGTACAACCTGGTCTGCTCCCATAGCTAGCTGCACTGTTTGGGAAGTCACAGGCACAAAGAGGCACTATGATCAATGCTGTATTCCTATATTAAATGTTTAAACACAGCTACAAATGACTGGAGTGATGCATTCTGCCCCCTGCATAGGAAACTTAGCCATCATCTCCACTGATGATGCTCTCATCACCTCCAAGCACAAGATTAAAAAAAAAATCCCTTCAGACCTGTAGAGTCACTTTTCTATTCTTCTCACTGACCAGCTTACAAACAAAATGTCTTTATCCACTGGCTGACCACAGCCTTGCACAAATGCACAGCATTCCTCAAGCAAAGAGATGAAAAACAAGAAGAAAGGAATGGATGCACCGAGTACTTAGGTGACCCTGTTACATAACAAACCACTGCAGATCCCTGCAGAGTCAGAAACTTGAAAGATAAATAAAAGAAAAAGAACAATTTACATGTAGTTCAGATGAAGGGGGACAAGCTCATGTTCAATTATGGGCTCTGTTGTAAACTTAAGAGGGCAAGGTACTTGCAGCAGGATTCTATACTGCCAGGCAAGAGCACACAAACTCAGGATGTCAGTGATTGTGGACAGCAAACACAGCACTTTCAAATAGTAGCCATGTCTCTGCAGTACTTAGTAGTGAGACAAGGAGATGACTTGACTGCGTCTCCACTCTGTCACCTTCTTTTACTGGTCTCTTTCCCTAGGAAGCCAATACTGTCTGGTGGGTGTTCAGATCTATCAGAATCAGATTAAAACCTGCTTTGCAGCCTCTGCAGTTGGCCATAGTACACTACTATCAGCTTTACAATAAGGATGAAATGTATTGCAAAAATTCTGGCTATCCAAAAAGCCCTTGGCAGCATCAGCTTTATTATATCTCACTAGGAATGCTTCTAGATTTAGAAATAAAACATAGACACAGCTGGCAGCACAAGTCTGCATATGCTAGCTGCAGCAGTTCTTCATATTCACATTAATTTGCTGGCTGGACTGCGAGACACTGCCCTAGTACAATAGTCTTATCAAGTCTGCTTCATTCTGTGCCAACAGCTTAGCATTCGCCACCTCTGTAGGACTCTATTATCATTCCCTGATTATATTAGACACTGCCATTGCCTGGGGTCACTGATTTCATTTACAGCATCAACTGCTGCATATTTTATAATTTAATTTCAGAGAAGGATCTTAGATTTACTCCAAAATACAGTCTACCTCCCTGGTGATGACATTTAATGCTTCTAAGTATTTCTCTTTAAATACTAGACTTGCTGACTGGTTCCCAGCAGACAGATTTCAGTATTTTCTGAAAGCAGGGCAGCAATTAACATTTAATTTCACTTGATCAGTGTTAGAAATATCCTCAATAATTTTTGGTCAGGACGGTATCTCTGATAAAAGCAGATTTTATACAAGATTGCAATGGCGGGCGCCCTGATAGCAGAAACACACCTAATGACATGATATTACAGTTTTTATACCTTGTCTTCCATGTTTTCACCTCCCGTTTCCCCTTTGGTTGGGTATTCCATGTTACAGTTTTACCCAAGGTTTGCATTTGTTAATTACAATCTGAAACCTGTTAATTCATGTGCTATCTTGTGCCAGTCAGTTGCCATCCTGCTGTTTTTGTTTCCAAGATGTCTCGGTACTTTTATTGTATTGATATATGGATTCCCTTCAAAGCTTCTTCCATTCTGTCCCAGAAACAAAGAGTTAAACAAAGAGTCCGGGGGGGGGGGGTTAATTCCAGACCTTCCCAATATGTCTTCAGGCACATCCTTAGGTATGTCACAATTTGTATATATTACAATGTTTACAACAAAACGTTTTAGTTTATACAGGTATATTGTTAATTATTTTAACTTCTCCTCTTTGGATCCTTTATTACTCAGGTCTTATTTGTCCAGCACCAAAAATCAGTAGTTTTATTTCAGACAGCTGGACAGTCAGGAGCTGCAGTCTTTGTACTCATGATTTCTACCTAATAACTACAAATTGCTTCACTTATATACTGAGACCTTGAAATAAAATATTCTCATCTTGTTCTAAATGCAGAAACAACATTTGATTCCCACAATCAGTACTGCTGTTTCAGAGAGTGGTAACGAAAGCTATCCAGAAAAGCAATCCCTATAATAGAAACCCACATTCCTAACTTGCAGGTCATTCACACGAGTGAGCTAGAAGTACACGCACTAATTTCCAGAGGCTGCTGGAGACAATGTACCAGACTGGCAGTGAGGACACAAGCAGAATACTTTCTCACAACACAGTCCACAGAGATGCACTTTCCTCCTAAGAGAAGCAGAAGCAAACTTTCCTATCTAAACTGCTTTCTTTTGTATAGTACTGCTGGTTCCTACACTCACCTGTTTTGCAGACAGCTGAGTGTGGGTTTGCACTGAGCAGAGCCATCTTCAGCACTGAACAGAAATGTTGAATTTTCTAGCTTTGTTCCTGTATGGCTCCAACTTAGGCAAAGACCCTTAAAATAAATAAGTCTAACCACCTAACACTGCACCACTAAACCATGTCACTTAGTGTCACATGCACACAACTCCTATATACCTTTAAAGATGGCAACTCCACACTTCCTTGCGTAGTCTGATGACTAACCACCCTTCCAGTTAAGAAACTCTTCCTGATATATATTACCTAAAACTCTATTGAAAATTAATTTAGACAAATTTAGGTTCAACAGGAAGTAGGATTTATTATGAATCCATGGTAAACCATGAGTTAAGATTCTGTGATTTTTACAGTGCAACTTGAGGTCATCTCCTCACACCTAAGTGAGCCCTGGTACTCCACTGAGCCAGCTATTGGACAAACAAATAAGAAGCTTCTCATCTCAACTGCACTCAACTACAATCATTTCATTATAAAACTGGGTGGTTAAATTGTAGTTTCAACAGATTTGCAGCCCTAGTGTCACGGGTTACCTAGGTTTACCTGGGCCCGTGACAGGGGCCACCGCCCCAGAAATGAAGGGATAGAGGGGAATGGACAAAAACAGTGACAGCAATCTAAGGAGGAAATTTATTTTACTAAATATGATATTGGAATACAAGATAACACAATATAGTACAATATAATTGAGGCTAATAAATCAAACAAGAGAGAGAAAGAGAGAGAGGGAAAGAGAGAGAGAAAATCCCCGAAAACCGGGAGGCCTACTGTTAACTCTAGGCGATAGGGCTGGAGTGCAGAGACGACTGAGCTGGAACGCAGAGAGCGAGAGAACAAGAAGAAGGCGTTCCAGCCTGGAAGTGAGATTATATATGTCCTTCTCCGGTGAGTCATCTCTGGCCACGACGTCCTCTGGGATATGTAGTTCTCCTCTGAGAGCTGAGTACTCGGGACGCTGCCATTCCACGGAACTGGAGCATGAACCTTCCACACTTCCACATACCTTCAATCACACTTCCACATACCCTCAACCACACTTCCACATACCCTTAATTACACTTCCACATACCCTCAATTACACTTTCACATACCCTCTATTACACTTTCACATACCATCAAAACAGTTTGTCCCATTCAAACACCTTTAATACCATATAACTTTCCCTCAGCAATCCGTATCGTTCAGTTATAAACTTACTTTCTCTTTAACCCTTTTTCCTTTGTACATGATTCCACTATTATACCCTCAATTAATGATTCATACTGCACATGATGTTATGATGTAGAATATTAATAGCAACAGCACAAAACCATGACACCTAGGTCAAGTGTTGACTACAATCTTGCCAGCTCTGATCTGAATGCTTAATTTTATGCAGGTATTTCATCCCGCTGACATCAGTAGAAACTTTTGTGTATGAAACTAAGCAGCTGTTAATGCACCGCTGGAATTAGGACTATGAGATTATAAACATTTGGATATCAAAAATCAAATAGTTGAAACCAGTCTGCAGGAAGTTCTGAAATTTCTGAAAAGATTTTCACTCACTGATCAGGGAATTTCTCCCTCTTCCCTCCACTCATCGAAACAGATTCTTCTCTAACTTGACCACTTCCCCACATTATTATAACAGCCCTGATGTTCAAAACTCATTAATTTCCAAGTATCCTAAGTATCATTCAATAACTCCACATGTACTACTACCAGTACCAAAATCAATATTTCAAGATTATTTGATAAGGAAAAAAGAAAGATTAAATGTGCATCAAATGAGGGGAAAAAAACAAACAAACAAACACAAGAACTTATTCAGCCCAGTGACAGGCATTAGTTCTGAATTATAATAAACCAATATCAAACACAGTGTACCTCAGGTCTCTAGATGCAATACATCTAGAGGTGGAATGTTTGTATAGAGAGCACACTTCTGCAAAAAGTGAAGAATATTTGCCTGTGGAAATGATGTCCTACAACAGGCAGCACATCTGATGAAAATGCAGGGCTTCTGGACCAATCCATTTGAGAAATCATTGAAAAAATGCACTGGAAGTAACCCTAGCTCCGCTGTCAAACCAAAGCCATGTCACCTTTTCTCACTGGCTCTCCTTCTCCCCAGCTTCAATAGGCCATTATAACCAACAGCAGCTGAAAATGAAAACCTTGACTTGCATCATCACTGCTTATTACAGCAGAACTTCACCGGCAGGGTCAGCACAAGCTCTTAGTGAGTGGGCTTTCCTTTAAAACTAACTCAGTACAGTTCACATCAGTGTCACGGTCATAAATTGCATCAAGCTTTGAAGCATGCAGAGCAGTCCGCAACATTTTTTGCTTGATAATAAACACTTGCTGATCAAATGTAAACACAAGCAAAGGCCACAGGCAGGTGAACATTAAAGTAGTGCTCTTGGATATTACTATCACAACAACAGAGCTATATTCTCTTAACTACTGAAAACTCAGTATATTCATAAATCACTGAAGACTGAACTAATCTCAAAACAAATTAATCAAAAATTGACTTAATTGCACAGATTAAAGCCTTTCTGTTTACCAAAATTTGTTTCAGAATTGTGTCCTCTTTGAATTCAGGAAAGGTTTTTCTAATAAAACTAAAAAGCACAAATCATTGGACAAGAAATGATGGGTAGAAAGACCTTTGTTGTCGCATAATACTTCTTTCTGTTCTGCTGGTTTCAGATGCATCTTTCCTACCCTCTACGTGACTAAAGTGAGCTACCCACAATGTTACCTAAGAACTGCAGAGCCAAAATTACGCACTGCTATGTTATAGTTATGCTTTATTTCTTCTACAGAAAACACAAAACTGAAGGTGCATTTTAAAATACACAAATTTTAACTACTGGACATACTTCTTGGACTTAAAAGACTCCGACAAAAAAAAGGGGGAGATGCTGACACTCCCTCATATTAATCCACAGCAAAAACTGATGCTATAAGTAAGTAGCACACATGGTGAGAAGCAGTAGGGGAGACTGAGAGGAGCAAGAGGCCTGAGAAGAGAGCACACAGAGCCAAAGGAAGAAAGACAGTCAGTCCAGATAGGGAATCCATGGGACAGCAAGGAACTAAAACAGGAGTGGCAGATTGAGCTGGTGAAGTACGTAAATAAGCAGGGCAAGGGGAGCAAAGGGAAGAGGAAATAAGGGGCAGGGGGCCTCCTACCAGTCTAGCTGACTGCTTCTTGCAAGGGATATGATCCTGTTTCATTCCGCCAGCCAGGCACAGCATTCACTTGATTCTGTGGTTGACCTGTAAAGCCAGCAGAAATGTTCAAAAAATTTAAAACAACGAAGGGTTTTCCACTTCTTTGGCTCCCAGAACTTGGCTGCAGAAGAGCTGGGGAAGCCTGGTAGCCAGCAAAAAAAAAAAAAAAAGAAAAAAAAAATGAAGAGGAAATGCATCAAATTTCTCTTACTGTTGTCAGCAAGGCACCAGATCTAAGTATACTTTGTGTTCATGGACTTGCAGTTCTCCAATTACCTGCTAAAACCTGCATACACTTAAAGTCTTGAGAAAGGAAGACTTCTAAGTACTGCTGGCACTTCAGAAAGAGGACACATGGGCGGGGGGTTTAGTCAGGAAGAATTAAACAGTGAACAGAAATGGGAGCTCTAACTACAAGAATTAGGAGAAAGCTTCTGGTTTAATAGGCAGTGAGATAAAAGACAAGAAGTCAGAAGCATGTTTGCATGAGAAAACGATATTAAACAAAGTTAGTCTTGAAAGAAGAATCAAACAAGCAGGGGCCTACAGAAAGCAAAGTTGTTACGTTTATCAGAGAAGCTGAAGCCCAGAGAACAAGTGTTAACATAATCACTTAAGAGCAGACCTGGGCAGGCAGAAGCAGAGTGCTAAGATTCAGTTTCTAGCAGGTGGGAAAGGGGCTGGCAAGCACAGAGAGAAAAGAACTCAGAGGTGAAGAAAAGCATTAAGGGATGAATAAAGTAATCAATTTTCTAACATGCAGGTTGGAACAAGAAACAGAAGAAAAGCATAACAAAGACAGTAAGTCAGACGGACACAAGACCTCCCTTTATTCTCACTGTGGTCGAACCTGTACCAAAATAAAAATGAAAACAAAGAGCCCAGTTGATTCAGCCACAGACAGAGTTAAAGACAGAAATTTCACACACACAGAAAAGGAGGTTCCGTTGCTATGAAGTAAAAGAGCCAACTGGAGAACAATCCAGACAACTCTATGGGCAGAAATACCCAATATTATCAACTATTCTCACCCATCTCCTCACTCTGTGCCTTTCCAGTAACAGAACTTCAGCAACTAAATGTCCCTTGTTACCTACTCTGCACATCCTTCAACTGACAGCTCTGCAACAGATGGCATGGATAGGTATATGTATGCCTGGCTCACTGAGAACAGAAAAAGAAACAAGAAACTACGTTATGCGGTCCTTTGAGCCCTTATTTTAAGGTACCAGAGACATTTTCAGTCATGCACCTTATGGAATTACCAGTGAAATGGGGAAATAGAGAGACGTGGTTGAAAATCGTGGTTCAGAGTCCAAATCCTAAACTAAGCTTTCCTGTAAATACAGTACATCTTTCAGAGCTGTTTCTTGATGTGTTGGATGCCAGTGCTTCAGAGCAGAAATTAACTTCACCCTCTTTCTCATCAGCATCACCACCTCCTCCAGACTCACTCTCCAAAACAAGGAACATATGAATATTCTCTAACCTTTTCCTGCAACAACTGTAGGTGGACTGCCTGCATCACATCTGAAAGGCTCTACTTTCACAGCGCAGACATTTTTGCATTCTGTGAAATATCTGGTGCTTTTGAGTCACTGCTGTTACAAAAATGAAATAGAAGATGAAGAACGGATACCACACCACCCACAGGGACATGTCAGGTAGATCTGCAGCTGCCACTATATGCTCTGCAGTTTACCATCCTGCATGTGCCTAAGCATTTCTTTGCAAGGACTTTATTCCAGTTGCTTAAGATCTGGTGGATATGTAAAGCTGACCACCTCTGAAAGCCCTTCATAAGCACATGTGACATTTGAAAATGATCAAGCAACAGATGTAACAGCCACTAGAGTAATGGTGATTCTCTGTGACCAAATAATAGTGGCTGAAAGGCATGGAAAGCACAAGCACAACATCACATTTATGTATTTGTGCATATTCCAGCTTACGTACAAACCCAGCAGACTCAATTTATAAAAGCAGTAGATTTGCCCTGCTGCTAACCAAGATACATTTAATTTATTAAAGATGAAAATCACTGACAGTATAAAGCTGGCATCAAAAGTCACATTTTACCTACCGAAATGTATGGAATCAATTAATCATGCAGAAGAGAATATCTACCCTTGGAAATTTGCATGCAAAGTTGTGCATGATCAAGCATGCTATGTCTGCAGAATAGAATACCAAAGTCCCACTGAATGTGAAAACACCACCTCCTTATCTTCCTATCAAAGTTAAAATGTCAGCAAACGAATGCCCCAAAAATCAACGTGACATTTTCCGTTTTTACTAATCCTCAATTTACCAAAGAATAAAACCAACTATCTAGCTCTACACCCATTTTTTTGGCCTTTTCTCTAGTGACTGATGCTCTCGTGCTCTTGAGTGCTATTTCATAGGGTTGCCACCAATCCACGTCTATCCAGGGGCAGAGGGGAATCCTGTTTGGAAGGAAGCACTTCGTTTTAGCTGTAATACTACCAAACTGATGTAAGGATACACAGCAGGTAACAGTGCTGGCAGTGAACACCAAGTTTTACATGCCAACCAACAGGCATTCAGTCATGGCACAGTTTGGCCATCACCACCCAAAGCAACGGGCTCTGCGTGCAACCTCGAAGAAATCTACCACTCCAAGGGAGAGGTTTCTCATTGTTCACGCATACCAACTATGTGCCGCCTGGTACAGAGGCACCACTGCCTCCAAGCTTTCTGGCCTGAACCCTGGAGTGCTAATTTCCTCCAAATAGTACAGTTTCTGGGTAAGGAAATACAGAAACGCGTGAACCTACAAGATAAAGGATGGGTTGCTGCTGCCTTCCTTCTGAGCAGGTACTACCTGACAAGCACGCCTTTACTGTTCGTAGAGGAGACCGCGATTCTGCGACCTGCACCATTTCTGCCAGGTCTCGCAGCGCCGCGCATCAGTTCCACCGGGCCACCTCGCTCCCCAGCCCTGGGAGCTCCTTGGCGGACCCCGAGACGTCCCCGCAGCCCCACACGGCACCCCGCGACTGTCGGCACAGGCGCCGAAGGCAGCGCGGGCCTCGCTCGAAGGAACGCACTGCAACCCCTCAAGGGATTCTGCGCTTACCTTTCGGAGCCTCGCATCGAGCGTGGGCGCGCCTCGCCTCCAGCTCCACCTCAGGGCTGCGCAGCCCCGCCGCGCCATCCCCGCGATCCACCACACACTCACCAGGGCGTGGAGCTTTCGCCATCTCGGTGCTACCCGCTCCGGGCCGAGCCGGGGCCGGCCGCGTCAGCTGCTCGCCCGCGAGGCCCTCCAGGCACGCCAGCACCCCGCGCCCCACCGCCCCATCTGCTCGCGGCGAACGCTCCGCACCGCCCCATCACGCCGCGCAGCCCCCGCCGTTTAAGGCACACAGAGCGGCTCCCACGCACCATGGGGCCGAGCCCAGGCGGCGCGGGCCGCGGCTGCTCGGAATCGGCGCGGAGACGGCCGTGCGCAAGGATCGATCACGCCAGCTCGCCCGGAGGGGCCTCCCCCGGAGCCGGGCCGCCGCTGGAGACGGGGGGAGGCCTCGCGCTTCTGGCAGCGCCCATGTTCGCAGAGGAAGCCCGCGAGGCGCGCGGCCCACCCGCCCGTCCCGCCCGGTGTCCGGAGCGCGGTTCCCGGCCTTCGCGGCGCACCTCAGAGAAGGGAGAAGCGGCGGGAGCCGTTCCGCGCCGCCCTGCGCCCAACGTCCCGCTGCGCAGCGCCGGGGGCTCGCCCTGCACGCGGCTCCTCAGTGCTGCAGCGCTGCCTGCGCAGCTCCTGTCAGCAGCATCTCTTCGCCTGTTGCCCAGCCCTGCACGGCTGAACTGCTGCAAGGCACTGCCTTGCAAGTCAGCGCCGTGCTGGCAAGCTGAACTAGGGAACATTCAGGGCTTGTTTCTTCTCCCTTCGCGACCCTCGCTAGAGGCATTTCTCTAACGCTTCCGAGGGGAAAACAGCAGTCAGCTCCTTCCCAGCTCCTAAGAACTGGGAGAAAGTCAGCATAAGAAGTAGATGCCTGACTTGCAGGAACAGTGGGAGGAGATGGGCAGAAAAACTCTGAGGGGTTGTATTTAGTTACAGCATGTCAGTCAGTACACCACCAAATAAAGATCAGTAAATAAGTTCTGCCCAAGGACGTGTACAGTATAAGAGCCAAGCAAACACAACACAACAGGGACCTAAAGCAACTTAAGAGGCTTTCCACCTGTTGGTTGGTTGGTTGGTACAGTCGCAGAATCACCCAGGTTGGAAGGGACCTCAAGGATCATGAAGCTCCAGCTGGGGGCCCTCCCCCCAGCCTGGCAGGGCCACCTACAAACATAACTATTTATTTGCACTAAACAGCTCATTCAAGCAGTCAAAGCAAATACCACTGAGAACAGTGTTTAAAACCCCAGAGAAAGTTAAGTGGCTTTGTTTGAATCTTAAGTGGAATGGTCACAACTCCCAGTAATTTTCAGCCCAAAGCCAAATGCCAGTAAGCTAACTGTAATTTATGTTACACCATCTATGTGTGACCACTCCACTGTGGAAAGTTTGGGCTGGAACCTCATTGCCTCTGCTGTTTCACTGCAAGCCCCAGTTTAAAGATGTGACTGCACAACTGGCTTCTCAAAGATGCTGTAGTGTCACTAAACTGCCAAATTAAGTAATCTCAAAGAAGAGCCATGGATAATATATTCATGGGTCTGTTGGAAATACTAGCTTAGCAGAAAAGTGTCTGTAAGATGGGGATATGCTTGAAGAGAATACTGCACCGCTTACTCTGTGCTGCTCCCTACTTGTGACAGTTACAGTACTTTCCAAACCATTTCTGTCTTGTATAGATGTGACATGTGAAGGAGCCGGATAGCAAAAAGCAGGATTAAAACATCTAGTTTAATTTCATGTTAATCCAGTACTAGTTGGAGTAGGAAGCAGAACAAAGGACAGACTACAGCTTACTTTTAATGAGCATTTGAAAATGCATCATTATCTTCAGCTATCAAATGTACAACAAGTGTATGTTTATCGTAAAAGCTATCATGACAACAGCATGAAAGGGATAAACAAACAGCATTTTTCTTCTCTATGCTATTCACAGGGAGCAAGTGTGCACTAACCTTTGCTTTCTGTTATGTCTGTGCAACTTCTCTGAACTCATCAGAGTGAGCACACACAAGGGCAGAATTTCATCTCTTATTTCCAAAGGTGATGTTGTTACCCATGCAGAAGGCCAGCACAAAAGTTATGCATCACTGTTTCAAGGAAGTTACCCGTACAGGAGGCTCATGCTAGCAAGAATCTATCAGTGATGCATATCCATACATCCAGGAATATATTTGTTACAGACCAGACACCGATCCACCTACACTGTAGCTTTTAAAAAATATCTTAATCCTTTCCATATTTGCATTCAGTCTGAACAGACATGGACTGCAGTAACTTTCCAGAGGTGACAACCAACAGTCTCCATATCAGCTACCATGTAGAAGCCACACCAAAACAGATTCTTATAATCATCTGAACAGAATTTTCCATGAGAAGTTTTTCTGGGGCTTGGAAGAATTCAGTTTGCAGGTAAGACACAACCAGGGAGATTCCCATGAGGCTATTATCTATGTTAAAATCTCTGTCCTTCATTAACTGTGCCCAATTTAATAACCAGACCAACATTAAAGTGAAGGTGATTCCTTTTTCATGCTCCTCAAATCTTCATTGGGAGAGAAAGGGAGAAAACCGTGTGCCCCGGTGGCGCAGTGGTAGCAATGCCTTGCAACACTGGGGCCCGGGGTTCGAATCCCCCCTGTGGCGCAAGTGGTAGAAGTGCCGCTCTGCTACACAGAGGCTCGAATCCCGGGGGCTGGACTCGATGATCTCTAAGGTCCCTTCCAACCCGCACGAAACTATGAAACTATGAAACCTGCCTTCTATTTAGAGATGTGAAGCAATTTCTGCAGATACAAAACAAAACAGCCTTTTAAACAGAATATCTTTACAATTTATCCAAAGTCATTTCATCATTAAGATTCTTGCATTGTATTATCATCTCAGTAAGTGCAAATACTGAACTGAGTCAAATTAGTCTTTTCCTTAGAAGACACAAGATGCAAAAATTTCTTAACATCTGCATGAGATTCAAAAACTACTGTATTCTGTGCTCTAAAAAGGTTTGGCTAATACTACTGAAAGAATAACTTTCTTCCTAAAATGCCCTGAGAATTTGAACTGTATAGAGAACATAAATACTCAGATTAGGTAAATGTTAAATTTCCCTGTCCTTTGTCCTGTACCCCCTTTTACAGACACAGAAAGCAAAGTAGCGTGGCTAGAGGCAGCATTCAAACCCAGGTATGCATTCCCAAAGCTCTGCTCAGCATGCTAAGAGGTTCTTAAAAAATAATAATTCCTTTCAACTTACATTGAGCTAATTTAAACCTTGCAGTTGTGCTGTCTCCCCACCCATCATCCTTCCTGAAGAAAGCTGAACGCTTTCTGGAAGTTACTGATTGGACAGTAGCAAAACACATCTCTGGCTGTGAGAAAGCATAAGCTCTGTTGTTCACAAGTGACACAACAGTTCTAACACATTCACCTTGAACAGCTATTTTGCTGTACAGTTTGGAAAAAACAAAAGGTTTTCTTATGGCATGGCTGCTGTTACCTGCAGCCTTTGAAGGTAATAAGAACTACAATTCCTCCCTCTAAGGGAACGGTAAAGAATTACTCCATATCGTCCCCAGCTCTGACAACAGACAACTGGCAGCCCTTGAAAATGTAACCTCCAGAACTTTCTTCTTTCTTCTGAAGTGTTGCAAAAGCTTCAGACATTGTAATTAATTCCTCTCAGTACATAAAGGCAACCAGCCTTTCCATGGATTACAGCACAGATGTACAACCTCTACAAGAGTCACAGCCAAACAATAACGTAAGAAAAATATAAACTAAGAAGTGGCCTGAGCTGGAATATCTTCAAAGATCTTTTTACTTCCAACTGCTTTTTAAGAAAATAATCTTAATCCAAATACATTTTCTCTTAATTCTAAACACATTCAGATTTACTGGTGACTCGAGTGTTTTTCCTTGCAATTCAACAGAGAAACCTCTGTGAAGACAAAGCCTCTATCAAGGGATGCTTTCTATTATCATTAGGTTTTCTAGCACGCAAGATGTAAAAAACCTTGTATGAAACATAGTTTACATACTAACTCCTGCAGAAGATCAGCACAAAAAGTAATGCCATATGTCACTAGGGGATGAGAACTCAGAGGAGAATGTTATCTACTGACACCATTGTCCCCGTGAGAAGCAGCTTTCCACATAATAAGCCAAACTTGCCCAAACTGGACAAGGAAAATGGCTTTGGATGTATGCTTAAGGGCCTATTCAGAAAAAAACTGAAAGTCATTTGGTTGGCTAATATCTCCTGGACTACATTCAAGTCTGGATTCTATTCAGTTGTGCCTGCTGATACAATGTTCAGTCTGGTTTAAACAGCCTTCAGGGCCAAACCAGGAAAATGCTAAGGAAGTAAGAGAAATGGGAGCTCTGTCCACTGGAGTCCACAGTCTGTCCAAAGTTACAAAATAATCTTTTCTTATGTCAAGAAGTGGGGATGCTGAGTGCAGTTCCATCAGCAGGCCTGGGGATTCAGCGATAAAGCAGTGTGCAGACTCAAGTAACGCAGCTGAAGAGGGCAATGGTCAGGATGGATTTCAACTGCTATAACCTTGATGTCACCAAAGAAATCAAGAGGCAGCTCTAAGGAGAAGACGCTACATTGAATCAGAGAAAACAGCAGGTGGTAGAGCTGAATGTCAGCCACTCACTAGAAATGGGTTGCACTATGCTGTTTTACTTTGAATGACTGAGAAATTCTCTGGCAGCAGAGATAGTGATTGCTCATGCTAGTGAAGCAAACACAGAAGTCGTCCAAGATCCAAGAGACAGCAATTCTTTGCAGTATAATATTAAATCTCTTTGCACTGTTTACATTTCACCTACTGCCAAAATGAAAGAAAGAAAGAAAGAAAGAAAGAAAGAAAGAAAGAAAGAAAGAAAGAAAGAAAGAAAGAAAGGGAGAAAGGGAGAAAGAGAGAGAGGGAGGGAGGGAGGGAGGAAGGGAGGAAGGGAGGAAGGGAGGAAGGGAGGAAGGAAGGAAGGAAGGAAGGAAGGAAGGAAGGAAGGAAGGAAGGAAGGAAGGAAGGAAGGAAGGAAGGAAGGAAGGAAGGAAGGAAGGAAGGAAGGAAGGAAGGAAGGAAGGAAGGAAGGAAGGAAGGAAGGAAGGAAGGAAGGAAGGAAGGAAGGAAGGAAGGAAGGAAGGAAGGAAGGAAGGAAGGAAGGAAGGAAGGAAGGAAGGAAGGAAGGAAGGAAGGAAGGAAGGAAGGAAGGAAGGAAGGAAGGAAGGAAGGAAGGAAGGAAGGAAGGAAGGAAGGAAGGAAGGAAGGAAGGAAGGAAGGAAGGAAGGAAGGAAGGAAGGAAGGAAGGAAGGAAGGAAGGAAGGAAGGAAGGAAGGAAGGAAGGAAGGAAGGAAGGAAGGAAGGAAGGAAGGAAGGAAGGAAGGGCATAAAAAAGACAAGCTACATCAGATCCCAACAAACCAGAGGAAAGCAGCAGCATTCTGCCAAAAAAAAAAAAAGGGAACAAAATCATAACACACAGAGGCATAACAGAAGATTGCAACTGATGGCTAACTTGTTCCAGCAAGGATTTTATAGTACTCTGAGTCACAGGAAATTCCCTAGCAGAAAGATACATGGTTTGATGAGCAGTGTTGCCTGCCAGGTTGCTGTTAGCTCTAGTTAATCCCAGGTACTACAAATCTTGCCTCATACAACCCTTACAACCAGGGCTGCACTGATTAATACAAGAATTAGCTGGCACTGAATGCATGGCTATGAGAAGTCCACACCAGACACATAAGACCAGACAAATGTCTGGGCCTATGTGAGAACCCTTCTTTGTTTTCTGGCTCAAAGCTTGGGTCCTGAGGTGTTTTCTAGTGATAAGAGTCTCACTGATTTATGGAGGAGGCAAGTGATGTAGTCCACCACAGTTTGAGGGGTGCAATCTGTGTCTTTCACAGAGTTCCACCACCAGCCAATCTCCTGCTCACACTCTCTGATGGTTCTTAATCTCTCTACCTCTTCCCTGAACTCCATCACCAGGCTGAGCTGCTCATCCACCGCTTGCACCTCATGCAGGTGGCATCCTTCCCATCCTCCCATGGCCACAACAGGCTCTGGCACTCCGTGCAGCTGGAGACCTGAACTGCCACATTTCTAGGCAGGCCCTCTGTCTGGGTCGCCACGGTCTTCTTCAGACAAGCCTGCCATCTGGTAGTGTTGTGGAGTAAGTGGATTGTGTTGATTACACAACGAGCTTGGATGAGGAACCTCAGCCATCCAGGAATCCTAGAGGTGATCATGGACTGGCCTGAAGGAAAAAAGTTTGGAACATCACCAGGAGAAGAGGTGTCACATGCTGAAGAGGTCCCACCATACAATGAACTGCCAGAAAATGAATAGAAATATGCCCTGTTCACTGGTGGATCGCATTGTATCGTGGAAAAGCATTGCAGATGGCAATCTGCTGTGTGGAGCCCCACATAACAGGTTGCAGAGGCCACTGAAAGAAAAGGAGAATCAAGTCAGTTTGCAGAGGTAAAGGCTGTCCAGCTGGCCTTGGATGTTGCTGAACAGAAGAGGCGGCCAATGCTTTATCTTTATACTGACTCATGGATGGTGGCAAATGCCTTATGGGGGTGGTTACAACAGTGGGAACAAAATAACCGACAATGGAAGGGTAAACCTATTTGGGCTGCTGAACTGTGGAAAGGCATTGCTGCCCAAACAAAATATAAGGTTATAAAGGTGCATCACGTGGATGCACAAGTGCCCAAGAGTTGGGCTACTGAAGAACAACAACCATCAGGTCGATCGAGCTGCCAGAACTGAGGTGGTTCAAATAGACTTGGACTGGCAGAACAAGGGAGAGTTACTTCTAGCTCGATGGGCCCATGAGACCTCAGGCCATCAAGGAAGAGACACGACATACAAGTGGGCTGGAGACCGAGAGGTGGACTTAACCATGGATTCTATTGCACAGGTTATTCATGACTGTGATACATGTACCATAATTAAACAAGCCACGAGGATGAAACTTCTCTGGGGGGAAGGGCAAATTTTTGCAAAAGTATAAATATGGGGAGGCGTGGCAGGTTGATGATATCACCTTGCCACGATCTTGCAATGGTAAGCATTACGTGCTTACCATGGTGAAGGCAACCACTGGGTGGCTTTACACATATGCTGTACCCCATACTACCACCTGAAACACCATACTGGGTCTGGAGAAGCAAATCCTGTAGTGACACGGCACCCCAGAAAGAATTGAGTCAGATAATGGGACTCATTTTGAAAATTCACTTGTGGATAGTTGAGCCAGATATCAGGGCATTGAGTGGGTTTACCATATCCTATCCCCTACCATGCACCAGCTTCTGGTAAGATCGAATGCTACAACAAGTTGTTAAAAACCATGCTGAAAGCAATGGGTGATGGAACATTTAGGCATTGGGAGAAGCATTTGGCAGAAGCCACCTGGCTGGTCAACACCAGAGGATCGGTCAATTGAGATGGTCCTACACGATCCAGCTCCCTACATACTGCAGAGGGAGAGAATGTCCCTGTAGTACACGTAAAGAGCGTGTTGGTAAATGCGGTTTGGGTCCTTCCAGCTTCTAGAAAGGGCAAACCTCCCTGTGGAACTGCTTTTGCACAGGGACCTTTGGCACTTGGAGGGTGACAGAGAAAAATGGGGACATGCAACATGTACCACAAGGGAATTTGATGCTTGGGGAGCGCAGTCAGTGATTCCATGTATATATATGTATATAGGTGTGTGTATATGTAACACATGTTAGTTATTGTTTCTTCAGATATGTGCATATGTAACACGTGTTAATTATTGTTTGTTCCTATACAGATATAGGTCAAGCATGATGTGGTGATGTGGAATAAGGGGTGGAATGTTGTGGTTTTTGATGTTGGTATTCCACATCAGAACATTATGCAGATCAGTAGCAGTTACAGAGTTCATCTCCTGCTCCTGTTACCGCCATTTTGGGCATTCTGGTTTTCCAGAGGGGAAGGGCAGCATCCCCAGAGGACTTGGCGCAAAGAGGAAGTGGGGTGGGACTCCGGACAGACCCCAGCCGCTCTCTGTCTCCAGCCTCAGCTTGCCACAGAGCAAAGCACTGCTGTGGTTTGACTCATACTTTGGGTACTCGTCTCGTTGTGCTTCATTTGGTTACATGTAGTCAATTCCCATTCCTCCTCAGATCGCTGCCATTGCATTTTCTCTATATTAAAGCTATTTGCTAGCTCTCTGCTCCTTCCCCTTTCCCGAAGAGTGTGGCCCGGGGCCAGCCGGGTCGTGCAGGAAACCCCCTCCTTTTTTACTGATATGCAGGGATAACCCCGTGACAGGTAGAGACTGTGTTTGAAGCTGTGGCCTCAGGGTCTGTCAGTAGGAAAGCTGGTCTCCTGAGCAAAGACAAAAGCACTCACACATCCCACCACAAGACCCACCTCCCACACCTGCTGCTGCAGTAATGTATGGGCAGCGTGGGCTGCACTCACCCTCAGACTTGCCTCCCTCTTGTCAGTGGACAGTAACACCCTTTTCTCACCCAGCATGTTCTGTGGGCTGAAGCTATAGCTCCCGAGGGCTGCATTTAGCCTCCCAGAAAAGGATCAAGGTCAGCTCACGAGATAAAAACAGGCAGTGCCAGCTCCACCCCTGCTGGCTCAGCATCTCGCCCACAAGCTGCCAACCCTTTGGCACCAGTTCAGAGCTTTTGCTGGCTTCAAAAAAAGACCTTTTTGGTCGGCACTTTTGCTTTAGATCCCTTACCCAGTGCAGCCCCTGAATCTGGTCTCCACAGCATCTAATCTTAAAGAATAACCCATACACTTCAGTCCCCAACATTACTGACATTTACTTTGCTTTCTTAAGCCCTTCCTGATTTTTTTCATTAGAAAAAAGAGGATGACAGTAATAAAATGACAGGGTCCCTCCATTTCAGCAGATATGCACTGGGCATCTATTCTTCCCACATGGAAAGCTCT
This sequence comes from Coturnix japonica, assembly GCF_054131305.1. Taxonomy (NCBI): domain Eukaryota; kingdom Metazoa; phylum Chordata; class Aves; order Galliformes; family Phasianidae; genus Coturnix; species Coturnix japonica. The sequence goes on from NC_140684.1 coordinate 1,860,712, forward strand.
ATTAGTTTCTCAGTTTTACTTTTCATCAAGGCAGCTTGTGTTTTCTGGTTGCAGTGGTTTTCTTTTCTACAGCATTGTTACAGGGGCTTAACGTGTTGCTAGGAAGCACTCCTACCTGCCTGATTGCTAGTCCATTTGGACTATGACAAATGCAAGAAGATTCATTGATGAATATCAGCTTGATACTAAATCTATCTTATTTTACTAAATGAGGGACTGAATACTTGTGATTTTGGAACAAAAGGGAAAAAAAAAAAGACTATACATTCAAAACAAAAACAAAAAGCTCAGAGTAATTAGACAGCTCAGCTCTCTGAGCGCTTTAAACAGTAGGCTATTTTTAATCATCGGTTTCCTAATTGAAATGCTGAGGGGAGAGGACTGACAACGGTGCCAGGATTTTTATAAACATCTATAGAGCATTCCTGCTCTGCAGCTCAGCAGCTGTTTGCACAGACATACCCACCTCAGGCTTGTGATTGTCTAGTCAAGACACACCTGCATGAATCCTACTCACACTCAGTGGAAACAAGGGGAGCTACCCTCCTCTGCAGTATGGAGACCATCCTGCCATGCCATCTGTGTCACTGAGAGAAGTTAGGTCTGCTCTTGTGACACAGCTGAGAGTGGCACAGCTAGTCTGGACTTGAGTTGTCAGCAGTCAGTTGTGAACACTCTTATGGCTGTGGTAACAAACAGTTCAAGTGAAGCAGCAAAACATCTGCAGAAAGCAAAGGTGTTACTCTGGTAGTTTTTCCCTCTGAGTTCTCTGCTACTATGGGTATACTGCAATCTATAACCAAGTAAGACTTTAGCTCTAAGCAGACACCAGAGCATGACAATATCACACATTTCTTTACAGTTGTTCAGGGTCGACAGTTACAGTTCCCAGCACACACATATTACCATTAAAAATATATACGTATCTGTATTATCTATGTCCATTTCTCCCTATATTAAACAGTTTACAGCTGATGACTAGGAGCTAGTCAGGCTCAACACATTTTCTTACGTTATTCCTGTTACTTCCTCCCCCAGTTCTGATACTAATCTTACAGTCTGGTGGACCATTTATTCCCCACATGCAGTCTACCAGCAGTATCCTCCAGGGAGCCGGCCTGCTCCAGAAACCCAGGCTCAGAACAGGGACCAGTCTCAAACCTCCTGCTGGTACACACCCTGGCATGCAGGTAGACTCTTACCACTGAGACAGGTAGTTTTCCCAGATGCAGAAATGGATGACGTGTTTGTGCAATGCCTCCTATAAGCCAATTAGAAACATCAAGAACACAGCCCAACACAGCCCTAAGCTGCAGTGGTCACCAAGGCATTTTTACCCTGCTCACCTCTTACAGGCTGAGACCAGTAACACCAGTATCCCCACAGCTGTGACCAATCACAAAAATCACAGTCATAGGATATCTTGAGTTGGAAGGGATCCATTGAACCCACCCAGCTCCCTTCCTCTACTAGAAAACTATGTCATGTTTCTGTAAGATTTACAGAAAGGGTAGTTAGGCACTTGAATAGGCTCCCCAGGGAGGTGGTTGACACTAACACAACTGAAACACAAGGAAACAGGTGACAAATGATCAGCTAGGACCACTGTCCTTCAACCTGCTTCATTCTCTCAGATCAGACCAGCATTCTAAAACCTAAGTTCAACCTCACACTTCAAGCATGCTGCAAGAGGTAACGTGGGGTCTTCTGATGAAACATGTACTTGAAACTTCATTCTTCAAGGACACACCTTGAGAAAATATAGCAAAGCAAACTGTCTGGCAGTTGGCTAACACATATGTTACGAACAGAACCCCTTCTCCTGTTGCTGGTGAATCAGATCTCAAAGTGTCCCCAAAAATAAGAAAAAAATGAGAAAACCGGTCAAAAGAGAAACAACAGAAAGTTAACCTCTAGGAGTAACACAGTGATAAGGCAAACCAGAGGGAAGGAGTTCAAGTTACGTTCTTATAGTGACATTAATGACAGCAGAATTAGGTCCAGCATTGATAGAAAAATAAAATAAATCAGTTCTCCAAAACACTGGTGAAGCAAACGCTGTTGCCAAAACCATCTCACTCCCAGAAGCATGCTGATCTAATTTCTACAGTTAAATATTTACAGAGCAGATTGTGTGCTTTTGGGAGTTGCAAGAACTGCTCACAGAATTCAGATGAGCAATTCTGCCTTTGTGGTCCTCACAGAGGGTTTTCAGAATCATCCACTTTCTTCATTGCTCCTTATAATACCTACTAGGTATTATACCTATCAGGGAGCAGCAGGAGGGAGGACAAGCCAAGAGAACAAGGGTGTCCACAGCACCAGTTGGGAAGTTTCTACACCAACACTGTGGAGCTCCGAGGTTTGGTAACTGCCTGTGCACCAAACTGCTCTGATGCACTTCTATGTCACTCTGAACTGCTCCATAAACCTCAGCTTGCCTGCAGCAACTGGCATTTAATGGAGCCATCCATACATCTATACTACCACTGAATTATTTCATCCTGTTTTTGTTTTATCTCTTTCACAGCCCTGACACTGAAGAAAATTACATGTAAAGAATAAAAAAAACCCAGGCCTGTTAAAATCTTGTAGATCCATGGAAGGGGATCCTTCACGGTATCAGGTGGGATATTATATTTTGGATATCTAAGCTGTTCCTAAGGATCTTCAGCAATAAAAAACAGCTCAGGTTCCAATAAAATTTGTTCTTCCCTATCAATAAAACTAAAATACGTTCCAAATCTGAAACTGTTTATTGTAGTCTCCCAGTACTCAGCTATAAAGAAGCTGTGGATTCAGATGCATGACAGTGCTATAAGTGCATGATCAGTTAACACATATAATTAGATGCACAGTTAACTCTTGTGGCATTATTATGGTTGCACTATATGGTTCAGCTCCATGAACATATCTTAACAAAAGTTATGCATACATGTAATATTCATCAAGCTTGATTCTGATTTGTCCCTTAAGAAAATGACATGCAGTCACTTCAACTCAAAACTTTACAATTGTGAAATTTTCAAGGTAGAAACATTCTGAATTATCTAGTTTGCATCTGAAAATGGACGGTACAAAATCCATCAGTTTGGTTCTGTAGGAAGGACTGAAGAGCATGAAGCAGGGCTTCTACCTAAAGCCTTCACTCTCCACAGATTTTCTCTTAAAAGAAAGCATGTGAACACCACAAAATCTCATTCAGAATAAAAATTCACTTTGGCATTATTGTTCAGAGAACACCACTCACAGCAGGGAAAACATTTACTTTGTCAGAAAACCACGTTACACTGAAGAAATAGGGTAGTCTGACTCTTGTAAAGCTGCCAAGTTGGGTGCTGATTGTTCCAAACGGTTTCAGGAGGAAGTTATCTTAAATTAAAAATACACTGAGTTCTATGAAAGACACATGGTTTATTAAAAAACAGAATACTTTGGCAATACTTTCATGAGCGTACATGCAGATACAGACACTATGCCTACTATTTTTTATTTTAAAGTAGACTTATCATACAACTACATAAATAAAAAGGTGGTGTTTAGAATTTAAGAAATCACTCATCAAAGTCACACATCAGTAATATTTACATTGTTACATCTGGTGAAAAATTCAAGACAAACAAAACAGGAAAAGTCCTTGATAAAAACAATTATTTTAATAAAATATGTTAAAATAAGAGGAAATAAAAATAGCCTTAGGAGATTAAACTTATTCTGATGAGAGCAACACTGCTATAGAAAAGAATCTTGTCAAAGGATACAACCTGTTATGCTGTTTTTTGGATTACCTCGAGGGCTGAGCTCATACCTCCCCAAAATAGTACCATAAATGTTACTCATTACTCATTCCAGGCATAACCCAAACTAGTAGAGACTAACTTATTAACTACAGCGCAGAAATGACAGTTTTTGTTTATTTTGTTGCTCTTGATTTTAATAGGATTGCTAAGATTAAAGAACGTAGGGCTGGATAATGAAGTGATTTAAAGTTTATATAATATTTTAAGCTAATTTAAAGAAAAAAAAAAAAAGAAGAAGAAGAAAGTCTCCATTACATGCTTCTCTTGAATGGATTAATTTGTGCATAATGTACTAGTGACATTCTAAAACAAACAGGAGAGCTACTTCATTCAGAAGTTCACTGTAGGAGCGCAATTTCTGTCTACAGCCAGTGTAAGAGTTTACCTCTACTTAGCACTGTGCCATGGGAATCCTTCACATTCTAACAGAACTAATCCATCTGTTCCTCATGGTGGTCAGACAGTGCCTTTATTATACAACACATAAAGCTCTAAAGAGCAAATCCAACGGTTTTTGTTCTTGACTTTTCCATCAGGATTTTAGATTATTATCAGTAATGACTTGCTCTTCCAACACAACTATCAGACAAATTCAATGCATTTTCTTGACAGAAATAAACTAAAACCCGTAAGTCCTTTGTGAGGTAGTTGAGATACTCCCAGTTGAAAGAAAATTGAGGCATAGTGCAGCTTAGTGTATAACATAGCTTAAATCCAGTGTCCCCTTCCCAGTATTTTATTCTCATCAGTAGTTTACACTCAAAAATGGATAAAGTTATCACAGGAAAGCAAACAGACACGTATACCTACTAAAACATATAAATTTTACCTGCAGTAGTTCACATCATTCTACCAAAACACTGGTCAAAGAAAAATGTCCTGATCGTGGTTCTATAAAAACCTGACCTGAATTCTCGTTGGATTTAACTCATTTAAGGGAGCAAAATCTCAGACAAAAAGAACAAACAAACAAAAATAGGAAAAATTAGATTTATCAAACTATTAGACTGAGGTTGATTGCCTTGGTAATGGGTTAGATTTGAAAGCACTTACTGTGCTGGCTGCAAGAACTCCGATGTGAACACAGCTTCAGCATAATCCTCACAAACATTCTGCAGCTCTGCTGCCACATCAAACAGGGCTTGGTCTGTTAGTTCCTCTGCAAGACTAAGGTAGAAGGGGAAAAAATAACAGGAAAAGGCTGTGGTCAGATTTTGAGCTTCGCTAATTCATACTAGTGATATCAAATGTTGTAATCTTAAAAGTTACAAATTAAAATTTAAATTGGAATCATAAAATCCTTAGTCAGAAAGGACCTTTAAAGGTCATCTAGTCTAGTTTCCCTGCAATGAACAGGAATCTCCAGCAAGAGATACCCTCACCTCCACTGCCAGCCCTTAAATGAGGCCTGGGAAGGGGTGGAGCCAGGATCCAGTCACTCAGGTGCATTGCTTGCACATGAGCTTCCCTGGGTTGGCCCTGCCTTCTCACCAGATGGTCAGTTACTGTTTCAGGCTGTGACTTTGCATTTCTGCTGCACATAGCTTCCATGAGGATCTGCTCCATGATCTTTCCTGGCACAAAAGAGAGACTAATAGGCTAGTAGTTCCCAGTGTCATCCTTTTTACACTTTTTAAAAATGGGTGTGATGTTGCCTTTTTTTCCAGTCACCAGGGACTTCACCTGATTGCTACAATTTTTCAAATATCACTGAATGCCCTGGCTACTACATCAGCTAATTCTCTTAGGACTCTGGGATGTATCACATTGGGACCCATAGACTTCTGGATGTTCAGCTTCCTCAGATGGTCACAAACTTGATCTTCACTTACAGTTACACTTGCAGGACATTGCTTTTCCAGTCCCCTCCTACCAAACCAGACATTTGAAGGCTGTGTGGTGAGCAGTTATCAGGGAAGACCGAGGCAAAAAGGCTAAGTACCTCAGCCTTTTCCTTGCCTGTTGTCACCAGCTTGCCTGTGTAACACTAGGAGAAGTACAGCCTCCTGGACTTTCCTTTTCTGGTTTCAGTACCCCAGCTAGAACTAGAAACCTTTCTTGTTTGTCTTGGCATCCTTGCCAAGTTTACTTCAAGCTGAACCTCGGCTTTCCTAACACCATTCCTACACAGCCTAGCAGCTTCCTTATATTCTTCTTACAATACCTGTCCCCACTTCCACTGCCTGTGCATTTTCTTCTTACTCTTCAGTTTGGCTAGCAGAACCCAGTTCAGCAATGTCAGTTTCCTCCCTTCCTTTCCTGACTTGCTACACCTGTAGATGGAGAGCCCTTGTGCTCTGAGGAATTCTATCCTTTGTCTAGTTCATTGCAAAATATAAATTTTGCAGGCTTAAAGATGTTAAGAGATCACTGTTGCTACATTTTTCAAACACTTATATATTAATTCTGCTTTAGGAGCAATAATTATTATACTGTGGCACTCATTCTAAGGACACTGAAGTAAATAGGAAGCATTTTACTGATTTTAGTTGCTACTGAATGAGGCCTTATAGAGAGATTTAAGGAAAAATGAGATGAGTGGCCTCCAGATAACAACAGTGGACATAACAGAAGGGAAAATTACTTAAACATAAAAACAAAATTGTTTATTGACCTCTGTAAAGTTTATCTTCAGAGTTTTGCAAATATTCTAAAATATAAGAAAGCTAGCATATCCAAGACCTTTTTAGCAGAGCAGGGGAGTGTTTCGTCTAAACGTTTTTTAACACTTATTTTATATAAGAAGATTTACAATGCCCCCTTGTGGTAAGAATTAAGGACAGAAAAAAAAAACAAACATCTGAGACTTTCCCAATTAACTACAGGTAGTTCATATACCTTTCAGCAATCTGCCATGGATTGAAACTGCCTACTGTTTCATGGAAAAGAAGCTTTAGGTGATGCTCATATTTGCTGTTGTAATCCAGGATACTCTGGAGCATATGCTTTGTAACTGAGAATGAAATATAGGACTCTTTCTGCACAGAATTCTGAGTCAAGGGCTTCGGAATATCATTTCCAGTCAGCAGTTTTTCCTGAGCTTCTTTGTTTTCATCAGTGCCACTGGAAATATAAAAGAGTCATTAAATCAGACCTAGATTATCAAGTATATTTTTTTTGAAAGATCAGAAAATGGTTTCAAACAGTAAGCATAATTCCCTCTATAAAACAAACACTATAATGAATGTGCACTACAAAAATGCACAACAGCTTTGTCTACAATCAATGTCTTCTACTTACTTGTTATCAAAAACTTTTTCAATTAAAATGTCAGTTTCTGGCTCTTTCTGTCTAGTTAATTTGGTTATCTGAATTGAATGAGGAGATGTAGGTGTTTGAGCTATTAATGCCATTTGTTGATCTAGAAGAAAAAAAGATAACATTAATATTTGCTTCTTTGGAAGAAAAAAACCCTACAGTTAATGCAGTTAGGACTTCACAAAAACTTCTGCTTCTTTTATAGGCATATTCTTCAGGTAAAAAAAGATTAGTACTAAAGCTGACAAATCCCTAATAATGTAAATTCAAGAAAGGATATCCAAGAGCTCAGTGTAGTGAAGCTAAGCATTTTAGATGTTCTTCCTTCAGTACAAATGTAGTTTGTTTTATCAATGAATACCTCTCTAGAATAGGTAGAAAAATATCGCTCAAAAATTAACGTAGTATATTAGAGCATGGCAGTAAATCCAAGATATAGAAAAATGTAACAAGACTTGGGGTAAGTCTTTACCTATCTTACTGTTAGATTTTGTACCTCATGTGAAACAACACATTTCTATTAAAGTTAGTATGTGACCAGATCTTCAACTTGGTAAACTGAAGTAGCTTCACTGTTGTATTCAATCAAACAGAAAGATAAAGAACAATTCACTAAACACTCTAAGATCTGGACTTAGAAATTCCCAGTCATGCAGAGCCCACCAAAAAAACCAAAACAAAACAAAACAAGGTGAAGAGGCTTCAGGAGATTTCAGGCTCAGAAAATAAATTGTCTTTCTTCTGGAATAGATTCAAACAGCTCGAAATTGAGCTGAAGTGTATGTACTCCAATTACAGACTACAGTATTTAATCTCCCTGCACTAAAATCACTACCCACAATTTATTAGAAAAGAAAATATCTAAGTGAAGGAATGACAAATGCCTTTAAAAGGGTGACATTAAAACTTAACATGTGATGACTGTATTAAAGCATGTACTGAAGATTCCTATCCTTCAACTAAGCTACACTAGCAGTGCTATGCATGCAAATGTAGACTCAGCAAAGGCAAATAAAAAATAATACCCTGTTCTCAGAACAGATCCTTCTTCTTTTAGGACTGTATTTTGTAGAATCACAGAATGACCTGGGTTGAAAAGGCCCATAGTTTCAAACCCCAGTTTCAAACATCCAGTTTCAAACCCCCTGCTATGTGCAGGGTCGCCAGCCACCAGACCAGCCTCCTTGGGCAACCTGTTCCAGTGTGTCACCACACTCTGAGTGAAAAACTTCCTCCTAATATCTAACCTAGATCTCCCCTATCTCAGTTTAAAACCATTCCCCCTTGTCCTATCACTGTCTACCCTTGTAAACATATGTTGCCCCTCCTGTTTATACACTCCCTTCAAATACTGGAAGGCCACAAGGACTCCCTCTGGAGCCTTCCCTTCCCCAAGCTAAACAAGTTTTTTTTTCAGAAACACTCCTCTCAATGGAGCACCTATAATCAAAAATGTGTCTGATGAGATTTGTGGAAAAAACACGAATCATGGGCTGAACAAAAAAAAAAAAAACAAAAAAAAACAACATTTCCTTGGGAACACAAATAAACTGCCTCTAAGTTCTGCACCTAGAAGAGACTTGTGAGAAACAGCTCTGCAGCTGCAACTGAGTATCCTCATTTTCTGCAAATAACCTTGATTAGACTGATTCATGTTGCTTCACTGTCATACATATGGCAGGCACAGACGTCTTGCCAGCCAGCCAGCTGTTGGTAATGAGAGTATCTCTAACAAACTGGTGAATGTTAACTTGCCTCTGCAAACTTTGTTTGGGATTTGGTAAACCTTATGCAGAAGCATTCACACTTTTGCATTGCAACAGTGATATATGATCACGTGTAATCACTTTGACTTCAGTTCTTTGAACTCAAAGACAGAGATGCCAGGAAGATGCACTGAAGAAATCACTTACCAATTTTATCATCTTGGGCCCTGAGTTCTGAATCACTGTACACAATCTGGGTGAATCTCCTGCATACAGTTTCCTGACATCTCTGTTTTTAAATATAAAAAATAATCAATTAATACATGCTTAACAGTTCAGCTGTAATAGATACCACTTGATAGGAAAGGAGGGCGTGATTCTGCTTTTCAAAGCAGGATTATTTTGCGTGGTTAATATAGTACTGAAAAGGAGTAAAGGGGAAGATGAAATCACAGATAATCATCAACGAATAGATTAAAAACTTACTTCAATTTCTTCCATTCTTTGCAACATTGTCTCCAGAGTAGGACTGCCAGCCACAAGCAGATTCTCATCCTGAAGTCTCTTATGCTGCTCCATGTTGCAGAGCTCCTGAGCAGTATCTTCCAAAAGATCATCCAATACTTTTTCACTCAGAATATCTGCATTTGCTGCAACCTGAGAAAAAAAGCAAAATATACACAGCCAATGTGGGGGGGTGGGGGGGGGAGAGAAGAAAGAAAAGAAAAAAAAAGAGAAAAAAACGATGCTTATAAATCACAATATTTCTTACAGCATCTGCTGGTAAGAAGCCAAATGTCATTACAACTTTTCAGTGAAAACCCAAATAATTTTGTTTTTCTTCTATTCACATAGTAAGCCAAATCAATAAAAACAGCTTGGTATATTCTTATCAATAAAAATCAGTGAACGTGGATGAAGAACTCTACACAACTAATTTTCTAAGTTCCTAAACACAGGTTCAGAAATCATCCAGGATTCAAGAATAAGAAGTGAAGGCCTTCATGTTACAAACATGGATTTAACAGAACATACAGGAGAAGTCCCACAGCAGTTGCCAAAGTTACTAAGTAAATATAAAAGAATACAAAGTGAGTAAACCCAGGCCAAAGCTTTGGGGCGTTGGACTTGATGATCTCTGGAGGTACCTCCCAACCCCTATAATCCCGTGATTCTGTGACAGCTGTAGGTTCCAGTTGTGTCCAGTTTTACCAGCTAGAATCATAAAACTGCTCGCGTTGGTAGGAACATTAAATATTATCTTATTCCAACTCTGCCATGGGCAGATTGGTGCAACCCCTCCAATCAGACTGCATACACCCCCCTTCCAGCCTGGCTTTGGGCAATTCCATTTCTTTTTAACATCTAACTTAAACTCCTCTCTTTTAGTTTAAAGCTGTTTTCCCTTGCCCTATCACTAGCCATGCTATGGTATCTCTATTCATAGAATCACCAAGGTTGGAAAAGTCCTCCAAGATCATCCAGCTCAACCACCCACCTACCACCAGTATTTCCCAAGAAACTACGTCCCTTAATACAAGATCTAAACATTTCTTGAACATGTGGGGACAGTAACTCCATCACCTCCCTGGGCAGCCTGTTCCAGGGCCTGACCACTCTTTTGGAGAATATTTTTTTCCTGATAACTAATCTAACCCTCCTCCGGCATAACTTGTGGTCATTTCCTCTTGTCCCAGCGCTAGTTACCCCAAAGAAGAGGATGACTTCCATTTTGCCACAGCCTCCTTTCAGGTAGGCTGTAGAGAGCTATAAGGTATTGTAAGGTGTAAGGTGATGGAAAGTGTTAAGATCAAGGAATAGTCACTACTTTTCTAGATGAGCTCTGCCACATGGGAAAGATAAAAACTCAGCTTTTCTCTATGACACATAGATAGAACATACCTTCTCAGCTGCATGAGTTGAAAGCTGGCTTAATATTGAAGGATCCTTCAAATGACAGTTTGTTTCCGAGGAAATATTGATCTGCTAAAAAACCATAAATCTACTTAGAATAATGAATCTTCTGTATTATCAATCATAATTACTAGTAATGAGAATATACTTAGTCATTAAACATGGTATTATATTAATTATTAAAATAATCTCATCAAGTCCAGTCATTATGAGTGTAGAACAGTTACAACTGTTCACTACTTAACAATATACTAAGAAAAGATATTAAAAAAAAATAAAACAAAATGAATGCAGCTTTGCCACTTTTGGTTACGATAATTTAAGGCCTACATACTGAAATGGAAATACACTTGTCAAATGTCCCAGAATGTACTGACCACGTGAATCACTTGACATGTTTCTCCAAAAAAACTTACTTGCACAACACTGAAAACAAACATTATATTGACCCTTTACAAATGTACCCTTCAAATACTGCCATGAGCCTGACTGCACTTACCTGTGCCCTATCCAACAGAAGTTCTACATGCTCACATGCTGCTTTGTCAACTTTGTCTGCATACTGAGTTGGAGAAGCACTTTGCAACCTAGACACACACACAAATAAGAACAAATGACAACTTTAAAATCCGGCATAACAACAGTAAAAAAAAAACAAAACAACAAAAACCCACATAAGTCCACTTTTTTGGGAAGTAGAAAGTTGAGTAGCTTTTCCTATTGCTGGTGGGGATAGTAGGAAGACTATATCAAGTTCTGGTACCACTTATTAGCTGTTTTGAGCAAGTAATTACCTTAACTTTTGTACTTTTTTCATTTCTCCTCTATTAACGTCAGTCAGAACTTTCATTCTTCTTGACGCTTCTGCTTCACGCCATGCTAGTCTTCAAATGTAGGATAATTACATAAAGAGAATTACAAAACACATGTTATAACTGGAGAATTAAATAATCAGATTTTGAATATTAATTTATAAAAATTTTGAAAACATTTATAGAGAAAATTAAATTGGCTTCAATATTGTAAAAGCCAGGAAATTCATCTGAAAATGAGCGATCTTCAATCATCCCTACACTACTGGTGAAAAGACAACTTCATGGCTATCTTCAAACACTGCCTACATAGACAAACTCCTCATCACTGTGCAATGCCTACTGCAGATCAAGCAGCAGGATACTGGTTAAACTGCCAGAAACAGTGCAGCAAACTAAATGTGGGGAACCTGAGTCTCCAGAATGCTGAATATATTTTTTATATAAACAGACCTAGACCATATTACAGACATAGAAAAAATTACATATTTTCTCTTTCTGGAACCAGGAAGATCACATCTGCATTTTCATCACAGTGCTGAGATAGTACATTAATTACATTTGGAAAACAAAATATTTAGATGGAAATATGAATGAGGGGCATACCAACAAACTGCACCTTAAGAAATGGAGATGGACTAATTAACAAAGTTAATTTGAGAAAGAATGAAATCTTAGGAAAAGGAAGGAATACAAATTACTTCACTGCTGCAATTCTAATAGTTCAAAGCAATTTCTATGAAATAGCAAGCTTTCCACAGACAAAACCTGGAGCACTGTGTGCAGTTTTGGGTGCCACAGTGTGAAAATGTAGCACTACTTAAGGGCAACAATGAGAGGGCTATGAACCAAGATCTTTGGTTTGTTTAACCTAGAAGAGGGAAGGCCTGATGGTGGCCTATAGCTCCTCACAGGGAGCAGAAGGGCAGTGCTGAGTTCTGCTCTCTGGAAACACCGACAGGGTCTGAGAGACCAGCATGGAGCTGCATTAGTGGGAGGTCAGGTGGGGGGTCAGGAAACAGTTCTGTAGCAGAGGTTGGTGGGCACGAAACAGGCACCCTACAGCAGCGGGCACAGCCTTGAGCTGCCAGAGCTCAATGAACATTGGGACACAACTCTCAAACCTAGAGTCTGAGTGGTCCTGTGTGGAGCCAGGCACTGGACGTGATGGTCCTCGTGGTTTGTGCCTTCCAGCTTAGGATAATCTATGATTCTGTGATTAATATGACTGAATTACTTCCTCCAGAGAAGGCTGAGAAATTCTTCATTTAGATGAGTAATTTCATGGCACTTGAAGAAACATACTGTTGTTACTTTCACCTCTGTCATTTTAAAACTGAAATTAGCTGATAGGTTTCAAAAACCATTATGGCAGGACTGACAGTCAAAATTGCCTAATTTTGTTAGTTAAATAAATTTAAAAATTTAATTAGAGCAACAGCATGGCAAGTGAAGTCCATTCTGCATTATATGTACACTGTCAATGCTTTGCCTAGTGCAGTTCTGGTCTGTGACTTCCAGATGATATTCAGATATAACACAGGAAAAACATAAGGCAATGTTTTTCCCCATGTGTGTGAATGAGGCCACTTCATTCTGAGAAAAGAAAAAAAAAAACAACAAACAAATATCCAGTTGTGAGCTGTACTATGGCACTTGCCACTGTAGTCTGAGAGCCAGGCTAGGTATTACTAGTAAAGATACAGTACTACTTCCACAGAAAAGTGGGGTGAACATTGGATCCGGTAGACTATGAACATACCGTTTAGGTGAAGCGGGAGGTGACGTAGGGTTTGGAGGCACCCAGGGTATGCTGTTCTCCTTAACAAATCGTTTGTTCTCTTTTAACTGAAAAGCTATAGTTGTCTCTCGAAATCGGGCATGATTTCCTGGAGGCTGCACCTGCCTTGGTTTTAGAGATTTAGGCATTCCCTTAAAATTAACAAAATTACATTAAAAACATGCATCTCTGCTGCTTAATTTTTAAAGTATTTTGTATTCTGCTTTAGAATTTGTTTGGTAGTCATGTCTTTTTACTTTATTGCACAGCTGACATGGAATATTTACAACTCATTTAAAGGCAAGTACAACTGTGCTGTAACAAGATGTGCTTAAATTCTGTGATTATAATTTTTGCAAGCATTTCTAAGGTAACACTTTATTTGGCCATCAAAACTGCACAATCCACCCCACCACTAATTTATTATGTTGGCCCACAACATCAGAGGTGGATTTTGGTAGGATGGCAGTAGAGGTTGAACCTTCCCATCAGTGTTCTGTCACATTTTACTTTATGTCACAGACAGAAGCAGAGGGACAGTCTGATAAAATGGTGTCTGACATGGAAGTGCACATGGAGCAAAGGTCTGGAACTGAAATACTTCAAGCAGAAAAAATGTCACCTACTAACATTAACATTAGCACAATACTGCTAAAGGCATTTTACATGACAAAAGATGACCAGTAAGACATTTCAGCCTTAATTCCTAATGGGGGTTGGACTTGATCTCTGGGGGTCCCTCCTAACCCCTACGATTCTGTGATTCTGTGAAATCTAGTCACATTAATTTCAAAAATGAAACCAGTTTTGAGCAAACAGTTCTCCTTATTCATCCTGTTATTCGTTGTTTCTAGTTATACAGTGCATTTCTGATAAGCAACAGCACTACTTTCAAAAAACAACTGATAAAATATAACCATCAGAAATAATGTAGGCAATAACATTATTTCCCTATACTTCTAAACCCAAATGAAAAAAATCTATGTTTATGAGGAAGTACAAGGTCTGAAAGTGCCTTACACTAATGACAAATCCTAAAGGACAAGATGAAGAAAGCATAAATTCTTTTAAAACTTGCATACCCGTGATTTTGCAGGTAAGAATATGTCTTTCTTCTTTAAAGAGCCACTTTGAAGGATGGGATCTTTTTTTACAGCTCTAGATCTCACCAGTGCATCTGGACTTCCCTGTAAAACAACATTTCTTTCTGGAGTGGGTAGATCATTTGCTTCCTGGAATTTATCAGGAATGTGATTGTTCATCTTCTGAACTGCCAAATTTTTTGCAACATGTCGATGTTTATCTGTATCAAAAATAGTAAAGAAATCTTCAGCTGCAAGTTCAAGGGGGCAAGAATCACCTTAATGTCTATATCCAACTTTCAGTTGTGCTAGGTATACCCAACCACAACATTTAAAGCTCTAATATAATACAAAACTATCAAAATTATAAGCAAATCTAACAACAAAAAAACCTCATATTTCCTGCCAAGTATTAAAGTAACTGTGTTTGTTACAGTGATTAATAGAAGGGAAGATTTAGCATTATGTATGTGTACACATACACATACAAGAAAACATACACATTTTCCATTTACAATAAATGTATGTACATACACAAAAACATGGACACATATGCAGTCATGTAGTAAGCTATAATAGATTTAATAAGGTGGCAAAATATTGTATTATCAACTATTTCAAAACACGTTGGGAAAGAATAAAGTCCATTTCATACATAAGGTAAATGAAGAATAAAGAGAAGTAATTCCCAAAGGCTGCGTCTCAATCTAGCAGTGAATAAAAGAGACTTCAGTTTAACTATCAGTTAATGTGTCTTTAGACACTGAGACTGTGATTAGTGTGCAGAAGAAATGTGAATGGATCGTCATGACCAAAAGCCACATCTCTCAAAATCTCTTTCAAAAGTAGAGAAACTACACAAACTAAGGAAATTCTGAGCCAAAGCTTCAGTTCATCTTTTCACTCCAAACAGTTGTACAAACAACAATAACTTCGCTGGAGACGTACTAACAATGACTTTGCATTTCAAAATAATACATTCATACAGTATCTTCTATGCAAATATTTGATAAATTCTGTGTAAATCATTCAAATTAACTTGTAAATTGTCATCTAGGCATGCACTGCAGAAAAGCAATCAAAAGGCAGCCTGCTGCAAAAGAACTAAACAAAATAAAAACACGATGATTAATGATAATATAAAGAGGCACATAAACTATATAAACCTATATAAACCTATAAATCACCTAATGGTAACTGCTAGGGAAAAAAAACAACACTAAAAGTATAGCAAAGCTACATGAATCTGATGACTGCATGTGGGCTGTTATACACTTCTGCCCAGCAACATGTAACACACTGAAAAACTGAACTGCAGAGTGTAAGTTAACTAAAAATTTAGTAATAAAATACAAACCAATCAAGAGACCTCTGGCAGCTGGAGATTTTCTATGTCCACGTCCATGTTGTTCCTTTAAGAGGAGAGGCTTATTTTCTCGTTCTGGAGATATTGGCTGCTTTCTGGATGGAAATGTCACAGTGTTCACTGGAGATTTGCCATGAGATTTTGAAAGACAATTCTTCATTTTTTTGGGAGTTTGTTTCATTTCCAACAATGAAATCAGATCCTATATCAGATATTTATAATTTTAATTACTTTCTCAGTAAACAAGACATAATGAAGAAAAACAAATGCAAAAGATTCTGAGTAACTGGAACTTTTTAATGTGGCTTTGTTGGGTTTTTTGTTTGTTTGCTTGTTTTTTTGTTGTTTTGTTTTTGTTTGTTTGTTTGTTTGTTGTGACTAATCCTGACAGCTTGCTCATGAAGAAGCATCTTTATTTGATTAACTTAATCATATAAGAAGGGGTCCGATTTTTTTTTTAAGTTACAATTGACTAGCAAATTATCTACTTAAAGCACATTAAGAAATAAATTGATACATAGTCTGAGACAAAAAAAAAAGCCCAGGTGACTAAGATAAGACAGACAAACACATTGTCCATTGAGAAGTACAATGTTAATTCTACATCCTTTCCTATTCTGAGGAAACTAGAATTAGAAGTAGTTCAGAATATTAAAAACATAGCTCTTACAATTAGAACAATATTTGAAGGTAAATAAAATATCTTGCAGCCATTGGATCAGCTATTTTTATTTGAAATAATTAAATACTGATTGTAGAATAGTTCAGGTTACATAGATTATTACTTTAAAAAAACAAAATAAAACAAAACAACCCTGTAATTAGAAACTACAGCAGGAAATGTGAATCAGAACTTTTTTGTTAGATCAACAGATGTTATAAAGCATCAGCCATTACTAACATTTGAAGGGCAGAGAGCTTTAAATTGTAGCTACCATCTACACATTTCTGCACCCACTATTGTATGTGAGGCAGAAAGACGGATGTCCTGATGAGTAAAAGATGCACAGCAGAACAACAAAAAAAAAAGTTAGATATTCTGCAAAAACAAAATATTTATTCCTACCTCAACTTGCATCAAAATATCTATTATAACATCAGAAGCTGAAGAATCTAGTTCTAGTTTGGCAGAACAGAGTGACAGCTGTCGAATGAGACTGCCCAGCTCCTTGTAGTGGGTAGGAATCCATTGCCCTGTTTGGTCAGTAAACTGATTGGCAAATGCCTGCAAGGCTCGTATAGCTCCTCTGTGTGCTGCTGCCAATCTGGATACTGCTTGGGACTGGAAAAACAAAAAATATATACTTTAGTACCTACAGTTTCTGTGAATATTGATACAATTGACATTATTCACAGAATTGTTACCAACATTTCATGTATCTGGAATTTGGAATAATTTGGATGGAGATTAGGCTGCTTTTCAGGGAAAATGAAACATTCATTTAAGAAGTCTTCTAAAGGTACTGCACAACACATATCAAATACAACGTTAGCTTCAGCTCAAACAGCATGGTGTTATAACTCCTGGTGTTTCTACTTTACTGCTTTATACTTATAAAGTCATGGGGTTGATCCCAACGTACAAAAACACAACTGTAGGATATTCTCCATCCACCAGAGCCTGTTTTCTTGTTGAAAAAGAGCAAGTGATGGATGGAAAAGCACAAGAGAATAATGAGGCAATACTGGCCAAACAGTAACAATTATCACAGCATTATCTTTCTGAAAGATAACGGACTAACATGAAAATTAGTAAAAATAGCTACGACTGAGTGACATTTTTATATAAATAAAAGTCAAAAAAAAAAAAAAAAAAAGCAAGTGGAATGAAGTAGGAATGAGAAAGCACATAAAAGCAGAGGGCCACCAGTCTTTTCCACACCTGTGTACCGTAGGCAGATAAGAACTTAGAAAAAGATGGAAGGAATAAAGGCAGCATGAGACCAAGTGAGATATATTTCTATGCAATAATTTAATCTTACCTTTTTAGTATGTTTGATTTTATGAGGACTCAGTTTTTCCAAATCATCCTGAATTTCTTTTACCTGTTCATCAAGAGGGGGAGTAGGGAAAATCAATTAGAATTAGTTCCATGTTTATAAACGAACAGTAAGTTTTCACTGTAACATCTGAGTGATTTTTTCCCAAGAGTGATGCTCGCACCTCTAAAACCAGTCACAAGCAAAACTGGACACACCACTCAGACCCAAACTGGAACGTCATGGAAATTCAGACACATTCCCATTAATCTCTCTTGTTTCAGTTCACATCTGTCAAATTTATCACAGTTAACATCCCAACTTGAAATGCTAGTTGTACCTGTTGCTGGAGTACATACAGCATCTGAGCTGACCGTGCATCTTGTTTCTGCCTTTGAGTGCAAAGTTGTTGCTCTTCATCAGCATCTAAGCTTTTTTTACCTCGCTCTGAGAAGCATGAAATAATAAGTTTTATAACCGAATATATAAGATTTTATATATATTTATATATACATATATACTTTATGTACTTAATATAAGATTTAATATAAGTCTTATTTTAACATGTGAATATCTTGTTTAAGCCAAATGAACAAACGTAATTTAGCAACAAGAATCTTTCATGCAGAGCATCCTGGAGCAGTAATGAAAGCTAGTTACTTTAACTCTACATTATGTACCTGCTTAGCATGCAACTACTCTTACACAATACACCTTTTCAGATACAGTTTACAAAATAACTCATGACTCCTTAGCCTCATGACAAACCTGCAAGTAAAACACTCTCAGAAATAAATTTAAACCTCCAGGTAGTTATTATGAAGGGACCAATGCAATGTTCCAGGTCTGGCTGGAATGGCTTTACATTTTTCACTATAACATGTATAGAGCTGTTTTGGATTTCTGACTTAAAACAGTGCTGATAACACATCCACATTGTGTCTGTTGCTGTAGAGCAGGTGCACAGTTCCAAGGTTCTCTTTTTCCAACTCAGTCCCCCAAGTGAGTAGGCAGGAGGTGTGCAAGAAGTTGTAAGGGGTCACAGCTAAACCAAACCAAACAAAGGGATATTCCATGCTATATATTACCATGCTCAGCAAGAGCTTTGGGTGAAGAGAAATGTAGCCATTACCCAGAAATTCGTTGGGCATTGGACTACCTGTGGGAGACAGCACAACTGCCATTGCATCATCTGTTCTGTTTTTCTATCTTCCCTTCATTTACTAAGCTACCTAATTCCCAACTCATACGTTTTCTTGCTTTTGATCTTCCTGTTCTCTCCTCAGTTCTGCTAGAGGAGGCGATAAGCATAAGCAGCTCTGTGGTGTTTTGGTATTTAGACCACCACAGTGTCAGAAAGGACATTAATCATTACACTGCACACCTATATATCAGATGAGTCAGATATGCAAAATGACATGAACTGTTGACTCATTACAATTAAGAATGAGGTAAATCATGGTACTGCATTTTGCAGTCAGAAGCTCCAGTTAACACAGCAATATTAGGCTATTAAATAGCCTGCCACTGATCTACTGTCATTGCAGGCTGAACTGAAACTCCCTACAAATACTCAAAGATATCAAACCTTGTTATTACCCATCCTGGCTAACTATCCCACTTGTTTTTCTATTCTCAAAAATCCAGATTTTAATCCAGGTAAAAAACAAACAAATAAACAAGTAGAAATCAACAAACAAGAAACAAGAAAGAACAAATCAACAAACTCTCATGCATTTACATATAATAATTGCTCAGTCTTACACCTTTTTTAGTTAGGTCTTCAATTTTCTGGATGCAACTTCGTAGTTCTTTTTGCAGCCGTTGAATTTCAAGAATGTTATTATTGTCCTTTATTTTAACGTTTGTCTTGGGGTCTGACCTTGCATTATGGGTGAGTGAAGAGCCCAAAACAGCTGGTATTAACATTTTCTCATTTGGTGAGTAGAGATACACTTTTGTTCCAGACATGGCAGTCTTCATTTTGGAAGGCTGGACAAGTTTCTGGTGATGTTTCAGCTGAGTTTGAGACTCGAGCTCACTTTTCTCTCCTAGACTTTCAGACACTTTGCTCTTCTGCTCTTGCGACCTCTGGGCCAACAACGATTTATTGACAGCACCTCCAAACACTTGTTTCACTTGCTCTTCAAGATGCCTTCGTTTTATGTCCCTTTTGGCTAGATGAATGGCCAATTTTAGTCTCTCTTCAGATATCACTGAAAACATGCCAGAGCTTCTTATGCTGGGGTCATCGCTTCCAGCTAGATTTCTCTGATCGTTAAATGACTGCAGTTTTTCTATTATAATTGGATGGGGGTTAGAGAATCTGAGTGATAAGTTTTCCGGAAATGCTGGAACATTCTTATTAAACTGGAGCTGTTTCAAAGTATAAACAGAAATCGATGTTACACAACACTTTACATAGATGAGGCACCTCTAGTACACGACAGTAAGGAAAACAAAGCCTCTTTCATATTACAGTGCATTCCGTCACAGTGGTACTTTTCCAGCACGTGCAAGGATTCCCTCCACTCAGATAAATGCCACTATTCAAAATGACCTTGAATTAAGCATGTAGATATTCTTGTAAATAACAACGCATACTTATTTTCACCTTTAGGTAGGCACCCACAATGAAAAATCTGCTCCAAAATGAGCAGGTAACAGTCAATGCCATTACAAAGATTTTAAAAAAATTCTGGCAACAAAATTAGTAAGTTGTAATGTAAGAAGGTATTATTTATATCATACCAAAAGCAGAGTTACAAAGGTAACTGATGGACAAATGACAATGAACGCACAATGAAGGAGAAATGGAAAGCTAAAATGCAGTAACAGAATAAAGTTTCTAGATTCAGTGACTATGTGGTAAAGTAGGAGGCTAAGACAAGCAAATGGTATTTGCAGGTGTAGTTTCAGTTCCACGCCAGGAAAAAAAAAAAAAGGGTTAAGATTATAAGTGACAGTGTTATGAAAGCAAGTATGAAGATCTGACATTCACGAGTGGCCTGTTCCAGGAAATGCATCTCACTCATCTTTTTGTAGTAATCACAAATGAAAATTCCTTCAGCACTGCTGAAAAAGTCAAACAGTACCTGTGTTTGTAAAGGTTTTGCTTCACTCCTGTACAGCTGGGTAGTGGGTGCGAGTGGAGCATCAGACAAAGGCTTGCTTGGTCCCATCACATTAACCTGATGCTGAAAAATGAGTTATTTGTCTTTTGCTTACAATTACAGTTAGTTATGGATACAAGAAGAATCATATGCTATTTCTGTCTCTGAAAAGGAATCCCAGGTCTTATGTGAATAACAAACAGATTGAGAACCAATCTGAGGAAGCACACAAAACCAGGAAATAGATCAAGTGCCTTTACACAGGCAGTGTACAAAATGGAAAGTACATTTCTGTTACTTAATGCAACATTTACCATTTATATCTTTCTTTTACACACACCCACAAACACTGAGGAGCACCGCCACAAGCCATGGTATGGCTCATCAAGGAACAACTGGATGTTGTGTTGAGGGACATGGTTTAGAGGGAGCTATTGGTAATAGGTGAACGGTTGGACTGGATGGTGTTTTAGGTCTTTTCCAACCTTGATGATTCTATGATTCTATGATCAGAACACTGCAGGATTTCCATAGTAGTTATCTACCTACAAGAACAGCATACTGCGAAAGTATGAGAACAGAGTAGGGCAGCACTCAGGGCAGCAGGCTCGTGCCCTATTACAAAAGGAACGTAGATCAAAGGGCGCTATTCAAAGCGAATTATCTGAAATATAAGCTATGTGTCGAGATCATCAGAAAATTATATCCCCTGCGTTTGACCTCGGGAATTAAAAACCGAAACTGCCGCTTCTGTAGCAGCCGAGTCGAGACTTTGCCGTTGTTCGTCAGCTCGGCCCGTACCGCCCCAGAACTCACCGATCCGCGCCCGCCGGAGGTTTCAGTCACGACGCGCCGCCATAGGCCGGACAGGCAGCGGGAAGCCGCGAGCTGCACCCAGCGACCCGAACCGTGCCGGGGACGGCCCACGGAGGCCCGCTCCTGGCGCCGCGCCTCAGGCACCAGCGGGAAGGCACCGCCACCCCTCGCGCCCCGCAGGAGTCCCGGCCCGGCCCGCTGAGGTCAGCGGTTCAAACCCGCTGTCGGCGACCGCCGCCGCTGAGGCCGTCGGGAAGCAGCGCGGCC
Organism: Coturnix japonica; assembly: GCF_054131305.1. Lineage (NCBI taxonomy): Eukaryota > Metazoa > Chordata > Aves > Galliformes > Phasianidae > Coturnix > Coturnix japonica. The sequence goes on from NC_140684.1 coordinate 1,882,605, forward strand.
CCGCAGTACGGTAACCGGGACGCGCTGGGCGGGGCTGCGCCTTCCCGCCCTCGGTTGCCACCTCCCGCGGCCGCCATGGGTTGGGAGGAGAAGCAGGTCCGTGGGTACAGCGAGTTCGTACAGACGGCGCAGCGCTACCACGGCCGGCCTATTTTCGCGCTCTTCTGCGGCGACAAGGATGCCCAGGGCCAGAGCTGGTGCCCGGACTGCGTGACGGGTGAGGTCCGGGGCGGGAGATGGCTCCCCAGGGAACTCCGGCCTCGGCCCGTGCGGGCGCGCAGCGCTCCGCAGCCGCTCTCATTGGTGTGAGGCCGGCGGAGCTGCGCCGGGAGTCCTGCGCCGGGTGTGTCTTCCTGGGGGTCGCGCGGTGGGAACTCCAAGCGGTCGCGGCGCGGTGCAGAGGTGCACACAGACCGCCACTGCCGTGTCCCACTGCAGTTATCCCCGGCGTTAATCGGGCCGCCATTGCGGGCCGCTGACTGGGAGCTGCCACAGCAGTGCCGAGCCGCCCACGCGTGGAACGTTACGCTGCTCGGCAGAGGCTGGTACAGAGGGTGGTTGTTCTGTCTCGGCAAACAATTCGATGTAAATCTTATATGAATCCACTAATGCTTTCCCTAACAAAAGGCAGAAGTAACTTACCAGTGTCTGGGAGCACAATACGAAGGTGTTATGAATGCATTACACTGAACTCTCTGGATTATACTTGCTGGATTACACAGGGCAGCAGCTTGCTGCTGTTCTGCTCGGCCTCCTCCAGACAGCAGCCCGCGTGTTCTTATGACTTGTCAGAGCAGCGGTCGGTCTTCGTGCAAAGGCTGGTCCCTTTAACACTGAGTATATACATCCTGCAGTGCTTATGGATGACCACATGAAACAGTACAGCTGTCTGCCCGAAGCAGACAAAGCATTCATTAGTAGCACTGCTAGTCAGACTGAATGCTCATGATATTGTAGCATGGTGTATTAACTATTAACACTGAGAAATTACTCTCTAGCTGAACCAGTTGTGAGGAAGGAGCTTCATAACATGCCTGATGAATCAGTGTTCATCTACTGTCTTGTTGGAGACAGAGCCTAGTAAGTAACCGTTTTAATGCAAACAACTGACATTACTTCACTTTTCCTGGCCTGCAGGCTAACTAACCTGTTGGTACTAGTGACTGAGTTAGTTCTGTCTGTACAGGTCTACAGTTCCCTTAAGTGGATTATTTGCATGCTTGTTCTAACAAGGAGGTTGGGGAGGTGGGAGGCAGAATCATCCCTTTGAAAGAATTTTAAGAGTCAAACTTCAAACTGTATTTTTACAAGTTCTGTTTAACTACACTCTTTGCTAACAGCTGGAAAGATCCTAACAATGAATTCAGGAAGAATCTGAAACTAACAGGAGTGCCTACACTACTTAAATACGGAACAGTAAGTCATTCAACATATGCTGTGGCTCTACATGCATTCAAGCGGGAAACTGACAGGAACTTATGACAGTCACTGTGTTTGCTGTCCACATTTTCTTATACCTTCTCTTGTTTCAGAACAGACAGTGTGGGACGCCTTTCAGCATTGATGAAAATCCATGCACTTTTTCTAGCTCAAATTTGTTTTCTCTCAGAGAACTACCTCTCGCAGAATGCTCTCTGTAATGAACTTATCAAATGAAATATATACACTTAACGCATCTTGTTTGAGGGGCAGGATAGATACTTAGCAAAATGTTGTCAGTTTCCTGACTTGCAGCCAAATGCTGAATTATAGAAGTGGAGCAGGATTGTAGGTAGTGTACTCTCTTCTTGAAAACATTAACATACCACACCAAGCTTTAACTTTGATCCATTATTTAAATCATTGGTTACTTTTGTAGGAATGCTTCAAAGAACAGACAATACACAGGCATTTTTTCATCTATCCTTACACTGCTGTCTCCACTCCGCATACCAGCTCCCACTTGCCATCTAGCAAGAACAGCTGCCGTAGCATGGCTAATATTATTAGGTATGAATAGCTCTAGATATTTTAATTTCTCCTAAAAACATCTTTTCTTTCAGCCTCAGAAGTTGGTTGAAGAGGAATGTTTTAAAGCAGATCTTGTGCGTATGTTGTTTACTGAAGACTAAATCCTCCAGTAGTCAATCATTTATGAAGATGTTTATCTTGTGTTGTCCTGTCGTGGGATCCTCACTCCCCCCCCCCCCCCCCCCCGAAACTATCATGTTTAATTACTTTTGACTAATCAAGATAAATGTCATTAAATTCTAGGTTCTAACCTACTAAACTCTTGCAACAAAAAAAAACCGTTTTCTTTTCTTCTTTGTTGAAATAAATTTGAGTCTGTCAAGTCTTTACAAAGAAGCCAAGCTCAAGATATAAACCAAGGCAGCAGTCTGAATTTACTGAACAGTAATACTTAATGACTAAGTTTAACCTTTAATAGCGGAGGAGGGGGAGGTACAGAGAGGAGCAGGTAGAAGACCAGAAAAAAATACTTTTTCTTCCTGAAGCTAATTTTATGCAGCTGCTGAAGCTTTTAAGCTAAATTTTCAACACCAACAATGTTTAGCAGCTTATCTCTTTAGCAGCAGGTATGGTGAGCTGAGGGCTAGCAGTTTCCATGTCACTGACTGCACTGCTGCACCTACTCCTACAGGAATATGAAACAGGTGAATACAGCATGAGCACAATCTAAAATATGAAAATGAAATCCCTCACAGCTACCATGATCTTCATCCTTACAGAAAAAAACAACAGCTACACAAGAACACATAATGCTTCTCCAGTTTTGCAAGCATTTACACCACCTTTGTACCAGAACCCAGGAAACAAACATGGCACTGCTCTATCTGTGCTATAAAAGTTTGTCATTACTTATTTCTGCTCCACTCTGCAAGTCCTTATCTCTTCACACTGCATTTTTTGTCTCTCAAATAACATTATCAAGAGAAGTCTAAATTACCTCTGCCCACCGACCCCCCATCAAAAAACCCCAGCTAAACAGAATGGACAAGTAATAGCTCATCTCTGTTTCCAGGGAAAAAATTACATATTAATTTTGTGCAACAACCATAATCACTTTGCTCTTAAAAAGCAGTACGTCTTAGTCACATTTGGAGACATGTTCTCTCTCGCTGGAGAGTCTTCTGAATGACACTTTTTGTTGATGCAGCAATGTCAGTGCCCTCAAAAAGGAGGTTTGGTTTTCAAAAGGAACCAATACCAGAAATAATACTTTTAACAAGATTGCCCATCCCACATAAGAAACTGCAGAAGTAGGTGTTTCAGGCTTCTCTTGTAAAAATGTTACAAGTTGCTACAAGACAAAGTCACCAGACAAATCAAAACTTCAAAGCATACACGTGGCAAAACCTACAAAAGACTTTGTTCCTTTCTTGTAAATACTTGAATTAATGCAAAGTACATTTTATCATCACTCTTCCAAGTGCTTTTCATTTCACAGAGGTGTTCTGTTGCTGCTCTGCTAGTGCTTGCTGGAGGCGCATTCTCTTCCGTGAATAGTGCTGCCAGTGAAGGATCTGCTGCTCATCAATAAACTTGGCACACTGAGCATTTACCAGTTCTTTGCGAAAGTGCTCATACTGGAGCAGCTCTAACATATGCAAACACTGAGGATACCTGGATTTAAAAAAAACACAATTTACAAGGTGCACTAGAACTGGAGTCTCCAGTATCTCTCCATTATTTTAGTCATTTAGTGCCTTACTCAAGTACCTGAAACAGTGAGCGCTGTACTTTTTCCATACACTGTAACTTAATACCTTCAGTAACTACAAGGCTAGAAAACAGGGAATCCAATAACAATATAAATACATACACGGAGCTGATTAAAATAACTTTTATAAATACTAGATTTCATTAAAACAAAAACTAATTAATTAAATAGCTCTTTCCAGAGCTCATTTGAAGTAAACAAAAAAAATTTCAATAACTGAGTTTAAACATTAATTAAAAAAATGAAAAAAAACGATTCTTTGTGTAGCTATCAACAGGGCAAAAATCACTCTCAGAATGTTCTTAGTGGGCTGAAGTAGTTTTGTCCCGTGATGTTCAGTAATCTTGCTTTATGCAGATAGAAGGTGCAGATAAAGGTTGCAAATGGAAAATTCCATGCATATGTCAAGAATGAAACGTTCTTTAATTGTGCCTATCCCAGACTACAGGAAACAGGAAAATTTATACTGCATATAAACACAGTGCAGGTTTTGGCTGCAGGGAGAAATCAAATATGCACATGCTACTTTACAGTGCATAAGAGAAGGTAAAAATCATTAAAATGCAGAAACCTGAGGGCTTTTAATACTTACTTCAAGTATTTTGCATATTCAGGTTCTTTCCAATACAGTAAATATTTAAGATAGTTTACAAAAGCTTTGTCTTTGAAGTATCCTCTTTGTGCAAGAACTGAAATAAGAGACAAGGAATTTTTTACAACTCAATAAAAAAAAACACAAAGGGAAAAATATATCTTAAGTCAACACTCTAATACAAGTTAAGCATAGTGAGTTAGCATATAACTTTTATACAGCAACAAGGATGCGATGTCTTCAAAAATAGGAACTTCTGACATCAAAACTGTCAGGGAAAACCAAAGAAATTAAGAATTCCACCTGAAACTATTATAAGCATTAGTGAAATGTTGGTTTCAGATATGAGTACTTCTAAGATTGAAATGTAATTATTATTATTTATTTTCTACTACAGATGTGCACTTATTCTCCACCAGACAGTTGTGTTTTATTTCAAGAAATAATCATTTCACATTTTAAAGGTGTCATCTCCTCCCTCTTCTACCTCACCTTTGAAATTCGGACAAATTAAATTATCCTCAGACTACATTTTTCCTTAAAGATCTCTTCCCTTTTCTTTGTTTACCCTTCGCCTCTGCCCAGCTGCGCACGCGCACACACACACACACACACACACACACACACACATTGTTTACCATTACACGTAATCATTAAACTGTTAAATAACATTAACTTCTCAGGATCCCTGACATTAAGTACTCACAGTTGAGGTAATTGGGATTTGCTAGGCACTGAACAAACTCCAACTCCAACTGGAACCTAAGTCGATTTCCTGTATCATCTGAATACAAGAGAAAAAAAAAAACAGTAAAAACTGGACCTACATGGCAGATTTAAAAGTAAGTTTCTCAACTTGAGCCACAAAAATAGAAACGTTTAGAGAGGAGATAAAGCACCAAGAGCCCACAAGTATGGGCTCATCTAGCAGTCTTTTCTATTACATGAATAAGTGTTGGGCCCATGTTAATACATGTACTATTGTTTGTTTGTTTTTTTAACAACTAAAAACGATGCAAATAATGGAGAAATGCTCTCTGACACTTTATGTAGAATATATGAAAAGGGAAGGGAAAGGGGCCTGCTTTTAGTGCAAGGAAAATATAAGAAGGCAAGAAAAGAACACTACCAGCAGCTCACTGAAAGCCTCCTTGCACATAATTTAAGAAATGCTTACCGTGAGGCTGCTTTTTGTTTTGTTTGTTTTGTACAGAGATGTCTCAGTTTAGTGAGAATCCTGCAGTGTTCTCACACTATTGGTGTACAGTAGGCACTGATGACAGACCCAGGGGTCAGCACAAGATTCTGCTGTCCTATGACAAAAGGGTGAGGGAGCTGGGCTTGCTCAGCCTGGAGAAGGCTCAGGGAGATCTCACTCTGGTCTTTTAGCGTGGAAAGGGAGCTTATAGAAAAATATGTTGACTTTCCACTCTGACTGAAAACAACAGAACAAGAAGGAACAGCTTTAAACTCAAACAATAGGAAACTCAGGTTAGATGTTAGGAAGAAATTCTTCTCCGAGGGGCGGTGAGGCCCCGGCACGGGCCGCCCCTCTCTGTGGGGGCCCCATCCCTGGAGCTGCACAAGGGAAGGCTGGAAGGGGCACCGCGCAGGCCGCTCTGGCGGGAGGTCCGATCTGTAAATAAAGTCCCCTCCATCCAAACACTCGGGGTCTATAAAAGATTCAGCTCCTCGACCACAGATGCAACGTGGGATGTCCGCTGCCATGGCGTCCGGGCAGGTAAGAGCCGCGGTGTCTCCATGAACGTCGCGAAGGGCCCCAACGGGGCCAACGGCCTGAGAAGGGCCAAGCCGGGAGGGCAGCGCAGCAGGACCGCCCCGGGCCCCTCCCGAGGAAAACGATTCGGAGCCTGTCCGGCCCATCGCTCCCGAACCGCCCGAACTCTGCACGGCAGGACCACCGACGCTCTCCGTGGCCCGGAGTCGCTCGCCCTGCCCGAACCGCACCGCGCCGCTCACCTGCGTCCATGGCGGCGTGCTGGGCTCCGCTCCCCGCCCGGCCTCAAAATGGCGGCGGGAGCGCCCGCTGTCGGCAGGCGGGAGTTAGGCGGGAGGCGCAACGAGGCAAGATGGGAAGGTCTGTGGTGGTGAGGAGCTGCGTTAATGATGCGAGTTGTGTAGAAAATGACCTTTTGAAATAAACTAAAGTTGGAGCAACTTTTTTTCCCCTTGTCTTGAAAGAGAGCTGTTACCAGACAGGCAGTACGATTGGAAGGTACCTGTAGGAGCAATGTTCTGGGATGGATTTTTTCCTAGGCATGTGTGTGCTTTTCTTTCTTCCCTTTCCCCTTTTCCTTTTTTCCTTTTCCCTTTCCCTTTTTCCCTTTTCCCTTTCCCTTTTTCCCTTTTCCCTTTCCCTTTTTCCCTTTTCCCTTTCCCTTTTTCCCTTTTCCCCTTTCCCGTTCCCTTTCCCCTTTCCCCCTGGCAGCCCATGCTGAGCTGATCTCACACAACCTCTGCAGTTTATTTATTAAGAAGTTATGTCGTAGTGAAACCAGTTAAACAGATGCGCCAGGGGTGCAGAACAGCACTATGCTATTGCACCTGGAGAAGAGTTCAGCACTTAGGTTGCAGATTTATTCCTAATGCTGCATTCATGTCTGGGGTCACACACTGGATGTTCATATCTTGGTTAAAACAAAGACTGGTGGGGTTTAGCACTGTCAAGCTACCTGAGTTCCATTGCTGCTATGATTGCATTATTAGGCACTTGTGTAACAGTTTGCACTATACAGGCTCAACACGAATCCTAATTCTTTTTTAAAATTTGTGATTTGTTAAACTATTTTCAGTGTCTCAGCATTTTCCTGTAGTGCTATCTCTTTCTATGTAGTGTAACTGTTCCCCTCCAGCCCCAATAGAAATTAGGCTATAAGACCACCTAAAAAAAGACTTCTGCATTGCTTTCCTTAATAAAATAATTTTGTGTTTTGTTTCTTTTTTCCCCAAGGTTTTAGTGGTTGTGGAGTACTACCATTACTATAACAGAATTAGCAGGTCACTCCCCAGTAAATACAGACTTTTGTCTAAAAGCAGAGATCAAACATATCCCACGCATTGGCAGTGCTATTCTGGAACACGATGTATCTCCCAAGACTGACTTCAGAGGAGAGAATCCTAAGAAAGGCTTGGTCACATGAATTAAATTACTACATAGGTTTGCCAGAGTAAAGTGCAAGAACGCAATTCTTGGCCATCAAAACTAGGAACAAAATTGAAAGTTGGAGTCATATTACAAAGACTAAGAACATTCTCTAGGAAAAGCTGGATTTATTTATGCTTTTAAATATTAGCTTAGTCAGACTTTCAGGGAAGAGGTATTAAGCTGTGTGTTTGAGCCAAGAATTTTCCTTTTTATCATCATCAAATCATAACATCACTGCCTCAGTTTCACTTTTTATAGGAGCTGAACTGCTAACCCTATTCTCTGTTTGAGCACTGGTGCTGAACCCTTGTTTTCCTAATGCATTTTGAGAGCATGCTCATAGTAGATCTAGATATAAAACAGCCACTAGCTAACAAACAGATCAGATAAGGTTTTCTACCCAAAGCAAATAAAGCTATTCAGAGTTTAAAATTACACTCCAAAAAGGGACACTTTGCTGCAGTAGTAATTCTAGACAATAAAATCAATGTGAGATGTCCCTATAAATTATATATTTAGGAATGATATATTTATACACAGAAAGTATAGTCTTGTATGATCTTCAGCAAAGCTTTACAAATGAGAACAGTAATCTTGTTGAACAGCGTCATGCCCAACGCTTGGATTCTCAGACATCTGCTTTTTCTGTAGAATGCAGACTTATGTTGGCATGGATAATGACATCTTAAAAGATCTTACTCATAGAATGTAATACAGAATTTTGCAGACTGGTGAGTAGTCTGCTTCAAATAGAGTTAAATAACAGAGAACAGAGCATGCATTATGTTAGCATTATGTTATATTTATAACCAGCCAGTACGAACTCTGCAATTTTTTTACTCCAATGTTATAATTGCAATTGAATAGAAGCAAGATCATAGTTATCACTGACTGAAACAATTGTTAGAGCATATTTAGTTAAAGGCTTAACTATTCATGAAGCTTTTTGGGCTTTTTTTTGAGGTCAAGTAACAGGCTGGTAATGTACATTTCAGATGTGAACCTATGACTGTCACAGTAGAACAATCTTAATTTGAAGACTATTAAACTCCATTGAGCAAAGAAGTAAGTTTGGCAAAAGGGTGCAAAAAGACTCAGAAGTCTGTGGTTTACAGACATGGCAGCATGTACTCATGTAACTATGGTACTCCTCCACATATAGAAGGCCAATGTGAAGCCAAGAATTCCAAACTAAAAGGCAAATGTTCAGAAAACGTTTTTTTTCTTTAATATATTGGTTAGAAATATCAGTCTTCTTAGGACATGCAGAATGCAGATAACTTTGAGGTCAGCCTTTTGTAAGGAGCAATATGCTTTGAACTTCAGAACAATAATGCAGTGAACACCTTCATAAGGTACTTCTTGTCATTTTGAAGCAAATTTTAAGGTGCTTTAAGGAAATAATTCTGTAGTGAACCAAGAAATGTGGGACCCTATTTAAAATATCATAGTATCATAGTCTGGTGCGGGTTGGAAGGGACCTTAGAGATCATCGAGTCCAACCCCCGGGATTCGAGCCTCCTGTGTAGCAGAGCGGCACTTCTACCACTTGCACCACAGCGGGGATTCGAACCCAGGCCTCGGTGTTGCAAGCAGCATTCCTATCACTGCGCCACTGGGGCACACTAGATAGATAGATAGATAGATAGATAGATAGATAGATAGATAGATAGATAGATAGATAGATAGATAGATAGAGAGAAGCATCCTGGCTCCACAACTGACAAGAATGGCTGAAAATGTGACCTCCTCCTCCATAACAGCCTGAAGGTTCAAGAGCTGGATGGGGAAACCATCACCCCCACCTGCAGAAGTACTGGCTAACTAAATTTTGGATGTCTAGTTTAGGTTGTTTGGATTTGGTTATACCAGAACAGCAGATTTCTCTAGGTTTTGTAACTGATAAATGCATTTGAATCCCCCTCATCCCAATTTCCAGACATGAACAACAGAAGTAAGTAGTAGACTATTGCGCAGAACTTCCCTAACAGCTCAGAGACCGCCTAGACAAGGTGGTCAAAATCTCAGGGATTTCCTGAAACTTTGAGAGGAGTGGAAGAGCACTGGAATAATTGTCTAAAAAAATAAAGGTAGAAGATCGAGCACATTCAAGTTGTTCATCCCCAAAATGCTGAATGGGCCAAACTGCTGTAACATGTGCTAGAAACCTAGATCCAAAAGAGCTTTAGATTTAAGGATGTTTAGGACAAGTGCTAAACCACATGCAGTACTGAGATGAATTGTTATTAGGAGGAGCATTTCCAGTGTGCAATACTGCTAGCCACCAGGTCTATAATGCTGGTGGACATAAGTGTTAATATTTAGATAAAAATGAGTCATGCAATTGAAATCACTGGGGCTAATTTAAAAAAATAAATTTAAAAAATATATATTTGTTGTTTGGATTTATTTTTTTTTTCCATTATTATTTCACTTGCCTGATTTGAGAGAAGCAGAAGAATAAGATTCTTCTGATCTTGTCCAGGAATACAGAGCTGCACTTGAAATAGTATTGCACTTTTATAGCTGAAGAAAAGAGTACTAGAAACACAAGGTCTCTCGGAATGAAAATGTTGTCATTCATGGAATTCCTTCCTGCTGGCAAGTAAAACTTAACTTAAAATATCTCATACAAACTCACCCACAAGCTCATCCACCCATGATGAAAATAACTTTAATTCTTGGTCACTGCAGAGGTGGTGTACAAACAGTTACAATTTCATAGATGCCTACCTAAATATTTGGCAAGAGCATAAGATCCTTTAGTTGCTTGCTAGCCAACCTGTCAATACTTATAGTTAAGATTGTACAGCACTCAGGCAAACAAAAGTGCTGAATTCTTTAGGGAGCAAATTTAAATATAACAAATATAGACAAGTCCCATAATCTCTGAATGTCAGGCCTACAGTAGAATGGATTATGTCCTTGTTTACTTAAATACTGTGAAGTAACCTGGAGCTTATGAATAATTACACAGCAGGATAAAACACACCTGGATTTCTTACTTGTGTTATGTTCGATTTTATTTCTTGCTGTATTGCAAAGTTAAAATCTTTTTCTTTCTCGTGAGCATATTGAGATCAATATAATACTTCACGTTTCCTTAACTGGCTTTGGGTCTCTCACCAGCTTAACTCTACAATTTCTTTGTAAATTCAAGAGAAAACATAAAAATCTAGTGCAAGGTTATCCCGATTAGTCTTTCTCTTGAATTACAGAAGTAATTATAAAAACAAAGGGAAATAGTACATAATGAATATGTTTTCATCTGGGATTCAGACTCACCACTGTCAATTCATGTACTTCTATTTATTGTTTTGATTTGATGGATAGATCACTTGCTTGATAAGAAATTGGTTGGATTGTTGGACTCAGGGAATTATGGCCAATGGCTCAGTGTCCAAGTGGAGATCCTCAGGGATCAGTATTGGGACCTGTTTAACACTGGAGACATGGACAGTGGGATTGAGTGCAGCCTCAGCAAGTCTGCAGATGACATCAAGCTTAGTAGTTCAGTTGATGCGCTAGATGATCTTAAAGGTTCCATCCAACCCAAACCATTCTTGGACTCTATGATTTATTCCTCCAAATACTTGTATGGCCTTTTTTCTGATCCTTTGATTCCCACTCTTAGAGGTGATAAAACTAGAGGGGAAAAATCCCACCCTTGTAATTTGAATTCCTTAAAGCTTCTCAGGAGGCCGAGAATCCTGACCTCCCTAACTATATTCTACTGTGCAGATACCAACCTGCTGGTGGATCAATTACAATACAGTGCAGTAGAAGAACTCCATGGTTAGGATAGCAGCTGCAGTGATATGTATAAATTAGTAAAGGCTGGAGAGGTGTTTCATGAAGGACATGTGCATCTAGTTAATGCCTAGAATGATGACCGTCATCAGCTCCTATCAGCTCAAAATGAAACAATACAAAACAAAAAAAAAAAAAACCAACAATTCCTAATAGCTGGGCCCTGATCACCTGCAGAAAGTCATTTATTTGAATGTTTGGGTAAATCTCCCATTATGAATTCCCAGTTTTTAACTGGTACATTTCCTGTACATTAGGGTGATATATTATGATTTGCTCTTATTGATCTAACTCACATATATAGACAGTTGTGGATGGAAAGAGTAAAGGGTAAGCTCTGAAACAAGGCATCGTAAGACAGCTGAGGTTAAGGGGCTACTCAGGAAAGTGTAAATTGTTGGGTTTTTTTCCCCAGCTTTTGTTAAAAAAGGAGCTGAAGCCTCCACCACCTTCAGAGGAAATTTTATTTTTAACCCCATGACCAGGAGAAACTGTTGAAGAAAAATTCATATTTGTTCCAGAAATAATCAATGCTTAATTGAAAAATAGTATTAATTTTATTTCTGATGGAAAACTTGGTATTCAGCTTGCTTGCCAAAATATTTGTGAAGACCCAACCCACATTATTGTTCACAAAGAATCATTCACACATGTTGGCTGTTCTGGTATCTGGTACACTCAGTTCTGTCAATGGTATGGACTGGCTATAAAATAATGTTTGGCTCATCAATAAAATAATGTCTTAAGAGGCTCATATTCTGACCTGGATGAGTATGAAAACTCGTTGAGAAGATGCATGCTGAAAAAGACCAGAATAATTTAATTTGGGTAAATAAACACAGAAAGGATAACTTTTTTTTTCTTACAGGAGGAATGGCCTCTTTCTTATGATCAAAACAGACAATCTACACTTACGCTGTAACTGACGTGCAGTTGACACAGTGCCACAGGAAAACAAACAAACAATGACACCTATATGGACAAGAAAATATTTTTCCTCTATTCAAATCTATTTTTAAAAAGCTGCCAAATACATTGTTTTTTAATCATCTTACAGCAAATGACTTTCCAAATGACCTCCAAATATCCAGCGCTGTAGTTTTGTCACATCACACATGATAAAACAGGAAGTATTTGCTGGTTCAGTATGGCTGACTAACCTGTACTAAGTTAAGTCCACACTAAGATCCTCCCATGCTTTCTTTGTGCTTTGGTGGTCAATGCTTTGAAGTTGGAGGAAAAGGGATTATTTTATGCTACCATCTAAAGACAACTTGTACGTAAAGCTGAAAGACTTTGATTAGAAGAAAAATAACTGCCATGTAAGATGAGGAAGTCTAATGATACTTATCCTGTAGTGCTGGAAGACGAATGTAACCTACCTCCAGTGACAAAGCAATTGTCTTTGTGTTACCTATTGTAAATAACACATTTATTTACTCAGGCACAGGAGCAGGACGACATGCATGCTTGATACTGAAGAAAAATGTGTTTGCGCCCATTATTCTGTAGACTTTGTGCAAGTATATTTCTTTAAAAACTGCTGTGTTTCTTAGATTCCTATCTTGCAGTGTATACTTTGGTTCTGCCTGAGCGTTTTCAAAGGTGGAAACTCAGGTTATCAATTAGTTGATGAAAGGAAGCACTGATTCGTAGGTCTGAAGATAGTTAAAGCAGTGTTGAAATCTCTGCTTTGCACTTATTTTCTATGGTGTGTACCACTGTGGACCTTACTGGAGCAATACTATACTACAGTGGAAGGTAATGCAGAAACAGGTGGTCTGCTGTGTCAGACAGGAGAAAATCTGTGCCAGATAGAAGACAGTCCTAGCAATATTTTAGTTGCCTGACTCTAATTCTGCAATTTGCCATTTAAATTGAATATCCATCATTTATAAGATGTCATAAGGATGTCTCAGAGGGAAATACTTGAGATCAGAAAGGCAACAAGGTGACACATCAAGTGTACCACATTTATAATAAAGTCAGAGTTCTTTCTTTAATTTACCATAAGTACTTTCCTCCCTGATCTGGCACTTCTGTCAGTAACTCACCCACTGTAACCATTGCTGAAAACAACACATTTGTTTTCTACTTGCACAACAACAGAAGAAAGCTCTTCCCTAGCTGAGAGGAGGACACTTTCTCCTCTTCAAAATACTTTCAGAACATTCCTTTCTGTAAAAAGGAGGGGAAATACCTGTCCTACACCTTCAATCTGAAACCATTTTTGGAGGAATCTGGGTCTATATAAATTGAGACAGACAAGCTCAATGTTACACAATGGTCCACACAAGGACCATTGTTGCAAGAGTGAAGATGAACACTATGAAGTTTCTTGCAGTGATGAAATGTCCTTGTATTATGAGGACTATCAGCAAAACAAGTCACTTTCTCAGGTGCAACTGTAGATACCTAGTTGCAAGTTGGCATTAAGTAATGATTTCCAAAGCACAGAAGGTGCTTAGTTGGTTCTGGCTATACTTTAAATGAAGACTGTGATAACTTTCAGGTGGTGGTGACCAATACTTGTGACCAAGCCATTTCTTGGCACTAGATCCGCTCTTTTGCTTAGACAAACTTTGCAAGTGTTTATCCACATGTCCCAGCATTCCATGGAAGAGGTATGAGGCTGCACCATATGCAGCCAGCTGGAACAGAGCTGTTGGAGGTACCAAGAACAGTGGTCAGTGGAGAGTTTATAGTGTCCAGCACCTTGAAAGACCATAGAAGACAAAAGCAAGAAACGAAAATCATTACTGAAGTTTTCTGCTCAGAAGAGCATCTAGTGATCTTGTGAATATATACTTGACTCACTTTTAAAGACAAAACATGAATATTTTTACAGTTATGTAAAGAACATTCATGTTAATAACAACAGCAAAACTGTTGAATATTCTACACACATTACAGTGCTAGAGGCCAGATGCTGCTTTTTTTTTTTTCCCCCCCTCACGGTGGAAAACTACCTTTGAAGTTCACCCTTATTTCTTCACAACATCCTATGAGGTAGATAAGTACTGTATCATCTTTTCAGAATGGGAAACAGACAAAAAGAGGTAAACTGACTTGCTTGAGGTTGTACAGCAAATCCAGAAACAAAACTTTAGTCATGACAAGGTAATGAAAAATATTTGCATGTTGACTTGGAAAGAGTCTGCCAGAAGTCTGAGTCCAGACTAAAATATTACAAACTTTACACTAAATAAGTGACATCAGGAATTTCTGTTCAGCTGCTGACTTGTTGATATCTGTAGCAGTTAATGAATTGTCAGCTCTTAACTGGATCCAGTGACAATGATTTACAAGAACATACCAGTGATAAAATAGTCCAAACTATTTGATACAACAGCTTACTCACTCTTTATTAAATAAAATTAGATAAATTCTAAATCTTGACCTTGGTTGAAAATGCAGTGAATCACTTGATCATACTTATGATCCAAACATACCATCCTTAGGGTTGCATAATTAAACAGCACATTTGTCTCCAGCAAGACTGTAATGAGTTTGTTCATACTTGATCTGATGCGTGACTCCCAGAAGGTAGCACCTAACACTGGATCTGAAACGGCAACAAGGCTCTATATATTGCTTCAGGCAATAGGGAGTAGGATTAAGGGGTCTTTCCTTGTATAACATATGAATTCTTCATTGTTCTTCATTGCTCACTGATTAGTTGTGCTGTTTGCCCACGTTGGGAATGTGTCCAGCTCAAATATAGGTCTTCCCCATGTGTTGATTGCCAGTGTGATACAGAAGACTCCAATGATATTCATTACTATTCCAGACCTAACCTAGAAGGATGAAAATTCAAACCAACAACCAAAAATCAGCACAGCAAATTATAGCAAGACATATTTGTACAAAACAAACAAACAAACAAAAACCATGGTCAAATTAAAGCAAATAAAATAGCCACAGTACCCAATGCCCTATGTTCTTGCTTAGGTAGAAATACCAGGGAACACACTGTCCAAAGCCTTTGAATGCTTTGCTCTTCAACAGGTCTAGGAGATTTAATAGACTATCAAGAAGTTGTTCTTACTAGTTAAAGAGTAGCTTCCGTGCCCTTCAAGTCTTCAGTCAGAAAACTGATCATTTTTGGATGTTCAGCACAGAATGTGGTACTGTGTGATCCACAGGCAACCAGAAGACCAAAGTCCAGGGCAACTGGACTTGTTACCTTCAAGCTTTCAGCACTTTTATCTACCTTTGCAAAAGCCCCAGAAGACACTGGAAAGCACCAGCTGCATTTTAAGCCCTTTGTGTTTAAGAGACTTATACTTGCAAGGTTTGAATTTCAGTTGGACCAGACAGTATGTCTGCCAAAGTCTATGAGAAAGGTAATGTTGCTGCAGAGATGCAAATCTTTGCAGCAGTAAAGAGGAAGGCAAATATTAGGCCAAGAAAATTAAACTCTTGTCATATTTCAGGGGAAGTACAATGGAGAGCTTCAGATGAGAGACCAGGCAGTTATCAACTTACCATGTCCAAAACCCGGATATGGCCATAGGAAAACACTATTGCATTTGGAGGTGTTGCAACAGGCAGCATGAAGGCAAATGAAGCGCTCAGAGTACCCGGCAGCATAACGTACAAAGGGTGGATCTTGACAGATGTGGCCTGCAACAAAACAAAGACAATTATCAAGCTAGAAGGTTTTGGTTTTTTTTTGTTTTGTTTTGTTTTGTTTTGTTTTTAAAAAGCACCAAAAAAAACCACCAAACCCACATTTCCCAGACCTCTGAGACACACAGGTTCAGTTAATTCCCTGGTATTACAACACCAGAGTAATTTTCAAGCATTTTATTATGGAATCTACACGTGCTTAAAGATAACTTTGGTTTCTCTCTCCCGCAGTACTTAAAAGAGTGCTTGATTCTTTCTCATTGCTCTATGGTATAATTTGGAGTTCTGGTCAAAATTACCCAGCAATCTTTTCTTTGACCTTGGACTGCATTTTTAGAGTGTTTGCTGGGTTAATACAAGGATGGAACTATAATTACAAAGCATGGAGAGTAACACTTTTAGACGTTACATAAACTTTGTGGGACTCAGAACTGCAGTGACTAGGAGCACAGCACCTTTATTTGGCAATTCAATCCTGATGAAATAACTTAGAATAAAGTGGCTGTACTTTCCGAGTTAAATAACAAAATATCCTATCCTTTTTTTCCTTCATGCTTGCATTTCCATTCTGGTTAGAAAAGGCAGGACTTGCAACTGCTTTTACAGCAAAACTTACCAGGTTTTCCTCCCTAAGGTTTAAAAATGTTCTGTCTTAATACAGAAAATGATGTATTTTTAGAGATCAAGCCAACCACTTCCTGTGTTCTAGTGTAAATGATGAAGATAAAGGAACCATCCAAAGGGATGAATAGAAGAAAGTGGTGGATATCTTTTTTTTGTTTGGTTTAGATTTTCCAGTTCTGAGTTGATGGCTCAAATATAAAGTGATCCAAAATAACTGATGTAGTGTGATCTGTATTAAAAAAGTGACTCTCACTTCACTTTCTCCACAGCCAAGGAGCATTCCTTCTGGCAGGCTTGAAGTGGCTTCCTGAATTAGCTTCTTGCCCCAATAAGCCAGTATCTCAGACTTCAGATGTATGGACAGGACAAAGACTGGTTGAAGTCTGCATTCTCACTGCCCATCTGCTTACAACATTATAAACATAGCAGTAATGTTAGGGATATAAATTTGACTCTGTCTACCAACACTAGATTAAGTCACTGTCTATTAGAATATACTGTCAGATGGACTATTTCATTGCTGGATTTCAGAGTGACATTAGAGCAAAATTCAAGATAGTAAATATGATGTTGCTTTGCCACTAGAGACTGTCTGTTTACTCCTGATCTGTCAGTTAATAGTATAACAAGATTTAAGTAATCTTACCATGGATGAAAAGACAGGTAGGAAGAGGGTGGCTGTGGCAACATTACTGGTGCATTCAGTGAAGACAGCTATAATAAGGGAAAGTACCGTTGCAATGGACCAGGGTGGAATAGATCCTAATGGAGTCATCTGATGACCCAGCCAAGCTGAGAGTCCAGAGTTCTGATAAGAGAAAAAAAGTATTCCTTTCAGTGAGGTTTAGACTCCCTGGCTTGGGAGCAGAAACTCATTATGTGTAATGTTCCTAACAGATAATGCTAAATGGCTCCTGAATTATATAACCGCCCCTCATGAAAGCACAATGATCTGTCACAAACGCTAAAAAGAATTCATTGCCAACTGGACATAACACTCAGCCACACTTCTCTGATTTTCCTAAAACCCAAATACTTGTTCATGTTTTGGTTATTTATTTCTTTTCTACTAAGCAGAAATAATTATTGTGGGACTACTGCAAATACTTAATGAACCACTCACAAGGTTCCTAGAATGAATTTTTAATGTTTCTGAAGATAATGATGCTGTATGAATATCCTATGTTATGAATAGACAGCAATTGAATCAAAGAACTTACAGAGCCTTTGACTTGATAGCTTGTAGTCTTCCAGAACTTTAACTTTGTACATATGGTGAATGTAGATGAATGTAACAGACCAGAGCTTTAATTTACCCCATTGTTTAAAAACTGTGTAGGCACAAAACTTAGATCTGAATACAAGCTTCTCTAAAGCATGACACTCTTGTTATCTAAGGCTACGACCTAGGATGCGTCTTAGTACAATGAAGTAGAGAGCATAGTTTGCCTCAAGATCCCTTCCTGTTTGTGGAATTCAGCTGCCTTTTCTGTGAATTCATAAGCACAGGATTAAACAATGGGCTTATGGAGTACAGCATATTGCCTAGCAACAGCCAGTCACAATAGATTCAAGAAATCCCACTGTGTATGATTGTTTGAAAAATATCTTCTCACAATCATTTTCTTCCTGAACTGTTCAGAAATAGTTTGGTTTAAATCTGAAGATTAATGTCCTTTGAACAAACCTCAAATGGTTCTGGGAAGCTTTTAAATGTTATTTATGCTCCTATTTTTTTCTAGTCAGGGATGGGATCAGAATGACAATACAAATAAGAAAAGCTACTCTTTTTGTCTGTGCAGCCAATGAAGGTCCCAAGACATCCAGGGCTTAGATAAATTTGACAAACTTGATCAGTGCATGCAAGTTCCTGAAAAAGAGTCAGAAATATTCACCTTTCCTCTTAATTTTTGCTAATTTTTATCTACCTCCAGATGCA
This sequence comes from Coturnix japonica, assembly GCF_054131305.1. Classification (NCBI taxonomy): domain Eukaryota; kingdom Metazoa; phylum Chordata; class Aves; order Galliformes; family Phasianidae; genus Coturnix; species Coturnix japonica. The sequence continues at coordinate 1,901,089 of NC_140684.1, forward strand.
AACATTTCTAGTGAGTTTGGCTTTGAGTGTATGCCCAGTGATACAGGACCAGAAAGCAAACCAGACAAGTCCACCTCTGAGTTAGAGAAAAATAAATATCAGAACATACTGCACTTGCATCAGCCAAAGCAAAACCTCCTCCCAGCAGCAGCACAATGCTCCAGGGCATCTTCCTCTGAACCACATTCCATTCTAGCAGTGGGGCTGATAAAAATGGCTTTTTAATATCTGAAGTGAGAAATAAAAAGCAGAATATATTTCAGGAGAGTGAAACCAATTTTGTCTCCAGTTTTTTAAGATACAAGGGAAAGATACAGCAGGCAGAGGTATGTTACTGACAAACCTGCACATGTAAGAGTAAGGATAACACATACAAACAGGGAGCTTGCCCCAGCCCTGCGCAGGATGTTTGTAAAATGAGGTACCCTGAAGAAATGCATGCAAATCAGGAGTATGTTTTTTCCATGTTAGCTGGAATGGGGTAACTTTCACAACATTACAATGCCTCTTTTAAATACCTTCTTCAGTCTGTTCAGTGTCAGACATGCTTGAATTCCAGCCTATGAATTTGGGTTTATTAGCAGGAAGGATAAACAGTAGCAGGGCAATAAACACAGCAGGAGCAGAATCAGTGATATATCTAAAGAAGAAAAGAGAAAATAGCTTAGAAAATAAGACATCTGTCTTCCAGAAGATGCCTGCCTTCCAGCATTGAAAACAATGTTCCTTGTCATTCTGCTTGGGGCCTATATATTAGCAAAACAGATTGCTAGCTCCTGACTTATCCTTAGGTTATTACCCTTAGGTATCTTAGACCTGCCACAGCAAAAACATCATAAATGAAATTAGCACACAACTAATCAAAATCACGTACGAAAATAACCTCCATGGGCAGGGTTACCTCTCTCGGAGGAAGTCAAGACTCAAAGCCTGTATTCCAGTGATTTGCAAGAAAATTACCTGAAAGATTTTCCTGTTGCACATTTTATGTTCTTAATATGTAATTCATTTCCCAGGCATTTCAATGCATGTTTTTTTTTTTTAGAGATGATAGTACCAAATACTTAAACACCACAGCTAATCATAACTCATACAAAGAAAACACTGCCACGTACAGAAGTACAGAAGCATGACATAGGCAAGCACTGCAGAATTTTATCTTCCTTTCTGAGGCTCAGCTTGCTCAATGTCCCAGTCCTCAGCCTTCATTGCAATCCAAACTGTCAGTTTGTAGATCTCATGCATAAGAGGATTCAGCCCAACAAACAAATTCAAATATGGTTGGAATGAACAGTCAAAACGGAATAAGAGAATGGGAATCTGATTCCCATCCAGGGAAGTACAGAATGAAAAAACCTCAAAACTTACTTTTCTCCTTCTGGGAAGAGCCTGCTAGCCCAGCCTTTTACAAAGCCGGGGTGTCTGGAAAACCACAAGAGAACCAGCAGAGCAAACATTATGAGGACATTGAATTCAGCATAAGAGATAGGGCCTAATTTCTTCATTTCTGCTTTCAGCACGTTGTATGCAGCTTTTTCTTTAGCAGTTCTCACTGTCCCACATCCCCAGCTTTTTTTAAAGCTTTAAGAAAAGGGAGAAGAAAACACTGTAAGCATTAACACACTACAGGAATTTACCATGCTTTCCACACTGAAGCTGTTCCTTCTCCAGACAGGCACAGACTAAAGCAGAGGGCAGGAACAGATAAATGGTAGCAGTGTCACAGTATTTCACATGCACATGCCAAATTTCACAGAAAATTGGAGTCTATGAATGGATGTAAGTCTCTCCAATTTGGTACAACCTAGTATGAAAAACCCAGTGTTGAATCGAGGGCAGCAAAATATATGCATGCTCTTCTAGGACTGAAATTCTCAGATTTTAAATTGAAAAATACAGTTCTATTGAACATTAAGAATGTCTTCTACTTCTGCATTGCTGTGACTGCCCTAACATAAAAAGCTTCCAGATTTCAAAAGTATGAAATGCAACAGCTCCCAGTTACAGAATGAATAACCTGTCAGTGCTTTTGTTTTATCTAGAAACTTGTGAGCGACCTGATCTGCATTAGCTGAGTGGTTTACATGATATGATGTAGTTAAATGCTTACTTGAATCCCATGAAAGAGCACTGGAGCCAAAGCCAAGCTAATACCAACATCAGAATCATGTTTGGGAAGGCAAACCCAAACCAGGAAGCAAAATTCACAACATCATTATTGTTGGGGAATAACCTGAAAAGAAAAATACTTTCTGTATTAACCTCAAAACATTCAGTAATCTGCCCTCAATTATGTTTTGGTGACAATTAGACATGTAAATTCAGGACAACCATTACTAGTAATCATAAGCAATACTCACTGCCTAACTGAATAGAAAGGCAGATCTGGATCTCAGAAGAGAACTTAAAAGATACTCTGATAATCTTCCCTACATTCTACTTTAAAGCAAACAGGAGCTCGTGCATATATTTTAGGTCACAGTAAGACAAGCACTGTTGAAAGATCTCTACATCTGTTCATTTATTCCATGATGTGATGTTTTTCCCCCTCTCCCTTCATAATTGTAATAGGAGAACAAGAATTTCCTTTTGAAGTTAATAGCTGCACTTCTGCTCACTTCAGTAGAAGACAAATAAAGCAGCCAGAATTTTATTAACAACAACTTTCTGTTCTTCCCCACACTGGAGAAGAAATGGCAATAGCAAATTTTCAGCTGGGTGATAAAACCAATGGATAATGTAGCTGCTGCAGCTTAATTACTCCAGTAGAATGATGGAATGTTTATCAACTGTTGTGGAGCCTGCAGAATTTCCACTGCAAAAAAAGATTGCATCTAAATTAATTTCTATAGCAATTGGACAGATCAATACAATGGGAAAGGTGTTTCAACAAAGGTGTGATGACAGAAGGACCAGCATACTAGAAAAGCACTATAAAAGAAGGGAAGAATATTGCTCGCCCATATCAGATGATTCTAGGTTCACAAGGGAAAACTCCACCGAAGAGGGATCTCCAGAAAGAAACCTTTCCCCAGTGGCAGCCAGCCCTCAAACGAGGTCTAAAAGAGGTGCAGCCAGGCTCCACCCCTTCCTGTCATACAGGTGAACTGCCTTTACCTGTGCCCCCAGGTCTGACCCTAGGTGCTCAATCAGTGGTTCAGGCCACGACTCCAACAGTGCCCATCTTAGAAAAGATTATTTTGCAGATAACTCCTTTCTGTTACAACAGTATCTGTATAGTTTACACAGCCACAGGGTGGAGAAATAATAATACAACAGTGGCTAAACTATTCTTACATCTTTTCAGTGTGTTTATGAGAAGACTTAATCATACATTCTTCTCAAGATCCTCACTGCAGTTGCACTGTTCATGTGCCACATTTTACTTGAAAAGGAGGAGGCAGAAGAACCAGTCTCTCATACTCAGCCATCCGTCTGTCAATTATTAGCAAGAATTTCTAAGTTTCTCAGGAGATCTATAGTACCATCATACAGCTACCTAAAAGGTGCTGGAGCAGAAAAATAAGGCCCATCGCTTTACACACATTTCTTATTTTCAGTTCATCAGCTGGTTACTTAGTAGTTTAACAACTGAAATGGCTACTATTACTTTAATATGTCGGTCACAAAACTGTACAGCATTAAAAGTAAAGAAACAGCAAGAATGACTTACTGATTCATCTGGCCTTTCAATACCATGTTTGGCCCTGTTCCAGTCAGTGTTGCAGTTCCTCCAATGCTAGCAGCATAGCACACACACAGTGTCATTCCCTTACATATACGTTTCTTCATTTTCTTTTCCTCAGAAGATCTGGTGCCATCAGGAACTTGTCCGTTGCTTATGACTAAACACAAAGAACATGACTTGCCTCAGGTGAAGTTAGGGTCAGGGCCTGGAGACTCAGTTCTTCCACTTAATTTTCTTTTAAAACCCCACAGAATAATTCCCCAAATATTTCAGGATTGTGTTCATGAGGTGCTGAGGATAAAGGCTGATAGTCTGGCTCTACATTATCCAAGGATGCTGTTGCCCATTTTGTTGCCACAGTTTCTAAACAGCAATTTCCTATTTCACATAGAGGCTTACCATCACCCAGAAATTGTAATTACGAGAATCCTTTCAATACCACAGTAAGAACCCAAGAAAGTTTAGCAGCTGCAACTATGACAGAAAAACAACATCAAAACAAACAACAACCAAAACAAATAAACAAAACAAAGCAAATAAACAAAACAAGTAAACAAAACAAAACAAAAAAAAAAACCAAAAAAACACCCCAAACACAATTCTGGCCTGGCACAAACACAGTTCTGGCCTGGCACAAACTGTTTTGATCAGTGTGAAATTTTGCTGCTGTGCCCATTCTGCTCTGAGATTAACAATTTAATCCTTAAGTCTGACTGGACTGAGTGAGACAATGAATTTATAGCAATTACAAACAATTCAACAATAGCCATAGGTATTCTTCACTCAAATTTGCTGCTTTCATTGCATGTTATAGGTAAATTAATCAGCAAAGCCAAGTAGCTCCTTCTAAGTATACAGAAAAACAGCAAAATGAATATCTCTAGTCTAAGTGCAGAAGTTTTTTAGACTCAAGAGTAAGCACAAAAAATCAGCATTGACATATTACAAGATTATACAACTGTTTGAAAGCTAGCAATGAGAAAACCTACAGAGCACTCTCTGATCTAGCAGATCGTGGCTGATCGAACTAATTCAGTGAAATCACATCTCCATGAAAATCCCCAAGACAATTCTTCCTTCTCTGAATGAGAAAGGCATCACAGATTGACATATAGTAGTATTTAATAACATAGCCCTCTGTACTTGCACAACAGAGCAGTGAAATTGGAGGGACTGAATATATAAGCTCTGAGTTTACAAATTCCTTGGAATCAACTAATTCCTTTGGCAGGCCCTTACCCTGCACTGGAGTGGGATCTGATGCATTCTTTTCCTCCAGCTCAATCACTGTATTTGTTTGGCCAGTTGCTTGCTCCATCATGGTCACATCATTCTCTGTGTTGTCCATTTGATCCAGGACAGCCTGAACAATGGGAACCATCATAGCAGTGGTAGCTGTGTTACTTATCCACATGGACAGGAAGGCAGTGACTATCATAAACCCCAGCATGAGGCTGAAAAGAGAGAAACAAGCAGAGGAGAAAAGAGGAGAAATCAGACACTGCTAGGCTTTGTAGTTAGAGAGCGTAATTTAGAGAGCAGACTCCAGAAAGAGATGTGTGTAGTCTCTGATAATACAAAGCAGGGACAGATCCCCTCCTAGCTCTGCCATCTTCACTGAAAGAATTCAAGAAAGGCATGTGTGCATGATCAAGTTTGCACCATCTTGTTCCCAGTAGCAAGAACCCAGAATTTATGAAATGGCAGCTCTGTAGAAGTGAACTATAAAACTGTGTTGCTTCCCTGACTATTGTCATTATGTCTAAAAACTGCTTTTGCATCTTGTAAACTTAGCTTTATCTGCAGATGCAAACTAATGGATACTGGACACTCTTCACCACCACCACCACCTTTGCAACGCTTCTGCCTGTGTAACTGGTACCACTTAAGCATGACAGAAAAAGCACGTGGCTTTAAGTGGGGTCCATGTCTCCATTCACACAGACGTTGGTGGGGATCCTGCCTCACTGATGACTTCAGGTCATGTTAAAAGGATTTCACAGGAACTGTGAATGCCAGCACATACAATAATAGGTCAGCTGGGTAGCAACAGTACAGGTGAAGCCACAGCTTTGTAGTTGTGCAGAGATTCAGCCTAAAACAAGAAGGAAGAGAATGATTTATCTCACTTGTCTTTAGAGAGGAAGGAACAGGTATTTGGATTCCACTCAGATATTTACTGCTTTGAAGCTGATAAACACTTTTTGTGCATGAATCATTTGCCGCATTATAGACAAACCTTTTCCTTTTTGACAACTATACCGACAGTCTAGATATTTGAAACAGAAGTGAATGCTTGTGTTTTGAAAACTGAATTCCACTGAATAATCTTATCCAAGAATCAAACCATGAACCCAATGGGAAATATGAGAGACTATAGGGACTGCTGCTGACATAGAACTGAAAGTATTTTCATGCCACTGAAGTCAGTTAGCAAACTTGCAATCACAGGCGCCCTTCCATTAATGATGTTTTTGGCTGAGGGGTAAATAAACTGTTTCTGCAGAAGACTTTGTCACTGGAAACTCAGTGTAAGTGCAGCAAAAGAGCTTCTTGGAGCTTCCCTCCTCTGCTGACTCTTGAACACCATACCTAGGTCTCTGCTGAACTGACACAGGTAAAGAAAAGTTAATGTAACAATCTTACAGTGCAGGCTTCACCCCAAGCATCAGCAGGACTCTCAGTGCAATCCTTTTGTGAAGATTCCACCGTTCAACAGAAATTGCAACAATCAGCCCTCCAACAAAGAGCATATTTGTGTCATTTAGATACTGCAAGCACACCTGTAAGATAAAGAAGATAGATCAGGGGACCAAACCTTGCCTCTTGCTAGTTTCACTAGTATTTCCTGCCTTCCTCTCAAAGCCATTTAGTGCACCAGGCCTCAGCCCCACACTCTCAGAAAGAGCAGTGACAGCCTAAGAACTGCCTCCAGATTCCAGAACTCTTGATTCCCTTTTTTAGTGCTGAACAGCCTAAACCGAAAAAAAAACCATCAAGATGGGTAGAAGCTCAAAGTATTATGTAGGTACCAGAAATGCTAAGCTCCAAAATAGATTTCCCAGCACCTCTAACAACCTCACCCATCCTTACTAGTTAGCTGGCCAATAGTAAACCTGGGCTACAGTACCTAAATGTAGTGTCTCTAGCTCGGGCTAAAGCACTACCCTACCACTAGTACAAACAGCCAATTATCCTGTAGCAGCATGAGCTTCAAAGGGGACACAGTGTACTTGCTGGCATTGTACTGTCTATTCTGCCAGAGGAAGTTTGTCTCATGCATTCTGAAATCTCTCAGAAGATGTTAGCAATGCTCTGTAATTGGGTGGGTTTTGAACGTACAAACTACTGGCACTACTGGGATGTTTTCCAGCAGGATCCATGCCCAGAGGACATTTCCCTCTACCACCCCAAGCCCCACATCCTTAACATTTTGGGAAAATACATATTTGGTTCAGCATCTTCCCATACCACAACCCTGCTCAACATGTTCAAAAACAGCATCACAGAAATTAAGTGCTTTCCTACCAGTGAGGGATCAGAGCAATGGATTTCCCTTTATCAGATATGGATGGAGTAAGAACAGTTCCTTACTGATTTAGAGCTCTGAACTCCGAGCAGAGGGAAAAATACCACTGGCATTAGGGAAGTAACAGCCAGTGGGATAACTTCAGTGCACCAGTAGACAGCCATGATGATGATGATATACGCACATTTGGCTTCCTGCAATATAATGGAAGACACATATAAGCATAGAAAACTATTCTTACAGATAAGAAACACACTGCTACCTCTTCTAAGTGGACCAAGCATTCAACTGTCTGTAGCTTAATAAGTTACACAGAAATAGGTAGAAGGGACACAAAGATTTAAACTTGTACATTTTAAGTCTTGTTCAGAAGTCAGTTGCATAAAGTCTTTCTGACCATGGTGAGTTTCCTAATGCCTTTACATAAAATGTAGGGCATGAAAAAAAAACAAACTTTCCACAGCTAGGTAAGTATAATGTGCAGTATGCAATTTCCTCTTGGCAGTTGAGGTAGGCAGATTTCACATCCAGGTGCCAAGAATTTTTAACAGTGTTTGAGATTTGGGCATTTCTATTTTTAGTAAATTATTTTTAAATGGATGCCAAAAATGAGTATTTCCTAGTATAAGTGAGTGGACAGGTTGACATTCATGTGTATTTGAATTGAAGCTTGTCTTAGTAATACACTTGAACCCAGAAACTGCATCACTGAACAATTTAGAAATATAACCATAACCCTTTAGATTCATTTATTTACTTAATTTTTTTTTAGCAGTTAAGGACATATGAGATACTAACTTGCTTTCCCAAACCATGCTGTGTCTATCTGATAAGAGGATTCCCCTTGTTGTAACATGACTCTTTATATCATTGGTTACACATTTCTAACCTAGGTTTCCTTGGTTTCTACTTCCAAAATTGTTAGAAGCAAGCATTCATTAGCCTACAGTAAATGGTGTTTTAAAGCTTTAGTTAAAGCATTCTGTTCAGTTTGTTCATATTTAGGGTACGTGTTTGTAGGATCTGATTCTAATGCACAAATAGGACTTTATTGCAAAAATAAATGGCATTAGTGATGTTTTAAAATTGCAGTAAGGTTATATTTATAAACAGGGAGGAGTTGGTTTGTTTTTTTGTTTTTTTTTCTTCCCCCAGGTTTAGAGGAGATTAATTGCAGGTCAGGTTTTGAAAGAAATGTTTCATTAGAGACTAGAAGATATCAGAGAGATCCTATTTTAATTTCTTTCATTGATAAATGTGAGGTGAACTTATGATTGAATTTAAGCTGCACAACAGTAACTAAGTGCAAGAAGAGACTGTAGTTAATTTATTTGACAAGATGAAAGACAAACAAACTACTCTAGGAGAATATTACTTTGAATAAAACAATACAGACAATGCTGGCTTTGTACAGTGAAGAGTCAATAATTTACATGAAGTTAAAAAATACAGTCGTGTTTATAAATTAACTCAACCACAGTCCGTTTGAACAGCCGAAGTTCTGAGATTAAGTAAGTAGCTGTATGCATATCTATCAACGTCTGTGATTTATAGGAATAGTCACAAAGTGTTTCCTTGGTGTGTCTGGATATCCCAGAGCAATCACTATGATTTGTCTTCTCATCGAGAGCTGAAAAGAAGCCACTGATGGAGATGGTACTCTCCCATTGTGTAATGCTGTAATTTACCAGATAAGACTGATGACATGGTATTCGGTATTCCTACAATTACTGGAAAACCGCAGAAATACTCTTTTTTGGTTTTGTTGTTTTCTTCCAGGAGATTGTCCTAGTATTGATCACAATAGTGCCAAACAGACAGAAATTCCTTTCCTCAAGACACCAGCATTAAAGTGAAGAGAGAGGCTGTTATTAGACAGGTAAGACAGAAGGACTGGCAATTCTGTTTGTAAACAAGTTTAAAATACACCTGCACAACACTCCTTCTGTAGTTAAAAATATATGGATCAATACACTCAGAAGAAAGACTGCATTTAGCCCTAGAATAGCTGAAGCCCAAGTTGGCCAAAATACTATAAACAGAGGTTTCACATTTTCCCAAGAACGCTACAAGGTTTTAAAGATAAAATTCTTGGTAGCTCATTCCAGCTTCATGCTACTGTAGCTGCGCTGAAAGCAAAGGAGCTGTGACACCCCTGTCACCAGAGAACGATGGATGTGAGTACTCTATATTCAAACTCATCTTATAATCACTGCATAACACACAGTGCATGGCTTCCTACTGCTCCGCTGGATGAAGAATGGCACTCAGGAGCACTCTTAAAAGCATCGCAGTGTCACAGCAGCGGGCCTGGAGAGCCCAGAAGACCCCGCCTATCAGCCCCCTAATTGCCCACTGACAGCTAATCCTAGGTAACCTGGAGTGCAACTCTACATGTCCGAGCCAACTACTCATATATTTATCTTTGGCTCAAAAAGAATTGTATCCAATTTGCAAGATGGGCTGGAGGGAGCTCAGGTCCTCGCACAGGCATTCCTCTGAATGAGCAAACAAATGGGCACGGGGCTCCTGTCTGGGCTCCTTATGTGAGCACCACTACCGAGCACCAGCACCATTCAGAGCACAAGCAGTAGGACACATCGCTGAGCCCAGGACAGAGACTAACAGTGAAGGAAGTCCTCTGGGACGGGGTGCAGGACGGCGCGACTGCAGCTCCCGCTCAGGTGCCGGAGGAGATACAGTGCTGGGCAACGAGCGGGCAGCACCGCGCGCAGCGTCCGCCCGCCATGGGGGGATCCTCACACGAGGGAGAAGAGGCCGGGTGGGTGCCCCGCAAGCTCCAACCGCACCTGCCTGACGTGCCAGGTCAGGGGCAGCTGCGGGGCTCGGCCCCGGGGGCGGAGAGTGGGTGGGTTCCTTTGGGGCAGGGGGTCCCCGCACGGACCCCGCAGGCACTTACCCGCGTGGGCACAGTTATCGGCAGCGGCAGCAGCAGCAGCGGTGCGAACAAGAGGATAGCGAAGGAGCGGTACCTCAGCAGGGACCGTGGGCACGTCGGGGCCATCTTCTGTGGGGAAACACGGACAGGACGCGAGCGGCGCGGCATACGCTTCCCGCCGCTTTAAGTAGTGGACGGCAGGGCTGCGGCGGGAGGGACATGGCGGGGAGCGGCGCGACCCGCCCGCGCCCTGATGGGACACCGGGTTCGCCCGCGCCCGGACGGGGCCGGGCTTGTGCGGAGCGATGCGGACAGGGCCCACGAGCGGGACTGCGGGCACGGAGATGCCGTCGGGCGCCAGCCCAGCCACCCTGCCCCGCGCCCGCCGCACCGAGTGGGGTCGAGCAGCCCCGCGGTTCCTCCCTCCCACTGGCAGCGCTGGGGGACGCGGAGCTGGTGTTGACGGGCCCTGTCCGACAGCTGGGAGATCTCGGCGAGACCCTGAGCGAGGCCCAATCCACCAGCTCCGTCTGTACGGGGTCCTGTCCATAACGCGGGGCTCCATTCCTCTCTGCAAACAAGGGAAGCAGCTCAATAGCTGTGTTCCAAATTATTACCACAACTGGGAAAATGCTCAGGGAAATCTCTGTTCATAGTGCCTGCAAAAAGCTGCCAGTGGCCACTGGTTCTTCTAGTGCACCTTAGCTACAGGACCAAATGCTGGCCCAGGCTTCTCTAGGTGCTGGGTGCACAGGTTGATGGCAAGGGAGGACCATCTCTCATTCGACAGCAGCTAGGGGCAATGCAGAGTTAATCCTGCAGTGGGGATCTCCCTAAAACAAAGGTCTGTGCAGGCATGCATGGCTGTGTTTCACTGCCTGTTATTTTGTGAGATTTTACCTCCATGATCTGAGTTAAAAATAACTCAGAAAGGTTAACCAAAAAAGTTATCTTAAAGCTGTGGTGTTTCAGTGATTTCTCTACAGTTTGGCCTATACAGAATCAGAAGTGATGGCACTTCTGAGAGGATGGCGGGCACTGTTCACATGGCAGAAAGAAATGATTGGAGTGGAGGGGGGAGGGATTGGGCACTAGACAAAGAAATTGTTGATCATTTTTGCTCTGCTTCTGTGATGACAAAAGCCACCTGAAATGGAAGGCAGCAAAGATGACAATTTGATCCTGTGGGCTCTGTACAGTCTTACAAAGCTTTTATTGTCAGAAATAAAGAATTTCAGATTCTACAGCAAGTAATGGGGAATTCTGACTATAGGTTGCGCTCTTGTCCTCTGTTGAGCAGAGGATCTTGAGTGATTGAAGTTTGAAGCAAGTCACTCCAACGTTACAGTTCTGATTGCAAAAACAATGAATGTTCATTAAGGAAAACTGTAGCCAGCTGGATCTGTACAGATTCCAAATATTCAGACTTTTAGCAGCAATCCCCCTGGGTTACTTACCAACAGAGAGGAAGCTTCACACCAGCACAGAGCTTAGCAGGAAGTGTGGAATCAGCCAAAACCTGCATTCCTGTGTCCAGTCTCCAGTGAAAAACACTCCCTAGTCAACAAAGAAAAAGGACAACAAGCACTTAAATGAGAAAATGGAAGGAGTTAACTCTAGAGGAATAGCAATATGGTTCGCTTTGTCTGACAGACCAGTGTAAATATGACTTACTATCTTCTGCTGTTCATGTACCGAGTGTTTAGCAGAAGGGGGTATATTTGGAAGGAGAAAGGGAGGGATAAATTGAGTTCAGAAAATCTAAATTTATGGCTGATCATTTCCAGCAACTGGCCAAGCTCACCTGATGGCACAACCTGCCCTGGCTGTTTTGCAGTTTCTTAGCTAGCTATATTGGGACTCATTGGACTTTTCGCAATTGATCCAGCAAAAAAATGAACCTGATAAAAGAAGCGGTTTTCTGCTGAGTTAGTGAGCTGAATATATTCAATGAAGTGTTCAGTGACCTCCAGAGCCAGCTCAAGAAACCAGTTATAGCTTGAATGGGTTGAGTAACAGAAGCAGAAACAGTCAGCTCCTTTGAAGACAGCAGGTTCATAGATGAGCTTAGCAACATTGTCAACGACATGTAGAGCCTTGTGATCTTCCTTTTTGTATTACAGATACCAGAACAAATGCCATTTATATACAATGTGAGTCAATGTAAAGAGTTTCACTCAGAAATGGGACACTGCTAGAGGCTCATTAACAAACACTGGCCTGAATTGGTTGTTTGGGTTAGTAGAAGGGGACTATATGTCAAGTCTTCTTGGGAAGCAGAAATTCCAGGATCAACAGTCCAGGTGGAAAATAAGAAAAATGAAAGTTTTAGCATAAGGAGCTACTTTTCTGATTTTTCTTATCACTACATGCCATTCATCCCAATTAGTCTCATTGTTGCTGGAGATGAGTGGTCTGTGGCAAGGATGCATAGAATTACAGATAAATGTATTTTCTGCCTTTAATTCAGATGCTGCCCAAGTATACAAGTACAGTTTGCTTGTTTAAAAAGCAATCTGTTTGATCTAGGTAGCTGCTATTCCTCTCAAGACAAAAACTCTTCAGTTTCATTTTAAAGTTATTTTAGTGTTGCAGGCTCCATGCAACACACAGAGATAAAAAAGATTAACAAAATTGTATTAAATGAGGACTGTAAGACCTCTAATACTTGGCACTGAGAAATAAAAATCAAAACAGCTGATGTTAAGGCATTCTAGGACAGCAGAAAAACATCAGTCTTCCATAGAGCCTTTTGAAAATTTCATTTTAAAAAACAGCTATTGCAGAACTTACCTCTCTGTGCTGCTTGCATTAAAAAGATGCCTAGAAGAGGTCTTGTACAATTATGGTACGCTCTGAAAGTTTGCACAGAATTTAAATTCAAAGAGTTATTTCCAGCATTCAGCAAATATCACTGCTTCCTACTTTCTGCTTTTCCTTCCAATCAGTACTCCCATATCCACTGCCAGTCCACTCTGTTGCTTTAGGAGTATCTTTCAACTAAGTTCCCAGTGGAGCATCTGATATTTTTCCAAGAAAAGCTTTTCAGACTCTGAACGAACAGTCCTTTCAGTACAAACCCTGTACCCAACAACTCTCTACATAAAAGCCCTCATTATGAATATTGAGTCAGTGGGGCTTTCTCAGTCAGCGTGTGTTGCTGATCAGGCATTCTTGACCTAGAATTGGTATTTCTCATATAGTTTGCAAAAAACCCTAAAGCATATTAAAATGTGCACCACATTAAAAAGTAGCATAGACTAACAACTTCAAAAAAGAAAAAGAGTGAAAAAAATAAAGAAAATGACATAAAATCTTTGATTTGGAGCTGGCAATCCTGTAACCTCTCCCTTAGCTGCCATCTCATTAACATATTTGTTCAAAAGACTCTTCTCTGCTTCATTACATAATTTGTATCACAAAATTCATACAGACATTCATTATTCCCAGACCTAGATAATGGCTTACATGTCTGACATGCTTATCTTCTTCCTTTTTTGTTCCCTTTTCTTCCCTGCCCCCCCCCCTCCCCCCCCCCCCCCCCCCCCGCTTTCTTTCTTTTTTTTTTTTTGTTTTTTTTGTTTTCTCTTTTTCCCAGAGAGGAATGGAGGACAGAGAGTGTTTTTTTGGGATGGGAACTGAACCAGACTAATTTCTGACTAACATCCAGGACATCTCTTACATGCAACTTCACAATATATTACACAAACACTAGTGAATGATTTTTCCAATACCTCTGCAAAATAGAAGTGTTAATATTATTGCCCTGTTTTACAGATAGAGAAGGTCAACTCATAATTTCTGCATCTCCTGTACCTACAATTCCACACCTGGTAGGATCTGTAGCATCAGGGAAGAGCTCCTTACTTCACATTTCTGTGAGATATCAGTTGCAATAACAAGTATGTGAAATGCCAGGACTTCATCAGGAGATCCTGGAGATACAAGTACTGGTATTGAAACAAAGATATGAACTTCTATTTCTCTTTAAATTTCATTCCTTTATAAGCGCCCTGTGCAAACCTGTACACCTGCATGACCTTCGGCTGAGATCAACTGATGGGCAGGACTTGCTGCACCTGTGGCATATTCATGCTATCAGACAGTCCCAGCCATGGTAGAATAGGGAGAAAGGGTGAAGCCAGTTAGCACAGGCTGGAGGTTTCACCTTGTACATACTGAAATACTGGAGGGGTCCAGGAATAACTATAGGCCTGTGAGCCTATAAAGGTAGAGCTGAGCAGCCCTGATGTAAGGTTCAGTGAGGTGGGGCTGTCGGACCAATGCTGGGTTTCTGCCCATGATGGTGGGCGAATGTTTTCTCTCCACCAGCTGGCAGTTCTTGTTTGTGACATGAGCACAACTCTGACTGGGCTGGACAAGCTCCATGGGTTCAACGTGGGTTTGCAAGGCTGGATGCTAATGAAACTGCTGCCCCAGAGGTGGAGGGGGGGCCACAGCATGCCCCTGCCCTCCTTGCTTGCTGCAAACCAACCATGCAGCAGAGGTCCAGTAGCCCTTTGACCAACACACGCTAAGAAAACAGTGGCCATGGTGACATCAGCCAAGCTGTGACAAAGCATGGAACTCAGAGGCATGGAAAGCTGCAGGTGGAGCCCACCACCTGCAAGGCAGCCCTGCTGGCCAGGGGCTGCCCTCTGCCTGAAGTGCCCTAAGGTTTGTATTGTGGTGCTGCCTATCCCTCTCTTCTGGTACTCATCCGGGCTACAACCTCGTAAACTGTGATGTCATAGGTGGTGAATGTTACTGGGGTGAATTTACAAATGGGCTGCCACAATCCCTGCAAGCTGATGCTACACCTGCACTGCTGCCAGCACAGCTGCAGAGTGACATGGGGTGATGGGGCCTCAGAGCTGCCTGTGGTTATTGCCACTTCTGGCATAGAGAGATGTTGCCCTGTGGCCCTGTTTGCACTGTGCAGGAAGGAGTGATGGAGGTCTCTGTACCCAGAGGCCTCTCTGTGAAGCTCTGATGAAGAGAGGATCCCACTGCCACTTGGGTCCCCATGACACAAGACGTGGATGGGCAGCTTCCCACCTTCCTCCTCAGGGAACTCTGTGCCCCTGGTGGACACCTGCAGTGGGCAGGAGAGGGCAGAGGAGTGTGGGCATTGCAGGGCAGAGGGCAGATGGTGTCACCCTCCTGCAGCAGGGCAGGAGAATACCTTCATCCCCAGGTGCATCAGTCAGCTCCAGACAGCGGCCCTGCTTGCTGCATACATCCCATACTGCATTTAAACATATTTGGAAAAGAAGGAAAGAGGTACCTCATACTTCCTCTGGGTGGAGTTATTGCAACATAGGCTTTGAGTTTCTTTCTTTTTTCCCCTCTGCTCTTAGAAGAAAAGAGATCCAGCAGAATAACAACAAAAATGAGGAATGAAGAGACCAGATTCTGCAAAAACTGGTAAGAGATCTTTCTCCCTCTTCACCCTTTTTCTCTTTTTACACAGTATCATAATGGGTAATTGTACAGCACCTGACAAAGGAGTCCGTGCACAGACCATGCCAAACACTGGAGTTTTCTCAGTTTTCCCTCATGACTGATGCTCCTTTATTTTGCTGTATTTGTAATTAAGTGAAATGACATCTTTATCGGTATTAAAATAAAAGGCTAAAAGGGGCCATGAAGATAGCATCAATTGATGTGTCTCAACTAGTAGCTTTGCCACTGGGCATATTGTATGAATGAAGATTGTGAAACACTGCATTTAAAAAGAGGTTTAAAGAGATTTAAAACTCAGTGAGGACAAATAATAGGATAACCTCAATTTTATTGGGTCACAGAGGAAAATCAGAGCACAATCTTTCACAAAGAGAGACTAACAGTTTTATACTTAAAGGTTGTAGGGGATGTTTTGAATAAACTTTGCCTAAAATGTCTGATAGATGTCCTTGTAACTTCTTTAAAACTCATTTTGACAGCAAATCCATTTCACTGTTAATCCATCTTGACCATGAGACCACTTCTGCTGATGTCTAAGGCTGATTTCCTTAGAGCGACTTGTCTTAAGAAAACTACACAATTTCATTTATTTTCCTCTTCCTTGGGCTTAGTTTGCTTTGGTTGCCCTGGGCGGGGGATGTTATTTTGCTTTGGCCTGGGGCATGGGAGAAACTGTTGCAAATTTATGTTGCCTTACTTTCCATCCATGATGAGAAACCAGCAAATGCGCTGGGTGGACTGTGTGCAGACATGATGTCAGAGCTTGGAACAATACAGAAAACTCATATTACATCATCTACTGTGCCTCATATACCTCCTCTGAACAGCAAAGCTGGAAGTGTGCATATCCTTTCAGGCAACCTTCCTGATCTTGTAGGCCAGAAAGGTTGCATGAGTTTGCCTCTAGCTGCTGTGTTCCCATGAGCATCACTGACTGACATGTGTCAGGCACCAGTATGTCCTGCTGTCCTGCCACAAATTCAAGGGCTCACTGCAGTGTGTACAGGGAAGTGAGCAAACAGCTATGTGGGTGCCTGGCCAGGGTCAACCCACTACAATGGTTCATTACTCTTCTCTCTTTCTAATTCTGTTCTTGATAGCAAACTGCTGCCAATTTCTGCCTCCATGAGGCCCACTGCTTGTGGTTTCTCACTCTCTGTTCAGAATGTGGTGAACCAGTTGCCAGAAAGGATATGAAAGACCATCAAACTGAAGCACATGAGCAGGTAAGAAATGCTCCATTTTCTTCTTGCAATCAGCATAAAGCTCTGCCAGCCTTGAAATACAGTCATGGTACAGTGCCCTCTATTAACTACCTTTGAACTTCTACAATTGTTTGAACAGGAAATCTGTAATGGTCTGACATGAACCTTCAGTCCTGGTTACAGCATCTTTTGATACTATTGCACAGGCAGGTTAAGAGAATTCAGATTACACAATAGTATCCCAGCTCTCCCAGCAATACAAATTACAGATCAGGTATGGATACATGTGCCTATTGCTTGTGAACTAGACAGAGCATGCAGTAAAAAGTTGATACCTTCTGTTGGCTATTACTCTAGTATTATTTCAACCATAGGACATCAAACAGTACCTGCTGTAGCATGAATTTAAATGATCTGTACAGAGGAAGACAGACAATATCTGATGTGATATAAAGCTTGTACAAATTTATATCAGTGCTCCTTTTTAAACAAAACTGAAGTAGCAAAGTGAATTTATCAGGTTTTCAAATCATGCCATGACGTTTTTAATTTAACATTAGGAATCCTCTATCTAGAGGCACTATATTGAAGTAGAAATACCCAGGCATGACTTTTTATTCCTTTCTACTAGTTTCATTGTTTTAGCAATTCTACTGATCTCATTTGTGTATCTATATGAGTACCTCTCATGGCAAATCTCTAGAAAGCTAATATGTTCCATAAGTTTTAGACTAACTGAATATCAGCCCTACACTTTCAAGTTAAACTTCAGTAAAAATTTCAAACACAGACTTGGCATTTCATGTGTGGCTTTTCAGAACTTGCACAGAATGACAACTTTCTGCAGAATCATGAGACGTATGTTTTCCTCCAAATCACATCAACACAGCTCAGGCTGGAAGAGAAAAAATAATTCGCTAATAGTTTCTTGATGTTTGGGATCAAAATGACAAAGAGATCATCTCAAGATCATCTCAGCAGCTTAAAGTTGTATTTACAACATGTGAAAGCTTTAACTATCCTCTTATGCTCCCATTGATGTTGTGTATATTTCACTTGCAAGTCAGATGTAATCTTTGTTGCCAAAGTATGCAGCAATACCAGCTGGAGCATCACAAAGTAAGTACGGAGTGCAGCACTTGTCACTCTTGAGGCTGACACCTTTGAATCACCACCAAGAATCACACTGATAGATTCAATAGCAAAAGTATGTAAATCCCTGACTGGTATTATGGGTCCTCAAATTTCTCAATGATGGCAGTGTTTGACCTACCTTTTCCTTTGAATATAAGTATATCCCATAATGGTTGCCCACCCAGTTATGTTAGTCTGTGCCTGAAGACTTTCAAGGTAAGGCTGGATAAGGACCTGAGCAACCTGATCTAGCTATGTATGTCCCTGTTTATTGCAGGGGAGTTACACTAAATGGCTTTCAGATGTCCCTTCCGACTCTAAGGATTCTATGATGACATACTGATTTCTCATTCTTGGCACCTCAGGCTGCTGTTCTTTGAGAGCTGCTCAAAGACCTCTCTGCTCTACTCACACACTCACATCATCTGCTTTTCTAAAGGCAGTTACAAAGTGAGAGTCACTGCTAAGACAAGAGCTTAATGTGTAAGTGCAAGGCCAAGGAAAGATCTGAATAACCTGTCTATGCTAGGTTTAGCCTAGTCATTTCAAGGAACAAAAGACACAGTAATTTTCCCCTGGAGGTGGTAAGTGAAATACTGGAATTTTCAAGGTGGACTTGTGCTCTGTTGCTAACTTATAATGACATAGCACATTATTCCTATTTCCTTTTCATTTATTGCTTAAACCTTCCTAAATTAAAGGTAGCCTAGATAGATGAGCTCTTAACACAGCTATGCTTTCTTTTGGCTCTGTAGATACTCCATAGAGAGGACATTCTTAAGAAGTCATTTATTGTTTTCACCCAATGGTAGTGATAGAAAATTTGGAATAATTTCCTCTGTTTATGTACAGACCAAGGAGTGTCACAAACAAGCAATGAAATGCAGAATCTGTGAGTTGGAAATGCCCTTCAACAAGCTGCAGGAACACCTGAACACCTGAACAGCGGTGTTGGAAGTGTAACAAATACACTATGTACGAAGACCAGAAGAAACACAAAGATATTTGTCAGAACAGTGGTCTGTCCTATTATAAGGATGTGAACTTTCATACCAGGGAAGCATATACTAATGCAAAATGTATTGACCCCACTGGCGAGTAAAATTTCTCATTGTTATGGACTGATCCATCTCTGTTAAATGTCAATGAAAATCCTCCTGCCATCTCTACAGTTCTCAGTAATGCAGGTTGAAGGATTCTGTTTAACCAGTCACAGTGAAGGGGCCAAGTGTTTCTATTATGCTGGTTGTTGTGAAGCCAGAGTGACTCTACTGACTGATGTATCATTGTCTATGTCCTGTTGTGCAACCATTATAATCTGGAAGAGAAAATCCTTCTATCAGAAAATAAATGGAGCTTCCTCTTTCCATTTGTCACACAGAGGAAATTTGATTTAGATTGCCTCTTACTTCATATCTAAAGCCATTGATTTCTTAAAGTTGAGAGCAGCTTTATTAGGCCTAAGCTATTAGATAGAATATATATATATATATATATATATGTATATATATATATAAAATATATATATATAAATAAAAAAATTAATGAATCCTGACAACAGTTGCAGAAAAGAACTGGAACCAGTTGGTGGTTGGAAAAATACACTTTTGTGGGAAAAACCCCTAGCAACAGGGATGTATGAAGTCCTGGCCTAGAATTAGCTTGGGTGAAGCAGGAATGAACCATTCTGAGCCATAAAACAGGGTGTAGGAGGGGCAAATAAGTTTTTGAGAAGGGATGTTGGATTCATTTTTAGCAAAGCCAAAAGCAAAATTAAGTCAGAACTCTAATTCCTTCTTGACAAGTGGAATCAACTTCACGTGTTTCTCTATTAGCAGTGAACATAAGTGGATGTAAGCAGCCTGTCTAGATGATTCATGTCTGTATTTTGTTTCTCACCTTTATCATTCTGAAGGTGCCAGTGACAATATTTGTCAGAGGTGCAGTAAGTCATTCTCAGACGACCAGTACTCTCAACATCTTGTGTTTTTGTAACTGAACAAGACAATGGTCTTTGCTTAATTTCAGTCAGATGATTTCTTTTAAAGACATGTATTAGATAAGAAAATGCAGTGTATCTCAGCTCTTCAGATTATAACTTAATGATACCACATATTCAGCTGCAGCATCCCTGTGACATTTTTTCCACTATCCCTGTCAATGACTCACCACTACTGAAAACCACAGCATACCACACTGTTGGGTGTAATGGCAGTGTTCACCTCATTATATTGCCTTCTATCTTGCAGAATAATTTCTGTGCAACCCATAGTGCACCACCATCTTCCTGCTCTCTGGCTCCCTCTTCCAGCTCTGCATGGAAAGACATTTCTCCCAGAGGGAAAAAAAGAGAACATCCATTGACCTCCAAAACCTTGCTCAAACCTCCAAAGAACAAAAAGGTGGTTGGCATTCACTCCCCCACAAGAAGCAAACTTTCCATATCACCTCAAGTTCTTAAAGACACTCAGTCTTACAGCATGCTGGGAACCTGCGCCCACTGCAACACTACTCTGCCACTTCCAGCCCATCAGAAACATCAGGTGAGAGGTGATACACTGAAACGTAAACTCCTACATGCTTGAACAAAGAGCCATACCCACAGAGTTTCTTCTTATCCCCAGACTACCTGGGTCCCATTGCCTGTTTTGGATTCCATAGCTACTGTTCAAGGTACTCCCATTCTGTAAAGTACAAATTCCATTTGCTATTTATGCAGTAAGATTGTCTGCCTGACTTATAAAGAAATGCTAGCCATGATTCAAGCTGTTGATTTTAAGCTTAAATCCTGGAAGGTCTTCAGCACAGTTATTATTTTCTGAAGTTTCTACTTTTATTCTATTTTCTACAGTTTCTACTAAAAAAAACAGTGTGCTTATATCTCAGCTGTATCAGAGATGGAGTTCTAGATAAATTACCATTCTAGCGGAGGGGCCTAGTTGCCTCACTACTTAATATGATAGTGTGTGGAATATAATGTTAAATTCTCTAACATGTATTTATTTATTTATTTTATTTTTTAGATCAAATGCCCAAATTTTGTATCTTTGAAAAATGTTAAGATGAACCAAAAACCACGCAGTGGAAAAAAAGGTACTGTAGAATTTCAGAATCCCAGCATAAGATTCAGCTCTCAGGATTACTCTGCACTGGGTTAATAAGTACGATTTTGCAGAGGAAGTGCATCAGTAGGAGCTAATACGCAGAATATCACTAAGCTCTGTGGATTCCAACACACAGTGGGTCCCCATGAGGTTCTTGTGACTCAACAGATAGTTTTATTAATAATGTGATTAAAAAAAAAAAGGCTAGGCTTTCATTTTAGTATTAAGAGGAAGCTAGTTCAAGCCAAGAGAAGGAAAAAAAATTCTCCACAATTTTTCCTTTTTTTCTCTTCTTTTTTTTTCTCCCCAAAAGCAAAGAACGGAGTGTTTTTCAGATTCGTGGAGTTAAGTTTGGAAAGGACCTCCAGAGCTCATCAGGTCCAATGCTCCTGCTCAGTAGGAATACCTAGAAGAGTTTACCCAGGACCATGTCCAGACAGCTTTGAAAAATTGACAAGGGGGGAGACTCCATTACCTTTTTGCGAGAGCTACTTTCCAGAAACCTACCCAAAAAATCCATGACTGTTTGCACTTAATCAAATAATATATTTTTCAGGAAACTGATTTAGCAAGCATTGCTTCAGAGCCAGTATGTTTGCAGTCTCTTGCTTCACACCTGCACATACACATTGTGCCTCTCAAGTTATGCTACTCTGAACAGGGCAGTACCTTCCCTATTGTAAGCAGAGATCAGCACAAAGATTTCATAGAACAGATGTTCTGTCCAAGGCCAGTCAGACTTCTCCAGTGCTGAGGGAAACCTTAGAGAATTGTTTCAGAAGACAGGAAGAAAAAATTATTTTGTCTCCACAGTAAAAAATGCATCTTCAGTAGAACCACATTGACATAGGTACATAGAAAGAACTGATATAGAAATCCTGGATAATACTTCCAGCTGAGCTTGGTCTGATTCATAGATAGTGAGTCTCTTTCTTCTGTATATCTCATGTACGGTGTGAATCATATCACTTTGCTAACATTCCTATCTGTGTTTCAGTTTCTAAGCAGTATCATTTATTTTCAGTCTAATTAATTAAATGAATAAATGTAGTTTTTCTCAGCCTATCCTTTTCTGCTTGGTTCAATAAATGAAGTTTTATTTCTTTGTCTAAAACTTTCCTCTCCTGCTAAATGAAGGAAAATACCAAAGTGAGAAATAATGAGTTTGCATAGTTTTGAATTACAGGACCCAAATCTTGAAATAAAAGTAATCCATGATAGTTAAATGGATTATTTGACTTGCACTGTCTTTCTTTATATTGCTCTACATAGAAATGACATAGAGACAGGGGGGCAATAAGACTGAAACTCTAAAAAACCTTCTAACTCTGCTTTGTTTTACAGAAGACTTTTCCTAGGGTACTCATGATTAAATCTGGAAATAGAGAAACATTTTCCGACTGAAACTTTATCTCAGCTTTAGCAGAAGGCATCAAAGGTCCAGTAACTTTAACAACAAAGAATAAAAGTGACTTGCTGCTTCAGATTTAGAGCAAAGAGTGACTGTCATGGTTTTGTAATTTTGTAATTTTGCTATCAGTATTCCACATCATAACATCATGTCAAGTATGGATACTTCTGTTGAATGTGCAGTCCACAGAAGAAGACTACATATCCCAGAGAACAACAGGAGTAACAATAAGTCACGGGACCAGGACTCTATATAATCTCGTTCCCAGGCTGGAGTGCCCTCCTTCTTCTCTCGAACTTCTCGGAGAGTGGGAAGCGTTCCAGCCGTGTCGCCTAGAGTTCACAGTAGGCCTCTCGGTTTTCGGAGACTCTCTCTCTCTCTGTTTCGTTCGATTTGTTAGCCTTAATTATATTATATTGTGTTATCTTGTATTTCGATATCATATTTAGTAAAATAAGTTTTTCCTCCTTAGATTGTCGCTGTTTTATCCCACTCCCCTTTTCCCCTCCTTTCCAGGCCCCGGGGGGGGGGGGGGGGGGGCGTGGGGTGGCTTCCCCTGTCATGGGCATAGGTAAATCTAAGTAACCCGTGACAGATTTTTGGTGGAGGATGCGGGCATAGAGCTTTTTAGCTTTTAGAACAACTCTCTCTTTGCTCTTAAAGAGCTTCGTTACGGGAGTGTTGGGAGTGTTATCTTTCCGTAGCTGCTCACAGAGAACGTGACCTTGAAATACCAGACAAACTGTCAACATTAAGGGCTGCTGCACATTCTCAGCATTGCTATCTAACTTTTGTGTAGAAAACAAAGGGATTTCTTTCTCCCTTAGAGCAAAGCTAGCTAGCTCTGACTTTTACAGAGCCTGCCAGCTATGAATCCACTCTTCATCCCAGTTGCTCTGTTTAAGGGATTGAAAGCAATTATGATCTTCTTAAAGTATTGGTCAACTATTAACACCATAATTTGGTGTTGTGGAATTGTGCAGATATATAGCCTAATAAGGTGGATACTGATGGAGACACCTGCCTGGTACTTTTACGAGATGTGGTATGGTCAGAATTTTGGCATCTACACCTCAGATGGAACTGTGAATCTTACAAACACTTGCATCCCAGATGGAACAGGCAATTTTACAAATACTTGCATCCCAGATGGAACAGGCAATTTTACAAACACCACCATGTTTAATTCATTGTACAGGCTAAAAAAACCCTTTTTATTTAGGTTGTACTCTCAGATTTCCACACGCTTTTCAATAACTGAGATAGGGTTCATACTTGCATTCATGTTATCACTATCAATGCATGCATATATGTTCCTATGCATTCGTTCTATGCGGAAGTCTCCTCCAGAACCAGAGAATGATGACTGGCAGGGAATATGGAAAGGTTTAGGAAAAGTCTTAGAAGCATGGGGACCCGCAGTGTCATGGGATTTCACTCTTGAACACCTAAGGGACCCTAAGAAATTAAGTGAGTATTTGGGTCAGAGATCTAAGGAGGTAAACCTTATGTGGGGTTTGGCTTATGCATACCGTGCTTTGTATCATACTATTCTGGAGAGAGAGAGTTTCCGATCTGAGATTCAAGCCCAAGTTAATTCTGATCAGTCACAGGAGGCATCAGTAGCAATATCAGTTGCCCCTGTGGAAGGCAAGAAATGGAAACGGGTGTCCATGCGTCTAGAACGAAAAGAAGGAGAAGCACAGGGGGGGGGCAGCAGAAGACCCAGGTGCCGGGCATGGAGCAGTACCGAAAAAAGCAAAGGCAAAAACCAAGAGGCATGAAGAAGAGACTGATGATGAGGAGGAAATCACCTATTGTCGACCTCTGAAGCTGACTGAAATCCAAGGCTCAAGAAAGGAGTTCACACGGCGTCAAGATGAAGGTATCCTTGCTTGGTTGCTTCGCTGCTGGGACAACGGGGCCAACAGCTTGTCTCTAGATGGTAATGAAGCTCGCCAACTAGGAAGCATTGCCCAAGATGCAGGTATCGACAGAGGGATTAGCAGATGTTCGGATGGAGCTGCCACTCTCTGGTTGCGGCTGTTAGAAGCCGTGAGAGAAAGGTACCCCTATAAGGATGCTTTGAAGCCTAAATTTGATAGTTGGAATACCGTCCAAAAAGGTATTCAGCGCCTGAGGGAATTGGCCATGGCGAAAATGTTGTACAGCCCTGATCCAAGCGAACTTGACCCTGAGAGAGTGAGGGCCGATCCTGACATGTGGCAGAAAATCACAAGTACAGCACCAGAGAGAATTGCACAGTCATTGGTATCAGGATCTAAAGGATTCGTGGACAGATGGCCCCGAGTTGTTGAGCTGATTATAATGCTTCAAACCATCGATCAGCAGCTCCCCCAACTGCATGCCGCAGTTTCTGCCATCTCACGGCTAGAAAACCGAGTAGATGAAATGTGCAAGAAATTGTTTCCATCAACTAATTGTAATGATCCTGTAATAGTATCAGAAACAACTGATGAAGGTCAATCCTCGTACGGGCCACCAGGTCTAATGAAGGATCTGATCAAACTAGTCCAATCCTACTCCCCACCTGCATCATCAAAAGTCTCAGCTGTTAAACGCACACGCTTCCCAGCTCGAGCAAAGAACAACAGTACGATTGCACCGCGTGTTTCCATGTGGCGCTACCTACGTGACCGTGGAGAAGACATGAGGAAGTGGCATGATCAGCCTACTTCTGCACTACGAGCACGGGTGAAAGAACTGCTAGACATACCAACCACCAGTGGAGTTGCTCCAGTCATCACAGGTAACCAATAGAGGGGCCCTGCCCTCAGTCAGGGGAGGGAAAGGGATAATAGAGTTTATTGGACTGTGTGGATTCGATGGCCTGGCACATCAGAACCACAGGAATATAAGGCGCTGGTGGATACCGGTGCACAGTGCACCCTAATGCCCTCCAGTCATGAAGGGACAGAATCAATCCATATTTCTGGAGTGACTGGGGGCTCTCAAGAATTGACTGTGCTGGAGGCTGAAATAAGCCTCACTGGCAAAGACTGGCAAAAACATCCTATTGTGACTGGCCCAGGGGCTCCATGTATACTGGGTATTGATTACCTCAGAAGGGGGCATTTCAAGGATCCTAAGGGGTATCGATGGGCCTTTGGGATAGCTGCTGTAGACATGGACAACATTAAGCAGCTGTCTGTTTTGCCTGGCCTGTCAGAGGACCCGTCTGTTGTGGGGCTGCTACGAGTAAAAGAGCAGCAGGTACCGGTTGCTACAAAGACAGTGCACAGACGGCAGTATCGCACCAACAGGGATTCCTTGCTCCCCATTCATGATTTGATTCGCCAGTTGGAGAATCAGGGAGTGATCAGTAAAACTCACTCACCTTTTAACAGTCCCATATGGCCAGTGCGTAAAGCCAGTGGAGAATGGAGGCTGACAGTAGACTACCGTGGCCTGAATGAGGTCACACCCCCATTGAGCGCTGCTGTGCCGGACATGTTGGAACTCCAGTACGAGCTGGAGTCAAAAGCAGCCAAATGGTATGCCACCATTGACATTGCCAATGCCTTCTTTTCTATTCCTTTGGCCGCAGAATGCAAGCCACAGTTTGCCTTCACCTGGAGGGGCATTCAGTATACTTGGAACTGTTTGCCCCAGGGGTGGAAACACAGCCCAACCATTTGCCATGGGTTGGTCCAAACTGTACTGGAACAGGGTGGTGCTCCTGAACACCTGCAGTACATTGATGACATTGTTGTGTGGGGCGATACAGCAGAAGAAGTTTTCACAAAAGGAGAGCAGATAATCCGGATTCTTCTACAAGCTGGCTTTGCTATTAAGCGAAGCAAAGTAAAAGGACCTGCCCAGGAAATTCAGTTCTTAGGTATAAAGTGGCAGGATGGACGTCGTCACATCCCAGCAGATGTGATCGACAAAATCACTGCCATGTCTCCACCAACTAGCAAGAAAGAGACACAATCTTTCCTGGGTGCAGTAGGCTTTTGGAGGATGCACATTCCAAACTACAGCCTCATTGTAAGCCCCCTTTATCAGGTGATGCAGAAGAAGAATGATTTTGCATAGGGCCCAGAGCAGCATCAGGCTTTTGAACAGATTAAACAGGAGATAGCCTGTGCCGTGGACCTGGGGCCAGTACGGACTGGACAGGATGTAAAGAACATCCTCTACACTGCTGCTGGAGAGAAAGGCCCCACTTGGAGTTTGTGGCAAAGAGCCTCAGGAGAGACCCGAGGCCGACCCCTGGGATTCTGGAGTCGATCATATAAGGGGTCTGAAGAGTGCTACACTCCAACTGAGAAGGAGATCTTAGCCGCGTATGAGGGGGTTCGGGCTGCTTCCGAAGTAGTCGGGACTGAAACACAGCTCCTTTTGGCACCTCGACTGCCAGTGCTGAACTGGATGTTCAAAGGACAGGTTCCCTCCACCCATCATGCTACCGATGTCACCTGGAGCAAGTGGATTACGCTGATTACACAGCGAGCGCGAATGGGAAACCTCAATCGTCCAGGAATCCTAGAGGTAATCATGGACTGGCCTGAAGATAAAAAGTTTGGAACATCACCAGCAGAAGAGGTATCACGTGCTAAAGAGGCCCCACCATACAACGAATTACCAGAAAATGAAAAGAAATATGCCCTATTCACTGACGGATCATGTCGCATTGTAGGGAAGCATCGCAAATGGAAAGCTGCTGTGTGGAGCCCCACACGACAGGTTGCAGAGGCCACTGAAGGTAAGGGAGAATCAAGTCAGTTTGCAGAGGTAAAAGCTGTCCAGCTGGCCTTAGATGTTGCTGAACGGGAGAGGTGGCCAATGCTGTATCTTTATACTGACTCATGGATGGTGGCAAATGCCTTATGGGGGTGGTTACAGCGGTGGGAACAAAATAACTGGCAACGGAGGGGAAAATCTGTTTGGGCCACTGAACTATGGAAGGACATTGCTTCCCGAACAAAGAATATGGTTGTAAAGGTGCGTCATGTGGATGCACATGTGCCCAAAAGTCGGGCTACTGAAGAACAACAAAACAACCATCAGGTAGATAAAGCTGCTAGAATTGAGGTGGCTCAAATCGACTTGGATTGGAAGAATAAGGGCGAATTATTTCTAGCTCGATGGGCTCATGAGACCTCAGGCCATCAAGGAAGAGACGCAACATATAAGTGGGCCAGAGACCGAGGGGTGGACTTAACCATGGACGCTATTGCGCAGGTTATTCATGATTGTGAAACATGTGCCATAATTAAACAAGCCAGAAGGATGAAACCTCTCTGGGAGGAAGGGCGATGGCAAAAGTATAAATATGGGGAGGCGTGGCAGGTTGATTATATCACCTTGCCACGATCTCGCAGTGGTAGGTGTTATGTACTCACTATGATAGAGGCAACCACTGGGTGGCTTGAAACATACACAGTACCCCATGCAACTGCTCGAAACACCATATTAGATCTTGAGAAACAAGTCCTGTGGCGACATGGCACCCCAGAAAGAATTGAATCTGATAATGGGACACATTTCAAAAATTCTCTTATAAATACTTGGGCCAAAGATCATGGCATTGAGTGGATTTATCATATTCCCTACCATGCACCAGCTTCTGGTAAAACTGAACGATATAATGGGTTGTTGAAAACTATGTTGAAAGCAATGGGTGGTGGAACATTTAAGCACTGGGAGAAGAATCTGGCAGAAGCCACTTGGCTGGTCAATACTAGAGGATCTGTCAATCGTGATGGTCCTAGTCAATCTAGCCCCCTACACACTGTAGAAGGAGATAAGGTCCCTGTTATACATGTAAAGAACATGTTGGGAAAAGCTGTTTGGGTCCTTCCAGCTTCTGGAAAGGGCAAACCTATCCGTGGAACTGTCTTTGCCCAGGGACCTGGGTGCACTTGGTGGGTAATGCAGAAGGATGGGGATGTTCAATGTGTGCCACAAGGGAATTTGATGCTGGGGGAGTGCAGTCAATAATTTTATGTATCTATATATATATATATATGTTTGCATGTGTAGTGTATTTTAGTTATTATAGTTGTACATTTAGTTATGTTACATGCAATTCTACTATTTAGCTATCACAATTTTACATATGTGTATATATATGTACATATATGTATATATTAACCATGATGTAATAATGTAGAATAAGGGGTGGAATGTCATGGTTTTGTAATTTTGTAATTTTGCTATCAGTATTCCACATCATAACATCATGTCAAGTATGGATACTTCTGTTGAATGTGCAGTCCACAGAAGAAGACTACATATCCCAGAGAACAACAGGAGTAACAATAAGTCACGGGACCAGGACTCTATATAATCTCGTTCCCAGGCTGGAGTGCCCTCCTTCTTCTCTCGAACTTCTCGGAGAGTGGGAAGCGTTCCAGCCGTGTCGCCTAGAGTTCACAGTAGGCCTCTCGGTTTTCGGAGACTCTCTCTCTCTCTGTTTCGTTCGATTTGTTAGCCTTAATTATATTATATTGTGTTATCTTGTATTTCGACATCATATTTAGTAAAATAAGTTTTTCCTCCTTAGATTGTCGCTGTTTTATCCCACTCCCCTTTTCCCCTCCTTTCCAGGCCCCGGGGGGGGGGGGGGGTGGCTTCCCCTGTCACGGGCATAGGTAAATCTAAGTAACCCGTGACAGTGAATCAGATTTTAATTCCTTATCAAAACAGGCTTATAACAGGTTTCACAAAAAAAACCCTCTAGAAGTGATGAGGGTTCAATGGCTGTTGTCATTTCAAATGTTTCTGAGTAAGCTTGCCTTAGGAATGTGCCTTTTCCACCCTGCATCAGCAGGGGAGAACGGCTTATTTTAAAATGTTTCTTCTGGAGGAGTGGAGGAAATAAGGAAATCATAATTGTCATGTTGAGTGTCATTGATTCCTCTTGCCCTCACTGAGGACTGAGACATTGGTGTTTTTCAGAGTATAGCCGAGTGAAAGTAAAACACATAAAATTCTATTTTTCCTTACTTTCTCGTGCCACTTGATTTAGGGCCCAACCAGCTTAGCCTTGGGAGATTTGGGGACATTTAAGGATTACTGTCAGTGTTCATATTCTGACATTAAATGGTCCAAATGGTAACTGATAAGAGCTGGTAAACTCTGACCAGTGCTTAGTGAGCTGCATTTTAAAGTGTGCAGGAATTCTCCAACCACATCTACGGTGGGATTTTAAAGCAAGGTATGAGCCTCTTACTGAGGCTTACTTTTAAAAAAATTATTCTGAACTTCTGCTAACAAGGACTGACACTAAGCATGGTGCTGTGGAGGAACTTCCTGCGTTTGGAAGCAGAGGGAAGGACTGAAAACAAGTCTGTTAAAGATGTACTACACTGTGCATGAAATTAGCCTCTTATTTTGCACTTTTACACAGTTTATTATTCTTAACATTCTTGGCTATTAATCACAGTAATGGACTCATCTCCATACAAAGATACAATCTCTTTCTCTGTTGTTTATTCTGGGAATTTATCAGGCCTCTCAGGAAGTCCTGCTCTTCAAATCTGTTAAAGGAGAGCTGGTAAACGTAGCAGAGTTTGATGAGAGTCCGTGAACAAGTTTGGAGAGGAACAGGACAGACAGCTCATGGTCTGGAACCTGAATCTGCCTGTGGAGAAAACATTTGCATTCCCTTTGAAAAGTATTTTCAAAAGCTTTGCTGCCTACAAATAAATAAATGAACGAATGAATGAAATAAAAACACCAACAAAACCCAACAACCTGTGAGGACAGCAAGCAGGCAGGGCAAGCTCCTCACAGTCTGCATGTCATCAGTAGTCAGCTGCAGAGCACGGTGCTGTGGGTTGTCCTGCACGGGCAGCCACAGGTTACACCTTGTGCAGACAGTAACCAAAGTGCCGGTGCTTGGAAAGTGCCAAAAAACTAGTGTTAGAGCAAAAAAAAAAGCTCTATCCTTGCAACTTACTATTTTGGAAGGGTGGTTCAGGGGAAGGCCTGGTTCCTCGGTGCAGGCTGTACTGCAATGCCTCGTGGCAGCAGGAGACGTGGACCCTGGGGAGAATGTGGCCTGGAGCCCAGCCTCAAACAGCACTTCCTCACTTACTCTTAGGCTGTGCAGCTTTTGGCACTCTTATTATTCACACCCAGTGTCTTACCGTGTGGGGAGAAGGTCCTGGTGTGCAAATCTGACTGCCAGCTGCTAGCAGTTTGTCTCAGCAAAAAGAGAGCCACTTGTGAACTGCCAGAATGGATGAGCCAAATGAAAGCACATCATGTGGATAGTGACTTGAAGGTAAGGGTGGGAAACAGCTTCCCACTTCCTCTTGGTTTCAAAACTCCCTAGATTTGTAATCCAGTGTGTCAAGGTGGGAATAGCTGTGCTCACTAGATGGCAACAAAGGACCAATGAGCTCTTTATGTCCAGCAGATGAAGTCCGTTAGAGCTTGGCCTGGGAGAAAAGAGCTCGAATGCACACCGGTGAGACCCTGAAAACAGGCATGTTCACTTAGCATAGGAATGAGGTGTTCAGCTTCTTCTTTTTTAAAGTTTCTTTAAAAACTGATAGATTGTATTTTCAATCAGAAAAATGATTGTCTGACTAAAAGTACAGTTCTGAGAAAGAAAATGGAGCTTAGCTGGCCAGGACAGGTGAAGATGGCATCATATTCCTGAAATCCTGCTAGGTGTTTCAAATACACTGTGGTTTCGGAGGTTCAGCTTGAAGCTTAAGGAACGTTTTTATGCCTTGGAATTGTTAGGAGAAAATGATTTTCTGTGTGAACTGACCTCTCAAAATGCATTTCTAGAGAACAGTTTTCATTGCTCTGAAAACTTTAATACCAATCTGTGAGATACCAGGGTAAAGCACAGTTTGTAACCACAGTTTTGCACCATTGCCTAGGTGCTGTATGCTGGTGGCCTCCCCTCCACTACACTGAATGTATCTTGATTTTATACGAAGGCTGATCTCATTTGAGGACAGGAGTTTTGGATGTATGAAAAAGAGCAAAGCCAGCCGGTATATCCTGCTCCCACATACTGTTGTGATTTGAAAGATGTGTCATAGGAAGCAGCAGGAATGAAGAAAGTAACTTGACAGTATATGCAGCAGAGAGCTGATGGGGATAAATCTGATTACCTGTTTTTGGACTTGCCCGCTGCTGCTTGTCAGTGGTTCTGTTGCAAGAGCTTATGTGGGATCTCAGTACTTATAACTGTCCTGTGAGATGTGGATTTTCAGCAGTCCACGAGTGAAAGTGATCCATTAAAAGCCAATACAAGGCCTCCAGACTACTAACAGTATGTTTAGAGAAACAAACAGCATGTTTTTACAAACTGTACCTTACTGTGTAACTTTCATAGCTGCTAATGATTTACAGCTTTTCACTGACAGTACTGCATCCAAGTCTGAGACTCCAGCGTGAGAGGGCCATGTATGTATTAGTGCAGGTCCAGAGGAGGGCCACAGAAAGGATCAGAACCATCTTCCAATACCTGAGGGGACCTACAGGAAAGAAGGGGACCACTTTTTATCAGGAAGTGTAGTGATAGCAAAAGTGGTGGTGTTTTTAAACTGAAGGAGGGTAGATTTAGGTTATACATTAGGAAGAAATTCTTCTTTATGAGGGCAATGAGGCCCTGAAACAGACTGCCCAAGTGTCACGGGTTACTTAGATTTACCTATGCCCGTGACAGGGGAAGCCACCCCACGCCCCCCCCCCCCGGGGCCTGGAAAGGAGGGGAAAAGGGGAGTGGGATAAAACAGCGACAATCTAAGGAGGAAAAACTTATTTTACTAAATATGATATCGAAATACAAGATAACACAATATAATATAATTAAGGCTAACAAAATCGAACGAAACAGAGAGAGAGAGAGTCTCCGAAAACCGAGAGGCCTACTGTGAACTCTAGGCGACACGGCTGGAACGCTTCCCACTCTCCGAGAAGTTCGAGAGAAGAAGGAGGGCACTCCAGCCTGGGAACGAGATTATATAGAGTCCTGGTCCCGTGACTTATTGTTACTCCTGTTGTTCTCTGGGATATGTAGTCTTCTTCTGTGGACTGCACATTCAACAGAAGTATCCATACTTGACATGATGTTATGATGTGGAATACTGATAGCAAAATTACAAAATTACAAAACCATGACATTCCACCCCTTATTCTACATTATTACATCATGGTTAATATATACATATATATACATATATATACACGTATGTAAAACTGTGATAGCTAAATAGTAGAATTGCATGTAACATAACTAAATGTACAACTATAATAACTAAAATACACTACACATGCAAACATATATATATATATATAGATACATAAAATTATTGACTGCACTCCCCCAGCATCAAATTCCCTTGTGGCACACATTGAACATCCCCATCCTTCTGCATTACCCACCAAGTGCACCCAGGTCCCTGGGCAAAGACAGTTCCACGGATAGGTTTGCCCTTTCCAGAAGCTGGAAGGACCCAAACAGCTTTTCCCAACATGTTCTTTACATGTATAACAGGGACCTTATCTCCTTCTACAGTGTGTAGGGGGCTAGATTGACTAGGACCATCACGATTGACAGATCCTCTAGTATTGACCAGCCAAGTGGCTTCTGCCAGATTCTTCTCCCAGTGCTTAAATGTTCCACCACCCATTGCTTTCAACATAGTTTTCAACAACCCATTATATCGTTCAGTTTTACCAGAAGCTGGTGCATGGTAGGGAATATGATAAATCCACTCAATGCCATGATCTTTGGCCCAAGTATTTATAAGAGAATTTTTGAAATGTGTCCCATTATCAGATTCAATTCTTTCTGGGGTGCCATGTCGCCACAGGACTTGTTTCTCAAGACCTAATATGGTGTTTCGAGCAGTTGCATGGGGTACTGCGTATGTTTCAAGCCACCCAGTGGTTGCCTCTACCATAGTGAGTACATAACACTTACCACTGCGAGATCGTGGCAAGGTGATATAATCAACCTGCCACGCCTCCCCATATTTATACTTTTGCCATCGCCCTTCCTCCCAGAGAGGTTTCATCCTTCTGGCTTGTTTAATTATGGCACATGTTTCACAATCATGAATAACCTGCACAATAGCGTCCATGGTTAAGTCCACCCCTCGGTCTCTGGCCCACTTATATGTTGCGTCTCTTCCTTGATGGCCTGAGGTCTCATGAGCCCATCGAGCTAGAAATAATTCACCCTTATTCTGCCAATCCAAGTTGATTTGAGCCACCTCAATTCTAGCAGC
This sequence comes from Coturnix japonica, assembly GCF_054131305.1. Classification (NCBI taxonomy): domain Eukaryota; kingdom Metazoa; phylum Chordata; class Aves; order Galliformes; family Phasianidae; genus Coturnix; species Coturnix japonica. The sequence continues at coordinate 1,934,753 of NC_140684.1, forward strand.
TTTATCTACCTGATGGTTGTTTTGTTGTTCTTCAGTAGCCCGACTTTTGGGCACATGTGCATCCACATGACGCACCTTTACAACCATATTCTTTGTTCGGGAAGCAATGTCCTTCCATAGTTCAGCGGCCCAAACAGATTTTCCCCTCCGTTGCCAGTTATTTTGTTCCCACCGCTGTAACCACCCCCATAAGGCATTTGCCACCATCCATGAGTCAGTATAAAGATACAGCATTGGCCACCTCTCCCGTTCAGCAACATCTAAGGCCAGCTGGACAGCTTTTACCTCTGCAAACTGACTTGATTCTCCCTTACCTTCAGTGGCCTCTGCAACCTGTCGTGTGGGGCTCCACACAGCAGCTTTCCATTTGCGATGCTTCCCTACAATGCGACATGATCCGTCTGTGAATAGGGCATATTTCTTTTCATTTTCTGGTAATTCGTTGTATGGTGGGGCCTCTTTAGCACGTGATACCTCTTCTGCTGGTGATGTTCCAAACTTTTTATCTTCAGGCCAGTCCATGATTACCTCTAGGATTCCTGGACGATTGAGGTTTCCCATTCGCGCTCGCTGTGTAATCAGCGTAATCCACTTGCTCCAGGTGACATCAGTAGCATGATGGGTGGAGGGAACCTGTCCTTTGAACATCCAGTTCAGCACTGGCAGTCGAGGTGCCAAAAGGAGCTGTGTTTCAGTCCCGACTACTTCGGAAGCAGCCCGAACCCCCTCATACGCGGCTAAGATCTCCTTCTCAGTTGGAGTGTAGCACTCTTCAGACCCCTTATATGATCGACTCCAGAATCCCAGGGGTCGGCCTCGGGTCTCTCCTGAGGCTCTTTGCCACAAACTCCAAGTAGGGCCTTTCTCTCCAGCAGCAGTGTAGAGGATGTTCTTTACATCCTGTCCAGTCCGTACTGGCCCCAGGGCTACAGCACGAGCTATCTCTTGTTTAATCTGTTCAAAAGCCTGCTGCTGCTCAGGGCCCCATGCAAAATCATTCTTCTTCCGCGTTACCTGATAAAGGGGGCTTACAATGAGGCTGTAGTTTGGAATGTGCATCCTCCAAAAGCCTACTGCACCCAGGAAAGATTGTGTCTCTTTCTTGCTAGTTGGTGGAGACATGGCAGTGATTTTGTCGATCACATCTGCTGGGATGTGACGACGTCCATCCTGCCACTTTATACCTAAGAACTGAATTTCCTGGGCAGGTCCTTTTACTTTGCTTCGCTTAATAGCAAAGCCAGCTTGTAGAAGAATCCGGATTATCTGCTCTCCTTTTGTGAAAACTTCTTCTGCTGTATCGCCCCACACAACAATGTCATCAATGTACTGCAGGTGTTCAGGAGCACCACCCTGTTCCAGTACAGTTTGGACCAACCCATGGCAAATGGTTGGGCTGTGTTTCCACCCCTGGGGCAAACGGTTCCAAGTATACTGAATGCCCCTCCAGGTGAAGGCAAACTGTGGCTTGCATTCTGCGGCCAAAGGAATAGAAAAGAAGGCATTGGCAATGTCAATGGTGGCATACCATTTGGCTGCTTTTGACTCCAGCTCGTACTGGAGTTCCAACATGTCCGGCACAGCAGCGCTCAATGGGGGTGTGACCTCATTCAGGCCACGGTAGTCTACTGTCAGCCTCCATTCTCCACTGGCTTTACGCACTGGCCATATGGGACTGTTAAAAGGTGAGTGAGTTTTACTGATCACTCCCTGATTCTCCAACTGGCGAATCAAATCATGAATGGGGAGCAAGGAATCCCTGTTGGTGCGATACTGCCGTCTGTGCACTGTCTTTGTAGCAACCGGTACCTGCTGCTCTTTTACTCGTAGCAGCCCCACAACAGACGGGTCCTCTGACAGGCCAGGCAAAACAGACAGCTGCTTAATGTTGTCCATGTCTACAGCAGCTATCCCAAAGGCCCATCGATACCCCTTAGGATCCTTGAAATGCCCCCTTCTGAGGTAATCAATACCCAGTATACATGGAGCCCCTGGGCCAGTCACAATAGGATGTTTTTGCCAGTCTTTGCCAGTGAGGCTTATTTCAGCCTCCAGCACAGTCAATTCTTGAGAGCCCCCAGTCACTCCAGAAATATGGATTGATTCTGTCCCTTCATGACTGGAGGGCATTAGGGTGCACTGTGCACCGGTATCCACCAGCGCCTTATATTCCTGTGGTTCTGATGTGCCAGGCCATCGAATCCACACAGTCCAATAAACTCTATTATCCCTTTCCCTCCCCTGACTGAGGGCAGGGCCCCTCTATTGGTTACCTGTGATGACTGGAGCAACTCCACTGGTGGTTGGTATGTCTAGCAGTTCTTTCACCCGTGCTCGTAGTGCAGAAGTAGGCTGATCATGCCACTTCCTCATGTCTTCTCCACGGTCACGTAGGTAGCGCCACATGGAAACACGCGGTGCAATCGTACTGTTGTTCTTTGCTCGAGCTGGGAAGCGTGTGCGTTTAACAGCTGAGACTTTTGATGATGCAGGTGGGGAGTAGGATTGGACTAGTTTGATCAGATCCTTCATTAGACCTGGTGGCCCGTACGAGGATTGACCTTCATCAGTTGTTTCTGATACTATTACAGGATCATTACAATTAGTTGATGGAAACAATTTCTTGCACATTTCATCTACTCGGTTTTCTAGCCGTGAGATGGCAGAAACTGCGGCATGCAGTTGGGGGAGCTGCTGATCGATGGTTTGAAGCATTATAATCAGCTCAACAACTCGGGGCCATCTGTCCACAAATCCTTTAGATCCTGATACCAATGACTGTGCAATTCTCTCTGGTGCTGTACTTGTGATTTTCTGCCACATGTCAGGATCGGCCCTCACTCTCTCAGGGTCAAGTTCGCTTGGATCAGGGCTGTACAACATTTTCGCCATGGCCAATTCCCTCAGGCGCTGAATACCTTTTTGGACGGTATTCCAACTATCAAATTTAGGCTTCAAAGCATCCTTATAGGGGTACCTTTCTCTCACGGCTTCTAACAGCCGCAACCAGAGAGTGGCAGCTCCATCCGAACATCTGCTAATCCCTCTGTCGATACCTGCATCTTGAGCAATGCTTCCTAGTTGGCGAGCTTCATTACCATCTAGAGACAAGCTGTTGGCCCCGTTGTCCCAGCAGCGAAGCAACCAAGCAAGGATACCTTCATCTTGACGCCGTGTGAACTCCTTTCTTGAGCCTTGGATTTCAGTCAGCTTCAGAGGTCGACAATAGGTGATTTCCTCCTCATCATCAGTCTCTTCTTCATGCCTCTTGGTTTTTGCCTTTGCTTTTTTCGGTACTGCTCCATGCCCGGCACCTGGGTCTTCTGCAGCCCCCCCCTGTGCTTCTCCTTCTTTTCGTTCTAGACGCATGGACACCCGTTTCCATTTCTTGCCTTCCACAGGGGCAACTGATATTGCTGCTGATGCCTCCTGTGACTGATCAGAATTAACTTGGGCTTGAATCTCAGATCGGAAACTCTCTCTCTCCAGAATAGTATGATACAAAGCACGGTATGCATAAGCCAAACCCCACATAAGGTTTACCTCCTTAGATCTCTGACCCAAATACTCACTTAATTTCTTAGGGTCCCTTAGGTGTTCAAGAGTGAAATCCCATGACACTGCGGGTCCCCATGCTTCTAAGACTTTTCCTAAACCTTTCCATATTCCCTGCCAGTCATCATTCTCTGGTTCTGGAGGGGACTTCCGCATAGAACGAATGCATAGGAACATATATGCATGCATTGATAGTGATAACATGAGTGCAAGTATGAACCCTATCTCAGTTATTGAAAAGCGTGTGGAAATCTGAGAGTACAACCCAAATAAAAAGGGTTTTTTTAGCCTGTACAATGAATTAAACATGGTGGTGTTTGTAAAATTGCCTGTTCCATCTGGGATGCAAGTATTTGTAAAATTGCCTGTTCCATCTGGGATGCAAGTGTTTGTAAGATTCACAATTCCATCTGAGGTGTAGATGCCAAAATTCTGACCATACCACATCTCGTAAAAGTACCAGGCAGGTGTCTCCATCAGTATCCACCTTATTAGGCTATATATCTGCACAATTCCACAACACCAAATTATGGTGTTAATAGTTGACCAATACTTTAAGAAGATCATAATTGCTTTCAATCCCTTAAACAGAGCAACTAGGATGAAGAGTGGATTCATAGCTGGCAGGCTCTGTAAAAGTCAGAGCTAGCTAGCTTTGCTCTAAGGGAGAAAGAAATCCCTTTGTTTTCTACACAAAAGTTAGATAGCAATGCTGAGAATGTGCAGCAGCCCTTAATGTTGACAATTTGTCTGGTATTTCAAGGTCACGTTCTCTGTGAGCAGCTACGGAAAGATAACACTCCCAACACTCCCGTAACGAAGCTCTTTAAGAGCAAAGAGAGAGTTGTTCTAAAAGCTAAAAAGCTCTATGCCCACATTCTCCACCAAAAAATCTGTCACGGGTTACTTAGATTTACCTATGCCCGTGACAGGGGAAGCCACCCCACGCCCCCCCCCCCCCGGGGCCTGGAAAGGAGGGGGAAAAGGGGAGTGGGATAAAACAGCGACAATCTAAGGAGGAAAAACTTATTTTACTAAATATGATATCGAAATACAAGATAACACAATATAATATAATTAAGGCTAACAAAATCGAACGAAACAGAGAGAGAGAGAGTCTCCGAAAACCGAGAGGCCTACTGTGAACTCTAGGCGACACGGCTGGAACGCTTCCCACTCTCCGAGAAGTTCGAGAGAAGAAGGAGGGCACTCCAGCCTGGGAACGAGATTATATAGAGTCCTGGTCCCGTGACTTATTGTTACTCCTGTTGTTCTCTGGGATATGTAGTCTTCTTCTGTGGACTGCACATTCAACAGAAGTATCCATACTTGACATGATGTTATGATGTGGAATACTGATAGCAAAATTACAAAATTACAAAACCATGACACCAAGGAAACTGTGAATATCCTTGAAGGTTTCAAGGCCAGGCTAGGTGGGGTCCAGGGCTGCCCAATATAGTGGGAGGTGAAAAAAAAAAATTGTAGAAGTAAATAGCAGGGGAGGTTGAGTGTTAAACATAAACAGTTTTGTTGATTGCCAGTAACCCTAAATTTAAAAGGAGAAATGGCTTCAACAGATGAAGAGAAAGCTGAGGTGCTGAATGAGTTCTTCACCTCGGTCTTCACTGGTGGCCAGGATTCTAGTCTTTTTCACGTCCCTAAGTCTTGCACCCCCATAACTCCATGTGGGGACCAAGGAGGTAAATCCCTCCCCACTGTAAGGGTAGAGCAAGTCCGAGAGTGCCTCCTTAGACTGAATGAGTATAAGTCTATGGGGCCAGATAGCGTGCATCCCAGGGTCCTGAAGGAGCTGGCTGAGGTGGTTGCTGAGCCGCTCTCCATCATATTTGAGAAGTCGTGGCTGTCAGGTGAGGTCCCGGATGATTGGAGGAAGGGTCACGTCACTCCCATTTACAAGAAGGGGAGCAGGGACGACCCGGGTAACTACAGGCCGGTGAGTCTCACCTCTGTGCCTGGGAAGATTATGGAACAGATCCTCCTGGACAACATGCTTGATCGCATAAAGAACAAGCATGTGATCCGAGACAGCCAGCATGGCTTCACCAGGGGAAGGTCATGCTTAACTAATCTTGTGGCCTTCTATGATGGAGTGACGGTGTTGGTGGATGAAGGGAAGGCGACCGATGTCATTTACCTGGACCTGAGCAAGGCCTTTGACATGGTCCCCCATCACATCCTCATCTCCAAATTGGAGGGAGGTGGATTTGATGGGTGGACAACTAGATGGATAAGCAATTGGTTGAAAGGCCGCAGACAGAGGGTGGTGGTCAATGGCTCTATGTCCAGGTGGAGGCCGGTAACGAGCGGCGTCCCTCAAGGGTCTGTCTTGGGACCGGTGCTCTTTAACATCTTTATTAATGACATCGATGAGGGAATGGAGTGCACCCTCAGCAAGTTTGCTGATGACACCAAGCTGAGTGGTGCAATCGATACGGTGGAGGGAACAGATGCCATTCAGAGGGACCTTGACAGGCTGGAAAGCTGGGCTCGGGTGAACCTAATGAGGTTCAACACGGCAAAGTGCAAGGTTTTGCACTTGGGCCGGAAGAACCCCAGGCACCTGTACAGCCTGGGAGGAGTGGTCCTTGAGAGCAGCTCGGCTGAAAAAGACCTAGGGATCCTGATAGATGAGAAACTTAACATGAGCCAGCAGTGCGCTCTGGCAGCCCGGAAAGCAAATGGGATCCTGGGCTCCATCAGGAGAGGGGTGGTCAGCAGGGATAGGGAGGTGATCGTCCCTCTCTACTCTGCTCTTGTGAGGCCCCATCTGGAGTACTGTGTCCAGGTGTGGAGCCCTCAGTACAAAAAAGATATGGAGATTTTGGAAAGGGTCCAGAGGAGGGCCACAAAGATGATCAGGGGGCTGGAGCCTGTGAGGACAGGCTGAGGGAGTTGGGTTTGTTCAGCCTGGAGAAGAGAAGGTTGCGGGGTGACCTCATTGCAGCCTTTCAGTACCTGAAGGGAACTTACTCCCAGGAGGGGAGTAAACTCTTTGAAAGGGCTGATAATAGCAGGACTAGGGGAAATGGTTTTAAGTTGAAGGAGGGAAGATTTAGGTTGGATGTTAGGGGAAAGTTCTTTACTAGAAGGGTGGTTAGGTCCTGGAACAGGCTGCCCAGTGAGGTTGTGGATGCCCCGTCCTTGGAGGTGTTCAAGACCAGGTTGGACAGGGCCCTGGGCAACCTGATCTAGTAAAGGTGTATGTTTGGTGGCCCTGCTAGGCAGGGGGGTTGGAACTACATGATCCTTGAGGTCCCTTCCAACCCGGGTAATTCTGTGATTCTGTGATTCTGTAACTTCAGAGCTATATATTTCTTCTTTTTCAGAAAAGCACATTTCCCAAAGTCTGAAGGCATAGGTGCTGTCTTTGCCTGGTTACATAGAGGAGTGGTGCAGCTTCTTCAATCAGTTCTCTTTAGCAGCTGTCAAGAACAATCTTGTTCTATGGAACATGGCAGAATATGTTAAAAGGATAGGAACTTTATACATAGGTCCCATCCTTGCATGTCATGCCATTTCAATCTTGAAGATTTGCTGGCAGATTCCTTCCTGTATTTCACATAAACTATTTAATGCAGTCCCCTTAAAAGGCTTGGGTGGGGAACAGGTGGATAAACATGTCAGTCAGGCCAGCAGCTTGATTTTAAAATAAAAAATCAGTTATATTTTTTCTGTCTTTGTGAAAAAACTGACACTTTATTTCTGTACCATGAAGTGAATGATGATTGTCAAGGCTTTACAGACCTATGGGTATAGTTACTGCAAAGATGTTTGAATTGACTGTTGAGAAGTTACAGTTAATGGGTATGAGAGAGGCATAGGGTGAAGTTTTCAGGGGCATCCAGTGGATGCCTCACAGACCATTTGGTGAGTTGGCTGCTCTATCAGCATGAAGCACCTCTGAGACCTTTGTTCCCAAGCACTTGCTGATGCTGATATCTGGTAAAGGAGAGACTCCATAGGGATGAATGGCCACACTGAGACCTGGCCTTTGAACCTTGTTGCATACTGGGTAGGAGGTGCCTGCGTGCACCTGGGGTGGAGTCAAGGAGGTCACGAGGGTCTGCCAGGGGCGGTCACCTGTACCACTATATAGGGTTTGTTGCAAGGCTTTAAACTTGTACTTTCGGCGTTACGCTTTATGTGTTAGTCCCGTCTGTTCCCCGTGCGCGGAGGCACGGTAAAGTCACTAGGCAGCCTTGACTTGTCGTCGGATCGGGAGGCGACAATTGGCGACCCCGAACGTGATGTGGTGAAAACGGTCCGGACCGTGTGTGTGTGAGACAGCAACTCCATTATAGTTCTGATTATGGGACAGTGGGTGAGTATGCTGTGGGGGATGGCTTCACGGGTGTGGTGTGAAGTGCATGATGAGGACCGCGATTCAATTATTAAGTGGATGATGCGGGGAGGTCTGGCTGACGAAGTTGTTCACTGTGTGAGTCGGTCAGCATTAGATAAAGCCAGCAAGGAGCTTTTTGAGCAGGCTTGTGCAGGGGATGAGGAGGCGCAGAAGCTGCTTCCCGCCCTTGGCGCTCTTAGAAAGTGAACTGGATCGGCCAAGGGGGAGAGGGAGTTATGGCCAGCCATTAACACCTCGTTGCGGCCTATTGATTCAGAGAGGGAGAAGGAGAAGACTCAACAACAGGAGGCAGATGATCGAGAGGAGACAAAAGAAGGAGAGGCAGTAGAAGAAGAACAAAAGGCCTCATTAGCTAGGAGAAAACCCTATTATTAGCCCCGTTACAGATTTCGTGGGCTCCCTCCATGGGACATTTGAAGTGGGGGGAGGATGAATCGGGGGGGCTCTGGGGCATGGGGGGCCGAGGGTTTATCTATTTTCCGAGGGAGAAACCTCCGGAGCTGGTAGCGGACGCTGCTGCCCCTATTCAAAAGCCTGTGTTCTCTGCTGTGTCGCCCCCGTACCCTCAGCGAAAGGTCTCTGAGGAAACAGAGAGGAGAGGGGAAGCAGAACGGAGTGGCACCGATGGATCCTCGACTAGCGAGGAGGAGGCAGACAGTGTTAACGCAGATAAAAAAGCTGTCAGCCTCAGTTAGTGAGGCATCCTCGGGCTCTCAAAGTAAAGCCGCGAGCAAACGGGATCTGGGGAGGGAAGCAGCCGAGGCTGCTGAACGCTGGACCATCAAGGCACAAGAATGCATCCTGACCGGGTGAGATCTGATCCTTGAGATAAATGCCCGTAGACTGTGTTCGGTGCTGGTGCGTCGGGGAGCTGGGGGTCTCCTGGTCTGCATACACATTGTGGGTTTGTTGACCCCATACGACCCTGGAGTTTCTGGTGGATACTGGTGCAGACGTTGCCACACTCCCATTATGACCCTGGCCTGGAGAGTGGCCGCTGGAGCCAACGGTGCAGTTTGTGGCGGGGGGGTGGTCGGGCCGGTCGAGACGGCGTCCGGGGTTGTGGGGAGGAATCAGTGTGTTGGTGCCGCTTGCTGCATGGCTGCGGTTGGTCTGTGTGCCGCTGCTGAAGTGTCATGTGGGCAGTTCCTTCAGTCGGTGTTGTCGCTGCACAGGATGTTTCAGGTTTCAGTTGTTGTTGCAGAGGACATTGTACAGAATTGCCCAGGTTGTCTTTCAGCTAACACGTTTTCTGAAGGGGTGAACCCCAGAGGTTTGAGCTGTCATGGGTGCACCTCAGGAGTTGAAGACTGACAATGGCCCAGGATATACAAGTGCATGTTTTGGACACTTGTGTACAGCTTGGGACATTAGCACACCTTCAGCATTCCTGGCAACAGCACCGGCCAGGCTATTGTGGAGCGTGCACATCGGACTATGAGGGGGCGTCTTTGTGCGCTTAAAGAGGGGGGAGGGCTGGAGGGGCCTGAGCTGTGCCCACACGCTTTCCTCCTTCTGCACTGTTTAGTTTAAATCATCTGCAGAATCGGATGGGAGACCATCAGCTGACTGAGAGGACTCCAATAGGTCAGGTCCTGATCAAACCTGACGGAGAGTCATGGCTCCCAGATCCTATGCCACTCCTCATCATGGGCAGGGGATACGCCTGTGTCGGGACCCCAAGAGGGCCCCGCTGGCTGCTGGCACGTTGGGTTAAGCTGGCACCAATCAATGAGCCATCCTGTGCACCGTGAGGATCCGAACATTTCATCACCGGTTTTGGTCAACGTCTCCTTGGTTAATGTCTCCAAGTGCAGCCAGTGATTTGACATCAACACTGGGCAGCAGCTGCTGGTAACGGCACATGAGACAGCATTGCTCCAGATGTGCCTGAAGGTCCGAACTGGGAATCCAGCCTTCATGCTGGACTGATAGTTCGTGAGCGGGGGAGACCTTGTTCCTGGATAATACCCCAGTGGTGGACATTTGGAACAATTCTGCACAACTAATACGTTTTTGACTTGTTATTTGGTTATGGAGTGTGACATTTGTAATGCACACTGGACTGAACTGGAATGCCATGAAGATTCTGTACAATAGTGTTATACTGAACTTGGAAAAGTTGCAACTCCATTGTGTACTGTGCTGTTAGCTTGAACTTGAATGCACTGTTCTCTTCAAGTTGACTAAGTGTTGCCATACAGCATTTTGAAAACTGTTAGGCAGATAGCTGTTGTGTGTTTTCAGGTTTGTAGGCACTGCAGCTGCATCTCTTTGGTATGTTATAATGACAGTTTAATAGTTTTTTGCATATGTTTAATGTTTGATTTGTTTGCGGAGCATCCTTAAATGTGAATCACCTTTGGGGTAACAGGGGTATGTGGGGGAACCTTTACAGGGGCTTGCAGATTATAAAGAGGGGGGAGATGTTGCACACAGATGATAAAGAGGGGGGAGATGTTGCATATTGGGTAGGTGGTCACTGCGTGCACCTGGAGTGGAGTCAGGGAGGTCACGAGGGTCTGCCGGGGTGGTGACCTGTACCACTATATAGGGTTTGTTGCGAAGCTTTAAACTTGTACTTTCGGCATTATGCACTGTGTGCGAGTCCTGTCTGTTCCCCGTGCGTGGAGGCATGGTGCAGTCACTAGGCAGCCTTGATTTGTCGCCGGATCAGGAGGCGACACTTTTGAAACCTGTGCAGTTATTATTCAGTTATTCATATATGTGTGTGTGTGTGTGTATACATATATGTATATATGTAAATATTTTTACTGAAGAAAGATCATTGTCTGTGTTGGGCAGTGTGGTCATTTGGAGATGAAAGACTTTTCTTGAGGCCACACTGCTGCTAACAAGTCGCTAATTAAAATGCCAATAACATTAACGATGTGTGTGTTTTTCAGGAGAGACATGCCAACTTTACCATTCCATGTGTCTGTGAACTGTTGAGACTTTGGACATAGTGCAGGTTTGTTTTGCAGCCTGTTCCCACCTTCTTCCAAGTCAGTACCAGAAGAATGCTTCCAAATGCTTAATGTCAGCACAGTTCTGTGAATTTGCTTTTTCACTGCTAATAATAATTTCTGGGCTTTATCTTCCAGGTTCTGTCCCAAATGTTTTTATGTCACCATAATAATTAATTTCTAAGCTCAGAAATGTCAGGTAACATTGATTATAGAGATTACCTCTGTGAACAAGCTCCCTGAAATAACCTCCAAGGCTGTGTAAGGAACCTTACATTTTATAACTATGCAAACCTTTGATAATTATGCAAACCTACCTTTAACAAATCTTTAGGTAATCAGAACAAAAGAGGATAGATGTCTTTGTTAATTAGCATGAAATCTTTCATTATGAATATTGTAATTCGCAAATTAACTGTTTTTACTGTCATTCATGGCCCAAGTAACTTCAGGCAGTATTATTTTCCTTCCACTGTCACTATAAAGGGCTAATGAAAATAAAATATCTGAAGTTAGAGGCACTGCTTTTTCATTTCAGGATAGATTATTCTTCATGTAATCTTAAGTTATTTGTCTGTTTTAGGAAGCCAGATGAGTGTGACACAAGTAATTATGGGCTCAAATTCAGCTTTCTGGCATGTAAAATGTGCAGGTGTCTTTGCCCCTCTGCAAAACCAAATGATCCACCAGACTGCTCATCCAATGGAAACTATTCTGTTGCCTAAGTCTGGCATATATGTGGTGAAAAGTATGCCTTTACATCAAAGGTATAACTAACTAAAGTGACCTGACGGTCAGCAAAAGTCTCTCTAAGTTGTCTTCAAGGCTCATTACTGCTTATTTGAACTGAAATATGTGATCATTTCAGACAGCTTGTAGAACCAGCCTCTATTTGCTATTACTGTAGCCACAAACAGGTATTCCCCCTTTTCCTTTCCTTTTCATCCTACTGTCACACGGGATGTATTACTTTTGATACTTATCTGCAAATGTCATAATAAAACAAGCTGTAACAGGATGCTGTAGCAGGTTACTGTGCTTCACAAATACATAGCTATGCTGAGGAAAATTACCCACAGATCCAAACTTTGAGAGCTCACACTTGTTTCTTTCTTGTAATGCCCAGAGCTTAAACACCTTAAATCAATAGTGTTCCTTGCAATGTGCAAACCAGTGCAAAGAAATGAATTATGTATCAGTGCTTGTTACTCAACATTAGTTTTCCCCAGCAGTGGAATGAGAGGACAGTCAGGACTTAACCTCAACTATATGTGCACTTAAAATTTTGACTGAAATATCGCACTTTTCATTTGCTACTGATTTAGGTACACTTACTTAGAAACGACCTAAAGTAAGCCATTCAACAGGAATTAGCTTTTCGCACCTTTTGACAATGAGTCTTGCAGAGGATTTCATTTGAGGGTATTTGCCTTTTGTTGGTGATGCAGAAGGAATCCAAGACTGAATCTTTCCAGAGCTCTGAGCTTGCCTGGAGTAGAATTCCAGTTCACTCAGAGGATGCAGTAGCTTCAAATTGTGTCTTTATATACTCTTCTAGAAGCAAGTGACTCAAAATAATTTGGTCATATGCAATAATTAAATATAGATCTGCTCCTAGGCTACAAGTCACTTGACTCTTGGTTTGGCCATTTTGAACAATTGTAGTTAAGTGGTAGGTTTCAATTTGTGTTTTCTTCTTAGACTGTTGTGTGGTATCACTGATGGTGTATCAGGGTGTGATACACTGGCTTACAGGAAATAAGCCAGGAAAAAAAAAAAGTGCAAATTCTAGTGCCATTCTTGGTTTTCTATTTCATTAAGAAGTCACAACATCCTTTTTTTTCTCTTTTGTTTCTGAACCCAAACCAGCTCCATTTCTGTTCTCTGCCACTTTCTGCAATCTGGACCCAAACAGTTATTGTGTCTGCATTCTGAATTTGAAGTTCAGAGTATTTTAAAATGTCTTGAATCTCCATAAGATTGCTTTGAAGTATGGTTTATAAGTTTGTCCCAGTTCTCCAGGTGTTAAAAACAAGAGTGAATGAGAGAGAGGGGGAAAGAGAAACAGAGAGGGAAACTGCTAGAAACACAAGAGATCGTGTTGGTCCTTGATTTCAGAACCTGACCTAAGTGACTTCAATCTCTGCAGGACAGCCTGCTTTGTAGATATTTGCAAGTACAACTGCCATCCTACTCTGCACACACCATTTCAATGTCATGCAATCAGAAACTACAGTTATTATGCCACCTCAGCTTTGAAGTTTGCCCTTTTAATTTTTGTCTGTTGCTGTGGTAGCAAAAAATGACTGCAATCACTGATGTTTATATTGCAATTCAAGTTGCATCAATAGAGATCCTAGAAACTACACAATACAAATTTGACTTAACAGTATACTGCTTCTGTTATTATATATAATGAATTGTTCATGATAACCAGGATTCATTACAATCTTTTGTAGCTGAAGCATTTGGAAAATTCTTCTAACTGAAAGGTAATCCAACAATCACTTATTTTTTGATACATACTTACTCAGTTATCTTCACAAAGATGAACAACATTTTGCACTATTTCATGAGTGTATCCTTGAAAACAATTGTTTTAATAGCCTTTCTAGTGTTGAAATACTTACTATTCTTATTTTTACCTTGTACTAATTATAATAGTGTTTTAGATCTAAAATACAACATATTCAAAAAGAGAATTCTGTACTTTCTCCCATGTCCTGCCTGTCTTGTCTATTACATTATAAGGGCTTTTTGAGCAAGGACTGCCTTTTCTGCATGCAGAGGCTTACTTAATGGGAAATCTATGAGCTGCAACACTAATAAACTATAATGTAGATTTCTGGGTTTGAATGGCACCTGTTGAGCTCTGAAGAAGTTGAGAACAACATAGAAAAGAGAAAGTGAGCGCAGGAATCTGCCCAGTGCTGTTCAGAGCAATGGGCTGCTGTTTATCTTGCTCCACAGCAGCTGCTCTGAACAGCTTTTCTTGTATTCCAACAATGGGCAGCTTGAGCAGCGGGGCCAATTTGCCCGCAGTCATCACTGATATAGTGCTGCCTCCAAGTTCTGTTTGGGGATCTCAGCACCACCATTTTGAAGGCCGTTTAGCCAAGACTATATAGATATAGTATGGAAACTATGCTCCTGAAGTCTTAGGTCTTTCTGCCATTGATTTCAGCTAGGAGAGGGCTGCTCATTCTCACTTCATCAGCTGCTAGGTAGGGGGGGCAGAAGGTGTGTGGCCACATGTGGGGCTCACCTCTCTGCTGCACGGTCTGCAGATGGAGCACAGCCTCCTGGGCCCATCCACAATGTTGTGCTGGGGAAGGGGGTAGAGCTTGCAGTGTGCAAATTTTGTTTACTGCATGGTTGTGCTCTAGTGCCCGCTTTTCCCTTGTAGGCAGACCTGTGGCTGCCTGCTCTCTCTGGGTGTCTGATACCCAGATAATGGGGTCACCTGGCTAATGTCTGCTCTGAGAATGGTGAAAGGGATCTATGCTGAAGCACATCTGTTGGGTGGTGCTCCTTTCGTTACAGAAAGTAGAATCTAGTATATCAGTCAGTACAGGAGGCCAGTAAGGCAATTTGCTGTTTAAATGACCCAATGCACACTGGTTGCATTGAAGAAACAAAAACATTTCCTTGTGACTAAATCTCATTAAAAAAACAATTTTCCAATCAATTACAATGCAATTTAGTTTATAAGTGTTTAATTATTATTAAAAAAAAAAAAAAAAAAAAAAAAAAAGAAAGGTGATTTTGTTCTCTGTTCCCATATTTATGAGCCATGCTTTAAAATCTCATCTTAGAACTAGCTGTTTGGAGGAATATTACTTATCAATGCATTTGTAATAATGTTAAGATTTTCAGTTAATTTTATCGTGTTCACTGAAGGACATAGTTTGCATGGAAGCTTTTGAAACAGAGATTCATTGATTTACAAAAGATTGGATCTCTATGGTTATTTTCATGCACTATAAAAACTGAATTATCTTATGTAGGTTTTGTTAAAGGAACATTATTCCTATATGTTTTTAATCTTGTGCAAGAATTATACTCCTGGAAGCACACTCTGGAAATAGAGAAAAACTCCTCTTGTAAAGAAAACTTGGCTTCCAATGAGACCGAAGCAGCTTGAAGTCAGAGGTGATTTATAGGAGCTGGGAAACTGGTGCCAGGTTGTGCTTTCCTGTCTCGGGGAGCACCGCAATGAAGGATGTGCTATGGCTCAGTTCTGGGAAAGGAAGGCATTAATGCAGCAGTGCTGCAAAGTCTCGTAATTTTTACTGAAAATCTCCCAATACTCAGTGTTTCTTCGTAGAGCCCGTTGTTATGTGAGACTTCCATAATTCCTTTTCCTGATGCTGTTTCAAGTCATTGTAGTTTAAAGGAAATCTCAGAAACAGTTCTTATTGGCCTTCAAAAGTGGATGAAAATTAAAGAGTGCAAAGCTATTCCTTCTTCACAGCTTGTGCTTTTTAATCCCCTCTAGGGATAGATCCTGTGTGAAATGAGCCCCTCGGCATTGTGCTTCTATGCAGATGGGTGGTAGTGCGGCTGTCAGAGATGGCAGCACTGCGCTGCTGGGCAGCGATGGGCCTCAGCCTTACAAGTAAGGGCCCACTCTGGTGGGTTTAGTGTTTTCTCTATCTCCGGTTGAAATAAATCTACATATTTATTGAAATGATATGTCTTGTGCCTTTGAACATGCCAATTACTTCTTTGTAAATAGTTCCTAATGCTCAGACATTCTCAGCCTTTAATGAGACTATCCTGACATTTTTCAGAAAGCCTCTGAGACTGCAGCAGTAAGTGCACATCTGACCCATTATACCACATCTTCCCATTTGTCATCATGTAGTGTGTTAGGACTGAACAAAAGTGTTCTGATCTTTGACTGTCATGGGGGTGGTATGTCCTGCTGTCCATGCCTATTCCAGGAAGCTGTGCAGAGCATTGTGTTCAGCTGCAGTTAAACTCTGCTCAAAGAAAGCAGGAAGGGCTGCTTGTAGCAAAGGCACTCCTTTAAAGCTGCACCTCGCCTGTGCAGGCTGCAGCAGCAGGAGTGGGCTGGGGCAGCAAGGCCTGGTGGCATTTGCAGGAGCTGCGGAGGAAAGTGCTTGGTGGGCTTTGATACTGCTTGTGTAGCTCAGAGCAGGAGATGAGAGATGTCTTGTGACACCCTCTGAACAGAAGGAACAGAGCCAAAAGGTGAATAAGTGGGGACGGCTTACAGAATCACAGAATGACCTGGGTTGGAAGGAACCTCAAGGATCATGTAGTTCCAACCCCCCTGCCTAGCAGGGCCACCAAACATACACCTTTACTAGATCAGGTTGCCCAGAGCCCTGTCCAACCTGGTCTTGAACACCTCCAAGGATGGGGCATCCACAACCTCCCTGGGCAGCCTGTTCCAGGACCTAACCACTCTCCTAGTAAAGAACTTCCCCCTAACATCCAACCTAAATCTTCCTTCTTTTAACTTAAAACCATTTCCCCTAGTCCTGCTATTATCAGCCTTTTCGAAGAGTTTACTCCCCTCCTTGGGAGTAAGTTCCCTTCAGGTATTGAAAGGCTGCAGTGAGGTCATCCCACAACCTTCTCTTCTCCAGGCTGAACAAACCCAAATCCCTCAGCCTGTCCTCATAGGGGAGGTGCTCCAGCCCCCTGATCATCTTCGTGGCCCTCCTTAGTTAGGAGATTGTGGCTTAGATAGGAGATTGTTAACTGTGTCTTGCCACAGATATTTTAACAGTGATGGCAACTGGATGTATGCTTCTTGTTACCTCTTCTCTCCCATCTTTTATTTTATTCTGAGTTGTTACATAAAACTCCTACATGAGTCAAGAGCCACTTCACTACAGCTTTGGCTGTAGTGATCACTTTGCTCATGTTCACATGCCCTTGTGCATGTCTGATCAGTGTTTAAAGTTATGGTGCAGAAACAATAGCAGATGAGGTGATTATCAATGTGCTGTTGATACAATTAATTTCTCAAAAGCCTATTGTAGACTTAGAATGAAATTAGCCAGTTTGCAGCCCACAAACTTTGCAAATTTTGCTGTTGAGCATGTAGAAAAAATGCAGATTTTCTACAGGACAGTGGTTTTCATTTGTGTGGTTATTGTTTATTTCCAGTATGTCTAGATCTAGAAGGTTCTACTTGTAAGCACAATAGTATGGCATATGCAATTATTTATTGATCTAGCTCAAACAATTAATGATTCAGCTTTAACGGGTTTGCTTTTTTGCTGTAAATAAATGGTATTGAAGGAATTAAAATGGCTTGATTGCTCTGCAGGTCAGGTGAGACTTGGCACATTTGGACATGGTGCAGTGCCATCCTGGGGGAAAAGTCCTTTTGAAAATGAAGGGCTGATGCAGTGCTTTGAGTGAGTGGTGGGGGATACCTGCGCCCATCTTTTGAAACAGAGCTCTATCAGCAAGTTTCTGAGTGAAACTCATTTGCTGAGATTTAAATATTGACTGGAGAGACAGAATGCCTTTGGTTACAATCCCATAAAAGGTTTTACATTT
Source organism: Coturnix japonica (assembly GCF_054131305.1). Classification (NCBI taxonomy): domain Eukaryota; kingdom Metazoa; phylum Chordata; class Aves; order Galliformes; family Phasianidae; genus Coturnix; species Coturnix japonica. The sequence continues at coordinate 1,952,204 of NC_140684.1, forward strand.
CACAGAATCACAGAATTGTAGGGGTTGGAAGGGACCTCTAGAGATCATCAAGTCCAGCCCCCCTGCCAAAGCAGGTTCCCTACACCACATCACACACGTAGGTGTCCAGTCGGGTCTTGAATATCTCCAGAGAAGGAGACTCCACCACCTCCCTGTGCAGCCTGTTCCAGTGCTCCATCACCCTCACTGTAAAGAAGTTCTTGCGCACATTCGTGTGGAACTTCCTGTGCTGAAGTTTCATCCCATTACCCCTAGTCCTGTCCCCATCCACTACTGAAAAGAGACCAGCCTCGCCACTATGGCCCCCACACCTCAGGTATTTATAAACCTGGATCAAATCCCCTCTCAGCCTTCTCAAGGCTAAACAGACCCAGTTCGCTCAGTCTCTCCTCATAAGGGAGATGCTCCAGGCCCTTCACCATCTTTGTGGCCCTCCACTGGACTCTTTTTAAGAGATCGTTGTCTTTTTTGTACTGGGGAGCCCAGAACTGGACACAATATTCCAGATGAGGCCTCACCAGGGCAGAGTAAAGGGGGAGGATCACCTCCCTTGACCTGCTGGACACGCTATTTTTAATGCACCCCAGGATGCCATTGGCCTTTTTGGCTACAAGGGCACACTGCTGCTCATGGCCAGCCTGTTGTCCACCAGGACGCCCAGGTCCCTCTCAGCAGAGCTCCTCTCCAGCAGGTCTTCCCACAGCCTGTACCAGTGCATGCAATTATTTCTTCCTAGGTGCAAGACTCTACACTTGCTTTTGTTAAACCTCATCCGGTTAATTTCAGTATGGGTCATCATGCAGGTGTGAGTGGGAGATTCCAGAGCTCAGCACAGTGGCACAGGCACTTAGCACAGGCATTTGCAAGATCAGAGATATAGTGATGGGAGTGTTTGCCTTTCAAGCTGAAAAGGTCAGCTGTATGTGCTGATTTAATTCAACAGCACTGTGCCTGTTTTTAAGTGAGAGCAGGACTGTGGTTTTCAGCTCAACTTTGGCTCAGATGAACTCCTCCCCATCATGAAGCCTGCAAACCATGTGTCCACAGCCAACCCCAGACAAGCAGCAGTTGCTGCCCTCCCAGAATATGGGTGGGATGAGTGTCACGCTTGGTGCTTGTTGGTTGTTTCTGCATCCCCCCTGCTGGACCTGTGCAGGGTCTATGCCATGTTCCCCAGATACCTTGAAGGCACTTTCTGGTTTTATTCCTGATAGAGTGGCAACAAATTTAGATGATGAAATGATTCCATCAAATGGATTTTAGCTCTTAAGTGAGACTTCTATTTCTGCTCCAGAAAGAAATCTTGTACTCATAAAACAGCCTACTTAAATTATAGAGCTAGAGATGGAAATGGTTTGTTCCCTGCTGCCAACTGCCTATTTAAATAAAAGAAGGTTGATGAATAATTCAAATAAATATTTTTCAATAATTGATAAACTTTGTAATAAAGATTGAAGCATAACCCATTAAAACCTTTAAGTGCCACTATGTTCCACAGTGGCTGATTTTGCTGGGGAAAGGGCTGTTTCCATCTTTCTTTGTTTTTCCAGCTGAACTACTAGGAAGCAGAGATTAGAGATGTGGCACCTGGCTCTGTTAGAAATGAAGGTGAAGCCAACAGGACGAGGTTCAACAGGACCAAATGCTGTGTCATGCACTTCAGCCACAACAATCCCAGGCAGCGCTACAGGCAGAGTGGCTGGAAGACTGTGTAGAGGGAATGGACCTGGGGGTGTTGGTTGATGCTCAGCTGAACATGAGCCAGCAGTGTGCCCAGGTGGCCAAGAAATCCAATGGCATCCTGGCCTGCATCTGAAACAGTGTTGCCAGCAGGAGCAGGGTGGTTGCACCTCAATTAATGTGTCCATTTTTGTGCCCCTCACTGCAAGAATGACATTGAGGCCCAGGAGTGTGTTCAAAGAAGGGCAACAAAGCTGGTGAAGGGTCTGGAGCACAGGCCATATGAGGAGCGCTTGAAGGAGCTGGGATTGTTCATTCTGGAGAAGAGGAGGCTGAGGGAAGACCTCATTGCTCTCTATAACTACCTGAAGGGAGGTTGTAGTGAGCTGGGGGTTGGCCTCTTCTCTCGTGTAACTGGTGATAGGACCAGAGGGAATGGCTTCAAGCTGCGTCAGGGGAGGTTCAGGCTGAATGTTAGGAAATACTGCTGCTGTGAAAGAGTGGTCAGGCACTGGAATGGGCTGCCCAGGGAGATGGTGGAGTCACTGACCCTGGAAGTGCTCAAGGAACGCTTGGATGTTGTATTGAGGGACATGGTTTAGTGAGAAGTATTGGTGATGGGTGGATGGCTGGACTGAATGATCTTGTAGGTCTTTTCCAGCCTTAGTGATTCTGTGATTCTGCGTGATTAGAAGCATGGCAGCAGGAAAATGCCTTGCTAGATTCAGGCTGCATTTTTACCCATGAGAATAACCCTACCGTCTAATGGCATGCTGGTGCCTCCTCAAGCTGGAGGACTCAGGGCAGCTCCAGCTGTCTGTGTCACACCAGGTGAAGCTACTTCTTTCTCCCAGGAAGTAGGCATGGATGTTTTTCTTTTATGTGTGAGCAAACCAAAGGGCTGCATAACAGCTCTTGAGCTAATGAGAGACCATGGGAGCAGAGCCGCTGGCATAATTCAGCTTGTCTCTGTAGTTGCAAAAAAAAATCCATTTGGATTTAGGCTCTGGGCAAATTAGGCTTTCTGCAACAGTTTGTACAGGACACTTCAAAAGCTCTGAGGGTGTGAAATCCAACTTTGTTTTAAGGATTAGTACACTTAATTTAGACAGTGTAAGACTTGCCTCTGGTGGGACAGATGTATTTAACTGACAACAGAACCATCTCTGGAGCCATGAGATTTTATTACAAAGCAATAAGTCAATACAAAAGAGGAAATTAGTAGTTGTTATGAACCACATTCATGAAAAAAATAATCTGTCAACATGCGTTTAAAACCAGCCGAAGCAAATTTCTTCCCACCATGAGCATTAGTATGATAAAAACAGTAGATTTCACTCTCTACTCATTGCTTTTTAGTTTATATTGAAATGTGCAACTTGCAAAATAGCAGGGTGTAATTATAAAGCTTTATTGCTTTATGGCTTTACATAAAGACTAACTTGGCAGTCAATCAGCACAGCAGGGATGCAGCAGGCAGAAGGCTGAAGGTATCATTGCAGCATAGTTACAGCAGGGAAGCTACTGATCAGACCAGTGGGGAAGCTGTGCTGGACAAAGTAGCATCTCTGGGGTATCTTCCACATGAGAATACCTCAAGGCTCAGTGCTGCATTGCTGTGATGTTCCAAGGAGCCAGCCCTTTCCACCCAGCAGAGCAGTACCACCCACAGAGGAACGATTATCCTGGTACAGACAATCTGCTGCAGGTTTCGCAGATGCTGTGACCTCCCTCTTTCTGGTTAGCCTGTGTCTGATCTTTTACCATCAAGGCCTGTTCTTGTGAATGCTGCACAGATTGAGCTATCACTGTCAGCAGAAGACAGGAAGTCTTGCAAGTAGCATTTCAAGGGTGCTGCAGCTGCTAAAAAAATAATAAAAATAATAATAAAAAATAGTGTCACACATGTTAATAAATATCTGCAAATTCATTGTGTACCATAACGAGACTGTGATGCCTGTAGTGTTTTCTGTCACACTGTGACCTCTGATGGAAGCTGAGGCATTATGAGAGCCACCCCACAAACCTGCTGTGTGCATGGGGAAGGTGGCTTGCCAGTGGGAGTACATGCCATGTTACCATCCCTGTCCTATCAGTGGTGGAGATGCATGCTTTCAAGCAGCTAGCTGTGATTTACAAAGAGATCTTTATGATGTTGTACCTGTGCATTTCACAGATTCTTTCATCTAGAAGAATGAGAGCAGTTGAAATACATTGGGTCTAGATTGCTAAAATTGGGTGCTAAGAAGCCATTCTCCATGAGCTTCTGTTCATCTTCGTCACTATTTGATAAAAACAGGATCTTTGTATCCTAGGCAGGATACAAAAAGCTTTACATTTTCTAGCCTCCATCCACCTCTTAGTAATAATGATAGGTAACTTACCTTTTTGTATTTAGAACGGGGAGGGAATTTGCCTACTATCATGACAGAGTTTGTGGATTAGTTTTATTTCCAGTCAACTGTGAAATACTCAACAGCTTGAGCTCTGACAGGCTTTCTGGGAGAGGGAATATAGAGCTGGAAGAGGCTGGCTGATTAATGTTTGGTGATTGTAGCTTCAGAGTGGTTTACACAGAAATATATCATGAATGTGAAACTAATAGCTGTGAGAGTGAACAGTGCTTGGCTGTATTAGTGATGACATTATGCAGTGTAACAGATCAGCATTAATATGTGCTGGTCTGATATGTATCTGGAGAAATAATCTGTTATGCTTTCAAATGGCAATGGTAAAATGTTGCGCTTCCTAATTGCAGTGTGCAAATACATTCTGTTTCTCACAGTTAAGGGAATCTTTCCATTCTAAAACTGTCTGTCTCTCTGGTACATGTTATCTTAGTATTGAAAACATGCTCTGTGAGGATGCATAGGCAATTCACCTTGATGAGAAACTGGTTTTCAAATTTGAAGTCATTGTTACAACAGAAAATGGAGGTGAAGAGCTCATGAAAATGCAGAAGGCAGGGAAGACAAGGAAGTGCAGGCTGGTGGCTCGCAATGCAGTGTGAATTGTTCCTTTATAGTTTACCAATTTCATTGCAACAAAGATTAATAGTCTCAAGGCTACTGTCAGCATCCTGTGTTTTCAAAGCTTCCATAAATCTTTGTGAATTGAAATGATTATTTTTTTTTTCCCAAAACAATCAATATTTTTCCCAAAACTGAAATTTCACCTCAAGTGAGTAATACAGGAAATACTATTCATGATAGTTACATAGCCAATTTACATTTTCAAAAACACTATTATTTTATACATAGTTTAGGATGACTTTAATAAATTTGGTCATTTTTGTGCTATCAATTCAGGGAAGAGAGAAGCCATTTGTTTATGAAAGTCATCATAAATAAACAGACAAAACCTAGATTATGGCTTACAATTGTAACTGGGTTTTGCTAAAGAAAAAAAATGTCTTTTGAAACTGTGAACTTACACTTACTTGTATACACAAAGAGGACACGGTGTATTGTAGAAAGCTCATAAACTGCCTGTCAGCCTGTATGTGTACAAACTGCATTCAATGCTATCCTTACTGGGGAGGTACACAACTTAGAAAAACCCAATGCAAATGGCATAAAATTTGTAAGGCTTCTGAGTGCATCTAAATGCATGCATGCATCCCCTGAAGCAGGGGTCCTGCTGAGGCCTCTGAATTTGGAAACTGTGCTAACCCCAGCTTGGATGTTTGTGCTTATGTAGGGGAACAGGTGGTCAGCCAAGGTAAAGCCTGGCTGTGATCAGGAAAGGATTGTCTTCAGTAAACTGGGATGGGAGCAGAGGAGACATAAAGGTTGGGGTAACTGAGTGGGAGATGGTCTTACAAGGAAATAGCATTAATCTTATCAGTTATAGCCAAATAAACTCAATTATTTATCCCTTAGTCTGTATTAGGTATCAAGAGGGAAGATATCTCTTGAACTGACAGGAAATTTTTAATTGTTTAAATCACTGCATACTTGTAATGAAAACATTTTATCAGGCTGTCTTTTTGAATAATGGATTAATTTCTCACTTAAGTAAAGCATATATTATTTGGAACACTAGTACTTAGGCAGATTTCTAATCCACTGTCAGAACACAAAAACAAAATTCATGAAGATTAGCATTTGCTTTTTAGGCACAAGTCTTGTGAGGGGCAGCGGAGGGAAACTGAGATGGTTTAGTGTGGAGAAGAGGGTCAGGGGAGACCTTATGGCTTTCTACAACAATCTGAAATGAGGTTGTGGTGAGGTGGGAGTCGGCCTCTTCTCCTGCATAGCCAGAGATGGGACCAGAGGGAATGGCCTCAAGTCATCCCACGGAGATTCAGGTTGAATGTTGGGAAAAACTTCTCTTCTGAAAGAGTGGTCGGGTGCTGGAATGGGCTGCCCAGGGAGGTGGTGAAGTCGTTGTCTCTGGAGGTATTCAAGAAATGTTTAGATGTTGTTCCTCCACAGCCAGAGATGGAGTGCATGCTGCTGGGAGCACAGTGGAAATACAGTGCTGGTGTTGTGGTGTATCACCTGCTGGGATTAATGTATTCAAGGAACAGCTGTGTGCTCAGCTACTGCTTCTCACTCTGAGATTTGGGGTCCCCCAGGACAGGTACCATGAGCTGAACCCTGCTGAGAAACCACTGAGAGTAGATCCTCTCTGAATGGTAACAAACCGCTTCCCTGATTATAACTCCCACAGGTGAGCAGCCAGCTAAGAATGCAAGGCACAAATATAACCTTCTGCAGGGCAGGTGAATATGAATATTAATAGATAAGATCATTAAGTAATTCAAATGGGTGTTGTCCAGAGGAAGTCAGTAAAGCTCCATTGATTTACATAGACTGAAGATTTGGCTCAATATTTGTATTATCGTGTGGGGTAGAAGAATGGGTGCTAATTGTCCCAGTAAGTGTGCTGGGGTGGGGACAGCAGGTCTCAGAACACTGAAGGCCTTGAAAATACTGTTAAGACCTGCAAGAAAAGTGTCTAATGGTGGGATATTTTCAGTATTTTTGTCATGTCAGTTTTTCTAAATTCAGCAAGTAACACAAACAATTCTTCTTCATGAGCTGAAGATGTGATCTTATTTTGTAACATGCCAGAAGGAGTTAGTATCCACTACGTGCCATGCTGTCACAAGGCTTTAAATCCTTCTTCATGGATTTCTGTGAAATTACATCCTACCAGGGAGCTCACCAAAGGAATAGTCCAACAAATAGGCTATAATCTGCGACGTAGATGACTGATAAAGTAGAGTGTTTTTTTTTCCTTTGAATTAACCTTTAAAAATTTTAGTAAGGGCATAACTTGTAATAAAATGCGTGCTCTGTAATAAAAATCCTGCCTAAGCTTTCATGGAAGGGTGATGTTTCCAACCAGGTAGTTTGTAAATGGCGGTAATGGCAAGGTGTTCTGCATCTTAACTTTAGGGTGGAATCAGCATGAGTTGAGTTTCAGGGACAGGCATTATGGGACTCTGCTGGCAGCTCTTACAACCTCAGGCTGCCTGCTGGGAGTGCAGTAGATGGGTGGATATGACTGCAAAGATAGGATATTAAAGGGTGCAAGCAGTGTGCAGAGACTTGCCAAATGGATTTTTCAGAAGCATCACTTGGCTTAATGGCTGTTGATTTCTGAGCAAATTGTAAGCTGGAAACAAGCAGCTGAGCAGGACAGGCATCCCGCTGGGGGTGAGATGCATGGTAGCTACTGTTGGACTGGTTGGTTGGGATTTGGCTGATGACAGCTGAAGCAAATCAGCATGGGTCTGGCAATGTGTCACAGAATCACAAAATGGCCCAGGTTGGAAAGGACCTCAAGGATCATGAATCTCCAACGTCCCTGCCATAGGCAGGGCCACCAACATCCCCATTTAATACTCGACCAGGCTGCCCAGGACCCCATCCAACTTGGCCCTGAACACCTCCAGGAACGGGGCATCCACAGCCTCTCTGGGCAGCCTGTTCCAGCACCTCACCTCTCTCCTAGAAAAGAACTTTCCCTGACATCCAACCTAATCTTCGCTCCCTCAATTTAAAACCATTTCCCCTTATCCTGCTGTTATGTACCCTTTCAAAGAGTTGACTTTCCTCCTGTTTGGAGGCTCCCTTTATGTACTGAAAGGCTGCAATGAGGTCACCCCACAGCCTTCTCTTCTCCAGGCTGAACAAGCCCAGCTCCCTCAGCCTGTCCTCATAGGGGAGGTGCTCCAGTACCCTGATCGTTTTTGTGGCCCTCCTCAGGACCCTATCCAACAGTTCTCTGTCTTACTTGTACTAGGGGCTCCAGACCTGGACACAGTACTCCAGATGGAGCCTCGCAAGAGGAGAGGAGGGACAATCACCTTCCTGTCCCTGCTGCCCACCCCTCTTCTGATGCAGCCCAGGATACCATTTGCTTTCCAAGCTGCAAAGAACACACTGCTGGCTCATGTTCAGTTTTTTATCCACCAGGACCCCCAGGTCCATCTCTGCACGGCTAATGTAGTCACAGCTGCAAAAACCTTTCAGTTTCTTGACTACGAGGGACACCCAATTTGCACGCTCTAACGGATGGTGGGGTTGGGTTCTCCTCTCCAGAATTCCTGGCACATCTTGACAGGGTTGTGTCTGAGGAGCTCCCTGTGCGAGGGCAGAGCCCTGCCAAGTGCTGCTGTTGTGCACCCGCCAGTCCTGAGCACCTTCCAGGGTAAACAGATGTCCTCAGAGGAGGGAAGAGTCAGCAGAAAGACTTTGAAAACATCCTTTACGACTGTATGAGGTGGAATCTGCTCAGAACAAATCCCTGCATAACTTTATAGCTTTCCTTAATGGCTGAACAAAGACTATTACAGTCTTGTGGTTACTGTGTATTACAGAGATTATTTCCAAACACTTGGCTAGAACCTAGGAAGAAAATACATATCTTGTGGTTGACTTGCATCTGAGTGCTTCCTTTCTGAGGCTGTACAGCTCTTGTGTAATGAATACAGTAATCATCACGTGCTGTGAGAAAAGGACAAATATTGTTATGATTGAAGTGTGAAGGTTAAATGAATCATTCGGGAGGTGTGTTGATATAAAACCTACTGGGGAGCACAAAGGGAGGAAAATGCCTTTATGAATTCTCTTCCTCTATGTTATTAATAGTGTTTTCTTCCCCAGATAGATATGCTTTGTGTGTTTTGTTACTTTCTTAGCCCTTAGAAAGAAAAAGTCCCTGTTACGTACATTTTTCTCTGAAGGCTGACAGCTTGAACATTGACCCCATGCTATTTTGGCTGTCAGAGGGGAAGAGCAACCTGCTCAGGGCTGGATATGTGACATGTTTTCCACAGGAAGGATCTGGTCAGTCCTCTTGCATGTTGTCTTCTGCTGTTCAGCCTCTCACATCCATCTCTGATAGGGAGCTGCCTCAGAGGTTTGTATGGCATGTCTGAGCTGAGAACCCTTGGTCCCAGCTGGTGCAGGCAGAGTAAATCCTGAGCAGTATTCAGGTCTCTAGAATGGCAGCCCAAAGAAACAGAAAATGCTAGAAGGTAAAAAGTAATTTTGGCCTTTCATGAAATGACTGGAAGGAAATAGAGTTCATCTGCTGCTTAAAAACATTTCCTTAATTAATAGAAAGTGCTTAAAAAGTAGCCTTTTTCTTTGCTTTTTGCAGTAATTAGAAACGTTGGGCACAGAGCAAATAAAGCCATGACACCACAAAGGGCTAAGAAGCAGAAACAGTGTACTATTCTGCTGAAAGGACAATGAAAAAGAATCGGATTTCTCCAATCTTGTCAAAAACTGAGAAAACATGAAAGGCTGCCTCCGTTTGCTTCAGCATCTTCCAGCATTTCTTGGCTTCTGTGCTTTACCCACTGAACCAACACATTTCTGCCAACTGATGCTCTGTCCCCCAGATTCTGGAGCCTATCCCAGTCCAGGTGTAATCTAGCTGTCTTGATGAAACCAGTGACGTGCCTCTGAGAAGCCCAGGCTGTCCAGAAATGCAGAGATCAGTCTTCTTGCCTCAGCAGAGGTCTGAAAAGGCTGACTTGAGTAAATCCCTAGGCTATCAGAACAACATCACCTGGAGGTGTACGCTACTGATTCTGTTTGTCTTGTATTGCCATACTGCTATTTCAGGCTGCATTTGGCTGCCATTGAGATGAAAGTCAATGAAAGTGGCTGGTGAAGAAAAGAAAGAAGAGGCTGTTCCTGGCGAACAAGAAGAGTTTCATTTTGGGTGTGCAACAGGAAGAAGGAAGACATTCTAAGGCACCTTGATGTTGGGTACTTCTGTTCTTTTGTAGCTCTCATACATTTGTTCAGAAGAAGAAAAAATTTTCTAATTCCATTGGTGCAAAGACTGAACATGGTCATGATTTGGATTTTTAATGTGTTCACTGTCACTGTCTCCTGAGTTGCTTTGGGAAAAGCATTTTCCTGCTCATTCCTCAGCTTCTCCAGCTGCAAAATGGAGATACTGAGAGTGTTTAGAGCTCAGGGATGTAAAGTAGTACAGAATAGCACATTGTGAGATATAAGGTTTCACCATGTCATGCAGCAAGGAAAATAGAACTACTAAAAGATTTCCCAGAATTCAAGCTTATCTTTAACAGAGAGAGTGGCTATTTTACAAGCATGAGTTGCACTCCAGTGCACAGCTGTGCCTCTGAGAAGTAATTGGATTTGGTATTTACCTTCTTTTTAAGCCTTTAGAGTTATTGCCCCAGACATAGACCACTAGGGGTAAAAACTATTTTTAATCTGAGTCAAACACTTCTCAGTTACACCTGGTTGAATTAAAAATGGTTTCACTGACAATTCCTTGAAACAAACCTGACAAAATCACCTTGTAATTCTCAGTTACTGCTGTCATCAGCAGGAAGACTGAAGCCTAAGGAAAATCTCTGCTTATGTTACCACCCAGCAGGCCTGGATGGGTACAGGGAGGAAAGAAAATCTCTATCTGCTCTGTGGGCTCTATTCTGGCCCACATACGCAGTCCAGGCTATGCTTGAAATTAAAGCCCCTGAGGGTCTGGCTGTTTTTCAGTTTGCACTTTGTTCTGCCAACAAGCTTATTGCTGATTTGTGAAGTGGAATCTTCAAACTGGAAAAATAAGCACAAAAAAACCAACAGTGTTATTTGAATGGAGCTACGTACAGGCTCTCTGTTTTTTGCAAATTGAAATGATAAGGCCTACCTTGCACAGTACCTTCCCCATGTATGAGAAACATCTCAGTGTCTGCTGTTACGATGATGTGGGCAGAGTACCATTATGTTCTTGCACTGACAATATTGTTTCAGTCATTCCGTGCTTTCTGTGTTGGACAGATCGGCTATCCCTCCAGATATTTATCAATTTCCAGTTTAGGACAGATGTAAGCCCAGTGAAATCTCTCTTCCATGTATTTACAGAATCATAGAATAGTAGGCTTGGAAGGGATCTTAAAAATCACCCAGTCCGGCCTGTGCAGCTCCAGGGATGGGTTGGGTCCAGCTGCTCTGGCAGCCTGTGCCAGATACCTCAGCATGACCTGCTTCTAGAGTAGAGCAGACCAAGCAAAAGGTTGGTGAGAAATGAAAGAAATGGTACTGGTCACTGTGACACTATTACTCAGATCCTGTTCTTTTTTCTCTTGGACTGTGTTTTCCTTTCAGGAGTCCATATGTAGAATGAACAGAGACTAGCTGGTACTGAGATTAAAGAGGAGGAAAGAGGCTTATTAAAGCAGGTAGTGTCATTAGCCTTAGCTTTGGATGCTGGATCATAGGCCTTCTAAATTTTAATCATCTAGAGTGAGGTTTTCCTAATCTTTCAGTTTTATTTCTCTTTTTCTCTCTCTCTCTCACAAACACACAAACAACAACAACAACAACAACAAAAAAAAGCATATGCCATCTTGAAATGATGCAGTGCCCCGGACACATCCCATCCATGGGCACAGTGGGTGCAGAAACCCAGTCACTGCCCAAAGTTCCCAGCACATCAGATTCAGTGCCTGCAGGCACTATTGTTCTCCTGTGTTACCAATATTGTCAACAGTATTTCATTCAAATGTTCCTAGTTTCTTGTGCAGTATTTGAGGCATATGTGTAAATTTTATAAATATTTGCATGCCATGGTGACTTGGACTTGGGGCGGAGTGGCTAGAGGACTGTGTTGAGGAAACGTACCTGGGGGTACTGATTGATGCTCGGCTGAACATGAGCCGACAGTGTGCCCGGGTGGCCAAGAAGGCCAACGGCATACTGGCTTGCATCAAAAACAGTGTTACTAGCAGGAACAGGGAGGTAATTGTCCCCCTGTACTCGGCATTGATGCAGCCACACCTCGAGTACTGTGTTCAGTTTTGGGCTCCTCACTGCAAGAAAGACATTGCGGCCCTGGAATGTGTTCAGAGGAGGGCTACGAAGCTGGTGAGGCGTCTGGAGCACAGGCCTTACGAGGAGCAGCTGAGGGAGCTGGGATTGTTCAGCCTGGAGAAGAGGAGGCTCAGGGGAGACCTTATAGCTCTCTATAACTTCCTGAAGGGGGGTTGTAGTGAGCTGGGGGTTGGCCTCTTCTCTCGTGTAATCAGTAATAGAACTAGAGGGAATGGTTTTAAGCTGCATCAGGGGAGATTCAGGCTGGACATTAGGAAGTATTACTTTTCGGAAAGAGTAGTCAGGCACTGGAATACACTGCCCAGGGAGGTGGTGGAGTCACTGACCATGGGAGTGTTCAAGAAACGCTTGGATGTGGTGCTGAGGAATATGATTTAGCCTGGAAGTATTGGTAATGGTTGGACTAGATGATCTTCTAGGTCTTTTCCAACCTTGATAATTCTGTGACTCTGTGACTGCAGAATAAAATTATATTTGGGACCTGCTGTGATTTCTATTTCAATTTGTTGAGAAATATCCCTCTCCTGAAATACATCTTTTTCTTGTTCCAGGAAGTGTAAAAAGTGAGCTACATTCACAGGCACTTTAGCAGTTCTTTGACTAAAGGATTCCTCTTCGTGTGGAGATTTTTTACATGTAGAAGTTATAGGTGCAAAACCAAGAGATCCTAACAAGGAAATAGAGGGAAAAGGAATTCTGTGTGTGCAAATATAGATGTGATGATAAACTGTTAAACCAAATGCTGCCTACAGCACAGCCTCTACTATCCTCTTTTCAATATTTACATGATTGTCACATTGCACACACCTTGAGCACCTAGGAGGAGACCAGTGTAAACTGGGAGATGGTGGCATTAGAATTCCTCACCATTCTAGGAGGCTGCTGGATTTCAATATGTTCTCCCATATGTTTTAACACTTTTGCATTTCTTCCATCTGTTTCTTGGAAAAGTGAAGGAATTTAGTGATCTTTTCTAGGGTTATTAAACCAACAGCTGTTGTCATTAATGGAGGACATTCTTCATGGCAGCATGCAAATTCCAGTGATAAATCCAGCCCTTCCACCCTGTATTTCTTTTTAATGATTACAGCATTTGTACTGAAACTGAGGTTATGAATACAGCGAGTTCGTAAACTATTATTTTATAATACGGCTTTGGAATAAAACAGGACTGCTTTTCTTTTTGCTTTTCTTTTTCCTTCTCTTGTTCCTGTTTGCTTTTGCTATGATGTATGCTTTATGCTGAGTGAAACAGAAAAACTTCATTTTTGTTTCTGTTTTCCTTCCTTCTCATTCCTTCCCTTTTTGTTCTGCCTCCCAAAAAGCAAACTGAAAAACTGTGGAAAAGTTGCTCAAAAGACTGGAACACATCCCAGTTGGATAAGCATTTTATGTGACGTTTATTAGCAAATATAAATCAACCTTTCCAGTTCATTTCAGAGGTTCCTGTGGCATGCAAAATTGATGGAGGCTTTTATTCTATTTTGAGTTTATTTTTGTCTACATTGACTTACTGTCCTACATCATGACAAATACTGTAAATATCTGCATGCATACACTTTATGTCTAATTACACACAATCTTGTTTTTCAGTTCTGTCACTTCATTCTGTATACCAGCTTTTTTGCTATATCACTCTGATTTTCTTACTGTTCTTTTTCAAGTGTATCCAAAGTAATAGCATTGAGCTAAGTGAAATATATAATGTAAAGTGATTATATCGTATTTATTTGCACAGGAGCCATATGTCTACACTGAGCTCCATCTTGTTGTCTGCACAGTCTAGTGATGCCTGGACCATCGGTGGGACCCATAACTCTCACCATCCTGCCTTGGTCAGGTGTTATGAGACTGTGTCCTGCTGGTGTGGCCACTTCCCAGGCTCATGGAAGGGGCACCCCCAGCTCCTGGCTTGTCCTCCCTGCTAGGGCAGCCCTGTTCCTGCTGCTCCCCAACATGCTGTCATCATCTGCTCCTTAAAGCTAGGTTTAATCTTCAGTGTTGTCACCACAGTGTGGAAAAGTTGCATAAGATTCGCAGCATTTCAGAAATATAGAGTCCATCTTGAAAGGGGAGATTGCATTTGAAATATATCAGGGCTTGGTAAGGCTTTAGCGTAAAGCCTACAGCATTTTTCACTTTCTAGGCAACAATAATTGAGAGATGGATTCCTGTAATTTTGACATTTATAATTTTACTGAGAAAAGGTCAACTTCTTCAGGGAATCTTGTTTAAACTAGTAGAAGAGCAGTGCAGAAATGTCATGTTGTCTTTCTGACAGTGCCACTAGCACTATTGCTGATAATGGGTTCAATCTGTAAGCAGAATAAAACCCAAATGACACAAATATCCCAGTGAGAGCTTATTTCAAAGTATCTGAGAAATCAATGGAAAGACTTCCCTTGATTCCACTAGTTCTGGGATCAGCCTAACTGAAACACTGAGTAAAAGAGAAATCAGCAGCACTATTAAATAACGTTAGTTATGCCTGAAGGAATCAGGGCTCTTTCTGTTTGGGAGCCCAGGAGCTGGGTAAGAGCCTTCTGTGAAAAGAACCCCCAGGTGTGCTGGCCCTGAACTGAGTTCCCCAAGTCCTGCCATGGCAACAGAGCACTATTCAGGCTCAGCTGGGTCCTGCCTAGGGAGGTGGTTGAGTCAGTGTTTCTGGAGGTGTTCAAGAAACATTTGGATGCAGTACTAAAGGACATTGTTTAGTGGGGAAGTAGGGGTGGTAGGTGGACGGTTGGGTTGTGTCATTGCTGACAATGGATCCCGAGCTGGACCCCATCTGGACCAGATCCCATCCGGGGAGAGATGCAAACACAGATGTTGTGGAGTCAGCTCTCAAACTTACTGCTTCATCGCAATGTATATATAATGGTGTTGTGGTGTGATCTCCGTGCAAGTGTGTCGTGTACACACAGTACACTACCCTGCGCACATGCATCCCCACCCACCCCCAAAGTCCAATCTTGAACGAGGCACATAGTATCAGGCAAGCCACTCCAGCACCTCCTCGTTCCACAGTTACTTATTTCAGTCTTCAAGTCTTCATTCTGTGGTTACTTTGTATCAGGATGTTCCTCAGCTTCAGGATCGTGGACAAGGAGAGGTTGATAACTGTGTTATTAACAACTCCGATGTTGTTTAGTCTCATCACAGTAAGTGGTTAAAATGGGGAACCTCTGCATATTGAATAGCAAAAGTGGTGCGGAAGGGATCACCCACTGCTGTAACCACCAAGCAAGCCTTAGAGGTGTTAGTCAGGAACACATACTGCTGCCAGAAATTCCCTGACAGCTGGGGTGGTGTCAGGGTCAGTGCTCCCATCATCAGCCCGATGGTCATCATTGGCAGAAGTGTTCAATGACATCCATGGCTGAAGGAGCAACGCAGGAATCTGCTTGGTCCCCATACCTGTGGAAACACAAGCATACCCTTGGCCCCATGTAAGGAGGTTGGCTGGGCCCTGCCAAATAGGAGATTCAGATGTCTGATACCAGACCTTTGGGACAGAATGCCCACTGAATATCCACTGTTGAGTGGAGTAATGTTTTTGCAAAGAAGTGATGTCATCATTGATGGCTGGGTGATATCATCATTGCTGGCTAGCTACTATGAGCGCCTTTTGGAATATTGCTACTGGATCACCCTTGATGGAGGTATTTTCCAACCTTGGTGATTCTGTGATTTCATGCTTTGACGGACTGCTTGCTCCAGGGCTGCCTGTGGTAGACAAGGGTGCTTGTTCACAGCTCCTCAGATTGCTGTCAGATGACCAAAGAGGTCCCTTGTAGTGCTGCCGCTTACAGTGTTAAGAAAGTAGGGGGTGGGATGGGATGGGAACAGCTGTTGGAAGTGAGGGGAAATCTGATCCTTAATAGTCCTGAGTGTGCACCAGACTGATGGGACTGTTAAATCTGAGGGGGTAAGCAGTCTGAAGCACAAATTCTCGAACTTGACAAGTCTATCTCTTCTGATAGGATAAATCAGTGCATTGACTTTGAGCTGTTATGTTTAGAGGAACTTCCTTTGCAGAAAAAGCTGCAGGGAGAGGAGTCATTCAGCTTCATTTGTTCTCACTGTTTGCAGAAGATGTGATGTTAAACATAGGGATGATTTTGTAAGGTATTATTGGCAAGCTGTTAATGGGTGTTTTACCTGAGAGAAGTGGGAGTAGTGCTTTTGCTGGTGGTAACTATTGCTGTGTGCTCTGGAAAGAAGAGATATAGTGGCTGCCCTTGCTGGGCTGCTGCACCTGGCTGGTTGGTGGGCTCTGCCTCCACTCCCTTCCCAGTGGGAACTCTGGAGTGGTGGGCCACCAAAACCTTCGATGTAGGTGGAGTGGAATCTGTGGTTCCCATTAGCTTAAAGACAAGCTGAAAAAAAATGTGAGTTATCTAGTAAGTAAACATGAGCACTAAATGGAAAGAATCAGACCATGAGATTATTCTGCTAGCTACACAGACAAATATTGTGACAGCCTTTGACAGCTCCTTTTAGAAAACTGTACAATCTTGTGTGTGTTGACCTTCCTGGACAGAATAATTTTATCTGACAAAAGCCAACCTTCAAGCATTCTGAGGAACAAAATGAAGTGCTGCCAGATACACGAGGCTTCTTGAAATTATCAGTTCATATAATTTTCATCAACCAAATCTTCTCAAAGGCAATTCCTTCTTGCAATAGTTTATGTTCAGTTTTCAGAATGACTGTGAAGCAAGTATCATATTGCATCATTTGAGGCACAGACTCAGATGTGAACAATCCAAAACGTTTATTACAAGTTCTCACATCCCTTATATACCTTCACAAGTTTTTGTTTTCTAGCTTTCCCATCTGCCCTTACAACTTTCTCAACCACCTTTACATGCCAACAGAGCATTCTACAAAACACTTTTCAACTGTCCATGCAGGCACATTTCCAGTCAGAGCTGTGAGTCCCTTCTCCTTCTAGAGGTGTCCTTGGTTCTCATGCTGTTTATCTTGCTACACAGCTGCTGCTCTGAATAGCTTTTCTTGTATTCCCACACATATGTTGGAAAATATTACCAAAAGTTGCTGGCCATGTAAGTCATACTGTAAGGGGAAAAATATATGCTGGACCATCAGTCTTGAGGTTTGAATGGATTTATAAGGAAAATCCAAAGGGTAGAACAAGGTATGGCTGGAAATTGCTGTCTGTAAAAACTCAGTCTGGTGCATCTTCTGTTTCATTCAGTTTGTTCCATGAGGTCTGTGCAGCAGAAATGCTTCTCATATTCACTGTTTTCACACCTTGCTTTCCATGCCTGTTGTGATTTATCAGTTTGAGATAGTAAGTTGTTTCAAAAGTTACTTTGCCATTTGTAGAAGAGAATGATTGTAGGCTGATAAGTGCAAAGATGTCTGATCTAAAGCTCAACTGGCACAGTGAAGCCTGCAAGAACATGCATGGGAAATGTGACTGTAAACATTATGGCAGGGTACTGTTTGTACAGATACCTTATGAACCTCAATATTGCTAAATTGTGGTTGCCAAATGTTTTGTTTGTTTGTTTGTTTTTGCTGAAGTACTTGAATAACAGGGGAATGGATGGATGAGTACAGGTCTGTTTGTCATATCCAACTGGATCAGAAGGGCTTTGTGTTCCTCCTTCCTGCAGGCTGGAAGGATGAGACTGTTTGCTGCTGTACACCACATACAGTTCTGTTAATACTTGACTTTTATACCTAGAACATGATCAGAATGACAAATATCTTGACAGCTGCTTACTCAGATCATTGTCCAGCATGTCTTATTGAGATGCACTTGATGCTGAATGTGTGATGAAACTGACTCTTGGTTCAGGTGGGCACAATTGTTCTCAGTTTTGTTTTTTTTTTAAATTTATTTTTTAATTAATTTTTTAAATTTATTTTTTTAACCATCTATATAAGATGTAGCCATCCCACTACTACTCATTTGCACAGACATTGCCTGAATCAAAGATCCTGAAGTTTAGTTTAATTTGTTCTGAATTTAAGTCTGCTCATACAGAAATAACATATTTAATTTGCTTGTTGGTGGTTTGAATGTGCCACCATCCCTACAGCTGTGCTTCAGAGAAAGATAAGAACTTGCATTTCATTAATAAATATCTGTGTTCCTTGGTGGTGCTGCTCGTTGTCAGAGGGAGATCCCAGTTCCTGTTCGCTGTCTTGGTCTCTTTAGGAAAAATTGCTCTGTTGCAGTGTTGGTACTACAGTGGATACTGCTAAAGGTTTGTTCAGCTGGCTGTAGACAGTATGATCGCATTTGGTAGTAGAGCTAACCATGTGTGTATTTGTTATTGGGCTGGCATTTTGCCCTGCAATTATTTGATAGCATGAATATTCTTATTAACTTCAATTTTGAGTATCTCTGCAACCTGAATAAAGACATCCTTATTTAATGTCAATGAGAAGTGCCACAGCAAGCACAAGATAACCTGTGTCCTTACAGAGGAAGGTGTTCCTTCTTGCCTTCTGTACAGCATGTCAGCTCAGCAGCAGCCTAGGGAATCAGCTGCAGTCTAGGATGCCTTTTCCTGTGCTTATTTCTGATTTCCTTATAGGTCCTGTTTTTATTGCTGGATCATTCTGTCTCTGTAAGATGGAAACTCCTAGCTGTTTTAATTGATTTTTTTTATTTGCATGCCAGCAGAATTTCTACCAGTCAGAAAGACAGCACGTGAAGCATGTTCAGGAGTGTGTAAAACTGGATAAATGCTTGAACTGGAAACAAATTCTGTATCCTTCATCTCAGTCAGCTGGAAATGTCTGAGACCACTGATTATGGGGGAAAGGAAACCAACAGCTCAAATGTAGCACAAATCACATGACAGTATCTTAATTAGGGCTTTTAAAATAATCTTCTAAATGAGCTACTGATAGCAAGAGCACTTTAAAAAAAAGTGTGGGGTTAATCTCTCTGCTGCTCTGGTGGTGTCACCTTATTAAGTGGATAGTGCATAAATATACATCTCTTCTAGTGAGAAACAGTAAAAATGGACACCATGCAAATATTATGGTTGATGAAAGAAGGGAGACTTTCTAGTGCTCACTGCTGTACAGTAAGGAATGGATATAGCATCTGCTTCCCTAGCGAGCAGTGGCACAAGGAAAGGCAGTTATGAAGAAATATACACCAACACTGAAGAAAAAAAATACTGGAGAGGAGGAAGGAGGCTGAAGCCTAACAAAGTTCATGGGCTGCTGCAACCATGCACATTCTTTACTAGATTAGACAAGAAAATCTAGTTAACTGAAATTAGGGAACTGTGGGGAAAGAGATATAATCTGGAAAGCACTACCCATTGTTTTGAAATTATCCCCTTTACTCATGGCTATAGATACAGATAGAGGTAATTCAGTACTTCATTTAGCCAAATTTTGAATCAATTTCCACAGTGGTTAATGCCTAATTCCTAATGACAGTGCAACATCTCCTGTACTTTTCCAGCAAAGATTGACTTGTTATGATTATTAGCTAAAAATAACTGCACAGAATGCTAATTCACTGTTTAGTGTCTTAGGCAAGTGAGAAAATGAAAAGCTGGCCTTAAAATGCCTTGACAGACAATGAGCAATCTCCTTTCCTGTCAGTCAGTGTGACACAAATGCTCATGTGCTGCACTTCAGCTCATGCTCCAGCTCAGCCTTGTGAAGGGATGTACTGTTGTTCTTTCTGCCAAGTATCTGCAATGTTTAATTAATGTTTAATTTTTTAACATTAAAACCTTATGATTCTGTTTTTAGAGATAGCCACCAGGGATGAACGTCTCATGCTGGCCCACGTAACGTGAAGTGGTACTTCTGTGGATATTAAATACCCTGAACAAAATGTTGAAGTCTTTATGTTTGCTGAAGTAGTGTAGGAAGGAATCACTTAAGTGCTTATTTCTAAATTAACAAACATTCCAGGAGATGCTGAACAAAGGACATGGAAGTATAATGAACCAACTTTAGAAGAAATACATATCTGAAGTGGCTGTATTTCGTGGTGTTGGTTTTTCATGTTTAAAAAGATCCAAAGGGAATAATTGCAAGATCTTCTAAAACTCCTGTATGGGCACAGTGCCAGCACACTGAATTCTGGAGCTCAAATTCTGGATCTCCTAATAATGAAGAGACACAAATTCAGCTACTTATGAGGGCTGACATTCTCAGTCACCCTCCTTGTATTGTGCAAGATGATCTGCTTCTTCCTTCCTGGTGAAGTGCTTTGCTCAAAGACAGAATAATAGTATTTCTAAAATAGCAATGGATGAACAAGGGTTAGTTTCTTTGATTTTTTGATCCTCAAAAGCAAAGAAGCAGTAGACAGGATATCCTTTGTATTCAGCGTTTAGATGCTCACCAAAGGACCATTTTCAAGGCTGGGGTTTAAGCTGTGTACCTGTGTGCAGTGCTGTTGTACGGATGTGTCAGAGCTTAAAACTAGATAAGGTCAGTTCTATTTCAGCACAGGCAAAATGCTTGATCAGTTAAAGCTGAATGCACAAGATCTTTAAAAAATGACATTTTCCATATGAAATTAAGTCCATATATACACAGCTAACAAAGTTTAAGAGAACTGGCTCAGATTCTTCAGTAAACACAGAATGGTTATAGCTTGTGATTTGGCTTTGGCAGGTTTAGAGGGTGTTCCTGTGGCAGCCCAAGGTGCATTTAGTGTGCTTGCTGGGATGAAGTGGGTGGGTGGGGAAACCTGCAAGATATTTTACTGGCACAATGTAACCTAGCAACAGGCTAATGCTGCAAAATCTTTTTTTCCTCTTTAGTATCACACCTGCTTAATGAGCCATTCTGTATTTTAACAACAGTGAACTGATTAATGGATAAAATGATTGTTTTTGTGATACTAGTGACTGATCTTAAAGGAAATTTCTGTCTGGTCTTCAGGCTGAAACAGTGAGATAAAGCAGAAGGATGATTTGAATGGTACATGCTAATGACCGGCTGGGACAAACTGTTTTTCCCTTTACTGCTATTTTCCAAGAAACCTTAGCTTGCTATCTCCTTCCAGGAGTATGTTTATGTTGTGTTTGTGTATAGTAGCAAGTAGAAGTAGTCCTGCAAAAATTTGTCCTTGGCAATCTTTTTACATGGGACTCATGGTGGTTGTACTCACCTGCCTTAGGCTGCTGTCTCAGAATGCTTCTGTATCTTGAGTCATTAGGCATTAACCTTATAAAATGTTAAATAACTGGTTTTGGAAGCAAATTCAAAATGCTTGAAACATAACTGCAGTCATGGAGAAAACACTGAGCTTTATCATAAGGATATATTTGCATGGATTTCTAAAACTGAAGAAGTAGGAAATGTTGTTGGAAGTCTGGGGAAATGGAACAGCAACATAAGAAACATATCAGAAGAAAATGAACTTTTCCCCCTCTCACCTATGTGCACAATGCTAGCAGTCGTTCCCTTTCCTTTTTGGCACTGTAAGGAAATAAACCATAAACAGCAATTGTTGGGGTTTCTTAGGCAACAAAGGCAGCTGCAGCCAATATTTTCTCTACAGCAGTCAAATTCATTCTTTGAATAAATTTGAAGATCCCTGGCAATATATTAATATTATTGTCAGCATAAAGCTTTGAATGTCTGAATGAAAACAACAAAGCTGGAAATCCTAAGAGGTGTAGATCTCATTAAAAATGAGGTGCTTCATTTTAATCTATGGCTTAAGCCTCAGTCAGTAATCAACAAAGTGAACTGGACATTGAACATGGCAAGTTTTTTCTACTTTGTTATGCACAGATGTCTGGTTCCATTTCGTACTCGATTATGAGCCAGGTGCTAAATTGCCTTTGGCTGCCTTCATAGGCCTAAGGATTTCTTGTGGCTATCCCTAATGTAATTAAACATTTACAATCAATTAAATGAAAATTGTGTAGCCTGATCCTGCTAAGAGCTGCTGCTACTTCCACAAAAATTCTGCTTCTGTATCATTCAGACAAGTTTCAAAGTGAATATTCCTCAGTATTCAGACATTTAGATAGCAAGCACAAACTTAGAATATTTATGAACAGAGAGAGTATGTGTGCCATCACTCTATCAGGTAGTGTTATTCTTAGAATAAAGATGCTGTAACTAAAATGCATTGGACCAAGCTGTTCAGGAATTAAAGATGAAAGGTGATGACAAATAGCCCAAAGATTTTAGTTCAGATACACACATCCAGTGCAGAAATCTTGGCTCTGAACACAATGTGAAAACTCCATTTTCCTGAGTAGCTAACTGAGCTTTATGTGTTTACTTCGGCTTCTGGACCTCCCAGCACAACTCAGAATCCTCTGCCTGCTCGGTGTCTTGGCTCTTCTGGCAGGACTGCATGTCACCTGCCGTGCTCTGCAGAGTGAGCATCTCCTCCCATACTGCAGTGCTTCCTCTGCCTGGTACTGCCCTCCACCTAGATGTGAACCATGCTTTGCTGCTGTTGCTCTGTGACTATAGAGAGAAATACCTTCAGATGAATTGACAGTCAAAACCGAAGCACCTGGGTAGCTGATAGGAGTGTAAGAGGATTTCAGTCTCTCAAACACAACGCATGAGAAAACAGTGGCTGTTACATCAGGAAATAGTGTTTTCTGGTACTTGATCTTTTAAAGCTGGTTGGAACAGAGCCGTTGTGGGATTTTCCTTTATCCTGAAATCTGCTGTTGCCCTTGCTATTGAGTGGGGAAAGTCAGCAGAGCTCGAGCATGCAATTAAACTCCTCTTCTGCAGGAGGTTTTACAAGGATTTGCATGCAAAAGAGCCAGAATTAAAAAGGAAACAAAAGAAAACAATTGCATCTGGAAAAATACTGTCCTAGTCATGTGAGAGGCTAAGTGCATACTAGGAGAATAGTTGCCTTGGCTGCAGATCTTCCACCTGGAAGATGTGGCCTACATTTAACAGCGTGTTTGGAGAGCTGCTTGCACCTGTACTACCAGAGGGTGCTGAAAATCTGCTATGGCAAGGATTGAGAAGGCAGCAACCAGCTGGGACTTGATGTGCTGCAGCATGAGGGAAGGCAGTCTGCTGCTGTTTCACTTCATGTGATGGTGGGATAAGGCAGGCAGCAAACACCCCTGTTTGTGTGCAGCTGGTTGGGAGCAACAGGTGTCTTGAGGGCAGAGAGTTGTAACAAAGGCAGCTCCAGAGGTGATACATGGGATTTGAGAACAAAATTAATCTGGCATATGGATGATATTATAATAGATGAGCTCCTCAGTGGGGGCTTTTCATTTATTTATATATTTCCTGATATGATCTTGGTCCTTCTTGGAGTCCTCCAGTGTGAATAGCAATGATAGTCAATCCAAGTGCAAAGAGAAGGATTAAGAATAATTATTCACATCAGAATTAATAATTTTCGGCGCTTAGTTCAGAGATGGTCTCCTGCCTTGGAGCTGGGCTACTTTTTTAAATGCCTGATTTTCTCTTGAGTGCTTTCTACATCGTTACAGGATGGCTGTGAAATCTCTGCCACATCCAGCGCGGGCCTTCAAGTAAAATTGTGAGGTGGGAAAAACTTGGGTCAGTACTGTTCTTAAATGTTAGTATGAACTGTGTACACACTCTGATTTAGATGCTGTTGACCACAGGGTGATTCCCAGATGAGCCTTGCCTTTACATACACAAGCACAAGGTATGTGTGAACAGATGTAGGCACACCATCTGTATTTGTGAGCAGGTGGCACCGATTCCCATGAATTCTGTAGCTTCTCATATGAAGCTCGGAGATGGGTTGATATAGATGTAGCTGCAGCAGTAGTGAAATGAGGTTGGCAAAGTGAGCATGAAAGCAGAGCTGGGCAAGATACGCTGCCTTTTGCTGTAAGTGGGATGTTCTGCATCGAAACAGCCCTCTGTGAACAAACACAATTTGGAATCACAGAATCACAGAATTGTAGGGGTTGGAAGAGACCTCTAGAGATCATCGAATCCAACCCCCCTGCCAAAGCAGATTCCCTACACCAGATCACACAGGTAGGTGTCCAGGCAGGTCTTGAATATCTCCAGAGAAGGAGACTCCACAACCCCCCTGGGCAGCCTGTTCCAGTGCTCCGTCACCCTCACTGTAAAGAAGTTCTTTCACACATTTGTGCGGAAGTTTCTATGTTCTGACTTATGTCCATTTCCCCTTGTCCTGTCTCCACATACCACTGAAAAGAGACTGGCCTCGTCACTATGGCCCCCACACCTCAGATATTTATAAACCTGGATCTTTCCAAGAGATCCCTGTCTTTTTTGTACCGGGGAGCCCAGAACTGGACACAGTATTCCAGATGAAGCCTTACCAGGGCAGAGTAAAGGGGGAGGATCACCTCCCTCGACCTGCTGGACACGCTATTTTTAATGCACCTCAGGATGCCATTGGCCATTTTGGCCACAAGGACACACTGCTGCTCATGGCCAGCCTGTTGTCCACCAGGACGCCCAGGTCCCTCTCAGCAGAGCTCCTCTCCAGCAGCTCATCCCCAGCCTGTACCAGTGCATGCAGTTCTTCCTCCCTAGATGTAAGTCTCTACACTTGCTTTTGTTAAACCTCATCCGGTTTCTTATTGTCCAGCTCTCCAGCCTGTCCAGGTCTCTCTGAATGGCAGCACAGCCTTCAGGCGTGTCAGCCAATCCTCCCAACTTCGTGTCATCAGCAAACTTGCTAAGGGTGAACACTATCCCCTCATCAAGGTCACTGATGAAGATGTAGAATAAGACCGGACCCAGCACAGACCCCTGGGGGACACCACTGGTTACAGGTCTCCAGCCAGACTCTGCACCACCAACGGTGACCCTCTGTGCTCTGCCAGTCAGCCAGTTCTCAGCCCACTTCACTGTCCACTCATCTATGCCACACTTCCTCAGCTTTGTTATAAGAATTTATAAGGATATTGGAGAAGGAGAAACTAGTCTGACATTCTGGAGTCTGCTCTCTGTACTGTACTGGGAAGCTGGAAAGTCTTCCAAAGTAGTTGTAGGTATGCAAAAAGATTGCAAGCAGGTTTCTGCTGTGAGAAATTAGAGCCTGTCACATTGTAAAGTACTCTCTTTTACCTCTGTTGTAAAGTACTGAAGGTATTCTCTTTCAGAATGCATTTCAGTACATCTGTAATGTGGCTGAAGATACCAAAATGAAACTCATCTAAGCTACTACCTTGAAGTGCTGTTCCAGTGATGTTATAGGCACAGAAAAGAGAAGGCTATGCATAAGTACTGCCTGTTACTAACACAAAAAGGCTCTTTGCAGATCAAGGAAATATAATATGGCAGCTTCCTCACTCTTCATGCTGTAGTGTGACAGGTGCTTCATTCTTTTCCCAGTACAGCAAGAAGCTTTACATAATAATTCCTTGCAACCAAATCGTGTTACTGTTTTATAACGTCTCTGCTGGTGGGGTGTTGTTGCTCTCAGCTTAATTTTTTTCCAGGTTTTTTGGGGGAACACGGCCTACACAGGATTATCTGTTTAAAAATGCTGAATAAGCACCATGAAGCTGCAATTAGTGCCTTAGTGGTCCTTAAGATATGAAGTGAAGAGTGCAGAAGGAGAAGGATTCTAAAATCTGTTGAACTGTACTCCAGTAAGAGGCTTCTTCGCTGATGTGATTGGCTTTAAACATCACTGTTATAATAATGTTTTCTTTTTCCTTGTGGTGATATCAGCTAGGGATACTGCTCCTCCCACCAAGGACTTTGTTCTGCTGTGGAAATAATGTTCTAGCCATGGGTCATTGAACTTTAAATGGCAGAGGGAGTATATGAATGCTATGCTTGAATATCTGAAGCAGCAATTCAGCCATTGTTCTGACTGTGGACTATGAAGAAGTAATGACTTCTAGTGGGTGGAATGAGAAATGGGGACAGTGTGTAAGTGGCAGAATAAGATCTTTTATTCTTGGCTCTGGCTTGGAAAGGCAGTTTAAGTTGAGAGAAGACTTTCCATTTCTTCATGCCCCTTTTTTTTTCGTTATTATTTTTTTCCTGTCTTCATGAAGGGAAGAACAGCAGCAAGGCGTGATGTACCTTGTAAATAAGAATCCAACAGTGCATTGCTAGGATGTAGAAGCACATTTTTCTGTGCGCTGTGCACTTTGGGCTGGCATTTTCCAAGACTTAAAGGACAAGAGGCCCTTCTATTGTTGCTTGATTCTCTTTTAGAGCACAGACGAGCAAGCTGGCTCCACAAACTGGAGATGCTAACTAGAAATAACCCAGTTGTTGATTTTAAATGTTAATCTTGTATGGTTTACAGAAGTTGCACTACCAGGGCTCTCTTTTCCTTGAGATAAACTGGGATTTCTGTTCTTCTGTTTGCTTTTCTTGTTTTCTTGATGCTCTTCCTCTGCCAGTCTTCCTAGAATGAGGCTCAGCAACCACAGTTTGCGAGTTTAACTGATCATTAGGATGTCCCTGAGGATATGTCAGTTGCTGTAGTGTAACAAAATGTCAGTTGTGGAATAGAGAGCCATTAGGAAGAATACAGTGAGTCATTAATCTTGGTCAGCAATGCTGCCTGAAAGGTGGAGATGTGGGAGGATGTAACGCCTGATTTGATTAAGGCGAACTCCATTTCTGAAAGTTTAAGGTGTATTTCCTTTTCAAGGAAGGAAAGAATGCTAAGGACAGGATTCTGTTTGTGCGTGGGCATATGTTTACTTTATCTGTTCGAGGCAAGTAATCAGCTACACCCAGGATTTCATACTATAGCTTGTAACTTCAAACAGTTCCCCAGCGGGAATGCTCTGTGATTTTCTTTCTCTGTATCATAATAAGTTGAGAAAACAGCCCTGCTCTTGGATTCTCAGGCATGTATCTCACAGTAGCAGTAATGAGAATTCCATCCCCAAAACGTCATCCATCACTCTGGAGATGTGCCCCCGTTCTGTCAATTCAAAGCACCTAAAGAAACAGCACACACAAGGATTCATGTCCAGCATGCATCATTTGTATATCACATTTTTAGGACAGTCTTAAGACCAAGAGGATCTGGGCTGAATATTCTGAAAAGCATGGAGCGTATGGAATACATTTCCTTAAAATTGTGAATAATTGAAATTATACAGCCTACTGTTCGTAAACAGTTTTCATTTCCCTTGTGTGGAAGCTAAGCAAAAGTAGCAGTACTTAATCTTTTGAAAAGACTTGAACTCAGTTTTGAATGTCTAAGTTTTCTTACCTGTAAGTAGGTCAATAAGTATAGTAAAGGCTCCTGGGTGAAATGGTTAAATTATTGTTCTTTCAATTTGAATGAAGGCAAGAGGTCAAAAAGCAGATTCTTGCTGGAGATGCCTACCTGAGGCCTTCCAAGGGTAAGGTCCTTTGTTTCTGTGTTCACAGCTGCTGCATTTGAGCATGTCCTCACCTGCTGCAGCCTCAGACTTTGCTACCTTGTTGTCGTTGCTGTGCTTTCCATCGTGTTACAGTCACCAATGGCAAATGTTTTGTCTCAAGAAGAAAATGTGTAAACTGGTAAACAGTGTGAAAGGGCTGCACAGGCCAAGCTGTGAATGAACTAATGCGTAACTTCCTTCCCCTTTTCTATTCTGTCCTGCTCTGTTGCCAGAGCCTGGTTGTCATGAGCATACTTGGAGTCGCTCTATGGATAGTCTTTCAGATAGTAGGAATCTGGAAAATTTGGGTCAACCAATTGCTTTAAGTAGGTATTACTTGACATGGTATTTGGTCTTTAGAGAACATTTCCCTAGTGACAAAAACACATTTTTCTAAGTATGAAATATAAGAGGGGTAATAAAATTCAGACTCACTTTCAGAGAGCCCAGTTTTCATTTAAATGAAGAATACTTTTTTAGAAGTCCTCTGTACCTCCCTACTGTGTTAATTCACTTGAAAATTTGACAGCTTGACTTTGTGCTCTGCTGGGTTTTGAGAGGTTCTGAAGTCCCAATTTTTCTGATGCCCTTTGAAGCCCTGGGTAACAGAATCACAAAAAGCCCTACAAATTCCCATGGTTTAACAGGTCTTGAACTTCTGTATGCATCTGTAACGAATACAGTTGTCATTAGTACTGACACCACTTGTTTTCTGATGCTGTCACAGGCTGAGCAAAAGATGTAGCAACTGACTGGCAGGCATCGTGTCACTGTCAAGAAAGAACAAGGATAATCATTTTCAACTTGCATGTCTGTGTAAGCTGAGGACACTGATATTTGTGCTCCTTAACTTGCTGGGTGCTAAATGAGGGGAACCCTTTGCAGTGGGGAGAAGGGTAGACAGTAAGATGGCTCTACCCTTCCAGAGGCTTTCTTTTCAGACACTAGCTGATGATTTGATGTTGCTGTCAACATAAGCAGGAAGTATCTGAATTTGTCTAATTAACATTTCCAGTAAACTGGAAAAATTGTAGAGCTTGCTATAGTTGTTTCCTTTCCTTCTCTCTCTCATTTCTAGTAGTCTGTTCTTCCTCATCTCTGGGGTAAAGGTGGAGTCTCTTAGAGCAACAAATGTTTCCTCCAACCATGGCATGAATTAGAAGCATGAGGCAGAGCAATAAACCCTGCATGCTGAGAGGACAACAGAGGGGGGACACTCATAACTGTGTAGTTTCACAAATTGAAAGTCCTAAATATCTGAGAGAATAATAAGGCTTGTACATATTGATCTGACCACTATGTCCTTTTTATTATTGGAAGAAAGCAGAGTAGGTATTATCATTACATAATGCCTGGTGTGTGCCATTATGGGATTTAGTTAGCCACTGTGGGTTAGTAACAACTTGCTGGGACTTGAAGCTGAAGTCTAGTATGCATGTTTATTTCTGTGAACTTTAGAAATCAATACCATGTTCAACACTTGTGTTTATTGACCTGGTGTAAGAGGGAAATTGCTGTGGTGGTCAGAGAGAGAACTGTATCGGAAAGGCTGTACTCCAGATCAGTGCTTGACCTTGAGCAAGATGATTCAATCTTTTAATGATGTAATTCAGTTTCTGTGAATGCTGAACACATAAGAGTCAGGACAGTTTTGTTCACTTGTGTGTGATGTCATTGTCCATGGCATGGACGAGCTTTAACAGGGCAACTTTGATAGTAGGATCTCACCTAATTTAAGGTGTCCCTATGCTTGCTGACTTCTAACAGCCTTGATAGGGTAATCCTGGCAAAAAAAGCATATTGTGAGTTTTGCCTTCTGAGAGACACAAGGTGTAATACCACTTACATTAAGGGAGTTTGTTTTAGGAGTACATTAGCAAAAAAAAGCTGACTGTAACAGGAATGAGTTTTCTTCCCTTTCATGTTGCATTTTCAAACTGGATCTCTGAACTTCTTTAGGTATTTAAGCCAGTTCATATTTCTGTATCCTGCACTCTCTGTCTACCAAGGACCTAATTATAGGCTATGCAATCAAAAGGAATGCATTTAACAGATGTTATACCAATCAGTGGGCACATTATTATGAAGGATATGAAGAGGTTTGGTTCTTGACTTCTTAGACTGCGATAAATAGCAAATTAAAAGCTGACAGCTGGATAAATTGCTGGAATGAAAGCTCTTGGTCAGAAATGAATGGTTATGAAGTAAGAATTGCTGTTAATATTCTTGCCCTGATACAATTAACAGAAATACAGTGCCAACATCTGACCCAGAAAAGTTGTTAACCAAAAGGAGGCATATTCATTGGGTATATGGGTATGAAGTGCCTGACTAACAGGGAAATACAACAATGAAATGGAAGAATCTTTGTATTGCTTAGTTTATCCTACTCATACTCTTTCACCTGCAGATCTTTTAATTGTATTTATTTATTTATTTATTTTGTATCATCAGCTTTAACAGTGCTGTGACTTCAGCTAGGGAAGAAAGAAGTGGAGATTAGGTTGTCTGTTTCCAACAAACTGGTGGTCCTTTCAAGATGAAGTAAGGTTATGAGAGATTTTGATTACTGTACAATTCTTCTGTTTATTGAGCAATTAAAACTGGGAGGCTTTGCTTTCCCATTGCTAGCTAAAGATTAGATTTTTGTTGAGTGTTGCCTTGAGTATAGGTATACTTAAACAATGTCAGTCCAAAGTAGTCTGTGCAGCATTCTGTCACAGTGCTGAGATGATGCATATTGGACCATTATCGGGTAAATCTTGAATTTGCTTCTACTAAACGTGACTGGCAGTTAATCATTATCTTAATTAATAGCAAAGAGTTTTATGTGCAGAAGTAATGCTAATACTCCTTTTCCAATTTCTCATCCCAAAGACAATCAGTGCCATTGATTGTAATGCTGGATTCAACTCCTTGTGAAAATTCAATAGTATGTTAATTCTTAACTGCTATATAATGCTCAGCTTTTTTGTCAAAGCATGAGCTTGAGTTTTAGTAGTTGCTAGTGGCTAGGGAAGCTGAAAGACAAGTAATAGTAGAATGACTTGTCCCTCCTAACTGCCTTTCTGAAAAACATGCTTGTCAAGAATTCATGTCAAAGGCAGGAAGAGAATAAAAGAAACAAACAGAAAAAGGTTTATGGTTGCAGGGCCTTTGGCACTGAAAATGGATGTCACAGGGAAAAGTAGGATATACACCCACCTGTTATGCAAAGATATCAGCTCAACATAGTGATGTAAAAGGAGCAGTCTGGAATAGTGGGGATAAAAAATTATCTTACAGCTTGATTCTTTGCTCAGGCTGGATCTTACATTGCTGGATAGCAGATCACAGTAAAGCCAGTTATGTGATGGAGGAAGCAAAGAGCACTTTGCTGTGAAACTTAGAAGCTCCTTGGCCATGATGGATGATGGCACATGAAGGGATGCATTAAGCTGTTATTCTGATGTTCTCATCTTGTTTTTGTTGCCATACTCAGTGTTTTACTTGGAAGTATGAACGTCTGTGCCTTAGAGAGTCTTGTGTAGCTTACTAGAGAAAGTGAGAAAAGTTCCTCTTTCCACATTTGATGTCATTCTTACTCATTTCTCTACTGTAGTCTTGGAGACCAATGTGAAGAGATGTTAGCGTTCTGTCCTTTTGTTTGATATAGTCTCTTTTTGAAGATTCAAAGAGGAGAAGCCTTTGAGTATTATCTCTGCAAGCAGCGGGTAGATGATAGGGCAACCCGGAATCAAGGAATGCTCCCCAGTTCTTGTGAGGATAATTTGGGGTTAATTTTGAGGGTAGATTTTTGTCACTTTAGGAGATGCAAGATTGGTTCATAAGAATGCTTCGTGCTGGTATCAACAATGGCTCCCAAGAAAATGTGGATAAACTCAAGCAGAGATGGGGCATGAGCAGTTACTGCTAGAATGGCTTTGACTTTTATCATTTTTCCTGACATAAATGAAGAGTGAGAACTAACACTGTTTAAACAGAAAGTGATTTCTACCAGTTCCGTAAATTCAATAGTAGAGTTCTTTCTTTAGGTATTTCCTACAACTTCAGCTTTGCTAGATATTGTGGTTCCTGCTGGTGGGTTGGTTTTTTTTTGTTTTTTGTTTTTTTTTTTTTTTGTCATTTTTTTAATTTGTTTTTGTTTCAGTGGAAGAGTTGGGCATTTTTTTCCCCCCTCCACTTCAAGTTTTTGTTTGTTTGTTTCTGGAGGAGTTTTCTAAACTTGCCTATCAGGAGATCTGGCTACAGTTTGCAAGTCTTCCATTTCCCTGTGGAACAGATCATTACTAAATTTCAAGCACAGTATCTTCAGAAAGTCATGCAGAAAGAGGCAGTGCTTTGGTAGGACAGTAATTACTGCTCACTTTAAAGTGATTTCCCATTTTACTTGAATTAATTATCTACTCAAAATCTGTGTGGGAAAGGTGATACCTGAATGGTTAAAACATTGTCCTGTTTTTCAGCTATTTGTGGTTCCTTGGCAAATCTTGACAGGAGTCAGCATTGTGGCTTGGCTAGAAAAATTTAACACAACTTACCTTAAGTAAGGCCTGGCTGAGTTTCTGCTGAGCTGAGAGGATATGCAATACACAGCAGCAAATTAAGAATCAAACAACTTACTATCTGCAATCAATATGAATTCAAATACATTTTCCATTAGTATTGTGATCATGGATAAAATGAAGCAGTTATGCAGCATCAGTATATCTGAAATACAGAAGGAAAACACTGAAAGGAACAAAAGTCCCAAGATGCCGTCAGCGTATTTAACCACTGAGCGCTAGATGGACATCTAAAAAGATAAGTCATTACTCACAAGCAGATATTTCCAGACAGTGTAATATCTACGGGGCCATTCCTATATTTAATACCACTTTGTAGCTTTGTTCTTTTCCATGAATCACAGTGTGTGTCTTGAAACAGTAAAAGAAGTGTGTGCTTGAACTGAGGATACCTTAGGGCTTTCATTAGGTTTACCAGTAACATCTTTCCAACAGTAGTTGCTAATATTAAATTTAAAAAAAAAATTTAAAAATCCCCAAATCTGTTTTTAATGATGCAGCCAGTATATACCAGATCAATATAACAGTAATTATTTCTAAATGGATAACAACCATCTCATGTATCATCCACATCTAATGCCGCTTTCTTCTCACAAATTAGAGTGAGCAAGAAAGTCCATTGCTCTGTCTGTAGATAGACTGCAAAGTGGGAGATGTGAACATCCTTGTCTGACTTCCCAGATCTCTGCTGGATGCTGAGGAACAGCGCCCTGTCCCTGCGGGTATGAGCACCAGAGCCCTTGCTGCTTCATGACATGAGGAAGCGTAGAGCAACTCAATCTTTGGATGTGTTCAGTAAAGCCACCAGAAGAGTGTATGGTTATGACAACGTTGGCACCCTACCAGAAAGCAGCCCACAAGACTCATTTCACTCCAGTAGTTCCTCTCTTGATGGAATTCAAAGCTAGGAACCAGGGGTTTGTGTTACTTTCGCTTTGTGTTGTTTCCTATTTCTGTGAGGAAATAGTGCTAAGAACTGTTCTACACTGTAGCAGGAATGTTACTGGTGTTGAACAGTAAATGGATTTACTGCTTTGAGAAAACTAGGACTGAGTAAGATTCCTTAAAGGAACATTTTCTTTCGTATTTGGCAGTTATTTAAGTTGGAGGCTGTTTGCATGTCTCCTTGAGCTATGTCAGAAAATGTGATTATTGTTATTGCTATTTAGGAAAATAATGGTTGGTTTTTAGTTGTTTGGTTTTTGTTGTTGTTTAGCTTTTTTGTTTTGTTTCTTCCTTTTTAAGAGCTGGAATAGTTTACAAGGCTTTTTCATTTGTTTTATTTATTTCACAAGAAAAGTCTGAGGCCCTTTTAGGTAGTGGAGTGGCAAGCTGCAGGGATAGCATTTTTCTTAGTGATTAAGCCACCAGCCTTGGACTCCATCCCAATTTTTTTGTGTAGAACCTTAGAGGACAAACTGATGTTTCAGCAAGCTCCCTAAATTATAGGAAATTACTTTCTGACACAGTCTCTTCAACACACCAGATTTTCACTGAGCACTTAATCTTAAAACTGAAGTGTTTGCAAAGTGCTGACTTGAGGTATTCCATTTTGTAGAAGGTACAATGAAGATGCTTCCAGGGTAATTGCTTTAAGCAGCCAGAATGAGGATTGGGGACAATTTCATCATAGTGTTGTATGTCTTCTGTTCTCTTAAACCTCTGAAATGGCATTGTTAGCTGTGACGACATGCAGTTGAAACTATTTGAGACTGCATTATTCTTTGACTAACAGTCACAGTTGCGGGCCCAGTTGTTATCCTAAGCACCTTGTAATCTCACACTTAGAAAAAGCAGGTCTGCTCAAGGGGACTTTATAGTAATCTGACCCATTTTTCTATTACAACTGCATAAATGGCTTCTGTTCATTAAAAGCAATGGAAATGAACATAGCAGACTTTGAATTGACTTTGGGGCCTTACAATTATAGAATGTCTCAGGTTGGAAGGGACCTTAAAGATCATCCATTTCCAACCTCCTGCCCTGAGCTGGTTGCCATTCATGTAGGACATAACAAACTTCTTTTAGTGCCAGTACTGTTTTATGTACCAGTCCTTATCACTATGTATTTGCTTGTGCTAATGGGAGTGAGGCTGTAACTCTTGGCTGTAATAAGGTATGTCTATATAGAAAATCTGGGTCAGTTTCCAGGAAGAAAATTCTTGCATTACCATATGCAAGGAATATGTTCATCTCCACAGTGAGATGGTTCTGGTCAATGCCATGGTGAAATATGAATTAAACAAGAAAATTCAAAGCAACTCAACATTTCATTTGAAAAATATTGGCTCTTGTTCACCCATGGTGATGTTTTGAAAAAATTGAAGCTTAATTTTTGGCTTAACTTTTCTCTATGTGCAAATTAGTCCTGGGACTCACATTAAGTTCAAGGACACAGGGATCATCCAATGTTAAATGCTCTTAAAAATGCCACTGTTTCAAAAACTCCTGAGATTTTTGCTGACTTCAAGAGAACAGAAAAAGGACTCTGACTGAATCCATTATAGGTTTGTTAACCCAAAGGCTATGCAAAAAGCAATCTGGCAGCATTAACAATGGAGAAAGCCCTGCAAGTCAGCTTCATTCAAAGGAAATGGTTTCACCTGTCAGCTACCCAGGCAATAGATGCAAAAGCTTTTTGTTTCGTATTTTTACTAGAAAATCCACTACTTGGAGTAGTGTTCCTTTAGCTAGTGTTTATTATTTGCTCAGGCTCAGCTTCCTTTTTTCTTCTGTTTGTTTATTATCCCACAGTAGATAGTTATTCTAAAATAAGTGAATATTCAGAAAATGTTTCCTTTTTGCCAAGATAACGACCAGATCTTTGCACTCACTAAAACTTGGGGCAATTCCTGCGCTCTGTTAGATCAACTTTGTTTCTGATGCAACTTTGAATCTTTGGTAAATGGTCTTTCAGCTCTTGATAGGCACCAACAGCATAACCTCATAATTTGTTTACCCACACTGTTTTCATTTCCCTTCTTTCTCCCATTAGCACTGTGTGAATAGATTGTTTCTACAGGCTGGGAACTCGTTACTAAGGTCAGGTGAGCCAATTACTGACACAGGAGCCAGCTGAACTACTTGAGTGAGGAGTAATAACGAAGCCTGGCATTTAAAACCCAATGACCTCATTTATCTGAGCTGCAGTGATTCCAAGTGGAGAAACCTGACCAACAGTTTGAGGAACTGTCATCTTCTTAAGCACAGCAATTTAAAAAAATCCTTCGTTTTCCTGTTCCCCATTGCTGCTGCTTAGATTCCATTTAGAGACTGAAGGCAAAGGCAAATAGTTGCTCCTTGTGAATAAAATTACCACCACCTGCTCAAAGTGAAATGCTTGATGCAGCAGATCATGTGTTAAAACTGTCTCTGCTACTTCAAGCAAGATTTCCTCAGGAATCTTTCAGGCTTACTCCTTCCCCTACCAAAAATGATACTTGCAGTGCAGGAATAAACTCTTGTGTTCTGAAGCCTCTGGCCCCTGAATTGCTGCTTTGACCTATAGAGCAGTGCCCGGCAGGAATTGCTTTCAGTATGTTTTCCCAGGTGCGAGGGCCGAGTCCTGTGGGGGGAGCACGCACTCCACGGGGGAAGTCTGGCTCTGGTTGGAGCGGGCGGACGTGCACCATGATCGAGATGCACATCCCTTCCGTACTGCGGGCTGGCGTCTCCTCTTCAGCTGCTTCTGAAAGGCCGAATCAGTCCACAAGGGGTCTGCGGATCTGCTACTCATCTTTCTGTTATGATCACAAACAGCACTGGTTATCCTGATTGTATTACCAACTGAAGTGTTTCCAAAAACTTGTAATTAACACTTTGAGCAAAGCAAACCTGAATCTGTTCAGAACACACACAATCACAGAATGGTAGGGGTTGGAAGGGACCTCCAGAGCTCATTGAGTCCAACCCCCCTGCCAAAGCAGATTCCCTACACCATGTCACATAGGTAGGCATCCAAGCGGGACTTGAATATCTCCAGAGAAGGAGACTCCACAACCCCCCTGTGCAGCCTGTTCCAGTGCTCCATCACCCTCACTGTAAAGAAGTTCTTGTGCACATTCGTGCGGAGCTTCCTATGTTCCAGCTGATATCCATTTCCCCTTGTCCTGTCTCCACGTACCACTGAAAAGAGTCTGGCCTCGCCACTATGGCCCCCACACCTCAGGTATTAATAAACCTGGATTAGATCCCCTCTCAGTCATCTTTTCTCAAGGCTAAGCAGACCCAGCTCACTCCCCTTTCTTCACAGGGGAGATGCTCCAGGCCCTTCACCATCTTTGTGGCCCCCTGCTGGACTCTTTCCAAGAGGTCCCTGTCTTTTTTGTACTGAGCTCAGAACTGGACACAATACTCCACATGAGGCCTTACCAGCGCTATTTTAAACGTGTGCAACAGATTTCTTGCTCTTCTTGACCAGAAGGAATGGTTGTACTGAACTTCTAATAGGAGAGAAATTTGAATAGCCAGGAGGAAATGCAAGTGCTGTGCTATGTTTGCATTTATATGTAATAATTGGGGAAAAAAAAAGATAAAAATTCTTCCCTGAGTAATGAGAGCTACGGAGGCTCAACTGATCTTTCACATTTGGAAATGGTCACTTTTGGTTTTATGCCTGTCTGATTTTAATATGCAGTGATTAAAATGTTAGGTAGTGTCAGGCTGGGAAAGAAGGTAGAGGAAAAAAAATGGCATGATGGCAAAAAAATCATTTGATTTTTCAAAGGAGAGGAATATCTGGATTTTCTCTTGTCCCTCAAGTAGTGGGACACCAGCCTTTGTGTGTTCCTTACATTCTGAATAGAAAACTTGTAATTCCAGTAAGGCTGTCTGCCATTGCTGTTCTTTCTGCTGGGCCTTTCCAAAGCCTGAAATCAGCTGTTTGGGAAGATACTGTAGAAGTGTTAGATTGCATCAAGAAATGTTTCCATGCAAAACTATTAGAAATAAAAAATTACATTAGAAAAAATTGTTACTTCTTGTAATGTGGGGAAATGGGAATGTATGTAACGGAAGCTTTCTAGAAGATAAAATGCAAAAACTCCTGGCATGGAGGGCCAAAGGGCTTTTGCTCTGTCTTACATAAAATGTATCACATCTGATTGTACCTCCTTGAAAGCATCCTCCTGGGTGAAGCTGCAACTTCATCTGCATATTTTTAACTCTGTTTCAGTCAGACCTCATAATAATGAGATTGGACTCCTCCAGCAATATGAACTTCTGAATGGGAATGGAACTGAAGAGCTTTGCTGAGAAAATGGAATGTAATTTATTTACTGTGTAATGGGGGTGGGGGCGGAAAGGTCTATTTTTTTAATACCGAATGGCTACCGTGTAACTCATGGGCTTGATGACTTAAAGTACTACAGCAGACAGGGAACTGTCAGATGGCAGCACTTGCATTCAGGGAAGCAGCCGATGGGTTTACCAGAACACTGCTCACACGGCGGATAGCAAAGGAGTTATCCCAGCACAGGGCGTGGTGGGAGCAGCCCAACAGTGCAGGATCAGAACCCGGACCCCGCCCCGACTTCCAATTAACGGGCTGCGGCTGTGTGACCGCTGCTCCTCCGTGTTCCCTGCCGTAAAGGCTTGTGTCTCGCGGCTGTCAGATCCACATGCAGTGTAACAGGGAGATACAGATTGCTCAGGAGTGATGGAGTGGACCACAACACATGGAAGGGACTTGAGAATACCATTTTATAAACTCAAACCAGAAATATAACGTTGAAGTTTTCTAATGGTTGTAATTCACCTCAGTGTAATTTGGGAAAGGATTTAATTTTTGTATATCTATAATTTTCTCCTTGAATTCCGGTGTGTTCAGGCTTGTATTCAGTTTACTGGTAGGGAATATTTTGCCATCTGGCTCCTGTTTAGGGACGAGTGTAAAATAAAAACTTGGCTGTATGCCAGTAGGGTGGAAATTTCACAGCATTTTCTGGAGGCTGCTGAAACATTTCCCCCTCAGCTTCTCCTCCTGCCAGAAATAAAGGCCATTGCAGTGAATTTCATGGTCCCGTTTTTAATTTTCTAATCCAAAGATGACAACAGAAATAACAAGGTGTCCTGGATGAGTATTTTTCCAAATTTAGCCTAACGCACCTCTAATTTCATAGACTATTAAATTCAGTAGGACCACTCATATTCATATTTAAGTATATGGTTAGAATGCATTCTAAGTCATCATCCATAATGAAAGCATGTAATAAAGTTGAATACAATTTTCATGGCTTCAGCGCGGGCACTCTGAATTGTGGCTGCAGAGATTATATAATTGACCTGTAGGAAATTTCAGTATTATAAGCCCACAGAACATGCACGTTGTTCTAAAGATCATTGCCACAGGACAATTTCAAGCTGCTAGATTAATGGACAGGCATAATATGACCAAAACTGTCCTTGACCTTGGATTTGTGTGTGGCTTCAACAGCATAAACTTGAATTTGGTAAAAAGTTTTCCTGTGTTGTCACTGAAATCACTGATGCCAGTGAAAGTGAGATACAAGCTCAGCTTCCTTGGATATAAGGGGGGGGGGGGGGGGGGGAAGAGCAAAATAGCAAGCATTCAACTTGAACAGTTGAACAGTAACACAAAAGTCCCTATTTTGTGATAGAACACATGAAAATAGAGACCTTTGCCAAATTGTGACATCTGAAGTTGCAGATGTTACATGCTGGAAAATAATCTGTGGCTCAGACTTCAGTAGCCTATTGTAAGCTTTAAAGTAGTGTGTAGAAGGCCTAATTTTTTGTTTTGTAGTCCCTGGTTAATGAGATGTAGTTATTGCTTTCAATACATGCTTTTTTTTTTTTTTTCTTTGGTGCTGAAGAAGGGCACAGTAAGTGCTATTTTGCAGCCATTTCAATTTCCATATTGATTCTTATGTGGATTTCAGGCACTTAATTATAGCCTGAAGGTTTCCAAAGTCACTGACTTACAAATTCTTGATTAACACAAATATCATCCTGAATGTGTTAAGAATTTTCCATAGAATAATTGGATTGACTGAATTCTTTGTGGAAAACTCACCCTCTTTTGCAAATGAGAAGCTAAGATGAAGTTTGCCTTTTGCTCTGCTTCCGAGTCCTACCTGGAGCCAGGAAGGAGGTTGGCTTTCGTCTAAGCAGAAAAGGGTCTGTGTGGCAAAAGTCCTCTTAGCAATCAGGTTCCAGTGGGTTGATCTGATGAGTGCTAGGAAATGACTGCAGAAGTGCCTTGGTGCACAGATGTTCTTGTCCCAATATAGGTACCGTGAACAAGGTTCTCCACCAATGTGGAAATAGTTGAAATGTTGTGGTTTCTGGGATGTGGATAGATCTTGATGGGCACTCCAGGATGCTCTTCAGGGGCCCACTTGTGACCAGCCTTCACCTGGACACAGAGCCACTGACAACAACCTTCTGACTACAAACCATCCAAGCAACTCTTTATCTACCTAACAGACCATCCTTCAAATCCACATCTCTCCTCTTTAGAGATAAGGATGTGGAGCAGGACCACAGAATTGCCACAGATGTCCAGGTAGGTGACATCAGATACCCTTCCTTTGGCCACCAGTGCTGTTACTCCATCACAAAAGGCCACCAGGTTCATTAGGCACAATCTGCCTTTGGTGAAACTATGCTGGCTGCCTCAGATCACCTCCACACCTTGCATGTGTCCCAACATCTCTTCCAGAGGATCCATTCTGTCATCTTCCCAGACACAGAGGGAAGGTTCACTGGGCTGTAGTTCCCCGGCTGTTCCTTTCTGCCTTTCCTGAATGATGTTTCCCTTTTTGCAGTCACCAGAGATCTTGCCTGACAGCCATGATGGGTCTTCAGCTGAATTTTCAATGCCAAGATTTTAAAGTCTTGGCCTAGGCAAAATGGGAAAAAACACTTGGCTGCAATAATAATATCAAATACTAGTAGGAGAAGTCCTCCTATTTGCTGCATCAAAGCCCTCCATCACTTTCCAAATTAAACCATTTGCTTTTTCACTTGACCAAATAGTGCAGTAACTGGTGTGGCTATCTTCCAGAGAATACCTTTTACACTGGTGTATAGGCTACCATGGATTTAAAAAATAAATGAGTCTGTTTATTTTGGTGCAGTTGGTTCACACCTAGCTAGCTAGCTAGCTGTCAGCTTCTGATTCCTAGGGGTGCTGCTTCCCCCCTTGAAGAATTCAAATATAGTCTAGATTTTCTGGTTCACTCATGTTTTGGTCAGTGTGTTCTCAGCTGTAGCATGTTTATTTCACTGTGGTTAATTAACTTTCAGTGTGCCTCAAACAAACAAAATTGTTGAAAAAATAACTGGCAGACTCTATGTTATGTTAAATCGTAGTAATGCAGTGGCACAGGACCACCACTCTCATTTCACCTCATTTTATTTTGATTAAAAGTCATAGTAGTAGATGGTTGTAATGAACCTTTTATTCTCTGAATTATAGTTTTATAATTCATTCATTTTCATTAGCTGCATCAAGTCAGTGCATAACATTCAAGAAAAAAATCACTGATGAAAGAACTGAATTCACTTGATCAATCTTTAGGATCAGACATTTGCAGAATAGATTTTAGTGTCACCCTCTTCTGAAAGTACCATTTCTTTTGCCCGTTTTGACTCTTCCTCCTTTCTGTATTTGCTGTGGGCAAAGCAATGCCATAGCTCAGCAACCACAGTCTTTCAGTCTGGAGCCTGAGGGAACTTCTCCAGCTCTATTTAATTCCCTTGTGCATCCCAGCGCTGGCAGAAACAGGATAGGCGTGCACATAAAAGCAAGCATTATCTCATTACCACTGTGAGCCAGGCAAAAGGTATTAAGAGTGACAGTTTTACTTATCTGTGAGCTAAGATTTAGAGAAATATGACTTGGTCTTGGTGGGGAAGCTTTCAGATTATGCTTTGCCCTCGAATGCACCATGTGAGGAGACAGAAGGTGCAAAAAGACAGCAGGATGGCAGTCATATGTCTAGGTGCCATGCCAAAGAAAAGAGCCTTTCTGTTTCTTGTGAAACTGTGGAAATGGTTTTGGATCCACTCCTTAGGCTGCCCATGCAGGGAGGTGCATTAAGGAGGGACTGCATCCCCCTAGCACCCCTCAGGATCCTGTAGGGCTCAGGTTGGGGGAGCTCCTTGAGTGAGTTCAGGTCCTTGCCTGTGTTTGGAGGCATGGCAGCTCTCATCAGTTTGTTATGAGCAGCCAGGGCTTTTCAAAACTCTGCTCTGAGGCATGTGATTACAGAAGAATATAAAATTTGGTTTTGTTGAAAGCATTTTTCTTGTTTACACAGTGTAGAGAAACTTTGATTCAAGTTACAGTCTCAGGCCCCAGGACAAACAGAAATAAATATAAATGCTTTTTGTGTACGTGTGATCTTTCAGCTCACTGTCTCTAAGCCTTCACCTGAGCTCTGGACTTGCAGGATGGTGATGGCGCATCCCAGCTTCAGCTCACAGGACTTGGAAGAGTCTTTTCTCACAGCTCCAGTGGGAACAAGTTTGGTGATATTCCTCCTGCACAGTACCAGAAGACCAGTCTGTACATCAGCAAACAAGGAGACATTTTAAATATCTC
The DNA here is from genome assembly GCF_054131305.1 of Coturnix japonica. Classification (NCBI taxonomy): domain Eukaryota; kingdom Metazoa; phylum Chordata; class Aves; order Galliformes; family Phasianidae; genus Coturnix; species Coturnix japonica. The sequence goes on from NC_140684.1 coordinate 1,993,671, forward strand.
CCCTTGCCTTGTTTGGCACAAGTCATCATTTTTTATGCTGATTTCAGATTTTCCAGGTCTTATCTGAACCAAAATGAAGTCCTAGAAGCAAACTGCAAGTATGGTAAGATAATATATGCTTTTGCATTCCAGTCATGGCCCTGCAGAAGTTACAGCTGTCAGAACTCATCACTGCAGTTCTAATGTAATTATCATAAATGTAATCTATTTAGTGCCTCGGGATGTGTGTGCTGACAGGCAGTGAAATGGCCCTATGGACATGCTATAGACAACGTTTTTGTGCCACTCTTTTTCTGATATTGTTCTTCAGAATCAAGGGTCCTGTCATGCAAAGCCATGCTTTAGAAAGATACTAAGGGTGCCATTTCTCTAAATTAAACTGCAGCATTTGTACCCATTAATGAAAAAACAAACAAAAAAACAAAACCAAAAAAAAAAAACCAAACCCACCCACAGTCTTTGTCTATTCTGAATGTTTAATTGATCATCTCAAAAAGGTGTGTGCCACTGTGTTGGTTACATGCAGAAATTTCTATGCAAAGCTCTGATCATGACAGTGCATCTCCTAGTGGATTTTGAACAGACGGATGAGTTAGACAGCACATCACACTGTTTTTAATTATAGCAAAAAAATGAAGTGCTTGAGATTGTGATGCTGATTCTGTGATACTGTAGAAAGCAATACACAGGTGATACACAAAAATACTTTGAGCTGTAGTCCATATTAAGCTGAATTACTGCCAGATGCCTTTAATCAATAGCTAATAAAAAACCATAGCAATTAGAAGTTTGACATGTGGTCAAGAAGAAAGTATTTCTGATTTCTCATTCAGACAGTTATAATCATCTAGTCTAAAGAATACGAAGTGAGGTTGTTCAGCTGAGTTTTGGGATGCCTTTGTTCCACGGGAGGCAGAGCTGCTTTGCATGGAGTGCGTAACCTTCCCCCAGGAGGGAGCCAGGTCTGTGAAGCTGGAAAAGAAAAGCCAGGTCAAAGCATTGCGAACTGGTCAGTACAGGTCAAGTTCTTAGATCTATAATTAACCATCAGGACCATCCTGTTTCTATGCTTTCTGAGGTGCTGAATGTTCTGGAGAAATTTACCAAGTTTCTGGTTGTGAAGGAATAACTTTTTCTAGTGAACCCATGAAACCGCAATCCACCTTTTTTATTCCACTCATTTTGGTTATTAGTAGGCATTTGTCAACCCATTTTCAGCAGCTGACAAGCTGGATGAAATTGGAGGAACCGTATATATGGGTATCTGCCAATAACCACTTCTAGATATGGCTGAAGCTGTTGGGGCACTTCACGCGTCCCTCCTGAACAGAACAGAACACACCGGTTACTATTGAGAATGGATCTGAAAAATGGATACACATCCAACAGGCTCATTCAGGATAGCCTGCAACAGGCAGAAATCAGGCCTGCCTTGAAATCCCAGTTCAAGGAGTCAGGTTATTCCAGTGCAGATATTACAGCATACAAAATCTTCACTCTCAGTGCTGCAGACTTAAAGGGAATGTATACCTATCCATTTAAAACATCCAGTTTTGCATAAGATGTTTATTCAGTGGCTGTCCTGAGGTATCTATCTTTGCTCCAACTGATGCTTAGGGAGATGGACTCCCTCATAAAATTGAAAATAAAGGGCCATTGCCATAGCTGGTTGTATAGTTGTAATTACAGAGTAAATACCTAGAGAGTATCTAAGAAAAGACTAAACAGTGCTGAGGCTTTCAATCAAGATGGATATTTGCCAGTGTTGAGGTTCACCATAAAAACTCCACAGAGGAGCAAACTCCAGAAAAAGATGCTACCTTAGTGGTGGTCAGCCCTTAAATGGGATCTAGTTGAGGTGGAGCCAAGCTCCACCCCTTTCCAGGAGCACAGGTGAATTACCTTCACCTGTGCTCCTGCAGTTGACTCCTCGCTTGCCTCAGGAGGTTAATCTGAGGTTCAGGCTGCGATAACAGTTTCCCTTACACTGGTGTATATCCAGCTCACTTGGCTGTGTTTATAAGCACAAACAAGAAACATGCCCAGACATGGATCTCTGGCAAAAGAAAGAAGAAGTGAGCAGCCCCCTCCTCCTTAATTGGGAAAAAGAGGTGATGCTCTTCTGTAGACTGAGAATATGTGAGATTTAGGTGTGTATATTTTCTTCAGTTAAGTGATTTAAAACTATGTCTGGAGGAAAACTGGTAGTATTTGGCAGTATAAAATTGGCAACTTTACAGTGGTTACTTATAATTATTGTAAACTACTATCTTGAATTAATCCCAGAAAGTCAAACTGGCTTTAATTTTATTTGTTGAGATGCTCTACTGCCTGGTGGGAAAAATTACCTTTAGGTAAAAATCAAGTTCAAAATGACAGCATTCAAGTAGTGGGAGTTGAATGAAGTGATAGCAATGAAAGAACTCCTTTTTTTTTTTTTTTTTTTTTTTTTTTTTTGTGCAGTGAGTGTTCTCCTGCACTGCCAGGTGGAGCTGATGTATGCTCAGACAACACCTGCAAGATGAAGTCAGAACGAGCAATGCGCAGGTTGAGATGCCAGCAAGGTTTCTTTGAAGATAATACAAATCAATGCATAGAGAAGAAATGCCTTTTTGGATGTGGTATTTCAAATGTTACTACGGGAACAGCTCTGGCAATGGCAAATCAACACTTAAAGTTTATTGCTAAATGCTGAAAGTCTCTCAGTACTGTGTGATGAAAATACTATATTAAATGTATTGCAGAGTGTGGCTTTTACAAAGCTCAAGAATTATTCTTGGAAAAGCAGGGTCATTCTGTCCCTATGGAGAACATAATTTATGGCACTAGAACTGCAATTTTTGTAGTGAGAGGGAATAGCCACACTGTTTATCTCTCTTTTCAGTTGTTCTGAGGTATTCAGACTGAGGAGAACAACAGAGTAAGAAATCTGCAATGCAAAGTTTTAGCCACTCCTGTGTTTCTCATTACACATTTACTCCCATTATCGAAACTCAGTCAGTGCAACAGCTCACCCAGAAGGCTCTTGTTCTTGTACAGGCCTTTTGAAGGGCTGAGTTATTTCTAACCCCCTGCAAGCTTATGCTTTTTGTTTGTTTACAAGTGACTAATTCTTTATTTCTGTATACCCAGTGATGAAAGTGGCCTGAAGGAATTGTCATTGGTGGAACATACTTCGCATGTTGTATCTCCACTGATGTCAGTAGTCTTGATTTGATTTATCTCAGTTCTGTTTTCCTCATGTCATGAAGGCATTGCAATTTTCTTCACCCCTTCCTTTGCAGTAGACTTTAAAAAGACTTTGACTTGCTATTTTATAGGTTTTCACAGTAATCTCTATATCTACCGATTTCAAGTCCCTGCAACTAGAGCTTTAAAACATTCTTGATCTGCCAAATATCTTGCTCAAAACTCTAGCTGGTGCTCTGCAACTGACTAACAGGAGCCAGGGAAGTAGATAGAAAAAGCCAATTGTCTGTTTGTTTGTTTTTTTCTTCTCAATTTCAACATATAATGCACTTGCTTTGTTTCATCCCTGTCACACCATGAACACATCTTCTGATCTTACACGTGCTGACACCTGGGGCAGCTGTTTGATTATACAAATGAACCTTTTTTTTTTCTCTGTTTTTTTCTTGCTTGTCTATTGTACTGCTAGACGCCGTGTACTGAGATTATATCTGGCAGGTATAATCTTCATGGTGGGGGTACTCAGCATGATGTTTCCATCCGACCAAGTCACTGCATTAGTTTTATTCCAGTGCTTCTGCACTCCAGGCTAAAGCTATCTTTTGTTTTCCTGCTGTCTGGCAATCAATGTTGGGGTTTGCTTTCTAATACGCTGTTGTAAGTCCTACGTACCACCCAAATGACATAATGCCACATATTGAGTTCTCATCCCTCATTTCACACTGAGGCTACGTACCCAGATTGAAGCTTCTTGTGTTTAATATATAGCAGAGAGTGGTTTGACATCGGTGCTCTCAGGCAGCTGTCAAAGACAGCTAAATAACCACTTGAGCCAAAGCCTCCTGGTATTGATAGGGAATGGTTTTCAGGACCAGGCTGTAATTCACTGAAATGGATAAATATCCTGTGTCAGCTTCATGTGACTATTCACTCTGCTGTGAAGGGAATTTACAAGGTGACACAATATTGGCAGAAAAGTTCATGTATTTTCCCTGTGAAAACTACAGGGGAAGGCTTAGATGATATTTGCCTCCTCTAATGGATGCCAGCACGGAATTGTACATCAAAATGATTTGGGGCACAGCCTTCTAAAAAGCAGATCAAACTTTTAAGCTGTCAACAGTAATGGGCACAAAATGATCTGCGTGGCATGTGCTGTGAGATGAGCCTAATGGCTGCCTTCCCAGTCTTCCTCTCTGGTGATACTCATTTAAGTGCCTGTACTTCTTACGTTGAAAGAAGAAATGATATTACAGGATAAATTAATTTACCATCATTTCATTTCCTTTTAGATATGTAGCACTTAATTCATCTCTGCAGCTTTTTGCCCTCTTCTGCTGACCTATGTGGAAATATTATTGAAATTCTCCTTTTCTGCAAACTCAAGTACATGCTCAAGCAATTCATCTGTTGCACTCAGTGCTGTGTATAATGACAAAAAGTAGGCTCTGCTGGGTCAGTAATGCCAAACCCTTGATCATGCTCACCCAGTGCCCATCAGCCTGGGGAAGGAGCATTTTTTACGAGCAGAATCTGTATGTTCAGAGTTAAGCAAATATATGTTACTGAGGCTGCACATCAGGTTCTTCTCCGTTTATAAGGAATTTTTTCAAATTTTTGGTGAGCATGCAGAGCTTCAAACCCTTCTTGCTCAGTAATAAACTTTTGAGAGAGAAACATAAGAAGCGTTTTTGTACCCTCACTGTGGAATTAAAAGCAAAGAAATTTAGCAGCCAGCTGCTTCAGTGTTTTGGTGATTTCTGTAAGAGTCTTATTTCCAAACAAAAGAGAAAATTAAGATATAAGTGGATAAACAGAGTGAAGACCAATGCAGCACATGAATGTAGTATGAGGGTCTGATGTGGATGTGTAGGATTGCAGCTTAGGAATCAGTTTGACAGAAAATGATCCCATTTAAGGAGGTGTACTGTAAGTTCATTAAATTTACAGTGATCCAAACTTTGGCAACAAATGTGATTTAATGTACCAGTTCTCCCACATTCCACTCATCTCCCTCCGTGCCTGAATGTAGTGGAGATGAACAGAAAGCTCAGTGCTGTAAGCACTGTGATAGTGGAACAGGCATAAACTGCAAATGTCACTGTGGTATAGCTGGAAGAATGCTATGGAGGGTGCAGATGCTAAGAAAATTCAGAGGTGTGAATTTATTTCCAGTGTGAATTCAGATCTATTACACTGATGTTCTGTATCAGTTTTTCAAAATCTTTACTTTCTGATTCAGCAAATGATATTTGTCCCCACTGAAAATTTCTTGTTCCTTTTCTCTGCTGAATGTCTGTGACTATCATTAAGTCAGCCAAAATACTTAGTTTTCTTCAGATTGCAGTGATCACAGTTCTGCAGTGTCTGTTACAGACTAAGTGTGTTTGCAGCTCTGAAAAGAGATGTAAAAATCTTTGTTACAGCAGCTACCCTTAAAGGAGGAGAAGGGAAAGAGCAATGGGAGTCCGTGTTTGGGAGGTGTGAGCTCCGACTGTCAGCTGTCCTGCACCATGTCCCATTGAATACATGAGCAGCTGCGAGGTGCCGGTGTGCTCAGCTTCTGCCTAAGCAGTCAGAACAGATGGAAAACAACCATGAAACACCCCTGGCACTGATTTGCAAGAGAACAAATGCACCTTCTGAGTGATCACCCCAGAGCTCTGTTGTACATCTAACAGGCAGTGCTGTTTGAGACAAGGGTTTAAATGATCTCTTTTCTCCTTGTTTCTTGGAAAGCCACACTCTTTGTTAATTTGTAAAACACCTTCACCAATGGCCTTGTTTACTCCTCCATTTGCAGCAATATATCTTAGCTCACAAATAACACAGTCAACTTCTAAAGAGCTGTTTTTGCAAAACATGGATATCACATAAGAATAGAATTGATTGCTGAAATAAAATGTGACAGCTGAAACATTTTCTATTTATGCACTCCCTCCAGGAGACCTGGAGAAGAAGTCACAAAGCCCAAAAAGCATGTGCAGTTTGCTGAAAGATGGATAGTCTTCCTGTGTTTGCAGCACTATTAGTTATTTATAATGTTTTTCGTCCATTATACTGAGAGTTTGCTCATTGAAAAGCATCTTGCCTTCCGGAAAGCAGAGGCACTGACAAGGTGGAATGAAGCTAAGACTGTGGCAAAGAGATGTTGCACAGTAAACAACGTAGAAAGAAGTAGCAAAAAAAATGCTTGGAAAAAAGAATTCCACCTCCTCCACCTTATAATCACTGGAAAAAGCATTTGCTCACTAAGAGAATATACTATAAGAAAGAAAATGCAAACAAACAGCAGAGCACTCAGGGTAGGAAAAGACACCATCCTGATGCTTAAACTTATCAGCTGTTAGATTTTTATTTACAGGAGGACTTGCCCCTATGCCTCATCACCCAGACCTAATGGACGTGCTATACTATGCTAGTGAGACATAGATAACCATATCCTGTACACTGCTGTGCACTTTCTTGACTGTCATAATGCTTTAAGGTCAAATATGCCAATAGTCACAATGCCCCTCTGCAGCAGCCAGAACTGTCCTTTGTGTTTTACAAATGTGGGATGGGGTATTTGGTCTGCAGGCTCTCTGGGATGTTCTAGGGGTCTAGCTGATCAAGATCTCTCTTCACTGCCAGATGCCTCCTGGTCCCACCTTGCTCCTGATGGCTGTGATGGATGCACTTGCACCAGGTGCTGTATCTGCCCCTGATGGCATCCTCATACCTCGCTGGGTCTCGGCTCTGCGGCTCCTTGTTCCTTGCACTCCTGCAGTGTGGGTCACATCTGGCAGCTCAGCAGCCTGGCATGGAGCCATATGTGCTGCACTGCTTCCTTTGCCAGGCATGGTGCTGTGAGTCTGGTTGTCAGCAAGCACAGCCTCCCCTCACTGTGCTATCAAAATAGCTCTCTCCTGGGAGCCTTAAATCATTCTGTTTAAAACACAGTATTATCATAATCCCTGCTTGCTCTCATTTCCTCAATGTCATTTCATTAAAAAGAGCTGGAACAGACTGAAAAGCTGCCATAAATTTTCAGCTGATCTCCAGGTCAGGCAGTTGCCATGCAGACATGGAGGGAATGTCTGTGATATGCAAGGAAAATGCTGCTTTTCAGACATTTACCAAAGCAGCTGAAATTCAGAGATCCTTGCAGGATGCTCTCAGTATGTTGGTTACAAGGAATTGCTTAAGGCTCATTTTGTATTTTAATTGTGTATTAATTTGAAATAGTTACCAAACACTGACTACTTTATCTATTCCTAATTTAATGATCTAATGGTGTAGGGATAAAATAATATGTAATGGAATTTATCTTCACAGTGTTAAATTTTGCTGTTTTGCAACAGTTTTAATGCATCTCTATACAAGCCAATTAAGTCCACAATTTATTGTTCGTTGTAGTAATTATTTGCCCTCTACACAGCATGAAATGTAACAGAAAAAATCACCATGGCAAACAGTAGACAAGTGAAAGCCAGCCAACGGGGAAGCCTGAAAACTCTCTAGGATTTCTTAAGGCTTAATACATTGTATGAGTACTGGTTTAGTAAATGAATAAAGCCACATGGGGCCTGAGATGTAGATAGGTTATCTGCTGAAATCAGAGGGTAATTCTCAGCTATTTAGGATGGGTGTCTGCATTTCAGTGAAATACTGTTGGCTTACACTAGCTGAGGTTTTGCAAGTGGGTTTTCTTTGTTGTTATTAATACTTTGTGCTGAGAATTGTACACTGTGCTCAAGTATAAGCTCATTGCAAAGCACTGCAGTGCATGGTAAATAATCTTGTACGTCAGCTTGTCAAAATGACTTATTTAAGTGGGATTAAAAGTTGTTCATTCAGAAATTCAGACATTTCTTCCCTGGGGCATGTCAGCATACAGCACAACTTGTTATTATTAACTGTGATAATGTTGGTAATGGAGAGATAAACATGCGAGTCATGAAGAACATGGGCAGAGAACAGCCTTCTCCAGACAGCACGGCGGATAGTGTGAGCAATGCATACACACGTGTGGCATGTAGGGCACAGCACTGCTGCCTTGGTGTCATCACAATCCCAGCAATTAAAAGAGGTGAATGAGGAGGAAGACTGAAAGGAGATAAAAGAATATGAAAGGCAATAGAGACGTGAGAGGGAGAAATATTCCATTCCTTTGCTTTAACTGATTTTTCAGTTTGTCTGAGTTTAAACACTACCACACAATAGATATTCTATTGGCAAATGTTATTTAATTTTGTGGGTATGTTTCAGGATGATGTTAATGCAATTTTAAGTTAGTAGCGATAATTTGAATACACTCATTAACATTTTGAATGAAATGAAAATTGGATTTTTCATTGCCAAATCTTCCAACTGTACTTAGGAACTGGCCTGGACCTTGTTTTGTCTGAGGGTGGGAGGTTTACAGCCTTCAGTCACAGTGTACCAGGCAGTTCTGTGCTGTGATAAAGCAAGTCACGTTTCCTGATGAGAGAATTCAGAGGAACATTTGAAATTCTCTGACCTACTCCTACCCTGAGGCAGAAATCCTCCTTCCAGCTTGCTTCTAGAAGAGCATTTTGCCCCAGGCTCCCAGTGGATTGCAAGCCAGGTATGTGTGTCTCCTACTGACACAGCTGCACTGGTGGGAGCACAGCTGTTTGGTTAATGGCTTGTGATGGCAATGACTGTGTTTCAGTACAGAATTTCTCACTCTAGTAGCAATACTGTTGGATTTTCTTTCATCTTTTGATAAGTAATTAGACTTTGACAGCTGATGCAAAATTTATTTTCATTTCTTTCTTTTAAAGTGGATGACCCCTTTATTCAGATTATCAGTGCTGTAATAATGCATTTAAAACTCACCTATGATAATTGGAATGACCCTGGAACCTTGAATTTCTAAGAAGGCTCCTGACCCTGGAACCTTGAATTGCTAAGAAGGCTCCTCGCTCAGGAGAGAGTCAGTTCACCTCTGGTGGTGGTCCATCCATTGGAATCAGGGTCTCCTTAGGTTTTAGATTATAATTATAATTCTGTATGAATCATTTCAAAAGGCACTGCATGCGTTGGTTTGGACAGGTTGAGCAGGTGCCCTCTCTTAGGGAAAGCGCGGCACTGAGTTTAGTTACCTTGAAAATACATTTCCTTTATCAAAGAGACCACCTGATGTTTTTTGTCTCAATGTATGTGATCCCGTGATTTCAGTATAAGAAAGAAAACCTGAGAAAACTGGCATTTTTAAACACCAACAAATTCCATTTTGACATTTTTATTGCAAGAACTTGTGGTCATTTTGTTTAGAAGCAATTTCTTGTTTCAATACATTTTGTTAGTTGTGAAAACAGTTTTACAAGCAAAGAACTATAAACTAAGCAAATATTTCAAATATGTGGAAAGCTTTCCATACGGTAAGTGGCAAATATTATTAGCAGCATATGAGAGTGTGTGCTTAAGCTGAAATTTGATAATGCTCATCAGTTTACTACAGCCCTTGGCCCATATAATGGAGGCACTGGTTTAAATGTCAGTTCATAATGCAGCTGCAGAGGATCAAGTGCTGGGTAGTTTGTTTTCTGCAGTTAAGTCAACATTACAAATCAAACTGCGGGAGGACTATGATTTAATTCATTAACAGTTGGAGGATTAATTACAACTCTATTAAATATTTCATTTAATTAAATCTAAAGTACTTAAACACTGTTTTTCAAATAATGTTTGCCCATTAATTAGAGTGGCTAAATGCTCAAATTATTTAGAAGTGTGGGTTATTGGTAAGGAATAAACCCATACACATTTTACCGCCTGGGGTGCTCGCAGCACTTTTCCCAGTGATCACAGTGATTAACCTCCTTCTGTCAGAGCTGCTCCTGGTCTGGGTCTGTACACAAAACTGGACAGAGAAGAGCTCAACTTGAGCACGCCCTGGGACTCCGCGGTCCCTGTCCTTGGACAGCCCACTTGCTGGCCCATTGGCTCATCTGTGATACCTCCTAGGGTCAGAAGCTCATAACCCAGGAATCCTGTGGCAGTGCTATGAAGTCCTGATGGTGGGTGACATTTCCACTGTGCACCAGTTTGCACATGGTACATACCTGAAACAGCACTTCATGTTCTGAAATGAATGCCTGGGGATTCTTCTGCACTTAAGTTTTCTCATAGCAGGGTTTTCCTCATTTAAGCTCCTTTGTGTCAGTCCAGATTGCCCTATTATAACAGATTTCCTCCTAGGGCTTAAACATCTTCAGTTTTTCACCTCTCATAACTGTGGAAAAGGAATTCCCAGTCTTTCAGCAACTAAGGTGTGTTGTATTGGTGTGCTTTATCAGATCCTCCCTGCTGGTATGAAAATGTGGTTGCTTCTATAACGGTATGAAGACAACATGAAATAATAATCAACTGGTGAGCTACACATTTGACTGAGGGAAATGAAGGAATGCACTTGTGCCTGGATTCCTGATCAGCTTTTTCTGTAGTTTAAAATCAAACAAATCTGACTCGACTCCTCCTTTCAAAAATGCAGCTGCTCACTCTCTCTTCCTATCAAATGCCTCATGTAAATAGACATCTTGGCGGCAATGTGGTGACTCGTGTGTGCTCTGCAGAGCAAGAAATATTAGTTAGTAGGAGCTGGGAGTGCACAGTAGTTTTGAAAGCCAGATCATAAACATTCCCTCTTTTTTTTTTTCTTTTTCTTTTTTTTTCTTTTTTATTTCATGCCTGTATTTCTGAAGAATAGATTTTACTGTACAAAGTAGGTTACTGAAGCCCATTAAGGAAGCTGGCTTTCATTTCATTTTAAGCATTGTATGATCTGAATTCCTGCCAGTAGTACAATTTTTAAAATGACAAAAAGATGTTTGAAAAGCAAAAAGGAAGAAAGGCAACGGCACACTCTGCCATGAAGTGTGCATTTCTGTTTTTTGACACGTTGCTCCTTTCCTTTTGTGTTGCTGTGAAGTCATGACAATAGCGGTATTGAATCACACTGTGTGTCACCAGGCATTTAATGTTAACAGAATGGATTATTACTACATCATTTGGACTTTTCTGCTCTACTAATTTTGCAGCATCTTCTATTTTAGTCATTTGTCCTACATTTTAAAAAGCAAATTAGCATCCCACATTTCATCTCCCCTGGCTTGAAAGGGTCTGTACTGCTCTTTTCAGTGCTTCCACTGCAGGTATCTTACCTTCTACTGCTCTGTTAAGCAGCTAAACTGAGAGTCAAATAAACTACATGAGGCTGAATTCTGTTCATTTTCACTTACGTCTGATGATTATTTATGTGTAGTAGTATTTCCAGGCATCTCTTGATAAGTTTACTTGGCACCTGGCCTGATGGCTCAGATAGGTCTCACTAGTCTCAAAGTGGGAAATGGATCCTAGCCCAGGAGCTGGCAGAACTCCTTGAGAGAGCTTTAAACTGGGTGTGAGAGGGGAAGGGGTTAAAACAAGACTTGCTAGAGATAAGTCTATGGAAACAATGACGGGGTTGTGATGAGGCAAATGGCTCAGCTGAAGTGCATCTACACCAGTACACACAGCTTGAGCAAAAACAGGAGGAGCTAGAAGCCATAGTGCAGCAGGCAAACTATTACTTACTTTCCATTACTGAAACATGGTGGGATTACTCCCACAACTAGCGTGATGCAGTAGATGACTATAAGCTCTTCATCTACTATAAGTAGATGACTATAAGTAGATGACTATAGGCAAGGAAGGAGGAGTGGTGGTGTGGTTCTCCACGTTACAGAGCATTTTGATGTTGTTGACCTTGGGCTGTTGATGTAGCCTACCTAGATTTCAGCAAAGCCTTTGACAGTGTCTCACACAGTATTCTGGAGAAGCTGGCAGCCCATTGTTGGACAGGTACATTTTTTGCTCTGTAATGAACTGGCTGCTTGGTCAGACCCAAGCAGCTGGTGACCAGTCATAAGTGGTGCTACCCAGGGGTTGGTACTGGGGCCTGTCGTGATAGCCTGGATACAGGGGATTGAGTGCACCCTCCATAAGTTCTCAGTAAGTTTGCAGGTGACACTAAGTTGGGAGGAAATGTTCATCTGCCTAGGGCTAGAAAGGCTTGACAGAGGGATCTGGACAGGCTGGATTGCTTGGCCAAGGCCATTGGGATGAGGTTCAACATGTGCTGGGTTGTGAACTTCAGCAACAACTCCAGGCAATGCTATGGGCTTGGGTCAAAGTGGCTGGAAGACTGTGTAGAGGAAATGGATCTGCAAGTATTGGTCGATGCTTGGCTGAACATGAGCCAGCAGTGTGCCCAGGTGGCCAAGAAGGCCAATGGCATCCTGGCTTGTATCAGAAATAGTGAAGCCAGAAGGAGCAGGGAAGCGATTGTCACTTTGTACTCAGCACTGGTGAGGCCACATCTCAAGTACTGTGTTCAGTTTTGGGCCCCCCCACTGCAAGAAAGACATCGAGGCCCTGGAGCACATCCAGAGAAGGGCAACTAAGCAGGCGAGAGGTCTGGAGCATGGGTTTTATGAGGAGCAGCTGAGGGAGCTGGGATTGTGCAGTTTGGAGAAGAGGAGGCTCAAGGGAGACCTTGTCGTTCTCCACAACTCCCTGAAAGGAGTTTGTGGCAAGGTGATGGTTAGTCTCTTCTCCCCTGTAACTAGCAATAGGGCAAGAGGGAATTACGTCAAGTTGTGCCATGGGAGATTCACACTTGATATTAGGAAAAATTTCTTCTCTGAATGAGTGGTCAGGCATTGGGATGGGCTTCTCAGGGAAGCGGTTGAATCACTGTCCCTGGAGGTATTAAAGGAGTATTAAGGGATGTAGTATTAAGGGATGTGGTTTAGTGAGTAAATGTTAGTGATAGGTGGACAGTTGGACTGGATGGTCTTGTAAGTCTTTTCTAACGTTGGTGATTCTATGATTCTGTGAGTTCTGGCAGCATCCACTGTACATGTGGGACTGATACTGCAGTCTAACTCGGGTCCTTGGAGTCCATCCATTCAGTAGCTGCTTCTCTTAAATACCTCTGGAAACTTCAGCTGCTGAAGTTTAATTTGTCTAAATATTTTGAGCTTTGTTCTGGGGATTACTGCACTGATATAGCCAGAACAAGGATAACAATTACTTTCACTGTCTTAAACACCATCTAATTTGTATTCATTGTTTGCTTTTTCCCCCAGTGATTACACTGATTCATGGTTTTTCCTTGAAAGCAGTGTTTTCTCTCAAAAAATCAAACTCAAATTTACTCAAACTCGTCTGGACAATATTACACAATTCTGACAGAAACGCATCACTTTTTAAAAAGTTGGATTGTTTATTTCCACACCTTATTTTAAAAATCGCAGTCTCAAGGGTTAAGATGACTTTGATTTCACTTAAAGAAAAACAAACATCTCTTAGCAGGTAAGCAAGAAGTTTCATTAGTATTTAAGCCATGCATTTTCCAACTTTTCATATTAGCTGGAAAAAAAAAAAGTTTATTATTACCATTTGGTCAGTGAGACAAGAAATCAGTTACTGGCACAGGTCCATTCTGTCACTCCCTGAGGTGAAATTCTGCTCTCTCAGAAGAACTGGAATCAATGGGAATGCATGGCTTTTTGTGGCATGCTGCCAGTGCTAGCAGCCAATTTTGGAATTCCCTCAGATAAGCCCTGGCCTGTCCCTGGGCGGGTGGCTGGGCCCCACCTGACATAAGCCCCCACTGCATCCCTGATGCCCACTTTGTGCTGGCAAGTCAGATTCTTGGCCATGTTCATTGGTTTACCATGCTCATTATCCTTCCATCACAGCTTTAAAAGTGTTAAATATTGTGTTAATAATATCTCTAAGAAATAATTCTCTGTCCCATAATACATGTCCTGTGGATGCCTTATTTGTCAAATTTCTAAAAGCAAGCTTGTCTTTGTTGTTGTTGTTGATGATGATGATGACGCTGTTGAAAGCCAACTTTCAACAATTTAAAAATAGGTAATACAAAAAGCTAAAAACAGTCTCCAGCTTCTGCGGGAGAATACTGTGGGAGACAATGTCAAAGGCTTTGCTGAAGTCTAGGTAGACCACATCAACAGCCTTTCCCTCATCCAGGAGATGGATCACTAGATCATAAAAGGAGATCAGGTTGGTCAAACAGGACCTGCCCTTCATAAACCCATGCTGGCTAGGCCTAATCCCCCAGTCATCCCGCACATGCCGCATGATCTCCCTCAAGACAATCTGCTTCATAAACTTCCCTGGCACCGAGGACAGGCTAACAGGCCTGTAGTTCCCTGGATCCTCCTTACAACCTTTCTTGTAAATGGGAGTCACGTTGGTAAGCCTCCAGTCTTAAATAAATAACATCCAGATCATTTAGTGCAGTCAGAGCTTTCAGATTTGTTAATCCTTCTGGGAATTACTTGTAGATCCATTATGCAAAAATACAGTGTGAATGCTATGAGTAAAACATCATTAATGTAAGCATTACAAGAGCGGGAAGCAGATTTTGTTTCTGTGTTAATTCTTTTCCGGTTGTCAATGTCACTGAATATATGGCTGAATATACTTTTGCTCTCAGCTTCCAGTGACCCCAGTTTTTCTCTGCTTTGCTTGCAGGTGTATAAGTGCCAGTGGTGTTGTCCCACTACTTGTGAATGCTTTTGGCCAACAATGAGGCTGAAAGATTCTGAACAGCTCTGTGGAGAGTTGTGCAGAACTGTGATGCATTCAGTGCAGGAAAGAGCAATGCAGAGGAGAGGGGAGGGTCTGTCTGCAGTTAGCGTAAAAGTAGCATAACCATGTCCAGTTCTACCCTTTTCTGTACCTGTGAACACTGGGCAGTATTTGGACCTTACTGCTTCTGCATTTTTTCATTCATGCCAATGGCTTCTCCATGAGAGTAGGGATGCTGTGCAGTTACCTCTCCCTGTGCATATTCTTTGTGGAATACCTAATCCTTTTTTTTTTTGACACCACACTTAGGAAAACAGAAATTAGCATGGCCCCAAACCACTGTTTTGCAAGAAGGGAGAAAAGAAAAACATGTACATGTACTCAGCTAGAACAGATGCATTTTAGATGCACAGATGTAGTTTTTTTGCAAATACCCTAATTAAAGAAGGAACGGGACATCTGTGGGGATAAGCACCAGCAAGCAGAATTGCTTTTAGAGAGGCCTTTTCTTCTTGACCTCTCCCTGTGGTACCAGTAGGTCTCAGAGCCCCAGAGGACATGTAGCCCTTTCGAGCTCAGCGAGCAGGCAGTGATGTATTCATAGTGGTAGTGGAACTGGCAGCAACACTGCCATGAGTTGGAAATGTGTCTGTCAAAGCTGCAAGAGCTTAAATAGAAACGATGAGAAATCTGTGTGGGAAGCTGGTGCAGCTGCTGCCCGCATCAGGTCTGTCTAATAAATATATCAGACCTTAGATTTCATCAGCATCAAGCACATACAAGGAACAAGTGCATATGCTAATTCCTAGCAGTTATCTTAGTGATTTACTGGGCCTTTACTAGACTCCTAGTCATATTAATTGCTGTGTGCAATTGCTGTGGTGATGATGATAGTTTAGAGGTGATGGTGGTGACGTAAAACCCTGAATAGAAGCAGTGCTAGCTCCTGCCATGCAGAGACCTGCTGGCATTAACAGTGGGCTGCAGCAGTTCCTGAAGTATGTAGGGTGAGATTTCTCTCATTAAATTTCAGGTATTTGAAAGAGAAGACGTTACTCTAAGCTAGTTGTCAAGCACTATCTCCATCATTAATGAGAGACGCCATTTGGAAGGAGATAGATCTGCACTGGAGTGCAGTGAATATGCAGCACTTTCTCAGGAGGGGATCATGAGTGCTAAAATAAGATCAGGCACAGCAGAGTGCAAAGGCCTCTGAAAGCCCTTAGATTTGTCATGCTTAAGATTTATTTTTGCACTTTTAAATCACTATTCAGTTTCCATCCTTCTTTTCTCTCATTTCCAATGAAATTAAAAGTCTGTTTTAAAGTGAAAAAGAAATTGCTTTAAAACCTGCTATGCAGAAAAAGACCAAAGGTGCTGCCACTCAAGTTTTTGTCATTCTGACACCTCACAGAGTGTTTCAGTGCAGAGCAGTGAGGGACTGGTCATAACCTGTGGCCTGCTAGAAGCTTCCAACACAGTAATGGCTCGGGAATCTACAGGGGTGCATAGTTCCTATGCCCTTTTTCAAACCTATATTTTGCACTACATTGTGCTCTTCCACCCCAGTTCAGAGCAATCGGTAAAAACAAACAGCCTTATTTGAGTTTCTCCTTTCCCCTCCCCTTCCTTTCCTTTCTGTCTCCCTTTTTTTTCCCCATTTAGTGAATAGTCCATTGTTACCTTCTGCTGAGAGACTCAACTTCATAAACTCCTATCCTATCTGCAGATGGGAGCATCTTTGCTCTCCTTATGGTTTGCAGCTCTGATGAAGCATGTGCAGCGGGCTGTGGGCCTGCCCTCCCATCTTCCCATTCCCAGCTGGTGCTGAGGCTGTGATACAGTAAAAAAGTTAATCTCAAAGTTAATACTTAGGTATTGTGGTTTTGTGATTTCTGCTGTCAGTATTCCACATCAGAACATCAGAACATCATGCAGAACAGTAGCAGTTAAAGGGTTCATGTTCTGGTTCTGTATTACCACCATTTTGGGCCTTTTGGGTTCCTGGAGGGGAAGGGCAGCATCCCCGGAGGACTTGGCGCAAAGAGGAAGCAGGGTGGGACTCCAGACCAGACCCCAGCCACTCTCTGCCTCTGGCTGTCTCAGCTCGCCACAGAACAAAGCACGTGCTGCCCACATAAAAACTCACTGTCGTGTTTTGACTACTACTTTGGGTACTCTTGTCTCTTGTTTTGTTTGATTTGGTGTCACGGGTTACCTAGATTTACCTATGCCCGTGACAGGGGGGAGCCAACCCATAGGGCCCCCGGGGCCCAGAAAGGAGGGGGAAAAGGGAAATGGGATAAAAACAGCGGTAATCTAAGGAGGAAAAACTTATTTTACTAAATATG
This sequence comes from Coturnix japonica, assembly GCF_054131305.1. Taxonomy (NCBI): domain Eukaryota; kingdom Metazoa; phylum Chordata; class Aves; order Galliformes; family Phasianidae; genus Coturnix; species Coturnix japonica. The sequence goes on from NC_140684.1 coordinate 2,010,824, forward strand.
ATATCGGAATACAACATAACACAATATAATATAATTGAGGCTAATAAATCGAACAAAAGAGAGAGAGAGAGTCCCCGAAAACCGAGAGGCCTACTGTGAACTCTAGGCGACATGGCTGGAATGCTTCCCACTCTCTGAGAGTCCAAGAGAGAACTCTAGCCTGAGAACAAGATTATATAGCGTCCTGGTCCCGTGACTTATCCCCGACCATGATGTTCTCTGGGATATGTAGTCTGCTTCTGTGGACTGCACATTTGATAAAAGTATCCATGCTTTACATGATGTTATGATGTGGAATACTGATAGCAAAATTACAAAATTACAAAACCGTGCCATTTGGTTACATTTAGTCAATTCCCATTCCTCCTCAGATCATTGCCATTGTGTTTTCTCTTTGTTAAATCTATCTGCTCACTCTCCACTCTTCCCCTTCTCTAGGAGGGGGTGGCTGGGACTTGTTGGGTCTGGCAAAACCCTTCTTTTTTTTTTTTTTTTTTTTCTTCCTTCATTCCTATGTCTCTCTCCTTTTTTCTTTTTCCCGGGGCATATGCCCCCCTGTCACAGACTTACATCTAGAGATAACCCCATGACTGGTATGTGGGCCCATAACCAAGTAGGATGTACAGTTAAGATACAGGAAGAGCATCCTGCATGCTAAAGGGAATGTTGGCCAAGAAGCCGGCCAGAACCAGACTACTTCTACATGATGGGGTAAAAAGGACAGAGTGAGGAAGACTTTGAGCCTTCATGAGGAAGATGCCTGACTTCATCACCACGTTCACCAGACAGAGACCCCCGCTACAGATAGCACATGTGCCAGGGGGAGAGGAAGTATGTAAATGAGTTCCTGGAAAATAACTAACATGTAGATGAGTTCCAGGAAATTTGTTGAATATGTATGAGCTTGGCTTTTAAATATGTAATGCTTCTGCTTGCTGGTGTGCAAGATAGGAGGAGTAATCCCCCTTGTACCTGGCACCAAATAAACTCATACCTGCTTTATAATCTAAGTTCAGGTTATAGAGTTTGATTCTGCAAGTCAGCTGCGGTGGTCTGCAGCACTCCTGAGCTCCACTAACTTCGAGTTACTGCCTTTGCAGTGTTTGTTCAAGGAGTTTAGCACACAGTCTAATAAGTGATGTGACCATTTGGAGGTAATGGTGGGGGCCTGGGCTACCAACCAGGTGGGTCAGGATGGCTCTGAGAGTCAGCATGTGCACAGGTCCTGTAAAGTGACAGTCCCACCAGCCTGAGATAATCTGGGAGAGCCTATGAGTTGTGTATAGTGATGAGATGAACTTGAAATATCATAGAACTTGTTGCTGTATGTGTTAGATTTCATTGGCTTTGGCATTTAGAGCCAGCTTCTCCCCATGCAAATTATCAGTTTCTCCCTGCAGAGTGACAGTACCTGGCAACATATCAGAACATGACCTGCATTTACAGGACCCTACTGACCCTCTTTCCAGTATGTATATATTTGTTTAAATGATTTGTCTACTGATACATGGCAGCTTGGTAGAATGAGTTGTTACTGTATTAACCTTTCAAGCACTTAAGTCCAGTTTAAGTGATTATTAGATCAGCTATGACAGAATATTGGCTATTAGCACAGCTTATCTCACATCTACTATAATACAGCATTTCAGTTTTTTTCTCAGAGCATCACCAACTGCCACCGAGAGCACTTCCACCTCATTTTCTCACTCTGGCTTCACAGATTTCTGCTCTCAAAACACTATTGCCAGGTTGTTGCCTGAACATACTCAAGAGCTTTTTAGCTCCAGAAGATTACAGGTGCTGCTTGCTAGAATGTCACCCTAAATCTCTTTGTGTAACCTGCTAAATTCAGATGCAGTACTTGCCTCCCAGTGCACTCCCCCACCCTCTGCTGATCAATGCTGCAGGTGCACCCCTGGCTTTTGAAGCACTTGCAGCACATCTGTGGAACTCTGTGACAGAGGCTCAGAGATATTTGCTTTCAGCATCTGTGGCTGAGAGATGCTGTAATTCCTCCTGACTGCAGGCCTCAGGCTGTGTAGAGGTATAACAAACAGGCTTCAAACTGGCAGGAATCTTGCATGGTGCTGTGCCCCAGCCCTCCACGCTGCAGGATGTGATCTGTGTGGGTATGTTACTGATCCTTGATGCTGTTTTCTCTGCTAGATTAAAAGCCGATTAGTCCCTGGTATTTTTCTCCATGAGAACACATTAATACTCTGTAATCAAGTCACCTTCTTTTTAATAAACCAAACAGGTTGAGCTCTTTAGTTGCTTGCTGTAGAGCATTTCCTGCAGACCTCAACAACTTTTCAGGTTCTTATTGTGCTCCCTCCAGTGTTTAACCCATTACTATGCCTGAGCCTTTAAAAAATGTCTACTGCCTCTACCCCCTTTCATGAAATACACCTGATGCATAAGTGATGAAAAAATAAGAGAGAAAAAGAAATGAAACCATGCACTTGTACATAGATAACATTAGCTAAGACGTCTGGATGAATATCGGTGCTTGAAGTGATTTTCATACCATTGCTTCTGGGATCTGAGAAGCAAATAGCCTCTCATTTAATTTATACTGTAATAAAATCTCCTATTGATTTTAATAAAATTGAAGACGAGCATTTTTAATGTAATACCCAAGGCAGTTTCTCCATCAAACCTGACTCTTCTTATTTTCTTTGCATGTGTACACTGACGACGGCGAACCAGGGCTTTGCTCATTCTGCCCTGCTCAGCCAAGAGCCAGAACCAGGTATGTGCCAGGTGTGAGGGACATGGCCCTGCTTTGGCTTTGTGCATTTTGATGCTGTTGGACTTGAGGTGCAGGAAGGGAGAAACTTCCAAGGGAAGCGTCTACAATTGCCCAAGAGGCAGTGAGTTTTGGTGCCCGCAGAGAAGGACCCCCGAAGGAGCAAACCATAATAACTGTGACCAGTAATTGTCACATCTCAGTAACCTGATTTTTCAACGGGAAGTCCACAGTATTCTCTTTATCTTTAAAAAATGACCTGTAGTGTATTAAATATTGAGAATTTAATTATTGAGAATATTAAATATTGAGAATTGGAGTGCTGCCTTATAAGCTGACCCTGGAAATCTGAGGAATGGTTTAGGGTTAGGGGCCTGCAGCTGGCAGTGGTGCTGGACACTGCGTGGCAGGAACAGGGCTTAGTGCAGGGCAGAGCCAGGTTTAAGCATGCTGCACAAATCACATTGGTATGTTGGGGTGGGTTGGATCACCCATCTTGGGCACCTCATTCTGTACCCATTTTCCTCCTTTTCCTTTTGCATGCCTGCTTTTTCTCCATGATTTACTGCACTTGTGAAGCCTATTTGAGCATGTAACAAGCAATGGTAACAGTGAGCTGAAACCAGCACTTCTTTCTCCCTGTCTCCTCCCTCACTCCCTGTCTGTCCATGCTCTGCAGAGCATGCAGCATCAGGGCGATGTTGGAGGCAGGGAGTTGTGCCTCAGCCAAGATGGCCACCTGAGGCAGGGCCCCAGCTCAGCATGAGCTGGGCCGGTTCCTCAGGTGTGGCACAGCCTGCCTCTAGCAGTTACGGAGAGAGAGACCTGCAAGACCAGGGGACCTATAGGAATACAGGCCTAGGGGACTGATTGAAAACACATTCAATTCCTTTCAGCTGCTTGAAAGTCTTTTATCAAACAGCCACCTTCTAAGAACAGCCCTCCTCATGCTTCTGCCCAGGGAAGTTCAGGCCAGTGCCACTGCATGAGGCCTTTCAGGAAAGCATATGAATGAATGTACTGCATTTCTGAAGATACACACTGGAAATATCACTAAAAACTTCTTCTAGGACTAACTGCTGTACAGGGTGTGCTATTTTCTTATTATGTCGCTATCTTAAGGGAAATAAAGAATTATTTTCACGTTAGATTAATACAGTCAATGAGATGTGAATTGAATGGTGAATCAGGCCCCTTGAGGAAATTGCCTTGTCACAGTGTATAAGGATCTGTGAGAGCACTGTATCATCACTGCTGTGTGACTGCAGTAAAGGGTAAAAAGAGGGTATTATTTTGCTTCTGCATCCAAATTGTTTTTTTTTTTTCCTTTCCTTCTCAATCTGTTAATTATAAAGAAAATACATTTTACAGAAATTAAAGCTGTGATCCAGTATTTAAACACACCAGACTTTCAGGTACAGAAGTAGGTCAGTTGGCTTCCTGCAATTGCATTTACTAGAAACTAAATTTTTCCTTTGTAAAATCCAGCTGGAGAAGATCTGTAAGTCTTACTTGTGTATATACAAAAGAAGACTATCAGAAGATGAAGGAAGACCCATCAGAACAAATATTTGGTACATTTGCTCTGGCTGAATAGGAAGCCAGGAACATGCCTTAAAATGAAATTCAACAGAACCAATAATTTCAACTTACAGTTGGTTCTGTCTTGAGGTGTTTTTTTTTCTGGAGCCTTTTGCTGACCTCTACCAGAGGAGGAATTTGACTCCTAAGTAGTATTTAAACTGCACCAAGTTTAGTGGTGCAGTTGACATGATAAAGGGACGGGATGCCATCCAGAAGGACATAGACAGGCTTGAGAGATGGGCCCATGTCAACCTCATGAAGTTTAACAAGGCCAAGTGCAAGGTTCTGCATGTGGGTCAGGGCAATCTCAAGCACAGATACAGGCTGGGCAGAGAATGGCTTGAGAGCAGCTCTGGAAAGAAGGATTTGGGAGTGTCAATTGATGAGAGATCCAACATGAGGCAGCAGTGTGCACTTGCAGCCCAGAAAGTTAACCATATCCTGGGTTGCATCAAGAGAAGTGTGACCAGCAGGTTGAGGGAGGTGATTCTGCCCCTCTACTCTGCTCTCATGAGACCCCACATGAAGTACTGTGTCCAGTTCTGGAGCCCACAACATTTCTTGTGGATCTGTTGGAGCAGGTCCAGAGGAGGGCTGCAAAAATGATCAGAGGTCTGAAGCACCTTGCTTATGAGGACAGGCTGAGAGCTGGGGCTCTTCAGTCTAAAGAAAGCTCTGAAGAGACCTTATATGGCCTTCCAGAACTTGAAGGGGGGCTAAAAGAAATCTGGGGAGTGGCTTTTTATAAGGGCAGGTAACAACAGGATGAAGGGAAATGATTATAAACTAGAAGAGGGTAGATTTAGACTAGAAATCAGGAAGAAATTATTCACTGTGAGGATGGCGAGACACTGGAACAGGTTGCCCAGCAAGATTGGGAATGCCCCCTCCCTTGAAGCATTTTAGGCCAGTCTGGATGGGGCTGTGAGCCACCCGATCTCGAGAGTGGTATCCCTGCCTATTGGAGGGGGGAGGGGGGGGGGGTTGGGGGGGGAAGGCTGGAACTAGATCTTAAAGGTCCCTTCCAACTTAAACCATTCTTTGATTCTACAATTCTTTGGTTCAGAGTGTGTGCTCCATATAAAAATATTAGCAGTCTGATAAATATTTCTGAGCAAGCAGATTGAGGTCAAAACAAGCACTTCTCTTTTCAGAGTTCAGAGTTTCAGAGCTCCCAAACTGAACAGCTCCCCGCAGAGGTTGCTCCTGGTGAGGGGCCAGGACACAGACATGGGTAGCAGTGCCAGCTCCCCACAAGTGCAGAGCTTTACCAGGCAAAAGGCAAGTGCTGTTCATTGCAGAGAGTTTGTTCCCTCTCCTAAGAGAAGAAAAAGGTCTCCTCCCCAGGCAGTCAAAGGCAGGTTGATTTCTTCAGCCCTTGAGCTCATGAGCATCATTCACAATGTAACTTCTAAAGCAGGGCTTATCTGAGGTAGAGGAAGGGTGGCTCTCTCTGTTGGTGATGGGAAAACAAGCACTCCTTTTGATTGGATTGCTCCTGTATAGCAGTCCTGTGGATAGCTCTGCTGTCTCTGCATTTCAGGCTGAGTGCACACCAAGCACTCCAAAATTTATCTTCCAGCTTTGCAGCTGGAATGGGAACAAATTCAATTCCAGAAGAATTTGCCATGACAACTTTACCATGAGGGTGATTAAATTCTGGCACAATTGCCCTGAGAAATTTTATGGTCTCCATCATTGGGCATGCCCTGTCTGGACTTGGTCCTGGGCAACCAACTCAAGGTAGGTTACTTCTAACATAACAGATGAGAATTTGTGCACCCCTCTCACACTCATTAAAACAAGCTGTTCCATGCTGACATGCACCCTCTCAACTCCCCAGCCTGAACACCTCCTTGACAAAGCCCCAGTGCACCTTACAGGGGTGGGCAGCCACTGCCATCCTGGTGGCAAACAAATGGCTTGTGCTAATGAAGTCTTATTTTTCCAAGTCAGGCTTTAATTCCTTGTAAACGCAATTTTGGGTTGTTTGTCAGCATGCTGAACACAGAATGGGCAAGGTGATCATGTCCTCGTTCCCTGGCCTGCCTTGTAAATCAGGGAGGTGACATGTTTTCCATCTCCAGGGGATAGTTTGCAGAACAGATGGAGATTGCAGAGTACGGATGACATTGAGAGACTCATTTGAAAATCTCCCCCATAGTAAGTTGGATGTTGACCTAGAGATTGAGTGATTGTGCAACTGTGAGTGTCCCAGTGATTTAGGATAAAAAATGACAATTTAAAAACATGGATCTGGAGAATGCTACTTCACTGAGGCTTCTAAAAGACGCATTTCTAGAGGTCTAAAGCCACTCTATAGGACTGTCGGATATTTTAAAAGTGTCATTCACTGCCTGCTAGTACCTTTGCATATCAATCAAGTCATGGCTATAGATTAGAAATACCATAAGAATTAGTCTGGAAAATAATGTCTAAAATCCACATGATCCTGTACACTTCATGGTAGGTTTCAGATTGGTGAGATACCTGCACCTGTTCCACTACCTTCACCTTTGTGCTGAAGTGCTCTGTGACAGAGGGAATAGGGCTGTCCCACAGCTAAGAGGGCTTTCCCAGACAAGAGGCAGCTATGAAACCATGCTCCCTCCTGCAGTATGCAGCTCACAGCTCAGGGTTCTGACTGCCATGCAGAGCAGCCAGCACTGAGCATTAATGCAGACATGAAATCCAAGTCAGCTGAATAGAAAATTTCATTATGTTCCCAGAGCTGAAGAGGTTTTGCTCTGCTGAGATGGTCTACGGGCTGCATCAGCCCCAGCACAGCCATTCCCACAAGCTGCATCTGTTCCTTCTCTGCACGCGTGCAGTGTCCCATCAAGGCACAACATGCCCTGTACACCAACAGCCAATGGGAACAAGCACCTTGCCAGGAGTGGCAAAGATGCTCCTGAGAGCAGCCAATGTTCCCAGCAGTGAGCAGCACCCGGCAGCGCGTTGCACATGCACTTTGGAAGAACCATCTGGTACCTGGGTATTGCGACAACACACCAGCTCCCAAACACACATATATCACTGCTTTCATCTGCACAGGGAAAAGTGCTTTATGAAATGGAAACCAATGATTTAAAAACAGTGCATATAGTTGCAGGAAGAAAGAGAGTGTGAAAGTGGCCCAGCTCAGCCAGGCAGTTCTGCCTTGCATCCATGGAAACAGCCTGCCTGAAATTTGCCAGCATTTGTTTTTCACCAGGATTTGTATGACCACGTAGTCATCAAATGCTGTGTAATCGGTTAGTGTTTGCTGCTTAGATGCTGTGCTTTCTGCTGGAGACACTGTGCCCTGCACAGTGGGGATGTGGCGGCCGCCCCGCTAGTGGCCGGGGCCAATGGTAGTGAGGAGCTGAGGGGAGCTGAGGGGAGCTGAGGGGACTGGGCCATGTCTCTGGGGTGCATAGGGGGCCTCTGCTCAGTGGCACTGAGGATATTTTATTTTTGGAGTAATTTTTCAGAAGAATGAGTCAGCTGTTTTGAAAGTGCTTTTCTGGGGCAGTGGTTCTGGCCTGACGAGAATGGAGGTATGTGGCAAGAAAACCAGGGAAACTTGGACTCCCTTCCATCTGTCCTATTCACGAAGGTCAATTTTCTTTCCCTACTTAATGTAATTGTCATGTTGTCAATCTAATATTCCAAGTTTATGAAGAACAACAAATCAATACTCGTTTTTGAAAACTGCTGATTAATTAATTGCTGGTGTCTGCTTGCATGCTATGGTTGTATTAGATGTCAGCAGTAATTAATTTCTAAAGGAAATTGCTCTTGCTGATTTTTGAGCACTAGGTCGGTTCTCCACATTGCTGCATATTCATCAGAGGAACCTTGAGTAGCTCTGCGATGGGTGCAGCTTGGCCCAGCAGGGCAATGGGTGGAAAAGGGGTGCTGCACTGCAGCTCTGGGAGATCTCACAGTGTGCCCAAGTGAAGTATGCTCCTTTGGCCCCCCAAGAAAGTGAAAATGCATGCAGGTAATGAGGTAGAGATGTGTGTTCCTTTAGAAAAAACAAAAAATTGCTATATTTATCCATTTGCAATATTTAACAAGTCTGCTACTGTACAAAAACCAATCCTCTTGTATCATAGATACTTTGAAGTCAGATAAAGCATTAGTTTTTCTGACTGGCATACAAACCGCTTCTTGTTAACAATCAAACAGAACCCAGCTGTCATTGGCCTATAGAGTACTCCAGGATAAACAGGAAATCACCTTTCCTCTTCTCCTTTATCCTCACCAGCAATGAACATAATGTGTTTCTGAAAGTTTTATGTAGATCAGTTCTCTTCCCTGAAGATCAAGTGAGGCCGTTCACTGATGACTCACAGCTGGTACCTTCTGAGCCAGCTCAAAAGGTATCTGTTCACCAGAAAGGGATCTTCAGGCCTGAGTTCTGCACTCTTAATGCAGCCTCTCCTTAATAGCACCACGTGGAGTCTTCTCTTTCTTGTATGTAATAGATATACAATACAATTATTCTGTCTATATGGTCTTTCATCCTGAAGCATGCACATTAAGCTATCTCTTGTGGGTACAGGAATGAAATATAGTACCGTTTCACCCGTGGTGAAGCACAGCCACCCCTTGGGCTAGAAGCTGCAGCTGCTCAGCAGTGCAGAGATTGAGGAAGGCACAGCTATAGGAGCCTGTCCTCCCAGCTACAATGTGGGTATTTGGGAATACAAGGTTACAATTAAGAAAACTGGTAACTCCGGTGTTACCAGGAGTCCCAATTCACTGTGATTCTGACAACTTTACAGCTTAATAAATGACACAAACAGCCCTGGAACATCTGCATAGCACAGTGTGAGCCTCAAGCTGGTGACATACCTGCAGGTTGACCTCATTACAAGCATGTGCTGAGGTCCCACAGAGCAGTGGCTGAAGGGAAGAACACTGCTTGTAATTTACAGTTATACATTAGAAATAGGCCTTCCTGAGATTTGTCAGGGAAAATTCTAGGGAAACCTCAGCTCTCTCAGTTGTTTCAGTGGCATATTAATTTAGTTTCTTAATCTGATAAGATTTTCTCTCTACCTTCACCATGTTAGTTCAGGGCTTTTCCTACCAAATCAGTGGAATGGGGCATAAATGTATTGTAATGCAGGCAGCATTTTATTTATTCTATTTTACTGACAAGTAACAGATCCTTATTCAATGATGCCCACTGCAATAAATATAAATCTGAGGGTTGAGCTGTCAATTTCCAGCTCAGACATGGCAGGGGGAAGTTGGGAACAGTGCATGGATGGGAGATGACTTTAGCCTAGATTTCCTGCTCATTTTACAGCATGTGCTTTATTGGATACTTATCCTGACCTTTGTGTTCTTTCAGCAGCTTCTCTGCCACACTGCAAGGTGAGAGGACATCAACTTGGAAGTGCATCTTCTCAGGCTCTGGAAACACATATCTCCTGCTTCAGGAGCACTGTATGTCCATTCACAGCTTCTGGAGGACTCCACTAAGCTTACTTCCATATTGGAGCTCTGTTTGATGAAGAAGGGGAAAAGTCTCTGAATACTGCAAGCCCTGGTTGCTGCAGCAGACTCTGCTTCCTTCAGAAGGCTGCTCTTCTGCCCTGCCTGGGGAAGCACTCCTGCTGTCTGAGGTGTTGGATGCGGGTGCAGATGGGGTAAGCACAAGTAAATCTGTAGCAAGCTTTGGAAAATTTGTAGTGAAGATAATTTGGGCCAAGTTTGGTAGCTTGGTTTCTGAGTTTTATTTATTTATTTATGTAAATTCTACTTACAGTGACATTTCTGCTCAAACCTTCGAACCATCAGGAATTTCAATCCCTCTGCTGCTGGAGAAAATTCAAGATATTGGTTATGTGCACTGAATGGTGAATGTTGGTGACAAATCTTCATTGGCAAATGGTTTGGTTTGCTGTCATTCTGCTGGGTGCCGTGTAAACATTCCGTTGGGAACTGACACAGGCTCCCTCTGTGTCTGAGATACCTTATCTACCCATATTGATGCTCTCTCTTCATAAATGCTGTGATGGTGGCATAGCCTAACCTTTGCTTGTTCTCTCAGCTCCTAAAAACTCCTCAGTGTGGGGCTCTGCAGCCGGAACAGTGTCTTGTGGTGGTGCAGGGTGGCAGAGGAGACTGGCTGGGGCCTGTACGTGGTGTGGTTGCAGCTACACAGGGAGCTTTAGGCACGAAGGAGTGAACAGTGTAACTGCAGGTCAGGTCTGCATGGTGTGTATGTTGGTCAGAGAGCTGCCTCTTCGTCAAAACTTTTTTGGACACAGGAAGGTAGAGTGGTGCTAAATGTTCTGACCATTTGTTTAAAAGCATTTTTAATTGCAGGGCTCAAACTGTCTGGTAGTAAATCTTGAATGTGGCAGTTACATTTTCTATACCACGCAGGAAAAAGGATTACAGTATTTACTGCAGAGACAGGAAGATTGATTCTCACTTGGAAAATCTGCCAGATTTCTTGATTTAGAGGACTGATGATTGGTGGAGTTCTTAGACTTGATTTATATCGTGTTTCTTTTTTTCTTTTCCCTGCTTGTTCTTATGATAACATCAACCAGCCTTATTCTGAATGATTTTTTGTTTAATGAATATTGTTTTCTTTGGATACCGAAGTCAAAACTCTGTTCTCTAATATCTGCTTGTTCGCAGTAATGTGACTCAATTTCACTTGCATGAGATCTAAACAAAGTTGCTATGCTTTACAGAGAGACAACCCTCATTTTCTGTGCTAGAGACAGGCACACTATTTCAAAAAACAACAATCCCTCCCAAGGACATAACCTGAAACCTTTAATAATCATGTAAGCAATCTGAGCTCCTCAGTACATTTCTTCCAAAGCACTTCAGACCTTCTCCTACATTTGCATATAATTTGCCACAAGGGAAAGCAAGTTAACCCAGCATGGGCTGGGGTCCCAGCTGGTGGCAGCTGTAGTCAGCCCTGTTGGTTGTCAGTTCAGCTCAGAAGCTCCAAGTTTGTCTGGGTAGAAAGTGAGCACATAAATGAAGCCATTAGAGATGAAGAATATTAGAAGGATAATTGATACCCTGACATTATCGCTACAGCAAGCATCTTAGGTCATCAATGTAATACATGACACTTCTATATTATACCTGGTTCTGTACAATTAATCATATGTAATCATATGAGAAACTTCCTTTTTGGCACCCTGCTTTCTGCCCTTTCAAGCTAGGCTCTCAGTGCCTGTAAATAGCTTGAGCTGATGTGGAGCTTTTCCTACAAAAACAAAAACCTTACTCATCAGGCTCTTCTGCCTTCTCTCCTTCCCTTATTAATTAATGCTAAGGATAATACTTTTAAATGAGATTTGTTACTTACAAAAAATAATTGATTAACTCCAATTCCAATTTTCTGGGACTTTAAGCAAAGTGTCTTACAGTGTATGATGATCTGCTTGCAGGAGGACACACAACTTCGAATTGCTTAGAGTTGATCTTTGTACATTAGAAATCACACAATCAAAGAATTGTAGGGGTTGGAAGGGACCTCTAGAGATCATTGAGTCCAACCCACCTGCCAAAGCAGGTTCCCTACACCAGGTCGCACTGATAGGCGTCCAAGCAGGATTTGAATATCTCCAGAGAAGGAGACTCCACAACCCCCCTGTGCAGCCTGTTCCAGTGCTCCGTCACCCTCACTGTAAAGAAGTTCTTGCACACATTTGTGCGGAACTTCCTATCTTCCAGCTGATGTCCATTTCCCCTTGTCCTGTCTCCACGTACCACTGAAAAGAGACCGGCCTCACCATTATGGCCCCCACACCTCAGATATTTATAAACCTGGATTAGATCCCCTCTCAGTCATCTTCTCTCAAGCCTAAGCAGACCCAGCTCACTCAGCCTTTCTTCATAGGGGAGATGCTCCAGTCCCTTCACCATCTTTGTGGCCCCCTGCTGGACTCTTTCCAGGAGATCCCTGTCTTTTTTGTACTGAGGAGCTCAGAACTGGACACAATATTCCAGATGAGGCCCCACCAGGGCAGAGTAGAGGGGGAGGATCACCTCCCTCAACCTGCTGGACACGCTATTTTTAATGCACCTCAGGATGCCATTGGCCTTTTTGGCCACAAGGGCACACTGCTGCTCATGGCCAGCCTGTCGTCCACCAGGATGCCCAGTTCCCTCTCAGCAGAGCTCCTCTCCAGCAGCTCATCCCCAGCCTGTACCAGTGCATGCAGTTCTTCCTCCCTAGATGTAAGACTCTACACTTGCTTTTGTTGAACCTCATCTGGTTTCTTACTGCCCAGCTCTCCAGCCTGTCCAGGTCTCTCTGAATGGCAGCACAGCCTTCAGGCGTGTCAGCCAATCCTCCCAACTTCGTGTCATCAGCAAACTTGCTAAGGGTGAACACTATCCCCTCATCAAGGTCACTGATGAAGATGTAGAATAAGACCGGACCCAGCACAGACCCCTGGGGGACACCACTGGTTACAGGTCTCCAGCCAGACTCTGCACCACCAACGGTGACCCTCTGCACTCTGCCAGTCAGCCAGTTCTCAACCCACCTCACTATCCACTCGTCTATTCCACACTTCCTCAGCTTTGTTATAAGGATGTCGTGGGAGACAGTATCAAATGCCTTACTGAAATCAAGGTAGATTACATCTACCGCTTTCCCCCCATCCACCCATGACGTGACAACATCATAGAAGGCCACAAGGTTGGTCGAGCACGACCTCCCCTTGGTGAACCCATGTTGACTACTCCTGATAACTATGGGAATACAAGAAAAGCTGTTCAGAGCAGCAGCTGTGGAGCAAGATAAACAGCATGGGAACCAAGGACACCTCTGCAAGGAGAAGAAGAGTCTCACAGCTCTGATTGGATATGTGCCTGCATGGACAGTTGAAAAGTGTTTTGTAGAATGCTTTGTTGACATATGAGGTGTTTGGGAAAGTTGTAAGGGCGGATGGGAAAGTTAGAAAATAACAACTTGTGAAGGTATATAAGGGATGTGAGAACTTGTAATAAACGATTTGGATCGTTCACATCTGAGTCTGTGCCTGAGACGCTGCAGATAACCTCCTTTTCTCCCAGTTGTCTGGAGATGGCATCCAGCACAAGCTGTTCCATCACCTTTCCAGGGACAGAGGTGAGGCTGACTAGCCTGTAATTACCTGGGTCTTCCTTCTTGCCCTTCTTGAAGACTGGAGTGACATTGGCTATTCTCCAGTCTTCAGGCACCTCCCCCGTTCTCCAAGACCTCTCAAAGATGATGGAGAGAGCTTCAGCAATGACCTTTGCCAACTCGCCCAGCACATGTGGATGCACCCCATCAGGTCCCATGGATTTATGAACCTTAGTGCTGCCTAGGCACTCATGGACCACCTCTTCCCTGACTAAAGGGAATCAATCCCCAGACTCTCTCACTAACCTCCAGGGTCTGGGAAACCTGAGGGAGAGCCTTTTCACTGAAGACAGAAGTAAAGAAGGCATTCAGTATCTCTGCGTTCTCAGCATCCCCTGTTACCAGAGCACCCCTCTCACTTAGTAAGGGGCCTACATTCTCTCTAGTTTTCCTTTTGCTGTTGACATACTTAAAAAAGCCTTTTTTATTATCCTTTATCACTTTAGCTAGATTCAACTCCAGGTGGGCTTTAGCCTTCCTCATCGCGTCCCTGCAGGCCCTGACTACATTCTTATATTCTTCCCAAGTGGTCAGACACTTTTTCCACATTTCATGGACCTTCTTCTTTCCTCGGAGCTTGCACATGAGCTCCTTGCTCATCCACACAGGTCTCCTACCACCTTTTCCCGATTTCTTAGTCACAGGGACACACTGATCCTGAGCTTGGAAGAAGAGCCATTTAAAAGCTAACCAGCTCTCACAGGCCTCCTTACCTTCTAACACCCTGGCCCATGGGATAGCTCCAAGTAGGTCCTGGAAGAGATCAAAGTTGACTCTCCTAAAGTCCAGGGTAGCAATCCTACTTTTTGCTTTGCTTCTTCCACTCAGGATCTTGAACTCCACCATCTCATGATCACTGCAACCCAAGCTGCCCCCAACTTTTCCTTCCTTAACAAGTCCTTCCTTGTTGGTGAGAATAAGGAATAAATGCCCATTAAAATTCACACTTGTCTTCATGTTTTGAAGGGGAGTTTTGTTTTGTGTTCTACTGTTCAAATATCATGTAGCTGAGTAGCAGCAAAGTGAGAAAGAAATGAATGTGCATAATTTAGATAAAATTACATTGGTAGTGAATCGCAGGTGAAGCATTAAATTGATTTGAAAATAAAAATCTTTGCAAGCATCTAGTATTGATGGAAAGGACATTATGAATTTGTAGTGAAGTCTGCTTCTGTGCAATGAGGTCAGATGAAGACAAATGCACTAGTTGTGCTTTCAGGGTCTGAGTGAAACTGTACGTCAGCAGAACGCAGAATGGCACAGGCGTGAGTTCAGCCTAACTTCATGTAGCTTTCATTTCTTCATGAGGAGACATTTAAATTTGTCTCTTATTAAATCTTAAGTGCTCTTTTAACAATAAATTAATGTATAATTAACACAGACAATCTCACTCAATCCATATTAGAGAGCTTACTCGAGACAATTGAAATTTTAATTGCAGATGTTACTAAGGGCCTCTTCCTGCGACAGTAATTGTAATTGCTCACTCACTAAATGCATCAAACCTGGATAGGGTAAAACCTGCTGTGCATGGGTGTCCAACCTCTTTGTGTGTCTGGGTGTCATGATTTTGTGCTGTTGCTATTAATATTCTACATCATAACATCATGTGCAGTATGAATCATTAATTGAGGGTATAATAGTGGAATCATGTACAAAGGAAAAAGGGTTAAAGAGAAAGTAAGTTTATGTTTATAACTGAACGATACGGATTGCTAAGGGAAAGTTATATGGTATTATAGGTGTTTGAATGGAACAAACTTTTGATGGTATAAGAAAGTGTAATTGAGGGTATATGGAGGTATAATAGAGGGTATGTGAAAGTGTAATTGAGAGTATGTGGAAGTGTAATTAAGGGTATTTGGAAGTGTGATTGAGGGTATGTGGAAGTGTGATTGAGGGTATGTGGAAGTGTGGAAGGTTCATGCTCCAGTTCCGTGGAATGGCAGCGTCCCGAGTACTCAGCTCTCAGAGGAGAACTACATATCCCAGAGGACGTCGTGGCCAGAGATGACTCACCGGAGAAGGACATATATAATCTCACTTCCAGGCTGGAACGCCTTCTTCTTGTTCTCTCGCTCTCTGCGTTCCAGCTCAGTCGTCTCTGCGCTCCAGCCCTATCGCCTAGAGTTAACAGTAGGCCTCCCAGTTTTCGGGGATTTTCTCTCTTTCTCTCTCTCTCTCTCTCTCTTGTTAGATTTATTAGCCTCAATTATATTGTACTCTATTGTGTTATCTTGTATTCCAATATCATATTTAGTAAAATAAGTTTCCTCCTTAGATTGCTGTCGCTGTTTTTGTACATTCTCCTCATTCCCTTCATTTCTGGGGCGGTGGACCCTGTCATGGGCACAGGTAAACCTAGGTAACCAGTGACACTGGTCACAGAAACAACAATAGATACAAAAAGCAAAATAACACTGTTTGATGGAGCAAAACAATGTTTTTCCACATAATCACCACTATAAGCTATGCATTTTTGCCAACAAGAGCCTGCATGCTGTGCTTATAAAAATCTGTACCAGCAGAAGTGACCACTGTTGCTGTTGTTATTGCTGAAATGCACCATCTGCAGCCTCACTGGTTGGTCTCTACAAACATTAAATGCTGATGAATGTCAGTGAGTGCACGGAGGAATTCAGTTCCACATCTTTGCTCCATGTGCACTTCCATGTCAGACGCCATTGTGTCAGACAGCCCCTCTGATGCCGTCTGTCGCACGGCAACAAAATAGAATGGGATATCGGTGGGAAGGTTCAGCTGTGCTCCCATTGCACCGTCATCCACCTCTGATGCCATGGGCCAACATCATGAAGTAGGAGGCATTATTTTTGGAGCAGCCCTCAGTAAATATATAAGATAGTTAATGCATACAAGGAAGCTAAACTTGATTTAAATTCTAATGTTTTTTATTGATTTAAATTCTAATGTTTTTTATTGAAACATATACAAAAGAGAGCCAGGAAAACCTAAAGCTAGTGGGATACACAACCTTGCCTTTGTGAAACTAATGCATCAGACTGCTTCTAATTGTTAGTGAGTTCCCACG
The DNA here is from genome assembly GCF_054131305.1 of Coturnix japonica. NCBI lineage: Eukaryota > Metazoa > Chordata > Aves > Galliformes > Phasianidae > Coturnix > Coturnix japonica. The sequence continues at coordinate 2,027,354 of NC_140684.1, forward strand.
GTGTTTGCCAGAGATTTGTTATGAAATTTTACTTCTCCTATACTTCATCCTTCAAGACAGTTGTTCACCAAAAAGTGATGACACAAATAAGGTGTGACTGTGAAGTGAGGGATGTTTCTCTGTGATAAGAGAGATCTAATACAAATCTGGTAAAGAGACATGATCATATTTTTAATTGCAACTCTGTACATTCCACTTGAAAAATCACAAGTTTTGCATTTGTGTTACTGAAAACTGAGTCCCAGATAAGCCAAACAGTTGATTCTTTTTTCATCAATCTTGAAACATATTCTCAAATTCCTTTGTCAAAGTGGGAAGCTCAGCATCATATTCTTTGCTGTTCACAGTACTATATTTAGCCAGTGCCTCAAAATCCATGAAGTTCTTTGCCATCATCTAAGCTGGTGCACTCTGCACCCTGTTCTTGGGTGTCAGCCCAGATGGGCTTCACAGCGCTCTGCCCTTCGATTGGTGCTGCATTGCCGGGCCAGGCCGCTCTGCCTGGTGCAGGTTGGACGTGCCTGCCATCAGCTGCTGCTTGGCTGGCTTCTCTCACCCTGAAATCAAGCCAGTGGATCATATTGAATCATTTCACTTTTGATTACCAATTGTGTTACTGATGTATCAAGTGGAAGCACATGGCTTCCTCATCTGCAGGAATGGCTCCAGGTGGGCAGTGCCTGTGGGGCTGGCAACAGGGAGCACCAAAGACATCCCCAGAAAGCTGAATTTGCCCGAGTCCTGGCAGCCACATCACTCCTCTCCATTGCTAATGAGCACAGACTTGCTTCTCTTGATGGCCTGAGTGGCAGCTCTCACTTTTCCTGATTTAGACCTTTACCGGTGTCTCAGTACCAGGGAACTTGGCGGTGTCTTTGCTCTGAGCAGTTTGCTTTTAACTCTTCACTCTTGTATCTAAACCTGCCTCTCTCCATCTTCATTACTTTGACAGGAATGCTAAATTAGTTGACCTTGTGCTGTCTGGTTGGTTTTTTTTAATATTTTTAATACAAAACAAGCAAGCAAACAAACAAACAAAACACAGCTTTTAAAATATCTCATTCAGCTGTGCGTCAGTTCTAGCTGGATGCTACACAAATGCCAGACAGTCTTATTCTTACATCACCTTTCCCAGCAGCACCTTTCTGTGCAAGTACCTGTAGCTGTGGTGGTGCCACAGGGTCTCTGGGATGAGCCATAGCAACTCCAGGTTTTGGAGTCTTCCCCTCAGGGTTGGGCTGCAGCTGCCCCATCCCCACATCCTCACCCATAGTGCCATGGCTCAGTCCAAGGCACTGACCTTGTGGGAAAGACTTGTACAGGCAGAGGAAGCTGGAAGTCATGAGAAAATAGAAGACACTGAAATAAAGCAAGCAAATGCAAAAGCAGATGGAAGCACCTCAAGGTCACTTCCTTGTTTTCCTGTCTTCATTTTTCAGGCAAGCAAAAATAAGCATTTTCTAGGTACAGCTGCTATCATTGCTGCTATCATTTTTTTCATCATCTTCCTCTTGATGAATATGTTCAGATTATATGCCAGAATTTTTTTTGAAAAATCATCTATCGTGCTTGAAGGTAGAGGTCAAGAGAACATCTGCCTTTCCTACTTTATTTTATACTTACCAGTGTAAAAATCATGCACAGGAAACATCTGCTATGGAAATAACTTCAGAAGCTCAGAAGCCCAGCTCTGAGTCAGAGCATCCTGCTTGTCATTACAGCTCTTTGCTTTTCCTTTGCTGCAGTGAGCCATGCTACACCTTAAATTTCTCCATTCAAACAGTTCTCTTTTCTGCAAGTCAATGAGGAGCACTGGACCTGCAGGCAAGTCTGTCAGACCAAGTTTCAGAGAAGGAGAGGGTGACAGGACTGTGGCTGCCTGGGGCAGGACATCATCCTTGTGCTCTTCTGGCACACTTCACCCACTGGGGAGTCAATTTGTAGAAGGCTTAGGAACAAGTGAGTGCTGTGGGTCATAGAGTGCACACGTGTGCATAAAGATGCATCAAAACCTGGCCTTTCTCAGCGTGTGCATTTGTCAGCCTGGGTCAGCTATCCTAACCTTGCTGGGGGTGAACAATCCACAGGCAGGGACCAGCAGAGGCAAGGGTTAATGCTCCCAGGCAGGCTTTGTTATATTTCTCTTTTCCAGTACTGCAGGCATTGCTGCATGATCATTGATTTTGTAAGAGTTAGTAAACTGCTGCACTTCTTGAATCATTTGGTGTTTTATCATATCCGGTAGCAACAAGTACATTTTAGAAATATCTTTCCTATTCTTTCACAGCTCATGCATTCAGATTTATTTCTGGCACTCAAAATGTCAGAAAGATCCAGCCAAAAAAAAGGTTTCTCCTTACCCTTTTACAGGAGCACAGACAGACCAAGGTTTTCAAAAGACTTGAGTCAGGTTTCCACACTCATCAATAGAAACTTAATGTCTCGGTGTTACAAAAAGCCTGCATTGCCAAGGTACTGAATCCAGTATGTAGTTGTCCCAGACATACACAGCAGTCACTTCTGTAAACTCTTACATTCCAGGGCTTATTAGTAGAGTAAGAGCAAAGCCAGATGTTCTCAGCTGCAGTTCTAACTGCCTTATAAAGGAGTAAAAAATTGGTACCTGCAGTAAAACAGATGCAGAGAGGGAAAATGACATTGTTCAAAGTCAGCCACTGGACCATTGACAAGTAGGAACAGATGTAGTAGACAAATATGTGTGGGGAAAACAGTCTCCTTCAACATCAACCAAGAACATCCTCTTGTAGTGTGAAGTTCATGTTCCTGGTAGAACAATGCCAGGCAGTAGCCTGGACCAAGAACTGTCCTGGTCACTCACTAGGACAGGAGATGAGCACTCAGAACCATTTCCTCCTGTCTGTTGCTGTTTGCAAAGACCCAGGGGACAGGAGATACCCCAGGCATTTGGAGAGCAGGAAGAGCCCGTTCTCACTGATGCTTGTGGAAGTCACTGACTTGAGTGGGATCTTCTTGCCCCACTCATGCCCATGGAATTTCTCTGCTCCCTTGGTGAAGCCAAATTTGGGGCTCAAATTTCAAAGCACAACAGAAGTTTATCTGGGACTGCAAGTGCTTTTTCCAAGAGAATGTTCCACAATGACTTTCATTTGTTTGCCTGTATGATGGCTGTGACTGAAGGACTTTGCCACCTATTTTTGTTGCTGCTTTTATTGCAGTATATTGATTGTAATTAATGTAATTTATTTTGTAAATTATCGGTTATTTAGTAAACTTATCTTTGGGGATTTATCCTGAAGAATAGTACTTCATTAGAAATAATCCTTAGCTACTCAGCTCAAATAACATTCCAGAACTGGAAGTCTCTCACAGAGAGACCAGTTGTAACTATTAAAAGGGATTTGGAGAAGGAAGAGGCAATAATGACGTTTTCAAATATTCCACAAAGTTGAAGACTAAACCAGCAATATCAGTGAATCCCTTTTCAGGCTCTCAGCCTCATGTTGCTTTGTGTTAAAAGATTCTTGGCTGAATTTTAATTGTGTACATAATATTATTGATATTTAGCAATTGCTTCTGTCACCCTCCACCTTAGTCAGCATCACAAGAGACAGCTCAGACTAACTGGGAATTAATTTTCTGGCTAAAATTTCTTCTAATCTCTCAAGAGAACCTGATACAACAGCCAGCAAATCAGGGATCAAACAGCCAGTTTCATGGACCCACTCTTTCTCTGGGCTCCACGTCAGCTCCAGTTGAAATGAAACTTATTTTATCTTGCATTATGAGTGTATGGATTCTGAATTTTCCAAGCTAAGCAGCTGTTCTCACTAGTTCAGGCAGGATGTGCAATATGACTTGTAATTACACATGAGACACAAAGAAAGCAGTGAGATGTTGACCCAGATTCACAAAGACTCACTTGTGCCCGTGTGTAAATACTCTGTTTTGCTGAGGGCAAAAAATGATGGGAGAGGTCCAGGGGCGAGGCAGGGCCCCTTCCCGTTAGTGCTACCTGTGGAGGTTTCTAGTGCTCCCAGGCTGCCAACCCCTGTGGTAATCGAGTGGCAGCTGTGGGGTCGGCCCATGGTGAGTCGTGGCTGTGCTCATGGTGCTCAGGGCCAGGGGACAGTGGTCAGGAGGCCACAAATAGCAGCTGCTCAGTGGGAGTCACTTCAGCTAAAGAGCTGAGTGTGGACCCTCAGGGCAGTGCGGGCTCAGAGTGTTTGCTCCAGGTGTTCCTCAGTGTTGTTTTGGCTGGGACCACTCCAGAAACAAGTGAGGAGGCAAACAGCCTCATCTTGCTGTCTGCTGTTTGTTTTGTTTTTTTTCTTGTAGTAGTTATATACGGCAATTTTTGTAGTTAATACAGTGTTTGTTTTATCTGCCTGAATTCCCTGCTTGCCACTGATTTAATTGCTTGGTTGGGAGCATGTTAATTGTTTATTGACACTGTTCAGCTCCCATGCTGAGGTCAGAAAATCTTCAGACAGAGCTGTGCAATGGGCTGAAATCTCAGCCAAGCTGGTGCTCAGCGAGCAGTGAAGTGGCTGTTCCTGTTGCTATGGGCCGCCAGGACTGGGCTGTGCTGCCCATTCAGCTGTGCCAGTGCAAGCAGCAATGCACACAGCTGCTCTGCATCATCAGTGTGTAAATATCTGCATTTCTTGGGTTCTGTTCATGTGTTGGGTCTATGAAATCTGCACATGAGCTATAATGCACATTCAGTATAATGCATAATGCATTATGGGCTGCAGAAGCTAATGGCTGTGCAGTAAAGAGAGGGAAGGCAGGTTTGCTCACAACAGCCTCTGCTTTAGCAGCTGTGCAGCCCTGCTTGTCTGCCTGGATTGTGTTTTGGTGGCATAGCTTCAGTTTGTCACTCTAAGCTGCACCTATTGGTATGGAGCAGAGATGTTTCAGGATTGGCCCTTCTCCAGTTTTCAAAGCCTTTGCTCATTGCATTGGCTGATGGTGTCATATCTATGCCACAAATGGTACCTGTCCTCTGTAACTAGCAGCTGTGCTGCTTTCCACCTGATCACCAGACATTAGCCAGTGCTTTGCCAGCAGTCACAGATAAGCACTGCAGGGCCATCTGAAATCCATTTTCTGATATGAAAAACACATTTTCCTCAATGAGCTTTGAATCGAGCTCTAACAGTTTCAGAGTCAGCCAGAAGTGGAAAAGAAGGTCATTTGGAGAAGGAAGAGGCTGCACGTATTATAATATCTTCATGTTATATATAAAAAGTCTGCTTGGCTGCTCTAATTTAAACATGCACAGCTTGATAACAGAGTCATGACTGGCCATCACCAGATTATCTGGTAGCAGGGAGGTTTTAATTTAACCTTTTGCTATACTGAATGTCTCAGAAGGATTGTTTCTGCTGTATACAGCAATGGTTTTCATATCACTAAATTTTGCTAACCATCTTCACCTCAGCAGGGAGCTAAGAACTACAGTACCTCACAGTTTGGAGTAGTGTTTTACTGTAAGTCAGCCACCTGTGGCATAGTGCTGGCTGTGTGCAGCTGATGGGGCTGTGCTGAGCTGTCACCAAGAGCCATGTGCTGGGGGGTGTGCATCTTTCCCCATAGAGGCAGTGCAGGGGGCAATGGGGGCTGTGTGGGTGGTGGGTCGTGTTGTGTGTCCTACTGCGGGTGGGAAATGCCAGCTGGGAGCAGGGAGCTGCCAGCCCTGAGCACCTGCCAGCCTGTGGGAAAATATTGCCCAGCAAAAGGAAATAAATTAATTTTGAGATTCACCACTGTCAGAATAACCGAGTGCAGTCCAGGACCCAATTTAATTGAGATAACTGGAACTGAAGAGCAAGATTTTTTCTTAGGTAACACTTAACTCCTACAGTTTCTATCACCAACACCAAGATGTTCTACAGACACAGGGCAGTGCTGGAGCAGGGAGGCTGGTGCTGGGAAGCAGGGAATAATGTGGATCTCCTCCATGCTCCCCCATCTTGGGCAGTGCTGTGGCTGCTGGGCAGTGGCTGCCATGTCACTTTGTGCTTGCTTTGTGCCAGAAACTATCCCTCCTCAGCTTGCAGTGCAAGTTCCATTGGAAAGAAGACAGCAGCATTAGCAGCACTGGACACCATGGCCTGTGAGGGAAAGGACATGTAGCATCTGATTGAAACAATGGGGGAGCAAGACCTTTTCTTCTAGTGTCTCTCAGTTCGTCAGGAGTGATGCTTTTGCAGGGTGAATGTTTCTGCTCTACTACTCCCGCCCACAGAATGGGACTTTCTGCTAGCATTAAACAAAGCTGGGAGCAACCTGTTCTTGCTGGGAATGCAACCCAGTTCTGCCTTCGTGGGGCCTCTGGTACAACACAGTCAGGGGAACATGCTCATGGATGGCCTCTTGTTTTTTTCTGGTCTGTGAGAGGTGGCTCCTGATGTCAGCCCATCAGACACTGCCTCACTGGGAGCAGCTTCATGGGACTCTGCATCTCTCCCGGCTCCCACCAGCAGAGTGACGTACAGCACAGCCTGCCTGATGGGAACCCGCGGCAATGTCAGCTTGGAAACCCACTCAACCATGAGCAACCCCAAAGGGCTGGCAGCAAGGAAGCAACCGCGCCTTCCCAAGTTCATTTGAAGACAATGCAGCATTGAGAATTGTGAAGCAAACAAGAGGTGCAAAAAACCAAACAAACAAAAAAAAAAAAACAACCAAAAAAAAGCACCACTGTCACATGCTCAAGAATTACAGGAACCTGAGAAACACTGGGTGATCTAAAAAGATTTTTTAAGCTCATTCTCTGCTTTACAGGTATTTGGTGGGATTTTTTGTTCTTGCTGCTGATTAAACATTTTGAATGAGCACATATTGCAGAAGGGATTCTGCACTGGTATCCATGGAAACAATAGAATGTTTCTTTCAAACATACATATTAATTTTTTAAAATTAAGCTTTAAAAAGCTGTTATTAGCTCTTTCTGCAAACGAGGTTTAGAGCAGCATTAAGAAATCAAAATCAAGTAGCTTGATGTGAAACAGAATCACAATTACAGGTATTATGAGGAAAGGATTTTTTTTCAGCTATTTCTCAAACTGTGCTCATGCATGAAACAATTTGAGGCCACATCCTTTATCTTCACAGGAGTCGTTGGCATCATACACTGATGGTGAGCTGTCACCCCAGTGCTGTCAGGAGACCTGTTTGTACTCTAAAAAAGATGATCAATTTCAGAGGACTTTCCCAATGTGAACTGGGGGGGGAGGAAAAAAAAGTCTGTTTCAATTTCATCTGTACCCATATCTCCATAATATATATTTCTTGCTATTAAACACTCCCCCTGCCACCTCCCCACCCCCTTTCCCAATAAATAAATAAATAAATAAATAAATAAAGTTTTACTCCAGCAAAATCAACAAATGAAAAAGGACCTGGAATGATATTTGATTTCTGGAGAGATACAAACTGGGACGAATTTAAGCTGTGCATTCACAGAAAACTTATGAAGGACTCATAAAAATTATACTTTGGTCAGGATGGCACCAGGACAACAGTGCCACATTGCCTGTGGTAGTGACCAATTCTTCCCTTTGGTGGGAAGTAGGAAAAAACTGCAGAAACAGGACTATGGTACAGCTGTGATAGCATGATCCTTACTTATTTCTTTGGCATCTGTTCTTGTTAGATGAATCATAATGAACTCATCTGGCATTAGTATAAATGCAAAATGTAAATTCTAGTGTAAGTCATCATCACTCAGTGTACCGTTAAACTTCTTCATGAGCTTCTCCTGACCTGAGATCTTTCTTTAAAGGAGTCCAGCTATTACTGACAAATCTAGAAGTAATAATGTGACTACAGGGTGCTTTTGGGACTAACAGAAGGTGACAGGTGCTGTGAGTGACTTAAGAAGAGACACATTCCTTAATTTGGAAATTAAAGTTGAGCAATGTAAGGACACTGTGCAATTCTAGCATCAATTAAAAGACACTTATTTTCTTTCATAGCTCAGTAATTGCTTCAGATCTGGGGTGTTTTGACTGAAGGTCCATTTTGTTGCTTCTCCCACTTTCTCAAGCTTCTGATGTAGCTTTCAGCTGTAACTTTCTTAGGAAAAGGCAGCAGAAACTCTATAGAAACCCCTCCAGCATTGCTGGCCTGCTTTCTTGCTCCTCTGCTGCTGCAGGAAGCTGGCCCTGATGCCGTGCAAGAGCTGGGTGGGCAGCAGGAGCTCTGCAGGGCCTCGGAATGAGCAGTTGAAGGGAGACCCTCTCACATCTATGTTGAGCTGTAGCATGTTAGCATTCTGCTTACTTTCCAATTGCCTTGCTCTAACAGCCTCTCCCAAAAGGCTTTGAAAAGTGTCCTCCATCATCATTCTGTAGGGTAACAGGTTCAGCACTGACTTCTAAAGTTTTATTTCTGGGAATGTCTGTGTGCAGCTCTGATTCAGTTTCCTTTGTGTTCTATCCGCTCTTGCAGAAGTTCTCCTTGGCAGGGACTTCAACAGCCGTCCTGGTTTAGACAAAATTCTCATTAAAGAAAAGCCAACAGTCAGTGTCCTATTTGCAGAAACCCATGAAGTGTCTGCACCAAGAGAGGTGAGCAGAGAGAGCTTTTATACCTTTTCTTTCACAGATGCATGTGGAATACTTTAATACATAATGAACACACGGCTTTCACTGTTCGGTAAGGCTTAGCTGTGAAGAACAACCTGAATTTGTCTAAGTTAAATTCAAAGGGAAATGTAATGCTTTATTCTTAACTGAAAGAACATGCACTAAAGCTGTGGAAAAGCTTTTGCAATGGAAGTTTCAGCTTCCACCCTCAGGTACAGGTACACTGGAACCAGTGCTACTTGGCATTTCTTGTGAGGTTTAAGAAGACTTTACTGATGAGACCATTCCCACTCCCTCCTCTTCTCATGTTTGTCCAGGCCAGTGCCAGCCTTGCAGGAGAGCAGGAAGGGAGCCATAGGGGGAACCAGTCATTTTCTTAGAGTAATTTACAGGCCTGTAACATTGCTATAATTAATTATTCACTGTCCTTCCAGTCAAAAGCAGTGCAGAACAAAGGAACGTATTATTTCTTTTTTGTAGGTAATGTATTGAAAATCAAAACCCAACTTATGACACACAAGACACTTGCATGATTATCATAATTAAATTACAAGTATTTGTTCGTTTTTGAAAGATAGATAGCATTAAATATGAGGTGTCACTTCCTTTAGCAAAATGTTACTAGCCACTTTAAAACCAGACACTCTGAAATCAGATCAGTTCTCATTTGAGCAGCATCCTTCATGCAGAGAGCAATGAATTCACCTCCTGCAACCTCCACCCCATCAGTTCCAGTTAATGTATTAAGTCTGGCACAGACCTGGACATGTACAAGTGTCTCTGCTGTGGCTGAGGAAGGCATCCATGAGCAGCCAGAGTGGGACAGAGCTTTATCTGTCAAGTGACTGCAAGACGTGTTCAGCAAATGAGTGTAAATTCTTTACATGGCGTGAGCAAAACTGGGATTTGTAGGTGTGGTGAGCTCAGAAAGGGAAGATTTTTTTGTGTATTGTGATGGAAAAAAAAAAAAAAAAAAGAATCCAGTTACCTTTTGCATGATCAAACCAAACCAACTGCTTTTGTAGAAACACTGCTGTGTTTATGAGTGGTGAGCTAAGGCAAAGCAAAAGTAAGGAGACAGGCGGGTGCTCACAGGTCCTGGCTGTGCACTGGCCCTGCGGCAACCACTGCAGCAGATGCTTGGAGCAGTGCTTGGATCTGCACAGCACAGGGAGTTGTGTTCAGCCCGGCCATGGTTCACAGAGAAAAGGATCTGCATTACTTGGAGTTGGTGGTATTGATCTCTGTGAGCAGAAATGAATCAAACTGTTTTTCTCTTTGTTGCTTCAAGGCTTGCTGTCTAGAAGTAAAAATAATTTTTCTGTTTTTGATTCTCCTTGCAGTTGCTTCTTACAATAATACGTGGCCAATGTTTCCCCATCTTTGTTTCTTCCCTTTTTAAAATGTGCACATTTAAAACATTTTTCACACTGGGTATGGCTTGGAAAGAAAGCTTTGGTGCTTAACACCAGGCAAGATCACTTCTGATGATACAGCAAGCACTGAAAGAATAAAATGGCCCTCCAAGAAAGGGTGCATATTTGCAATAGTAAGTTATGACGGAAGATTATTGCTCTCAGTGTCTAGGTACAGCTCTTGCCTGCTCTGGCTTCTTCCATATTGGAGATATATATGCATGTCCTTTTGTTCAACGTGACAGGTTATGAAACTTCTAAGATTTTGTTGGCTGCTTCCTAAATGGAGTGCAACTTTTCACATTTAAATGCTATCTCTATACATGTAATAAACATCTGGGAATATAGATAGCACGTGGCTTTTGGATCAGCCCCAATTTAACATACTCAGCTGTTTTCTTGTCCTTACTCTACTTCCAGCTTCTGTTTAAATGTTCTCCCCTGACAATTGAATATGTAAAACTCCAACCTTGCAAGTAGCCAAGGATCAATGAGGGCTGACGCTGAGAAGTGCAAATATATGAGCTAATGGCTCACCTTTTATTGAACCAATTTAACACTCTGTGACAAGGGCTTGGTCTCCCCCTCACTGCCACCATATGAGTAAATCTGCCCCTGCTCCCCACTGATACGTGCCTGAATTTAGCATCAGACATTAGGATTGTTTGTATGCTTAATCCTGCAGAGTCTGCTGAGTCAGGGCTTCATCAGGACATATGTCTAAAAAAAAATCAAGAACCGGAGGGAGAAGGGATGAAAAGCAGCAGTGGTGTATGGGATGTAATTGGCCAGTTCCAGGACACGTTAATCAAACTAGCTGAGAGGAGGGTGACTTAGCACGGCAATTCCTGCAAACTCTTTAATTGCTCCAGAGCAAAACTGGACTTCAGCATGAAGCCAGCATCCCCAGAGGACACCAGCGGGGCCAAAGACAAGAAGCTGTCAGGCTGTGGAGCTTAGCAGGGCAGAACTCCCAGTTCTATGGCTGTGCTGAGGCGCTGTGGGTGCAGCCCTGCCGCGGCACCAGCCTCCCACACCGGATGGAGCTGATGTCCCTGGGGAGTGAGTGCACCAAGTCACTGTCCATTTGCAGCCTTGCAAAAATCAGAACCCTCAAGCAGGGGGATTTAAGAAGTCAGTAGGGATATACACAATGTGTTAAGCAAGCCCTGATTTGTCAACAGGTTGTGCACACTTTGCACAAAAAACTCTTTTCTGTGCATCCATGTATTTTTCTGAGATAACATTAAGTGTACCAGATATGGAAGCTGGTGGCCCTGCCTGTGGCAAGGGGGAGTTGGAACTTGGTGGTCCTTGGGGCTCCTTCCAACCTACGCCATTCTATGATCCCATGATTCTGTGATTAAGTGGAATTGTAATTTAATATTTTGGTTTGTTTGAGTTATGAATTCTTTCTCTTTTCTGCTGCCCACAAGCATATCACAGCTGAAATCCTACTTTTTCAGATCTCCTGACACTGTGCAAACAGCAAAATGCTGAAAACTATTCTTTATTAATGGCACAAATAAAAACCTAATCTTTATTTCCTAACCCCCAGTGAGGTGTACTTACCTATAATATTTTTCCTGGCTATCTCCTGCACTACTGAACCCTTCAGCTGCAAGGACAGTGCAGCAGCAGCCACCCTGCAATGCTATCTAATTATTTAGATAAGTCGTTAGTGCCTTCTCTTGGCAGAAAAACCTACACTCTTAATCATGTGGCACAGCAGGCATTGTGTAGCTTTGATTTATGGGGAACAAGGATGCTGTAGCATGTTTTGGGCACCAACAAAAAGAGACTCATTTAGACTACCAAAGTACAGTCATACACTATCATATGTTCAGTAGCAGTCCTGAATCTGTGTATGCCTCTGTTCAAATCACATTTCCATTTGTTCAGGTGTTGTTTTTTTTTCATTTCCCAGAAATCCTTATGCAGATGTCAGAGCAATGCTGATCAAACTCTGCTCAAGTAACCAGAATCCTCTTAAACACCTCTGGCCACCAACTAATCTCAGCCTGCACTGAGGCTCTTCAAGAGCAGGGGGGTCACCTTGTTTGTCAGAACCTTTTGCATGTCTAAATGTGTGAGCTGAGGGTGCTTGCCATGCACTTTTTATTGGTGGAGAGGCATCAGTTATGGTGATCTGAGTAATATTTTCATTCCCAACTCTGCAATTATTGAGTGGCGGTTAGGATATAGGCATGAGGAATACACAGCCTGAATCCTTTGGTGTGCGGAGGGGCTGTGTAAAAGCAGCAAGCTAATAGCAAAGGTGCAGGTTTTGGGAGAGCCTACCTCCCAGTTTTATGCTCAAGAAGTGAGAAATTACATGTTTTCTGACTGCATAGATTTTGAATGACAAGAGGGCTGCACTGGGTGTGATGAACAAAGCTTTCTGTCACTCAGCATTTTCTCTCCCGGTGCTTGGTACAGACAGGGGCTCTGAAAGCCGTGGTTGGGCACGGGACTGCTCAGCCCCTCTGGAACTGTCTCAGCCACAGGAGCAGCGGCCACATGCTGCCTGTCCAGTGCTGTGGTGAAGCCAAGCTCTGTTCTCATCCTGGTCACCACCCGGTCCATGAGGCTGAGAGCACCAATGAGAAGCTCCCCAAAGCTTCTCTTTCTTCTTCCATTCTGGACTAACCGAAGTGTTCTGGAGCTGCGGGTTTGTGCAGGGAAGTCACCAAGGTTGTGCAACAAAAACTTGTTCAGGAAGAGCATACAGTATTTGCTCTCAGCACTTCTGCTCTGGGTCAGCCCAAAAGTACTAATGGAACAGTTTTCTCTGAGCTTTCTTGCCATCCACATGGCATTTTGAGTGAAATAACATACTTAGAGAAATCTCATTGTTTCTTGAACTAGGATGGATGCAGTGTCTGATGCGAGGACACAAATGTGAACAATCCAAATAGTTTATTACAAGTTCTCACATCATTTATATACCTTCACAAGTTTTCTTTTTTGCCCCTACATGTTAACAGAACATTCCACAAACACTCTTCAGCCATTCATGCGGGCACATATCAAATCAGAGCCATAAGCTGTTCTTTCTTGTAGAGGTGTCCATGGTTCTCATGCTGTTTATCTTGCTTCACAGCTGCTGCTCCATACAGCCCTTCTTGTATTCCCACAGATGGAGACAGAGGATATGGTCCACAAAAGTGGCTCCATGACATCACAGGCAACATACACTGCTGAAACCATGACTCCTGAAAACAAGGCTGGATCTTCAGCTGCTGCAGACACGTTTGTAAGTGATACCTGTAGAAACAATCCCTCAGACTTAATCTGATTTTCTTCATTTAAATCTAGAAGCACAGAATTATAATCAGCACTAAATCGTGGCTGGAACTACGATAGGACTGCTTAGATCCTTGTTACTGCTTTTGAGTTTTCTTTTTCTCCTTTCTTTTCGCAGGATTTATTTGTAGAGCTCAAATGTATTTTTAGAGCTGAAGGGTGAATATCACCTTCTATAATATAATTAATAGAACTTTCTTTCACTGTCTAAGCCCATGGAAATGAGAGTTGTACTGGATAAGACTGCACATGAACATTACCATAATTCTGCTCTGTCAAATATTTGATCTCATCAGACCTTAACTGCACCACTAATTGGAGAAAAGGGCACAAGCATTAACGCTGAAGTGCCTAACCTTTAGCAGCCTTTCATTTGTATGGAGGGTACCCAGAATGAAAACTGTTGGGCATTATGATCTGAAATATTCCAATAACTTTTAGACTACAGAATTACGGAACTGTTGGAATTGCAGGCACATCCACCCCTCCTCCCACACTTCTGTACTATACTGCAAATCTGACATGCTCCTTGTACAGAAAGATGAATGCTATTAGTATTCAAATGGATTTCCTTTTCTACGTGAAAAATGGAAGACTTCATTTCTAAAAGTAATTTTAGTGTTAAGCTGCCTGTTTATGGTGGATTCTGCACTCAGCCTGTGTGAAGCAGAAGTATAAATATTCTCTCTAACCAAGGGCTAAATTGTGGCTCTGGCTCTAAGGCTGTGCACTGGGAACTGGCCCTAGATATAATTTCAACAAAGGAATCATTTCTCTGTTTTGTTGGGTCTGAGGAGGTGCAAAATCATCTTTTGCAGTTGTTTGAGGCATGCATTGCTCCATGCAGCTGAAATACAACTGCCAAAACTATTTTCTCTTGCTATCCTGTATGCTTGAACAGTCAGATGTGGGAGGGAAGGGTATTCCCTGACATCTGTGGGGGAAACTTGACTGATTTTTTGTTTGCATCTTCTCTAGAATTTTTTTTTTTTTTTTGAGTGACGTGAACCCAGGAGGCATTGCAAAGCCTTTCTGTGTTTTTGTTCTGAGAGATGGAGCAACCCCTGTTGCATCCCCATGGGCAGTAAACCCAGGTGTGCATAGGGACCAGAAGGAGGTGTGATCCCTTGTCCTTCTGAGTTGCACAGGAGAGCTCTGGTGCTGAGGATGCTGTTGGCAGAAGTTCTTTCATGCTCCCGGCAGAGCTGGGCTTTTCCCTGTGGGAGTCGACTACCAGTCATGGTCCTTCTTGCCCCCATCCTTGCCAGCGGACTCTTCTGCTTCTCTCTGTACACAGGGAAAGCAGCACAGAGAGGCTCTGTGGAAACATTAGTGGAGTTAATGGATGTGGCTAAATGTGATTGATGAGATGCTTGTAAACGTGGGTAGAACTTGTCAGTGGCTCTTTAAAATTGAGTAATACCATTTTAATTTTTAGTCTTGTTGCTATAGATCACAATAAGGTTATGCTGATGGAACCATCAAGCATAGTAAATGCTATAAGCACAATACGTTAGTGTTAATTATAAACTAATTTAACAACAGCGTATATGAAGAGGGCAAATTTGCACTCCAATTCACCTTAATAAATTTAATTGTACAGAAGTAGTGGAAGGCAAAATATTCTCAATAAGGAGTAAGATGATGGCTACTGGGTTGCTATTCTGGTGCTGGTGATCCTGATTCATGAGTCACCACCACTTCACCTAATTAAGCATGTAGCCGGGTACTGCATGTTTACAGGGCAGAGATTTGGGACCAATTGCTAGGCAACTAGACAACTGTTAAACTCTGCCAAAGTAAAATGAGCTTTTTTTCTTTCTTTCTTTTTTTTTTTCTTTCCCTCCACCCCACTGAAGGAGGAAATTAGGAGTTATATTGATGTGGAATGTTAAGAAGACCACTTACAGGACTTATGCTTCTGGAGGGCAATATAAAGATAGGTCCCTGCTTTTTCTTTCTTTCCCTCGGGCTGCAAGAAGCCAGAAACTGTTACTCACTGAAATGAATATTTAATAGCTTTGATCTTTTTTCTCCCAATTATTGTAATTTGCCAACCTGAGAAAGGGCTGAATTTAAGAGGAGTTTCATTGGCTTAAGTAAAATTTCCTTCAAGCCTCAAAGACTTTGTTCTCGCACTGCAGTTGCCTCTGATGGTTCTGGAAAGACCAGCTCTGGAGAACGTCTGTGACAATCATCCGTGCTGCTAAAACCTGACTTTGTCCGGCCAAAATGGTTTTGCGGTGTAGTGACAATATTCTTAGCCTCCTTAGCAACATTTGTATGAAGAGGTTCCCAGGAGTTAATGTGCTTCTGCCAAATTCACAGCTGGTTTAGAATAACTGAGAATTTGGTCATGACCGCTGCATGTGGCTGGGTTCAGCAGTGTGCTGTTTGCCTTCAGACTGAGATCTCTGACAGCCTTCGGATGTGTGTGTCCTGAGATCATCCTGGCCAGCCTGAGCTCCCTGCCGGGTGGTGACACCCGTGGATCTATGGAGCTTTTTTATAACTGCTGCCTCTCCTGCTTCTACTATTCAGAAATCCTCTGGCTCACACTCACCCAAAGTATTGCAATATTTGTATGTCAGAGCTTTCTTGGCTGCTTTTGACAACCCAGCTCATCTCTGTTAAGCTGATAGTGCTGAACTGTTCCACTGTTTTAAGTGCTGAGGCATTCTCTCCCCATCAGTGACTGGGCAAAATACAAATAGGAAGGTGACCTGCTCTGTACTGAACCTTAAAACAGCCAAAATATTGATAAACCCTTCTTCTAGTTACAACCTTTTGTTGTGTTAGCAGTTGTTACACTATTCCTGCTCACAGAGTATAGCAGCCAGTGGATATTAGCAGACCTCTGTTCTACTGTGTAAGGCTTTTCCATTTAAAACTGCATCCCTGTTTATTCCAACCTTTAGACAACCCTACTCAGACACAAATCTCTCTCTACAAGTACACTGCATCTCCTGCTGGTGCTAAGCAAGCTGGTGCTTGTTTCAGAGCTGCCTTGCGGTGCAGGCATGGCCTCTGTCTATTGGAGAGCTAGCACTTCAGAGAGCAAATGCTGCATGCTTGAGGGCCTTGTGATAACCTGCTTAAAGATAGAGATGTTCTCTGCAATTTTCTCCCATTGCTGCTATTGGTTTGAGGCTTGGTGCTGATGTACTGACTGGAAGGGGCAAGTGTTTCAGGGAGTGTGTTAACATAAGCTTCTTTCTGCACTAAGAAATACTAGATGGGAACAGCTAATATTTACTCTGAATAGCTGTTACACTGAAAAAGCAAAGACTGGAGAAGAGAAAGTGCTGTTTTAAAGCAGATGTTTAACATGCATCACAGCAATCATGCACTAATTGAGGTCTCAGCTGACAGCAGGCCCATGTGCTGCAAATGTTGTTCAGGGTGCAAACCCAGCCCAGGTCTGCTGGCAGAAAACTGGGACTGTCCTCATTCAGAGCAGAGGAGCAAATGGAGCCGATCTTGTACAATCCCTTGACATGTTCACAGAAGTCCTTAACAGAAGCACGAGTCGCTTTTGGATTGATGCAAAATTCAGCTCACAGTACCAAGACTAGTTTTCAATAAATTAGGTACTTCATGGTGCAAATCCTTTCTAACTTAAAAATAAAGTAAAATTAAAAAAAATAAAAATAAAAAAAAAATCAGGCATCTTTGTCACACAGAAAGCTGCTTAATGTTGTTCTAAACGTTGTCCTAAAGCTCAAGGAAAACAAGGTCTTTGAACCTTGCCCCATGGCCAATACACTAACCCTTACAAAGTGAAAATTACCATCTATCCTCCGGCAGCTGGGTCTAATTGCTCTGGTGGGCTTGGATGGGGTATTGGACAATGGAGACAAGCATATGCCATTTCCATGAATATTTGTTTTCTACCCCTTTGTAATATCATTACATATGCATATAGTTGTAATTATACTAACGTACAATTGTAATTACAAAGTGAATGGATAGCCAGAGAGTATATAAGAAAAGACTCAACAGTGTTAAGGCTCACAGTCAAGATGGATGCTCACCAATGTTGAGGCTTGCCACAAAAACTCCACACAGAAGCTATCTCCAGAAAGAGATGCTACAGTAGTGGTGGTCAGCCCTTAAATGGGATCTAGGAGAGGTGGAGCTGAATTACCTTCACCTGTGCTCCCACAGCCCACTGTCATTTGCCTCAGATGGTTAATCAGAGGTTCAGGCTAGGATTAACAGTTTCCCATACAGTATAACATATGGCATATGTAATAATTTAACACAGTGCAGTGGAATTCCAAAGCTAAGAACACATAATGCTTACACAGCCTTGTGTACGTGTAGGTAAAAATGTAAAGTTTTGTTTATACGCAGGTTAAACATGGGAAATTTTCTTTACAAGGGAATCTTTGGGAGCAGATCTTAAAAGGCTGAGCATCTGCAGTTGGGATTAACATTTATAAATATTTTGCTTCCCTTCCCAGTGCCAAAACAAGACATGGACTGGGATCCAGGAGAGAACTGTAAGTAGATGGTGTAACAAGTAAGCAGGGCTGCCCTGCAGAGAGACACAGGGATTGCTGGTTGGGGGACAGCAGAGGTTTGTCTCTATGCAACAGACTCTGGGCATGGTCCAGAGCAGTAAATTAAAGTTACAGCTTGATTGCAAGGGTCCATCACAGATTTCTAATTTCGAGAGACAGGTATATTAACACAATAATGATTAATGATTCTCAGTTGATTAACATCTTCAAAAAGAGAAACTGAACCAACATGCTAAATTTCTTGTAAATTCTCCTGTGTTTTGATACATGTAGGTTTTCCCCTTTCTTCTGTGTGGTACTTTTGAAAGGAGGTATCAGCTATACTGCCTGTGATATTGTCTCTTCCTAATCTAATTATCAAGAAACATTTCCTGAAATCCACACTGCTTCATTACAGCACCTTCCCCTCTATTTGCCCCTTCTGTGCATCCAGCAGAGCCCCTGCCCTCACCCCCCAGCTGCCACCCAAGGGCTTGATGCTGTGCAGGCATTCACCAGAGGCTGGAGCCAAGGTACTGTAATCACAGAGAGACAGGCATTCTGCGCAGCACAGTGCCCCAAGGGAGGGTTTGTCTCCTCAAAGTGAGACTCCTGTCCAGGTTCTGCAGTCATTCAATTTCTGTATCAGACTTTCTGTGCAGAAATTGCTGTTAGGATTTGTTGTGAAAACTGTGCTAAGATGTACAGTACCACTGAGTAAAGTTTAAAATTGCCAGATGAAGCATTTGGATAACAAAAAGCTGACAGAAGCCAAAGCAGAGCTATCAACGGATTTTTTGTTTAAAGGCAAATTCACAAGGGGGGAAAAAAATAGACCATTCTCAGTCCCAAGAAGGTCAGGTTGTGTTCTTGTCCCAAGAAGGTCAGGTTGTGTTCTTGCTTCTTTGGTTGCCTCTTAGTGACTGTTACATGAGTTTAGTTCCATTAATGCCTTGGTACAGCTCTCAAGCTGGAGATTTCTTTCTCTAGAGTATTCTCTAGATGTGTGTTTCTAAATTCCTCTTCTACCCTTTAACAGTCACTGGCTGCACCTTTGCACTTACCATAGTGAAAATGGAGTTTTATGGCAGCTTTGGACTAATGGAGTCATCCTTTTGTAAGCTTTCTGGCTTCTTCCCAAAATCTACTTACAGATGATAGGATAGTCGAAGTGCACATGCCTGACTTGTATGAAATCCAGCCCGATCATCTCCTGTGGCTGGAGTCTTTCCACAGTTCCAACAAGCTTGCTTTATTGATTGCCAGAGAAACTAATGAATTTAAAAACCATTTATGGCTTTCATTAAAAGTTATTTCATTTGAGTGTTGACAGAATGACTCCTGGCTGTATTACCCCAAGTCTAAGCTCTGTACAGACAGGGGATAATGGGCACTATGGTAATGAAATGCATTCTGATAATCATATAATCATAAAATTCTTAGAGTTGGAAGAGACCTCTAAAGGTCATCTAGTCCAGCTCCCCAGCAATGAACAGGGACATGCTAGATCAGGTTCCCCAGGGCCTGGGAAAGTCTCCAGGGATGGGACATCAACCACATCTCTGAGCAACCTGTTCAGGGCCTCACCCTCATTGTAAAAGACTATTTCCTTATATCCTACCTAAATCTACTCTCTTAAAAGCTTGAAACCAATTCCTCTTGCTCTGTCACCACAGACCCTGCTAAAGATCGTGTCCCCTTCTTTTTCCTGTGGCTCCCCTTTAGATAATGAAAGGCTGCTAGCAGGTCACCTGAGAGCCTTCTCTTCTCCTGGCTGAACAGTCACATCTCTCTCAGCCTAACATTTACATTTGTGTATAACTCACACAGTACAAAGAGGTCCATTGGCTTTGGTGGGAATATACAGATAAAAATTTAGCAGAAGAGTGAAAAAGATTTTTAAAACTCCTGATTCTTGTTAGGAGACAGGCCCACACCTTGTCCCAGCACAAGGTGCAGTAAATGCTCTCGGCCACCCGGGGCAGCAGCTTGCAGTGGCAACATTCCCATCCCCTCTGCAAGCATGAGCACAGTTTGGAGTCCCATTCTTACCAGGAGAAAATACCTTATTCCTCTAGAAACGTCAGTTGACGAGGAACATAATTTTTGCTCCTCTCCACATCAAAATCAAAAACCCTAAAAATAAAGGTTTAATAGAGGAGAAATGTAATACTGTAAAGCAGCTTCCTCATCTACAGTTTGAATTGCAATTTAAAGATTAAAAATATATACATATATATTTCTGAAAGCTGAAGAGGACAAGCATAACTTTTTTTTATTATTCAGTCTTGTTTTCTTTATTTTGGGCAATAAACAGATTAAAGATACAAAGAACCACTTATGAGGAAAACAGCTGGGAAGAAATCTGACTGGAGTGCATACAGAGGGGATTAGTGAGTTAAGAGCACAGAGGAGAAATGCAAAGCACGTACCAGAGCTGGAAGGAGACTGAATAGTCCCTTATCTGTCAGCTGGTCAGATAGCAGCTAGTTATTTCTAGACTGACTTCTCAGAAAACAGTGTTCAGTGATAAGAGTATTCAAAATGTTTTTTTTAATTTGGGATAAAATGAGGTAATATGAGAAAGCTCTGCCTGGTCTTATTAACTAAATTGGCATGTTTTCTTTCCCTCAGCAAGGGCTACATCTGTTTACATTGGTGCTAGAAGCAGGCTGGTGCTGGGAGCTGCTGTGTGGTGGGTTCAGGCCAGGTGGAGCCTGGCAGGCCACAACTCAGCTCCTCACCACGCTGGGCACTACCTCCCAGCCTGTGTCATCGTGGTTTTGTGCTGAGAAGATCACAGACCACTTGCTGTGCTCTGGGTGAGCTTCCTGTCAGGGTTTTCCTTCTGGCCTGAAGACTCATCACCCTTACAACAGCCAAACTTGGTGCCTACTCTTCCCCAAAAAGACCACAGAGCCATCATAAGCACTGCATCAGCATGAGTTACTGTCACCAAGAACATGCCAAAACAAACAAAAACAACTCACACACACTCCTGTTCATCAGTCATCAAAGGAAGAAATACTTATTCTTGTTTTTCCCACCGGTGTTAACCAAATTGGTTTAGAAAAGCCCCAGCTGTGTCTCACCTGTTCCCAATCAGCAGTTAGGAACTGATGAGGAGGGGGTAGGCCAGTCCCCTCCACTCAGTGGGCCTAACTCTGCTCTGCTCTGCTCACTGGTGCTACTGCCCTACAGTTTGCTGCTGGACCTGCCCCAGCGCTGCCAGGATTGCAGCACACGTGCTGAAGTGTGCCATAGATGTTATTTCTTCTTCCTTTGGTGAAGAGAAATCTGCATTTTTCATGTTTATCTTGGTGTTAGCCATATTAGTGGCATTGTGCTGAAGGAGTATGAAATGTGTTTATTTGGTTGGTGTCGGATGTTCTTTAAAATTTGAACCAGACAAGAACAAGACAATGTGCAGCTGGGGCATTATTTAATCTGCTTGGAAACCTTATGCTAACATTTAAATTACATCTCATTTTAATTGAAATATTTACTTCTGGGAACATAGAGGGTACAGACACTTACAAGCCTTCATGGCACTGACACTGACACACTGGGTGATAATATCAACTGGCTTAAAAAATAGATATGCAGAAGCATTTTCTCCAGAGGTTTGGCAGTGAGAAAACAGAAAGTTAAAATATTTCTTATGTGTTAGAAAAATTATCAAGAGCCTACATTAATTAAAATGTGGTCCTTTATGTATATCGATTCCTTTTGGGATTCTTAGCAATGAGAAAGATACAGAGCAATGGATTAAGCTAAATGTTGGCAATTACAGAAATAAACTGAGAGTTTAAAGCCTGTGTTGACACAAATTACTGAAAACTTTCTTTTTGTGGCTTCTTATAAGAGCAAGTACACAGTAACACAGCAGAACTGTTCATTGTAAGCTCAGGCAGGATCTCAGCTTTGTGGCTGTGACCTGGCAGCCTTTCAACCTTGTGCATTGATATCTGTTTCTGTAACTTGAAAGCAGGTTCTTTGGCACCCTTTGGCTGCCTCTTTTCGCAGACTCTTCTCAGGTTCTCTCTTTTCCCTGGTGCCTTCTTCTCATGGAGTTATCTAGATCAACCTATGTCCATAACCAGGAGCAGTAGGCCTGTGGGCCCTCTGGCCTCTGAAAATGGGAAGGGAAAAAGGAATAGGGAGATGGGAGCTGGGCTCAAGAAAACAAACAGAGCAGCAGCAACAATCTAAGGAGGAAAACTTATTTTACTATGATATCAGAATGCAGGATAACACAATATAATACAATCTAATTGAAATTGAGCCTAATAAATCAAGTAAAATAAGAGAGAGATTTCCAAAGAGTGAGAAGCCTACTTTGAAACTGAAGGTGCACAGCTTGGAAGAACACCCAAAGCTGCTGCCAGGCACTGAGAGAGAGTACGAGCATCACTTCTGTGACGTATTTTCCTCTCTGACCATGAGGTCCTCTGGGACATGTAGTTCTTCTCTGTGCTCCACATGATGTCATGATGTGGAGCAAAATTACAAAACCATGATGCTTCTGTAACCTGTGGCTGCATGGGGCTGGTCGTGCTGCAGCCCTCACTGCACACAGCATGGTGGGGCTGCAATGCTACAGGTCCTGCTGTGAGGCTGTGTGTGTGTGTAGGGTGTGTCAGCTGTGGGACTGGATCCAAAAAAAAACTCCTATGGTCTTTGTGGTTTGCTTAAAGTACATGTGTATTTCATGTGTGGTTCAGGTGGGACAAGCCAATCCATCTAGTGCTTTGTAGTATTGTTCTATTAATTTCCATCTATTTTCCCCTTACAGGTACTTGATAAATTTAAAAGCCTGTAATGAGGGTTGGTAAATGTAATAGGATTTAAATCAGCATAAATAATGCAGAAACTGAAATTGAAGGACGTAGGAATGCTTTGAGATGAAGGCACTATCAAAAGCTTTAGCTGCCCTCTGAGTTTTCTGTGTGTTGCTGATGCACTGAAAATTATTTATAGACATATGTGTACTACTGTCTTTAATTTAAATGTGCACTGAGTGCTTTAAGATCAGGAGCCAGACCCTCTGGGAGAGAAAGGCTGCTCTGTGCTGTCAGCAGCGCTGATCCTCATGGGCAGATAGCTCGAATCACGATGTGGCGCAGGAGAGTTCTCCAGGGTCGGCATGGAGAGGTTTCCTGCCACACACTGCAAAACAAGTGGAATTTACTTCTTTTGCTTGTTGTGACTTTCAGCAAGGTGGTTGGACCATGTCTTATTGAGTTAAGAAATCAGAGCTTCAGAGCTGCAGCTCAAAGTAGTAGCTGTGGAACTCAGAAACATAAGAGAGTGGATCTCTAGGTGCTGATGTTATCTGTGCACATTCCCTTGTACCATCTCAGCCCAGTCACAGCTTCGTGTGCAGGAGTCACCTATTGGAACCGCGGTGCCAGGCCCTGCCTGCACCTGGAGCTCACAATCCCCTTTGAACTGAAGTGGCTGCATTTGTAAGAAAACAGTTGTTACTGAATTTGCTCAAATATTCAGTTTGTTCCATTCCAAGGATTTATAATCAATACTGCATTCTAGCAGAAAAATAATGTAATAAGCCCTTAATTAGTATGATGTATTTGTTGATGCTCACAGCTGACAGCTAATCTTTATTTTAATTTATTTTAATTAATTCTTAGGTTAGTTAAATAAAAGCCTGTCTCATTTTTCACTCTCCATTTCTGAAAAAAAAGAAACAAGACAAAGCTTTATTATGATCTCAGCACAGATACAACCTCTGGGATTGGCTGAATTTTTACCTTCTGCTAGTGCCTAATTTGTCAGAGTATCTCTCAGCACTGATGCCAGCCTGTGTTATTTTTGGAAGTTGGTTAAGCACAAATCCAATATCAGTTTTCATAAAATGTTGTGGAAACAAGTTGTTCTGATATTCCCCTCTGCGTGGATTGATGAAAGGCAATTTGCATATTTGCCTATGACTGCAATTTCCTCTTTGCTGTATTTATGTTCAGTATATCTCAGTGTGACAAAATGAAGCGTTTCAGTTTTTACTTTGTCAGAATTTCACTGGTACTACTGGGTTATGGTGTAAGCCAATGATCTTTCTCATGCATCCTGGAGGATACCATGCAGGATGCATCTTCCCCTTCCTCCTTCCCTGGACAGATGTGGAGTTGGCCATAGGACAGGCAAGATTGGTTGCCTTTGCTGTTCTTTGGATAGCAGCTCTGCCACAAAACAAATCCAACTTGCAGTAACTCTTCTGGTTGCTGTAGTTCAAGTTGATGATAAAACTGCTTCTTGTAAAGGCTTGTTCCTGTGATGCCTCCCTTGTATTTGTAGCTCCAGGCCATGGGATGTATCAGCATTCCTTAGCAATACAATTAGCTTGAGGTGCTGCATCAACACAGTACTCAATGATGACCTCAACACAGCACCAGATAATAACCTGGAAGTCAAGGGAATACTCATTGCTACAAAAAGCTGGTCTTGATAGCCTAATGGGACTTCTGTCCCTAACAATTAGGATTAATCTTGTTCACCGCTAGTAAACAGTTGTCAAATGCAGAACTCCTTGTCTTTCTCCTTTCTGAGTGAATGTAAGAAGAAGTGAATGTTTCCTTAAAGACCAGACCTGTTTGTACTTCTGGTAAGGAAATTTAATCACAACAGTGGTGGGTAACATGGTATTTTGACCAAAGAGCATAGAGTTTGCAGGGGTATTATGTGTTGAGAACAGTTTTGGGTTTGTATATCAAGGCATGAAAAAGACTGATTTATCCTGAGAAGTTGTTTGGGGTTGATTTCTCTTTGATTCATTTGTTGCAATCCCATTTGAGAAAGCAACTTATTTTAGCTTCTGTGAAAATTTAGTGACTTTTTTTTCCTTGAATGTAGAAGCATTCAGTGTTGGGAATTAACCCACCCATGTCAGGGTCTGTAGGGACCTTGGGAAGTTGTGCAGCCCACCATTACTACTATGCTTCTCTTCTTGCTCCTGGCTTGCCTGCATGCAGCAGGAAACACTCTTGTATTCAGTGTTCATTGACCAATTCACCCTTGCAGGTTGCTGAGATTTTACTAGCAAGTTGTAGCTGCCTCTCTTGCACACTTGGTGGCATTTTCTTTTACACATATTGGAGACAGCTGATGAGAACCAAGCTGCTGTAGATAGAATGAGTTAGAAAATGCCCATTAAATTTCACAGTGGAAGTTGAAAATTAGTCATGCTTAATTTAAATTTTATGTAATCTCCCAGAAAACTCTTCCTGACAAGGCGATTACAAGCAAGGACCTTCACAGAATCTTCCTCCTAGCACATTTCACCACTAATGCTCCAAGGTGTTTTCTGCTATGCAAGTTGCTACAGGGACCTTTGGCTTAAAGATGAGAGGCTTACAGGAGAAGAGCAAACTCTGGGTTAAGTAACTCCCTGTAGGCAAAGCAGGCTGCCCTGAGTGTGTGCAGGCAACCAGTGCCAGCCACAGTGCTTGGCTTGGTGCTGCCGGAGGTGCTTGGTCCAGTCCTGCCACAGGCAGAATTGGGCTATTGCAGCCTCCAGGTGTAAACGATGGAGGGAGGCCACTCTGAAAAGCTGTGGGGGCAAAGCAAGTCCTGTGCATCTGTCTGCCTGAAGTATCCAGGCTGGGAAGGAAGGTAGATGTGCAATTACCTCATAGTCATTATTCTTGAGAAGTAATATACTACTCCTGTTGGATCCCATCGGAGTGTTGCTATGCGAGGAAAATCCCTTCACGTAGAAATTTTTATAGACTCCATACTTAGCCAATAGCAGTCGAGCAGCTACACTGTTTTATGTGAAATTAAAATGCTTACCACTCTCCCTTTCTTTCTGGAAAACCTGCAATGTGTTTGTGGGCTGCCAGATCTCTGGGTGATGGAATCATATTTGATATAGAGAAGAGCACATGCTCGTTTTAGGCTGCTTTTCCCCCTCTGTGCTATTTAATATTAATGATGGAAGTTATTGTGTCAAAATACTAAATAATTGTGACCTGCATTAGAAAGGAATTTTAATTAACCTTTAAAAGCTCTATTTACATGTTTTAGTGTATATGAATAATGCATGAAGTTGTGCAGTAAGTTTATCCTCAAAGTCATTTCAGGATCAAGCTGCAGAAAACAAAGAGAAGAGTGGTTTCTTTTCTCTCGCACTTCCCCTTCTTTAATCCCCCAGAATTCGGGAAATAGAGTTGAAGTCTTCCACCTATAGGATTTCTCACTGAACTTCAAAGCTTAATTTAGTCTCTACTGGAATGAAGAGAGGCATAAAACAGGCACAGAGGAATCCATTTAAATGAATGGCTGCAGAAGAAATACAGCTTTGAAGAAAACAAATGTTCTGCACAATAGCTCAACAAAAACCTGCTGTGCTGGAAGGCAGGTGCTGAGGAGCGTCAGCCTCAGCATGTGGGGCTGCCTTGCCATGGAGTCCCAGCTCTGTGCTCCCCCAGGCTCCTCTGTGTGCCTCTCTGGGGAGAGGCAAAGCCCCTCGGTGCCTTCCCGGTGGCAGGAGCCAGCAGGGCCATCTTGCAGCCCTGTGCGTGTACCTGCGAGTGTCGAACAATTTTCCAGAACATCATTTTAATAGGACATGGCAGCATGGAAGATTTGGTTTATTTTCCAGCATATTTGATGCTTCATGAAGGATACAGTTTTACTTCAGACTGCTCCTTTATAAGGCTGCTTGTCAAGAAAAATTCTTGTCATTAGCAAGGTATTTCTTTTAAATCATTTTTCTATCTGTGCTTCTTATCCACTGCGACATGAATTTTCTTCTATGAAATGAGCTGTATAATTTTGCTAAGGCAGTGCTAAGTGCTTTATTTTAGAAGCATTACAGGTTAATGCAGACTTTTGACATATCTTAAAGAACTAAAGGCTGCGATCATTTGTCCCAACTCTGCAGCAGTTTTATGATAATTGCTTGTAATCCAGACACTGCAGGTCTGCAGGAAGTGCTCCAATTATGCAGTATTTCTCCTGATGCTCTGCTGATGTGGAACTGACCTTGGAAGATCTCTCCACTGTGGTCCATGCAAGAAAATCATTGTCCTTTTTGGTGATCTTAAGAGCATGTGATGATCTAGTGCTTCTGGTCTGGAGATGTCACCGCTCTGATTGGTGCTGATGGAAGGCAGTGGGAGGCTGGGCACTGCTCTGAGCGAAGGAGCTGTGGCTGAGGCCAGGTGAGGCAGGAGCTGGGCGCTGCTCAGCCAGACAGTTACACACTCCATCCCTGCCTGCTCCTGCTAGTGGAGCTTCTTGGCAAATCCTCTGAGCAGGAGCTCAGTTGTGCAGAGGCCCCAGGGAGCAAGGCATCCTCTGGTAGATTTGCAGCTGTACTCCCTGGTTCTGTCACCACCCACCCACTGCCACACCGAGCTGCTGTGCTGGACTGCTGCGCTTCTGCCTGCAGTACTGGGCAGGAACAAGCAGGCATGATGCTCTCAATCAGCATGTCCTTCAGATTTAAAGCCACCTCACACATCTGCCTTCTGCCACCAGCTGTGCTCTTCTGCCTCTCAAGAGGTGCAGCGCTGGGCTGCAGTCCAAGGGGTGGCCCAGACTGAGGGATGGAGCTCTGCAGAAATGGCAGGGGGAGTGCTGGCTCAATGGAACGAGGTAGCATTAATTAGGACTGATTTCATTTAATCGTCTTTGGTTTTATCACACAGTCTTAACTGTTGCATAAAACATTTCATTTTAATAATGCACTGGAAATGCATCTCTTTTCATTTATGGGAGTGCTCAGTGCCGTTTTATGTGACTAAGAGCAGCTGTTTGTTTCTTTGCTGCTCTTACAGATAGTGGGGCTAAAGCTGTGGGTCTGTTAACAGTGCTCGTGACCAAGGTGAAGAAACAATGCATTTCCTTGAACACTTGTGTGAGTTGCTGTAAGAAAGTAAACATGAAGTTACTGCTTGAGAACCTGGACCATCATGTTCAGGTGGTGGATCAAGTACTGCAATAGGAAAAACTTCTGAGCTTAGAGCAGTCGATTGAAAATAAAGAGATGTTATAAGAACAAGTGCTGACACAAGCATCTCTTCTCATTTGAGTATGAAGAAGGCTAAGAAATGCCTTCCTCTTAGATGCTGTGGTTCAAAGGAGAAGAGCTGACTTATGGTCCTTTAATTTGTATGTCTGCAAATTTGTTAGGGTAATTAAAGGCTAACTTAAAAAGCAGATTAAAAGGATAGCTTCCTTAAAGATTGCTCTCGACTACCCAGGGTCAGAAGTAAATTGCAAGTAACACAGTTGAGAAGTTAGATCTTTCTGGCTGCCTATGCCACATGATGCAGTAACTCAACTTTCTGTATTTGAATGTCTCGTTATATTCAAGGCCATTGAAAGACACATTAAGTTCCAAAGAGGTGACACATAAGGTCCCTTGCTGAAAACCCATCCTGTAATTATTTTATGGAGGTTAATGTTGCTGTAGTAGAGCAGTAGCTTGGTCTTAGCAGTGAATAATAGGTTTCAGTAGAAACAAGTTTAATGGAGAACTAATAAAGCAACTCAGAATGGCTCAGTTGCATAAAGGCTGGTGATAATGTTCATGATATTTACTGTTGCTTTAGAGGTTTGATTTTGTAGACAGTTTCCAGAAAGCAAAGCCATTTTCTCTCCTATTGTTCTGTCCTCTGTGCCCGCTAAGTTTACCTTTAGTTCTTCTTTTCTCCTTTTTTCTCTCTCTACTTCCACCTCTCTAGAAGAGCTAAAGTGAACATGAAGTAAGGAGATTTCAAGCAGAGATACCAGCCAGTGCCTCTCCCTAGAGGGAGTCTCTCCTTTCTCTGTGTAAGAGTTTTCCTGGACCTCAATTACGGCAGAGGGCTCCAGGGTAATTGCTGCTCATGTCTTCAGAATGGGCCTGGCCAAAATTAGTTCTGGTTTTGTGCTTTTGCCCATGTGCAGGCTTCGTGTCTGCTCAGTGTGGTAGGGCATGTGACCTTATGTCTCTGCTGCCTGTTGTTCAGGGGGATTTCAGCTTCAGTGGCCAGGGAATCAGCATCAGAGCACTTGGGGAATATGGCTCATAGACACGGTGAGCCTTGCACAGGCTGCAGCGATGGGTGGGTGTCTGCAGATGCCTCCTGTGGGTCCCAGCACTCCTGCTCTGGAAGGAGAGGAGGAATGTAGAGCATCAACAACTTCTGCCTTTAACAGAGAAGCAGGTCAAGGTGGTGGAGAAGCTGGACGTTGGCACTGAGCTCCTGGCTGACAGGCCAGAGTGGGATGGGATGGGCCAAGCCCTGGTGTGCAGCTGTGGGCGGATGGAGAGTCTCCACTCTGCTTGTGTATTGTGGCAGCACTGCTTGAAAAGTTCAAGGGCTAAGCTCTTATTTTTTGAAATGTAGCATCTCTGTTTTGTTCTAACTGCCTGCGTATGACTCATCACAGCCTTAACTTCCTGAAGGAAGCCGAAAGCTTGAGGGAATTGCATGCATGCTTCTGCCTCTGCTATCTTACAGCTGAATATAAAAGAAAGAGAAGAATATATGTGAACATCAACATGGCTTTTAATGGCATGGTAGCTTATTTTTTCAGACTAAAACATCCTGGTTAATTAAAGCTCACTATGATGAGCATATAGCTTGTTGAGCGTAGGAAAACCTGCCTTGCAGGGAAATTGTTTTTTTTCTTGTTTCCCATGATGTGGATGTGTGCATGCAATGGATGCAGTAGGAGGAATAATTCAATAAAACCTAACATTCACTATTTGGCTTTTACTCATGACCGCCTGAGATACAACTGAATTTGGTTCTAGGAATTTTGTTGCTAAGTGTCATTCTGTGACCAGGTAAGTAAGGGAGTCCCAGTAAGATTTGTTTTGCAGTCTGTACTAGCTCTAACAATCTGCTTCTTCTGAGACCTGCTCTGTCCCTCTGGATACAGAGAGGTTCACCTGCAGCATACTAGGAACTGATACAGATAACCTCTGTTTGCAGATAATCCCTTGGGAAGAGGGAAGGATGAATGATCTCTAAACAAGTTGTGGGGAAAATAGTTCAAATATAGGTATCTGAGTCAGGTTTTATGGGTCTTCTGCCAGAAATCCTATGGAATCAACGTAGCACTGTCTAATCAGGTTTTGGGCAACCTGATCTAGTTGTAGGTACCCTGTTCATTGCAGGGGAGTTGGATTAGATGACCTTTAAAGGTCCCTTCAAACTCTAAGGATTCTATGATAGTCCATGACCTGAACAGTACCAACCACATGTTTAGTCTTTCTCCTCCTGTGTCTGACCAGAGTCCAAGTATTGAGCAGAGATGCAAATAAAACGTGTACCCTGTCTGTTTAACAAAAACCAAACACTTCTCATATTGCATGGATCAGCATAATGCCTGCCCAGCCTTCTTATGGTCAGCATCGGTGTCTGCTGTGCAAACCTGCTGCAGGGTTGAGGTCAGTGGTGGTAAAGAGCTCTGTCTTTTCAAGTGCTTTTGAACTGCTGACTTGGGATAAAAGGTTAAAGCTGCACAGATCATTTATACTTGTGGGATGGTGTTGGGGAAGGGAGGGGCAGCGATCAGTGTCTGTGAGCACATCTGGGGACAGTTAAGGAGGGCAGCAAAAGTGACAAATGTGTGTTGGGCTGTCAGTTTAGAGATGACTCCTAGCCATTAAATGGCAAAGGTTCTGCAGCCTTCTTTCTATGGGAATAAGGGCTAAAAAATGTTGTAATTCTTTATAAGATGGAATTCAGTGTATTTGTGAGAATAACTCATGGTGGTGCAGGCAGCAGTAGGGTTAGTATGCTGGCCCAAGAAGTACTTGGCTACTCTTAGTATCTGAAGTGAATTCTTAGGGAATATATAACAAACTGATATATCTGTGTGTTTATATACCTACAAATGTAAGGTGTGTGTATATAAGATATATGTATATATTATATATAAAACAGAGACAGATGCTGTTCCTCATTTATGGGCATTGGTTGGCTATAGCAAGCTGGGTTTTGGCATTCACAGATGTTACGGATATTTAAAATATTTCCCCTTCTAATTTTAGCCACCTGGAGTCTCCCTTACAGGACATGTGCAATTACAAAGCCCTCTCAGAGTCTGCAAGTTGTCCTCACCATCACCATTTATGAGGATGAAACAGTCCAAATATTTCTTTACGCTGATTCCACAAACCTGTGCCAGGATTGAAATGCAATGTAATAAGATGTCATTATCACAATCCTGATGGTTTTTTCCTTGGACACAATTTCTGCTGCATGGTTTCATGTGTGTGAGGCCAAGAGCAATATGTGCAGAATTTGCACAGTGTGCATAGGCCTGGGTTCACACTCATCAGGTTGTGATACAAGCCATCAGCAGTAAGTGGTGCCCATGCAGGCCTTCAGAGCATTTTAATGCCATTTTTGAAAAGAGCCTGTTCTCTGTTAAGTCACCACAAAGGTGAGTGGTGCTGAGGCCCAGAGCCATGCACAATGGGGTGTCCCAGCACTGCCCCACAGTGCAGCTCAGCCCCTTGCCCTGCTGTGGGGAAGGGCAGCTCAGGTTGGTATTTGCTGACGTGATGTTATGGTGCCCTGCCTGCATTGCTTTAACTGTTGGTGTTTAAAGCAAGTGCTTTCCTTGCTGAATTTCAGGGATTCTTTTCCCAGTGATCAAACTTTAAGGATGTTTTACAGCTGCTTGGAGTGGCATTCAGTAGCTTTTCCTGCTTTTCTGTCATTAACATTTCAGTGACAACCATTAAGAAGTACAGCTTGGGTGGAAAAGTAAAATGCTGGAGGTTAGTTTTAAGTGGAGTTCAGGTAATGGAAGCTGAATAAAGCTTTCCAGATCCCTTTGCTACAGCTGCTTTTGTTCTGGGTTGTATTATAAATGTTTCCCTATTTGCATTTTCCTGGACTTTCCTGGGTAAAATAAAGTAAGCTGCAGAGCTACCTTTCCTTCATTTGCACCACTGCCGATGGCAGAGGGCTTCTGGCTTTGTAAATGGGCCCTGCAGCTCGGAGGCAGCTTCCCAGCACCAACAGGGACTGTGCTGGATGGCCTGAGGCTGAAGTGCGCTTGATGTCTCATTTGTGGTAGTTTTATTTTTTTCAGTGCCAGCGACACATACAGAGGAAGCCCAGCTCCCTTTATACAAACTTCTGGTTTTATTAAAACTAACGTTTTTGGGCAAGTTTTCAAGGAATCCCTTACTTCACGTGAACAGAAGTGCCTCGCAGTCTCTCCAGCTGCGCTGCTCACTGGGTGCTCCCAGGCACAACACCTGGCACAGGGGCAGTGAGCGGCTGAGCAGACCTCCATCCCATCCCTGGGGCTGTGGCTGGTGACAGCACTGGGCCAGGCTGGGCCAGGCCGCTGGTCCTGCAGAGGGAAACTGTGAGTCGTGCTGAGAAGAAAGGAACAGGTTTTCTGAAGTGCTCAGATGAAAACTGTTTATGGGTGTTGCCACACTTTTCCTCCCTTTACATATGCCCGCTTCCAACTGGTAGCCATGAAATCCCCAGCAGCAAGGAGCAGCAGAGCTCTGCCATTAAGGCTCTGGCTGTCTGTGTGCAGAGAAGCGCCTGCAGGCAGACAATGGTGTGTGGCTCAACCTTGTTCTGCCACCCAAAATTCTATCCTCTGCTTCTTGCCTTTTGGAACACCTGAAGTGCCCTGAAGAACACCTCAGGGTGGAGAGAATTTGCACTGCTCAGCAGACTCCTCAAGTATCTTTGCTTTAGATGCTATGAAGGTCTAGTCTCTTTTTCTTTAAAAAATTATTTGTAAGCACAGTTGAGTGCTCCCATGCTATCATCTTGGCACATACTCTCTGGGCAGCCCTGTGAAGTTTCTTCCCCTCAGGGCCTCATCCACTGTCAGGATGTATCTGTTGATAAGATCTTTCATTTCCTGGGTGAATGGCTCAAAATCCTTTTGCTTAGCACCAGACCGCTTGAAGTTCCCATCCCTGTTGTTCTCAACACAGAGCAGGCGGTCCTCTGTCACTGTCATGTTCAAGAACTCCACCATCTCCTTCAGCTTGGGGATGAGGCTCTGTTTCAGGTCCTCATAGTGGATGACAAGCAGACGCTTTCCGTACTTCAGCCAGTCCAGAACGTGAGAGGCCCACCAGGAGGCATAGCTGTTCACAAAATCCGGCCAGTCTATATGATGGGAAAACCAGGAAAACGAAAGCATGTTAGCCATGATGTTTCCACAGTGTTCCAAAAATTAAGTTGGAACAAGATTAGAGGTGCTGGTCACATATGAGGTGGTTGGATGTGAGTGCTGGAGAAAGCAACATGGCTGGCTGTAGCTACTCAGCTCTGCAGCTATTGTGAGGAGATGGGTGCTACTCTCCTGCTTTGCAAAGTGGCGAGGATGCAGAGTTCCCAAATGTACAGCCACCAGGCACCTGGACTTCTTGGTTTCAGACATTAGCAGTGCTGAGAGTCACCCAGCTGCCTGGGAGCCCCTTGGGACGGGCAGGGCACCTTGGGGCGGAGCTGCAGCTCAGCATCCTCAGTGTGCCGAGCTTCTAGGAGCAGAACTCTCCTCTTTGAACAAGCTAGCAGCTCCATGCAGGGGCTAGGGAAGGGCAAAAAGAGAAGGGAGAAGCATTTGGATGAGAGCAGTGAAGGGGCACCAAGCAGTTTCTGCTTGGCTGCTCATTTGAGCAGTTTTTTGCCATGTTATTTCAAGCAGACCTTTTATCCTCTGTAATTTTCCTACCTTTATACCTCTGTTTCAAATGTAGTTTGAGAAAGATATGGGGGCTATTCTATATTTCATATATACGTGTGCATATAAATCAGTATACCTATAAATGCAGTATTGAGACCCTGGTTTTGGCTGGGGCACTTCTCAGTCCAGAGGTGTTGAGTAATGTAATTTTCTCACTGCTTCTGGGGAGATGATTTAAGGAAACAGGATTAATAGGGAAGGTGCTTCTGTTCCTGGCATGTGGGAGGGATTCGCCATCACTTGCCAGGATCACTGTGACAAAGTTTACTGAAATATTTTCCCTCTACTGCCATATATGAAACCTTAATCTCTTGCTGGTGCCTGTGATAATTTTCTGAGGGTCAAGCTGAAGGCTTTACTCTTGATGAAGTGCAACTGTGTCCAAATTACAACAATTTGTAGTTTGCTGTATGGGAAAGCCACACTCTCCAGGCTTTGTTTTCCCTTTTCTGAGGGCTATTTTGTTTAGGTTTTGATAAATAGATCTTGAGCTGTGGCTGATGAAGGGTGATCTAAGGACTTGGGAAAGAAACGTGCTGTGACCAAGGGCACTCACCTGCTGTCCCCTGAGCACTGTGCTAAGTGGTTTGCCAAGTCACAGCTTTTATGCCTGAAACATGCAGGGGGAAGATGTGTGCTGAATCCTTCCTGTGCTGCAGTCTGAGTGCAGCAGTGTGTGCAGCAGGGCAATCACAGTCCCACCATCCAGCAAGTCATTTTGTGCATTCATGGAACTCTGAAGTCCCCTTATTGCTCCTATCTTTATTTATCTGCAATGCAGCAGCACCCGTACAGTGCTGTAAAATTTCCTTCAGGAAAAGTCATGCTTCATCAAACCCTCAATTAGATTTCTCTCTGTTATTACATGCTGCAGGGGCAAACTTCCTTCACAGAGCACAGCCTGACAGATGGGCTGCACACCAGGCATTTGGTGCCTGGATGTGTTTTCTCTGCTTTGTGCTTCTTTGTTAGCAATGCTGCAGTGCAGGTGCTGCTTTGCTGTCAGTGGTGACAGAGGCACAGCCTGAGTGCTTCTGGGCTTGGTCTTTGATGATGCTCAAGTCCCACTTAATGTCTGCAATGCTCCCTTAGGTTTTGTGATCATGTCCTCGTGTTACCCCTTCCCAGCACGAAACAACTACAGGCTCTGAGCCCTGACCACAGCAGCCCTGTGCACCCATCACACTACCTTTGCTCTTCCAGTTGCGGTCCGCAGCATAGCCCAGATGCCCGGCGAATTTCCTGTTGAACTCTGCCATGAGTGATTTGTACGGGTTTCGTATCAGCAGGATGGCAGAGTCAAACATCTCAATCTCCGTCTTGCCACTTTCATGTGTCTTCACACAGATGGTCCGTCTACTTCGCCAGTGGTCTTTTTCTCCCTTAAAGCCTGTTTATAAGACAATATTGTTGTTGTTTTTTTCCCCACATGGCCATATGTCTGTGACTTTTTACACTCTTAAACAAGGCCTTACTGCTGCGAAAACAGTTGATTAAACTTGTTGCCCAGTACCTGGGACCAGGGCTGCTGCCAGCAAGGGGCAACTGGGGTAAGAGTCACCCTGTGAGCTCCTCCACAGTTGCTGTGATCAACAGCAGTGATGGCCTTGGGTGGCTCCAAGCAAAAGGCTGCTGAAGCAAGAAAAGCCCCATGCCTCAGAATGGCTCTGTGTGTCCCATCACACCCTGAAAATGGTACCTTTGTTGTAGAGGGCTCCATCAAAGTAATAACTGCCCGTGTAGTAGCCTGTGGCGTGCTCAATCAAATGGCGAGCCCACGTGTTGCCAGCCCCTGGGAAGCTTGACAAAGCAATGAACCATTTGGATTTTGTGGTTAAGAATTTCCTGTCTGTGCAGCGGGTGTCTGTGGGTACAGAAGATAATTCATTGTTAGCATTGTGGTTTTCTAATTAATTTCACTGAGAGCCCTTGATTATAGGGTTTATTGTCTTTTTCCTCCCTTACAAATATAGGATATCAATTTGAGTCCAGTTGTGAGTCAGCTACTTCTGAAAATTAATTCAGCCGGAAGGGGCCAAAGATATTATCCTCAGAAAAGGTTTTCACTGGTTTTGTGTGAGGTGATGCTTTCTGTCAGAGTTGCAGTGAACCATTCTACTTGCCAACAAGTTGTGATAAAAGCTCCTTGATGTCTGTTTGCTAGCCGCTGTTTGCCTGGCAGGCTGGCTCCCCAAATACACCACTGTACCTGGAAACAGCAAGTTTTATAATGCAGGAGAAACTCTTCTACTGAAACAAACTGGCAGTCAGTTCTCCTCCAGAAAAGGGCCTGAGGCAGTTAGGAGCCCTCCTGGGGCTGACCACCAGCAGGGGCTGAACAGAGCTCTGCTGCCAGCTTCTCTAAGTCCAGCCCATGTGGCTTGGCATGCATTAAAAGCAAGGGCAGAGGCAAAGAGTGAGCCTCAATGATTCAGTGACTCAAAAAGAAGCCAGAAAATAAATTAGAGATCTGTCTTTTTGTTCTTCAGAGTAGCCTACAGATGAAGCCATAGCCTGACAGTGCCAGCACAGTATCAAGAAGGCTGTCTTGTGCTGTTCCTTATCTACAGAGATGTGGCTGATAGTAGCAGTTTCAAGAAAGCAAGCATTCTTCCATGGTCTTTGTACATGCTGTTATTTGCAGTCAACAGCTGTACTGGGAAATGGAGCAAAACAATGGATGTTGGGAAAAACACAGAACCTCTCTTCACTTTAAGCTTGTAACTAGTTTTGTAGAACGTGGTGCAAAGCACTGCAAGGAAGAAGCTGTAGGCA
This sequence comes from Coturnix japonica, assembly GCF_054131305.1. Classification (NCBI taxonomy): domain Eukaryota; kingdom Metazoa; phylum Chordata; class Aves; order Galliformes; family Phasianidae; genus Coturnix; species Coturnix japonica. The sequence continues at coordinate 2,063,627 of NC_140684.1, forward strand.
TTATCTTGATGGTTCAGTAGATTGGGGCATTACTCTGCTTTACTCTCCGGCTTTGACATACACAGGAAGGTATTTTGGAGGAATATGGGCAGAGCAGAATCAGAGTCTGCTGAGCTGTCTCTGTGCCTGCCCAACATGCTGGCGTGTGCTCAGGGAGCAGGTGAGAATCCAGGCAGAGTCCTGGTCCCATTGCCTCAGGTTTGGCTGCCCGGGCTCTGCCTCCTCTCCATCTGAAAAACCGTTATTTTTCTCAGTGGAGGAGCTGTGCAGCTGAACAAAGGAACGTTTGGAAGTAATATTAGGATAAATGCATACATATATGAGCATGACTGTGAGATGAGGATTTAGATAAGGGGTGTTTTCTCACTGCAGGTGTTCCCATGTGCTGCAGGAGGGACTGGGGCTGTGGGGCTGTACCTTGCACGGGTGTCTGGTAGGCCAGGCAGTATCTCCCTGTGGCAGTGCTGCTGGCGTTGGGCATCGCGCTGCAGAGCCGCCTGTCTGCGCCATGCCGCAGAGGGAAGCGCCCCGTGGGGTACCCGCAGTAGCACTCCTGCCCCCGGATCACTGCCAAGGGAAACTCCTGCCATGGAGAGAAAATAGATTAGTGAACAAATGCCACAGCATCAACAGCCTGTGGGGAATGCTCTTGTTATGCAAAGGAAGATAAATCTTCACAAGCCACTGTCAAGATCAAAGCAGTGTTTGATATATCATTGTAAAGCTCATTTCTTATAGTGCCGCTGTCTTTCACAGTGCAATTTCTTAAAAAATGGTTTTCAGACAGATCTTGTAAGGCTTGAGAACTCACAATGCTGCTTTTTCATTATTCATAAAAACATATAATTCAGTGATATTCCTTCAGTCCTACTATGTAACTGCACCTGAAACTTCAGCAGGGGAAAGGCTGTTCTTATTTACCTCTGAAGTGAGCATTTTGAATTGCACCGTCTTTACAACTTCCATCTACGGCCCCCAGACAGAGGAGTGAGCTGCCGTTATGCTTAAAGTCACAAAAAAATGTGTGTCTTCCTATGACTGCTTCACAGTCTGCAAAGCCTCAGTGTCTGCAGAGGGGCTGCTGCAGGTTTTGAGCGCTACTTTCCATATTTTTATGGAACAACTTCTTGGGACCACAACACTAAGCCGGCCCTGTGGCATCTCCTGGGGGGTGTGGGGCTGGAGCTGCCGTGTGGGCACAGCACCACTCAGAGGGAGCTGGGCTCTGTCCTTGGGCACAGCGCCTCCTGCATGGCCTTTGCTTCTCAGTGGGGACATGTCGTGTGAAACCCAGGCTGACTGTTGTCAATGACAGATCCCCTAGCAGAGCAAGCCTACCGCTGTAGATGGTGTTTGTCTCATGGAAATAATTCACAGTGCAATTTCTGGCTCTACGACATTTCTTTTCAACGTGTTTGGTTCAGGTTTACTAATCTTACCAAGAGAAGGGATCAAGTTGCAAAGCAGCTTTGCTGTGCTCTGCAACAGATGCAGAGTGGTGGTGCTGGGCCACTCTGCTAATATTGATGAGAATAAATAGAGGGGCTTGGAGGAAAACATCTGCTTGTTGTTTGCTGAAGAAATTAGTGGGTGCTTAGGAGTTCCATAGGAAAAGTACATTTACCAGTTTGCTAAAACTGGCCCTAAAATTCAGTCCTCATCTCTGTCAGGGGACTGGGAGTACGTTTTCTCAGACTTCCAGTGTGTCTCCCGCGTGTGGCACATCAGTATGCGTGGAAGGGCTCGACCTCAATGACAGTGGCTGAAAGCAGCTCAGGGGTTATTCGAGCGCAGAGTATTCAATTCTACCTATTCCACAACAACACTTTTTTGCCTTTTAAAAGTCTTCTGGAGTCTGAGAGCTCGTGCCAGGACTGCTGAGCAGCTTATCTCTTGCTCTTCTCCACATGTTCATCCTCTGATAAGGAGTCAAACACAACACGCATGCCATCTGTGCCCAAACAGTCAAAATTTGCTTAGTGAATGAGATACGACATTGTCAAAATCTATTTAGTGATTTGATCCAAGGGCAAAATAGTTTTGCCTGCAAACAGAGATCTTTCCTTCACAGTGAAGGGATGTTTCTCCATTTGAAAAATGAACAAACATTCTGGCCCTAAAGTGCAGCCTGGAATAAGAATGTGCCATGTCTCCTGCCAAGTGGCACCTGCGAGGGACTCACTTTATGGGAAGGATGCAGATTTTCTCAAGAGACCTGAGCAGGTACTTCATTGCTCTTCCGCATTTCTGTGAAATGACTGTCATGAAGGCAAAGCAAGGCCGGGACAGTATAGTACAGTTCTGCAACCACTCTGCATCACGACCTGTGCCCCGGTGGCGCAGTGGTAGCAATGCCACCTTGCAACACCGGGGCCCGGGGTTCGAATCCCCCCTGTGGCGCAAGTGGTAGAAGTGCCGCTCTGCAGCACAGGGGCTCGAATCCCGGGGGCTGGACTCGATGATCTCTAAGGTCCCTTCCAACCCGCACGAGACTGTGAGACCTATGCCTGTATGTGGTTCAGGGCAGCAGGGATCTGGGGTGGGTGCTTCACCCCTGCAGAGGTAGCCAGGCTGCTCTCCCATGTACAGCCTCCCTGCTGCTCAGGAAGCACTGTAAGAGCACTCTCTGGTTTTCCGTTTTTTGTTTCTTCAGGTGTTTCAATGCCTTTCCCAAGCTTTCATGCAGATGTGCTTAGAATTTCATCATAAGAAGTAGGATAACTGTGTACCTGGACTCTGCTCCCATTGCCTCCATTAGCTTTGTACTACTAATGCTACACCTCCTGCTTCCACTGTGAAGTCCAGTAATCCTGCCTGCATGCAGTGTAGTGTACAAAGTATACAAAACCCCTATCAAAGAGTTATTTCTGGGATGGGGAAACGTGTGGCAGGAGACGGGAGAAGGAAGTGGCTGGAGCCTGCAGCACTCTGGGAGGAACAGAGTAATAATGACTGGACCCAAAGCACCAATGCCAAGCACAGAAATCAGCAACTGATTGCCTGGAGTTCGACTGTCTAACAAAGCACATCAAGTGACTGTAAAATGGCATATTCAGCCCTGACCTCCCATTCATATTCCATCAGCAGCTACATGCCAGCAACTTTGCTCAGGCCCAAGCTACAGTTAACACTTGAGGCAGCTGCACATGAAGCACAGAGCTTGTCCTGCAACACACAGATCTGCGGTGCTACACTTCACTCAAAAACAAGTGAGCCAGGAAAATCTGTGTGTCTGTAATTGGGTGTCCATCTGCACTGCACCTGGCAGAGTATGCTCCAAATGTGTAAATTCTGCAAGCCGTCCCATGAGTCTATTGTTTATGAGAAAATAATAGCATGTAGCTGCATCTGGAAACCAAAATAGCAGGTCTGTTTGGAAATTAGAACATTGTGTTTTTTTCCTGGGAACAGACCAAGGAAGCATCCTAGAGGTGCTCAAGTCTGAGTTTGCAAACTTGCTGGCATGGCTTAAGGATGCATTGAGCTGGTGGGGTTCTCTAGACTTGCGTACCTCATTTTTATTTTCATTGTATGTAACTATAAAAAGTAGCTGAAAGGTAAAATAACTGAATACTTAAAAATATAAATTCAGATGGAGATGGCTAACTTACTGTACAGGTTGGCTTTCAAGAGAGCATATATGAAAATTATGGCTTCTGGCAAAAAGATACATTCATGGCTCTGTGTTATGGGGTGATAATGGGTAGCTATTAAGGCATATCATCACTCACAATTAAGGAAGAAATTGATCAGTAAGGCTACTTAGCAGGTTTCGTAAAGTTTTTACCTCAAATTCATATCTCATGTGCTTTCAAGGACTAGAGCTTCCCCCTTTTGGCTGCACAAAGCCATATGAAAGACTAACAACTAAATGTGCTATACTGCAGTTTGATTTTCTTCAAAGCCCCCACAGAGCAAGAGAGTCATTTGTGTATTTAAATATAGGCCTCAAACCAGTCCTATGAAAAGCCCGCCGGCCTCTTCAGGACACACTGGATTTGGGGGAATTATTCTCTTTCATGTAGTGGGTGGGATTAAAATGAGCATCCTGACCTGACTGCAGGAGAACTAAGTAGGCCTGTGTCAGCAAGGAAGCCATCCATCTTGTTCTGAAAGGATCTAGAGTCAGTGTGAATTCCCACTGTTATCACAGGACTCACTCTGCTGTCTGGAGTTAAAGCTCATGTTGGTTTTTTGTGCTCCAGCCACAAAATTTCTCTCGAGTTGCTGGCAGTCTATGTGCACTGTGGTCTTTTCTCCTTTCTGAACTGGGTTGGGTCGCAATAGACCTTATTTCTTCTGCTTGATTACTGGCAGGAAGTGCACACCACAAACAAACTATGAGATTGGATTGTGACCTTTTTCCCCAAAGCACCTGCAATCAGCGTGGCGCAGATTTCATGGAAAAAATCCTAGCACAGACTTCATAAGCTTTTCCTTCCTGCATCATTCATTCATAGCTAATACGCAGCTTTTGCATTTGTGCCAACAACATGCCAAATCACCAGTATCTGCCAACCAGCATGCCCAAAACGGCACTGCTGCCACAGGAAGAGAACATGGCTTGAGGGAAAAGTAAAAACAAGAATAAATGTAACTGTGGTATTATTTTGTGTTGTGTAGCGTTTTGCTTGGAGATAAGAAGCGGTACAACAGTAGACAAGAGGTGAGCACTGTGATATCCAAATGGTGTGTATCAGTGGGTTCTGCGGCTTTGCTACTGCTGCTGTTTAAATGCAGGGAGGTTTTGCCAGACTTCGTGCAGGCAAATCATCGCCATCACCATAGATGTTCTCTAGTGTCTGCTTCTGGAGGTCAGCACGGTGCCTGGCATCGCTGGGTACTGACTCTGGTGAGTTTTGTCCTTACTCATTCACAAATTCAGAGCTCTAAGGCACTAATCTCTGCTATTCCTTTAGTAGATTAAAGTTTAAAGTAACAAAAAAGAAGAAAGGATGTGAAATGAGAACTGTTCTTACTTTCTTGGAGCAAAATTCAGAGCACATCTCCACCGTCAAATTGGGCTGTATCCAAGAGGCTGGAAAGGTGTCTGTTAAATTTTCTGGAGCTCTAAAACATCCTCGATAGATAACATTCCTCCCTGCAGGGATATGAAATAGGTTTCTCTTGAGAAAACAATGTCCATAGTATCCTGCCTCTATCACAAAGAACAATATTAGGTTCAGAAGCTAAAGAATAATGAAATAAATCTTATATTCCAAATACTTTAGAAATAAGAGAAACCGTGATAATATACTAGAAAAATGTGTTGCAAATCCTGTGGTATGAAAGGAGCACATGCCTTCGGCTTTTACTAACCCCTGAAAGCAGGGCTGCAGCCAAGAGTTTAAATTAAATTCCACCAGTGGAGGGCATTGCTATTGTTTGCAACTCCTGGCTTTCTTTTGAAGACACGCTCTCCCCGAAAGGCTTAAAAGCCCCGATAAAAATCTACAAAGCTTCCCATCATCTGCACCAGAAAAGGATTTGAAATGAATCCTGAAAGCCCCCACGGGGACCCACCTTCCTGCACATCTGCTCCTCCTCTTCCCCTTCCCTCCCTTCTTCTCAGGGTGAGGGAATTTGCTGCAGTCTTCAGAATCTGGACTAGGCTTTTGCAAGCTGCTCAGGGAGAATTGCTTTCCTGAAGTCTTTAGCATCAGCCTCTGATCTGACCTGCCCTTCTATATACACTGCTGAGCTAGGCAGAACTGCTCCATTTTTTGCATCACTGATTGAAGTCAAGGTGTGGCCCAAATGGTTGTTACAAGCTGCAGTGCAATTCTTCCCTCCTGCTTCAGAAGCATCCCTGACAGAACCCATCAAAAACCCAGAACTATCTATCATGGAAGCTCCCTGTCCCAGGTGAGGTGATGCATTCGCACAGATGAACCAATGGCCATGGAGAAAACCTCGTGTGGCGGGGTTAGAGATGGAAAGAAGTGTGAATGCTGACACTGCTGTAGATCTTAGGATTCTGTGAGCTTTACAGACGAGGAAAACGTCTTCATCTTTCTGCACCAACTCTCTGCTGACATAATTAACTGAACGTGACTTAATAGAGCTAATGGTCTCTTTAGGTCTTTTGAGTCTTGGTCTGTGCCCACTGGCCACACCAACCAGCGCACATCAGAAATGATGTGGGAAAGGGCTGGTGTTGGATGGCAGCAGATGGGTAGTGCAGTTCTGAAGGCTCCTGGGAATGCACAGCCCCCCAGGCTGCAGGAGCTGCACACTTCACACTTCAGCACTTCTGGGGTGAAGGGGACTCAAGTCCTGTGCCTGCCCATAGACACAGGGCACGAGTAGCAGAGTCCCGTGGTAAGGGCTGTGCTGTTCCCACTGCACGAGGAGCTGCTGCCTGAGCTGCATTCTGCACTGCTGCCATCCCCAATGGATTCTGCAGATTTCAGAGTTAACTCCCACTACATTTTCACAATTATCATTGTGATTAATGCTTCTGTTGGCTGCTCAGCTATCTCATTGTCTGTGGGATTTTTCGGTCAAATATCAGGTGTTAGTAGGAGCAAGCAAAATACCAGTCTTGCTTCAGGCTAGATTAATTTGATGACTTATTCATTAATAGTTAAGAAAAAAATAAATGTTGTCTTTCCCTGTGAAATACGTGTATGTATTTTCACACTGAAAATTTAAACACTTGCCAATGGGCGTGTCAGCCTGACACTGGCAATTTAGGTCTATGTGCCTTTGGTATGTAATTTCTGCGTGGATGATCAATGATGGTACAAACTTTGACTCTTTAAGAAGTGAAGTGGCAGCAGTGCTGCCACAACCTTGGTCTTGGTGCTTGTTCTAAGCAAATAATATCCAGTATCAAAAACGAAGCTGTGCTCAGCCGTGGATATTTCACATGCCTTGTGTTGGCCCAGAAGTTTATCTGTTGTGTCTCCCGTGGCAGCTAACTGAGCAGATGAGTGTTACAGAGAGTAGATGACAAGCAGTATCATCCAAAGATGCAACAAACACCTCAGGTCCTGCTAGAACAACGACCTTGGGAAAGAGGAACTCCGGGTCTCATTCCTGTTACCGAGACTTCTCTTAAGGTACTGGTGCACTTCTGCCTCTGCCCTCTATTCTCCTGCTGTAGTCACAAGATTTACTTTTGTTTAGGATTATTTCTGAGCTAAGGATGGTATTGGTGGGTGTTTTTAAGCCATTCTAGGGCTGTGTCTTAATCACAAGGTTTTGTGCCTTTGCAGAGGATGCAGAAGGAAGCAGTTTCCTCAGCTAAAGTTCTGCCCCACTGCAATCCCCATGCAACACTGCCTGCCTCCCGGTGCCACTGCCTTCCCAGGCAGCACTGGGAGCCATGGACCACAACAGAACCGCAGCTTTGTCCCTCAGCTCCCAGCAGTGACTGCACATGCAGTGCCCGAGCAGCACTGAGAGAGCATCACCCACACTTACGTTGTGGTGCCGCCGCCTGCAGCTCCTCCACTCTGTAGACTGACAGCCGGTTCACTCCACCGCATACTGAGCCTTTCTCACCCTTGCACTCGCTGTTGCACTCCTCAGGCCTGGATGTGGTGGCTGGGAGCTTGTTCCCACAGTAGCACTCTGCACCATATACCAGACCTGCGTAGGCATAGGCCCTGTGGGTGCAGCACAGGCACAGTCAGAACGGGCCCTCTGGGCACCCTGTGTGGGGTGGGGGTCTGGCAGTACACTCTGTGCACGCTACAGGAGCTGCATGCTGCTCTGTGGGGTGTGCTGGGCTGGGAGCTCCGATGCTGCTGGGGCTGCACTGATGTGAGCATAGAGATGTGGGCTGAGGAAGTGCCTAACCAACAGCTGACTGAAGGCCAAGTTTTGCCCAGAACAACAGAAAACACATCTAAGTCACTGTGCTACAGTAAGACCAGTAGATGGGCGTCAGTGACATAATCTGTCCCAAATGGTAGCAGAGTTGCTACAGGTTTGAAGGTGTGAGACAATCACGGTTTTCACAGATGCCACATGTTTAATGTTTGTGGGCTTTTCCCCTCTCAAACACAGCTCTGCTTACTGTCAGAAAACTCGCTGTGAATGAGCAGCTCACCTCTCAGCACACGCCTCCTGACAGTGAGCCACCGTCATTTTCCGTAAGTCGTAGAATACAGCTCCCTTCAGTGTCCTCTCCCTCGAGTCATCGCTGAAGCAGCCCACGTAGGTGCCTGTGTGCATGTAAGGCAGAGTCAGGACACGTGCACAGCAGCAGGTCCCAGTCAGGGCTGTGCTGGGAGAAGCTGCAGCCTGCCTGCCCCGCAGGATGAGCAGTGCTGAGCACGGTGGCGCTGGGATGGGCTTGGGAAGGAAGGGCAGCAGCCATCCTCAGCTGGGTGCTGCCAGGGGGCTGTGTGGGCACAGAACGGACAGTCCTTAAAATGGTGGAACTGTGGGATATCCTTTTTGATTTCTCCCAAGTTTCCTTGAAAATCTCTAGTGGTGCAAGAAAATCTAAGATGGTGCAAGAAAAATGTTAAGAAAATCGATTTCCTTTGGGTGTGTAGAGTTACATTAAAGCTATAATGGAAAGATAACTCCGGCCCTAACTAGGCAGCACTGTTGCATTAAGCTATCTTCTTGGGTGGTGAGAGATTCTTTTAGCTTATGTCTTGCTTTAGTTAGCATATGAAAGAAGTATTTCTGCTATACTGCAGCCTCTGTTAAGCCTCTTTTGTTGTCCTGAACAAAACACAATGCAAATCTAGCCTGTTTTTTTTCTTATTTGTGATTGGAAAGCTGATGTAGCACCCCACTATTGTACAGCAATTTTGTGGTTACAGGTGCATGTTATCATTAATATGCTATAGAAAAAGGAAATTTGATTTTGGATGTTGCAGTACTGAGATGACAACACTGGGAAATTAAATAACAGGAGCTTCAGAGAGGAAGAGAATATATGATGAAAACCCAAATTAAAAAGCATTATATTAACAATAAAATAGTGCAAAATAAAGTGAAAGCCACTGTCTGCAGGGCAGAGCCTGGGCACGATGGTGTCTGGCACTGAGCATCCACAGGCACCACAGCCACAGGGAGAGCGCTGTGCTCAGAAGGGATCACAGAGCAGTAACAAGGCTGCACAGCTACTGGGAGCCAGGGGAGATAAAATGCTCTGCATAGGAAGTTAAATTTTTAATTGATCATAATTTCCAAAAGCTTTCTAATGCTTGTTAACAATACTGTTATTAACGATGTCACTTCATGTTCAGTCAGATACTCATATAACGTGTATTTCAATCAACATAATTCAATGGCTAGTAGCAATAAATAGTCCTTCTGGCTGCCTCTCAGTCAGCAATTAGAACTCAAGCAAGGGCTGGCAGCACGCAGAGCTCAGGGCCAGCTGTGCCCCACTGCAGCCCAGCATCCCCTGGAGGGTGCGGGTGATTCTTCTCTGGCTTCCTGTCCATGAGGAGGTTCACCTGGTGGTACCAATACCACGTGCTGCTTGTGGCAGCTCCTCTGCCTGATGGGCACCAGGTCCCCATGCCCCCACGCTGGGCTTGGGTCAGCACTGAGCTCATTTTGTGCTTGGCCAGGTGCTGCCATTGGGCTGTATGTCCAGAGCAGGCTGGGAAAGGCAGTGGGCTGCTGGGACAACCCTTGCTCCTGTGTGCAGGGTGCTGGCAGCAGTGCATGGAGCACTTGTGGAGTGCTCCTGTGAGCTCTATGCCTCAGAGGCTCCAGCAGGTGCATGATGCAGCTTCAAGCACTGCCACTGCTGCCTTCTTGTTCCCATTCCCAGCAGCTCACACAGTAGGAGTCACTTGGTGGCATGTTTCTGTGGGATTTCTGCAGAAGGTGCTCCTTTGGATGAATTTATTCAACAGAAGGAGCAGTGTAGTAACACGATACCTAGTCATTCTGACCCCATTCGTCTTGTGCTGCCAGTTCTTCTGAAAAGCAATGCATCAAAGAGAGCAAAGCCACAACCTGGTGCTGCAGCCTCAAAAGTGTAGGGTGCTGAGCAGCTGGTGTGTGAGGGCATCGTGCTGCTGGTGTCTGACGCTGCACTGAGAGCAGCCTGGCCCTTTTCTTACGTGGGTGGGAAAGCCCTGTGCCCACAGGTATCAGGAGGTCAGATCTGTACAGCTGTTGATAGAAATGGCCAACACATCCCTGCCTCCCTAATCGCAGTGACCCAGCATGAATCCTGATGCTTTCTGCATCCCTGTGCTCAGCCTCCAGGCAGGCAGAGCTGGGGCTGCAGCATCGCACAGTGAGAGCAGGCAGTCCCAGAGCAGAAACCATGCATAGGTTAGATAGCAGCAGATAGCTCCTGCTTTGCTTCTTCGCTTGCCCTGGGGACTGGTTTTTAAGAGGTTTCCTACTGAATAAACCATAGCAGTTCATGTATGTATTTATTAGTAGCAGTACGTATTGGCTTGCAGGGAAGCGGGCTCTAATTTCTGTCAGTCCTGAATAACTTTCCATTTAGGATATTATTTAATCACGAGGATTGGAAAATGTACAGTTTTGTACCTTGTGCTCTGGCTGCTAATGCACTGCCCTGGCCCTGCCCCACACAGTGATGCACACGCCCTTGCAGGTGGCAAATTTCCAGCAAATTCACCAAACACTGAGAGTTTGATTCAGGGCTTCTTGTGGTTTGGTGCTTAAGAAGGGTCTAAGGAGTGGTGTGCGCCCATGTCTCATTCCTCTGAACACAGTGTGCTTATGGGGATGGCTCCTGAAAGCAGGCTAGGAAGAAGGAATGTGCTTGTCACAGCAGAGCTGAGTCTATGTTGGAAAGCAGAAACCTACTTCTAAACAGAAGTTACAGCGCAGCTTTAAACAAGTAATGAAATAAAATTCATTTTTAAGCGTTCCCTGTTCTGAGGAGAAACAAGCTTCAGCAGCATTCTCCTTTGCCTGCTTGAAGAGAAAATCATTTAAATCAGAGGAGTATGGTTCTGTCTGGACTTGCACCAACCAGCAGAAATACATTTCTGGAGCTACAACTCAGCATGCAGGGACACTGCCTTACTCTGGCCTGTGCATGCCCTTAAAAACTGGCGTGGAAGCGCTGTTGAGCCGCTGAAAGGCACTTCTAGCACACCTCACCAGGACTGCTGGTCTTTGCTTGGGTTGGGCTGGGGAGCAGCAGTTTGTGCATGTGCCAGAAGGTGGGCAAAGGGCGCATCCCTTACCTTTGTGCTTCGTGGTACCCCTCATGGCTCTCAGTCCTGCAGTCTGCATGGGTTCCTGGTCACCAATGAACCTGTGGAACCACCTCCTCCGCAGCCACCTCAGCTCTGAGTTGCGGGATGCCATCCAGCGAGGGCTGTGCCACGGTTCCACCTCTGGCAGTGTGTCTGTTCCCACAGGGAGTTGGGCACCAGGGCTCTCTGCCAGGTGAGGGTCTGCGTCCTTGGCTCCTGGCCCCACGTCCGGCCCTGGTAGTGCCAGGCCTGAGGCCCCACGTGGTCCCTGCTGGGCTGCAAGGCGGGCGCGCTGCAGCAGCACGAGGCTGCCAGCCATGAGATATGCAGCAGTCAGGAAAAAGAGCAGAAACTGGGTCCGCCGAAGGAACTTCTGCAGCCTGAAGAACACTTTGGCCATGCCCCCACTGGTATGGGCCTTCACGCCTCCCAGTGGGCTGCCGGGCACCCACCTGGACAGGTGCTGCTTCCTCCCATGGGTTCAGCCCATCACTCCAGCACTGCTGCTCTGCATGTGGCTGTCAGGGCCCCGGGCGGCCACCAGGCTGGGCCCAGTCCTGCGTGGTGCCATGGCCGAGCCGCTCGCTGCACCTGCCATGCCAAGGGGAGAGCATCAGTAGAACCACAGTGCTCCTTGGGGCACCTTCCCTGTGCCCTCCCTTCAGCCGTGCTCTCCTCCAGCTGCTACTCATAATTATGCACTTTAATGACAATAATCCTGTGAGAATGACTGATTAAGCAGCAGATAGCTCCAGCTCTTCAGCGTTAATATTTCTTGAGCTAGAATTGTACAAGAAATAGTTATAATGAGGTGATTTCTCTAGAGATGTTTGGAGAAAGGTTCTTTATTTTCTTTTGTTAATAGTTATCTTCTCCCTTCTTTCTCCATGGCTGAAATGGACAGACACTGCACCAGCATTTTTCTAGCAAAGCACTGGCAAATTCCTTCCTTTCAGTTATGCAGTAGCTAAGCTACAAATGCCGATCAGAAGGGAACAGCAGTGTGGGTGTGGGGAGGAAAGAAACTGCATCAACAGACAGTGGATAGGAAAATTATTAGTCTCTTTGCAGTTGAGGACTATATGATCTGTGTGAGGGACCGTGCATGTCACTGTGAGAGGAACTGAATGTCCTGCTTTTTTTAGTCAATTTTTATTGACAAATATCAACATGTAGAGGTGCGTGGGAAAAGTACAGTGAATGTCTGGGATAAAAGCTAATTTCAGATTTAACCAAATAACCACTTCTGAGCTTTGCAGGCTTTAATTGTGCTGATGTGTACCATGATGGGATTGCATGGGAAAGGAAAGTTCCTTTGTGCTCTAGGGAACCTTTAACCTTCTGTAACAAACATGAGGTGGCATCTCCCCACAGGTTCCTGCTTCCCTGGTTAACCACTTCTCTGTGGGGCCAGGCAAGTGCAATGTTTTCCAGGAAAGAAAACATTATGACTTTTGCTTAACTTGCTACTGGAGCACCCCCTGCAATCTCCCGTCCCAGTAAAGAAACATCCCTTTGCTGTACTTTGCTGTTTCTGATCTACATTTTTGTGGCTATACACTTATTCCTCTTTTTTTCAGTAGATGTTACCAATTAAAAGCCTTTGCTTTTTCATTCAGTTGTACCATTTCTTTCTATCTTACACACAGTCAAAAGCAAGCTCAAAAACTTCCAGGAAAAAAAGCACTCCAAAGCCCAGCTTGATGCGCTGTCTGTGGAGCCGTAATTCCTGGCACATGGACCAGGCTGGCAGCCTGCAGGCAGTTCATGGTGCTGATCTCAGCCATAACACTGAAAATACTGGGTGCTTTTGTTTCTGCTGCCGTCCTTACTCTGAGAGCTCAGTGTGACAAGGCCCTGTTCTCCCTCTTCCAGTACCTGTGGGTTTTTAGCAGCTCATGAGCTCTAGAGAGAGACAGCGCTACGGGCTACAAGGCAGCAGCATGCTTTAATAAATTAAGATCACTTTCCCACTGTGAAAGTGATCCCAACTCCCTTCTGATTAGCTCCAAAGCCAAAAGGAAAGAAAAAAAAGAAAAAAAAAAAGACACTGATTTACGGCCGTGGAAGAGCTGACCTTTAGATTTAAATTATTGAAAATCTCTGATTAACGTTGTGAGTGCTCGGGAATTACAGTAAAAGGGTCAGAAGTACCTAGACAGATGAACAGAATATTAGCTCTAATTAGACACTGCAGAGTGCTGCCATGCTCATCTGTCCCAAGGAATAGTGGCAGTCCTGCCTTGTCCCTGCACTGTGCTGGACGTGGAGCTGCAGATACTCCAGCACAGCGCTGCGTGCAACCATCATGACACTGCTGGGCCCTGCACGGAGTCCTGCATGGGAGAAGCCACCCCTGGGGCTCACAGGACTGACTGACAGCCCTCACACAGCGGATAAAAAGTTTAAATGCCATGAGGCAGTTTTACCGCAGCCAATGTGAGGGATACGAAGAACCTCCAGATGCATTCACCCTCACTGTGGTTGCCATGACAGTGCCTTGTAGTAAAAACCAACCAAACAAATAAGCAGACTCCCCGCCCACAGCAACTGCTGAAAATGTACTACACAGAAACGAGATGTTGCATTTTAGTGGGGAGATGGCAGAGAGTGCTGCTGACATTTAAAGAAGAAGTAATTTGATTTTCCCATAAACCACATATTGCAGCAGCATCAGAGTATGCCTAAAAGAACTGAGGTGCATCACTTCTGATGATGGCATTAAAAACAAAAGAGTAGGAAGGACGTGTTATAGTATCTGGTAATGGAAAACGTGCCATTTGTCTTCTTTACACAGATTTCACTTAAAATAAATGAAGTGAAATAGAAGCAGAGTCTTCAGTTCTGATTTATCAGTTCTGGTAGCCACAGGGTTTTAGAACTGTATTAATTGATAGTTGAGTTAAAATCAGTAAAATCATAAAATAATAATAGGAAGAACTTTGAGATGGGTAATGAGAACTGTTGAACAGCAGAAAGCCTCTGGGCAAGGAGAGCAATGAAAGGGTCAACGCTGCACCAGGAACAAAGGGAAAATGAGGAGCAGTGGGTGCTGTGCTGGTACCTGTGGATCCACAGCGCTCAACCATGCAGCTCTGATGGTGAGCAGAGCAGCGCTCAGAGGTTCTGTTTTATACAACAGTACTGTGTTCTTACTTCATATTCATTCGTATTACTCACTTTAGGAGCCACAGGTGCACTTTTAACTGTGTGGAGGTCAGATAACCATTTGTTTGTTTGAACGGTGGCCTTTAGCTGTTTGTGCCTGGAAATGTCATTAGGGAAAAGCAGCATTACATTCTTCAGTGAGACCTGTAGTATTTCTGTTTACAGCAGATAGAAATACCCTGTGGGGAAACTTTGCAATGCTGTATGCCAGCAGGACTAAGTGCAGAGCGATTGGACAACTCCTATCTGAAATTCCAGAACCTCAAAATATAGATCTGTTCCAACGTCTTTCCTAGAACAAACAGTTCTGGGACTTCTTTTGCTGTCCTGGGACAGCCAGCTGCTTAAAATAAAGACTTCCCTGAACACAGAGTAGCTGAGTGCAGCAGTGTGCTGACCAAGCTCAGCATTGTGTCAGCGCAGGGAGCGCTGCGGTGCTGCAGCCATATCTGCACCTGCATAGGAGCCACCCACCCTGCGCAAACTGCCACACTCCTACCAGCACCTGCACTGAAGCTGCTTTGCTTCCTGCAAGCTGCATTGCCACCAGCCTGCTCCTGGGGCCCTTCTGTGGAGTTGTGCAGAGCACTGGGCAGTGCCAGAGCACGGTCCAGGAGCTCAGCAAGCTGTGCCCTGGAACGTGTCCATGGGACCATGCATCGCAACCAAGGCACTGCCCAGTCTGATTATCACTGGTTTCCTTCTAGTCCTTGCATTCTTTCATTACGCATATAGTACCAGATTTATAACTGCCATAAAGGAGTTGTTACAAGGAAAAGCAGGTCAGAAACTTGCTTCCAAAATGATCTCACAAATTGTGATGTAAAAAATGTCACGTTAGGCAGCTGCACTATCATTATATTGTTATTTCTAAAGAGAAATAAACAATGTAAAATTGTTGGTGATTCTGCCCTCCAGGCTGGTGGTGAAGCTCCAGAAACCATAGGGGAGCACCGAGTGCTTTCACCGGTGCTGTGGAGGCAACAAAGAATATTCTCAGGTGCGCGGGTGAGGAACTGCCCCAAGGCCCATCCTTCCACAGGGTGTTCCGTGAAGGAGCTCAGGTCAACATCGCATTGAAGGCTGCAGCTCTTCAATAGCAAATCCTACCTAAAGACCAGCAGGATTTTGCAAATTCAGAGTTCTTGGCACAGAAGCAAGAATCAGTTTTCTCCTACGAACTGAAGGCAGCGGGACTCATGAAAACTATTCTTAGGAAAAAAAAAATCCATCCTTTTCCACATTTGTTCTGTATATCCAGGCAGAAGTCAACAAGCCGTAATCTAATCTGCCATTTCCTGGACACTCAATTTGGGCAGTCAAGGCCAACAGTGTGCTGCGTCTGTGCATGGTGCAGGGCAGAAAGAAGCATCTGGGAAGCTGCAAATCTACAGTTGGGGTCCTGTCAATAGTTTACAGGTCACTAGGAATAAAAGCATCCTGTACCTCAAATGGAATCAGTAGTGGAAGGCCACATTCTCACAGCTTCCAAATCATAGGGTATGAGAGAAAAACAAAGATGTGGGTGAAGGCTTTTCACATGTAAAACAGCATGTGCTGCAAGTAAGGATTAGAGGACATCCTGCTGCTCTTGTGTCTTAAGCCAAAACCTACTCACATTGAGATTCAGGTTGATGCTGACTGATTTTGGCTTAGATCCATCGATACTTTTTCTGGCTTGTTTAGAAAGTGCCATGGGGCATCTTCTCACTAACTTGACAATGTAACTTAGAAATTCATGCAAGCAATGAGATGAGGTGTGAGGAACAGGAGCTGACCGCTGACCCTCCTGGCGGCTCAGAGGCTCACATAAGCACCACCCAGCCTTCCCTGGAGGCTCAGGGCAGCAGCAGCAGAGGAAATGCATTGCCATGGGCACTGCCAGCCCCAGCCTGTGCTGAAGGGTGTGGAGCTGAGCAAGCTCAAGGCTTGTGGCCCATTTTACACAACTGGGGCAAATGGAACCTGGCTGAGCCTTAAGAGCACTTCTTTAGCTTAAAAATTAGAGCGTAGGAATGTGACCACACAGCATTGTGGGGAACAGTCCTTTTGGGGTCACAAAAGAGGACACCGCATGTGCAGGGTCTCTGTGCTCCCCCTGAGGGTCGGGCACTGCCAGCAGTTCTGTGGCCCCATCCTGCCTGGGCTGTGCTGTACCCTTCCTGTCCCTGCCCTCCATCCATGTGGGAGGAGAGCCCTGGTGGCTGTTCTCCCCCGGCCCCAAGGCTGGTGCTGGGGGCACATCAGTAGTGGGGAGGCCATGGCAGCCCTTTGTGGGCCCCACCAGGTCCCCCAGCTCTGCAGCTGCCAGGCTCACTGAGGGTCTATACAAACCACAGGGAGTAGGATTCTTCCCCATCCCTTTCCAAGGGCCTCCCCCTCCCCAGTCGTCTGATTTAGAGCATAATTTAGCTTTTAAATATTCCTGTGTAATAACTCTCCCACCCCTTCCCATGAAAATGAAGCTGATCCCCAGGATTTTTGGTAAAGCCACAGTGGGACCACTGACATTTTCCATGTTATCTTTCAGGAAGCATGTAATTTTTTTTTAATTAATTAATTAATTACCTATCCTCTTCTGTTAAACAAGCAAACACAAAACCACGCGCGCAGGGACCACCAGCCTGCGCTGCCTGCTGTGCTCCCGTGTGCCAGCCCTGTTCCCAGCTGCCAGGAGCAATGTGCACATCCCCACCTGGGGAGTGACACACACAGCAGGAGGGCTCCATGTGAGCAGGTGGTGCTACCTGAACTCTGAGAGCCCACCATGAGGGTGAGATGAGCACCGTGGTGATCCACGTGCTGTGCTGGCAAATGGGGCAGCCTCCTTCCTCCCAGCAAGAAGTGCACTTGCTGCAGGATGTATCACACTGTAAAGTTAACTTTGATACTGATATGGTGTTAAGGGTGTTTAATTATGGTGGTGATCAAGCAGAAAAAATAGAAATCTTTATGCAGAGATGGCATGGAGATGGGGAAATGGGTTAATGTAAACTGTAGTCACATGAAGTTAAAAAGACACACGCTTACATAGTATGCACTGTGTGCAGAAGCCAATACAACATAGGAGCCGTTTCGCAGCTGATAATAATTTGGCTTCAGCAGTGGAAGGTGATGCCACAGAGCAGAGCTGCAGTGTGAGCACAGGGGCTGCCAGCACTCGAGTGCATTTGGTCGCTGCAGCTCTCTCACCAGATGTGCAACTTGCTTAAGACCAATTTGCTAGCACGGGTAGGTGGAAAGCTGGAAAACAGCACTGTCGGAGGCACAGCAGCCTCTGGGCAGGAATGCAGAGCAGCCTGCAGGAGGCAGCTGGTCTGGGAGCATTTGTTGTCAGACAGACTTGGGAAGTGCTGGGTGGCATCTGGGAGGAGGAGGCAGCGGCTGCCTGGTGCTGCTCTGGGAGCTCCTGCCCGTCTCAGTGACAGAAAGAACCAGACTGTGGTTCTGTGCCAGTGGGGAAAAGAAGCAAACAGACATGCAAACAGACCTACATTTTACACGTATGTACACACATCTCCATGTATGTATCCTGTTTCACAGAAGGATGTGTACTCAAAAAACAGCTGTAGGCGCATACAGTCCTCTGTCGCTATTCAGTGATAACCTAGACCCAATTAACAAACAGTATTCTTGACCCTAGGAAGTGTTTTGCTCAGTGATATACTGTAGGTGCATTACGTGCATCCCTGATACTCAGAACTGAAACACTGCAAATGATGCAGTACATGTGATTTCAAACAGAAACAAACCAACCACCAAAACAATCACCAGCACTGCAGTTCTGTGCCTGTGGGTTTAAGTTTTGCAAGAGCTTGTTGCGGGCAATATACCGTACATTGATTTATATCGCATCCCACCATAGCTGAAGCTGCTTTCCTGTGTGCTCTGTAATCTGCTGGAATTCAGACACCACGCAGATCTGTAACTACATCACTGCATTTAAGCAGCGTCTTTCATAAAACCCTCAATCCCGATCCCTGCGGCATCCACCCACCGCACACCGTCGGTCTGTAACCGGCATGTTGACGCTTCAGAAACAGTCCAGGAAAGCGAAGCCTCCCGCCTGCCTCGCCAACACACACACCGCATCCCTTCCTACTTTCCCGTATTTTGTGGATGCTCAGAAAAGGGCATCTCTGCAGGAAACGGCGTTCGTTATGAGTAAGGCAGCTGAGCTCAGCGTAAGCCGCGGACAAACGCACCGGGGGCAGCAGCCGCGGTGTCAGCAGCGGGTGGTAATGCCCGGCGTCTGCCAAAAGTTGCCCGGTAATTCCTCGCCTCGGGGCCGGCTGACGAGCAGCCCGCAAGAAGCGGCCAACGCGGCTGCGTAAGAAAATGAGAAGTCTCACCTGCGTTCCGCGGTCAGGGAAGCCCCGTTAGGGTGAGGCGCGGTCCCCGCCGATCCGGTGGGTATCGCTGACGGTCACGGTGGCGGCCGATGGGCGCTGCGCTGCGCGCTGACCCCGCGCCGCGGAGCCGCGCTGCCCCCCGCTCGCCCCGCCCGCCGCGCCGCCCGTCAGCCGCCGCCCGCACATGCCCTCTGCGCGCCGCCCCGCGATACCGCGGACGCCGGGGCCGGGCCGGGCCGCGTCGACACCGCCCCGCCCGCGATCCGAGCTCCGCGGGGCGCCCTCGGTGCGGCGGCCGGATGCACCGCGCCGTGCGGCCGTGCGGGTGTCGGTGCACGCGCGGATCCGCGGGGCGGGGGAGCGGCCGAGGGGCGCCGCCCTGCACGGGCGTCCCCGAAGCGCTCAGCGATGTGCGGGGCGTTGTTGCGGGCGGGCCGATGTGAAGCGCTGCCGCGCAGCTCCGCCGCGCTGCCGTCTGGCGTGAAGAGTTATTGACTCGTTTTAATAACGGCCGTCCGTACCTGGGGACAGGCGGCCGCCGTACGGCTCAGTGTGCTGGGGCACCTCGGAAGCTCCGCGTCTTGGAAGTCAGGCTTTGGGCTCGGGGCCGCCGTAACGCTGGGAGTGCCTGGGGTAGGGGGGAAGAGGGGGCTGCTTTTGTCAGCGGAGAAAGCCCTTATGGCGAGCAGATGGTCCTGGGAGCAGGTTTGCAGTAGCTGTCGTGCAGAAATTGAAGAAGGAAATATAAGGGGTTTCAAGCTGTTACAGCATTCGTATAAACCTGACAATCCTTCAGACTCGATAAGATGCAGAAATGAACATCTAAATACAGTTTTAGCAAACATTTTCTGGGACTGAATATGTTGGTAGGGCTGCAGCTGTGCAGCAGGTTTGGAGTTGTGAGCAACCAAGAACCTGGACATGAGTTGGAATTGTAACGTGCCGATGTCTGGAGATGTTCTCTCACTCAGTAAGTTGTGCATCTGCAGCCCATCCAGCCTTTAGGCGTGTGTGCTGCTTGAAGGCTGAAAAAGTTGGCAATTAATTTTACTGAAGTGAATCAAATGTTTAATATAATGGCGTTTTTAAATGTTCTGCTGAGTTGAGGCCTAAGTCAGTAGGATTACAGGAATACATCCATGTGAAGCAGTGGCAGGAAATGAAGTTCACAACAATCAATGTGGGAGAAGTGATGCTGATGATTTCCCAGCCCCCCCGATTTGCCTGCTGAGTGTCAGCAGTACAACCCATGTCTAGGGCAGCAGCAGCCAGCTGTCCTTCAGCTCAGACCATAAAACTGTTTATGTTCCACTGGTTTGTTCAAGTCCCAAACCAGCATCGTTTCTCTGTGTCTTCAGGGAGGGCCGGGCTGTGACATGTGCAGTGCTGTGGGGGCTCTGTGCCCCCTGCTGCTGCCCCGCACCACCTGCAGCTGTGCCCTGTGAGCTGCGGGATGCTTCCTGTGCTCCCCGGGAGAAGCTCCAGACTGTGTTAATGTGGCTGAGTGTGGTGGTGCAAAGGGGGGAGAGGAGTGAGCAGTGAGGGGCACGCCAGGCATCGTAATTGTGAATAACAGCCTTCAGCATCCATGGGCATTCGTTGTGATGCAGGCACTCTGCAGCTGAGTGAAATCCTGAGCACTGTTTTTCTGCTTGATGCCTCTCCTTGTTTGTTGCACAAAGTACAGCATGGAAACATTGCAGTGAGTGGCGCTGCTTTTAGAACCCTGTTGTGGAAGCAGTTCCTGTGCTGAACGGCTCCAACTTTCAGTCACTTCAGGAAACAGCCTCAGCTGTGCGGGTACAGAGCTCACGGGTGGGTTTTTGTGGGTGTGGCGTCATGAAATGATCTGAGGGACGTTGTGGTTTCATAAATGAACATAATGTGAAAAATAGTTATTTCGTCCTTTTTATTATCCTGAGTAGTCGGGGATTAGACACTTCATGTGATGCTCCACACAGTGCAGTGCAGGAGGGCACAGCACAGATCTGCTGCAGCCCTCTGCTCTGGAGTTCCATCTGCTGCTGGGGGGCACAGCTCTGCACTGCGGGGCTGTGGAAGGACAGGTGCTGTGCCTAATAAAGTGTGCTTGAAGGGAAGATCCTTTGGAAGATAAATGAGCGGAACAAAAAAAGAAGAACGTACATGATATTTCTAGTGTCTGGAAGGAGGTGAAATGCACTGCAAATATAGGAGATGTAGTAAAGAAGAGTAGCATTAATTTTCCAAATTCTGAAGGAATCTGAAATGTGAAAGTGAACTTTCTGCTTCATTGAGGATTGCTGTAACTACAGCTGCTGTTGCTGCTCTGCTGCTGGTTAAAGACTGAAGTTGCTGTGAAAGAACATGCAAATGTGATGAATTTTGGCCAGTGTTGCTGCCCTAGAGATCACTGCCGTTTTATTTCACAGTTTGAACAGGACATCACATGAAGCAGTGAAGAGAAGCTTCCAAGTAAACAAAGTGGTGGTGGCTCTGCACACATGGGTAAGCTGTGCAGCTCATCGCTGCCTGGCGGATCACCCAGAGCAGTAGCAAAGGAGTGTGGGACTGGCTTGGTTCAGATGGACATGGGCAATGTTTGCCCTTCAACAGCAAGCTTGCTTGAAGCAGGTGACTGCAAGGCGGCCCTGGCAGGCTGATGGCAAGCTTCTGAGAGGAAGTGGATTATGTCACACTGTGAACTTGTTGCTGTTTCCTTTCTGCGGGCATGCATTATGTTTTGTTGCAGTTTTTGTCATGTTTCATTTACGTTTGTATAAGTTCTACAGATATTTAAATATATTTTTGAAGAAGTGCCAGCTGCACAGATGGCAGTTGCACATAGTGCTGCACACGGCAGCGGTGATGGTGTGGTTGCCATCCCTGGGAAGAGAAACACAACTGGTGGAACAGAGCCGAGGTGGTGACGTGGCTTTTCTGCAGCAGTGGCAGGGAACAAGACAGCCTGGTACTATCAGTGCAGAAGGGAGGATCAGGGGATCGGCACATTTCCTAAGTGAAGCACAACACCACACGACAATGACTTCTGGAAGAGAATTTATGGCCAGCTTTGCAGCAAAAATGAACACTTAGCTGATCTCTGCCAGTCTTCGTGCTTTCAGCTTCATGCAAAATCAATTAAATAGAGGGGATTGTTTGAACTGACCTTAAAGATATGATGGTGATGCAAAGGAATTATTTTTAAGTGGCTGAAAAAAGTAAACTTGCTAAAAGCACTTGTTCTGGTTTTGTAATTTGGTTGGTGTTGCTATTCCACATCAGAACATCATATGGGATAATGGGAGTTCAGGGGACAAGTTTTTTTTTCTTTTCTGTGGACTGCCTTAAATGTGCATGTGGGGAGCGGCACCGGAGGGAGGTCAGGAAGGGGATGGGGTTTCTAGATCGGTGTGAGTGTGCTCTGAATACTTGACTTGAGTCTGTGTCATGGTGGGCAAGGGCACAGATTTCAATCAGCCTCAGCTTCTGTCTTTTGAATCGTGTCCTGAAGTTTGCTGACACTGTCATAAATGCTAATTCTTCATTTTTGTTGCTCCTAGACGGTTTGTTAGTTCTTGTTGTCTCTGAGCTATGCTTTTTCAAGATGATTGGAAGAGTCCATGAGATGCTAGTTGGACATGTCTGAGTAATCAGCCTCAACTGGTCTAGTAGGGAAATTTTTCTCAGGATTTGGATGTGGAGAAAGGCTTAGGGGTCCTGGTGGATGTCAAGCAGGGTAGGAGCCAGCAGTGTGAGCTTGCAGCCTGGAAGGTGAACTATATCTTGGGCTGCATTAATAAAGCATCTGCATTTGATAAGGAAGTTTACGAAAGAAAACAACGTCTTTATTCCAGGAATGTAATGGTTTTAGCTCTGGAGTACAAACTTGGATAGAGTCACAGTATGTGAAAGCACAGAAATGCCAAAAAAGAGCTCTCCTGGAGCTCATTCAGCAGTTGTGGATGGGGGGTCTGAACCCTTCTTTGTTTTTGGCTCAAGGTTTGCTTTCTGAGTCATTTCGTGTGTTAAAACTGTGACTTACCTAGATGAGAGGTGGGTGTTGCTCTGTGGCAGTTGGCATCACTGTGTGGTCAAGGTTACGTTTGAAAGCATTTCTGTGGAGCTGTTTGCCTCTGGAAGAGAGTGCTCTGGTGTGTTGACTTGCAGAAGATCTGGCCTGTGACTAAGCAACTCCAGCCTGGTATGGAAAAATTGGGGTATAATACCATTGTGTCCAGACAGGAGGATGCAGGTGGGCACTTTCCTGCTCCCGCTGATTTGCTGGCAAGGCCCAGAAGATGGGAACAAAGGAATTTCTGCTGAGGTTCCCTTAGCCAGAAGCCATCTCTCCAAAGAGAACTGACTTGACCTCCTTGGATTTATTTATAATTAAGTTTGTACTGATGATGGAAAGAACTACCATTGTAGATGTCAGCTGAACAACCACCCTGATGATCCCTCACTACTGAAGATCAACATCTGAACTACAAGCCGTGCAAATGATAAGTGACCATTACAGGTGATGGGACATGCTGCTCTTTGTGCATTGTCAAGGTACTTATCCAGAGAATTCTCTTCTTCCTTCTCCTATTTATATGGCTTATGTTGTCAAGTTTATAAGTAGAGTTGAATACTTAACGTGCTGAATGGAAAACGCAGAGATGAGGTTTTGCCTGTAGCTGCCTGTTGCCCCACATCCTAATGCTTCTGATAGAAACCTCTGAGGACCAGTTTACTGTAGGGCTGTGTGTATACATACTGCCTGGTGCAACAGCATCTGTGCATTGCTGTTTGTGCTTTGAATTCCTGGGCGATGGAATATTGGGAGTTGAACAGAAAACTTCCTGTGTGGTCAGGGAAATTTGGTTCATAAGAAGTTCATCAAGATATGTTAGCTTCATATTATAAGCCTTTCATGTAAGGTGACCTGAGGAAATATGGGATATCTTGGATGCTTTCTGTAGGTTCGAGCCTTACTGAAATGATGGGGAACTTGTGTCTGTTACTGAAATGGGTGCGGCCACGTGCTGAAAACTCTGAGGAGGAGACAAAGACCAAAACTGATATTTCACTTGATTGCTTGGGGGCAAATTGTTCCTTTAGCCATGAATTTCGAAAGCTTCTTTTTGTAGCTAAGTGACAGTATTAACTAAGATAGTTTTCCCTCAGCAGTTCACACTGTGTTCAGGGGAGTCATATCACTTACCAGTATCCCAGGACACTCTGCTTTCCAAATTTCTTACCTATGCCTTTGGAGAAGGGATTGAGCCTCCAATTCGTTGGTTATCAGCCTTGTGAAATAAGTTTAAGACTTGAAGTAGTAAAATAACTTGACCTCCACAAACCTCTTTCCCTCTTCGTGTTCATTTGAACCGTTTGGTCTTTGGGCAGGTTTGCCTTTTCCTATTAACTTGCATGGAGAATTGGCAAGTTGTCATTTGGGCTTTCAGGGATTAATGAGTGCCCACAGAATTCCTCGCTGCAAGTCAGCAAGGTAATGTTAAGCTGTTTTCCTTGGCTAGGTAGGTGTTCAGTCCTGCAGTAAGAGTTCTGAGAAAGCCTTCCTCAGATATTTTCTTACCACTGGTGTAGTCTGTGGCTTTTAGGAAATGCTTCTTCTCTAAGGGAATGGTCAGGTGCTGGAATGGGCTGCCCAAGGAGGTGGTGGAGTCACCAACCCTGGTAGTGTTCAAGAAACATTTGGATGTTGTACCCAGGGGCATGGTTTAGTGGGACATATTGGTGGTAGGTGGATGGTGGGACCTCTTGGAGGTCTTTTCCACCCTCGCTGAATCTCTGATTCCTGTTCCTAAGCTCCAGAATCCCACTGTCTCCTTCCTGTGGTTCAGCAGACATTTGTCAATGGGGTTTAATGCCTCATGCACAGATGACACATTTTTAGGGTTGGGGTTGATTTTATTGATGTTATTGGTGACAAGGGGGATGCATTTAATGGTTGTGTGGCCCCAATGGTGCCATGATGAAGGGCCATGGTATGTTCTGGGGTCAGAATAGAATGGGTTTTGGTGGACGGCTGCCAAGGGCAGTTGCCAGCTCCGCAGGCAGGACACAGTGGAGGGTGTCCCTATTCAGCATGACCAAGATGAAGAACACAAGCTGCAGCAGGCCCAAGAACAGCAGAAATCGCCTACGCAACAGAAGAAGGTTCAGTCAGATTCAGGGGCAGGTTTGTTACAGCATTTTCTGACCAGACCCATCAAACACCCCCACAGACCTGTGCTGTACAGGGAGCTACCAAATCTGTTATACTTAGACATAGGGCTGCCAAAATCCCCACCCCACCTGCTGTTCCCACCCAGGACACTAAGAAGGACTGAAGCTTTTCATCCCCAAAAAGTCCAAATCTGCCCAGTTGTCTCTGGACCGCAGGGCAACTCACCGCAGCCAGGTAGTGAGTGGGCGCCTTTGTGCTGCCGCCTGCTCATCCTGGAGGACAAGGCAAAGCAGAGAAACACATTGGGGTGTCTGAAGGTTTGGGCACTAAAACCCCTCCTTCATCCTCACAAATGGAAGTAGGCCCATATCCCCTGCTGTGGGCCTGAGGTGACCCTTTCCTCCCCAGGACCACAGCGGGGCTTTCTGACTTACCAGCTGCACAGCCACAGTTTCATACATGACGGAGCTTATGTGCTCCTTCCGGCATGTCACCTTCTTCTGTTACAGACAGTGGGAAGTGTGAGAGGAGGCCCTGGCTGGCACCGGCACCTCTTCTCCCCCAAGATGGCCACAGGGACCCGAGGCAGCTGCTCAGCCTGTGCTGGAGCTGGGACGGGCACCTCTTGGTGCCAGCCCTGCACAGGCCTGGCCTTCCCAAGTTTGTACCAGAGGTACAGATGTGGGGGGGCTGCTGGGATCCCCCTCTGCCTCAGGTCTGGGCTGTGCTGAGGCCTGACTTACGGGACAACACGCCTTTTGATGTTGTCCTCAGCTCTTTGGTGTTTCTTCATCTCCACCTCCACCTCTTCCCTCAGTGCCTGGAAAAACAAGGGTGCAGTCAGGAGCCCATCCTGTGCCTGCACGCAGGGGCCTCCCCCCGATGACGGCACTGTTCTCCATTCTCTCTCCCTCTTGGCCTCCTTACCTGGTGGATTTTTTGTTGTTCTTTGACAGTGTCTGCCAGTTCCGCAGACATCTTCTTACACTGTGAGACAATTGGGACCAGTTACATGGATGCAGGGTGGGAAAGGGCATTTGCAGCCTGTCCCCAGGGCACGGAAGGCCAGGCCAGAGCAAGGCAGCAAGGTCTGCATAGCCCTGGCTGCGCAGCCCGGCATCTCTACCCTGCGTGGATTCTGCAGGTGGATTACACACCTCTATGAGCTCCTCAAGAAGTGCAGAGGAGTGCGCATTGTCTCTCATCAGCGATTCCCAGGTGTAGATTCCTGCCATCACTTCACCTGCTGGTACATGAGAAGGCAGAGAGCGGTGTGAGGGGCACAGCAAGGCACGGGTGCTCCTGCGGACAGTACCCTGCCCTAAAGCACCATTGTGCACTGCAGCTCACGTGGGCTCCTTTCCAGCTGTACTTTGGCACAGCGGGCATCCCACATGCAGCCATGAGTGCTGACATGGGTACAGCTGCCAGCCTGTGGGCATGAGGGCCTTGCCCACCCTTCAGGCAAGCCTAGCCCATGGCACACTGTTTGAGACCCAACGTGACCATGCGCAGGCACAGCAAGAAGGGGAGGCAGAGCCTCAGGAATTCTGCCTACCACTCATTGCTCACAGCTGCAGACAAATTCACGTTGGTCCTTGACCACAGTGTGGACTAGGAGGGTACCAGAAGCACACTCTGCCTTCAGTCTCCTCTCCCAATCTCTCCCACCTCCTCGCAGTGCTGCTGCTCAGCACTAAGTGCTCTCAGTGCCCAGCGAGAAGTGCTTATGCTTCTCTGCAGGGTGGTTGTGTCACAATGCACTGGGAGGAGATGGACACCAGGGAAGAGTGGGGTACATATGTGAATTGGGGTTTTCAGGGGAGAAAAGCACTGAGTTTAAGAGCTGATCTGAGACAGTCGGCATGGCTTCATTAAGTGCCAGTCATGCCTGACAATGCCTTTGGCTTTCTATGATGGAGTAATGGCTTTGGTGGACAGGGGAAGGGTGGCACGTGTCATGTGTCTGGACTTTTGCAAAGCTTTTGACTTGGTCCTTCACCACATCGTTCTCTCTAAACTGGAGAGGTGTGGGTTTGAAGAACGGTTTGTTCGATGGGTTAGGAATTGGTTGGTTGGACACAGCCAAAGGGTTTGTGAGTGGCTGTCAGGGTAGAGGCCAGTCAAGAGCAGTGTTCCTCAGGGGGTCTGTCTTGGGACCAGTGCTTTTCATCGTCTTCGTCAGTGACAGACGGTGGCATCAAGTGCACCCTCAGCAAGTTTGTGGATGACACCAAGCTGAGTGGTGTGGTTGATACAGTGGAGAGAAGGGAAGCCATCCAGAGGGGATGGGACAGGCTGGAGAAGTGGGCCTATGAAAACCTAGTGAGTTTCAATAAAGCCAAGTGCAGGGTGCTGCACTTGGATCCGGGCAGTCCCAGGTGTTTAAACAGACTGGGCAGAGAACCTCTCGAGAGCAGCCCTGCAGAGAAGGATTTAGGAATCTTGCTAAATTTGAAGCCGGTCATGACCCAGCAGCGTGTGCTTGCTGCCCGGAAGGCCGGTTACGTTCTGCAAGAGGAATGGCCAGCACGGAGAGGGAGGCGATTGTCCCCCTCTACTCAGCTCTTTTGAGGCCCCATCTGGAGTACTGCATCCAGGCCTGGAACCCCCATTACAAGAAGAACACAGTGCTCTTGGAGTGGGTTCAGAGGAGGGCTACTGAGATGATCAGAAGAGCACCTTTTCTGTAAGGGTTGAGGGCAATTGGGCTTATTTAGCTTGGAGAAAAGAAAGCTCTGTGGAGACCTCATTTACTTGAAGGGAATATATAAGCAGGAGGGAGAATGGCTGTCTACGAGGGTTGGATAGTGGTAAGACAAGGCCTTTGAGCAAATTAAGCAAGAGATAGCCCGTTCTGTGGCCCTAGGGCCAGTACGGATGGGACAGGATGTGAAGAACATCCTTTACACTGCTGCTGGGGAGAAAGGTCCCACTTGAAGTTTGTGGCAGAGAACCTCAGGCAAGACCCGAGGCTGACCCCTGGATTTTGGAGTAGGGTATTCAGGGGGTCGGAAGAGGGCTACACTCCAACTGAGAAGGAGATCTTAGCTGCATATGAAGGGGTCCAGGCCACTTCTGATGTAATTGGCACCGAAACGCAGCTTCTCCTGGCACCTCGACTGCCAGTGTTGAACTGGATGTTTAAAGGGAAGGTTCCCTCCACCCTCCATGCCGCAGATGCCACATGGAGTAAGTGGACTGCGTTAATCACACAGCGGGCCCGGATGGGGAACCTCAGCCATCCAGGGATCCTAGAGGTGATCATGGACTAGCCCGAAGGTAAAAAGTTTTAAGCACCATCGGCAGAAGAGGTGTCACGCGCCAAAGAGGCCCCACCATACAATAAACTTGCAGAAAACAAAAAGAAGTTTGCTCTGTTCACTGATGGATCGTGCCGCATTGTTGGGAAACATTGCAGATGGAAGGCTGCTGTGTGGAGCCCCACACGCCAAGTTGCAGAGGCCACGGAAGGAAGAGGAGAATCGAGCCAATTTGCAGAGGTAAAGGCTGTCCAGCTGCCCCTAGACATTGCTGAGCAGGAGAGATGGCCAGTGCTTTACCTCTATACTGACTCATGGATGGTGGCCAATGCCTTATGGGGGTGGCTGCAGCAATGGGAACAAAACAACTGGCAGCGGAAGGGTAAACCTGTTTGAGCCGCTGAACTATGGAAGGACATTGCTGCCCGAACAAAGAATATGGCCCTAAAGGTGCGTCATGTAGATGCCCACGTGCCCAAGAGTCGAGCGACAGAGGAGCAACATAATAACCACCAAGTAGATTGAGCTGCCAGAATTGAGGTGGCCCAGATAGACCTGGACTGGCAGAATAAGGGAGAGTTATTCCTAGCTCGGTCGGCCCATGAGACCTCAGGCCATCAAGGCAGAGATGCAACACGTAAGTGGGCTAGAGACCAAGAGGTGGACATAAATATGGATGCTATTGCGTAGATTATCCATGACTGTGATACCTGTGCCATGATCAAACAGGCCAAGAGGATGAGACCTCTGGGAAAAGTATAAAAATGGGGAGGCATGGCAGATTGATTACATCAATGTGGACTGCCTTAAATATGCATGTGGGGAGCGGCACTAGAGGGGATGTCAGGAAGGGGACGGGATTTCTCCCCGGCTCCCTGCAAGGAGGCAGCGTGGTTGGAACTTCCTGCCCCCCACAGCCCGTCAGTGAGACTGGGACTTGATTTTCTCCTTGTTGAAACTCTCTCGTTGTTGTTTAGTGTTACTGGGTTTATTAAACTGCCATTCTCAGATCATTCTTTCTTTCTTCATTTTTTCCTCCTTGACCCATTCGCAATCTCCCTTCCCTTCACCTCTCCTGAAGTGGTCGGGCTGCACCACGCTGTTAGAGAAGGGAGGTATTTTGTTCCTTCTCTCCCTGGGTTTGTTCCCACCGTCATGGACTGAGTTCTAGAGAGAACTTGGTGACAGCACTACTCTGAGATTCAGACCAAGTAACGTAGTAGCGCTCATGATTTGGTAATGGATTGTGCTTTGCAATATGTGTTCAGAAAACACCATTCTGTGAACCCATAACCCGTGAGGTGATTTAATTGTGATCTGGGGATTAATAGCCCTCATTACAGCAGATTGCCTCAGGTACAGCAGAGCCACGTGTCACACCGTGTGCAGGCTGAGGAACGGAGCAGGGAGTGGTGAAGGTGGGCAGCCTGGCTGCAGGGAGCCTGGCCTGAAGGGAGCACAGGTGTCAGGCAGGTGGGCACCAACCTTGGTGACTGCACGCGGAATGGGGAAAACAGCATGTCGGTAATCACAGCTGAGTGCTTCCTGCTGTTTGAGCGCCTTCAAAGGTAACTGGAATGTCTGTTCCTTCCTGGCATTGTGTGTCCAACCAAAGTTCCCTTTGTGCTGCACACAGGGAGAGGCATGGAGCAGCTTGCTGTCTTTGTCCTTCCTCTGTGAGTGGTTTCCAGCCTCAGAAAACACATTCAGCTTAAAATCCTGATGTTTTCCTGCTGCTTCCTTTTGATGTTCTCGACCTGTATTATCTTTTACATGCAGCTGTTTGTGGAGGGGAAGGAAGGCCACAGTGCCTGCAGCTTGATCAGCACTCTGTGCCGTGACCGGGATAGGGCAGGCCCTGCTCTCCTCTGCTGTGTTTGTTCTGCAGGGGTTGCTCCCCTGCTCAGAGCCAGGGCTGCACTTCAGTGGAGGCTCTATTGGAGGAGCTCGCAGCTTCCATCAAATGAACTGTTTCTGTTACTGCTTGAAGTCTCAGGCTACTGACAGGTGTAATAGCTGCTTCTTTATTTTTAGTGGACGATAGTAAACTTGAGTATATAGAAAGTCACCTGAGTAATAAACATTTGAATGCCTGAATGTCTGTCTGTATCATAAATACCATCAGTGCCTCTCAGAAGCCTTTGTAGCCTCTGCAGATTCTCTAGAGAGAAGCACTGAACTCGATGATTAATTATCAGGAAATGGCAGCAGAAATTAGTGAGCAATGAGTGCCCAGCACAGCCATGATCACACTGTTATGGTTTTGCAATTTGGTTGGTGTTGGTATTCCACATCAGAACACCATGCCTAATAATGGGAGTAAAGGGGCATGTGGGGAGGGGCACCGGAAGGGAAGTGGGGAAGGAGACGGGGTTGCTGGCCCGGCTCCCTGCGAGGAGAGAACGTGGTCGGAGCTTCCTGCCTTTCACAGCTCCATCGGTGAGATTGGGGACTTGGTATTCTCTTTGTTGAAACTCTCTTGTTGTTGTTTAGCGTTATTAGGTTATTAAACTGCCGTTCGTTCTCAGATTACCTTTTTTTCCTTCATTTTTTGTTAGACTCAATCGCAATCTCCCTTCCCTTCCCCTCTCCCTAAACGCACGTGGCCGGGCCGCGCCGCGCAGTGCCGTGCAGTGCCGATAGAGAAAGGGGGGGGGGCTTTTGTTCCTGCTGCCCCGGGTTTGTGCCCACTGTCCCGGAGTGAGCTCTAGAGAGAACTCCGTGACAACACTGATTCAGGCATTAAATGAAGTCAGGGTATCAGTATGCAATGTGCTGCGCTTTGCAGGCTGGCCTTACTGCCACCACTGCCTTTCTCCAGCTCTGAAGGGAGATGTTGCTGAGTCACAGCAATGTCTGCTGTCAGTGGTGCCCATGAATTAGGTTACTGAGTTGGCCAGTTAGGTTTTCTGTGGCAAAAGCTGTCCCTTCCCTCCAGTTTTGAGTGCATCACAAGCAACAGCTGTGGCAAAGCATCAGAGACGGATCCAGAGAGACAAAGATCACAAAGGAAGGATGAGGGGCGGTGTCATGAAGAGGTGTGGGAGGACAGGTGGTACAGAGACAGGGAGCTGGAGGTGATCAGCACAACCAGCAGGCATCAGTAGTGCTCAAAGCAGGCTTCTATGTTTGCATGCTTGCCTGGTGGTTTTCAAAGAGCACAGTGGATCTATGCAAGGAAATAAGAACAACCCTGTTAGTGGCAGTTAACAGCATGAAACAGAGGAGCACCCCTTAGGGAAGTGCAGAGAAAGCTCTTCTCAGTTGTTCACAACACCAATTTCCTGGACCTGCACGTAACTTCGTGTGCCCTTAAATATATGAGAACTCTTTAATTCAGAACTGTTTGGGTAACTCACATGGAATTGTGCTTTTAGATATCCTCACATAAACTAGGGCTCTGCTGTTTCAGTTCTGTTCTGTTGGGTTACTTCAGGTTTTCCTTTGCCCAGTTCCTCTGCCAGTCCCCTGCCCTGTGCTTCTGGAGCCCCCCTCTGCTCCCATCTCTGTGCACACTCCATGCTCTGCCTGCGGTGCCATCAGTGCAGCCTGGCTGGGAGTGCAGGCTGCCAGCGGTGGAGCAGGGCTCAGCTGTTGCTTGGAAACCAGCAGCCACAAGTCAGAAATGTTCCCTTCTCCAGTGAGCTTCCTAAACTAACAGCTTTGAAAGGAGCAGTTGTTCTTTCAGGATCACATTCATTTTGTTCTTTCTTTTTAATGAAAAAAGTCTTTCAGCCCCAGCTTTCCTTTCTCCTCAGTTCTCTTCCCTCACATCTGTCCCACAAAGGCGGGCAGTGTCACACGCCTGGGAGCAGAGCCCTTTTATCCTCATCTCCCTGGGGCTTCCATGTTGGCATCACTGAATTTCGCTCTGAGTGGAAGGAAGCCACAAACAGTTCCCACAGTGCCTGTGGTTGTGTTACCTCTGCTTTTCGCTGAGCAGTTCTCCTCTATGGGGGCAAAGGGCTCGCATCCCATCCCTTCAGGTCAGCAGGGTCGATAGCAGCAGGCAGGAGCATGTCCTGAACCGAGGCTGCCGTGGCACACCAGCTCAGCTCCCAGCCCACAGCCCATCTTGTTGATTGTTGGTTTGTACCAGGCCCTCAGGATTTATATGGCACCAATACTTGTATGTCTTCCACAAACATAGCTTTACTTTACAATGCAGGTAACATGTACAAGGAGGATGGCTCCTGTGCACTGATCTCTTGGTTAGGAAATTAGGAACTTCCCAAATTGTGTACACTGAGGAGGGTACAAATTCTCATACCTGTTAAACTGCTGTGCATGGAGTTGGCTTGTTTAATAGAGTACAGACCCTCCTGTTTGGAGCACCAAGGACTCTGCTTAGCATTCCAGGGCCAGCACAGGTTTTCCAGGTTCTAGTGGTCATTCCACATGCTGTAAAGTTCCTTAGACACAGTGGCACTCCTCCCTGCAAACACCAGAGGTTGTTGCTGCTGTTGTAAATTTCAGTCCAGCCTTTAGAATGGGATGTCACAGAGCAGCGGATGGAGAATCCAGCAATGTTACCAACAAAATACAAACACAGTGTTATCTCTGTGCTTCAGACTCCCTGCTCTGGATGGTTGCAGCCACATGAACCTTGGGCTCATTGATATTTTAATATTTTAGTGAGATGGGTGGTGGGAGGCTGCAAGATATCAGTTGTCTTTGAAAAGCAAAGAGTGTTTGGAAGAAGATGATGGATGGGTGGTTGTCTTAATTCAACATTGTAGTGGCAGTGGTAAGACTGACTCCCTCCTGTCTCCTCCCTCTCCCACATGTACTTATTCTGAAAGAATCACCAGGGACATCTGCATTCCTGGGTGACACTCAGAGGGTCTTTATCCAGCCTGCACACACAGACAGCACTCTCTCTGTGCTTCCCCCACGTCCCAGGTGATGACCGGTTTCCCTCTGCTTCTTGGATGGATAAGGTTCTTCAAAACATCAGCACTGCTGTAGTAAATCAGAGAGAAGAGCATGTAGTTGTGTAGCTCAGAGGGCTTGCTTGAGGTAAGCAACAATTAGATGAAATGCTGCTCTGCTCAGAGCTGGAGCCAGACCGTTTAGGGCCACACACAGGGTCCTTTTAAGAACTCTTCAGTCCTCATAGAATTTCACATGTAATCTAAAAAGAAATTGCATGTAAGATGCTTTTATTTCTGTTTGGGTCATTTTTAACAGTGCTCTTGAGATATGAGTTACTTAAAAACAATCAGTTTGTTTCTTTACGCAATGGGATGAATGCTTAACCAAAAGGCTTTCCTGGTCACTACAGTCTTAAATCTGGGAGAGATCTCTGTGCTTTTTCTTAATTGAACACCTAAAGAAAAAAAAAAAGGGCTTGGGCTCATAGCATTTTTAGTAGAAGTAAATGTTAGATTTATTTAGCCCTGTTAACTTTTGAAATACAACCACTAATAGCATCTGTTTAAACACTGTCCTCCAAAATGGATAAAACGATTTGCCGCTCAGCATTAAATCCACCAGCGGGGCATTTTATATGTCTCCACTCCTTGCACAGCACATTCCTGTGTGAGGGGTAATGGGGCACCCACACAGAAGGCATCTGCAGAGTGTGGCAGGGCAGGCAGAGCAGCAGCCCCGGTGCAGAGTGTTAAGCTGCTGGGCCAGCACAAAAGGCCAGCAGGCACCCACCTCACCCCAGCCAGGATGGGATGTGCCCACAGCTGGCAGTGGGCTGGGCATACTGAGCACCTGCTGGCATTGGACAAGATGTGATACTCAGGCACCTGCTGGCATTAGGCAGACAGTGAGGCCCGGGTACCTGCTGCATGTGGCACTGGGGCTCAGGACATGGGGATAAGGTTGCCCTCCCACATCAGGCAACTTGGCACACCTGTCCACACCAGGCTGTACATCTGGCTGCAGCAGAGGAAGAGCAGCTTTGTGCCAGCTCTGTGCTGTGTTTCTTACCTGTAGCTGAGCTGACCTGCACAGAAGCATGATGGCCCCACATGTGACCTTGTCACAGAGCTGCAGGATCTTCCTTTGGTGCTGGATCTGGTTGCAGAGCATTTCCTTGTCTCAGCAAGGAACTTGTGTCAGATACATCTGTGGTAGAAACAACCTCAAAGGCTGCTGATGAACCTAATTCTACAATTACAAGATGTCTGCAGGAGTACCATTTTCCTCTCTGACCAGTTCCAGCCTCAAACTGCTCCTCAGGAAGTGGGAATGGGATTGAAGCACAGAGCTATGCCCCATTAGGACCCTTCTGCTTGCACCTGAGAATTGCAGTGAATGGTTTTGACAATCTTTTAAATCCAAAATGCATCTGGCATGGCTGAGAGCAGCTGAAGCTGTGTTTCCTTTTGCTATTCACAGAGAGGATGGGATGTTTCCCCACCACCAGCCGTTGTTGGCTGATCCCTGTCAGTGCAGATCTGGAAGCAGGAGGACACGTTTCACACCACAGTGCTGTGCTGGGTGTTAACCTTAAAATCAGCATGTGAGAGGTTGGTGTATGCAGGTGAGTGTCACCACAGCTGCACCAAGAGACACTGGGATTCCTCGTCATAATTAGCATTGATTCCCCTTTTGTGAGAGGGCTGCATTGTTTGTGAACTCGTTAGGCTGTGACCCACATGTGAGCCTCACGTTTATGCTCTGCAGAAGTCAGCGCATTCGCAGGGGGTTATTATACTTCTGAGGCTGAAGTTTTTAACATGTGTGATAAGAAAACTGTTTAGAAATATTTCAAGAAAGAACTATAAAAACAGGTCCCAAGGATACTTTTTTAATAGCCAGAATCCGTTCTTCTGCCTAAATGTGACATACTAAAAAGGCAGCACTCTGTTTATGAAACCAGCATGGAATCGCAATGCCAGTGTTCATTGTTCCTGATGAATAGAGGGTAGCAACAGAGCTGACGGAGCTGATTTGGCTCAGTTATTGCTTTCTTCAGGACTTGACTCTTTTGTGCTGCATTATCTCCCAAGTGATGTAGCCCAATGCAATGCACCTCTGGAAAAGGGAAGAATTTATGCAGTGCCGTGTAGGAGCAGTTCTGTTCAGAAGATGGAAGCATTACAAGAAGAAACGGCTGCATGTCACTGATGTGCTGTGTCAGGGCTGGCTGGTGGTCATGAGGCTGTGTCCCACCTGCAGAGTGGCTGGCAGCCTGCAGCCTTAGCACTGTAGCACAGTTTATGGGACAGGTGTGAAAGTACATTCTGTCCAAGCATCCAGCAGGTGTTGGGTTAACAGAGCATCTACTGGAACTGGAGTTTTTCTCCAGGTCTCGGAGCAGAATGCTGCTGGGGGGAACAAATACATGAGCATCCTCATCCCCTAAGACAAAATTATTTCAGGGGATTCAGAATGAAGGGGACTTTAAGATTCAGGGCATTTTGTTGCTTGTGCTTAAAGGATATAGAAAATGAATAAATAAGAATTAGAAGGGATAAAAATGCAGAAAACACAACAGGATCATCTTAGAGCAGCAAGATGGCAATTAGGCAGTTCAAAAGTCTCCACCTGAAAGCAAATATGATATGAAAGTATAAATGAGTTATGCGGAACCATTTCCTAATCCGAAATAATAAGCAGCCCTCATTAAGGAGTGAATCCTCTTGTCCTTACATGTGCTAAGCCCCTGGGATGTGGCTGCCCTATGTCTTCTTTACTGTCATGAACATCTTTATGTATAAGCTTAACTTTCAGAAATAATGCAGTTCCACTGGGACCGTAATTGTATGGTGCTACAGTGTTCCGTTGTGTCCTCCCATGTCCTCTTTACCCTCTCCTTTTTTCTAACCCTTGGTACTATGTTATTCTAGGATGGGTTTTGCTGTTGTTGTTGGTTTTTGGCTTTTTTTTTTTTTTTTTTTTTTGTTACTTCTTTTTTCTTTCTGCAGAAGTTCTCCAATTTGTTTCAGCTGATGAATCAAAGACTTGAGCTTCCTTTTAAGCACTAATTGGGAATGTGCTTTGTCCTTAAAATGAGAAATGTGCTGTGCATCCCTGTGCTGCTGACTGGGCTGAGGATATTTACATGACTTACAATTATATTGCTTTCTGTAGCTGCATCACAACTTCTGACCTAGTTGCCAGGCATTACACAAGTCAGTGCAATTTTAATATAACTAAATGAAGTCCAGCTTTTACTGCAGTTACAGAGCCAGTGTGTGAGGAGTGCCCTGGCAAATCATCCTTTGGCATCAATTCCACCCCAGCTGAGATGTGTGTGGTTCTCATGCTGAGCACGGAGCAGCCTGGACTGTGAAGAGCCGAGGCTCCACTTGGCAGTGCCAGGACACAGAGGAGGGGCAGGAAGCCCTTCTTGCTCTCCCTTACTACAAGTGAGCATTGCTGTTCGGTGAGGCACAGTAAGACAGCATTGTGGGGTTTTTGTTTTGTTTTGCCTTGTATTTTGGGGGGATGACATTCGAGGCTGAACATTTTCTGAGCTGGAGATGTCAGAAACGTGATTTAATGAGGTCTTTCTTTCAGGCACAAGATGATGCAAGGCTCTGGGGCTTTGGGTGGCCCAGCCCTGTGTGCTGCAGCAGATGGGGCATCACGGAGCTCCCAGCAGAGCACCCCGTATTCATCAGCTCTCTCCACAGCTCTGAGAGAGCACAGGGCATCTAGTGCTTCTTGTGTTGTCTGGAGCCTTTTTTTATCATTAAAGTCAAAATGGAAATTTCACAGAGGAAGGCAATTTGTTGTCCCCCCTCTTTGGCCAGAATTCATCACGGGGCCAGTTATAACAGTGCAGTACTTGTTAACAATAATTCAGAGTAACTGTTCACTGCAGTGTGTGTTATTTAGCAAGGCACGCTGGGATGTACCCGGATCTTCAAAGCACCAAATGCGTGGTGTGTCCTGGGTGCAGCTCAGATCTTTGCCCTTTCACCGTGACTTCCCAGGGCAGCTGAATGGCAGCCTGGCTGAGTCCGAGTGGAAAAAATGACAGTTTAAGGAGAAGTTAGCACAGACTTTGTGTATTGTGTCCTAATTAACTCCTGGGTGCAGAAGTGGAACTTCAGTTGGAATGCTGCTCTGGCTCTGTGCAGTTTGTGGCAGCACCTTTGCATTAGCCATTACTGTACATCAGCAAAGCCATGGCATGATTTAGCACAGAAATGGACATGCATCGTAGGGCTCATAAACTGGTGAAGCTCCAGTGATTTCACTTTTACTGTTAATGAGTTGCTGGAATTAATTACAAATTTGATTGATGGTATTAACCTGTGTGTAGCTCTGTTTAACATGCACCCTGAATACAGGCATGTCGTGTATTACTTGTCCTGCCAGGCTCAGTGTGCTGGGGCCCTTGATTGCAAAAGGGGTGCATGTGGGTATGTGTTAAGGAGTTTTCTTAGATGGGGCCTTGTGGGCTGTGCTACGAGAGCTTGTCTCTGTGCACTCACTGTGCTGTATGACTATCTAAAAAATACTGCCATCTTCATACCTGTTACTGAGTATGCTTCCTGCCTTCCATGTGAACTTGTGAAGACTTCATTTTTCTTGAATCTCTTTTTCCATCTCTTTTCCTTCTCTTGAGGATAAGGAGAAGGCTGAAATCCTCAATGCCTTCTTTACATCTGCCTTTAATGGGCAGACCAGTTATCCTCAGGGCACTTTACGCCCTGATCTGGAAGTCTGGGATAGAATGCAGAATACACCCCCAGTGATACAGGTGGAGATGGTTAAAGAGCTCCTCCTCCACCTGGACTGCCACCAGTCCATGGGAATGGATGGGCTCCACCCTTGGGTGCAGAGGGAGCTGGAGGGGGTGTATTAGAAACCATGTGACCAGTAGGAGCAGAGAGGTGATCATCCCTTTGTACTCAGCACTGGTGAGGCCGCATCTCGAGTACTGTGTTCAGTTTTGGGCTCCTCACTACAAGAAAGACATCAAAGCCCTGGAATGTGTCCAAAGAAGAGCTACAAAACTGGTGAGGGGTCTGGAGCACAAGTCTTATGAGGAGTGGCTCAGGGAGCCGGGATTGTGTAGTCTGGAGAAGAGGAGGCTCAGGGGAGACCTCATTGCACTCTACAACTTCCTGAAGGGAAGTTGTGATGAGGAGGAGCTTGGCCTCTTCTGCCAGGCAACAAACAGGACTCAAGGAAATGGCCACAAGTTGTACCAGAAGAGGTTCAGTGTAGATGTCAGAAAGAACTTTTGCTCTCAGAGAGTGGTCAGACACTGGAATGTCTGCCCAGGGGAGGTGGTGGAGTCACCATTCCTGGCAGTGTTCAAGAGGCATCTGTATGAGGAAATACCAGATATGGTTTAGTGGTTTGTTGTAGCTACAATAATGGGAGGATGGTTGGACTGGATGATCTTGTAGGTCCTTTCCAACCTTGTGATTCTATGATTCTATATGTCTGGAAACCCAGGTTTTGTTCAGCTCTGTGGGCAGTGCCAGCAGGGCTGCATTCTCAGTGCATCTGTGCTTCATGAGCTCCAGAAGGACATCTCATAAACTGTGCCATTATGGCACAATAATTGTCTTTAAAAGTGGCTGCAAGTGTGAATTTACTCTACTTATTTCTGATGGCCAGTGAAGCTTTAGACAGCAATTTAATCATTATTATTGCTATGGTACAGCTGCTCTCTGGAGGAGCTTAAAACATGTCAGAAAGGGAACCAACATAATGAGTCTGACAGAATTTCGTAAGGAGCGATTAAATTTAGGATAATGAGTTCCTCTGAATTTTTAATGTTATCACAACAATTCACTCCACTACAGCCTGCTCATCTCTGGGTTCAAAACCAAAATGTGCAGTTGGGAATTGGGCTGCACAGGTATGTTCTGCTCCAGGTTTATTCCTCTTAATGTATATATAAAACACAAGACAAAAGAAAGCAGCATCCCCCCTCTCTGTGTGTCAGTCTGAGGGCTGCATTGCTGCTCTCTGCTCTACCCGAATTCAGTGCTTGTGACACACAGGAGCAGTGAGGCTGCAGGGAAACTAGAGATGTTTTGTGCTGTTGGTGGCTGGTGCTATTAAAACAATAATAATAGAAAGGCAGTCCAGCACATGAACAGACACTGGAATGTGAGGCACTCCTGTTCCGCTCTGAGTTCTGCTGTGTGTTAGGAAAGCTGTTCAGGCTTTGTGCTTCTGCCACTCTCTGCCCACAAAAAAAAAAAAAAAAAAAAAAAAAAAAGAGTGTCCCCATGGCACATTCCCCTGAATGCAGAGTTCTGACCACAGAAGTACTGACAGAAGGCATCTGACACTCTCAAGCAGTGCTTCTGGTCTCTACTGATGGGCTCTGCATCTATTTGTGTGGCACGGAGCGTAGTAATTCCCATATCTCAGGTGCTGAATGATGTGATATAATTAATAAAGGTAATGACAATTTCTTCACTGAATACCAATTGATGCTCTGCCTTCTAAGGGAACAGAGATTGGGAATGGAAAGCAGATGGGATGATGGCACATAAAGAAATTATTTCTTTGATGTAAAAGGCATTAAGGAAGTGCTTCATCCATAGCAGGTTGAAAAATGAATCAGCTTTCATAGAAGCCATAAAAATGTCTTAATCTGTCGCTGTTCCTTCTTTACTGGAGACACGAGGGAGCTCAGTTCAACACAAAACTCCCCAGTGCCCGTGACCTTAAATGTCACTGCTTCACTCACGAGTTAACTGTGTTCTGGGGAGGCAGTTGCTCTAACAGGATTTTTTTCCATCTGAAAAAGATGCACTGGTGAGAAAGGAGAAAGTGCAAAGCAGCTCCAATGCAATGCAGTGAAACAGAAAGGACCCCCAGATGAGGCAGTTCCTCTGCTTACTCAGCCTGCCCTGCTCCACAGAGCATGGGTTGCTCAACCCCTCTGATATGTGGCATCTGAGTTGTGCTGCTGTGAATGAGCAGCTATCTAACGGCTACTGCGTCTGGTGTGGGGATTTGTTGTTTTTTTTATGGTGTGCTGAAATGCCAGGGTAAAATCTGACCTGCCTCATTGATCAGCTCAGTATTAGGAAAAATAAAGATGCAGTTAGAATTTGGAAAAATTAGATTAAATACCCATTTCCTCATAGAAAGACATTAAGGCTCCTCCTGTTTCACATTAAGCTCCAAACGGGAAGGAGGCTGGACGGCAGCCCTGTAATTGGTGCAAATGGCACAGGACATGCTTGGAAGCACCTAAAGAGCCCAACTTCAGCTAATGTGATTCATAGCTGCAGGAGGGTCACATCTTCTCATGGTTTTACTGCAGACGGAATTGCCTTTGTCCTTGCTGCTTCTTCCCTGTTCAGCCCAGTCCTGCTTCTAGTTTAAATCTTAGCAGCTTCTTGCTCAAACGCTCTCCACTGCTGCCTCTCCTGCCCTGTGGCATTCGGGTTCTTTTCTATCCCCTCTCTCTGTCACACCTCAAAATCGTTTTATTCTCTGAGACCTCGGTGTGTGAAAAGAACCAGAGGGCCATGTTGATGGCAGATGTGGAATGCTGAGAGAGCCCTTGTCTCCCACACAGGGCCTGCTGGTCCTGATTGTTTTATGGATGTTCATCCTGGAGCCCTGGTTGTGAGATGACATCATGTCTTTGGGCAGTGAATTGTACTGCTTGGTTCTTCATCCCTGAATGAGCTTGGAATTGCATGTGGCTGGGATAAACAGAAGTGAGCAGGGGAGTTGTTAGGGTTAGGTTAGCTGGGTCCGCTGGTACAACTGGCAGCCTATTGATTGCTTCCAAGTAAGGAGATAAAAGAGAACAAACCCAGCCACCCATGTCTGCTTGGATCTGTTATGCTGCCCATATGGTTTGCTATGAATTACTGATGAATTGGTATCATGATGTCTCACTGACAAAACTCATTTAATAGGTTCCCTCATAAATGGCCTTCCCATAAGGCAAAGCTGCTGTCCCAGACAGTCCCTTAGAAGCACATTTTTTTTCTCGGGGAAAAAAAATAAAAGGATAAAAAATATACATACTTTTCCCTACATGTCCCCTGACAAATGGAGCACGATGCTGTTGATATGATCTTTGAAAAGCTTTCTTAAGATAAAACTATCAGTACATAAAAACAGTTTCTTAACAGAGGAAGCATTTGTTGGAAAACCTTCATTGGTGGTAGAGTGGGAGTAA
The DNA here is from genome assembly GCF_054131305.1 of Coturnix japonica. Classification (NCBI taxonomy): domain Eukaryota; kingdom Metazoa; phylum Chordata; class Aves; order Galliformes; family Phasianidae; genus Coturnix; species Coturnix japonica. The sequence goes on from NC_140684.1 coordinate 2,104,819, forward strand.
TTAGGTGCAGTGTCATCTAATGACTCAAAACGACAAACAAGCTCTGGCATAGCTGTGTAAGAACACGTGGTTCTACTGGGGAAACCCAGTCTGAAAGGAGCGGCGTTGCTGGGGAGTGATGGGACAGAGCAGTGCTGTGCACCCTTCATGCTTCCCTTTTATCTCTTGCAGCCTTTGAGCGACATGGGGCGGCAGCCCTCAGTCTGCCCTGGTTCTGTGTATAGTTTTTGGGTGTAGTCATTAACCACAGATCTTGGTATAACTGAAATTCATTCCCATTTTCCTTTCCTCCTAATCCCTTATATGCTGTTATGTGTGAATGGCGGTGTTTCTGCATTGAACGTGAAGTAGAAATGAGACAGCCTTTGTGATGCACAGAAACAGGAGCTGCACAGCACACGTGTTCCTGCAGCCAAGGGCTGCTCTGCTGAATCCCAGGGTCAGTCTGTCCTGTGGTGATTTTCAGTACCTCCTGGAGACATCTGAAGATCATAAGTTAATTTTCATGCCTCTTTTATAACCGCTTTATAATTAATTTCTCTGAACCTGTTTGTTTTTCTGCTGCTAAACACTTCAGTGCTTATATGTAAATTTTCAACATCTGAAGCCTTCTTCCCTTAGAAGAGAATACAGGGCAATCATCAGATAAAAGTCATTACATATTCAGAGCTATTCTGCTCCACCAATAATAAAATATTCTTAGGGGAAGGTGACCTTTCTACAATAGACTTATTAATGTCAAGACTTAAGAATTGTCTTTTCTCATTACAAGTCTTACAAAAAACATTAAAAAGAGTGAAGTTTATGATCTTAAAGATATGTCAGTGCACAACCATTGAAGAAATTTTCACAGAACATTATTTATATAACCTATTTTTTGCATTTTATAGGGCAAATATTCCGAGTCAGTCTTGTTTAAAGGGAGCTCCACATTTATGACTGCTCTCTATTCCTGACATCAATCCTGCACCCCCAGTAAGGCTCCTGGCTCTAGGTCTGTAGCCTGGAGGTGTCCCGTGGCTGTGGGGCTGCGCTCCTATGAGCACCAGGGCAGATTTTAAATGAGGATATGTGGAATTCTGCCAAGAGAAAACCTGCAAATGCCATTTTGTCATCTGTAAACAAAAGCTGCTGGTGCCAGTTGTAAGCATGGAAAATTCGGGTAATTTCTGCTTATTCACCACCCATTGACAGCACCTTTTGTTCATGGACACGGGTAGAAGAAGGGGGATGCATTCATCCAACAAAGGCAGCTGTAGCAGAAATGCTAAATCAGGCTTTGACCAGCAATGGAGCCCAGGGGAGCTCAGCTGCATGCGGTGTACCTGAATGACTAGAAGGGCTGGAGTCAGGATCCACCCCTTCCCAGACCTCCTTGAAGGGCTGGAAGTGGAGGTGAGGGTATCTGAGGAGATCCTACCTGAGGCCTGAAGGTAAGCAATCTCTTGTTTGTTTCTGTACCCACAGCTGTTATAATTGAGCAAGTCCTCACTTGCTGCAGCCTTGCACCTTGCTACTCTGCTGTCATTACTGCACTTTCCATGGTGTTACAGCAGCTCAGCACCTTCTTCCATGTGCTACTTCTGAGCCCACAGCCAGGCTGGAGTTGGTGTTAATAGCAAAATCCTATTTCCATTGTTCTCTACATGCTGGGAGACCACGTCTGCAGAATTAGTCTCAATGAAGCCAGGAGACCTACCAGAGAAAGATGAGCACTGTAGCGACAGTGAAAAGCTGTTGCCAAAAGACAGTTTTGAACGTTTTAACTGAAATGTGTGACAGGATTTAGCAAAGGAAGAAAAAGAGAAAATCGGGACTTAATTTCCTACAGGCTTTTAGCATTCAGAAAGTTGGAAGGTGAGCCCATTCACCCTGTGGGTTGTGGCAAAATATGCGAGTGACAGCTTGATTGATCTCTGCCATCAGGTGACATCTGTGCCAGGAGGACATCGGCTCAACCAAATGTAGTGATGTCTTTGTGCCATCCTGACCCCATGCACCAAGCTCAGGTTCTCTGTTGGAACCCCATCCCAGGACTTTCTGCTGCTGTTCTGCTCTCCACCTGCCCCACTCTGCCCAGCAGCTCTGCTGACTGCTGTGACAATGGGAACTCAGCCCCACTGCCTACACACTGGTATCTTTCCAAAGTCAATATTTTTAAAAAATGAAATCATCCTACTGGAATTGTGATTCAGACAATGATGGCATCAATATTAATGCAATAATTGAACTTTTAGTTGCTAAGTAACCCACCATCCCCACCTGAACCAAAACAACTGAAAATGGAGAAAACCTCACGTGAGAAAGGTGTTACGGTGTGGGGGGAGCCTTAGCCAGAGGTACAGCTCTGCAGAACAGCCACCCATGGCTCTGCTGGCAGCCGGGTGCTTTGGGCCATCCTGCACTGCCTGAATTTGGTTAGCACAGACAATCAAACACAGTGAGGAATCTGTTTGGTTGTTGTTTTTTTCCCCCGTATTTTTGAGACTGACTGTTTTTATTCCAGCAAATCAGTTTTGTGAGAGAAATCCCAGAGCCCCTTCCCCCATTTGAAGGCGATCTAATGGGGCTCAATGCTGTGCAGACCTGGCACTAACAGACAGGAAAAGGGCTTTTTTCAGCAGCTTCTAAACAACAGACTAAGAACACTTAAAAGAGGGAAGGCTGTGAAAATACTTCCTTTGTACTGTTGTGTTTTTGTTTTTTGTTTCTTCCCATTAGGTGTTATCTTGAGAAGCCCAAAGAAGTCTGTTTATCTAGGAAATAAGATTTGGTTTTAGCGGCGGATGCAAGCAGAGGTTGGGAAGGGGTACAGAAGCCAATTGGTGCAGGAGGGAGAGAGAAAAGAAGTCATTAATTATCATTTGTCCTCACAGTAGCCAGAAAAGCAGAGAAAGGAACATGTCCTCTGGGATTCCCTAGCTGGCAGGAACATCTTTGTAGGGTGACTTCCAAATGCACCAGCAAATGGGAACAAAAATATCTATTCGTTGGAGAACTGCAACTTCATGGATGTTGCTTTAATCTGAAGAGCTGCATAATGATGAGAAGTAGAAGAAAAATAAGATCACAATCTCCTGGAAGCTCGGAGCATGTAGGAGCATATCCAAAGTACTTTTATCTCATTTTCAGGGCTAACCAGATCTTTCATGCCTTTTCTGTTTCTATTTTTCTCTACTTTTCTTCTCCGAAAAGCCAGTTCTGCTTCATCCCGTGTGATCCCAGTGCTGAGCAGATGCCCACTGTGTCTGTGGTGGCTAACAGGATGTTTTTGTTTCAAGACAGCAGCTATCTCATTTTTCCACTATTGTAATTTCCTCCATTTCTGTAATTAGCTCACCTAATGTAAACAGCATAATGATCTGCTCGCTTCTCTATGATGATCATCAGCTGCTGAGCGCTGGCTGTGCAGCCCCCACTGTCTACTCCTGTGTTCAGTGTAGGTCGGATGGGAATCCTCTGACCCGGGGAGATCCCCTGTGCTCACTATTGATCACCCGTGTGCAGACGGTCCCAGCCCAAAATAAGCAGATCTCTGAATCGCATGCTGCCCTTAATCCCAACTTTGTACCGTAGGGGAAAGAATAAGATTCTCCCACTGCAGATATGTTTGGCTCCCTGCCCTGCAGCCCCTCCAGCATTGCCCCTGGCCCCGGCCACCTCCGCCACAGGGGCAGCGCGCTGACTGCACGCTCTCATTGCTGTTCAGCTGGGGGAAGCTTTGGCTTCATGGGTGATTTGAGCAGCTATTGTCAACGCGAGAACAAAGTCAGAATAACCATTTCTGCCAGGCGCTGTTACGAACAGAGAACATTGCGTTCCTTGTTCACAGTTCCTGGCAGTTTATCACGTTCATTTGCTTGTATCCTTATGTGTCAACATTCTGATCAATTTCATTGCAGCTGCCTGTGGCTGGAATATTGCTATGGGTAGTTCTGATTGGGATTTAGGGTTAGGAAGAAGTCATTTATAGTGAACATAAGGGAATACTTAAAAACATTGGGGGAAAAATTGCAGCCATAGAGCCACATAGTCGTTATTTACATGACAATATTCACTTGTACTCCATGTCAGTGTAACCTGGTGCTTCATGAGCCACAGCTACCTCCTCATGCTCTTCTGATGCCAAGATATTTGCACACGCTGTGACACCACAGCGACTTCTGGCCAAGCCCACTGTCCTGCTGTTCAGCAGCACAGCATCCAGGAGCACGAGACAAAACAAAAAGTAGCTTTTGGGGCATAACGGTGTTGGAAGTGTGCATTAGGTGGGCACTGGGGGTGAGCCCTAGCACTGCTCAGCACAGCATAGCCCTGTGCTGCACTCAGACCAATGGCCATTGCGCAGCACAGCACCCAAAGCAGCAGTAACAGCGCCTGGCAGTGGGCTCTGCTCAGCTCCCCAGCCTCACTGCATCATCTTGGGCAGCACTGTCACCTTCAGCCTGCTGCAATTTGTGATGTCTGTGTGAGGAATGCAAATGAGAGGAAAACAAATTTTGTCCTCGGAATGATGCAGCAAACAATTTTCATCACACACAACAACTGGGAGGCATGCAGAGCCTCAGTGTGAGTCGCTGGATGTTTTCAGCCTGCAGGCTTTGCTCCAGCTGCTTTGCTGCAGCTGTTTCTGGAACTGCTCATTCATTTCTGCTGCTTCGCACAGTAATGTCTCCATCCATGTAATCACTACATCAAGGCAAGGCCAAAGTGTTGTAAGGGACTTGCACTACAGGCAGCCGATACTGCCTATCACAAAACCAAGGAGGAAATTGGTATTGCAGTGTTCTCTGGGAGCTGGGTGTATATTGCAGTATCAGTGTTTTAGGAATTTGTTTGTGCTTGTATTAAGAGCAGTGCAACCCAATTGGAAGAACAGATCATTTCAATACTGAAATCCTGGAATAACATTACTGCAAAATGAGCAAGGACAGTAGGGAGGAGCCCTCCTTCTTGGGGGCTGTGCTGCAGGAGGAGCACAGCAGGGAGGTGGTCCACACCAGGAGTACAGTGTCTGTAGGCGCCAAAGGTTAAATTTAGAGCTGTAAATTGCCACAGTAATTTATATTGTTTAATTATGAGGTGGAGTATTAGCATGTGTTCCTTTGTAGAAGTCAGAAAATAAAGAGCAAGAATAGAGGAGGAGTTGCATTCCTGGAGAGCTGCAGTAGAGCCCAGGAGGTGGGGTAGCAGCCCGGTGTTCAGGGAGGAGGATGAGTCCACATTATCCCAGCAGCATGTGCTGGTGCAGGGGGTTGTTGGTAGAAGCACAGTACAGCTGGTGTTGCATCCTCCGCTAGCTGTGGGAGTGATGAAGTTGCTGTGTCAGTTTGCTTCTTCCTGTGCTCTGTGCTGTGGGTTTGTGTCCCACACATTTGTGGTGTAGGGGCTGCAATCTGCATCCTATACTCCAGCATCTGTTTCTTTGGAAAACAGACTGCAGTTGCAGTTTATACAGAGTTGCTCTTTTCAAAAAGAGATGATGGGCCTGATTTGGACTAATTATAAAGTCACTCAACTATCTGGCGTGTGACAATGTAATTCTTACTGTTTCTCCAAGTCTAATACTTCTGCCAGGCAGGGTGGACACCACAAAGCTTTCTTCCTTGACCTCCCCAACCTTGGCAGTACAACAAAGAGCAGAGATAAATCTGTGCCACTGTAGGGGTGCATAGGAGGCAGGTTGGCTTTCTAGATCCTGCAGCAATTGTTTTCTTCGTGCTACTGTGGAACATACTGTGGAACATAGTGTGCAACATTGGGTGTGGGGGCATGGTCATCCCATGGGGGTTGTAACCAGATCACTGGTAGAAAGTGTTTTTTCTCTTTGAGTTTTTGGCCTAATTTTAATCTTCAGTAAACGTTTTCTCAAGCAAAAGTGAAAGGGAAAACATGAAGCAGAACTTGACTGTGCTTTTTTTGTTGTTGTTGTTGGGAGCACTGCTGTGATCTCAGGAGGAGGAGCACAGAGTGGAGCAGCAGTAGCTGCTGTTTTAATGCTGGGTGCTGGGAGAGGCTCAGGCTGCAGTGTGCAGTCAGCTGCTGGGGAGTGAGCAGTGCAGTACATGCAACCATCCTGAGGTAACACACATTACAAGTGGGAAAAGTATATGCTCGTGTTTCCAAAGTGAATTAGGCAAAGTCTGTGAGGCACTGGTGATTTCTGTTACGCTTATTGGGGCTTTGCTGGATTAAGTTTTTGTGTTGGCTTTTTGTTTGGTTTTTTTAGTTGCTTTGTTTTCAGTGGAATCCAATGGGAGGAAGGTAATTAGGTTGTAAGTATCTGAGACACAGCTGTTGTGGTAATACTTAGCAAGGGGTATGCTAGAAGAGACAGGCTTCTCTCGTGGCCTTGGAGATGACTTGTTTCAGAGTGGTCAGTTCTGAGATGCACGTGTGGTTTGTGTGGCTCTCCCCTGGGTGAAGCAGCAGCTATTCCCATCATAAGGATGTCTGATGTTCCCCAGAGCAGGGCTGCAGCATTCAGCTCTCTGCATAGTAACTCCTGGGGCAGATGTGGACAGACCCTGCTCAGCTGGGTGGGTCGAACTGCTGCTGGCATCCATCAGAGCTTCCTCCTGATGTCCCAGAATGCGGTTTCCTTGTGCCCAGAGAGCGCTCCTCTCCACAAATGGATTTGGAGCAAAGCTTTCCATTGGGGAGGCGGAGCAGCGACAGCCTTCCCATCTCTATGTTAACTATTCGAAAATCCTTGTGTAATTCAGGGCAGGTATCTCAGCTTTTCCCAGTGAAAATATGATACTGTCTTTTCCTCTTTCCCAGCAACTGCATTTTTTTCATTTAAAAAATGAAAAGCACAACATTCAGCAACCCTTTTTAACTAGGCTGGAGTTAATCAAGCTGACTTTATTAAGAAGATCTTTGCAACCAAATGAGCTGATTACCAGCAGGAAGAAACTTAGTTCATTATCTGATTCTAAAAGCTTGAATAATTTCAGCTATTGACTTTATTGTCAGGTGAAAACTATTTCAATTATTATTTCTAATAACTTTAGAGGACATCTTTAAAGTTCTTTGCTATGACTCCTACTTCAAATGCTACTGCAGAGATGAAAGGAACAAGCTTAACCCAATGAATAACTCATAAACCAGAAATATCACTGCCTTTCCTCAGAACATCACAGATCAGAGCTTGTCCCTTGAATCTAATCATTGTGTATGCTATCTCTGGCCTTTATTGGAAGTGAAGCTTTTTTATGATATTCTGTCGTTTATGGCAGTTCCTCCAGAGAGTTCATTAGGATGAACATTAATGTGGCTGAGTCTGGGAAACTGCTTTTCCTGACTTAATGCCAGCATATATTACAATGCTGTGCCAATGCAGCAGGGAAGCTTTATGGTTGTTTAATGCGTGTGTGTGTGTTGCAAATTGCATCACTTTTTAACTCTCTGTAAAGCAGTATCTTTTTTTTTCTGAATTGTCACCACTATAAATATATGTAATAGGGCCTGAACAGCTGTTTTGTTCAGCAGTTATCTATGATGATTATGTATTCTTGGGTTAGTTTTCAACACTGGAGAGCTGCAATTAATCTACACTGTGCTTCAAGCCATCAGAGCAGGCAGTTGGATTTCCCCTTCATGTTATTAGTATTTCTTAGTGTTCTGTATACATAACAATCTGTATTAGGAACCTCCTGCATTATGTACTATTAGTAACTTCAAGTCTCCAGGCAGGTCAGTTGCTGAGTACTGGGCAGTATGCAAGGCAGTAGTGTTGGTCTACGTAGTATAGGGCATGTGTAATGAATATATATTACATTTATTGTTGCTGTCAGAGGATTTAATATATCTTGTAAAGTAAAGCATAGCTGAACATGTTTGCTGCTTCGGGAAATGGATTTCCTCTGGCTTCTCTGCCAGTTCTCTGGGCAGTTTCTCCATAGAACTGCAGAACCCATATGGGTGTCAGTCTTTGCAGCTGCTGTGCCAACTGGGACAAGGTCCCTCGCATCATCCTTTGTCCTTAGCAGTGAGAAGGGCTACAGTTTTGGGTGGGTGCATTCTGCTGTGAAGTGTCACAGAGAGGATCTGGGTACTGGAGCGGCTGCCTTGTAATCCAGGGCAGTGCTTCCCTCCCTGGTTTACTGTGCAGGGAGGAAATGGAGGAGGATGGCTGTCCCTGCAGGTTGTGACCCACTCAGCAATGCTGCCTCCAGCTGCAGGGCCAGGGGCACGTGGCCTGCTATGGGGCTGAGATCAGCCTGGGGATCTGCTGCTGTGTGCTTCCTTTGGCAGATGGATGCTGCAGCTGGAGTCTGCCATGTGCTTCTCCCCATTGCCCTGCTCTGATCTCCTTCCTTGGTCAGTTCCCAGGTATGAGAGCCATGCAATTACATTTTTAATCGTTTTCAGTTTCATCTTCTTGATCCCACTGTGCCCATTGTGTGGCACTGTTGTGGGAGGCAGCCAAGCTGTGACTGCCAACAATTAGGGAGTTTGGTGCACTCTCATAGTAATGTACAAATGGCTATTTCCCTGAATAGCCTGGGTGAGCATCACCTGCAGCTGATGGGCACACTGATGTGGCAGCTTTCAGGTGCTTTCAGGACGTGATGGGAAGTTTAGTCCACTTCTAGAAATGTTGAAACAGAGTTGGCTTTGTGGGGTCTTGGCTGTCATGCCAAGGTTTTGTTCTCAACTGGAACACAACAAAAGAAGAATCAGGCTTACAGAGCTATTAGCGTTTCTAAATGGTTTTGCTTTGCTGCACACAAGTCATTCTGCTCAATAAAATCAGAGCTTCCTTCATTTGTATTTTGTGTGAATATTGATACACCAACAGAACAGAATGCTGTTCAGTGCCATCCTGTGTTCTCTAATGATGTGAATGATAAATAATAGCATAATGACTTTCAAAGTAAGGAACTGTTTCAAAGTCAGCCCCATCCCTCAGTCCTGTGCTTAAATAAAGCCAAAGCAGAAGAAGAGGACACACTGAAGATTTTCTATTTTCAGTCTTCTCAAAATACAGTTGTTAGTTTTAGCATTGGATGAAACTGGTTTTGTTTCCAGCAAGATGGTGCTTTGCAACAGTAAAAACACTGGTTTTATGACTCTGATCAACTGCACGTGGGGTCTTAGTACTGGCAGCATTGAGGCTCACAGCTCAGCTGGGTGGGAGCTGTACCCATGGGGTGCTGCGTTGGGTGCAGCACTGGGGCTGTGGCCTTCAGTGCTGGTGTGCTGGAAGGAAGGGAGAGAAGGGAATCATAGAACTTCATCAGTTAAATGGTGAACATTTCTGTTTATCTGGCTGCATTCATTCTGCCTCCCCTCTTCCCCTGAGTGCTCTTGCAAGTGAAACTCCTGCAAATAAAGCAGGGGATCTGCTGAATGCACAGTCATGCATGATGTAGTGGTGTTGGAGCCTCCTGCACAGCTCACCATGAGTGTGCAGCCCCATCAGTGCAAACACCCCATTGTGGGTGGCGGGATTCTGTGTGCTGCTGCATTTTGGTGCCATTTGGGCATTGGACTCTGCCAGGAATTAAAAGCTGATTGTCAGGAAACCTTTTAGTGGGTACAGCACCCAGCGGAGATCCAGTCATGTGTATGTATGGTTAAAGTGAAGGAGTGTTGGTGAGCAGGCTGACGTCAGGGGATGGCATGGATAAATAGCAGTTGTGTGTTTCACTCATAAGTCGCAAGATGAATTTGGTGCTGGGGGAAGAAAACGCAGCATCCTGAATTCTCAGCAAAAGCATTTCGTGTCTCCAGACTGAATGTTGAGGAGAAATGCACAGCTGAGATCTGCCTGTCCTGGGGGGGGGGGGGGGGGGGGACAGGGCATGGAAAATGATTACAGCCAGTGTTAGTATTTACTTGGATTAATAGAATATTGTGCAACATTGCCTGAATTAAAATCAAGGTTGTAATTAGTAGGTGGTTCATCCTGCTCTAATAGTGCAGAATAATTAATTCTTCCTTTTCACCCCACAAATAGTAATTAAAGAGAAATACCAGGTAGCTGCACCTGTTTTTCATTATATGGTTGCCACAGTGAGTAAACCAAATCTTTTATTGATGAGAACAGCCACGAGTTTGAAAACTGAGTGAAGAGCACGAAAAGCCCTTGGAGGCTCCCGGAGACACGCAGGAAATCTGAAATTACGGCAGCGTGTGGTGGCACATACTGAGCAGTGGCCGCCCACCAGCCACGGCTCCTTGAGGGCTTTCAGCTTCGAGTGCTCTCACCCCGATTATTTCTTCTTCTCCATCTTTAAGTAAATCAACAGGAATCAACGCAGCACTGCACAAATAGTGCTGGGCACCTTTTCTCATCCACCTTTCCCAGTGATTTTACTCAGTTAGGTTAGTTTCTTTCCTTATTTTCATAGCCTGAAAAGTGAGGCGCGTATATGAAAGCGGAGCAGCAGAGCGAGGGCTGTTTTCTTCTCCCTATGTTTGACTGCCCGTTCAGGCACGAACCTGACTGAGAATGCGGCTGCAGCGGATGGGCTGAGGATAGTTGGCGGCCGTCGGGCGCGGGTGGGACCGACGAGAGCAGCTTTGCGTATGGGAGGGAGGTTGGAGGTGGTGCGGGAAGTGAGGAAGGGGCTGAGGATGCCGCTGCCCTCTGCGGACCGGAGAAGCGCCGCGCAGGAGCGAATCGCGGCGCCGCTCAGCGGAGGACGCTCAGAGGTGCGGTGTCTGCTCCAGAGCAGCAGGGGATGCAGAAGGTCCCGCTCAGTGAGCGTGCTGCTGGGTCACTGCATTGACTGCACTGCTGTGCTTCTGCAAAGCCATTGCTGTGCAGCTGATGGGTAGCAGTGTTTACACCTGGTACTGTGGCTCAGACCTGAAGTCAGGGTGTGTTTGTGTGTGTCTGGTTGAGGTATTTATGCTGTTTGCCAACTTCTTCAAGTGGAAGGACATATGCTGTCACTTGTTGGCCATTATTTATTGCCGTTCTCTTTTTATAGGCATATGAATATTTATTGACATTGATTAATATTTATTTCTAATAAATAATACATCACTTTGGTTCTGTACAGCCCACTGAAAATAGTGCAGAAATACACCAAATGTGTGCAATAAATGTGGCAGAGGTGGCTGCTTGGAGTAATGGGGGGACCTGGGTGTGTGAGTGCTGCAGTTGGAAGTGTTGCTGCCAGCAACTGCCCTGTTCCAGTGCTCACTGTTGGCTGGTGTTTTGCTCAGTAGACTTGGACAGCCCAATTGGGTCTCGTGGGCTCATTGTGCTGTTCGTAGTGCAGGTAAACAGTGCAAAAACTTAACCCTGAGAGAACCCACAGTCCTGGGATCTGTTAGCTCAGATAAGAGGGAAGAAGGAAACCAACATCAGAGGCGAGCACAGCTCCTCAGTGGGCAAAAGTAGGTCATTGTGAGGCAGCAAAGAGCTGAAACAAAAGAAAGAGAAGCAAAGATAGAGAATAAAATAGACAGATTGCATCAAAGGAAGGCAGCCCTGTTGGTGCACAAAGGGGCAGTGCTGTTGTGGGTTCTGTGCTGCAGAACCGGGGGAGGAACATAGTGCCCTCAGTGCTCCCTGCTCTGTGTGGAGGGCAGGAAGGTATTGTGGTACTGTGGGGGTCACTTTCAGAGGAACAGCACAGGGACAAATGAGTAAGGAAAGTTTGGATGCATTTTCCCAGTTGCTATTTAGAAGCCAAGCTGAAGATCAGTCAATGTTGACTTTGTTTTGCAGCATCTACAGCTTCATCTTTCCTTGTTAGCTTAAGTGTATTTCCATAGGAAAGATGCATTGGCAGAATTGCTGTTTTTCCTGGGTTGTTTCTTGCTTTGCAAATCTGCACTGTTACATTTATCTGAGTAGAAGTTTCATTAGGGAAATTGTGAAGATTTTTCTTTTAATTAACAGGTATAATGCTTATTTGGTCAGACTGCAGCTGCCAATTCCCAGATGTTGTTATGGCATTTGTTTAATTAAGAGCAGAATTACCTGCATGGTTGGAGATGGGCACCATTGGTGTCTGTGGAGTAAATGCTACATGAAGGGCTCAGCCCAGGGATATTCCTGTGGCTCTTTTCCTCTCCTGAGGGGTTCCAAAGGCTGGGAGAGGCACGAATGCATTCAAAGTCTTATAACAAGAGGTGAGAAATGTGGAGATGTGCTGCTATAAAGGACTGAGGCCTTTATGTCCATTTGCACTGCACTGTACCATCGGCTGTTCCTGTTAATGTGTTTCTCTGCTAATGGCTCTGAGCAAAATATGTTCCCAGAGTAGTTTATGATGAGAATTAGTGCCATCTCTGCCCCATTGCTCTTTTCCCATTGATGATTAAAAGGGAGAAATGCAGAAATCCATTTCTGGGAGGGCTTTTTTCCCTCAACCACCGATCATTGTCCTTCCTTATGAAGAATAAAGCAATTAAAGATCAAAGAAATTGCCCGTTTCTGGGAAGTCTGCTTTATTTACTTGAAATTTCAGGAGGTAATTTCTCTTTGTAAAAGGAAAAATGTTCAGAATTGAAAATGTCACTTGGAGCCCCTGCAGGAGTTTGCTCACCTGTCAGCTCTGTAAGCACACAGGTACGGCGGTCCTTTTCTGCTGGCAGACTGTCTGATTCTGGCTCTTGTCAGCATGGCTGGTGTGTGGGGTTACACCAGCAGTGTCTGAGCTCACACCTCATGTGCTGTACTGAAGGCATCTTGTGAGGAACCTGGTGCACACACAGCTTGGTGGCAGCAACTACCAGAAGGTCTGTGCAGGGAGATGTGCATGTGTGCAGTGCTGGGCCCTGTCCATCTGTGGGTCGATGCCAGCACTGGGCCACATCCTGCAAAGAGACCCAAACAGAACCAACACATTGGGGCTTTTGTTCAGCCCTTCTCCCAGTGACAAACAGCACTGAGCAGCATCGCAGCAAATGTCTGCAAGGATTCTGGTAACAGATGTGCTGAGGCTGGGAAAAACCTTATTTTAGATAAGGTAAATAATCTTTTCAATTATCTTTTGCTGAAAATATTGTATTTTTCAAGGCATTCAAGTACATGATGGCACAAAATGCTGGCCTAATTACCATTATCACCTCTATTATGTTAGCAGAAATATTCTGTGGGGTTGTCACACTGGTGCCCGTGCTGTTGTTGGAGCTGAGCTCCTTTAGACAGCTGTGCTGTGTGGTTTGCTCTGCACATTGCAGGTGGGGAGGGACCAACAGGGCCATGCAATGTCTGTGTTGTACACCAGGGCTGTGGCTCTGCTCCTGCCCTGCCAGCTGTGTGCTCACATCCTGCCGAGCACCTGCTGCCCAAACTGTGCTGAGCCCAATGCTGTTGCCTGCTGTGCTGCATCAGTGAGCCTCACTGGAGCTTTGTCTTGCTTGCACCTCCTGCAGCAGTCAGGTACACAGCTTCTGAAAAGGTTATGCATGCAACACTGTACAATCTTGATGAGAAGCTAATTTGATACCATTTAAAATTCTTCTTTTGCTGATGAGCCAGGATTTTACTGATGCTGCAAATATTCTGTGGTGCAAATGCTGTTAGGTGTGATGTTGCATGGCCTGTGGGCTGGAGGTGGGGATGTTGGTGTGCAGTGCAGCCAGCCCTGCCCTGCTCTGATGGGGGCTGATGGTGACCAGCACCCACTGCTGGGGCTGCTGCGCCCCGCGTGTCTCAGGCCTGTGCTGAATTGCACAGAGTTTTTTCCTTGGAAAAAATAAAACGTGCTCTGAAAGTAATGGCATCCTCTGCAAAACTGAACTATGAAATAAAAGGCGGCCTTATCTGACTTAATTTCCTCTTGCTTTGATAGGTTTTGAAATAAATTACTTATTTAGTGGATAGCACGAAACATCACATGGTGATATTTCAGACATTCAAATGCCTTGATCATTTAATACTATTTTCCCTTTTTTATTATGCTATAGGCAGGATTTTAATTAAAATATTTATGCAAATTCTGTTTGTATAATCATATTTGAGAGATGGTGTGGATCAAATTTTCCAGCCAATTTATCTAAATACGAGCTTTAAACTTTCCTTTTATCACTACCACAAACGCCCTCTCCCTCAATTTGTCCTTTCAGGCATTTTCTGCAGGCTCTGTGCAGTGTTGGCCATGGCTCCCAATGAGAAGTGCTGCACTTTGACTGGGCTCCAGCCCTGCGGGAGCTCAGCACCTTTTCCCCCTCCTCCACCTGCTGACACTGCCACGTGTGAATCCTCTGCACCGTGTTGGTGTGACGGTGCTCATTAGCAAATAACTCCAGGGTTGTCTAAATGAGAAAGGCAATTAGGTGGACCTGTGGAAGACAAAACACGTATTGATGAATAATGTAATGATGACACGTGAGGAATAATTTTGGGAGCAAAGTAGAAATCAAAAAAAGAAAGCAGGTGTCTTCCAATTAGGGCATAAATCAACAATTACGAGCTCGCTGACTGCTGTCTGAAATGCGCTCTGTGCATAGCACTCCAAAGGATGGAAGCCACCAATATTTTATATAATTAAAGGAAATTATATATCCAATACCTTTTAATATGATTAACAACTATTGGGAGAAGCTGTCTAAGTGCAGTGGTTAAGGGGAATATTAGAGTGCCATTTACACAGAGTTAGACAAGCAGGGCTGTGTGCGTGTGGCTGTGGGCACTGTGGCGGTGTCTGTTTGGTGTTCCCTTGGGTTAGCACTGAGCTCACATGGATCCTCAGCACAGCATGAAGATGCCAGGCTGCACAAGAGGGATGTTATTCTGCAATGAAAAAATAGATATGCTCCTAAATGCATTATGCAGAAGAGAAAAATTAATGTGGGGCTGAGCTTTTTATGAGTTCACAGCTCAGTGGTCTGCACTCATTTTGGAAGTGGTGGAGCAGAATGGTCAGCTGCAGCCCAAGGCCCCAGGAGCAGGGAGAGGTGAGGTGTGTGGCAGCAAGGCTACCTTCAGCACTTGATGGGAGCAGGGCAGCAGCTGCTTTGGACTCTGCTGGTCACAGCCAGTCCCCAAGCTCACTCCTGCACAGCTGCAGAAGAGGCACTGCAGTGGTCGGAGGCTCTGGAGGTCACATTTATGGCAGCCTGCTGGGTCCAACCCAGGGATGGCCTCTCCCCATAGCGCAGCTGTGTTCTGTATGGCTCTGGCTGCAGTGGGCAGCTAGAAGAGAATCCAGCATGGGGATGCTGTGCAAGTTCTAAGTGGTGTTGATGCAGCAGGGGACCCTGAATGGGACAGAAAGCCAAAAATAAATGAGTAAAATAAATCTTCAGAGCATTGTGAAGGGACAGCGGTAGCAAGGAGGCCAGACCTGGCTCCAGCTGCACAAAACTAATGCTGTAGGCACAGGGCTGAGCAGTGTTGGCAGCAACATAGGCTGTGCATGGAGTGGTACCTGTGGGGCACAGAGCTGAGCTGGTGGTAGCACAGCCCCACAGTGCCATCCTGCACAACACTAGCTGCCAGTCCCCAGCACAGCCCAGCTGAGCTTTCCCTCTGGTCCACTTTCCTCTCTCTGGAGCAGTGTGAGTGCTCAGTGCATCTGTAGGATAATGTGGGAGGGTGGGAAAACATGGGAAGAAACACAGCTGCTATAATCTTTCAGTCATCTCTGACTCCTCTGATGTGTCTTAAAGCACTGTGTCTGCTTAATGAGGGTTTGGATCCATCCCACTAAATTACCTTAGCAAACCCCCACTAGAACATAGTCCGAGAAGATGGAAATCAGTGCCTGGATGGTGGAACTCGCCTGCTCCTCTTATTTCAAGCAGTTAAATGGCTGAGTAATAGATCCATAAATGAACATCTTATTAGCCTAATCCTGAATGGAAGAATACACAGATCAGCCATTTGTTCCATGGGTCTCACAGCTGCCATCCATCTTAGTCACAGGAGCGCTGCGTTCAATGTGTCAGTGCTGCAATGAGAGCTCCCTGATGGGCAAGGAGGAAGGGCAGTCTGAAGCTCTGCTGCTGCAGCCAAGCACTGCATGGTGCTCACAGGGACAACGCCCAGGGCTTGCACCAGTGCCACTCTTCAGCCCAGGGCTTGCCATACTGGCCTGGCTCCACACATTCCTTTCCATGAGCATCTGCCCAGGAAGATGAAAAGCATGGGCAGACCCCAGCAAACAGCAGTATTAATTTATATATTATTCCTGCCATACAGTCTGGAATGGGTGCAGTAGGGAGAGCAGCCTGTGCACAGTACGGCTGTGTGCTGTGGGGCCTCTGCGTGTTCAGTGCTTCAGAAACACCCTGCTGCCTCTGTCACTTCCCACCACCCCTCTGTCACTTCTTGGCATGCAGGCTCTGTCCTGTTTCAGCTCCGCATACAGCACAGCTCCTTAATGTCACAGCCATGTGATTTAGGCTTTTGATCAGGAGAATATAGTGATCTGGAGCACTTTTAATGAACTGTGTATTTATCTAGGGAGTCATACTGCTTTCATCCTCAACATAGCTAATAACCATAGCTCAAAAGAGGCCACTGGCTCTGCATCTCATTTTCAATTTCTGCCTTTTAAAGGAGATAATGATGGAAAAAAATGGCTCTGGGGAACAGCTCTGCTCCCTGTGTTGCTCACAGGACGGGGAGGGGGCAGTTTGCCCAACCCCTGTGCCCAGGGGGTGCTGGCAGTGCTGTGACAGCTGGAGGTGTTTCCACTGCACACTGCAGAGGAGCTGCTGGGGCAGAGGGGAAGGGAATGTTGCTTGAGGAAACGGAGGGAGGGTTGGCTGCATGTGGAGCTGTGCACAGGGCTGCCCCTGGTGTAACTTCTCCCATAACAAAAGGTAGTTGCACTGCAAAGTAAGTGGGAATTCTGAGGTGTTCTTTACTAGAAGGGTGGTTAGGTCCTGGAACAGGCTGCCCAGTGAGGTTGTGGATGCCCCGTCCTTGGAGGTGTTCAAGACCAGGTTGGACGGGGCCCTGGGCAACCTGATCTAGTAAATGTGTATGTTTGGTGGCCCTGCTAGGCAGGGGGGTTGGAACTACATGATCCTTGAGGTCCCTTCCAACCCGGGTAATTCTGTGATTCTGTGTTCAGATTGTGCTGCTGAAGCCATGTCTGAAAGCAAATCTTGAATATTCTTCTTTCCTCCTTTTTCCATAATAAGAAACATTGTGTGTCAATTGGAGAGCAGATAACACTGGGACTCGCCAGAGGGAAAATCAGAGGCAGGTTGTCAACAGTTCAGAGCAGCAGAGAGCATTCAGCAGTGCATCGTGGTTTGTGTGGCAGAACTAATGTAATTAACAGCGTAATGCAGACAGCGTTATTACCAGTTCTGATCCAGTGGTGCTAATTACAGAGCAGTGTTAACATGGAAATGCAGTTTTAGTGTGGCCCACATAGCATAAGGAGATGAAGGAATCCCATTAACGAAGGAGACCATATCACAGGCCAAAGCAGAGCTGTGACCTCGGGGCACTGGGAGGCACTGGCAGCTGTCGCTGTGCCGCTTCTCCCTTTGTCCTGTGAGAAGATGCCCTTATATTTGCAAAGCAGACAAATGATTTTTAAAAGGTGAAAGAGTATTTCTAACTTTGATAGCGTGATTAGCTCAGCTCAGCACAGCGTTACAGCTATCTCGCTCCTCTGTGATAACTCAGAGAAACAATAAATGTCTCCTTACAGCAGACTGACATTCAGTATTGAAATTGGTCTCCTAATCTTTATGTGATTGCTTTCTCTGTGATAGAAATATTGCCTTTTGCAGAGTATTTATTGTCTGCTTCTTTCCAAAGTATTGACTTTATGTAACAGTTTGATATACATCAGATCCTTTATAGATTTAATAAACTCCTCTGGTCAGTCTTCTGTTGTAAACACGTTGAGATTTATGGCCATCTTTGTGCAAAGCCCTTTTTTGCTCAAGTTCTCTCCTTGCAGCCATGGTGGTGGGAGCGCTGTGTTCATCCTGCAGGCGCTGCTCCATGCTGTGATGCCATCCTGTTGTGTGTCAGTGCCCATTGCTGTGTCCCTCTGTGCTGCAGGCTCTGGTGCTGCTGTGCTTTGAAGGTCTGTTCCTTGCAGTGCAGCTCTCGCCCTGGGCTCCCTTGGGGCAGTCCTGCAGTGCTGCACAGTTGAGTTTGAAGAAGCAATAGCTCTCTGTACAGGAATCAACTTTCCAGAAGTGGCCTTCAAGAAATCCAGCAGAGCTTCTAGAATTCATCCATTAAGTGCAAATACTCTCTCCCTTATAATGTATTAACCTTCCTCGGGCAGCAGGAAAGCAGCTTTTCATCTCCCTGCTGAGTTATTAAAAGAACATGTGGTGAGAAGCTTTGGAGTGACACAGATCAATACGAATCATGGAACACCACAGACTCCTGTTTTCTTTTGTGGAGGGATTATCGTTTATAAATGCATGCTTTATTTTGTGGAGCAGGAGCCAGCAGCTTGCCCTGTGCACAGTACTGCATGTCAGGACCCACTTCTGGGGCTTCCTCTGGGCAGAATGTCCTGGACCAGGGATCTCATAGGAACATAGAGCCACAGGACTGAGTTAAAGGGGCCTTTAAAGGCCATCATGTCCTACTGCCCCACAGTGCACAGGGACACCTGCAGCTCAATCAGTGCTCAGATCCCCTTCAGCCTCTCCTTGGCTGTCTGCAGGATGGGGCACAACCCCCTCTCCGGGCAGCCTCACTACCCTTATTGTAAAAATCTTTTTTATATTCAATCTAAATCTCTTTTAGTTTGAAACCATTTCTCCTGGTCCAATGCTCTTGTTCTGGGAGATGTAAAAGGGTGCATTGAATTTCCATTGCCTTCTGATGGCTTCAACAGATGAAAAAAATGTGTTTTGTTCAGCACTGAATGGACTTGATGGGTTGTTTTTTTGTTTCTTTTTTTGTGGTTCCTTTTATTGCTGCCCTTCACATCCTGGCCATGGTGAGAACATTGGTCCTTACTTAAAGTCAGAGGGCTGTCTGGTGCCTGCAGGGCTTCTCTTGGTGCTGCTTGGCTCTTGGATGAGTAATGCCATGTGGGGGTGGAGCTGCACCAAGTTGAGGAGAGCCTCACAGGAGTGATAATGCAGGATCTGGGTGTGATGAAGAAATATCTGGGTCATGTTTTGTGGTAGGATGAAAACTGGCAGCATGTCAGCATCTCCTTCCCCAAGCCTGGTCTTTGGGAATAAAGCATAGTTCAAGTGAATGGCAGTAAGAACAGCCTTACAGTTCTGTGCTGAGGGAAGGTCCTTCTGCCTGCATATATTATTCATTACAGCCCGTGTTCTATTTAAGTTTACATTTTAAGTGTTGTGGTTTTTACAGTCATTGCTGTGGGCTCTGCACATTGCATGGTGCTGCTGCCCACTGAGCGTGGACGCTCTCTGTGCTCTGCCCACTGCTACACAGTGCCCATAGGAAGGTGACTGCCTGCAGATTGCCCACTCCATTGCAGGCAATATTGCACCTGGCTGGAGCCCCCCTCAAACACGTCAGTTATGGTTTCCAGGATAATTATTGCTCCTAGCTGCCACATTGGCTCCTGCTGTGGCACCAGCTTTGTCACCAGCAGAGCACTGAGCAGAGCAGCACATGGAGCTGCAATATTGCAGCATTACTTCCCCCTCCTGATCTATCAAGAAATAACCTCTTACAGCAACAGGGACGTATTGTGCTCGTGGAGATGGCTTAGCTGGGACACAACCGCTCATTCTTCCTTACTGATATTTTATTAATATCCATTAGTAACCTTGATTCTCCTTCCCCATAGTGCTTTATCATCAGCACTAATTAATTCTTCTTGCAGGATCTCAGGATGGGGTGGGCAATGCCTGTGTCCAGGCTCATGCCTGTGGGGCCACCTGGCAGCAGGGTGTTGCTCTGTCCCTTATGGCTGAGCAAACAGGACACCAAGATGATGCCCCAAGAAATACTGGGCTGCTCTCCTCCTTCCCCCGATACACAGCTCCTACATGCAGCCTACAGGCCTGGGGGGGGCTGGGAGCCCCCAGGTTGCTGCTGGAACTGGTGCTGCATGCGGCCTGCGGTGCTTTACAGGCATCTCTGCACTATTCATTCTGAACCAGACTGTGGTTTGTCTTTGTAGATACCTCCAATACATTAATACAAATGGTGTAGTAGTTAGGAGATGTGTTATAATACAACAGTGTGCTCTTAGTAATTCTCCTTCAGCAGGTGAACGCTTCCTTACTCCTTTGTATTCATTGTTTTGATGCTTAACTTGAAAAGTGTGTGTTATGCAGTGTGCTGAAGTCTGTGACAAATGGAAGAAGCTGGGCAGGGGATAACAATGTCCTCACCATGCAGGGGAGGAGGGGGAGAAGGGTTCTGCAGTGTTGTCCTGCATGCAGGGCTATGCATGCTCTCCAGGGGCAGCTCCATTGGTGAACATTTTCAGGACAAGCTGCGCCTATCCAGTAGTGATGAGGTTCTCAGCTGTCTTGCTTGCAAACAGCCAGGTTTTGCACGAGAACAGAGTGCATTCCTCCACCTGCAGGTGCAGGGTGGGTTCCAGCTGGATGCTGGAGGTGGGAATTGCATTGGTTCTAAGTACAAGTGTGGGTTTGGTGCCTGTGTGTCTGCACAATTTGCCTCGTGGCAGCAGTGGGGCTGTGGCCCAGCAGTTCCTGCAGAGCTCTCTCAGGGCTGTGCTGATGTTCTGCATTTACAGGAAGGGCAGAGCTGTGTGGGTCCTGTGCTCAGCACTGAGCTATGGCCATCGTGGATTTTACTGTGGGGCTAAATGTGCAGCTGTGCTAGAGGAGGTGTTCACTGCTATTTATAATGACAGATTTATCTTACTGATTTTTCCAACACATTTCTTGAGAGGAAATTATATGAGTACTTGGTTTAACCTGCGTCAAGAATAAACTGTTTCCCTAAGTACCTAACAGCTTATCCAGAGAGGTGAGGAATAGCTTGAGAGGGCTGCCTGCAGGGAGCTGCAGTTCTTGGTGCTGCTGCACTTCTCCAGGAGGAGCTCAGCAACAGGTGACTGGGAGAGAACTTCAGCTATGTAGAAGTCTTGCTTGAGGAACAAGATGAGGCACTCCTTAAAACACCTCAGAATGGGCAAATGGGTTCAAAGTTTGGATTGTGCCAGCTATAAAACCTGCACTGGTTTACAGCAGGTCTGGACACTGGAGCAGCTTGCAAGGTAATGGAAAAGTTCCTAGCAGCTAAAGTTGCAAGGGGAAATAGGGGAATTGCATCCTGGTTGGTCAGAAATGATGCAGGAGCAGCTGGTGAGTAGGACAGGAGTGCAGATGTCCTTCCCATCCCCAGGAGCTGCTCCTGATGGTGCTGTCCCTGCTGTGCTACTCAATGCTGTCGGCAGGGACCTGATGCACAGTGGCAATGAGAAGTGGCCTACCATCCTGTTACTGTCACCATTACCAACTCCATCTACTTTCAGAGCAAACTCTGAACTCACAGCTAAGCAAATAAATTATGTCTCACTGTGGGAACCATCTGAAACAATCCCTGTGTGCTGGGAAGAGGTTCCCTCTGTCTCTCCTGACATGCTGGGTTATTTTTAACCGTAATTAAAATCCCAACATGGTGTGTCACAGAATCCATTCTATTAACTGATGTGCCAGCACATTTTTTATTAAATAGCCTACAAAAAGTTTTTAATTTTTAGTATTTGGAGTCTTGAAGGAAAGAGCACCCCAACGCTGATGCCTGATGACAGGTAGTCAATGAATAGGGAGCAAAATGCAGTGGTGGTTTTGTCTGTCTGCAGCTCCAGCTGGCACTAAATTACAGAATTAATAGGCTTTTAGAGGAGACTGACACATAGGTGCTGGGGAGAAGACAATTAGATGTGTAAAGCCACTTTTCTCACCGCATTTAATTTTAACTGGAGGCTTTGAGACTCAATAAATCTTTTCCTTATTTCATCCTCAGTTTTTCCACAGGTAGTCAGGCCTTTCAGGGAAACAAAAGGAAAGCAGCACTTAGAAGTGACTCCATTTGTCCTCCCCTTGTGTCCTCTTTGCAGCCCTTTTTTCCCTCCCCTGTAAGCAGCAGTGTTCCCATTGCTCTCTGTGCCCCTGGAGCTGTGCGTGCTGTGCAGGGCTGGGTATGGCTGAGAGCTGCACCCTCCGTGGGCTGCCCAAGCTTTGAGCTGTGGGTTGTTGGCTTCTCTGTGAGCCAGGAGGCATCAGCACGTGCAGTGAGCATTGGCAGCAAATCCCACACACAGAGCTGGGGATGGTGCATTCTTTGCATCATTTCTCAGCAGTACAGGAAGAATTTGCTTGAGAAAATGCTGGAATGAACAAACAGCCCCTTCCTGTTCTGTGTTTGTGGCCCTGTTGTTCTGAATTCAGCTGCCATCTAGTTAAGCATTTTCCTGTGTGAGTCACTGAGGACATGATTAAATTTTAAGTGGTGGCAGAGGAAGTAAATTTAGAAGTAGCAGAATGAGCCATTCCCGGAGAGATGCCCAAAGGCGTCTGCGTGGAGCCAGCACCCACTGCAGCCTGATCTGCTGCCAGCGTGAGGCCAGCACCCATCCTGGCCTTTCATCAGATGTAGAGCAGGATAGAAAGCTGAATTGTGGCTGTGGGATTCCATGGCTGTGCTGCCGGCAGTGCTCCCAGCAGATGGTGGCCATTTACCACTGACACACTTCAGATTCTTTAGAAGACTATTTTTCACCGTTATCATTAATTATTCTTAAAATAAAGTGCTTCCATGCAACATTAATTCAGGAGCAGAAAATGTTAGTTCCATCTTATTCTCTAAGGTTGGTTTTCGCGATGAATTAATGGGAGTTAATTTAGTGCTGCACAACAAGCAGAACGGCTGAAGGAATACAAAGTAGCTGCTGCTTCCCAACTTGTTCCTCCTCTCATTAGTGCCCCTTTTTGGTTTTAATCTGCATGATAGAAAAGGTCTTTGTCAGGCAAGAGGTGAATCTGCTGAAAACATGACTATAAGGGACGCATACAAGGGCATTCCTGCTCCTGTAAGTGCCAGCATAAGTGTGGGCACACAGCTCTGCCCATGGCCATGTGGGGACAGCGGCTGAGCTCTGTGCCATCCCTTTTGCACAGTGTGCCTTGTCCAGGTCTGGAGGGGAGAAACTGCAGAGAAAATCCCGCCAAGCAATTAAGGAATCAGAGCACCTCAGTGACCAACAGGTTGGTTGCTGTGCGCAGGGCGTTGCTATTCTGTACCTGCCACGACAGTGGAAGGCTGTATTCTGCCCAATCACACCTCCCATTAATCCACATCTTATTGAAAGTTTAAATAACAGGCAACATTTGATCCATTAGCTGTGTGATTCCAAGGAGGTGTCCAAGGAGGCAGAGTTAAACCTTAGGCACGTCTGGTGCTTCTGGGTGCTCCTCTGGCACCTCAGGGACCTCCTGCTTTCATAGCATGGCGTTTCAGTGTCTACATACACAACAACAGGGCTTCCCTGCCTATGTCAGTGCAGGGTGCAGAGTTTTCATTTCTTTTAAAGGTTCTTAAGAAATTAAACAAACAAACAAACAAAAGTTAAAATACATTTTTGACACAGTTGTTGCCAGAGCTCACTATATAGAGGAGGATTTGTATGACACACAGAGGGTTGATATACCCATTTCCAGGGGCAGACAGCTCGGACATGGCTGGGGCTCCTGGTGCAGGGATAGGCTCTGGCAGAGGAGACAACTGCAGCAATTTATGGGGTTCCTGCAGCCCCTCCTTCCCCAACCCTGTGTTCACCCTGTGCCCACAGGGGACATACTGGGGGCTGCAACCCAATGGCCGCTGTGAGTCCCTGGATGCTGAGAGGTCAGTGTGACAGCGTTAATGCAAGAGAACACAGCTCTGTACCCCAGGTATCCTTATCCTAATAAATAGTTTCGGTTAATGGACAGCAAAGGGAAGGTTGCTCAGTAAATCTGATTTTACAAGCCTTTCACTTATTTACTGTGCCTATTAGGTCAGAAGTTGGGTAATGGTGACTATCCATTAGTGCATTAGCTCAGAGATGAGGGAGCTGAATTTTAAATTTAAAAGAAGTGAGAAGAAAGCCCCAGAGCTCTGCCCATCGCTGAGCCTTCTGCTCCTCAGCAGCCCATCAGTCAGTTCCCACCTGCCCAGGGGGGCGCATCCTGGCATGGTGCTGGGACCAGGGCAGCCCCTGCCCTGTAAGGTGGCACTGAGCAAAGGATCAGCACTGGGCTGGAGGGCATTTGAAAACTAAACTCATAACAATCAAACTAACCATTGCATGGATAGCCCTTCTTTTGGGGTTTCCTGATTTCCTTTAAAATTTTTACTGTACCCAGGAAAATTAGTTTTTAAATGTCTTTTTCTAACTTCCTGGATACTCTGGGATTATTTACACACCCCAGAAAGAGCTTGTGACTGCTGCAAGTAATTTAGTGAACACTCGCTTGGAGTTAATATGTAGCTCCATTCCAAGTGCTGGCAATTTGCTGATAATTGGCACACTGGCATACCCTGGAAAATCCCCATCTCACAAGGTACTTTATGCAGTTGCATTATGCAGCATAAAAGCCAAATTTCATCATTTACATGCTAGTAAGGAAACTTGTTGATCATTAATGATTAGCTGGCTGCTGGGATGCAGGAGGGCTGCTGGGATTTGGCAGGGCTGCTCTGGGGGCACAGCACACTGTTTGTGCACAGACGTGGAGCTCTGCTCCATCCTCATGTGCTGCAGCAGAGCTGTGTGCAGAACTGAGCATCTCAGTGGGCATGGAGTGATGTCTGACAGTGGTGTCTATCTCCTCTACAGACACATTTCATTTTCAATTTGCTGAGTGTGCCCTCTCTGCAGACAAGTAATGGGTGTAATAGAGACCTTCCTCTGATGCTAATAGAAGGTGATACATGGAAATGAAATCCACTTTGTCTGCCTGTGCTGTCTGCTTGCTGTCCTCATGTGGTTCCTATTATGGGGGTCACTTCGATGCTGGCATTGCACCAGGGGTTTCCAGACAAGAACAGCTCTGCTGCAGGCTGAGGGTCTGGTATGGCGTGCAACACGAAGGGGGCTCAGGGCAGTGGGAGTGGTGGTCCAGCAATTCCTCCTGTTTCTTTTGCCTCTCCTTTTTTCCTAACTGAATTTCCTGAACCAACAATCTTCATGGTACAAATCATTTTGATGATTTTCATGCTATGCTTTTGCCCTCTGAAAATTTGTTTACAGCAAAGATTGGGTAAACATCCTGAAAGTAAACAGTTGAGACTGTCAGGCAAAAAAATGAACATACACAACATGAACCATTTCTAAAGAGTTTGTTTTCGTTGGGGAGCACCATGCCCAGGTCTGCAGGAGGAGCCCTGTGCCTCCACCTGCTCCATCTGCATGGGGCTCAGTGCTGCTTGGTGCTGCATGCAGTGCCCAGAGCTGCCCAGCTGCAGGGTCATGGCATGAAACACAGCTCCGTGTCCATCCCATGCTGAGCTCTGTCCCCAACTCCACAGTTGTCCTCAGAGGGTGACCAGTGTGTGCATGGGAGCAGGCACAGAACAGGACGTATTCTGCAGAGTGCTGCCAGAGTGGGCGCCACATGGGCACCGCGCTGGGATTAATGTTTGAACAGCGCTTATCCCATAAATCTCTCTCTGAGGCTTTCTCAGAACAAACAGCTGAGAACAAGGCATCTGTCTGACACTGACAGAGCTCCAACCTGTGTATCAGGCAGGGAGTGCTGTCAGTGCAGCCCCACGTGCCGCAGGCACTGTGCCGGGAGCTGCCTCCACACTCATGTGCAAGGAGAAAGAGTCATTGAGATTAATTGCAGGATGGCATATGCAATGTGTTAAACAGTTATGTGGAAATGATTGTTTGTGTTTAATTATGACATATGCGCATGTTTAACAGTCATACATTTTTCATTGGATTGCATATGCAGATGCAGGCAGTGCAGCACAATGATGGGATGCAGCAGTTCGGACTGGTCTGGTCCTGCAGCACAGCGCTGCTCCTCACCCATATGGTGGCACAGAGCCCAGCACTGCCTGCCCCACCACGCAGCCCTCGGGCACAGAGCTCAGAATTCACACATTTGCAGCAGAACAGGATCTTTTTCTTCTGGAAGGGAAATTTCCAACCAATGGAGCTGGTCTTAGTGCTGTGCTCATCTCATGGGTTCTTAAGTGTATGCTGAAACCCAGCATGTTTCCAGCAATGACAGTGCTTTTCCAGCTCTCTATTTTCTCTTCTGTTTCTCCTTCTTTCCTCATTCCTCTTTCCCTGACACACATGTACAAATGCATGTTGCCCTTGGTGAAAGAAGAAAATGAAAAAAGTGCAAGGGAATAGGAGAGGCAGAGAGGATGGGCTAGAGAGAGGAAAACAGAGGGAAGATACTGATAAAGAGGAAAGTTAATCAGAATGGAAAATTCCCATGGAAAAAAAGAAGTGCAGTTGCTGGGAGGTGGAGGCAGAGCCCTGCTTTCACTGCTCATTGGAGCACAGGAGTTGTGTTCCCACTGCCGACGCCTGGTGCGGTGGTGGGAGATGAGCAACGCTGTCTGTGTTGCTGAACCAATCCCTCCTGGGACCAAACACATCACTCGGAGAGTTTCATAATGTTTAATTTTGCATTAGGCACAGAATGCACTGTTTCTGTGTTGTGTAATCACACGCTCATGCTGCCTACGTGCTGCTGAACGATGACATTTTTTTCCCTTTTCTCCATCTGCAAGTCTGCAAAGAATGCTCCATTTTTAGTGAAAATAATAAATGCAAAATGGCTTTTTGACCCAGAAGCCAAAGCATTGGTTTTGAACAAAGGAATAGGGGTGTTCTTTTCGACTCATCCTCTCAGATGGTCTCATGTTGGTGCAGCTTTACTCTGTGTTCTGCAAAACATCCATGGGTGATGGGATGTAGCTCAGACAGGATGGAGTGCTGCTGCTCTGTGTGCTCACACTTCAGCACAGGCATCCCAGCGGGCTCCAGCTCATGGCTCTGGTGCAGAGCGAGCACTGAGGGCTGTGGTTAATTAGAACGGGTAATGGCAGAAGACAGTCTGACTGTAAAGGCTGCATTAATCCTGGGAAAAGTTCATTGTTCTTTATTTTTGCTTTGATAATTAACTACCTGCGTCATAGAACTTAATATATAATTACTCTTAAGTGTCACATACATGAGCAGCACACAGCTGCGCCACACGCATGGTGCTGTCAGTGCTGTTCTGAGCACAACCTGAATCCTAGAGCACAGCAAGAACAGCACATCATGGCACGGCACAGCACTGCACAGGACAGCCTAGCATGGCATAGCACAGCTGCTGAACATTTTTCTCAACCAAACCTGCATGTTGTATAGGTTTTAGCCTGTTTAATGAAGCATGATAATTGAATGGTAATAGCTGTTCTTTGAAAGCCCAGAAAACAGATGGAAGTCTGTTAGGATCAATGTATTGTCTACAGGGAAATAATCCATCTCTGGAAGAAGCCAGTGAGTTGTTCTTGTTGTTCTGTGGAATTAGGAAATACTGCTATTTATGAGGCACATTTATAAAACCAGCGCTCGGCTTTTATGGAGTCAACCTGGGGGCATTTCCCACCACCTGCATGCAGCCAGTGGGGCTCTGGGTTTCCCCCACGGGAGGCTGTGGCATGGCTGTGTGCAGTGCGGTGCTGGGCACAGTAGCCGCGGGAAGTTCAGTGCTGTGCCAGGCAGCACAGCTCGCTGTGCACACTATTGAAAATGAGAAAATCAGGCACAGCGTAAGATTTGGTCTTGATTGATTGTGTGTGCTCAGAGCGCAGCCAGGTCGATTCAAGCCACTGCGTTAAAAAAGCGGCAACTTGACAAGAGTTGCATAGATTGCCAACGTGCTCAGAACTGGTTTTGCTGTTTTACTAAAATAAATGCCTCAGCCCTGCCAAAGCATTAAAGGTGGAAGGAGCGAGCACTGAGGTGCAGAACTGAGGGCTGCAAGCTGCAGCTCAGCCATAACCGTGCACTGCAGGGCAGGGGGAAAGGAGAGCAGGGGTACGTGTCCAGGAGGGGCCATCCCAGTGCTCCTTTGGTTCCCTGCAGTGTGGTTTCCGGCAGAGGTCCCTGCTCACCACAACCTGCTTTTTTATCACTGTAGCTGATGGAGAAATTACATTTGTTCATGTTTTAAACCCGGTCAAAGAATAATGTGTACATTTTCCGCCCCATGGCTTAAAAGCCCTTATCTGCAATTTTTTCTGTACTCACTCTAAGATGTGTTGGCCTTAGCGGTTGATTACTTTAATTTCCCCAGGCAGGCATTCATTATCCCGCACCACTCACATCTTTATGAAATAAGATGTTTGATGTAGCAAAATGACTGCAGTACAATTAACAAGGTATTGTTTCCAAAGGAGCCCCACACTTGTATGTAGGTAGAAGGGCACCCAGGGCAATATTTCACAATACAAGAAGGCACATCACTGGGGTTGTGCTCCTTGTCCCACGGTATTTGCCCCTCGACACTGATGATCCCAAGTTTGAGTTGGGCTTCAGGGAATAACCACAGGGCCTCCCTCCATTGGGAGCACTGACAGTCCATGCACTGCGCCCTGGGCAAGGTCAGTGCCATGGATCTGAGCCTACAGGGCTGCAAAAAAAAAAAAAAAAAGAATTGAATCATTGCTAAATAGAGGCCTATTTTGGGTCTGTTTCATGCAATGATTATAATGTGGTAATGGTGATGAAAACAAGCCATTATCTCTGTGCAGCCCGTGGTGGCTAATGGGCAGCACCGTACTGCCTGCAGCCCCCAGCTCAGCCCTCAGTGCACAGAGATCAGAGCAGCCCCTGCATGGGACGGGCAGCAGAGCGAGGTATGCAGGAGTGCAGCCCCAGGCCAAGATGTGCCCCGGCCCCACTGTACCGTCCTGCCCAGCAGCTTGCATGTGCTCGGGTGCTCTTTTTTGTGTAAATATCATGGTAAAAAGACATGACATTTTCTGGGCCATCTTCAGTATTAATAAGCTTCCAAGTATGGGGTGACCTTTTCACAAAGGATTTGTAAATGCCAAAAAATGCATTAAAAAAAAATAAAAATCTCTCCTGCTGAAGCAAGCCGAGGCTTTGTAATTCTGCATTTAGTTCTTAAATAGTGTTTTCTTTCCTTCCCCCTTTGGCTTTTATCATCTCTTTCTACTGGATGTCCATGATGAAATCTGAACCTCTGTAACAGCCACAAAGACAGTGAGCAAACCCAGCAGTGTGGCAGCCCTTGACCTCAGCTTTCAGCTGCGCTGTCAGTGCCTCTGCCCTGTGACTGTGCTCAGCACTGTTCATCCATCAGTACACCTCCAAGAATCCCACTCCAATACCACCAGATTCCTCCTCCTCTCCCTTGCAATAGCCCAGAGATTTTGGTTGCTGGCATGGAACCAACGCTCTCCTATGCTGCAGCTTGAAAAGATAAATTAACTCTGGATCTGACTCAAATGTAAGCTTCATATTTGAATGTTTTATCACCTCAGAATCTCATACTCCTTTTAATTTCCTGAGTGGTTCTTGCGCCCAGCTCAAAAACTGCTAATGCACTCCAAGAGTTTCCTGCTCAGCTTCCAAAGCTATTCCCACATGCACCTCTGCCTCAGTACGATCCAAACAATGGGAAGGAGTAGAAGAGCAGGCTGCAGTCCTGTGCCTGTTGTGTCACCTGCAGATAGTGGGGATCAGTGCAGGAATGGGAACATAGTTGAACAGGAAGCACCACGTACACATGAACCCAGCAAAAAGATCACCTCAGATGTACCGCCCAGCTACACAGGGTGCAAGGTCTGAACCTCACTAGGTTCCCCAGAGCACACTGTTGAGATCAGCATGGATGCTGCTTACCATGCTTATAATGTAATGGTGCTTGGCAGGTTTAATTTTCTTCTTAAAAGCTCTATATTATGGCAAAAGAAACACTGCACGGTGGTAACACAAGCTAATTGCTCCGCTCTCAGACAATATAAACATTTGCTCACTGCTTCTCAAAGGCACTAAGGCACTCAGCCCTGCAGCAGCTCTGTGCCTCTCCTGCCCAAAGCTGAGGGGCACCAGCTGCAGCCAGATGGAGTTTCTCTGTACCTGGACCAGGTGAGTGCCAGGCAATGCTCTGAGACACATCCCAGACTACAGCAGCTGCTCTGTGTAGGGCTGCTCCCCATGTTTGTGAGCAGCTGTGGCCCTACACACAGCCAGGAGCTCCCCAGGCCTCCCAGCAGCCCCACAGACCCCTGGCTCACACCACGCTTCTGCTTAGAACCTTTCCATCACAGCTGCACTGATGCAGTGTGAGCAATTACTTCTCATTTGGTTCTCATTCACTAATTAGAGTAATGGGTCCCTGTCCTCCATATTATGTCCCTCTCAGTATTTGTACAGAGCTATCACAGCTCCCTCTGGTCCCCTTTCCTTTTCACTTACAAGAGTCCCAGTTCACTTTAATCTGTCCTCCCTGACCCTCACTCCTACTCCCACTTCATGCATCACATAGCCAGGCCTCATTGATCTGCAGGATCACATCAGCGGGGGCTGAAAAAGCAGCTGTTTGGGTTCCTGTGGATTCCCTCAGCTGCCCACAGCATCACACAGTGTCTGCACCATAGGGCTGTGTGGCAGTGGTGCATGCAGGGCTGTGGCACTCATTGTGTGCTCTGCAGCACCAAGATGGGGGTTTGTCTGGATTTAGAAAGTGGAAATGCCAAGCTTCGTTTATGTTCTGGCACCAGCGTTAACTACCTTTTCCTTTTTTAGCACCATCCCTGTGTTCTGTTTCTTACTTAGAGCTGATGATAAGCTGTCTGTCCGTGTAAGCGCTCTGCTGACACAAATAGTGATGGATATGAGCAGTAATAAGAGCACGGCTAATGAGACATGGCTCACAATGAGAGGAAAAATTGAACCGCATTCTTTAATCATCAATGTGCAAAGCCAACTGGAATAGATTTGTTTCAAGAAGGCCTCTTTTCTATTTAAATGTAAAATACACTGAAGTGCTTTAAGAACCACAGAAAATCACGGGTTTCTGAAGCAGCATTATCCTTGTAATCCCAGCCGAAGAGAAAACAAAAAACACAGGCAGCTCTGCAGCGTCATAAAAGGGGCCAATGGCTTCTCCTGCTCAGATCACTTCTGTGCAGAAGTACAGGAAACCACAGCTACAAAGAGGTCACTGAAAGCATTGGTCACTCATTGCTCTGGGGGACACCACAGACTTGGGAGAGCAAATGGACGGCCTCTTTTATCTCATCCCTTTTGCCACACCCCCCCCCCCCCAATCTCACTCTGAAGTCTCTCTTAATTGCATCCACTTCACAGTACAACACTATAACTCCTAGCACCACTGTGATGATCCAAATGTTTCTGTGCAATATTCAAAATGCTGTGATCCCAAAGTGAGCTCTTTATTGGGAAGAATGATGAAATCTAGAGTAATAACGTCAATCTCTGAGAACAAAGAGTCAGATACACAGCTCAGGGGTTCTCCAGTCATATGTAAATGAATCGAGGTGCTGAGCCATGTTCTGTTTGCTAACCCCCTTCCCACCCCATGCTGACAGCCCAGCCCCACAGAGCCCTCAATGCAAACAACTGCTCACTGCTCATCACACTGCACACACACAGCTCCCACCAACTGATTCTGCCAAAGACATGAGATTGGATTAAGAGCCATCACACCTCCAGACAGAAATTCACTGAGGGTCTTTGTTTACCTTCGGGAGAGGATTTTTAGCAAATGTTCTGATCTCATTTCCTCCCGCTTAACACACTCATAAAAGCATTGTGGAAAAGAAACCAGGCTCCAGGCCAGCGTCTTCAGCACCTGAGGTATTAATAAGCATCAGATGCTGTGGGAACCTGCTGTGAGATTTTGGATAAGCAGCGTGAAGGAGAAACAGAGGGGGCACGCAGTGCACTGACAGGCACTATGTAATCACATGGAGTGACAGCCAGAGGGAAGGATGGCTTTAAGAGGAGCTCAGTTAACTAAGAGAGGAGCAGCGTCTCTGTGGCTACAAACCCCTCAGCCCAGTGAGCCTTCTGGCTCAGGATGTCCCTGATCTGCTCACTGCCATGACCTGGGGCTCTCATGTTGCATAGCTCTCTGGGTGCCCGCCTGGCTCACACAGGATGCTGGCTGTGGTGCCCCAGCTCAGCTGTTGGCTCTGCCCATGTCCCAGCAGCCACCCCAAGCTGCAGCCTTCTGGTTCAGTGCAGGCTGAGCCCTCTTCCTGCTGCATGATGATATTTTAGTATGGCAATAAGGTAACTGCACTGACACAAGTCAAACATGAACATTTGGAGTGTGGGCTGAGGGAAAAAAACACCATCTTTATGCCCGCACACATCAAATGATCCTCTCCAACAAATGGTGCAGCAGCGTTGCTTCCCTTGGCAGCGCACATCACTGCTCCTCCCTCAGCTCCTCCAAACGCAAACGTCTCCACCACAAATAACAAAACCAGAGATTTTTCCCCAGCAGACACCCAGCCCTTGTGATTTCAGATGCTTTGTTTTCTTGTTTTATCTTCACGAACAGTTTGAATGGTTTTATAATTTGCCTGCACTTCCACTTTATTGTATCTGTCTTCCATCTGTTATTTTTATGGCTTCTGTTGCCATTCTGCTCTCACTAATGCCAACGGCTCCACTGTAAAACTGATGTTGCATCCTACAAACTTATCACCTCACTCCAAAGATACATCTTGTGCATGGCAGCATTAGAACTGCCTGGAGAAGAATGAATGGATCTTTTATTAAAGATTTTCTCATAGGAAGAGGCAACACGATGGTTGCCCTCCGTGCAAATACATCTTCCCACTGCAGCTGCAAAATTCCCCCAAGCTCATTAAGGACCTCCCCTATTTGGGGCAGCATGCTGTCTTCCTCCTTGTCTCCTGGCTCAACTGACTCCAGCCTGCTACTAAGGCAAGGGATGGAACTAATGCTTGTTAAAAAGATTCATTCTGAATACACCAAATTGTCCATTTCGAGTTCATGGCACAGATAAAGCCACGGGTAGGTGAGCCTTGCCAAGGCACCAGGATGTGCCCAGTCACCAGTATTCGGAGGCAGAGAGACATCAGCACGGAGCTGCTTCCACCCTGCTGCCAGCTGGGAGGGATGGAGCTGGTGAGCAGCCCACAAGTCCAATACATACATGTGTAAATTAGGATGTATTAAAAACATAAAGTGCTCAAACATTAATATTTAAACACCATCCCCTGCAGCGTCACCACAGATTTTTGCTGGGGAAGTAGATAAAGAACATGAAGGTGACAGAGTCTAAATAACTGCCCTAAACTCCTTGTCCAAACTCCTGGTGTGGTTTTGAATGGAGCTGCCTTGGGGACAGATCCAGCCCCAGGGTTCTCAGAGGAGCACCACAGGGGAGCGCTCCTGCCCAGGGGGTGACTCCAGCTCATCTACCCATAATCCTGGACCAATCCATGTGCTGCCTCTGGTAATGTGCTCCCTAACTAGCTTGTGTTGGAGTGAGCCTGGTGTTAGCTAATGCAGAGGCCATTTGCTGAGCACAATACATTTATCACGGAGTATCTACCTATCTCTATTGTACTGAGCGTGCACATTTTAACTCACTCTATTATACATACCATGAAACTTAACAAGGTATGTCCTATACAGGGCTATAACATTGCAGCTGTGAGGACTAATTAGATAACACTCATTACTGTTGATTCAATTTGCGTTTGCAGATGCAGGGAGCTGAGTGCTGACTGCTCTCACTCTGATTGATTACCCCCACTTTACGTTCATTAGGAAGGTGGCCTCAGCACAGTGGTTTTACAACATGTGTTTGCTCCCACGTAGCTGGATGTGCCACTCAGATGCCCCGACTGTGCCTCTGATTAACAATGTTGTGCAAACACAGCACAGGCAGTGCAGTGCAATGGGCAGACAGCAGGGCTGGGTGCTGCAGGGAGAGATGGCCGAGGGGGGGACCAACAACAGCGCAGTGTGTCCAGAGATGGCAGCACCCATTGCTCATCATCTGCTCACACTGGACATGAGTTACAGAAACAAATGGCTTTGCCAGGAGTCTGAGCTGTCAGAAAGATACCAAACCTGCAGAATGAGGGCAAATGGACCCATTGCATCGGCCACTGTACCTCTCCCTTCTGTGCTCTGTTTCCCCTTAGACCAGGCTGCAGCCCCTGTCCGGGCTGTGCTGACCTCAGAGCTCACCTGATATCAGCACTGCAACCAGAACCCATCAGGGAATCCTGTGTGTTCCTACGCGAAACACACAGGATGGGCTGAGAGCCAGTTTAGCCTTGTCTATCCATGAGGCAGGATTGGATTACGTGTTGTCCAGGCCTGTGATCAAAATAATAAAGAAACAGGGCAAGAGGCAAATTATACTTTCTACAAATACTGTCCACGTACTGAAGAGAGGTGCCAGTCCAACAGCTGGTACTTCTCTCCCCCTGCACTGTACCAATCTGACTGTATTTAAACAACAACAACAAGCTGTAAGTGCTATTTTTTGCCATCCCCAGAAGTCTGCTTCCACTTCTGAGTGCAGTGAGGGCTCCGTGCTACAAACACAGACATTATAGCTGCTCCTGCAACAAGTCCCATTGTACTACGAAGCAACACAAGTGCTTTTGGCAGATAGTGGTGTTTTCTCAGCCATGCTGAAGCTGTGACACAGTGTTCTGCAATGCAGCACATGCCCCTTGCAGCTACAGCTTTACAGAAGCATCCTGGTATTCAGGGATTGGGTTCAGACCAGTACAACCAGCTCAGAGCCCTCTGAACCAAACCAGAGCCTGTGCACAGTGGTGGGAAAAGGGACTGTGTCCAGCAGGAGGGCACACCTTGCCCCGGGGACCCCATGTGTCCCACTGCTCCCCAGCCACAGATGGGCATGTCCAAGGCAGGATGCTGCCATGCAGAGCTGAACTGGTTCCAGGGGATTTTTTCATTACACTCAGTGTTGCCAGGCACAGCTCTGCTGCCATCATGCCACCAGATGAACTGTTGCTTCAGCTCATTTCGGTGTGAAACACTGTCACTTTTTTCCTCTTTGCTTATGCAATTCTCGCTGGATAGTTCAGGCCTATGCATAACATATTTATTCAGTAGTAATCATTTAATTTCTGCAAAGGAAATATGTTCCACCACTCCTACAGCTGACAGGCTCTGGCATACACTACAAGCTGTGGCCCCAAAAGGAGGGAGAATATGTTTGTAGGATGAACCGCAGTTGTTTGCAGCACTCTTCTGCCCTAGCAATCGTTTTAATAGGAAGAATTCCTGGAGGGTTATTTGGCTTCTGCACAGTGCACGCTGTGCTCACAGCCTCTGGTTGGGTATTAGAGGAGTGAACCTCCAAAGACACTTCTGTTCCTGCAAAGCATTTTTAACAGAGAGCAGGGTTCTGTTCTGCAGCCTGCTTACGCACCAGAAAACACTTGCTCTCATAAATGGCACCAGGAATGGTACAAAACCCAGAACATTTACATAATCTGCATTACTGTAACCCTGCTCTTCATCACTGTGAGCTGCCTTTTCCTCCCCCGGTTCAGAACTCTTCATGCAGCCCAAAGGTGTGCAGCGAGGAGAGGCACAGTGCAGGTGGGACCAGCTGTGTGCTGTGGGGTGCTGCTGCAGGGCTCACACTGAGCAGAGTGCGGCCCTGGGCAGCATCATGGTCGGGCTGTGTGCTAGGCTGTGTGCTGGGGTGCAACCAGGGATGTTGTGCTGCATTTCAGTGGTGAACTGAAAATTCAGCAGCACTATGTGGATGTGTGGCTGCTACGGCTCAGCAATCCGGCTCTGCCAGGATGGCCCTCAGATTGCTGATCACTGATTACAACACCCCAACCTGCCTGGGCCATGAGCAGAGCAGTCCATTGCCTCAGCTGGAGCCGTGGGTGCTGTGTTTGCCCCCAGGCTCCTGCAGGTGGCTGGATGAGGAGATGTGTACATCCTTACTGGGTATTTACTTCCAATTCAGCTGTGCAAAAGACTATTTTTTTCCTTATAATTTCGTTATGCTCTCATTTTCATTTCAAGAAACACACTTGCTTCTACTGCATAGGTAATGTGCTAAGAGCACTTCTACCAGGAAGGCTCTGCTCACAAACTTTAGACCATCTAACAGTGACTTTGGCTGGGAAGATTTGTTTAACAGACTCGGTTATAAACAAAACCAAGAAGCAGCAGAAGGGCAGCACATGGCACAGTAAGGCTGAGCAGTCATCCTGGGCTGTACACAGGGTGAGATCTCTTCAATGGATCAGTCTCAGTCAGCCTCAGCTCCAGCCACAGCCCTGGCTGAACCCCAGTACTTCTGTGTGCCACAGATAGCTACTCAGCAATGCAGTGCTGCACAGACCTGCACGCAGACATGGGGCCACCAAGGCTCCAGGAGACATTTCTAGCTGAAAGTAATGGAAATCGGTGGCCAAACTGAAAGTTAAATACTTTAAAACTTCTGTGGAAAGAGATGTAAGAGACCAACACGTACATAAATAACACCTGCCAAATCACACTTCGGAATGTCAGCCAGAAAAAAGAAAACCCTAACAAATATCCTGGTACAGGGAAAGCAGATAACAGTTTGCTATCACCAAATAATGTTTGTTGCACACAGAAATGCCATCCTTTATCTAGATATTTAGATGGGAACAGAAGTTCAGTGGGTTTGTCAGCGCCATTCATTTCTCTGGAGAGAATTCCGAAGTGCTGCTGCCGACAGAACATCAATAACGGAGATAAATGCTCCAAAGCGTTAATTTTCTCAGTGCTGTGAAATCTGACTCACGCACCGTCACCATGCAGCAGGGAGGGGGTGATATGAGCAGGCACTGCCCACATCGACTGCAAATGAAACAGCATAATTCAAGTGGGAGATGTTAGCAGGCTGGAAGGTGTGCTCTGGCCATAGGATGCGGTTTCAGCAGCTCCCAGCAGTGCTGCAGGCCAACACTGCTGCCAGAGTCTGCCCTGCTCACAAAGAGCTCTGCAGGAAACACTGAAGGAGCTGCTGGCAGTGTCAACACAGCCCCATGAACCTGGTGGTGTTCTGAGCACAGAAAAGTGCTGGCAGGAGCAAATGGGGACACTGAATGTCACTCTTTAGTATGAGCTGTTACCTGCAAACTCATCCTCGGTTATCCTGAATGCAGTACCACATCAGAAGGTCATTCTTCCCACTTCCCACAATCAGTCTGGGATTCATTTTGCCAGTGCTGGGCAAACACTAAAAACATTTATGCACAAGCGTTCATTAAAACATGTTCGTTAGAACATTTCACGTACTCAGTGCAGACCATTTTCTCCTTCCTTTTAGATTCAGTTCCCACAACTTTATTCTACCAGACCCATTTATGATCACAGTATCCACTGAAGTAGCAAATTGCACATGATCATTGGAGATAATCCACCAGGAGCAATGTGATAAATTCATTATTAATTCTCATTATGAGCACCACTGTTTGCTGCCTGTGGCTCTGCATTCAGTCCCCAGAGCTGCAGGCACTGAGCAGCACTGTGCCCAGTGTGGGTAAACCCAGAGCACCTCACTCTTCCTGGTGAGCAGTGCTGCATCAGCCGTTCATTTCATTTAGCTGCTTTCGAGGATGGTGTTGTTGAACTAAATTGAATCTGTCTGCTGGCAAATACCCTAGAAACAGGCAGCAGCCCTCTGGAGCGTGTGGGACCACTCCTACACCCAATCCATCTTCTTCCAGTGAAGGTACTGTGCAAGTCAGGCCTGGATGCTTCACTCAGACAGGCAGGACGAGACCTGATAGAGACAGATCAGAGGAACATGCTCTCCCAGCGACCACATCACTCTCAGGGGAAGACGTATGAGTTGCCTCAGGAAATAAATGCTGTAATCCATAAATGTCTGCAGGTGCCCACACAGCACTGCCCTGCACTGCGGGGTGGTGACAGGCACTGCAATGAGCTCTCCTTGCTCCAAACCTGCAGTCTGCTCACTGGTGTTTGTGCTGCATTCATGCCCATGCTAAATGCCTTGGAAACTAAAGGATTTACACTGAAACTCCTTTAAAAAAATCTTTTAGCCTCAAGCTACACCAAAGGCGTAAAGCAGGTCTGTGAAGTGTTGCTGTTGTTTTCCCAGGCCATCCATGCAGGCACAGATCATGGGATGGAACAGGAGCTGCTGCAGTGCTAGGACCCTGTGGTGCCGATGGCAGGGAGATCCCCACCACGGCACACTGCTGCTGCTATGGCACTGCTCAGGGGCAGCTGCAGCACTTTCACTGACCTCAATGACATTCAGTATGAGCACTGAATTGTCTCATTATTTTTTCAGAGTGAAGAGCAATGAGGAATTAATATCCTTTCCCTCAGAGCTCACTTTTCTACCATCAAAGCAAAAGGCAGATAAAGTAAGGGCCAGGAGGGAAAAAAACATGTATATATATATAAAAATATTTTTAAATGACATAATGAAGGGGTTTGTATTCTGCATTGAGTTATCCCAGTGGTTGGTTATTCCCCTGCCATCTCCTGCCCCAGGCACTGAGCTATTTCTGGCTCAGTTGTGGCCCCGCTGAACAGAGAAGATGTTTCTAACCTTTCTAGGCAATAGCCTTTAATATTTGCAATTCCTGCTGAGGTCAACATAACTTCCAGGCAGGACAAGCTTGCATATTTTACATCTGGCTTTTACTGCCACTAATCTGTAAGTGTAAAAAAGAATTGCACTTCACCACTCCCCAGAGGTAACTTCAGGAATAGGATGCGATAAGCACTGCCACGGTCAGTTGCTCTGTGTTTTCCTGATGCTAATCTTCAAATAGAAATGCAGCCTCCTACCTGCTCCTTGGCTGCGACCCTTCACCAGTTGGCTTATGCACTACAGTCTGGCTATGAGCACGGTAATGCATCCTATGGCATGGGGTGTTTGGGCTGGGACAGCATTTTCTGACCATTGGCTTTGAGGCCGTCTTAGAACCTTGTCTCCAGTTTCCAATCAAAGCCCTGAAAAGCAGATGAGAAGCTGCTGGGGAGGGTGAGAAGGGAACAGAGCCCTTGGAGGAGTGGCTCCTAACACACCCATGGACTGCAGTTTGTAAATGGGATCAATACGGTGTATAACTGCTGGGAAAAACACACACACAAATACAACAGAAATGTGCTGTAAAATATGTTGGGGCAGGAAAATGAATGATCTCTCTGTCAGCTATTTAAAAGCAATCCAGTGATGTGAACAATCAGAAGTGAAGAAAAATCAATGTGCTTCTCACAGCGCAGCAATGAAAACAAGCGGGATTTGCTCCTGCAAAATGCAAACAAAAGCCAATGCATTCATTTTTCTTGCTAGTAATGTGGTCATTTCTTCAGAGACCGAGCCATGCTCAGAGCAGCCCTCTCTATAGATGCCATATGCTATGTTTACTGATGTCAGTCATAATATTCCCCACTGGTGTCAGTGGTACACAATCCAGTCTTTACACTAATTATCAATTATGAGCAATTGTGGTTTATTCCCATCACGTTTAATTTGTTTAATAAAAAGTCAACTAGAAGGATCTCAAGCAAAGGGAGGACAGAGCATGCCAAACCCTACTGCTCCACTCCACTCTGCCTGATGCTCAGGAAGCACAGCAGAGCCAAAACAAAAAGTAACGCTGCCCCTATCAGAGAGATCAGACCCTCAGAGGAACAACTGGTGTGTCCCGCAGGGCTGCTGCTGCAATACAGACCGAAGCCAACATCTGCCCTCAGATATCAGAGGGGAAATCGCATCAGGAAGTACAAGGAGAACACGGCTGGAGCAGCACAGAGGTGGGGGGGTATCCAGGAGGAGCTGCAGGGGGGCTTTGTAATACAGAGGAAATCAAAGGGGAGAGGAATTAGTGGTGCAGAGCAGAAGGCAGCAGGATTGTCATTTGTGCTACCTGACACTTCATGCAGCTACACAGCTTATCTCAGGACTCAGTGTGTGAGCACAGAAGGAAGTACATACTGGTTTTCCTTTCCAAACTTTCTTATCGGACCTAAGAAATAAAGCCAGAAACATCACAGAAATTAAAGACTGCAGAACTGGCACTAAGACCATGGGAACTGCCAGGCCTCAAGTCAGCTCCTGAACCTTGGCCAGGGCTCTGCTTGTTGTCACAGAGGGACACCATTGTTGGACAGTCTTCCCCCCAGTCCGCTGAATGGTCGCAGCAGCCAGCACTGCCAGCAGAGCTAAGGGAGCCTGTGCATGCAGCAGCCCAGGCTGCGTTCCTCATCCTCAGGAGCAGCTCCATGCACCACACCTGAAGGCAGCGCATCCCAGCAGAGCTGCAGCCCCACCTTGAGAACCAGCAGTGCCCAGCCAACACAGCACACTGTGCCACCAGCAGCTCACTCTGCTCCTGGGGACTGAAGGCGATTTTGATAGTATAGATCAAGTCATGAAAGTGCTTTTGCAAACACGCTGCCCCATCTCCAGCTGCAGCAGGAGAGCAGGAATTACTGCCTCACTTTTCTGTCTGCAGGAGGAATATGCATCAGGAGCACGGTCACCATGGTGACAGCAGGGACACAGTGGGAGAGTTCTTTGAAAACATCAGTTTGGATCAGAATTAATGCAGGAAATGAGCAGCTGAAGAACAGCAGAAAAACCTCTTGAATTATTCAGCTGGAATAAACTGTCAGCGGAGGTTCTGAAGCAGACGGTAGCGACGGTGTCCTCCCTGGGCACCACAGGAACGGCACCACCGGAGGGCAGGCAGTGCACGAGCAGCCCAGTCCTGGTTCTGCCTGCATCCCTTTGCTGATAACACTGCGAAGGCACTGTGAGCATTTCCAGGCATTGGCATCACACCTCTCCAGAAATGCCGACTGTTCCGGCGCTCTGGAGCAGCAGAGTCAGCAAAAACGGCAGCGCTGGTGCTGGCAAACAAAAACACGAGTGGTGCAACAACTGCTTGTGTTGAGCGTGCACCAAACTCCACGGCAGCTCATCACTAACAGCTCCTATAGAGCTGCTTAGGACCTGCAAAGATGTGCTGCTACAGTAGGAGAAACAGCAGGTATTAAAGCCAAAATTTCTGAGCTACCCCCCGGCCTGAGAGCTGCGCTTCACCCACGTGCTGCTGCTGCCACCTGGCGGCCAGAGCCCCAACCTGCAGGCGGAGCAGCGCTGCGTTGCGCAGAGCTCTTTGCAAACACAGTAGCGCCGGGCAGGGGGCGGGATGCAGCAGGAGCTGCTCCTCGGGTTTGGAGGTGTTACAATTCTGTCCGACTGCTCCCAGTCAGGCCCAAATCGCCCGGTTCCGACGGGGTCCTCGTGGTGGTATGCGGAGATAGCAGCGAGCATCGTTTACATGATAATGCAGAGCAGTAATCCTTAATAAAGACCGTGCCAAGGCTCGGATGTGACAACACTGTCCCACCATAGGCACATAAACAGGGAGTCTGAAGCAGGGCATCATCATTAACAACTGCTATGAATCTGTAGACAGTTGGAAGGCAGAGCTGTGGAAATGCCATTGAGCTGTGCTGTAATGCTGTGGGGCAGCAGCAAAAGAGCAAACTGAAGATGAAGCAAAGCAGTAATGCATTGTGCAGCAAAGGAAATGAAGAATCACTGCCAGGTAAGGAAGTTAGCCAAGCTATAAGTAGTCCCATGTCTAAAGAAAACACGTTAATTCAGTAGGTAATTTAGTAATAGACTTCTAGCAGATAAATGCTGTAACGACTGTTTTTATTTTCCTCTTACACTCGGATTCATGTTTGATTGGATTTTCTGTAGTTCTTAAGAAAATGAAGAGCAGCGCAGTTTCCAAGTGCCATTCATTGTGCACATCCAAGACACAGAAAATTAGGATCCTGATGTGAACATCTTCAGATCAAAATTATATGGAATAAGACTGAGCTGTACCAGTTGCGTACACAGCGTATCGTAATTGCAGCTACTTCTGGAATAAGTTGTGATGAGCACCTGAAACATGCACAGGGCTGAGCAGAACAAGGTCCTTCTGCTAAAGCTGAATGAGTTTCCTGTCCAGAAAACACAGCTCTGAGCTGGAGGTCAATCTGAGTTAATGCCTTCCTGGGAAAAGGATTTGCTGTTAGATTTCACCTGATGAGCAGACTTAGCAGCTGAATGCTCTCAAACACATCATTTATCACATACAGGCTAAGATTGCCTGTACCCCTAAAAGCCAGCAATTTACCTTGATTGCTGCCCTCCAAATCCTATGGAACCTGAATTCAGATTTCTGCTCCCACAGCCTTCACACCTCGTTTGATCTGTGGGAACAGAGGAGGCAGTTCTTTCAGTGAGTTCTGTTATGGGGAATTTTTTATAGAACCATACAACCATTTGGTTGGAAGGGACCTTCCAACCATGGGCTGAGAGCCCCCCAGATAAGCGCGCCATCCACAGCTTGGGGCTCCCCCAGGGACGAGACAGCACTGCTGCAGCCTCAGAGCACCCTGAAGTTCTTTGCCTCCCAAGTGTTAAGTCCACATTCTCCGGGTGACTGTTCAGCACAGGAGGGTGACGGCAGTGCCATCTGCTGGGCCACGAGCTCTATGGAACAACCGAAGACAGCAAGGAGAAATTCTTTCACCCCTTCTGATACGGGTGTGAGAGGAGTGAGATCTCTGCCCAGAGATGCTGCTCCCTCCGCTGCTCACCCTTACAGGTGGGTGAGGAGTGCACTGCTTGTACCTGAGCTCCCCAGGGCAGCTGTGCTTCCTTGCCCGGTGCTCAGCCCTGGGCTGGGCTGTAACACAGCAGATCGTACACATTAACTTTATAGATTCTGGCTGCAAAACTCATCTGTTCATTTCAAAGTCGCCCATCTGTCAGGTTTGTAAATATTTATATTCCTCTTTAAAGGTACATCTTAACTGTTTGTTTATCTTTAAATCTCGACATTGTCTCACACTACAAAGTTTAACTTAACAACCTCGGGCTGATACTGCTCCATACACCAGGAACTGTCAAGAAATTCACGCTGCATAACAACTACATTTCGTGTCTCACACAGTGAGAACTGCTCACAACCAGCAGCTCCGTTGTGCTGCAGCCTGAGCCCCCCACTGTTCTGCCCTGTGCCATCACCCTGACTGTAAAAATGCCCTCAGCTCTCAGAGCCAGGTGCGCTGCCTGGTGTGCGACTGTGCTGAGAGAGCTGGGGAGATGCATAGTTCCACTTGGTTCTCATTGCTGCACACCTTTTCCTCACCCATAGAGTCAAAATAAAGATGTTCCAGTTCATTCATGAGATGCACTTTGATGGCCACAGACTGGTTTGAAGAAGCAATTAATTCCTCTCCTTGCAAACTGTTAGGGAAA
The DNA here is from genome assembly GCF_054131305.1 of Coturnix japonica. Taxonomy (NCBI): domain Eukaryota; kingdom Metazoa; phylum Chordata; class Aves; order Galliformes; family Phasianidae; genus Coturnix; species Coturnix japonica. The sequence goes on from NC_140684.1 coordinate 2,148,019, forward strand.
GCTTTCTCACCCTGCCCAGCCCCAGCTTTGTACCCAGCAGTGGCAGCTCTCCTCACGGCTGGGCAATGGGGCACAGGTTGCAGTGCTGGATGGCCATAGAGCTGCTGGGTGTTGGGCACCTTGGGGGGATGGATGTGGCCGCACTTGGTGCCAGTAGGCAGCTCTCCTGAATGGACAGGACCCAGCTACAGCTGAAGGCCCTTCCTGGTTTCACTTGTATTGGTTACAAGGCAGAGTATTTATGTTGTTTGTGCTTGGTGGGGGTACAGGTTGGAGTTGTTTTTTTTTTACTGTTCAATAAAAGTTGAAGTTTCATTGCTATTCTATTATTTTGTTATTGCTGCTCCCAGAAACGCAGGGAAACAAACCCACAGAGCTCCCTTTTCCAGCATCCCTGAGCACGGAGCAGCGGGCGCTCTACTCCGGGCACACTCTGCAGCAGCGAATGGCGCTGCGGGGTCCCGCTGGGTGCGATGCGGTTCAGTGTCTGAGCCCTCGGGTGCGGGTGCGGTGCGTGACCGGGCAGCCACTCCCACTGCGCGCCTGCAGAAAGCGAAAGCGAGCAATACCAAGCAAAAGCGAAAGGGCAGCAGCCAGGGAGCCATGGGCTGCGGAACGTGGCTGGCGGCCGGCTGCCTCCTGAGCGCCGGTACGTGCGGGACGGGGGCGGGGGGGACGGCGGCTGGGAAGCGGAGGGGACGCGGGTGGTGGGGAGGAGCACGGAGCTCCGCCGCCGCTCAGCACCTCCCGCATCAACGGGAGGTTCCGCGGTCGGGTTCCGGGTTCTGACGCGAGAAATCAGGCGGAGTCCGGCAGCTGAGAGCGGCCCGGTGCGTGCAGGCGGTCCTGGACCTCCTGCTCCGTCCTCCGCGTCTTTGCCTGCGCTTTGGCCCCGTAAAGCTGCTCCCACTCTTCCATTTCTCAGTTTCACAGCCACTTCGCGTTCAGTGCCCTTGTGCCCTTTCCCCCTTCCCCCTCACCCCGTTTCCAGCCCCACCGCCTCCGCCGCCCCCCACCGTTCTGTTCTGAGACACAGCTGCAGTGCACGACCGTCCTCATCCGCTGCTCCCCCAGAGACCCACAGCAACAGAGGAACACCCAGAACCATGGGCGCTCCCAGCAGTCCGTCTGACACTGCCATGCGGGCTGTACTGAGCCTGTTCCTGAACTCCATAGAAAAACACCACCCTCGCAGCAAAAGGATTCCAGATCTCGCAGCATTTTGCAGTTCCAAGAGACCTCCAGCACTCCACACAGCTCTGCTCAGCCCCAGCACAGACCCCACACCCAAAGGGTTCTGCCATGCAGCACTGCGCCCATTGGGGCTCACCCAAATTCTCCCCTTCCAACACCTGTAACATTCTAATGACTGGTCTTATTCTAAAGCAATGCTTCCTCTATTTAAAGAATTACTTAAAAGGCAGGTGTTTGAGTGTTACATTTATAGTAAAAGAACACGTTTCTTGAAATAAGGAGACCACCATGGGCAAGCAAAATGGACTCATCACATATAGAAGTTGCAGCTTAGTAACTGTTGTCACTCTTTCATTTTAAACATAGTTTGATTGTGCACGATCTCTGTTTTTCAGTAATCACAAGACCGATGAACAGCATTGTTTCTGCAGAGCCAGGGCTCAGGAGGAACCTACAACTTCCCTGCGTGTTTGAAATGAGAAAAACCATTCCCCTGTCCAATGAAACAGAGACTGTGCTGCTGAACGTCAGGCTGCTGCTGCCTGTAGCTGGAACAGAAGTTGCCCAAAGGCCTCAGACAGAAAGGCTTCCTGCAGACAACCTGCCCTCATTCATTTTACAAGGTGAGTTATTTGCTCAGAGGACCGAGCCTGGCTTGTGGCAAGAAGTGAGCAGATGGGCAGCCCTGCTGTGCTTTAGCTGATGGGGGTACAGCAAATTCAGCATTTCACAACTCAGCACAACAGCTTCACCTCCCCCTGAAGATCTGAACCCAATGAGACCACTGCCCTGTGAGAGCCCAGTGTGGGGTGCTGGGAGAGCTGGTCCCGTCCCACAAAGTGAAGGCAGATGGGCAGCTCCATCCCAGGCCCAGATCCAGCAGTGCTGGGCAGGATGCTGCCCCAACTAAGTGAGGTCACTCCTGCTGGAGTGCACTGGGGCAGGACAGAGCAGGGCAGGACCACACGGAGAGCTGTGTGCAGACAGGAGGCTGCTTCTGTTGCCTTTGGGTTTGCTGGGATCATAAGGGGTCCATGTGTGTGTGTTCATACAGAGCCCTCAGTGAATATTCTGCAGCACATGGATGAGGATATCAACATGCTTGACTGCAGGATCAGCCCTTACTTCACAGCCAACACTCAGATCCTCTGGCCTGGGAGGGAGGTCCAAGCCCATGGCCTGGACACCTGGTTCACTTGCACCATAAAGCACACAACTGGGAAATATGCAGCCACAGCCTTCCTTGTGCAAGGCCACAAGGACAGAGAGCACCAAACTCCAGGACAGCTTCATCAGGACATTGCTGAGCAAACACATATGTCAGGTAATGTTATTCTGGGGAATGTTGTACATTCCCAATGAAGCACGGGGTGGAAAAGGGGGAGGGCTGGAGCTCAACTGTCAGGGCTGCAGGCCATTAAGGTAATTAGCAAGCAACTACCACTGAGCTATTTCAGCTGTGTCCCAATCTGCACCCTCCAAGCTTCAAGCTGGAGTCATTTTCAGAGGGATTATTTAGAGGGAAAACACCTGTTCCTCTCCAGCTATGCTGGGCTGCTATGAACTCCCAGCCTGGCTTTCTGTACCCCACCAGCTGTTGCTTAATGTCACCACCCAGACACTTTGCTGCTGGGCTTACAGACCTCAGACTATTTTTACCAGCCCTGTGAGTTTACAGATAGATCAAGATAACATTTTAACAAGTGTAAGGCAAAATGCTTTAACTGAAAAGCATACGTTCTCCCTTGTGTTGGGGGCACAACACTGCAGAAATGAGTAACTTCAAAGCAGCTTCACAAAAGCAAAACTGTTCATGTAGTTCTATGCCATTATCACTGAGAGCCCTAACAGCAAACATACAAGTCACCAAGGCTCTAGCACAGACAAGTTAAGGCTTTTCAGCAGGCAGAACACTTCCACAGCGTCTGCACAACCCACAGCATGAACTGCTTGCTGAGTTGAGGGAGAAGGCTGCAGAGAAAGAGCAGAAAGTAATCGGCATCTGCCAGAGGGCTGCAGCCTCATCTATACAAGAAATAGGGTTCCGGGTCCTGCCTGCAGACTGCCGTTACTAAACCGCACCCGGCCAGGGCCCGCCCTTTGCTAAGCAGAGATAAGCAGCTGCAGTTCTTAAAAATAGGGAGAGCGAGGCACTCTGGTCCAACAGCGGGGACGCAGCCACGAGGCGCTACAACAGGGGGCAGCACTACCTGCTGGAGGCAGAACACAGTGCAAGCACTCACATCCCCCGCCCAAATACCCCCCCTTACTCCGCATCACCCTTCCTCCTCCCCCTTAAGAAAAGTCAAATCTTCATTTATTACTCACCCCATCAGAGGGGGCTTCTCTGAGACAGCCACATCCAGACAAACCACGCCACCAAGTGACACACCCCTCCCGAGCTCTCTCTTTCGGCCCCACCGTTCTCCTCCCACCGCAGGTTAATTGGGCTCAGCTGGCTCTGATTTGCCACCTGGGGGTGCCCTCATCCCCCTCGCGCTGGAACTGACAGCAGCCCGTGCTGAGGTCACGCGGAGCGCTTCGTTCGTTCTGCAGCTCTGCAAAGATTCCCAAAGCGGCTCGGGAAGGTGTTGCTTCATTAAAGCCAATGTTACGGCAGAAGCTGCGGGGGAATCACCGCATCTCCCGTTCTGTCGCATATAGCGAAGCACAAAGGAGGCTTAGCGATGGCTCAGGGACAGCAATACAAGCAGTTACCGGAGGGCTCGGGGCTGTTCCCCCCGGGCGCAGCTCTGCTCGTGCTCTGGGCTCGCACCCGGCGCGGGGTTGGGCTGAGCCGGTGCGTGTGGCACCGCTCCGCCCGCCTCACCTCCATCCCGACCCGCAGCGGTGCTGGCGGTGCGCACGCGGCTGCCCCACGTCCGTACGGCGCTGGGGACGGACGTGGTGTTGGACTGCTCCTTCTCCACCGAGCAGCGGGTGGCCGTGGCAGTGCGGTGGGCGCTGCGGCAGAAGGGGCGGCAGGAGAGGAGCATCACCACCTCCGGCGGCGGCCGCGCGGAGATGTTCCCGCAGGAGCCCCGCGGTAACGCATCCCTGCTGCTCCGGCGCGTGGAGCTCGGAGACGAGGGGACATACATCTGCACGGTGCAGGCGGCAGCCCTTGCGCTGGAGCAGACGGTCCAGCTGCAGATAACGGGTAAGGGTGCTCTGACACAGTGTGAAGGTCTGGTCAGTTCAGTTGGGTGATGGAGACAGAACTAATGAGTCAAGAAACTCAGCAGTGCCATAAATCTTTGCTCACCAGAAAAGCCCACAGTGACTGTCAACGTGAACTCCCTGTCCCTGGTGGAGGGGGAGCAGCAGAAGTTGGTCTGTGACATCCGCAACTACTACCCTGCGGACATCCACGTGCAGTGGCTCCGTGAGCCGCGGGGTGGTGGGCAGCTCCCTGACGCCGTGCCCAACGTCCTCACCAGCAGCCACCGGCGCAGCAGCAATGGCACCTACAGCTTCTCCAGGTTCTTCCTGCTGACAGCAACTCTGCGTGATGACGGCTGCACCTACACGTGCCGTGTGGAGCACCCCAGCCTGCAGGCATCCATCCGGAGGAGCGTCACTGTGGCAGTGAGAGGTACCGAGCACTGTGCTGGTGCTGACCAGGCACTGATCCCATGGTGGGCTGGGGGGGGGGAGGAGAACAGCCCACTCACCCATTCCTGCTCTCAGCTTTGCCTTCCATTACTTTGAATAAAACAAGCAAAACAAACAACAACAAAACAGGCTGGTCTTGGCCCTCTCTTGTACCTGTCCTTCTCCTTTTGATTCAGCTGCAGAAGCAAACTCCATCACCTGGCTGCTGCTGCTGCTGCTTGGCCTCGTGGGGTGCCTTGTGGCCTCACTCCACCACCTCCACAAAGGTGAGAACAGCTTCAGGTAGGGGGCGTTTGTGGTGGGGGTGAGAGGACTATACCATGCTGTGCCATGATAGTGCCATGCTTGGAGGCGAAGATGCCCCTGAGGTGCAGCATGGCTGTGCTGGGCTGCAGAGCCTGCCTGCTGTCCTTTTATTCACAGCCTCTTTTCTTTTTTTTAACCCATTTTCCTTCTGCCCACCCTAGCAAGGAGCACAACTAAGGTGAGTGTGCTTCACATTCCTGTTTCTCCTACATGAGTGTTAGTGCTCTCCCTCGTGCTCAGCACTAAATCTCCTCCTCTCTGCCCTCAGCCCAAACCTTACTAGGCACAGTGCCCCACTGCCTGGTGAGGAGCAGCCACGGCCCAATGAACTTCAGATACAATCAACACTGCTGAGTGTTCCAGGAGGCTGGGGCAAGCTGAAGGCAACAGCTGTTGCTGAATACCAGTGTGGATGAAACAATCCTCCCAGTGGCAAAGGGGGGAGCTGCAAGAATAACTTTTGTAATAAAGGTTGATTTAGAGAACACAAACTTTGTAGGTTTGGTTTTGTTCTTCCTTGGCCCCTCTGCTGCTGCCCACTTCTGTCCCACGGCATTATCCTGTTCTCATACCAGCGCTGTTCATCGTTCAGCCCAAGCTGTAGGGAAAATAAACAGACACTGTTCCTAAAAATGAAAGCATTTTGTAGCATCCTGGGAGGGAAAGAGCTGGGAATGACAGCACGTCCTCACAGTGCTCAGCTAAGGCTGTCATTTCATGGACATAGTACACATATGGACACAAAATATGTTATTTATTGTGAATTTTGCAAAGACACATTTAAGCAACAAAATATACATTTGTGAACCTTTAGTTTTATACATAACAAATACAGTCTGCTACCATAGTAATAAATTAAATGTACACTATTTACAACAGACATAGGCCACCAGGAACTACAAAGCACCGCCTCTCCACATAAAAAATAAACTTCTGTCAGATACATTTTTATTCAAGATCTTTTTTTACTCTATAAACTCTCTTCACATTCTAATTATATAAATCCAGCATTTTCCTTTGCAGGATATACGCAGTGCTACATTCATTCAAACAATGAAGCATGCTCTAAGGTTCCGAGGTGAGCACATCCCAGCTGCACATGGCCCAGGCAGTGCAATGTGCCACCCCAGCACCAACTGCCCCTGCAGCAGCGGCAGCTGAGGAACCCCAGGGTCATGGCCTCCACTGGGGTTAATGCTCCCAGCAGTGCCAAGGAAACATCCCGGCCCTGCATCTGCCATCACCAAAGAACCCAAAACTCCAGAAAGAAACTGAGTTTGTGCTTGGCACGGTCCCTTTTTAACCAGGGAAAAAAAAAAGAAAAAACACTTCCATTTGTATATAGGTGTGTATATGTGTGCGTGTGTCACGTAGAAGCACAAAACGTTTTGCAATATATATGCAGGAACGCCCTCACCCACCGCTGGAGGACACAACATGGCCGCGCTCCGAACGGTCACACCAGGCAGAGTGGTGGGGCCGCACTGCAGCCCATGACACCCCACGTATCGCTTCAGCCCTGGAGCTGCAGCCCTCCCAGAGCCCTCCGACAACAGCAATACGGGTCAGAAGGAACCTCACAGCTTCAAGTAATAACAGAAACAAAACGACGACCCAAAAACAAAAGCCCAGACGAGAGCAGCCACTGCATCTTCTGTTGAAAGATCTCATGGAGATCAACAGGCACGCAAACGACACCACAGAACTACACAACTCCTTGGGAAAGGCACTGAGCCTCAGGCATGCAGCCAGCCAGCAGCACAGCCACCCTGCAGCACAGCGCTCCGTGGACGGGCAGGGATTCGGTGCTCCCAGAGTGTAGCAAAGCGAGGAGGACCGTCTCCAGCAAAGAGCGGTTCGAGATTTAAATGTGGTTTAAAAGCAATTCACGGACCTCAGGAAGGAGCACTCAGCGCCTGTGAGGGACCGCAGCCCTTCCTTCAGACGGGGCACACACTGGGGTGAGCAGCACCACGCAGCACCACCAGGGTCCTCCCGGCAGCTGCAGCCGCGCACAGACGGCTTTGACACTCCCAGCTGTGTGTCATTAGGAATCACGAACTCAAAACCAGTTTCCATTTAAATGAAGAACATCACTTCTGGAGATTGTTTTTGCAAAGGTGATGGATTGTGATGAGATGCAATGCGGCAGAAGTGGATGGGGGAAATCACACCCTGAACATAGTGGACAGGCTTCAGCGAACCTTAGACAAAGCTCTCTAAGGGCAGAGGGATTTCTGTGTGGTCAGAGAAATCTTCTGCAGGGTGGCACAGAGAGGTCACCTTGCAGAGCCATAACTGCCCTCTTCCAAAGCGCACTCAGAGGCAGGGGCTGATGCTGCAAAGGGTGCCCAATGCCATCCCAGCCACCAGCGGATGGAGCAGCCCCAGGACGAGGCAGACCCCACAGGCTCAGAGTGCTCCGAGCATCAGTTCAGGATTCAGTTACACTGCAGCTTTGGATTTGGTCTGTCTGTCCCAAGCCCACGCTGGAGTTCTGGGCAGGGAAGAAGTACTGAAAACATACAGAGAGTGCAGATGGCCTGATGCCATCTGTGCCAGCACCCAATGGGGGCACAGGGCTGCATGGCCCCAGGTGTTTTGCATCCCAAGAGCTGGCGGTGGAGTCAGTAGGGGCAGTGCCTGAGCCCCAGTCCAACACCACTGCCACTCCAGCTCCAGAACTGGAGAACCAGACCTGCCTGTGCCTGCTAACGGGAAAAATACCTACAGGAGTGTGTGCAAGGATGGTGCAAGCATGGGAGGGACACTGCAAACCTCTCCAGTGCTCACCCAGCTCCACACCCACTGGGGAGCACTGGGAGGGCTGGGATTGCTGGGGTCGGGAAGGAGGTGATGTCCTCTGGTGGGCACAGGGTTGGCTGCAGCAGGGAGGGCACCGTGCTGGCATGTGAGGTGTGTGCATTCCCACAGGTTGGTGAAGTTTTCCCTTTGTTGAAACAAAAAATCTCTGGAAAAAAAAGAGAAAAAAAGAAAAAATAAAAAGGGGGCAGGGTGACTCTCAAGAAAAAGAGCAAGAAAAAGCAGCACTATGTAGCAGCACTGATAGGCAGCAACCACTCCATCATTAATTGCTACCGTTTTTCTTGCTCAGTGCTGCCCCCATCTTACAAAAGCATTTAGAATGCCTAAAGGCCTGGTATTGACCACATAATAATAAACACTGCAATTGGCTGCTGCATGCTGTCGTTAAAGGATATGCATTTGACCACAGATCAGATAAATAATTTCACACAACAGCGCTACAAACACTCACCGCTGAGAAGTTCTTGACTTCCTTTTTTCCTGCTAGTGACTCTAAATGAGAAACCAGAATTCAGGTTGGATTGCAGACAAAGGCACAACGACACACACAGCAGCACTGCCCCACAGCCCCACACTGTGCCCTACAGGACATCCCCATGGTGCATACCGTGCTGGAGCTGCCGTGGCTGAGCTTATCGAAGCGGAACTTCAGGTTTGACCTCGGGGAGTTTCTGTTCTTTATATCTGCTGGAGGGTGGAGAAAAGCAAAGTGAAGTAATAACCCATGAGCAAAAGCAACTGCTGAAGCAGGAGGCAGCCAGGAGCTTTAATATTTTGTCATCAGTGTTACCAATATTTAGTCTATCTTGACTGAACGTTTGGCAAAATCTGTACATTAAGTGTTTTTGATGGAATAAATTGAGGCTTAATTACATCTCACAGTGTTCCTACTGGAAATGCCACTGAAAAGGCTGCAGCAAATGACTGATCTATGTAAGTAGGGGTGGATTTCAATGCTCTTGGCAGGAAAATGCAAAATAAACACTTTAAGCATTAAAACGCTGTTTTGTTCATTCTGAAAATTGCTAATAAAACAGGAAGGACTGGTGGGGTGCTGATAACAAGGAAGGAGAGCCAGGCTGCACTCCCAGCTCCGTCCTTCTCCGGAGTTGCTCCCAATTATTGAGCTGCTCCCAATTACTGAGCTGTTAGTGGTGGATTTGTAGCTCTCCGGCTGCTCTGCAAAGAGCTCCTGAGTTCCTAATATGTGCTTTCATTTGAATCATGCCTCCTTCCAGCAGGACCGCACCGCACGGGGAAACTGCAGAGCTGCAATGCATGGGGAGGGGCGGGCACCCGCTCTGCCCATTTGGCTCATGTTGACTCGTACCTCACTTTGCTAATTGGCTCCAACAGATGGAATTAGTGCAGAGTTGGTTCGCAGGAGGGGTAATAGAGCCAGGCCCGAGGAGAGCTGCTTGGTTATTGAATAACTCCTGAGTCACAGCTCATTCCTTGGAGACAGCGAGTTTCCAAGGCTACTGCAAATGTCCATCAGGAGAGCAGAGCAAGCAGGGTCTCAGCAGAAGCCCCCACCCCCATGCTGGTTTAGAGCTCCGTGCTGCAGTATGAGTGAGCTGGGCAAGCTGGGGCTGTTAGCAGCTGGGCTGCATCCTGCAGCCGCCCCAATGCCTCTTCCAGAGCTGCACCCACCCCAGGCTGCCCCAGAACCCACCTGTGGGGCTCCGGCTCATGATGACTGGGGTGGCTGCAGCCCCCATGCTCGGGCTATCACTGCTTGGTGATGCGCTGTAGATGAACACATCCTGCTTGAAGGGCGATGCGGTGGATGGCTGGCTGCCCTGCACAGATAGAGTGGGACATGACTCCACTCCCTGCAGTGAGCTGCCACCCTGTGCTCTGCGCATGGCTGGCACAGCTGCTCTCTGTGGCACAGCATGGCACAGAACAGCAAAGCATGGCACAGCATGGCTCAGCACAGAACAGCAGCCTTATCCTTACCCTTATCTTATCCTTCAAGAGGATCATCCCATAGGAGCCAATCCAAGTGGGCACATGCACCTCCCATTGCCCCCCGCCCTGCCAGGAGGACACTGGCACCCACTGGGAGCATCCGGGGACATGAGGCTGACATCCTCCTGAGGATCCCACAGAGGTGCAGCAAAACCCCCCAGAGCTACAGTGCAGAACTGGGTTCCTACCACACTTTCGTACTCCTCCAGTGTCTCGCTCTCCCCTGCCGTGCTGCTGAAGCTGCTGGTGCTCGAGGAGGAGCGTGAGATGTTGGACCGGCCGTTCTCCTTCAGCTTGACGAAGGGCCTAGGAGGTGATGAGACACTTAAGGAAAGCACGTGGTCACTGCACCAGTGCTCACCAAGCTGAGCACTGTGGATGAGCTCCTCTGGGCACAAAGCAGCCACCACGGGATGGAGTTGGGGCACTGCTGGGAGTATTCCCCTCCAAAGGAGGGACACAGCAGCTGGCAGATGTGGGAACATGCAGGGGGAGTTTGCTCCAGGTACCTACACCCACCACTGCCAATATGGCTCCTTGCTGCTGCTCTTTTCTGAAGATGGTTATTTTTAGTTCATTAAGGAGCAGTGCATGTCAATCACCAGAGCCTCTGTTTTACTCCCTCAGTATCTAACTTATTCATAGCAGAACCTGGAGATGTTATTTTTGACGGCCCCTGGTGCTCTGGCTGTTGGCTGCCGGGACTGTGGCAGTTTGGTTCTGTGCTGCTCACCTGTCTTTGTTGGGGCATATTTCAGGGGAGCTGGGGTTGGATGAGGTCTCAGATTTCATCTCCTGGGATGAATGTCCAACATCTGGTGTCTTCTGTGCTCCAGAACTACTGTCACTGAGAGCGCAAAAAAGCTGTGTGAGTTACACAGGAGACTTAAAATGAGTGGTCAAATTATACTCCTAGCACCAAGTGCTAAAACTCAGAGTAACAGATGCTCTTCGAATACCACATCTTTGATTTAAGTCAGAGGAGAGGCACCCAAGAGGCCCCAGCTTTGATTTGGCAGAAGCAGCCCTGATGCAGAACAGGGAGGTTCTGGCACCAGAGCCACACTGCAGGGCTGCCAGCACCTTCAGCACTGGGGATGCCATGCTTACCATCGTGCCCTGCTGTCTGCCTGGCTCTCTGACCCCGTGTGCAGGCGTGGGAACAGCCCTGAGCGGCGCTTGATGGGACTCCTCGACTGGTTCTTGGCTGCGGCTGCCGAGACAGGGGGCTGAAAGAACCACACGTCCTGAGCTTTAGGAGTGCACAGCCCCATATGAGAAACTCCCACAGCACCCCACCAGGATGGGAGGGAGTGGACACACAGACAGCGGGACAGAGGGCCAAGGGGCTGTGCTTACCGAGAAGGTGGTCTTGGTCACCTCGCCACTGTTGTGCGTGATGCCCCCGCTCAGGCTGCCCGGGATGCCGCCACCATGCTGCTTCCTCTGGCTGCCCACCATCGTCTCCATGGAGTGGCTGCGCACGCGGATGGCTCTCTGTGGCCGCAGGGGACAGGGGACAGCGGTCACCAATGCCCCAGGACTGTTGCTACCCACAGCTCCAGAGCCCCAGGCCCTGCTCTGCAGAACCCCCAGAGGAGCGACAGCGCAGCCCAGCAGTACAGCAGCATCCAACCACACACCCCAGCACCACTCCCTGGGTTTGCAGGAAGGCTCCACAATGAGCCTCTCTCCTGCCCCTGCACTGCTGACAGCTCCCATGCAGCACACAGCAACTCACAGCCTGCTGCCTTGAGATGTCTGTACCGCTTTCAGTACATACTGCTTCCTATGAAAGAGCAGTCCCTGGGATATTCAGTACTGCCTGACTGCCTGATCTCTGCGCACTGGAGGGGCTGCGGTGCCCCTCATTCTGGCAGCACTGGGGGTCATCCTGCTGACAGAGATCACAGTGGTGCTGCAGGGAGTGAGCAGCCCCTGCAGAGCAGCCCAGGGGTGCAGAGAAAGAAGCAAAAGCACAGTTCTGAGCAGGATCTGAACACATGGGGGCTGAGGACGACTTCAACGTGTTTTGACTCAAACTGTTAGAACCAGAGCTGTGCGTGCGGGAGGCAGAGACCTTTTGCGAATCTGAATATCCATTTTGGATGCTTGAACAGGACTTGAACTATTTTTAAAGCCTTCCCTCAGTTGTTGTCCCAGGCGCTCACAAATAAGACCACGAGATCTTTTGGAAGTCTGGCACACACCATGAGGAGCAGCAGGGAAATGTGCAAGTTAAAAAAAATCTGTACGCATATTTTAATTACTGTGATCACCATAGCAACCAGAGCCCAAACTGGATTGTGATACCGGTGTGTCAGTTACAGAAAAGTTTCTCTTTGCAGCTACTGCCTCCTCAATTTCTGCTGTGCTACCTGGCAGGCCACAGCTACACCCTCCTCCAGACCATTTAAGCACAGCTCAGGACACAGAGGTATTGGAGGAAACTAACCTCCAAAGGCCATGTTTCTGAAGGTTTCCAGTACTGCATCCACATCATGGGCACCACTCTGCTACTGGCTTCAGGCCCCATGTAAAACACCCCATTACTGACCCACACTGCACCCTGCAGCACCCGACCACACAGAGACCACGGTGTCCTTTCCTGCCCCTTGAGTAACAAGCTGCAAGCAAGCATCCATCAGACTGGATTTATTGGGATCAGCAAATTGTACAAACTGATGGTGTCTGTGGGCAGGAGCGGCAGGTCACTCTGCTGCCAGCTCTGCACTGTGCAGGCAGGAGGGTCTCCTCCTGGCACTGCCAGCAGCCCGGCACAGCATTCTATGCATGGCACATCCCCTACCCTGTGAGATAAGTGCCTGCAGAGCCAGCAGGAGAAAGGGGCCAAGAGCTCATCAGCATGATGCAAGGGGCAGAAGGACATCCCCCCTGCTCCAGCCCACAGGGCTCAGAGCACACAGCGCAGGAGAAACGCCAGCACACAGCCCAGCAGCATGGCCCCAAGGCGGCGGGGCAGGAAGATGCCAGCTCCACCTGTTGGGTGCACCACACGGCCCAGGGCGCCCTGCAACACCAAGAGCTGCATCTATCCCCTGTGCACAACAGTGCAGAGAGAACAATCAGTGTCTCAGATCATGAACATGCTGCTGGACAGCTGCATCATGCCTCAATTTCTGCATCTCATACCCCAGCAGGATGCAGCTGAGCCTCCACCCACCCTGACAGCATGAGACCAGCAACATGGGGACCCTCTTCTGCCTTCAGGGTCATTCATGCCCAGAACCCCATCTGCACCTTCCAAAAAGATACCTTCCAGCCATAGGCACATGTTAACTTTACTGCTGGGGAGGGACTGAGGTTTACCTTGAAAGACTCCAGGAAGCCCCCATGCCCTCCATTCTCCAGCTTGTCCTCCTCGGGCCCCAGCCCCAGCATGGTCTGTGTGTGCCCGTGGAGCTCATCATGGAGGTTGTCCAGCAGGGCAGCACGTGTCCGGTCCTGGGGAGCAACACCAGGCTCAGGGTGACGAACCCAGGTGCAAGGACATGAGGAAGCTCACACTGCTGGTACCTGAGCTTGTCCCAGAGCTGACCCAGCTCAAAGCAAGGCAGTGTGGGGGTGGTGTGGAGCAGTAGGGGGCAGAAGGCAGCAAGCCGTACCTCCAGCTTTGCAAACTTGTCGGACTTGCAGCAGGCATTCTCAGCATTGATGAGCTTGGTGAGCAGGAACTCCCGGAACTCAGGGCTCTGGGGAGCAAGAGTGGAGGGTTGGACATCTGCACTGCCCTGCTGTTGGTAGCACCACATGATGACCCTACAGACCTCACACCCAGCTCTGCCCCCAGGTGCGCCCTGAGGAATCCTGGACTCACACCCACACACAGTTCCCAGCTTGGCATGCACTTTCAGCCCTGTCTCACCTTCTGAAACACCGGCGGGCTCGGCAGTGGTGGGCCAAAGGAGGGGACGTCTTCCCGGGCTGTGACAGACACCTGTGAGGACAGGGGCAGTGGTGAGGACAGTGTGCAGCAAGGAGCCCATTGGGGTGATGCCTCTAGCCCCAGCCCCCGGCTGCAGCCCACCTGTGCCCATGGGATAACTGCACACATCTACTTCTCAAAAACCGTTTCCACTCGTTGCCCTAAGCAGTGTGCTTTCAGTGTGAAAAACTGTCCTGCTGCATCTCTTGATGGAAGGGTCATGATGCAGCCTACACTTGGGGTATGTGTTTAGGTGGTATGAGCTGTTCTGAGGCTCATTACAACATCTGTGGCATCAAAAATCCTTCTTAAATGAGCATAATGCTACATGGGTAAGTTTTGTACACATATGTATATACACACACACACTGTAACAGTACAAACACAAATGTATGTATTCATGTACACACATATGCTTGATATACAGGTTCTCCAGTTATGTAGATGCCTGAGCACACTGAGCGCACATGAGCAAATGTGTATTTTGGAGACGCAGCTCATCCTGCACGTGACTATGCAAAAACAGAGCAAAATGCAACATGTGCGAGCTGGGATCCCCTACCTTGTAGGATGCGGTGTCTGCATCGGGGTTCTCCACCTGCACCACAATGTAGGCGTGCAAGAAATTGGAGGCAATCATGTCTGGGACGAATGGCGTGTTCTCTTCTTGAAAGATAATTGCCACTATGTCATTGCCAATGTGTCTCTTCCTCTGCAGCTGGGTGGAAAAAGAAAGTGTGGTTGGTACAGACAGGTGGTCCTGCCCTTATGGATGCTCCAAGCTCATCCCTCACCTGCTGCATGTCCCCTTCCGTGAAAGGCAGCTTGGTGGAGACATGGAACATGATCTCCCTGTCCCGGAACGTGGTGTACACGGACTCAACCCCCGTCTGCCCATGGCTGACATCCAGGCCTCCTCGGAAACTGGAAATGAGGGGAAAGTCAGAGAGAAAGGGAAAAATATTCATTGACAGCTCACCAGAGCCCACAGGCAGCTGTCAGGGGATGAGGCGACAGAACAAGCCATCTCATTTGTCTTTATCTAGCAGCAAGCAAACAGGAAAGAACAAACCATGCACCATGTAATGCAATGCAGCCTGAGGCCTGGGGTGTGTGGCACAGTCACAACACCAGGCATGATGTGGACCGTCATGGCACTGCCGCACTCCCATGGGCCCCTCCTCTACAGCCAAACTGCAGCAGTCTGCTTCACAGCCTCAGAGCTGCAGGGATGGAAGTTCTGCTGTTGGCAGTTCCATCTCCTCTGTAAACTCCCTCAGCTGTGATCCACAAGCCACTGATCCACACAAGCCAGAGCTGTATTTGTTCTGCTCTGTGCTGCTCATGAATGAGCTGACTTCTGCTCTTGCACGATAGATGCTTTACAAACTATATGGTCTCTAGCTAAATTTACATGTAAAATCAGTCTTTCCTACGTACCCTTTAAAGTCCTGCAGTGTTATGGTGTCTCCCAGCAAATTTAAGAAGTTCCTGAAGGCAGCACTCTCCTCGTTGTTGCCGAACAGCTCTTCCTCCTGGGTCTGCAAAAACACAGATGCATGTTGGGAGAGAAACAGGCAGCCAACCTCAATCCTTCATGTATGTATTTCAAAGCAATGAAAACTTAATAATGGTCTTCTATGAGTTATTCGATCCAAAATAAAATGCAATACATACAGATAATGAGGGTGCCTGTCAGAATAATCTATGGCAAATTATACAACTCAGCTGTGCCCATGCTCTGCAGCCAGTGCCCCAAACTAATGGAAGCACTCACAGGCAGGTCTGCATGGCATGCAGCTCCCACCAATGCACCACTCTGCACTGTCTGAACACACACCATGGCTGCTACAGTGCATTTCCACACCCATTTCTCCCTACGGCTGATTTCCATATTGATTATTTTTCAGTCACATCATAGTTTAATGACTCAGGGCCTTATCCAAGTCACCAGAGACTTGCTGTTGGTAAGGACACCAGCTGCAGCATGTGCCGCACATGGCACTCATTTACCTGCAGCTCTCACTCACCTGCCTGAACTTCTGGTAGATGACACCAAACTTGAATGTGTTGTTGACCTCGTGCTCATCATAAGCCACTATCATCTGGGAGGCCTGCAGTGAAACAAGGCACAGCTGGGAGTCCATGGCACTGCCATGCACTGCTAAGCCTGCTGCATGTCTGACACATAACAAGTGGTTGAAGATGATGGATATGCTGTAAAACTTTTCCATAATAGGCTAGTAAGCAGCTCAAGAACTTATAGTGCTCCAGTGATCCTGGAGCAGGGAACAAGTGAGTCCCAGCCCCACCACAGTGAGGACAGGCTCAGACCTACTGGGCTTCCAGCTGAACTGCAGGAACCAAACCCAGACTAGGGCTGGTTCGTACCTCACAGCCTGTGTGTCCTTCCCTCTGGCATGGGGCATCTGAAGGAACCACCATAGGATCACAGAATGGTTGGGTTAGAAGGAACCCTAAAGATCACCTTGTTCCAATCCCACAGTGGGCTGGGTGGTCTCCAACCAGAGCAGGCTCTGCAGGGCCCCTTCCACTCTGGCCTCGGGTATTTCCAGGGATGGGACACCCACAGCTCTGGGCAGCCTGTGCCAAGGTCTCACCACCCTAATCCTATAATGGCAAGCCCTAAAGAAAAGATGCCCTGCATCTGTACAGAGTACCAAGGAGATCTTTCTGCTAGCTCTGCACAAGTTCCTGTAACCAAGCTACTGAACTGTGGGGAAAAGGGCAGAATTATCCTGACCTGATCTCTACTGAACGCAAGGTAAGTTCCTCACCTTGGGATACAGAACTGGATTGAACTTCAGTCCAGAGGCATCATCACAGAAGGCCTGGGAGCAAGGGAAAGTGCTGTGAGCATCAGTGGGCAGCCCAGTCTTGGGACTTTGGCAGCATGGCTGCAGACATCAGAGAGACACACCCAGCCCTGGGCTGCAGGAGCTCCCTCAGCATCCCATTCTGCTGCAGTGCCCATGCCCAGCTGGTGCTGAACAGAGGTGCAGTGGGGAAGTACCTGGGTGCAGCTTTCTCCCCCCCCCATAGGGCAGTCCCTGGGAGCAGCTTCCTCCTCCCCTTCCCTGAGCTCACCCAGCAACCCACCTGGAACAGCCCCATGTAGGTTACCTTCGCAATCTGTGGAATGCTGGGCAGCTTGCTAAATCCTGACAGAGGAATTCTTTCGTGCAATGTCTTCACTTTGGACCTAGCAAGGAAAAAGAAATGAACAGAAGCTGGGGAGGATCCCATGCAGCCTGAGGCACTGCAGCCTCCCTGACCACCATCAGCACAGTTCTGTGGAGTGCATGCTGCAGAGGCTCTGTGCCATGCACACTGCAGGAGGTGCTGCAACATGGTGTTCTGCTCGGCTTGGCCAGTTACCAAGGGCTCACTATTCTCTTCTCTGCATCTCTTAAAATATTTATTATTTGGAAGAGAATTGAGGCAATGGCTCAGGCACCCTGGCCAGAATAGGGGAAAGATGGCAGCAGATATGACAATGGACCATGGGAGTTCCATATGTGATTTCAGCAGCAGATCAAAGCTCTGTGTTCCCAACAGCGGTCAGGCAGCTTCAGCACAGAGCAGTACAGGGACAGTGACTCTGGCTTCTGCCCCATCATAAACCCCTTGAGCCCCTGCACACAGTGGCAATGCACATGCTGCAGCCCAACTGCTGTATTTAGAGAGAAACAGAGAATCTTTCAAGGAGAAGATATTTTGCTAAACACTGCACTTTTTTTTCCTCTTTACCTGAGTATAATCCTTAAATATTCGGTGCCATCCACCTCCTCACACTTAATGGACAGGATCAGGTTTCCCAGGCTGCTGGCCGTGCAGTAAAAGTTTAAGTGGTCCTGCAGAGAGAAGCAGCAGTTGGGTGGTGGAGCTCAGCAGGAGGGCAGTGGGGCTCAGCACATTGCAGGATGATGCTCCCACCTCCCCAGGTCCCACAGGCTCTGGGCACAGCATCCAGCACTGTGAGCCAAAAGCCCTGCTGCCCCTGCCCAGAGGAAAGCTGCAACGCTTGCCTTTTCCACTCACAACTGTGAAATTTATTATTTTCTCCTGGCCAGGAGAAATTTCCAGCCATTCCTTTGCCTTCTCCTCACCCACCTTCCCCAGAAAGTGCTTCCTGTAGGCTCTGGCCTCTCCTTTGCACTCCAGCTTGTACCCGTAGGGGCTGGGGCTGAAATTCTCCTCCTCCTCCTCGCAGACACTGCTGTCGGATGAGGTGGGTGTGCCAAGGTTCTCTGGGTCCTCAATCCAGTACCCCCCAAACTGGGGTAGGATGACCAGCGGGTATGGGCTGCCCTTCTCCAGGATCTGGGGAGGAACAGGATGATGGGCTGCCTCACACAGCAGGGTAGGTTCCGCCCCTCTGCAGCACGCTGCTCTTCTGTGGGGAGCAGGTATGGCACTGCAGAGCTGGGCAGGAGCAATGTGTCTCACAGCTCCTGCTGGAAGCAAGAATGCCACGCACTTCTGGAAAGGCACTGCCCTGGGGGTACAGAAGCATGGTGCAGAGCACGTACCTCATCAATGCTGGGGTATGGAATGTAGTCCTCCTGCAAAGGGAATCACAGAATTGCACGACTGCTTATTTCCCAGGTTCTATCTGTCCCCAAAACCCAAACTCAATTTCACACAATAAAGGTTCAGCCCTGGCTCTGCTCTGCTCTGCTCTGCCCGTGGCACCACCCGCCCTGCACACAAGCCAGCTCCTGCACAGCACCACAGAAGCAGCCAGCACACATCACTCAACAGTAAGATGCACTGGTTTGGACACAAAGCTGGATTAGGGATTTACATGCTCCACTCACTTATCTTCACAATTCAATCAGTGCCTTGCTTTTAGATAACTCCTATATCCCTTTTAGTCCTTTAAGCAACTGCCTTTGCCTACGCACATTAAAGCCCCGATTTCTAGAGATAACAGGGAGTGCTTGGAAAGATCCATGCAAGAAATAAAATCCAACAAACCTTATGTTTTTGGCTTCCAGCTTTCTGATCTTCAAGTTTTGGTGCCTGATTGGAACAAAGTGAACAGATTGAACAACGAAGAAGCTGCCACCACACAGATGCCAGCAGGACATCTCATGCCAGAGCCGCCCAGCACTGCACTGCAGCTCACCTGCATTTTCTCCAACATCTCGAAGAATTCTGCAGACTGAAAAAGAAAAGAGAACTGTGTTGTCCAACCTGGCGCCAGGAGCTGCTGACATGGGCTGAGATGCCGAGCAGAACAGTTCAGCCATCCTGCAGGCCTGGGCTGAGATGGAGCTGCATACTATGCTGCATGCTATGGATGCAGCACTTCCTCATGCCCAGTGCTGCATGGTGCCGGAGATCAGGTAGGCACAAAGCCCGGGCTGCAGCTGAGAGCTCCACACAGAAACCAGCAGCAAAAGCTCTGCTCTGCAGCTGGGCCTGGCCAGGTATGGGCTGACTCATGCTCTGTGGTGAGCAGTGGCTCCTGAATGCACGGCACCTGCATGTTGACCCTTGGCAGGACACTGCTGGGATGTCAGTGGCACAGTCACCCTGCGTGGCCCCTCCTGCTCCCACATACAAGCAAATAAATTATCCAGCATCCTCCAGATGTCAATATTGGGGCACTCCCAGTAAACCAATACATGACTTTGCCAGGGTTATATGATGAAGACCTTCTTTCTCCTCTCCCTTATCCTCCCCCACCCACAGCCTTTAATCCATGTTCATTGCAGGACAGCCGCAAGGAGCCATGGTACTGCTGGCTTCAAGCAGTGGTTGCAGCAGAAGGGGAACGCAGGACATGGGGCAGGGGCTCACGGCACCACGCCAAAGAGCACAGCACCAGAGTATGTTCTGGGGAGCCCCAGAACCAACTGAGTTCCTTAAAAGACAAAAAAGAGAGAAAAATCAGAGGGGGAGTTGAAGAAACAAAAATAATTCCAAGACCAAAGGCGCCTCACACAAGTTATCTCACCCACAGACACAGCAGAGGTGAGGTGTTCCGCAGCAGCCACCAGCCACCACTCCCACAGTGCAGCAGAAGGCGCTGCCCGACGGCCGGGCACCAGCACAGCCCACAGCCCTGGCCACAGTCCTGCCCTTAGACTATGACCCTTCTTTATCTCCGCACCTGCAGCAGGAGAAATGCACCTAGGGTTCAGAAGAGCTCTGTGCCCAGACTGGGAGCACTTGAAAAATGTTTTGCCTTATCTTAAGCTCCTTTCAGGTTCCTGCTTATGTCCAGGTGTCTGCAATAGACGTACGCTGATACAGTGAAAATAGTTGTCACCCCACTGCCAACAGCCAGGGCAGACAGGAAAACAGCAGAGCAGAACCTGATCCACCTTCCCAAGGGAGCTCCCTCCAGTAGAACATGTGTACACATTTAATAAAGCAAAGAGCAGTCTGTAGCCATTAGAAATTTATGCAGACTAGAAGCCAAGCTTTACCAGGCCACAAATATTTTGGTAAATATAGTTAGGACAATTATACCTTTGTGCTGCTCAGTCAGCAGCAGCGTCACCTGCAGTGGTTCAGTCACCAGTTTGTCCTTACTGAGCTGAGTCACTGAGCCTGGCTGCTCCTGCAGCTGCTTTACAAATGCAACCAAAGGCACCACCAGCACAGCAAGCCATTCCCTTCCTCCACAGGCAGGACAGACCTATCCCAGAGCTTGTAGTAATGACCTTAGAAATGCAAAATATCCAAGCCAAAAATAGTACTGCTGTTGTTTTCTTCCTAAGCTCATACATCCACACTACCTCACAGCTCAAAGCATTCTCCTGACAGTAAAGAGAAAAGATCACAGCATCACCTCCAGCATCCCGGCACAGAACACTGCATTTGTTCCTCTGCTCCAAAGCCCCATTGGTGGAGCTGGTGCTGCTGAGCCCACAGCACACGTGAGCACAATGCAGCGAGTGGATGAGGACCAACCAGGATCAGAAGTAGCATCACAGCCACAAAGTGCCCAGATTGGAGGTTTCCAAAGAAAACAACACTCAGAAAGAAAACCGCACCAAGAGTGCGCAGCTAAGGGCCACACACCCGGAGGCGCCCGCAGCCAACCTCTGCCCGCAGCCATCCCCCGCGTGGCACTCACCAGCAGCTCCCGCAGGAAATCCATCTCATCCCGCACTGCCCGCAGCGCTCAGCCTCACCTGCGTGAGCTGCTGCGGACACTGCGAGTCCTCCCGGGAGCGCAGCGCTGAGCAGCCCAGCGTCAGACGGGCCACCATCCCCACTGACACCTCCCTTCGTTAATGTTTCTCCAGCCAGAGGCATGGCAGGGCTACTGCTTTGTTATTTACAAGGGTGGCTCCGCGGGAAGTGCCCCAAACAGGTTGGGCAGGAAGCGGGCAAGATTTCGCACGTGTCTCAGGTCGGTTCTCAGTCATGAACGCGAGTGGTGGCACAGGGAGCTGAATGGGGCGGACGGCAACGGAGGGAAAGGGGCTCGGTTCCAGCGAGCACATCCCCATCTCCCAGCCGCATCCGCGCAGCGCAGCAAAGAGCACGGCACAGCCAGCACAGGCAGCGCCTTGCCCCAGCCGCAAGTCATTGCCGTGGGCAGCCCTTCCAGCCTGCCTTCAACCTGGCTGCTCTCCATAGAAGGCCAGTCAGAAAGCCTGCACCACGCCAGGTCCAGGTCTGGCTGTGCCACGCCGTGCCCACCTGTCCCCCAGCTGGAAGTGCCTGGCACGGCCGCAAACAGAGGAGAGGTGGCTGCAGGGCCATGGCTGCCTCTGGAACCGTGTCCCTGCCTGCACCTGCTGCCTCCTCTTCTTCCCTTGAGTTTCCAGGGCAGACATAGCAGAGCAGCAGGGGAGCCCAGGAGCAGACGGATGGCTTTGCCCCGTGCTCCTCGCCTCTGCACACTTCTGGATCCATCTGCCACTTTTCCTGCACAGCGATGCCCATTGCAAGTGGCAGACAGATTCCTCCTGCTGAGGGCTGGTAGGCAGCAAGCCTCACTGTGGAATTACACCAGCTAAAAAGACTTTTGCAATTGTAGTTTATCTCCTTCAAGGAATTTGAGTTACACCAGGAAAACACATTTTTGCTGGCATAGCTTGCATGCTCTTAGAAGGAGTTTGCTCACCCAGCTGAATTAGCAATGGGCTGTGCTGCAAGAAGCGAGAGCCTCCAGCAAGCTGTCTGCAGCCTGTGCCCAGAAATAAGCAGAAAGCACGGAGTGCACACAGAGATGAACCTCCTCACACTTTGCAGCTCAGCTGGGAGCCCCTGGTTGGGGGCTGCTGCAAGGCAGGAAGGAGTGAGCGAGCTGTGCTGGGCAGGACTCACAGCCGCCTCCATGTGTCCCCCCATCCCACCTCCCTCAGCCCCAGCCCCTCACAGCCCCTGCCATACACCAGTGTGCTCTGCCAGCTCACTCCTGCTTTGTGTACCCAGGCCACCAATGTAAGTGCAAATGAGCCAAAACTTGAGAAACTTCGCTAATAAACACCAACTCAATTCTTCCCCAGCCCCCCTGCCCTTAACAGCCATTTAACCAAGTTCTCAGCTGTCTTGTAAGCTTCTCTTCGATCTCATCTTCGCCAGTTTAATGAGTAATCTCCCGAGTGGCAACATATCGAGTGCTTTGCAGCTACCCAGGGGGAAGAGCTGCCATTTCCTTTGTCTGGAAGCTCCACTTGCACTAATTGCTCGGGTTACTCAGATGAGAGC
The DNA here is from genome assembly GCF_054131305.1 of Coturnix japonica. Lineage (NCBI taxonomy): Eukaryota > Metazoa > Chordata > Aves > Galliformes > Phasianidae > Coturnix > Coturnix japonica. The sequence goes on from NC_140684.1 coordinate 2,170,580, forward strand.
AGAGGACCTGCACTCCTCTAAGGCTTATGCTGGGGCCAAAGAGCAGGTGCCAGCAGGCATGCAGGTGGGTCCTGGGCGGCTGCTGGGGCAGCACAGGGAGTTGCGGCCGATGAGAACAGCAGCACCATGTTCTGCACCCACCTGGCACTGCCGCTTGGCATTGTGTAATGTGGCAACAGCAGAGCAGGGCCCACTGGCACCCGCACCGCACTGTAGCTGATGGTGTCTGAACATACTGCCGGCTGCTTTCCAGAAACCACCTACTCTGCTCGGCTCAGAATGGCCCCGGCTGCTACAGTCGCTGCGTTGGAAGTGCCACTCCTCGCCAGCTTCATTTCCAAAAGCAGTACCCGGACCGGACTGCACGCCCACGGCCCACAGCCCTGGCACAGGGTGCTCAGCCCCTCAGTGCAACTCACCTTCATGGTGGGGGGGGCAGTGAGCGGGGGGGAAAGCGGCCGCTCCGGGAGGGTCACATCCGTGCTGCTCAGCAGCTCCTGCTTCCTGCAAAACAGAACAGGCACCATCAGCAACCCCTGCGCCCCAGTCCAAGGGGCAGGAGAGAAAGAACACTGTGACTGGTCTCTTTTTGTTGAACCAACCTCACGTCTCAGCACCACGGCCCCACAGAACTCACTGTGGCGGTGCTGCTTGAACTGCCCAGACCTCATCAGACTGGGCTTTGGCAAGGGCCAACCACATGAATCCCCATAGCAGAGTGGCACTGACACTGCTCTCTGGGGCGGTTTTGTGGGGATGTGACACTGGAAAGCAGGGGAGAAAGAGCTGTACCGAGAACCTGCCAAGAAATGCAACCCCCACCCTCCTCAGCCTTGAGAAGCTGCACCCAAAGGCCTCCACTGATGATCTGATAAAAACACACTGTGCCTTTTAAAAAAAAATCCCTTCCCATGCAGACAATCCAATCATCAGACACAGCAGAACTGCCAGATGCTACTCTGGGAGTCAGAAAATCTGAGATTTAATTTCGTTTCCTCTCGTTCCTGCCAGGTTAGTCCTGCAGAAATGGGGCCAAAATGTCCAACTGTTTATCATGCAGTAACAAGGTTTGCTCCCATGGCAGCCTGCCTGGGATGGCACAGAACAACATGAGGCAGTGTATGGAGAGCCAAGCAGTGGTGTGCACCAGGGCCCCCTAGACTGGTAGGTGCCTGCAGCCAACCAGGCAGCAGTGCACTGCAGCAGAAGCGGCTGCACCAATGCAGAATGTGCCCATGGTGCTTCATAAGGAGCTGCCACATCACCATTTGTGCAGACCTGGTTTTCTATGAGACCACTGTGGTAAAAGCAGAACCCCACTGCTACCGTGCAAGGCAAAGAACGGCTGTGCATGGGTGTCCCTGCAATGAGAGGCTGAGCCAGATCCTGACAGGGCTTCCCACTGTTCCTCCCGCCTTCCTGCTCATATTTACCATTGCTTCTGCTAACAGACGTCTCCTGGTCCTGATGGACTTTGACTCCATCTGTCGAGACACACACATGTACGCACTCACCCGGCTGAGCATGTAGGACAGAGTGGTATGGGGCTCCTGCCTTGCCTGATCCCCAGCCCTTGGCTGGCCACAGAAAGCAGAGCCAAGGGGCTACAGCTCAGTGCTGAAAGCAGGGGGAAGGAGCTGACAGGACACAGATTGATAGCTAATAACCATGGAATGGGAATTCATGGACTCAAATTATCCACGGAGCCAGCGGTGGGTCTCAAGGGCAGTGTAGGACTCAGGCCCCTGTCCAAAGCCTTGACCCAAGGCCAACACCCAATAAATGAATGGAAATGCTATAAGACTGCATATGGGCAGTAGCAGAAGCCATGCACTGACCGCCCATGTTGGCCACTGAGTTCTCTCCCTTCCTACTCCCCACAAACTCATTGCAGCTCCACTGCTGAGAAGGTGCCTGGATGGCAATTTGCACTCTTTGCTCTACAACTTCCTGGGTCAGTGTAGGCAGATGGACCTGTAGGCAAGCACCCATCTCTGCTTTCTTCCTTTCAACCCTCTTTCTGGCTGACTGCACCAATCTGCAGAGCGGACTCAAAGGCACAGACCTCCGAAGATGAAAGTTATGGGGATGCATACAAATAATTCTATTTGATCTGGGATTTGTAACAGGTTGCCATAGCATCACGTTCTAAGTATTATAAAATCACTCGCACAACCTAACAACGTGTTCTGCTATCACATGTTGATTTCTTCTTTGGGGCCAAACTGCTGGAGCTGCGATTTCTCTTCAAGGTAAGCACACAGAACACATTCACCAGCACACAGTCCTGGTGCTGGCACCACACTACGGTGACCTGCAGCACTGAGCACAGCCCTCTGTCAGTGCCAGGGTCAAGGGCCACCAGCCCAACTCCCAGCAGTCTGCCCTTGTGGGATGATGAATGACTCAGGGGAAGGTCAGTGTGTCTCCACCTGCAGAGGGCACAGCAGCCCTGGGAGCTCACCTGAAGCTCACAACAGAGACTGCAGTGCCAACAGCACAGGGACCTGGGCATGCATCCGGCATAGCCCTGTGCCACCCCAGGCTCCTCACAGCACAGCACAGCCCACAGCCACCAACTCTGCCCTGAGCACACCCATGGCTGCAGTGGGGCAAAAAGCAAAGGGGATAGAGGCGGGAAGGGGAATGGAGGCTGGGCAATCCCTCACTGCACCCTGCAGGGCCAGGGCAAACCAGGCATGGCAGAGGCTTCCCGGAAAGCAGCGCAGACATCACTTAGGTAATGTTATTTCTTCATTTTCCTCATTAGGCAAATTAAGAAAGAAGGCAAAAAAAGAAGAAAGAATTAGAATCCTACATACTTAGTAAATCTAATTAAGGAAATACCTAAATGCAGTTACCAGGCCCAGCCACAGGGTTTTCTGAAGGGGAGTGGGAACCAACGCACTGCCCAGCACTGCAGCACTGTCCCATTCTGAGCACGGGCACCAGGAACCCACAAAGCAGGGAGGATGGGTAGAGTCACTCTGATACCTACAGATTCAGGTCCTGAACCTGGCAGACCGTGCTGGTATACTGAAATGCTGCTCAAAACGTGCTGCTGGGTGCCGAGCATGCCCTCACTGTGCTGCATTGCTGAATGTACCCAGCAGCAAGGCAGCACTGCTGCACCATGAGGAGCTCCCTGGCAATCAGGAAATCAGGGGTATGGACAAGAGGTCCCACACCAGCCACCCTGCTAGTGACAGCCCCAGCACCATAATGGCACCGCGTATATGGTCCCAGCTTGGGGGGCTTCCCTACGCCCGCCTGGGACAACACCAGAATTCCAACATAATCACATCAGGGATAGGTTTGTTTGCCTTTAAAAACCCATTTTGGGGATCTTTGTGTGAAGGAAGGTGGCCACTTCCACCCACCAGCAACCACATTGGTCCACCACCTCCGGCTGTGCCATCCCAGCTCCACCTGGCAGCTGGGCATCAAGATGCTCTCCACTCACCAACCTTCCTGCAACATCCCAGGACTTCCCTGGGCACAGACTGAGACCAAGCTGCAGCCCTGCAAGGCATGGTATGGCTGTGTGGACACAAGCAAGGACACGAGCACCTTGCACAGAGCCCTCAGCTGCACTTTTTCTCCTATCTTCTCACTAACATCAAACAAAAGACTTCTGCATGCATTCTGCCTTTTTGTTTATTCGTCTGATTTACCAGGCAGGCTCTAACCTGACAGTGCATTGATACAAATTGCGCGTGGGAAGGGGAGATGTCAACATATTATGTGACGCTGTGGTGTTTTGCAGCGAGCAGTAGGCACTGCCTTTTGTTATGCTGTGTCAATTAAGTGCTTGGAGCATCGCAGGTTACATTTATGCCTTTGCTTAATTCTGCTGATGAAACCTGGCCCATGGAGGTGTTAATCCCTCACAGCACACCCATCTGCAACAAGTTCAGCTGTCGGGATGCTTTATCCTTGCAAAGGACAGTAAAGATGTTCTGTAAATTAACAGCCTCTATTTTTGGAACTCTCATTTTTTGCCCTTGATGGGCCTCACCTTGCCAGCTGCTCCCTCTCATTTATTTAACATTCAGTGCCCAGCATCTGAAGTTTGCCCAGAGGCTGGCTCCCCACCCGCACAGCCATGGCCCCACAGTTACTCCTGGGCTCACCCAGACAGAGCCCACGGGCAGCACCAGCCCCATGCAGCCCCGTGCCCTGGGGGGATGGCCATGGGCACACACTTCAGGGCTGCCCAGCTCCGGCCTCAAAGCTGCAGGTGCACAGCAGCTTAGGGCAGGTGTTGGCAGAGCCCCAGCAGTGCAGCATTTTCCCCAATAACCTGATTTACCTTGGTTACCTATCGCTTTTCTGCACTGAAGCCTAAAAGTCAGCAAAGAAAGAGAACAATATTTTCTGGTCTAGATTGTTTGCAATCAATTTTGTGTTTCCAGACTACCAGCCTGCATCTTGTGCATAGAGCCACCCTGACTGCACAGCACGCACAAGCAAAGAACCAAAGCCCTGCTCAGAGCAAGGTGACATTTAACTGCAAATGAGTTTAGCTTTAATTACTCCCCTGTACCACAAATAACTGTAGTTGGACTGTAGTCAGGACATCCCGCACTCATGCAGGCACTGCTGTGCTGTTTCAGGAGGGCATGGCACGCTGAATGCCCGCCCGTCCCACTCATGCTGCTGTCTGCAGCTGGATGGGAGCTGGAGCCCTTCCAGCCCACCAAGGACTTCCCACTTTGTCTTGGTAGGAGAGTACAGCTGGCTCTGCAAATAATGCTAGAAAGAGATTTTTATCGCTCACAGATTTTGTTCTCTGGTCTCACTTCCAAGAGCAGAGAGGAAGCAATGATTTCCAGCAGCTCTTGGATAAATCAGCCAAGGAACTCGTGGACTGTTTAATACCAGAAGGATTGTCTGATCCGATTCCTGAAAAAACATGAGCCAAGGAACCTCGGGCAGCCGCTTCTGAACTGATTCAATAATTTGTAAATTAAACAGAACAGCTCCCAGAAACCAGAGCTTCCGACCGCAGGCAGAACAACACCGGGCAGAGGGATGCTGCCTCTGTCTAGCACCTGGGCAGTGGGGCAGGGGAGCACTTCCAATGGTGGGGAGGGACCAAAAGCCCATGGTCTGCCTTAGTGAGCGTAATCTTTGATCCCACTGAAGCAAATGGGAATGTTTAAATCAACTTCAGCAAAGATTTCACCCCAGTGACTTCAGCAAGGTGTGCAACAGCTGTTGGTGCAGGGTGCTGCTTCTCTGCCTCAGCCTGAGTACAGGACAGGCACAGACCTATGCAGTACCCAGGTGAGCATTGCCTTGCTCCTGTAACAGGAGCCTGACAAAGTCCATTTGTTGTGCTGTACTTTGCTGGTTGCTAATAAGACAGGGACGTGGGCCACCAGGGACTCTGCAGCTGCCACTGATCCTGCCAGACTTGCATATGGCTCATGGAAAGCAAAATTCAATTGCAAATGCAGAACAAAGCCTGAATGTAGGAGGAAAAAAAGAAAATAGGAGCAGGTGGAGGAACAGAGTCCCTTTTGACTACACCGCTAACAGTCCCTTCCTTTTCCTGCAGATTATGTCACTTTGATGGCCCTGGCAGCTTGCATAAGATGAAGCAGCCACAGTAAAGTACTGCCTGAATTCTCGCTATTGCTCCCATGAAGGCTTCTCACACCACAGCAGACAGGAGAAAAAATTCCTCAGGGTCTGGTTCTCCCCTTGAGGTGTCTGTGTGATTCTCAGTGTTCTGAATTAACCCCACAGCCAGAGCACCACTGGGAGGGTTTCTGCTCAGCATGATGGGGAACAAAATGGAAAACATCAGACTCCTGTGTTACAGAGCAGATTCCATGAGAGTTTGGAGCCAAAATCTTTTCTCAGTCTTCAGGTGTCTTTCTGAGCTCATTCATAGAAATCTGGCACCCCATGGGAAGGAGTCACTTTGGGAGCCTCCATGCTCTACCTGAAGCCCCAGCAAAGGAGAAGAAAATATCCCAGAGCAGCAGCAGCAGTATGAGCTACACAGAAAGCAGCCCTAAAATCCTGCTGCCCAGCACACCCACTGCCCATACAAAGCACCTCCAGCAGCAGAACACAGGGCCCCATGACCCAAAACTTTGGGGCGAGGGCAGAAGGAACTCACAAGGGTTGGTGTGCTGGGTTGTGTAGCTACAGGAAAGACTCCAAATGATCAGTTCTTCATTCATACGTTTTTGTTTAAAAATCATCATTTCAACAACAGCACAAAAAGGAAACCATCAATCTGCAGCAGTGCCCATGCTGCTCCCACCATGAATCGGAGGTATGCACACCACTAGGATTGGGATGCATATTTCCGACTATTTTTAACAACAGAGTTGCCAGAGCAGCACAGTCCTGGAAGAGAAAACTCCCTGACCGAGGCCGCACAAATAAATCAGAGCGTGGAGAGGCTTTGAAGCAAAAAGCAATTCGCACTAATAAGTGGGGGGATGCGGGAGCCGTGCAGAGCAGATGCCAGCTCACACAATATTGCAAAGAGGCTATTTCCTCAGTATACAGAGTTGAACATCAAGTACAATCCGTGACTAGTCAATGAAAGATGAAACCATTTGTCAGCTGTTCCTCAGCGAGAAGACAAAGCTGTTCTCTGAGTTAAAGCAGTTCCACGGGCACCGAAAGTGGTCCTTAATGTTCTCATGCCATAGAATCGGGCCCGGGTTCGCCCTGCACAGCAGCGCACGCAGCCGGCACCGCGAGTGGCTGCACCCCCCGATCCCGCTGCCCTGCGCTGCGGTACCACCATCCGCCGGTACCGACCCAGCACCACCGCAGCGATGGCCCGGCGGGCACCGGGGACACGAAGCACAGCGCTCCCCCGGCCCGGAGAGCGCACTCGGGCTACTCAGCGGCAAGGACGGATTTCTTTTTAAACCTTCAATAAAGAGAGAAGAAAAAGAACGAACTTGCGCTCTACCTTTTCTCCTTGTTCTGCTTCCTGGACTTGTGCAGCAGCCCGATGAGCACCACGGCCGCGCGGATGCCGGCCCGCCGGGAGTGCATCCTACCGGCATCCGCCCGGGACATCGCCGCTCTGCGGCCCCGCGCCCGCCCGGCCCCAGCGCGGCACCGACACCTGCGGCGGCGGCGCGCCCGCGTTCCTCGCGCCTCCCCGCGCGCTCCCGCCCGCCGCGCCGCCCCTGCGCGCACAGCCGCGGGCACGCCGGGCTCCGGGTAAGGCTGCGGGCGGGGCGCGGCAGCTGCCGAGCGCTGCTCCGCTCTTTTCTCCCCTTTTCCCCTCTCGGGCTCGCGGCGGCTCAAAGCAGCGCAGCGGGAGCTGCCCGGGGGATGCGCTCCTCGCGGCTGTCGCTGCGCGCCGCCGGGGTTCGCGGGGCTCCGAAGGTACCGCGCACGGGGAGCCGGGCTGCGCTGAGCTCCCGCGGCATCGCATGGCTCCGCTGTTCTCACGCCGAGGTTTAAAGAGAACGGCCCGCGAGCCCCGCGGACAGCAGCGCTTCTCAGCACCTGAGGGGATGGGATGAAGTTAGGTTACGGCAGCCTTACATCCGAACGGGGAAGGACTTTTTCCCGTCTTGCAACCATTTCCTTCTGCCTTTGGCAGACATTGCAAAACCCCTCCCGCGCGGGAAAGCCCGAGGCTGCTCCATGCAGGACTCTGGATTTGGTCCCAAAGTCCCCACATCCCCACCTTCTGCAGCAGCCAGGCCAAAGCGGCGTGAGCCCCAGGCTCGGCCCCTAACCAGGAGCTGAGCACGCAGCTTGTTCATGGCAACTGATACTTTTTTTTTATTAAGGAAACTGTCAGTGATTTACTCCACGAGCTCAGCACCCTTCCCTGGATGTCGATGTTGCCACGGCAATAGAATGGCCGGGTCCCTCTACTCCCCCCCACCTTTCTCTGTGCCCCCAAATGCCCACAGAACACGGAGGGGCTGCAGTGCGCTGACTGCACTCTGAGTTGGAAGGGGCCCTTAGGGGCCATCGGGTCCCACTGCCCCACAACAAACAGGGACAGCCACAACTCCATCAGCGCTCAGAGCCCCTTCAGCTTCACCTCGGCTGTCTGCAAGGATGGGGCACCAACCCCTCTGTGAGTAACCCGTGCAGTGCCTCATCGCCCCTGCACAATCCCTAACCAAACGTGATCTCTAAGTTAAACAAAGAGCCCCATCGTCTTCATTGCGATTTCTTTATGCATTCCACCCTAAGTCAGACAGAAATGCATTAAATGTTGTTTCTGTCCACATCCCACACTGATCCAGCTCGAGGACAACCTGACTGCAGCACAGCCATGGCTGCTCCACCTGTGTTCACCAGCACAGCACACATACAACTCCTGAAACATTTGAGATTTAGACTTAGATATAAGATTAATATTAAACAACTCTTTAGTGGGTCCCTGGGAACTCTGGGGCAGAGCAGCCCCTGTGCAGCAGCCAAAGTCACTGCAACACATAAGCACAAAAGAAAGAACCCAACCAGCTCACAAAGCACCCGGGATGTGTTTGTGCCTCCCCAGGACAACAACAGATGATACAAAACTGCTCACAGTGGGTGAGAAGATGTAAGTGGACAGGAGGAAAAACTACATTGACCCTGGATGCTTCCCTCACTCTCACCAACTCACACTGCAAAATCTTTTGATGAAGTTTTGGTTGGACCAGCAAATCAGTTTGTTTGTGTGGAAATACCCGGCTGCTTCTAAGCAGAAATCATCAGTCTGACCAATTTCTGAGGCATAGCAAAAGAAAAAAGGAAAAAAAAGAGAGAAAGAAAACAGAGCCCATCTCGATGCCAAATGGTATCAGTTCTGCAGCACCTCATTAGCTTTCATTTAATGGAAGGGGAGGGGTTTCAATTTTAAACCTTTTACTTCTCACATTAAACAAGAGGCTTCAGATCTCATCCAGTCTCTCTTTGTCTCTGGAGACATCTTCCACTGTCTCTTCCCCCCTGCTTCCAGACAAGTTAAGTATTAATCTTCCCTTGTTTTATGCTGAAGTGGCTTTGTATTGATTTTTAAAGATGTTCAATTCTCTCATATTTGGAAATAGAGAATCACTTTACGCAGACACACTTAGCCCTATTCTCCTCTCCACTCAAATACTGCAAATAAGTCTTTGCTGTAATCAATTTCTTCTGGACTTCATTTGCACCAGATATACAATCCATAGCAGGAGGGTGGGGTGATGATGCTGAGGGGCAGAGCAGCTCTGTGCAGGGGCACAGTCAGCACAAGAGGGATCCATCTCCCAGAACTGCTCCTGCTCAGGGCTGAGCCACCAAGAGCTGCAGTGAGCATCTTCAGGTGTCCTTGGGAGCATCGTCAGTTGTCCTTGGGAGTGCAGCCAGGGGCAGCATGTGCTGTAGGAGAGGATGCAGGCAGTAATAGGGCAAGTGGAAGCTCCAGGCTCTGCTTTGCTCTGGCCTGTTGTTGTTCCCTACGGGGTGCATCCCGTTTCACCTTCACAGGGGTCATCAGCTGGGAGTGCCCCCCCAGCCACCTCTGGGGGTTCTCTGAATCTTCATCCTTCCTGAGAGCCACAGCGTTGCCTATGCAGTGCCTAAATAACCGCTGAGCTGAGCAGCTGTCACTACTTTATGAAGAAATAAGTCTTGAATAGCCCGGACGGTTCTGCTTCGGAGAAAACAGCTTTTGCAGTGAACTACAAAACTGAGTCCTGAGGGGATTGGGGGAACTCATTTCAGGTTGGAACAATTACACACTATGATTAATAGATCACCTGGGCTGCCGGATTGTTTGTGCAGTGCTTGGCATTTCCTACTGGACATTTTGCTAAGAAAGACAGATCTGAAAATGCCACACTGTGACAAGAGCAAATCTTCATCCCCAACGCTGTAGAATCTCCCCCAGATAAACAATGTGGTTAATACTGAAAATTCATAGTTTGGCTCTGGCTTTTGTGTTAGTACACCAGTGAGATCGAGCTGGTTGCTGCTGCCCATGGCACAGCACAGCCCCGCATCCTACCATGGCACACAGCTGGGGTCCCAATGGATGGAACGGGTGCTGCAGCTCTGCCCACACCAGAGGAGAGAAGCAGGAAGGAAGCAGCAGCAACACAGAGCAGAAACAGCGACCTGTTCTCTGCAGGAGCAGCCACATCCCTGTGCTCCTGGCATAGGAAGAAAAGGATTTGGGAGCTTGCAAATGAAGAAGGTGATTACAGCATTTAAAAATGTGCTGCAGGATGAGGATAGGAGTACATCCAGTTTTAAGCATCACGAGAAACTGAGCTTTAGATTATGTTACATCCAGCCCTGAGTAATCTTATTAGAGCTGTATGTTATAGCTTCAGTGGCTTTCTGACACAGAGGAAATATTGAGGAAGCACGAGGCAGATGAGCTTTTTTCCTTCAGATGAAACATGCCTCAGCCCCAGGAGCTGACAGCCTCCAGAGCATTGACTCCAGCACTGCTGCATCATTAAGAGCAGGAAAAGGTGACTTTGAGACAGCTTAATCACCTTTCATACTACAGATGGTTACAGAGAACCCACCAACAACACAAGGAAACTTCCAACCTGCTTCTGCTCTGGGCACAGTCCCTGCCATTCTGCTGTTCAGGAACAACATCCTCTTCAAACAGCACACGTCCTTACATGAGAGCCAAGGTCACAGAAGACCAGGGCTCACTGCAGCAGCCTCAGACTGGCTGTGTACTTCATGCAGGTCCCAAATCTGTAAAAGCACAGCTCTGGGATCTGCAGAGTGGCCCAGGAGGCAGCAGTGCCCATCTGCATGGGAGCCTGGCTCAGGTCATCGCTTTCTGCCTGCAGGGCAGCAGTGTGCCCTGGTGGAGCTGAGACACAGCTGTTGTGCAGGTGGGGGTCTCAGCCTCAGCCCACACCTCTGACAGAGCTCAAGGGCAGCTGGGGGGGATGGTCTTGTGTGCAGCACAGCTGGTCTGCGGGCAGCAGGGGCACAGAATGCTGCAAGCAGAGTCTGCACTGCTCCCTGCTTGCAGGGTGGAGGCTGCTGTGCCCACATCCAGCTTGCTGCCTTCTCCATATTGAGAGATTTAATAAGGGCAGAAAACTCAATTCAATTGTTTTCTCGATAGAAGGTCATTTGTTCAGCAGCCAGCAAACAAAGTGAGGAGGGAGGGGCAGTGCTCCCTGCTTTCTGCTCCCTGCCCATGAAGGTGAGCAACCTGCTACCTGTGGCTGCAGGAAATGTGGGACTGAAGGCACTGGGCCTGGATCTCCCCAGCATGGTGCAGGACAAGGGCTGTGTCCCTCCAGCAGCCGCAGCACCTCAGACACAAAGACAGCAGGCTTGGCGTTCCATTGCACTCAGGCAACATCAAGCATGAGCCTCAGAACACAGATAGCCCAGCAATGGCAGCCCTGCACATAAAGCAAGGTCTGGTGTGACCCTGTGCTGCCACAAAACATGGTACTGCCTCCATGGGGACAACACATGCACCCGAGCAGCTGCACCAAGAGCCCAGAGCGTGCCTTGAGCTTCTGCCTGCCCGCAGTGGAACAGGGCCCACAGTATTCCATCTCCACAGAGCAATTATCAGCCTGCCCAGGAAACAAACAGGAAAAGCAATCAAAGCTGCAATGAAAGAGAAAAAATTCATTACAAACAGACGACCTCTCATCTCACAGGGAAGCCAAAGTGCAGGTAGATATCAGTACCCATTAAAAATGGAACAGGTCCCCTGTGAGATTGGCAGCAGTGTTTGCAGATCAACAGAGCCTCAGATAAGCTGTGCTGCTGGGGAGCAGCAGATGGGCACAGAGCAATGCTAGGGCACAGGACCTGTTGGTGGGTATGGGAGCAGTGCCTGGCCATGCCAGCAGCACCCCCAGAGGCACACATGGACCCCTTTGTGTCCCATGGAAGAGAGTTTAGGAGCAATCTGAGCTTCAGCAAAAGATCTATCTCATCACTCAATTAACTCCAGTGATGCAAATTGCTTCTCTCTGGGAGCCCGGACCTTCAGCCCTGCTGGAACTACTGACCGTGTTTCTGCCCCATAGAAAAGAGCCAGATGAACCACTCAGTGCATGTATTGCTCAGCACGATCAGCTGTTTTCTGCTGCTTGCAAACAGACCCCTGTTCCTACAGACCATGCAGCCATTACTGAGTGACAGAGAGGTGCAGGAGTGGCAGCAGCTCTGCCCTGCACTGTCCCTGTGTGCACTGCAGTGCCCATAGAATTGTACAGAGCAGCGCATCACTGCAGCACACAGAGGATTAGCAGCACTGTGCCACTTCTGCCACATTCATGCAGTTAATCTGACTTTAAAACCCACCTTGAAGCAGCCGTGTCTGCTAGAGCACTCAGACTGAAACCGTCAGAACTGTAGGAAAGCATCAGCTGAGAGGGGCTATGGGCTGCATGGGGGTGAAGGAGAGGGGACCGTGGGCTGCCCGAGGGTTGGGAGGTGCTGCCAGCATGGACTAGACATCACAGAGCCCTGTCAGGTACCTTCCTGCCAGGTGAACCTATGAGCCCTCTAATGTCACTGTGTATCGCTACAGCAAGAATAATGCAAACTCTAGACATGTTAGCACAGTGATAGTAAATGAATTTGTACTATCACCTTAAAGCACAAAGGACAGAAAGCAAATTTCAGCGCGGCTAGTTGTGTTTCAGCAATGCAGCCTGCACCAGAGTGGGTGATGGGGCTGTGCGATGCCCGCAGCATCCTCTGCCCTTTGCCATCAGCTGCCTGGCGCGAGCGGAGGCGTGCAGCACTGACCTGGCAGGAGCCCGACTTGGCAGCCATCTGCTCTGGGGCCAAATCTGTGCCTGCTGCTCCAGCGCCAGCCACAAGATGCCTGAGCAAGATGGTGTCGTGCCTTACGGCAAAATTATCTATGTTACAGCCATGGCTTGCAAAGAAACCTTGGAGACGGAGAGAGGCCAAGCAAAGAGGGCAGAACCCTTCACCCCAGATGCTGCTGTGACACCCCCAGACCCAAACAGCTGAAGGGAGCACTCTGCTCTCTGTATTCAGCACAAATCACTGGTTGCCCCAGGGGCTGCAGTCCCTTTTATGTGAGAAGATCTGTAGGCAACCATCTATGTATCTACAGATACCTATCTTATATTCCTGTACATCCACAGATTCTCGTGGTGTTATTTTTGTAACTGTTCCCTCTTCCACAGTTGCCCCACACACTCAGCTCTGCTGAAAGCTCTCAGGAAGGCCCCTGGGCAGCACACACAGGAGGAACATGCCCTGGTGCCTGGCTCTGCTATGACTTGCAGTGCCAATGGGCACACAACACACCAAAGGCCTTCAGAGGGCATGGAAACAGCAGCATGGGGAGAGGAAGTGCTACAGGGCAGGCAGAGGAGCAGGGGCAGAGAAGATAAGATTGGGGTGCAGCACCGGGTGCCAGGGATGAGCCCCTGGGCAGCTCCAGCCTGGCTGCCCCATTTCATTTGATGGAACGCAGCACAGAGTCACCATGCCTATGGCAGCAGCATAATTAAATGGAAATCATATGCCTGATAACTTGGAGTATTTTTTGCTATGAATCAAGGCTTTCTGAAGAAACAAGTTTCAAGATTTCAGCATTAAATTAAATTAGATCAAATCAGCAGAGGAAATAAGTCTTTACAGTAGGAGCAGCTCCTTTGAAATTCACCAGCAAATCGGTGAGCTAAATGCCATCATCTATCATTAGCATCATTAATAAAGTCAGACTAGGATGCATAGCAAACCAACACCAGAGATGTGCCCAGTGCTCCTGGAGCCAGCAGCAGGATGAGCCTGTCCTGCAGCCATTCTCCAGCCTGGCCATGGAACCCACAGCAGGCTGTATTTGGGCAGAAAAGAGCTCTCCTCCTCCCTGGGACCCAGAGGACCTACTACCCTGCTCTCCCCCACACTGCTGGCACTGGTGTGCACTGCAGGGCCCCAGTGACATGGGAACGAGGCACTGAGCTGCACTCCTCTGGAGCAGCTCCATTACTGTCTCCCTCTGACACCTTGTTTGATGCAAGCAAGTGAAAAGGCATAATTTGTGGAGCTAAAACACGGGTATTATCTCAGTGACACATCCCTACAATAGGGAGTGCGCTCAAGTCAATCACGTTCAGAAATGGGTTTCTATTGTTCCACAGCCTTTCCCTCGCCTCTTGCTCTCAATTAAAAGATACAAAGACAGTAGGAAGTGTTGGCAAATGAGCATTTTCTTCTTTCAGTGCCTCATGCTACATGGCCTAACCAGGCAGGAGCAGGACTGAGCAGCCCAGCACAACCATGGGCAGAGCAGGAGTGCTGCGCACAGCACAGCTGCTCAGAGCAATGCTGCTTCCTGTTCACAATGGAAAGAAACAGCAGCACTGCCATGCTCCATTTCTCAGCCCTGAGTACTGCCAGGGAGAGGACAACACAGCCCCCAGCTCAATCATCTACCACTATCCCTGTTTCTTCCGCCTTACTCCCCATCTTCTGTTTAACATGCAAGCAAAGAACAAACCCTTCAGTTCCTGCAGCTGCACTGATTGCTGGAGCTCTGCTGAAGACCCAATGGGAGTTGTTCCCCCCTCTCACAACCCATTCGAACTGGAGCTGCTCATTATTATCAGGATGTCACTGAGTCGCAGAATCCGCATTATCCCAGCAAAAAGAACACGGAACGCAGCTTTCCAAATTGAAGAGGATTAGCAATGAACTGCTTGTGCAAGGAAGGAGCTGTCATAGCCCCCGGTGCGTGACACCAGTAACATTTGAGAGGAATCAGAGAGGACTGTATCTGAGAAGAATGACCTTTGAGTCTTCAGAGAGATTTCACAGTACAGCCCCAACCTACCCATGCACCAATCAAACCCTCCCACCTATCTCCCAGATAGGAATTCAAGATGCTCCAGCCTTTTACAACTGACTTTACCGACATGGGGTTCTCAGCGGATCACTGCCTGCCATTTGCTAACCAAGCACAACGCTGCACATTATGAGTGTCACTGGAAATAAAGCTCTGGAGATGGAGAGCCCATTTCCAGGTGCACTGGCTGTAGTGCTGGGCCCCATTGGCTGCCAAAACCCAGCTCGGTGCAAGAAACAACCATGGGAGCAGCACAGCGGTGTCAAATCATTGCCAGGAATCAGCCATAGGCTCTGGCGCAGTTCATGCACTCCCACACCTGGTACTGCTGTGTCCCTCTGCAGGTGCTGCTCCCAAAGCACATCACCCCACAGCTGCATGGCCTGAGCCAGGGACTGCCTGCAGCAGCAGGTGGGAAGGGAGGGCCCCCCTGCCCAGGGAGTGCCAGGCAGCTCACGGCCCCCACGGAACACCCTGTGCTTGTGCAAACCAGGACACACGGTAGCACACATCTGCGGCCAGATGGTGCCTTTATCATTGCAGCCATTAAGTATCCCTCCCCCCATTACAACAATATTTGCTTTTGGAGGGCCGGTATTCTTTCAGGTGGCCTCCTTTTGATGGTCTGCAAACAGCTCCTATTTTTACAAGGCATAAGTATAGCAGAAGGGAAGAAATATACAAACCAACGCAGTTTATTGCTTCTGAAGCAGAGCTAAAAATAGCCCCACGTGGCTGCTGAGTACTCTGGGCAGATGTAATTGTGGATAATCTGGCTTTAAACATGTGAAAGCTGTTCTGATAGGAATGACAACATTTCAACATATGGGATTCAGCATCAGCACACACCACAGCGCCATGTCCAATGTCTCCTGGGAGCAGCGCACACATTGCTGGATCACAGCAAACTGCCTCCATGTCATAGCGCGGGGTTCTGCATTAATAAACCCCCAAATAACCCTGAGCACCTATGGCAAGCCACCGAGAGGAAAGAGTCTAACAAAAACCAAGCCAAGTCCCAAGAGCATCAGTGGGGCTCTGCTGGGCTCCCCCCAGAGGATCTGCCCCCAGCATTTATGTAAGTTAAGCTTACCAGGCAGAATGGCTGAAACACTCTCTGGTCCTTGGGGCCGCAGCTGCTTCCTCTCTGAGATGGAGCTCCTCCATCCCATGCACACTTCAAGACCTGCTTTGAGGATTGCTGCAGGGCACAGGGCTGGGTGGCTCCAGAGGAGGCAGCAGTGATAACAGCCCTTCCTGGAAACAGCAGACAGCCACATGCTCACCACAGATAGGGGAGCAGTGCTGGGACAGCTGGATTGGGAAATCCTCAGCCAGCTGCTGAGCCCCACAAGGCTGGGTTAAGTCCCAGCACTGCCATGCACAGGGTGGGCACCGTCCTTGCAGATCCAACCCCCGCCACTCACCCCTTCATAGAATCATAGAATTACCCAGGTTGGTAAAGACCTCAAAGATCATCAAGTCCAACGACAGCCTAACCATAGTACCCTAACTCCAACAACCTTCTGCTAAATCATATCCTTGAGCACCACATCCAGGGACGGTTATTCAACCACCTCCCTGGGGAGCTTATTCCAGTGCTTAACTACCCTTTCTGTAAAGAAATGCTTCCTAACGTCCAACCTAATCTTACCTTGGCACAACTTGAGGCCATTTCCCCTCGTCCTGCAGTTTTGTGCCCATTAACAGCCATTTATGTCCATAAAGAAAATAGGATATCATTAAGGCTCCCATCTTCCAAGTTCTGTTTTCCCCCTCTAAAAAAAATGGATGTGATTTGTGACAGCTGTTCTGCTCTCACACACAGCATCAACCAATGTGCCCCAAGTGCTGCATACGGATGGCTCTACCCAGGGCTGCACTGCTGCCTGCAGCTGCCCTGCCTACTTCAGCCCAGAGGTGATAGTGCTGGGATATCCACACAAGCCCAAGTGCCGTCTGCTATAGCAGCCCATGAAGGCTGGCAGGAAGGCAGTGCAATAGCAGCACATGGCCCTCAGCACCCTCTTGCTGTCCCATCTGTTTGCAGGTGACCTGGGCCCAGCAGCAGCAGAGTACGTCCCCAGTGCAGCCCTGGGGGCACCCCTGTACTGCTGTGGGAAGGGCAGGGAAGGGCCATCCCTATCTCAGCCCCACAGCAGCACTGCCACGAGGGCAGAGCGCAGATTTCAGAGAAGCGCAACGCTATGGAACTGGCAGTCACTACCTACAGCACTGCCCTGTGCTGGTCCACAGCCCAGCAACCCAGAGAGGAAAACATAGCCGACACCAACTTCTTTGCATATGGAGCAAATAAAGCAGGAGCAGTGAGAGTTGGCTGATGATTCATCTGAGACACCAGACGCACTACCCTACTTTCACCCTCCTTTCACTGATTTATACATTCCTCCCTTTAAATTACTGACTCCCACCTCCGCATCCCTGCACTGCACAGGGCTCTGTGCCTTCAGAACTGCATGCTTTCAGGTACAGCCCTCCTGCAGGGCAGCACCCCCAGCAGCAAATGCAGCACAGACACAAGCCATATCTGTGTGCCCGCTGCTGGTCATGTGTGAGAAGTAGGGAAATGCTCCACATGTGCCATCTCCTCCCAGAGCAGGAGGATTGAGTCATGCTGCATAGTGCTGGAAACCCACCCAGCACAGAGGGTTTTTAGTGTTTGTTTGTTTGGGTTTTAATGCTTATGTGTTTGCTTGTTTGTTTGTTTAAAGCTGATTGCCAGAAGGACTCAGACCTCCACACAGCATCCCAGGCAGTGCTCCCCTCTGCCACATTTCTCAGATCCAACAGCAGCCACAGAAAGCAACAGCACTGCACTCCCCCAGCACTCCTTTGCACTGACATTCTTGAGGGATCCTTCAATTTCAGAGTGAATTCTGCTTCCCCTCCCCTCTCTGCCACATGAAACACTGTGAGAACCAACCCAAACGAGCGCGATGGGAAGCAGCTGATTTATGGCCCCATCACAGATGGTTGGCTTTCCAGCAAAACTTTACAAAAAAAAAGCAGAGATGAGATTACAGTCGGGGGACCAACAAAGACAGCACGGGAAAAGCTCCGAAGAATTTGTTTTGATGAGATGAGCCACATGAACATCCATAAAAATCAATACAGCTGACAACAGAAGCGTCAGAAATGAAGACGTGTTTCCCAAGGGTGAGAAGGGCGTCCTACAGCCGGACAGGATGACGCACCGTAAATCATCCTCATCCCAGCTGGGTGCCCATAATCCCTCCTCCGTGCCCCGCAGTCGAGTGTGAAGCGTCACGGGCCCTTCTATGTGCTTATTTCTTGCCCCAAAAGCCCAAAGCACAAACTTTAATTCAAATCTCCGGTGTTCCCTCCATGCACCAGCACTCGGGGCGGTCCCCAACTTCATCCTCCCGTGAGCCCTCAGCCTCAGCCTCAGCCTCCTCCGCCGGCAGCAGCACAGCGCCACCTGGTGGGCAGTGTGAGCGTGCAACTCGCACACTGGCCCCGTAGTTTTTCTCTCGCATTTCTTTGCTAATTATTTTCATCAGCCGCCGGGCTGGGGAGGGGATCACTTCTGGAAGCTTCAGGTGGCATATCCCACAGCCCAGAATGTCCACAATCACACACCCGAACAAGGCATGAATCCTGCTGCCTCACTGCTCACAGCCCAGCTGGAATGTACGCACCACTGCAGCCAGAAGGCAACTGCAGGTATACATTTACACACAATTATCCATTTTCACAGATGGTAATAAAATCAAAGGTATTTTCTCGGACAATCTCTTCCCAGACCTTGTCCCAGCAGGACCTGAGCACACAGTGATAGTGTAACAGCAGCCAGCCCTGCAGCTCCCAGCAGGAAGCCAATCCATTGCCCTCCCCTCAGTGCAGCTCTGATCCAAGAGTACTGGAGAACCTCAGGCCTACGTGCAGCTCACCTCACTCAGCCTCACACTGCCAGGTGAGCACCATGCACTCATCTGTGGGAAGGTGAGTTGTGCACACCCCAACCTGCACTAGTTGGTGCACAGGGCTCTTCTGTTCCATAGAGACACAATTTCATTGTGATTTTTGCTTCAAAAGGACAAAGTAGGTGGAGTAAAGAAGTGGAGCCTGAGGGCTGAGTAGAAGCCTCAGACAGAGGATCCCCACAGGGACAGCCCTGAGCAACTCAGAGCTACATCACATCCCAGCACACCACCTTGCACTGAGCCCAGAGTAGAGCTGCAATGAGCTCAGGATGGGGTGGGAGCATCTCTAGTACTGCCCAGCCCCGGCAGCCCCTACATCTACCCTGTGCAGATCAACGTGAGAGAGATCAGCTGGACCAGAGCTTCTGTGTGACACAGAATGATCCTTCGCCATGATGTCCTCCTCCCTCTAGAGTCACCTTCCTGCTTAGGAGGTTGCTCTATCTGCAGAGTTACTCTGTGCTGGGATTCCACTCCCACACACACCAATCCCTGGCGTGAGCTCCAGACCCACCTGGTAGCACAGTGGTGCTGGTGTCAGCCTCCTTTGGCAGCATCCCACCATCTCACACTCCCCAGCACTGGCCCCAGCCAGCCCCTAGCAGGGCTGCGTGCAGACAGACAGCACTTGGTGGCACCTCCCGAGGGCAGTCCATGGCCATGCAGTACAAACACCTAAATCTGCAGCAACCCATGGTTCCACACATTAGAACCTCAGCGCTCCCCTTCTGAGTGCCCCAGCACCTCCAGAGCCTTTGCTGCATGCTTTGCAGCAGCAGAACCACTGCACAAAGCAGAGCTCTGCATGCACTGCCAACTGCAAAGCCAGAGCAGGCTGGGCACAGGGCACAGCCAGACCTGCACTCACCAGAGCTTCCTGGGCATTTTGGAGGCCGGGCCTAAAGGCAGCAGCTCAGCAGCAGCTCCTGAACAGCACAGAGACGCTTGGAACTCTGCAGTGCATTTGCTCACTGACTGCACCTGCTAGTGCGTCCTGACGCCTCCCGGAACAGAATAAGGCCGAGCACAGCCTGACCACAATGTCAGGACTGACAATCTCCCTCCTCCGGCTCTCCCCCTCTGCAGCATCCACTTATTCTCTCCAGTCTCCAGTCCCTCAGACATATTCATGGTTACCATAGGAACTAATGAAAGCCAAATTAAAAAAAGAAAAAGGAGAGACAGACAGAGGGAAAAACTGCTTTGAAGCTCTGGTGCCACCTGTGTGTTCAGCCCGCTGCATTCTGCAGCTCTGCACAAGTGGGACCCAGCTCTGCTCCCACGCCAGGAGCCGGCAGGGGCACACAGCCACCCCAGGGTCCCTCTGCAGCCGAGAGCTCCAGGCCCAACAGCACTCACTGCTCTGCTCTGCCAGATTCCTGCAGGTCACTGTTGATGTCTGCAGTGAACAAGGCTTCTTGAAGCACTCTGGCACAGATGCAGCAGCTCATCTTTTTGTTAACAAGTTATACAGCGGAGCAAATTGGCTACGCCTGGTATCCCAGCCAGAAGGTTGCAGCAATAAGAAGAGGGCTTTAGCAAACCAAAACGGCTTTTACAAATACTTAATGTGGCTCTGGATGGGCCCCAATTACAGAAACATTTTGCCAGGCAATCTGTGCACAAAGCAGAAGCACTAAGAGGTTGTGGAAAGCATCAGCTACAAATAGATGGATGGAACACCTACACGGACACGCTGCTGTGTGAACACCTCGGGGCCACATGTGATGCTGTGTGGCCACAGCCCCCTGTTGCACTGTAGGCAGAGCACCCCAGGGCCCTGCAGCACCCGGCATCATGCTGGGGCCATCATGGTACTGCTGTAGTGTGACAGAGACTGATAACAGTGGAAAGAAGCTTCTGCTCCATGGAAAAGCACATTGCTTGAAGAGGTAGGTCATTGCAGGCACTGCCCCCATAGCTGCAGCTCAGCAGGGCTCTAGCTGCACTTCATGAGTACTTGAAGTCACCTCCCAGAAAGTAGTTTTTATTCCCCTACTGCACTTTTGCAGACATGCACTTGTGTCAGGAGACACATGTCAGCAGTAAAGATGCTTTGCTATCACCTCATGCTTTATGTAGGGAGGGAAAAGAAAAAAAAAAAGAAGAAGAAGAAATCAAAAGCAGCATCTGCCCCCAAATCAGGCAGGTAGTGCGGAGGAGCACAGCAGATGAGCACCCCAGGGTTGTGGGGTCACACCACAGTCACCACCCCTCAGCCCAAGCACAAAGGCATGTGAAGGCACACAGTGCCCATGGTGGGCACAGAAGGTCAAACAGTATTTTTGCCTCAGAATAGTTACAAAGGCCCTGAAAAAAAATAAATAAATAAAAGCCAGGGCACAGCACAGTGTGGTGTACAAGGCACAGGAAAAGAAAACACACCAGAGCTGTAAACCTTGACTTAAACTTCTCATTAGTTCACCAAAAACCTGAGCGGTGAGCTTAGCAATGGCACTTCTGTTGTGCTGTTTGCAAAGGGCATTTCACAGGCTCCTTCACTCAACAGGTTCCCCAAAGGCTCTCTGTATATTTTTCCATTAATGAATAATTAGCACAAGTAATGATTATAAAGAGAAACCACATGAGCAGTTACCCATCCATGTTACTTTGAGCCCAAGAGAGGCTCAGTCAGAAGATTTCTGTGCTAGCACACTGCAGTGCTCACAGAGCTGGGAACAGCGGGAGCGCTCATGGTAGAAAATGCCCAACCTGGGAAGTGCTACAGGGGAGAGACAGGGGCTGACAC
Source organism: Coturnix japonica (assembly GCF_054131305.1). Lineage (NCBI taxonomy): Eukaryota > Metazoa > Chordata > Aves > Galliformes > Phasianidae > Coturnix > Coturnix japonica. The sequence goes on from NC_140684.1 coordinate 2,192,100, forward strand.
AGGGTGTCCCTGGAGCTGGGGTTGGCTTTGTTGGTGAGACGTCCAAGAGAACCACGGCCACACGGACATATTCCCAGTGATGCCTGCTGCAATGCCCAGAGCTGTCTGGGTACAGCATGCTCCATCCCTGCACTCTGAGCCACCAAAACACCTCATCCCACCTCACTGCAGATGCAGGATGTGCCTGGTGGTCACCCAGGCAGCACACAACAGGGCAGCCCCATGGAGCAGCACCAGCACCAGATGGAGGTGGCTGGGAACAAACCCTCCCAACTCAAAGCCAGCCCAGCCCACCATGGACTTCACAGGACAATGGTTTGTAAGAGAAGAGTGCAGTACTCACTTCATCTTCAGGCTGGCCAGCATCGTCTTGTCAATCCTGGGGAGAGAACAGAGCAGTGTTATTGCGGGCACAGGGCCGTGCCTGTGCCACCATGGGTCCTGCTGGACCATTCAGCCTGAGGACCTGAGGTGCAAACCCTGCCCATGCATGGCCCAGCTCATTCCTGTACTTCCCTCTTGGCTCTTCCATATGGGTTCAGCTCTCCCGCCGTGCTCCCAGATCCACTTACCCATGCTCAAGCTCCCCCCATGCTCCACTCCCCAGCTCCCCATACAGTCCATGTGTGATGAGGACACAGCTGAGACACCTCTGTGCAGTGCACCAGGACCCACAGCCCTGCAGGAAGCCCAGGACGTGGTAAGGACCCACAGTGCAGCAGGGCCAGGCACTGCGGTGCAGTGTTCATTGCTTTGGTACTGGTGATAAATTATGGTCCCCAAGGATTATTGTGGTTAAAGCTGTATTAATATTAATTGATGCAAATCATTATAATGTCTCAAAATGCAAAATGATGCCTTTTGGCAGTAATTGCAAGTATTACGATATCTGCCACGTGAGTTAGTTCCCCATCTTTACAAGCAACAATAACAAAAGGCCAAAAAAAGTAATTCCGAAAGCCCAGTTGTGTGCTCTGCAACCACAGTGCTGCAGGAGCGCAGCTTCCACCCTCCAGTGCTGCACTTCCCCATCACCACGAGGCCACAGCAGCAATAATGCAGGGCTGCATCCCCACAGTGCTGTGCTGCAGCCAAAACTGTGCCACCAGCCCATGGGGATGCTACTGCTGCTTCATGGGGGGGGGGGGGGGGGGGGGAGGGAAGGGAAATAAAAGAGTGAGAAAGAGCACTGTACTCCACAGCTGCACATTAGGTGAGCATGGTGCTCAGTGCGGGACAGCTGCTCTGGTGGCACCACTCTCCAGCTGCAGCTCAGCTGGCAGCATGTGGTGCATGACAGCACCGCAGTGCCCCATCCCTGGGCTGTGCAGTGCTGCGTCTGAGCACTGGGAGCCCCGTGTGGGAACGCAGCTCCCATGTCCGTGGAAACGGATGTGGCCGGTAGAGAAAAAAACAAGCGCTGTTAGCACAGTGCTGTGAATAGCAGCTGCAGCCCAAGCGGGGCGGGGGCTGTGCCGGCCAGTTGTGGGGCTGACTCCCTGCGCTGCCACAGGAAGGGCGTGCAGCTGTGAGAAGCGGCCCGGCAGCAGGGAGCACTGCCTGCACTGCTCACTGTGCAGAAACTGATCCCCATATTAAAAGATAAGAAAAGTTGATGCTGCTCCCTGATCAGCCCAGACCCGGCGCTCCAGCAGCACGCGGCCATTCAAGGACAGCATACGATGCTTTTCCTGTGCTGCTCACTGGTTAGCTGTTATCTCTTCCCTGCAACTGTCGAAGCAAGGAAGAAGTGAGCAAAGCCTGACTGCCCCACGTGCCCTGCGGGGCGGAAGGCGTTGGGCTCCACCCGTCCTTGTGCCACCTGACCGATGGTGGGATGAGCTCAGCACTGCCACAAACAGCAGCTGGAAGGCAAAGCTGCAATTCCATCCCAGTGCAAAACAAGCCCAAATGTCACAAAACTTATTTACAAATAAGTTAATTGGGGTGCTTCCTTATGATTTTTATATCAAGGAAAAAAACAACCATGCAGCACAACATCTGACTCCAGAAGGTTTTGTCAACCCTTGGCAAGTTTGCTGCTGTCCCACACCACATCTCAGTTACTCAGCACTTCTCAGGGGCCCAGGAAGCACAGCAGCCACCAACAGTCCTCCCCAAACCACTGCTGCCTATCAGGCAGCCCAGCTCCGGGCAGTGGGAAGCAGCCACTTCCAGCCCTGGGAGGACACCCTGCTGTGTGCCAACAGAGCTGCCAAGCTGTCAGCTCAGCCATCATAACACATAAACACAGCACTGCCCTGGAATGGCATAAAACAATGAGAAAAAGAGGAGAAAGGGCAGAGAAAGAGAAGTGCTGTTTTCTTACAGCCTTTCCCTATAGAACACAACACTTAGAAAAGGGACACAAGAAATACAGCATTCCACTGAGATCAGTGCACAGGTGGCAGCCACGGTGCTCTGTGCAAGGACAGTGGGTGCAGGGAGGGACCAGGGAGGCATCAATAGCTCCAAGCCAGGTGGGAGCACCTAATGTGCTCCCAAGACTTCTGCGAGCATCACTGTCTGGGCAGTACCCATGGGGTGAGCAGGGAGCTGACAGCTACAGGGTGCCCCACAAGTGCTGTGCCACGGGAGCTCTGCACCAGGACAGCAGCAGCAGCAGCAGCAGCAGCAGCACACCTTCCCCAGCATCCCCGCACTCCCAGAGTGGTCAGGCTGTACCATGAGCTCCCAAAGGGGGAAGAAAAGCCGTGAACAAGCAGGCACTGAAGCAAAAGTCACTCACCAGCCATAGCCACCGAAGGAGATGCTGCGCTTCCTCTGGAACATGGTGGCTGCTTGGCGCTGCCGCAGTGCTGTGGCCGAGGGACACGGTGTCTGTGCTGGCAGCATGATGCACCAAGTTCACAAGGGGCTGCTGCTTCCTGCCAAGGTGGGGGACCCTGATGCTGCCAGGTTGGCTGCCCCACGTCGCACTGCGAGGCGCGTGCACACACACACACCCACCAGGAAGTCATTTCCTTTTTTGTTGTGCGGTTTTGTTTTGTTTTTGTGACCTCAGGCTTTTCACAGCCTTGTGCACAAACATCACATTTCTCCTAATGGCTGGAGCCACGCGGCACCACGGCAGCAATTGGCACCAGAGCACAGTGGAGTCACACTGTAGGTAAAACCAGCAGCTGCGTCACAGCCACTGCAACACAACGCTGCCATGTCGTGCCAGCAGTGACGCCACCTGCACAGCAGCTTCTTGGGGCTCACATCCCACTGCTGGCAGGTTCTGGAACCCCAAATGTGCTTCCAAAAGTCCCAGCACTGCAGAAGCCAGAGTGAACCCAGTGCACCCTATGGGATATGGGACAGCAGCACATCGAGTGCTACACAGAGACACTCGGATTCTGCCAGATATGAGGAAGGAGGAGGAAATAGAGGACTACAGAGAGAAACCACATATAGGGCAAAAGCCCAGACTGTAATACAGCTATTCCAGCTCTCACTTTTCTGCTCACGTTAACCTCTCCTTAAAGGAAAAGATGATGAAAATCCTTCATATTGTAAAGCTCTTGAGGACATTTGTTTCAAAATCCAAAATCCAAAGCATGCTGATGGTTTGGAAGCTGCAGCCCAGGCACCACAAAGCACCTGGAGCACACAGTCCATAGAACACATTCCTCCCCCGCCTCCTGCTCCACACTGAACCTTTACTGCTGCAGCAACACAATGCACTCACTTCACTCTCCCGCGGTCATGCCTGGCTGACACACACCAGCTGATCCCTGCCCACAGCTGCTCACCATTTCCATGCCTGAATACAGCAGCGGGAGCTTCCCCACATGGCTGAGTTCTGCACTGCATCAAAACAACGCGGCTGCAGCAGCTCCTGCAAACACTGGCATGGCAGAGGTAGCCATGGGAAGCCTCAACCCACGGCTGGCATCACATCAGAAGCAACTCTGAGAGCAAAGGAAAACAGGAGCTCTCCATGTAGAAATGTGCTTTTACAGTGCTGTAAGCACCAATTACTGCATCTCATTCTGCCACGTCAGTCCTTGTGTGAACTCACTGGTTTGGAGCTGCAGGAGGCATCAGGAAAACAGTGAGGGCTGCACGAAGCAGAGCAGCGAGCACCCAGCCCCAGAGCCCCATGAAAAACACAAAGTGAAAGGCAGCATTTGGGCTGAGCAAAGCCTAGAGTTATCCTGACATGGCAGCCCAAGCTCTGCAGGGCTCTGCCTGCTGCCCTGTGCCCATCAGCATCAGTTCAGCTCAATGGGCACCTCCCTGATGTGCTCAGGGCAGCACCTGCCCAGGCAGCCACACTGTACAGCACAGCCAGGAGTTTGCCTGCAAGGACACATTCCTGCTTTGCTTCTTCCCTCCGAGGTAGCTCACATGGCTGGGCACAACAAACAGAGGCAAAAAGCCTCCTCCTTTCAGAGCAGGTGCAGCCGTATCAGAAATGATCAGCCAGATCCAGGAAAAAAAAGCCTAGGGGAAGATGCCTCCATGGTGCCATCTGCATGACACAACATTACAGTCTCACAGGGGATCTCCAGCAGAACCAGCAGAGCACATTGCCCAGCTCACCACACGGCCCCAACCTGCTCTTCTCCTGGCACAGGGCAGAGCATCCAATTGTTAACAAGCAAACAAGTACAGCCAAGCCCTGCTGGAGTTGTGGGGCCTGGCAGACAGGGGTTGTCTGGGTTTTCAGGTGGCTCCATGGTGGCACAGCAAGGGGAGGTAACAAAGGAGCAAGATTGAAGGGAGGAGAGGCCACAGTAATAACAGCGTGCTGACAACTATGTGCCATTAAAGCTTAATGAGTACAAACTACTGGGCTGATCCTGTTTACAAAGGGAAGCACACTGCCAGCCCATGCTGGGGCTGTGGCTGCTGGGCAGCCCTGCTGGGGATGGAGCTGGGGCGGTGGGCTGCCTCCAGCACCTCCCCCATGCCCGGCTGCACCGCAGAGGAATGCAGTAGGGTGAGCTGCACGGAAGGTAGTCCAGAGGGGCTCCAGCTGTGACTGCACCAACCACCCTCAGAAACGTGCATCTGCATGGAGATTGTGGCTCCGAGAGCTCCTGGGGCAGCTGCACAATTCCACAGCCCTGCACAGCTCCTGGCAGCACAAAGTGCTCGAGGCAGTGACAGCACCTGAGCACGGAGTCTGCACAGCACAAAGGGCCCCCATGGCAGAGCCAGGTTCTGTCCAGAAAGGGCAGTGCAATTCTTTCTTCTGCTGTGTGGGCTGAGGGAGATGGATTGCATCATTAGTGCTTTAATATTGCATGTGGTGCGCTGAGGGCATTCATCTTTCCATTATGGTCCTAAGGAAGGTTGTGGGCACCCAGAAATATTAGATTTTGTCCTGGCAGGAAGAACACACTGCGAATATCAGCATCCTCAAAGCAAAGGAAAGGAGTCAGAATTACTTCTGACTCAGTACATGGAATGTTTTTAACGGCAGTGCTGATGGAGTGAGATGAAGTGAGGATCTCAGTGACTCAAGCAGCTGCGTCCCACTGAGGCCAGGGCTGCAAACATGGCTCTCCAAGGCAGCCATTCCCCACCCAGCAGCACCACAGTACCCAAGCAGTGCCACGGCTCTCACCAGCAGTAAGCAGGGCAGCTGCTTGCCCCAGCAAAGGGCAGCACAGCACTGACAGCCACACACCCACCAGGCACCCGCCTGGTATGGGGAATCCAAGAGCTTCTGCCAGATGGAGCCACTCTGCTCCCTGGGAGCAGAAGGAACTGAGCTGCGCCGGCTGTTTATCTAAAGCCTGCTTGTTAAACTCATTAGAGAAGGCTCATTACATCCGAGGTTTAGCTGGGAGGATCAGCCTGAAACATAGAGCAACAATTGCACACACATCCAGACAGAAATGAAGAGATAATTCCCAGCAAAATACTCAACTGGCCAGAAAATAGTGAGGAAGTTAAACACGTACGTTATCAGCAGCCTGCAAAGCATTTAAGAGAGGCAGCCTTACCCCAGGTGCTCCTACCCAAGGAGCAGACAGCAGTGGGAAAACTCCCACTAGAGGAGGGCAAAAGAGAGCAAACTGCGAGTCCTGCTGCTTCCCCTGAGGTGGGCAGCAGCACCTGCAGCTCCAGAGCTGCACCCAGGGGAGCAGGGAGTGCATGGCCCAATTCCTGCAGCAAGCAGATGGGGATGCGACCACAGCCTACAAAGAAACTCTGGAAAGACAGAAAAAGATCTGCTTAAGCTGCAAAGCAGGGCTGGCACAACGTGGGGGAGGGAAGCACAGGTATTAGACTGGAGCGCGTTTGGGCTAGAAGTCAGGAGTTTATAAGCTTTAATACAAACAGCCCCTGGAACCGCTCACTAAGTGGAACCATAAGGAAGAAGCCATCCATGCAGTCCTGCATGCCTGCAGCCCTCCTCCTGTACAGCACACTCGGGGACACCCGCACCCACTCCCCCTAAGGCCCAGGAGCAGATGGCTGAGACTTGGCTGCCTGCAGCCAGAAGTGCTGCTGTGAGATTGGGAGTAGGCAGCAATTGGCACTCGGACTTGAGGCCAAACTTGTACATGGCTCCATCCAAACACTGCAAAGCAGGACGCACCAGGTTAGGATACAAGCTTGTCAAGACCTTGCTAGACCTTGCCAGCATCACCTGGATTTTTCCATCATTTGGGGCAGGTTTGCAAGATCTGGGCTAGATCCAAATCAGAATGAAGAAACAGCCTTCTGATTGGCACCCAACTTGGAGGCAGATGTTAAGTGTAAGCAGGGATTCATCTGCCCCCATGAAATTGGAAAGAGGTCTGGGGAGGATGAGCTGTTTTTAGCTCCTGGAAAAAATGCCTCATGGTAATGTTGCTGCTGAAGTCCTGTTCCTGTTTCCACAGCAGCCACTAAGGATGCGCAGAGCAGCCTGACTGCAGGTGGAGGGCGGCAGCAGCAGCAGATGGGCTCTGAGCACCCCCAGACCCACTGCCACACAGCACTCACAGGGACGGGGGGGGGAGAGAGGAGGATGCCACGTCTCAAAGAGCAGAGCTCTGCTGCTGTGGTTGTCACGAGCTGCCCTTTGGGAGGACCTCGCAGCAAAGGGAGAGGGAAATGTTTGCTGGAAGCAGCACACGCAGGGAGGCTGCCTGCCGTCTGGATGCACAGCTCTTGTTGAATCCGAATTTAGACTCACTGGCTTGTTTCCAACTCTTGATAAATCACACCGTGGGGACAGATATTGTATCCCTTGTGTTCCTAAAGCAACAAGCAGCCTTAAATAAAACAGTGAAGCCTGGAGTATGAAAAGGATGAGGAAGTAAGGCAGCACACAGCAGGCTCCATCTCACACCCGTGCACAAGGATGCCAACAACACGCAGCCCTTACAGCCCCACAGCAGGCACCACTCACTCTGCAGGGATGAGCAGCACAATGGAAGGACCGCACTGTGTCCATGGGCATGGTGCCTCCACCCCGGCACAGGGAGCAGTGTGGGGTGAGGATGCCTGGGCACACAGCACAGCAGTCTCTTCCCTTGTCCTATTTCTGTCAAACAGAAGCTCTGCGGGCTCCCTGGCAGCAAGGTGCCCTGCTACAGACAGGACGATGCCCCCCAGCCCCACCAAGAGCTGCTGAAAGCTCCCACCAGCCACCACCAACCCAATGAGCAGAGCACCAAGAAGCCCCTCTGAAGTCACCTCCTTTGAATTTTTAGCGTTTAACATAAGCACTATCAGTCACTACACCAAGAGATCATCACACAGAGGGCACGTTCCTGGTGAGCAGGAGGTGCCCCTGCTCCCATCCCCAACACACAACACCCACATGCCTCCAGTGCTCACTGCATCATTTAAATGCAAACGGAATTGTGAAGAATTTCAACAATAGCTTTCCCAGCTGCGCCTCGCACTGACATCCAGCCGAGCCCATCCCGGATCAAAACAAGGAACAACGCAGACCTGAATATCTCCTGTCAGAGGCTTACCGTACAGATCTGCATCCCAGTCTCCACATGCTATTTAAATCCTTCCATGTACTGTGATTGCAGTTCAGATCTGGAGGGACTCGGAGCACCTTACCTTGATTTCCCGGCTGCTCCCTCTATGCACAATTAACACTGCAAGCATCAGCGTCGGATGAGCGCAGAGAAGCAGATTTCTCCGCCCCGCGGCAGCCCGGGAAGCAGCTGCAGCTATGGCACCGTGGCTGGGGGTGCTCTGCTGACAGAGGCATCGGCACGGGGGAGGGGGCACAGCATCTCTCTGCAGTCTCACAGCCCCCTTACTGCATCGCACCGCTCACTGGGGGCTTGGAAAGAGATGCTCCAGGCAGTACAGTGCTACTCGTGGGGCTCTGCAGAGTAACCCCAGCAGCACAGCTGGGGGCTGAGCCCACAGACCTCCCTGCAGCTGTCAGAGATGAGGGACCGTTTGGTAAAGAGAGGCAGGAAAAAAAAAAAAAAAAAAGAAAAAAGAAAAAGGAAAAAAAGGAGAGAGAAAGAAGCCCCACCATGCTAGAAAATGGAGCAAAAACCTGTGAATTCCACTGTCAAGCACATTTCAGCCTCATGTGAGCCCCTCCATCTGCCATGGCTGCGCTAAAGACAGACACAGACTGCATCCAGGCAAAAAAAGAGCTTCCAGGGCCAAACTCTGTACCCAGAGGAATGAAAGTCAAAAATTCTGTTGCTCCTGATGGGGACAGGTTTGGGGCCACCCCTTCTAGTTTATGAGACTTGCCCCAGAGTCTTCTGAGAATGCAGATATTCACAGACACACATACTGTCACAGCAGAAATCCCATCGAAATTAAATGAGTTTGTTAAAAAAAGGCTGAAGTTACAGGTGTGCACCAGTGAGACTGGAAGCCAGTCTTTGAGCTCAGATGTGGAACAAAGAGCACTGGTGTTTGCAGAACTGCATCAGGCCCCATGTCCCCATCCTCCTGTAAGTGCTGTTCAGGTGAGATGGATGAGCACTATGATGTATCAGTAACAAAGCTAATAGAACATCCACTGCCTCAACCCCAAATGTGATCACCCACCATCCTGCTCAGCTTGTCACCATCACCACACAAAGAAAGACCTCTTGGACCTCCTGCCCTCTGCTCTCTGGTGCAGAACCTCCCCTTGGTGTCCCCCAACACAACTCCATGCCATGCCCTCAGGCCCTGCCATGTTCCTAGCCCAGCACAGCCCGGTGGATCACTGTGGGTCACCTCCCCACCCACTGGGAAATCAAATCAGTCCCATGGAATTAACTCCATCAGCACTTAGTTCTAATTATAAATTACATTACAAGCATTTAAGTTCCACATGATATATGTGCCTGGATGCTGAGATTAATGCAAACTTTGATGGTAATTTGCAAAACTCATTTAAAAAAATCAATAGCTATCACAGTGATTTTGACTGTCCCCACTAAGCCTCTCTGGTGGAAGAGGAATCCCCATCTCGGGAAGCAGATCGTGCTCCAGCCCTTCCTCCTCCTCCCAGTCCTGCTGAGACAGGTGGGCAGCCCCCACTTATGGGCAGGTGTGCTGCAGGGATCTGGGGGCTCTGCTGGCAGGGGAAAGGCTTTCAGCACACAGCCACCCAGAAAGGGGCTGCTCAGTGCTCCTAATGAGCAGAAATATGGACCCAGTGCTACGTGTTCATGCAGGCCCACGAGGCTTTTATGTGAATGGTGTTTTACCACCACTCAGATCTAATCCATCAACAGCACACGTGGCACCAGAGGCAGACAGAGCCCTCCTGCATACTACCAACAGTGTGACTTCAAGATGCATTTCCAAGGAGTTCCGAAGGAAGGACTTCAAGCACTGAACAAAATGATGGTGTCAGAACATACACTCTCCCAGAGGGATCACTTACAGCTGCACCATGGCTGTGCAGCCCCTGGGTCCCAATGCATTTGCTCAGCAAAGCTGGAGCGTTCTGTGTGCAATGGGGTGAAGCAAAGCACAGGGGAACCGTGTGCCATTACCTGCTGGGTGAGCCCAGGTCAGCGCGGCTGACGATGCGATGCTGCTGGGGAGAGTACAGCCACTGGAAGGCTGTCAGCGTCCTCTCCTCGATGCGGAACCGTCCCTCCCTCACGTACCTAAAAATAACAGTGAGAAAGGCTGAAATATTTATTAGCACGGTGCTGTCAAGAGAAGGAGATGCAGGGTACAGGGAACGGCTGGCCCAGAAACACTGCTTCAAGTTGCAAGTCAGGCAGTAATAATAGCAGCACGTTCATTAGTGAAAGCAGCAAAATTACAGAACCAGTGCCCCACTTGAGCCCAGCCCAGAGCCTCACAGTGTCCCCACAGCCCCAGCCAGGTACCAACCCTGGAGCAGCACCCCCTGACATCCCCCCGGTGTCTCCCCAACATCCCGCTGCAGCTCTTCAGGCACAGAAAGGCAAACAATGAACAGTTGCAGATAAATGGGGGACATTTCCCCAGGAG